>NC_137151.1:72612393-73838027 GCF_951394435.1 Stenella coeruleoalba | reverse complement strand
GAATACTTTACATAGCTAGGCAAGAATAAAACTCTTTTTCACAAGGAAAGAGTAAGCCTTCCAGAAATGGGAGAAGAATTACTTGCTGAAAGTAATCTTTTAATCCTAAAAACATTGGCAATTTAGCTTGGTCACATCATTCTCAGAATATGCCTTCTTGGAAATATCCAAATATTCTCCATGGAAGTCCTATAAATCTAACTTTTTCTTTATGCATTACTATTTATAATAAAGAGCATGACTCATCCCACGTGCTTTACTACTAAGCATGAAATAAGTCTGAAAATTGTTTAAATGCGGAGTTTTATTTTTATTTCAGAAGCCAAAGCACCGAAAGAGGAGGCTGCCAAGCCAAAAGTTCCCATCACAGGTAAGATTCATTTCCCTGTACCTGAGTTGTAACCTTTCGCTCTGGGAAACTTTACATTCAAGGGAAACTTTCTGTACGAGGGGGAAAAAATTCAAAATTTACATCAATCTTTATGACTTCTAATTGATTCTGCAAAAACTAGTATGTCTTCTGATATTGCAACTAATATACCTCTAATAGTATTCAAGTGGGTAATACATATATAAAATATATACTTTAGCATAATAAACCCTATAAGTTCCTAGTTTCATTCTTCATATACATGATATTTGTACATGACAGATAAAATACTTAGACGCTAATCTGGACATTATATATTTGGCTTTAAAACTTGAGAAAACGAAGAGCGTTTATTATTCATGGATTCCTTATGCCACCTCATTTTCTTTCTGAAAGAAAGCAGGATAACTTCAATTGACCTTTCAGTTGCCTAGTCTTCTTGTCTTCTGGTCACTCTATCACTGGTTTCATCCAGCAGACAGCCAGATATGCACTTTCTGACCCTTATGGAAATGCCAATTCAACTTTTAATTTTATTTTGAATTAGGTGTAGCCAAAAAGACTCCTTCACCAATAGAAGCTGAAAGGAAAAAGTTAAGACCAGGAAGTGGTGGAGAGAAACCGCCTGCCGAAGCTCCGTTCACCTACCAGCTGAAGGCTGTGCCACTGAAGTTTGTGAAAGAAATCAAAGACATTGTTTTGACTGAAGCAGAGTCAGTTGGCTCTTCTGCAATCTTTGAGTGTTTAGTCTCCCCCTCCACTGCAGTTACAAGCTGGATGAAAGATGGTAGCAATATCCGTGAGAGCCCAAAGCACAGATTCATCGCTGATGGGAAAGACAGAAAGCTGCATATCATTGATGTTCAGCTTTCTGATGCTGGCGAATACACCTGTGTTTTACGTCTGGGAAATAAGGAAAAGACCTCCACTGCGAAACTGATTGTCGAAGGTAATTTCCAGTCTTATGAATATGGTCTGTATTAAACTTTAACACAGTAAACCTCAATAGCAACTTTTACTGTCATTTTAGACAAAACCTCTTATTTCCAAGTTTTATTTCATTGAAAATATTGTACGTATTGAAAAGTCTCTGCAGATTCTTAATACCACAATTCTCCACAGAACTTCCTGTGCGTTTTGTAAAAACGCTTGAAGAGGAAGTCACAGTGGTCAAAGGACAGCCATTGTACTTGAGCTGCGAGTTAAATAAAGAACGTGATGTGGTCTGGAGGAAGGATGGCAAGATTGTGGTGGAGAAACCCGGCAAAATTGTGCCCAGCATCATTGGCTTGATGCGGGCCCTGACCATCAATGATGCAGATGACTCCGACGCAGGGACGTACACAGTGACTGTGGAAAACGCCAACAACCTGGAGTGCTCATCCTGCGTGAAAGTAGTAGGTTAGTACTTGGCTGGGAAATTTAGTTCTACTTATTATTATACTAAGAAAAGAGAAGGGAGAATTTTCTTTCCCAGTATCAGGATATCAGTAGTCTTATACCTTATCTAAGGGGGGGGAATATCAAGTCATAACAGATTAATCATGTCCAGTTTTGAGAATGTTTTCCTATTTCTGAAATTTACTAAGGAAGTTATTTATATTACTTGTTCAGATCGTAATTATCTTTCTGACCTCACTGTCATACAGAAGTCATTAGAGACTGGCTGGTGAAACCCATCCGAGATCAGCATGTGAAACCCAAGGGGACAGCTGTTTTCACCTGTGTCATAGCAAAGGATACTCCAAACATTAAGTGGTTCAAAGGATATGATGAAATCCCCTTGGAACCAACTGATAAGACTGAGATAGTAAGAGATGGAAATCATATACACCTCAAAATTAAGAATGCTATGCCAGAAGATATTGATGAATATTCAGTGGAAATTGAAGGGAAAAGATGCTCTGCAAAGCTGACACTTGGAGGTATAAAAATCTTACCTTTTATTCTCAAAGATAAGTTTTGTATATGAGCCTGAGGCGAAACAATGTACATACACACACACACACACACACACACACACACACAAAAGCATCTTTAGGTTGTTGAAAGCCTTATGGTGTTTCATCGTTTACCAATACAGATCGTGAAGTTGAATTGCTTAAACCAATAGAGGATGTTACCATTTATGAGAAAGAAAGTGCAAGCTTTGAAGCAGAAATCTCAGAGGCAGACATTCCCGGAGAGTGGAAACTGAAGGGAGAACTTCTAAGACCCTCACCTGTGAGTAATTTCTAATTTTAAGTTGTTAGTCATATACACAAATGAACCTATCTACAAAACAGAAACAGACTTGCAGACATAGAGAACAGACTTGCCAAGGGGGAGGCAAGATTGGGGAGGGATGGATTGGGAGTTTGGCGTTAGCAGATACAAACTATTACATATAGAATGGTTAAACAACAAGGTCCTACTGTATAGCACAGGGAACTATATTCAATATCCTGTGATAAACCAGAATGGAAAAGAACATTAAAGAACGTATACATATGTATAACTGAATCACTTTGCTGTACAGCAGAAACTAACACAACATTGTAAATCAACTATAAATCAATAAAAATAAAATAAGTTGTTAGTCATATAAAATAACTACATTCTATAATCAGGTTTGACGTTCAGATTTGGTTCAGTAATGATGGAGTTACTTCCAGCTTCTGAAGTGTCAAAGAGGGGAAGAAATTTGATGCATTATTTGTGGACAGCTCAGCAATTTTTTAAAAATTTTATGACAAAACACTTTTCCTTATTTTTATTAGTAGTATTACAGTTATTTTTATGACTCTGTAGAAATCTGTATCTGAAACGTTCTATCTCATTCAAATGCTAACTAAAACTGCCATTTTTCAGACGTGTGAAATCAAGGCAGATGGTGGCAAACGCTTCTTGACTCTGCTCAAAGTCAAACTGGACCAGGCCGGTGAAGTTCTTTACCAGGCACTTAATGCAGTCACGACTGCCATTCTGACAGTAAAAGGTATTGGCCTTTAGAACTCGTGGAGTGTGCTCAACTTCATCTTATAGTCCTCTGCATTCTGAAAAACCTCATTCTTAATGTTTGATTTTCAGAAATCGAACTTGACTTTGCCGTGCCCCTGAAGGATGTCACGGTCCCAGAAAAGCGACAGGCTCGATTTGAATGTGTCCTCACTCGAGAGGCAAATGTTATATGGTCTAAAGGACCTGATATAATCAAGTCATCTGACAAGTTTGATATCATTGCTGATGGAAAGAAACACATTCTTGTCATCAATAATTCTCAGTTTGATGATGAAGGGGTCTATACTGCTGAAGTGGAGGGCAAGAAGACCTCAGCAAGATTATTTGTTACAGGTGAGAGCTGGTGAGATCTGCCTCTAACACCCCATAGTTAGGCACATGAGTATCTGACTTTAAAGACAGAACACCAAGTTCTAACAGCTGTAAGTGACCATCGGCCCCATGACTTTATTTTCACATTGCCATCAAAACAACCCCCTTAATTTTTTTTTTAATGGAGGAGAGCTTCATTTGAAAAGGTGACTCAATAAATGCCATGTGAAAGAGATTCTTTCTACCAGACAGATTAGAGTGGAATATTTCTGAACTAAATTGTATTTCTGAGCCTATTACCTTGCATTGCAGGTATAAGATTGAAATTCATATCACCTCTTGAAGATCAAACAGTGAAAGAAGGTGAAACAGCAACTTTTGTCTGTGAACTTTCTCATGAAAAAATGCACGTCGTCTGGTTCAAAAATGATGTCAAACTCCACACAAGCAGAACTGTACTCATCTCATCGGAGGGCAAGCTTCACAAGCTGGAAATGAGAGAAGTGACACCGGATGATATATCCCAGATCAAAGCTCAGGTTAAGGACCTGAGCTCCACAGCAAATCTGAAGGTCTTAGGTATATGTGACCAACTATAACCAAAGGGCCAGTTTTTGGATGGTGGGAGTGGGTAATAGTTAAACATTTTGCAACCTGTAACTCTTTAATTACCTTTCATTTTCACGTTCTTCTGATCATCTGCTGAATGTCTTTTACAGAGGCCGATCCCTACTTCACTATGAAATTACATGATAAGACTGGAGTCGAGAAGGATGAGATTATTCTGAAGTGTGAAGTGAGCAAAGATGTGCCAGTGAAATGGTTTAAAGACGGGGAAGAGATTGTACCTTCACCCAAATACTCTATCAAGGCAGATGGCCTGCGCCGCATCTTAAAAATCAAACAGGCAAAACTGAAGGACAAAGGCGAATACATGTGTGACTGTGGCACAGACAAGACAAAAGCAAATGTCACTGTTGAGGGTGAGTTGCGTAAAATTTTTAAATGTACCCTATCTGAACCTGCAGTTTACTTGTTCAGTCATTCGAACAAAAGTCTGTATAATTTCAGCCCAACTAATAAAAGTGGAAAAACCTCTGTATGGAGTAGAAGTGTTTGTGGGTGAAACAGCTCGCTTTGAAATCGAACTTTCTGAACCAGATGTCCATGGCCAGTGGAAATTAAAAGGAGAGCCTTTAACTGCTTCCCCTGTAAGTCACAATGATCTGATCACACAGGTGGGGGGCTTGCTTGGTTGTTGGTGAGAAATGATACATTTCTGGTATGAAATCTCTTGATTATTTGCAGGGATAACCAGTGATGAAAATGATGTTCTCCTTTCTCTTTCCTCCTAACCTCACTCCAAACAGGACTGTGAAATCATTGAAGACGGGAAGAAGCATATTCTGGTCCTTTATAACTGCCAGCTGGATATGACAGGCGAGGTCTCCTTCCAAGCCGCCAACGCTAAATCTGCAGCCAATCTGAAAGTGAAAGGTACACTCCACCTGCCAGCCACCCTTCTGTATTTTCTTTGCCAGGCTTCCTTATGGGGCCCAGAATTGATGAATGGAATCATATTCTGGCTTCATTCACACCCTCTTCTTTTTTCAGAATTGCCACTTATCTTCATCACGCCTCTCAGTGATGTTAAAGTCTTTGAGAAAGATGAGGCTAAGTTTGAGTGTGAAGTATCCAGGGAGCCCAAAACATACCGTTGGCTGAAAGGAACCCAGGAAATCACAGGTGATGACAAAACTGAGCTTATTAAGGATGGCACTAGGCATTCGCTGGTGATCAAATCTGCTGCTTTTGAAGATGAAGCAAAATACATATTTGAAGCTGAAGATAAGCACACAAGTGGCAAACTGATCATTGAAGGTAAACAGTTTTATCAGATAGGCCAACTTTAATTGCTTTTTTTTTTTTTTTTTTTTGCTTTTATATATCCTCCTTTAAGGACTGGAATTAATAAGGGTTTTTTTTTTTTCTTGATAGGAATCCGACTCAAATTCCTCACCCCACTCAAGGATGTAACAGCCAAAGAGAGGGAAAGTGCTGTGTTTACTGTGGAGCTGTCCCATGATAACATTCGTGTTCGCTGGTTCAAGAACGACCAGCGCCTGCATACCACCAAGTTGGTCTCAATGGATGATGAAGGGAAAACCCATTCCATCACATTCAGAGACCTCTCTATTGATGACACCTCTCAAATTAAAGTAGAAGCTATGGGTTTAAGTTCAGAAGCCAAACTCACTGTGCTAGGTAGGTGCTTTTTTTTTCGATTTAATTTTATTGCATTCAATTCATCAGAACTTTGTGGAGTATCTACTATATAAAATTCTTTCAAGGGTTATATTGCATGAAAGCAACACCTATCCTTAAGAAACTATCACATATATTATTAGGCTTGTTTCTCAAATGTTTTTACCTAAAAATATGAGGATTTTAAAGGGATAGACTCTGGCTCACAAAATAGCCATCTCAAATCAGAATTAAAACTCAGTTAATTATTGAGCCCTGTCACGTTTAAAATAGGAATATAAACACTTCTTCTCCCCTCACTTTATCAAAATTATTTCAGAAAAATGTTTTTCAAGTCCCTAGGAATCACAGAACTTACATTAATAAAGCTCATTGTTTTTCCTGGGCCCTTAATATTAGACAGATTATATATAAAGTCTAACATATATAGAAACTATCAAAGGCAAACAATTGATATAAGAAAGACTAATAATGTGAATCTGAAAGCTTACAGGTAAACGAGGCCTAAGAGATTTGCTAAGAAATTAAAAATTCATCTGAATAATGAAGGAACACATAATTAGGTTTGAAGCTAAATTTCATTGTATCTTTCAAACTACTGTTAATAAAATACTTCAATAAAATTTTTTCACTTATACTTTACTTGCAGAGGGAGATCCATACTTTACAGGAAAGCTTCAAGATTACACTGGCACAGAGAAAAGTGAAGTGATTCTGCAGTGTGAAATTAGCAAAGCAGATGCACCGGTGAAATGGTTTAAAGATGGACAGGAGATAAAGCCATCTAAAAATGCTGTTATTAAGGCAGATGGCAAGAAGCGCATGCTAATCCTAAAGAAAGCCTTGAAATCAGATATTGGACAGTACACCTGTGACTGTGGGACAGATAAGACCTCAGGAAAGCTTGAGATTGAGGGTAAGGAAATTTCGACGAGTTTCACTCTTGAAGCTGTTGGAGTTATTTCTGCCAGAGGCCAATGACACATGCTGACCCTGCACTTTTTCTAGATCGGGAAATTAAACTGGTGCGACCCCTGTACAGCGTGGAGGTGATGGAGACTGAGACGGCCCGCTTTGAAACCGAAATCTCGGAAGATGATATCCACGCCAACTGGAAACTCAAGGGAGAGGCACTACTCCAAACACCTGTAAGGCTATTTCTGAACTTGTCAACACCTAGAGGAGCTGTATGAAATAGAAAAGGACAGGAGAAAAGTCAGACTGCATGCAAGGCATTTAAAACATATCAGGTTCTTTACCAGACCTCAAACCAAAGAGAGCTATTAGGGTCTATGAATGGGCTTGGACAGTACACTTGCAGTATTTTTGATCCAGCATAGTGGTATGAGGCTGTAGATATTCTGTGATGCTGCTAGTTGGTTCAAAATGATGTGGCTAAAACAAACACTGCCTTCATGAATAATATTTGTTAGCCTTCTTTCACAAAACTCAAAATTATATAGTCGCCTCACCAGTTATTTGTAAATTCCTTTAATTAAGATATTATATCCTCAGAAAAAAATACCAAAGAAGATGACTTCCTACGAAAACTTTTCTTTCTTTGGGTACAGGAGTGTGAGATCAAGGAAGAAGGCAAAATGCACTTCCTTATTTTGCACAACTGCCGACTGGACCAGACCGGTGGGGTAGATTTCCAAGCTGCCAATGTTAAATCTAGTGCCCACCTCCGAGTAAAACGTAAGTATTATGTGTTTCTGCTGAAAACAAATTGTATAGTTCTGCAGCAAATGGATGTGAGTGAAATTAATTGGATTTATTCAATTAATTAGAAAACATTATTAAAGTATAGAAACTGGCTTTCTTGTACTTAACTTTTTTGTCATCCTCATACAACTGTGGTTCAGATTCTAAAGTTTTGGAAATTTCACTGACCTTGCCATTTGAACAAAAGAAAATTAAGTCAGACTCTCCCACTTCGTAATTCTTTCACTCAAAGTAGATATTCATAGAAAAAGAATCTAACTCAGAACACTTAAAGACCCTTAAAGAAATCCTTCAAGTGGCTGTACAAGTATAGCACCATAAAGAAAAACTTTGCTGTGTGGGCATTTCAGACTCATTTCAGGCTAACATTTTTGGAAGGTGCAAAAGTGTTTATGGGTTGGGCAGGCTATGACATTGAGCGGCCCTTGTCCTCTCCCAATCAGAGGCTTGGTTATTTTGGAAGTCGCATACCTTCCGTAGCAAGAGGAACTTGACGCCCGGCACAGAGACAGATGCAGCACTAATTTCCTGCTGACCTTGTATATATCAGAACGAAAGGGCCCCTACAGATACCCACTCTCAGGCCACTAGCTCTCCCCTTCTGGGCACCAAGGGGCCATGTTCACATGGGAGTGAGAACAGTGGGCAGTCCTGTGGCTCTTTCCTTCTTGAAGAAAGCAACCAGGGAGATTAATAACTAAATCTGTATTTATCCTTTTGGAATTACAAAATGAGTCACCCAAAGCTTTTTCCTTCCTCTCGCAAAGCACGAGTCATTGGTCTTCTGAGGCCTCTGAAGGATGTCACAGTGACTGCAGGAGAAACAGCCACCTTCCACTGCGAGCTGTCTTATGAGGATATCCCAGTGGAATGGTACCTCAGAGGGAAGAAACTAGAGCCCAGCGATAAGGTAAGAAGCAGGAGTGCGGTTGCCTTGCCTTGCTCTTCCTTTTCCCTCAGTTCTTTCATCCTCACGTGTGTGTTCCTTGTTCTTTGCTTCCCTACATCCGTCTCCCTTTCCCTTTCTTTTCCCTACTCAAGCCTGATTGCTGCTGAAATTGTAAAGCAGATTCTCCTCATTTTTGTTGGGTTTAACCTGATGATATTTTTACTGAAATGGAAATTAACATTTTAAGTACGATCAAGTTTTAGGTTTTTGAAGAAAAGGCAAACGCTCATTAGCTACCAGTGATAGTTTAATTCATCGAAAGACAGGAAGGATCAAAAAGGCTTTCTGATTCGATGCGTGCTAACGAGGGTACAGATTTAAGTTTTATGGCTAATTCTCTCCATGCTATCTAGTGCTCTGCATATAAGAAGATTAAGAGGAGAGGATGGAAATTCCATTTCAGGCAGTGGATCAAGTAGTTGAGATAACTTCTGGGCAGATATCTGCTCTTCAAGCATTTCTCCAAAGCTATTTTTAACCCTCAAGTGCTTTGAGCTGTGCCAATTCTGGAATGCAAGTGGACTATTTAAAGTGCAACGGATGGTGCTGGCAAGAAAGAAGGGCTCTGTGATTACCCACATGTATGAGCAAATATACTTTAAGAAGTTTTAGGGAATAACTAGCTTCTGGTGTTATCCCAAATTTCACCCGTAAGTAAAAACCAGAGTGATTATTCAGATAGGCCCAAAATACAGTTTACCCAAATTGAGCTCTGTATTTTGCCCCCTAAGACAATGTGTGTGTCTAAATTATCTTTATAATTCACCATTAATTTTGAATTCTTGAAATAAAATTATAGAAAATGCCCAACGTGGGTTGGAAAGAAAGGACAGGGCATTTCATTGTTCTCTGTCAGTTTTTTTTCAATATTTTTAGAAAGAGTATCAAATGTGGCATCAAGTTCTCAGTTTAAATCAAGCTGTTAAGAATTATAGGAATGTAATTTAAAAGGGATTCAGTTTAACAAAGAGCCACAACGTTGATTAAAGTATTAGAAGGAAAATGCCTTTGAACAACTGCTCTCAAACAAACAAACAAACAAAAAACTAGTATTCTGCCAAAGTGATTGAAGGGTGATTCAGTTAACAGTCATCTGAGAGATAAAATCTGCCTGCTATACTGACAATAATGACCAGTTGATCTCCTTTGTTACCAAGGATAGAAAAAGCAGCCATATGTTCAAATTGCAGCAAGAGAATTAAGTTTAATATGAGGAAACTGTCCTCACCGTGAGGTCTTCTAAATACTGACCTGGGTGATGGAGGCATCTCCACCTTCAAGTTTGCTTTTGAAAAATATACATTTGTCCAATTAAGTGTGGTGTAACTGCTTTCATGTCTAAAGGCAGAGACTTGGTTGACTTCAAAATCCTTTCTAGATCTATAAAGACATGATTTGAATAAAGGAACACTGCTTAAGGACAAATGATATTATTCTTCTGCTACTAAATATTTTTTTGCTCAAATTAAGAGCTTTTATTAAAGATCAGTCATTATTTCTAATGTAAAAACTGTACTATTTTATTTTTTATTCTTTTTAATTTTTATTGGAGTATAGTTGATTTACCATGTTGTGTTAGTTTCAGGTGTACAGCAAAGTGAATCTGTTATACACATACATATATCCACTCTTTTTTAGATTCTTTTTCCATATAGGCCATTACAGAGTATTGAGTAGAGTTCCCTGTGCTATACAGGTCATTATTAGTTATCTATTTTATTTATAGTAGTGTATATAAAAAACTATGCTATTTTAAATTAAAATGTAGACTCCTAAAAATCTGAGTTACATTTCTTTTACTAAAATACACACACACACACACACACACACACACACACACATACACATTTATCTTATTGTCACGGAACTTTTTTCTCAGGTTAGGATCACCTTACTATAATTCTGTTGGGCCTTTTTGTGTCTCTCTTGGCATAGGAATTTTAATCTTTTACTTTAGCCACCTAAAATACTTCAGCCTTTTGTGAACTTGCTCGTCTATTATTAAAAGTCTCTTTTTATAAAGAACTGAAATAGAAACTGTGAAATAAAGTCATTTTACTACATTTTGCAGGTTTTGTTTAAATTAAGTCTATCAGAACAAACTAGCTATTATCAATTTAATTCAGGCCTTTCATCTTCACTTTGGTATAGTTTTTGGAGGCTAAACATTCTGTAACCAAACAAAAACACATTATTAGAATAGAAAATCAAAAGAGAAAATTTCAGAAATGAGTTGTGGTTTTTTTACCCCCTTGGCCATCAGTCCAGGAAAAGACTGCTAAGTCCTAAATGGCCATTGAGAATTTTGTATTTAAACTTTAATAGCTTGGTCACAGTCATAATGCCTATTGTATTATAGTAATATGCTTCCATTATAAGTTAACAATATTTTAAAGGAATAATCTCTAACATTATCTTTACATAATCTACCACAAAATCTTCAGCATTCATATTATTGTTTTATTTTTATTTATAAGGTAGCTGTTAGTTTTTTGCCCCTTAACATAATCAGTGTATACTGTATATGAGCTATTTCCTAAGAACCACTGTGTTCTGAGTAACAGAATATTCTAGAGTAGCCTCAGAGGAATTTCAATGATAAAACAACATGTTAACAGATAAGACATATCTGTTGGTGGATTAGAACCTGAGATACGTTTTAAAATAGCCCTAAATTACAGTCCAAATTTTAAATTCAAAATTTATATTGAAACGTCATCACAGAAACAATTTTTCTCCCATTCAAGCACCATTTCCTTGAATAAGTAGCTGTGTTCCTATGACATATCTTAATTACCTCCTCCTACTTATTTTCCCTTATTATGTTTTTGGCTTTCTCAATTATTAAGGTAGTTATATTAATAACCATGCCCAGCTCTTCACTAAGGAAAAACCTTTATATGAAATTTTATTCCCGACTCTTTTTTTTACACCAGCATAATAAACAGTTCCACTGCTGAAAAATTTTGACATTATTCTTAACTGTAAGTGAACTCTGAAGCAAAGTCGATCTGTATGACAGGGCACAGTGTCTTATGGAATTTGGGATGGTAGAACTAGAAGAACCTCCAATTGTCTTATAATTTACTGTCAGGATGGCCCTGTCTGTAGCCTGATTTTCAATTGCACATGCCACAGTTATAGGACCTAAAGGCAGCCCATATCAAGGCAGTGTATTCTTTTTTTGTTTTTTAATTAATTTATTTATTTATTATTTATTTTTGGCTGCATTGGGTCTTCGTTGCTGCGTGTGGCCTTCTCTAGCTGCAGCGAGCGGGGGCTACTCCCAGTTGAGGTGTGCGGGCTTCTCACTGCAGTGGCTTCTCTTGTTGCGGAGCTTGGGCTCTAGGCGCGCGGGCTTCAGTAGTTGCAGCTTGTGGGCTCTAGAGTGCAGGCTCAGTAGTTGTGACACACGGGCCTAGTTGCTCCGCGGCATGTGGGATCTTCCCGAACCAAGGCACGAACCTGTGTCCCCTGCATTGGCAGGTGGATTCCTAACCACTGCGCCACCAGGGAAGCCCAAGGCAGTGTATTCTTTTTGACAATTCATTTTCCTACAGTCTATACCCCTTCAAACCACCTAAGGTTGCATTTACAACAAGAATTTATCATCCAAATATTAACGGTAATGGCAGCATTTGTCTTGATATTCTAAGATCACAGTGGTCTCCTGTTTTAACTAGTTCTGAAGTTCCTTTATCCATATGTTCACTGCTATGTGAACAATTGTAGCCTTGCCTGATACCTGATTTTACCAGTCATGAGGTCCAGACACAAAGGGAAGAAGAGGCAACATCTTCATTTGTGTTTTTGAACAAAATTAAGAAATTGTACAGATTATTTTAATCACAGTTTAATTGGCTTGTAAAATAATTTTAATTGCTAAAATAAATGGGAAGAATTCCAGCTCATTGCAGGGCAAACACCGTGCATTTAGAACATAAGTTTACTTTCAACTTACTATATGCAATCATTTTTTCCCTCTTCCTTTCATGATTTAGCTATTCTAAGTTCTTCCTTTATATATATAAACCCAGCAGCACAATGGAGGCAAATATATATGTATACATATAAATACACACATATAAACTTGCCTGGCATTTCAACATAAAAGTCCTCCTAGTAACTATGTAAAGGTAACTGAGAAACTATAAAAGCCTAAAATTTCCTTAAAAGATTCCAAACTATTGGTTAGAATTATTTTCAAATACACATATGCTATACAAATGATTATAAAACAACTTTTCAAACTGTTTACCTGAATGAACTAAATGCACCAAAATATATATATACACACACACACACATACATATATATATAGTAATGCCATTTCATATATTTTTTTCTTCCAGTTTTATTGATATATAATTGACGTACAGCACTGTATAAGTTTAAGGTGTACAGCACAATGATGTGACTTACGTATATCATGAAATAATTACCATAATGTTTCGTGAACATCCATTACCTCATATAGATATTAAAGATATAGAAAAATAAATTTTCCTATGATGAGAACTCTTAGGATTTACCCTCTTAACAACTTTCATATGTAACATAGAGCAGTGTTAATTATATCTATCATGTTGTACATTACATCACTAGTACTTATTTATCTTATAAATGGAAGTTTCTACCTTTTGACTGCCTTCATCCAATGAACCCCCATCCTCACCCCCCACCCCCAGAAAACACAGATCTGATCTCTTCTTCTGTGAGTTTGTTTGTTTTTGAAGTATAATTGACCTATAACACTATATTAGTTCCTGGTACATAACATAGTGACTCTATATTCCTGTAGATTTCAAAATGATCACCATGATAAATTTAATTACCATGCATATATTCTTAAACTGCACTTTTTTTTTTTTTTTCAAAAAAAGGTGGTCACACGTTCAGAAGGAAGAGTTCATACACTTACTCTGCGGGATGTAAAGTTAGAAGATGCTGGAGAAGTCCAACTAGTAGCAAAAGATTTCAAAACGCAAGCCAACCTCTTCGTGAAAGGTAATCACATGGCTTATTTTTTAAAACATGTATAATGCAGAGGTTCATAAATAATGCCAACTCTCTATCTGTATGTGGTAAATACCACAGATCATTAAAATTCACCAAATATCAGAAAGTCTAATTTTACTTTTTGACTTAACAAAATAGTTCACAGACTACTAAAAAAAAAAAGCCAAAATTGTCTAGAATAGGTTTTACTTCCTTTTTCCATCCCCACTGTTTTTACTGCATTTAAAAAACTGCTGGAGGAAGAATTATTATCAATAGGTATCTATCACTCTCTTAACCAAGATTTGGCTATTATTTCCTTGATGTTTCATATTCTCTAAAAATGTTTTTCCTCTGTATATAAAAATAATGATGAAACATCATTATTAGACGAAGACATCTGAGTGGAATCAAAACTTACAAATGAAACTTAAAAACAGAAAAGCCCTCAAGATACAAGAGGAAAATTGAGGAGGTGCTGAAACTCTTGGAGAAGGAAAGGAGAAATACCTTGGCTAATTAGTATGATTCTTTCAGAACCCCCAGTTGAATTCACTAAACCTCTTGAGGACCAGACGGTCGAAGAGGAAGCCACTGCGGTATTGGAGTGTGAAGTATCCCGAGAAAATGCTAAGGTGAAATGGTTCAAAAATGGGACAGAAATTCTCAAAAGCAAGAAGTATGAAATTGTTGCTGATGGCAGGGTCAGGAAACTTATTATACACGGCTGCACCCCAGAGGATATTAAAACATACACTTGTGATGCTAAGGATTTTAAGACTTCCTGTAACCTGAACGTCGTGCGTAAGTATTCTTCTTACACAGCACTTTTCACTTGCAACTCTTTGATGACAACAACAACAAAAAAAACCACTTTTTTGCATGCCCTTCTTGGCCTAACCACATTTCTTGGCAACTTACAGTATCGATACTGACGTAACATGATATTTTATGTGTTTAAAAAAAAAGAGAGGTCCTTCCACTACATCTGGTCTGAGAAGGGCAGAGTGATCACTTTTTGCTATGCTTCTCACTGAGTAGTGAGAGATGTGCTCTTTGTCTACATGGGGTAAGCCTACTGCAGGAATATCTCAATACAGATGAGGACAAATTGAATTTAAAAAGACAAGAAGGGTGTCATAAAAAAAGAAAAAGGAAAGGAAAGGAAAGCCATTGCCACTTGGAAGGAAAATGAATTTTCAGGTATGAGGAACCACTAGAAAATGATCATGAAATTTCAGTCTGAATAGGAGCACACCAGAGGTCTGCTGTAATATGATAAAGCCCATTCACATAATGCTGTCTCTGAGAATAAGAATGGAAAAGAAGATGGAGAGAAGCCTGTATCCCTTGAGTCCTATAAATGAAGAGAGCACTAATGGTTTTTAGCACTACTTCTTCCTCTGGTGGAAAATAAAACGTCTTTTTTCAGAATGCCACATGCTAGCTCATTTTTTTTCATTCATTCATTTGTCCAGCAATAATATTTTAGTGTCTTTATTTTTGTGCAGTATTTGCTGTTGGTTTAGTTGCTTCCCATCTGTCAACAGCTCATAGTGGCTTTGATTGTGCTTCCATGCATCTTGGTCTGTTTTATTCTTTCCACTTTGTGGCTGTTCTGCTTTCGCTTATGACAGAATAGCTTCTTGGGTCTCCTTCTTCCTTTTGTTACCTACTTTATCTCTATTCTAAGAAGGCTCAGCAACAATGAGCATATCTTCAAGCCTATTAGCCAGCACTTGTGTCCCAGAATTTCATTGATCAAGAAAGGGCATCTTGGGAAGGACTCACAAGGAACCCTGAAAGAAGGAAGGGCATGTGGGCAGCTCTCCAATCCTATATATCCACCAACTTAATTCTGGAGATAAATGAAACCAGAGATTTAAAAAAAAAAATCACCCTTCCATTCAAAGCACGTTGTTTTGTCACACTAATGGACTTTATACCTGACTTATACGTGACCTCTTTGAAGCTGACACACACCAAAAAAGCTGAATGTATGTGATTTCAATTGCAAACTCATGTCTCTTAGCCATAGACAAGACTGATCATAGCTTTTCAAGCTGCACTATCATTGAATTCTTCTAATTTCTCAAAGATTATGCTGCCTGCCTTAAATAAGATAACGATTCTTTGCTACTGGTGATTCCTTTGACGATATCAACTTTCAATTCTGGAGAAGTATCAATGAAGATATTTCCTCCAGCTTTCATTCAGAACTGAGCTGGCGATAGATAGATAGATAGACAGATAGCAAGAATTAGTTGGACATATATTATGCCACGTAATTTTATGAAAACTAAGAGATATGTAAAATGCAAAGTATCACAACTGAATGGCAGCTCCAAGTCATTTCCAAATCAGCTGTAGCCTGCTAATATGAAAAAGCCTGCAAAAGCACCACAGTATGTCCGAGTGAATTTCTAGAAACCTCATTCTGAATTCTGATGACCTTCTCTTACAGCTCCTCATGTGGACTTCTTAAGACCACTCACCGATCTTCAAGTTAAAGAAAAAGAAATGGCTCGGTTTGAGTGTGAAATTTCCCGAGAAAATGCCAAGGTCTGTGATTGTGTGGTCGCTAACTTGTGTTTTCTGATAACTTTGTTTACTTTTGGTCTGACCAAAATGAAACAAACAAAAAAAAAATGAATCAAACCTCTCTGTAGTCATCACTTTACTTTTAGATCAATGATTATTACTTTAGTGTGAGATACATACTTGATTTAATTGTTCTCTTTTTAGTATTACTATGATTCGTTTGCTATTACTTGAAAAACACTGGACTTGCAATCAGGAGATTTAGATATTATTAATTTGAACCATAAGAAATTGATGTTTTCTTAGGTTAAAAACAATCAAATAAAAAAAAAACAATCAAATATCAGCAATTTCATATGTCTCGACTCAGTGCTCCTGGTTGCCATTAACTACCATTGGCGAGTCAACTTTGAGTCCTGGAAAACAAAGGAGTTGGTCTGCATGAAATCCAAGGCCCTCTACGGCTCTAATACATGATCCCATTATTTTTAATAACTGATAATAGTATCACAGCTGCTCACTTAATAATTGAAGCAGTTCTTGTTTTTTGGGGTTTGGTTATATTTACCACTTTGGTTCTTCTTCATAATGTAAAGTCTTATTGACTGCTTTTAGAAAAGCTTAGGATCATAGTTCCTCTTAAGGACACACATGTGAAGGGACAACAGAACTGATAAAGGTATTTTTTTTATCTTAAATATAGGTTCAGTGGTTTAAAGATGGTGCTGAAATTAAAAAGGGCAAAAAATATGACATCATATCTAAGGGAGCAGTCCGCATTCTTGTCGTCAACAAATGTCTAGTGGCTGATGAAGCAGAATATTCCTGTGAAGTAAGGACAGCGCGAACTTCCGGCATGCTGACAGTCCTGGGTAAGAATGAAGTCTTTCTTTGCAGGAGTATGTGTTGGGAAAAAAAAAAAATTCCAGTTTAATTCAGTGTTTTTTGTTTTTAATTCTTCTTGCAGAAGAAGAAGCTGTCTTTACAAAAAATCTTACCAACATTGAAGTTAGTGAAACAGACACTGTAAAACTGGTTTGTGAAGTCTCCAAGCCCGGAGCAGAAGTAATTTGGTACAAAGGGGATGAAGAGATCATTGAAACAGGAAGATATGAAACACTTACTGTTGGACGAAAGAGAATCCTGACCATTCAGAATGCTCACCTGGAAGACACTGGCAACTACAACTGCCGACTCCCAAGTTCTCGAACCGATGGCAAAGTCAAAGTTCATGGTATGAAAATTACAGTGAATACTATTGTATTTTAAGAAAATCATACCTGTTGCATGTAAGGTACAAATGCTTAATTTTTCAATATCTTGCAACTTTTTCTTTCCAGAACTTGCTGCTGAATTTATCTCAAAGCCTCAAAACGTTGAAATACTTGAAGGAGAAAAGGCTGAATTTGTCTGCTCTCTATCAAAGGAAAGCTTTGCAGTCCAGTGGAAGAGAGATGATAAGACACTTGAATCTGGAGATAAATATGACATAATTGCTGATGGCAAAAAGAGGATCCTAGTTGTGAAAGATGCCACATTACAAGATATGGGCACTTATGTAGTCATGGCTGGGGCTGCCAGAGCAGCAGCTCACCTGACAGTAATTGGTAAGTTTGTTTGTGCTTCTTGGATTTACTTATATTTGCATCTACCACATTAGTACTTCTTCATACTACAAAATCTTGTTGATTGCTTTCAGAAAAACTCAGGATCATAGTTCCTCTGAAGAACACCCGTGTGAAGGAACAACAAGAAGCTGTCTTTAACTGTGAGGTCAATACCGAAGGTGCCAAAGCCAAATGGTTCAGAAATGAAGAAGCCATATTTGATAGTTCAAAATACATTATTCTCCAAAAAGACCTGGTCTACACCCTCAGAATTAGAGGTGCACAATTAGATGATCAAGCCAACTATAATGTGTCTCTGACCAATCACAGAGGTGAAAATGTTAAGAGTGCAGCCAATCTAATTGTAGAAGGTAAGTCACTTATTTGACATTAGAGATTTAAAAAATCAATTTCTATGATGAAAACAATTAAAATCAACACTCTTCTTCTCCTTTCCAACAGAGGAAGACCTTAGGATCACTGAGCCTCTTAAAGATATTGAAACAATGGAGAAGAAATCTGTCACATTCTGGTGCAAGGTGAACCGTCTCAATGTAACACTGAACTGGACCAAAAACGGAGAAGAGGTGGCTTTTGACAACCGTGTTTTATACAGAATTGATAAATATAAGCACTCTCTAATCATTAAAGACTGTGGCTTCCCAGATGAAGGTGAATACATTGTCACTGCTGGACAAGATAAATCTGTTGCTGAACTTCTCATCATAGAAGCCCCTACAGAATTTGTGGAACACTTGGAAGACCAGACAGTCACTGAGTTTGACGATGCTGTCTTCTCCTGCCAGCTCTCCAGAGAGAAAGCAAATGTAAAATGGTACAGAAACGGGAGAGAAATCAAAGAAGGCAAAAAGTACGTGAGAGCTTCTCAGTCTCTATTTCTGTAGCTATATATACAAGTTTGCCAATTTAGTGGTCATTATGCAAGCTAACCAATAATTCAATCTCTTCTTTTAGATACAAATTTGAAAAAGATGGCCGAATACATAGACTCATTATAAAAGACTGCAGGCTGGATGATGAATGTGAATATGCTTGTGGAGTAGAAGACAGGAGGTCTCGAGCTAGACTCTTTGTGGAAGGTACATATTAAGTGAAAGGACGATTTTTAATTCTAGTACCTTTTTAAATGTTGTTAATCCCAATACAAACATGTTTGTATTTATTTCACATTTTCTTTTCAGAAATCCCTGTTGAGATCATCAGGCCTCCCCAAGACATCCTTGAAGCCCCTGGTACTGATGTTGTCTTTTTAGCTGAGCTAAACAAAGACAAGGTGGAAGTCCAGTGGCTAAAAAACAACATGATTATTGTCCAGGGTGATAAACACCAGATGATGAGTGAAGGAAAGATACACAGGCTACAGGTCTGTGACATTAAGCCCCGTGACCAGGGTGAATACAGATTTATTGCCAAAGACAAAGAAGCCAGAGCTAAGCTTGAACTGGCAGGTAAGTCCCTTTCTTTTATTTTCAAACATCCTTACAATACCACAGATACTGGGTAGGTTTCAGATTTCACAGTTAATTAATGAGAAAATGTTTGTGAAAGCTTTTTATTCCGATTAAGCCTTGTCCACATGTTAACTATTCTAATTCCTCTTACCACCAAGTGTCCTGAGTAAGAGGAAATTGATAGCATTGCTCTTTACATGCGATAATCTTGCACAGCTCCTGGCACATGGCAGCTGTTCGTTAACTCCTAGAATTAACCTATTGCCCTGAGAGTCTTCCCAGCAAACCCAGACCTAGAGACAGGCCCATTCTTTTCTACTTTCCAAATCCCTGTGGGGCCTCTTAGGTCTGTTCTCATCCTGACCCAAGCTTCCAAGACATCCTTAGAGGTTGGCACTTTGAAAGAGCCATTAATGTACCTCTTGTGCATAAGAACAAGTTTATCTGGTTTATCTTGAACTAAGTATGAGGTGCCTATTTTATATAAAAAACAAAAAACCAAAAACATGTTCTGTGCACTATATTCAGGCCTCTGTTATTATTATTGGCAAAGAATGGAGATTTTGTGGTTTCATATCATACTTAGTCCTCTATTCTTCAGAGTCTGATAATTTGCAAAATAAGCCGTGAGAACTCTAAGTCAGCTAGTGTTCTCTCCTGTAAAGTTACTGTGACATGTAACCAGTATTTGCTAACAAATGCATAGTAAAGAAGCTATGGCATAGCTGGACTACAATAAATAACTCAAAAGCATTCACATATTATTTTTCTCACTAGCCGCACCTAAAATCAAGACAGCTGACCAAAACCTGGTGGTTGATGTTGGCCAGCCTCTGACCATGGTGGTGCCCTATGATGCCTACCCCAAGGCAGAAGCTGAGTGGTTTAAAGAAAATGAACCTCTATCTTCAAAAACTGTTGATACTACAGCTGAACAGACTTCTTTCAGAATTTCAGAAGCCAAGAAAGGAGACAAAGGAAGGTATAAAATTGTGCTTCAGAACAAACATGGAAAAGCAGAAGCATTCATCAATTTACAAGTTATAGGTAAGCCCTTGAGTCACTTGGACTTTATTGGCAAAGCACAACTAAAAGCGTGATAACACACTAAAAAAAAAAAAAATGTATATGTGAATTCCAGATGTTCCTGGGCCAGTACGTAACTTAGAAGTGACAGAAACATTTGATGGTGAAGTGAGCCTCGCTTGGGAAGAACCATTAACTGATGGTGGAAGCAAAATCATAGGTTATGTTGTTGAAAGACGTGACATCAAGAGAAAGACCTGGGTTCTGGCCACTGACCGTGCAGATAGTTGTGAGTTTACTGTCACTAGACTACAAAAAGGAGGAGTTGAGTACCTATTCCGTGTGAGCGCAAGAAACAGAGTCGGCACTGGTGAACCAGTAGAAACTGACAGTCCTGTAGAAGCAAGGAGTAAATATGGTAAGAAGTTTTTAAGTGAATTGTAAACTAGCTTATCTTTGCTTTTATCCCTGAGATAACCTAAAGCCCCTGTTTTCTGGATATCCAGATGTTCCAGGCCCTCCTTTGAATGTAACGATCACTGATGTGAACAGATTTGGTGTCTCATTGACATGGGAACCACCAGAGTATGATGGAGGTGCTGAGATCACAAACTACGTCATTGAATTAAGGGACAAGACTTCTATCAGATGGGAAACTGCCATGACAGTAAGAGCTGAAGAACTGTCTGCAACTGTCACTGATGTGGTGGAAGGACAGGAGTACAGTTTCCGGGTTAGGGCCCAAAACCGAATTGGAGTTGGAAAACCAAGTGCAGCCACACCCTTCATCAAAGTTGCTGATCCGATTGGTGAGTCCATCAAAAAAAGGGAAATAAGGAATCCATTTAATCAAGAAATTAAGCTTATCGATTAAAATAAATCAAATTAGACAGAAGTTAATGAAAAGAACATCAGAAAAATTTGAACAAAATTGTAGAAATCCAGACTGGGCCTGCTTGTATCCAGTGAATATGGGGATGATAGAAATGATTACAGCATTATCTTAATAAGCTGTCACTGAATTAAATGGTATGCTCCAACTCTTTCTTCCAATCCAGAGAGACCAAGTCCTCCTGTGAACCTAAACTCCTCAGATCAGACTCAGTCATCAGTTCAGCTCACATGGGAACCTCCTCTGAAAGATGGAGGAGGCCCAATATTGGGCTATATAATAGAACGATGTGAAGAAGGAAAAGATAATTGGATTCGTTGCAATAAGAAACTTGTCCCCGAACTGACTTACAAGGTAGGGCATGTGTATCTAAAATAAATAGTCGGTAAATGATCATGGACTTAAACGTATATGTATTTTACAAATATTGATTCATAATTTTAGGTTACTGGATTACAAAAAGGAAATAAATATTTATATCGAGTATCTGCAGAAAATGAAGCTGGTGTTTCAGATCCATCTGAAATTCTTGGTCCTCTAACTGCTGATGATGCATTTGGTAAATGGATATTTTATTTTTAGATTTGGGAATAGCACATAGCTACTTTGGGGTACCAGGGATTTAAATACAGTACTGGAAACTCATTAAGTTTTCTTTTTGGTAGTTGAACCAACAATGGATTTAAGTGCATTTAAAGATGGCCTGGAAGTTATTGTGCCAAATCCTATCAAGATCCTGGTTCCAAGTACAGGCTATCCAAGGCCAACTGCTACCTGGTCTTTTGGAGATAAAGTACTAGAAGCAGGAGACCGTGTGAAAATGAAAACCCTATCTGCCTATGCTGAGCTTATCATTTCTCCAAGTGAACGTCCAGACAAGGGCATTTACATGCTGAAGTTAGAAAATCGTGTGAAAGCAATTTCTGGGGAGATTGATGTCAGTGTAATTGGTAAGGAACGAAACTTTTGTGATCTAAGGTGATTTGACAGTATTAACAAATATTGGTTCAAGCTATTAATGACTTCTGACTGCATTTTTTTTTTTCCAGCTCGCCCAAGTGCACCCAAAGAACTGAAATTCGGTGAGATAACCCAGGACTCAGTACATTTGACTTGGGAACCACCAGATGATGATGGAGGAAGTCCATTAACCGGATATGTTGTTGAAAAGCGAGAAGTCAGCCGGAAAACATGGACTAAAGTGAGTTTTGAGCAGCAACTACAGAAAAGAGAGTGGGGGAAATCCCGAAATGTCGAGATGCCTTGCAAAGTTTTTATGTTTTTACCGTTACCTTGCTGAAAAAGTACCTAAAACTTTTTAAAATGTATTGATGCTAATGCTTCCTGAGGTAGTTCAACCAAGATTTGGTGTAATTGCCTCATTTTGTGAGCCTTACCAGATTTTCAACTAGGTTTATTAAAAAATAAAACAAAACTTACCTACTCAGTTGGTACCTGGTAAGTACCCAATATGCCCTTTTAAGCTATAAGCCATTCTAAGGACACTAAGTACTTAACTCCCTGGTGGTCATACTTCTTCTCACGCCACTAAATTACCTTAGTTGGCCTAATCTGCCATTTTCTCTCCTCAGTTTATACCATTACTGTTTTTTACCTTAATTTATCATATTTCTAATAACCAAGCTGGTAGAAAGAATCAACACCTTATTTGCCGACTTTTTAATGTGTACAAACTATGAAGCAGTTCCACCTTACATTAGGCGTCTAATATTATTATGTCTTACTTTGCAATTTTTTCCTTAATATGAAATCAACGTAAGAATAATCCTTAGCATTCAAAACAACTTCCATTTGTAACTCTGCTCATGGTAAAAATATTTTGACTTAGGCAGAGTTTTTGAAAAACAGTTTATTAACTGTATTGCTTTGTCCCAGGTTATAGACTCTGTGAGCAACCTAGAATTCACAGTTGCTGATCTTGTTCAAGGAAAAGAATATTTATTTAAAGTCTGTGCTCGTAACAAGTGTGGCCCTGGAGAACCCGCATATGTTGATGAACCTGTAAATATGTCAGCTCCTGCAAGTGAGTACATTCTTGATATTTTCTTACGTAGCCTCTTGTTACCTGTTTTTGCTTTTATTTTTATTTATGTATGTATTTATTTATTTGGCCATGCCACACAGCTTGTGGGATCTTAGCTCCCTGACCAGGGATCGAACCCAGGTACCCTGCACTGGAAGCACAGAGTCCTAACCACGGGACCACCAGGGAATTCCCACCTGTTTTTGCTTTTAGACCTGGAGTTGAAGTTATGGGGGAAAGACACAGGTTGGCAGTATGGAGATTTCATAGATGGCCTATCTAAGACTGACTCTCTCTTTAAAATGCTATAGCGGTACCTGACCCACCAGAGAATATTAAGTGGAGAGATCGAACAGCCAAGAGCATCTTCCTAACATGGGATCCACCTAAACATGATGGTGGTTCACGCATCAAAGGATATATAGTTGAAAAATGTCCACGTGGTTCTGATCGATGGGTCGCTTGTGGAGACCCAGTTGCAGAAACAAAGTAAGTTTTTAAATTATTTGGCACAAAAGTAAATATTTACTCTTACTAAAATGGGCTTTCTTTTGGAAAATCTAAATGTTAAGTTTAGAACTTCCTTGGTGTGCCTGATTTTTTTTTTTTTTTTTTTTTTTGCGGTACGCGGGCCTCTCACTGTTGTGGCCTCTCCCGTTGCGGAGCACAGGCTCTGGACGCGCAGGCTCAGTGGCCATGGCTCACGGGCCCAGCCGCTACGCGGCATGTGGGATCTTCCCGGACCGGGGCACAAACCCGTGTCCCCTGCATTGGCAGGCGGACTCTCAACCACTGCACCACCAGGGAAGCCCCTGCCTGTCTGATTTTTAAAAGTGCTGCTGAACTTACCCTTTAATCAAGGTTTTCATTAGTTAAAATGTTGAAGCAATCCAGAATTAATTTAAAGGATAGTATTATACCAGGGGTATGAATTTTGGAAATATTATGAATACTACACAATGGAACAGATTAAATGCATTAAGTAAAATATCCTATTTTGTTTTCTGACAGAATGGAAGTAACAGGTCTTGAAGAAGGCCAGTGGTATGCCTATCGCGTGAAGGCCTTGAACAGGCTAGGAGCTAGCAAGCCAAGCAAACCCACAGAAGAAATCCAGGCTGTGGACACACAGGGTACTTACTTTTGGTTTTTGCTTTATCAGTCAGACTTTTGACTTTAATTCTGCCCAAATTTGGTAACATCGTAAATAATCTTTTCCAATTCAGAGGCTCCAGAAATTTTCCTCGACGTGAAGCTCCTTGCGGGTCTCACTGTAAAAGCAGGAACTAAGATTGAACTTCCTGCCACTGTAACTGGCAAACCTGAACCTAAAGTAACCTGGACAAAGGCTGATATGCTTCTGAAGCAGGACAAAAGAATCACCATTGAAAACGTTCCTAAAAAATCCACAGTGACGATCGTGGATAGTAAGAGAAGTGACAGTGGCACATACATTATCGAGGCCATGAACGTCTGTGGTCGGGCCACCGCTGTGGTAGAAGTGAACGTCTTAGGTAAGGGAGGCTCTCGTTTTAAAAACGGGCAAGCTCGTTCCAGCTACTTTTGAAAATAAAACATATTAAACAAATGCTTTTCTCTGAGTGTGTACTGTCATCCACAGATAAACCTGGACCCCCAGCTGCTTTAGACATCATGGAAGTGACCAACGAGTCATGTCTTCTCACATGGAACCCACCACGCGATGATGGCGGATCTAAAATCACAAACTATGTCGTGGAGAGAAGAGCGACCGACAGTGATATGTGGCACAAGCTCTCGTCAACTGTCAAGGATACAAAGTTCAAGGCAACCAAATTAACACCCAATAAAGAATACATCTTCAGAGTTGCTGCAGAAAACATGTACGGTGTCGGTGAGCCAGTTCAGGCCACTCCAATAACAGCCAAATATCAGTTTGGTAAGTTTCTCATTAATCAGGTGGCTAAAAAAAAAAAAAAAAGATACTTGTGTGAAAGTTGGATTTAGGTGTCATATTTATATACAGGACATATAACACGTATGATTATCCTGTCTATAGATCCACCTGGACCTCCAACTCGCCTAGAACCTTCTGATATCACTAAGGATGCAGTGACCCTCACATGGTGTGAGCCAGATGATGACGGTGGCAGCCCCATCACGGGTTACTGGGTTGAAAGATTAGATCCTGATACTGATAAATGGGTTAGATGCAATAAGATGCCAATAAAGGATACAACATACAGGTACGCCCAAGCTCTCCATTAAGATGTCAAAAAAGCAGTGTATATAAATTTTCATTCTTTAGCATTCCTTTTGATTATACCTGATTATATATTACTATAAAATTTTAAATTGTTTTTACTTATCTTTTCTATTACCACATAATTTCAAAAATGATATAAATTCCATTGAAGGGCACATTTCTTAATTTCTTACCATAAAATATAAACTGTCTGGAAGTTCCAAAGTGTTTGGTCCTCTAGTATATTATGGTAATGATTATTATTATAGATATTATAATTAGATTGGTACATGTGACCAAATCTAAAGTGTGTGACAGTTAAAAGGCAATTTTTAATTTATATTGAAATATTTCAGTTAAATATCCAAACCAGTTTTTCACAATTTAAATAAATTAGCTGCTTCTATGTGAAATAAACAGAGGTTTCTCCTTCTTATCGTGGTATTCAACTCACACTTTGTTCCTAATTCAGAGTGAAAGGTCTTACCAATAAGAAAAAATACAGATTCCGTGTGTTGGCTGAAAATCTTGCTGGACCTGGAAAAGCAAGCAGACCAACTGAGCCAATCTTAATAAAGGATCCCATAGGTATTATTCATATATTTTCTGTGATTATTTTGAAGCTTATATTAATTCCTTTTGGCAAACCTCAATAATGGTTTCATTTCATTGGCTTGCAGATCCTCCATGGCCCCCTGGAAAACCAACCGTGAAAGATGTAGGCAAAACATCATTAATGCTGAATTGGACAAAGCCAGAACACGATGGAGGGGCAAAGATCGATTCTTACGTCATTGAAATGCTAAAGACTGGAACAGAGGACTGGGTCCGAGTGGCCGAAGGGGTTCCCACCACCGAGCATTTGTTCCCAGGGCTCATGGAAGGGCAAGAATACTCATTCCGAGTTAGAGCTGTGAACAAGGCGGGCGAAAGTGAACCCAGCGAACCCAGTGACTCTGTGCTTTGCCGGGAGAAACTTTGTAAGTCACTCTTAATTATTTCATCCCTGCTATCTAATCTCTTAGTGACTACTAGAAAATTTAGTGAAGACTGAATATTGGACAATAAGAAATTGAATTTTTTTTTCCTTCAGATCCCCCATCACCACCTCGCTGGCTTGAAGTTATCAACATTACAAAAAATACAGCAGACCTAAAGTGGACAGTTCCTGAGAAAGATGGAGGGTCGCCCATCACCAACTACATTGTGGAAAAGAGAGATGTGAGGCGGAAAGGCTGGCAAACAGTGGACACAACTGTCAAGGACACCAAGTGCACAGTGACCCCACTGACCGAGGGTTCTTTATACGTGTTCCGAGTTGCTGCAGAAAATGCCATAGGACAGAGTGACTATTGTGAAGTCGAGGACTCTGTCCTGGCCAAAGACACCTTTAGTATGCTCTCTAACTTCATCTTTGTGACACCATTTGTAGTGGATTGTCACTTTTCTCCCTGGTTTTTCTAACCACTGAATATTTTGCTTTCAGCCACCCCTGGACCACCCTACGCTCTGACAGTGGTTGATGTGACGAAAGGACATGTTGACCTGAAGTGGGAACCACCTAAAAATGATGGTGGAAGACCAATACAGAGGTAGAATTTTAATTAACCCATAAAGAAAAATTTACATTCACCTGAAAATTCTTTATTCATGCTCACGAAGTGCTTTGTTATTTCAACAGATATGTCATTGAGAAGAAAGAAAAGTTAGGTACCCGTTGGGTGAAAGCTGCAAAGACCTCAGGACCTGACTGTAACTTTAAAGTAACTGATGTCATTGAAGGAACAGAGGTCCAGTTTCAGGTTCGGGCAGAGAATGAAGCTGGAGTTGGACACCCAAGCGAACCTACAGAAATCCTGAAAATTGAAGATCCAACAAGTAAGTAGTGTTGATTATACGAAGGATATTGTCTAGAGCTTGATGATGAGACTGTGGATGTGAATGTTTCACTCTCTTTTCAGGTCCTCCTTCACCTCCCCTTGATCTGCATGTGACTGATGCTGGGAGAAAGCATATTGCCATTGCTTGGAAGCCTCCAGAGAAAAATGGTGGAAGTCCTATTATAGGATACCATGTTGAAATGTGTCCAGTAGGCACTGAGAAATGGATGCGAGTTAATTCTCGCCCAATAAAAGACTTGAAATTCAAGGTTGAAGAAGGTGTCGTGCCCGACAAGGAGTATGTTCTGAGAGTGAGAGCCGTCAATGCTGTTGGTGTCAGTGAGCCATCTGAAATCTCCGAAAACGTGGTTGCCAAAGACCCAGACTGTAAGAACAGTTTCTTTTTATAATTAATAAAGTAGGCTTTACTCATGCACTGCATTTTGACACACCCTTTTTTTCCCCTTTTGGATTATCTCTTACAGGCAAGCCAACAATTGATCTGGAGACTCATGACATTGTCGTCATTGAAGGTGAAAAATTAAGCATTCCTGTTCCCTTCAGAGCTGTCCCAGTTCCAACCGTTAGCTGGCATAAAGATGGCAAAGAAGTTAAAGCAAGTGACAGATTAACAATGAAGAAGGATCACATCTCTGCACACCTTGAAGTTCCCAAGAGTGTCCATGCAGATGCTGGAGTTTACACCATTACCCTGGAGAATAAGCTCGGCTCAGCAACTGCCTCAATCAATGTCAAAGTCATAGGTAATCATTCTTTTGATGAAACACCGGACATTCCTCACCTGTTGGGAAAATTGGTTAACTCTGCAATGTTAGTATAAGTGGCTTCATGAGCTGGCCATTTGTAAATTAAGTGTCCTTTCAGATTATTTCTTCCCATATGAGAAGCAAAGCAATTCTGAAGAGATGAAATTGCTATTTAAACTCTGATTACACTAATTTACTTCTGTTGTAATTATTTGCATGTGAAGTACTAATTTAAATAAAAGATATGGCACACCCAAAGAATGTTTAAATAACCAATATTCATTTATTAATTGTATTTGCATGTTTTCATAGTGTTCTCAACCAGGAGTGGTAACATTTTCTGCCCCCTTCCCCCCCACACATGGATGGTGTTTCGAAATTTGGGGGGCCATTTTTGCTTGGAACAAAGACTAAGGGGGAAGTTACTGACATTTAGTAATTGGGAGCCAAGGATGCAAAATGGCCTGCAATGTCCTACTCAGAGTGTGCTCTTAATATGCTGACTTTTCAGGTTACAATAATAATTGTCAATTTGATTTCTAATAGGACTACCTGGACCATGCAAAGATCTTAAAGCAAGTGATGTGACCAAGAGTTCTTGTAAATTAACCTGGGAACCTCCAGAATATGATGGTGGAAGCCCAATTCTTCATTACGTCCTAGAACGCAGAGAAGCTGGGAGGAGGACGTATATACCAGTCATGTCTGGTGAGAACAAACTGTCTTGGACTGTCAAAGATCTCATACCAAATGGTGAATACTTCTTCCGTGTTAAAGCTGTCAACAAGATTGGTGGAGGCGAATATATTGAACTGAAAAATCCAGTCATTGCTCAAGATCCGAAGCGTAAGTTTG
The DNA here is from genome assembly GCF_951394435.1 of Stenella coeruleoalba. Taxonomy (NCBI): domain Eukaryota; kingdom Metazoa; phylum Chordata; class Mammalia; order Artiodactyla; family Delphinidae; genus Stenella; species Stenella coeruleoalba. Next base: position 73,809,100 of record NC_137151.1, on the reverse strand, counting down.
AGCATGAATGTAATAGAGCTAAGAGTTAATATGCATTTTTTTTAAGAAGATGGGTTTCCCTATATTAACAGGTGTTTTCTTGTTCTTCAGAGCCCCCTGATCCACCTGTAGACGTTGAGGTACATAATCCTACTGCTGAGGCAATGACTATTACATGGAAGCCACCTTTGTATGATGGAGGGAGCAAGATAATGGGTTACATCATAGAGAAGATTGCTAAGGGTGAAGAGAGATGGAAGAGATGCAACGAACACCTGGTACCAGTCCTGACCTATACAGCAAAAGGCCTTGAAGAGGGAAAGGAATACCAATTCCGTGTGCGAGCAGAAAATGCTGCTGGTATTGGCGAACCTTCTCGGGCCACTCCTCCAACCAAAGCAGTAGATCCTATTGGTAAGCTGTGTTTAATGGGTTTGCCATTTTCCCATCGTAAAAGAAATGAGAATAAGGTTTTGTCAGATATTTTAATCAGAATTGAAAACAATTACTGTTTTTAATCATTGCAGATGCCCCGAAAGTCATTATGAGAACAAGCCTAGAAGTGAGACGAGGTGACGAAATAGCACTCGATGCAATTATTTCTGGGTCACCTTACCCAACTATTACGTGGCTAAAGGATGAAAATGTTATCACACCAGAGGAAATTAGGAAGCGGGTAGCACCCTTGGTTAGAAGGAAGAAGGGTGAAGAAGTTCAAGAAGAAGAACCATTTGTCCTGCCTCTGACACAGCGTTTGAGTATTGACAGTAGTAAAAAAGGAGAATCTCAGCTACGTGTCCGAGATTCTCTCCGACCTGATCATGGCCTGTTTATGATCAAAGCTGAAAATGACCATGGTATTGCAAAAGCTCCTTGTACCGTCAGTGTGCTAGGTAAGTAGGTAAAACTACACTTTCCAATGGAAGAAAGTTAATAGAAGAGTTTTGCGGGCAGTTAATAGAAGTGGGAAATAGCTTCAGCAAGGTATCCTCGGTCCCAATTTTTTCTCCTGGCTATGTAAAAGAAATCAACTGACCTTGTTATTCATTAGCTAATGTGATACAAAGATAGACAGATGTAGAAAAAACAGAGGTTTATGTCACAGAAGCACACTGTGTTTAGAAGCTTAGAAGCACACTAAACATTTACATTTTCCAGTGCGACACAAAATTTTAACCACTTCTGTCTTTCAAAATATCAGATATACCAGGACCACCAATCAACTTTGTATTTGAAGATATCAGAAAGACCTCAGTCATCTGTAAATGGGAACCACCCCTTGATGATGGTGGCAGTGAAATTTTAAACTACACTTTGGAAAAGAAAGACAAGGCAAAACCTGACTCAGAATGGATTGTCATCACTTCAACACTTAGACATTGCAAATATTCAGTGACAAAGCTGATTGAAGGAAAAGAGTACCTCTTCCGTGTCAGAGCTGAAAATAGGTTTGGGCCTGGACCACCATGTGTCTCAAAGCCACTTACAGCTAAAGATCCATTTGGTAAGGATCTTTAGCATTTAAACTTTGCCTTTTTATCATATGTTGGTATATACATTATCACAGCTTGTAAACTTGAATTTTCATGTCATGCTAGGGAATTAATTCAAATATGCCTTTTTAATTTTAATCAGAACCACCTGATGCACCCGATAAGCCCATTGTGGAAGATGTCACCAGTAACAGTATGCTAGTGAAATGGAATGAACCAAAAGATAATGGAAGCCCCATCTTGGGTTACTGGCTTGAAAAACGTGAGGTGAATAGCACACACTGGTCTCGTGTCAACCGAAACCTTCTGAATTCTTTGAAGACCAATGTAGAAGGCCTATTAGAGGGACTCACCTATGTCTTCAGAGTATGTGCCGAAAACGCAGCTGGACCTGGAAAGTTCAGTCCCCCCTCAGATCCCAAAACAGCACGTGATCCAATCTGTAAGTAATTCCTTAAGAAGAAAGTGGGGTATAGCATGGTCACTATAATTAACAGTACTGTTTTATATTCTTGAAAGTTGTTGAGAGTGTAGATCTTAAGTGTTATCAAAAAGTGGTAATTATGTGAGGCAGTGGTGGTGTTAACTAACATTATTGTGGCAATCATTTTGCAATATATACATGTATCAAATCATCACATTGTACACCTTAAACTTACATGCGTTATATGTCAATAATATCTCAGTCAAGCTGGAAAAAAAATCAAACTAAATACTAGCAATGACTATAGACAAATGTTGAGGTTGCAATGTAAAATTTTAAACATCTGTATTTATAACTTAAGAGCTTCACAAAGCAATTACCCATATTACATGCAACACACTGTGGGAAAAAAAAGTGGGGTCACATAAGCTACTGCACATTTTAAAACCATCAGTGAGTTGTTTTTTTTAAATACATTTATTTATTTATTTATTTATTGGCTGCATTGGGTCTTCGGTGCTGAGTGCAGGCTTTCTCTAGTTGCGGCGAGCGGGGGCTACTCTGTTGCGGTGAGTGGGCTTCTCATTGCAGTGGCTCCTCTTGTTGTGGAGCACAGGCTCTAGGCACACGGGCTTCAGCAGTTATGGCACGTGGGCTCAGTAGTTGTGGCTCGTGGGCTCTAGAGTGCAGGCTCAGTAGTTGTGGCACACAGGCTTAGTTGCTCTGTGGCATGTGGGATCCTCCCAGACCAGGGCTCGAACCCGTGTTCCCTGCATTGGCAGGCAGATTCTTAACCACTGTGCCGCCAGGGAAGTACCCATCAGTGAGTTTTGATTTCTGTGTCTGCATTCATTCTAGCTCCACCTGGGCCACCTGTCCCAAGAGTCAATGACACAAGTTCCACAACTATTGAACTAGCATGGGAACCCCCAGCTTTCAATGGTGGTGGGGAAATTGTTGGCTACTTTGTTGATAAGCAGCTGGTTGGCACAAATGAATGGTCCCGCTGCACAGAGAAGATGATCAAGGCCCGTGAGTACACTGTCAAAGAAATCCGAGAGGGTGCCGATTACAAACTTCGAGTGAGCGCTGTCAACGCTGCAGGTGAAGGACCGCCTGGAGAAACAGAACCCGTTACTGTGGCTGAACCACAAGGTACTTAAAAGTTACATAAATAAGATGATGGATATTTTCCCAGTATGAGATTTTTTGTTTTTTCCATCTTTCTTGGGCTAATGTATGACTGTTCTCTTTCAACAGAGCCTCCAAATGTGGAACTAGATGTTTCTGTCAGGGCTGGGATACAGATCGTGGCTGGGAAGACTCTCAGAATTCCAGCTGTGGTAACTGGTCGTCCAGTGCCAACAAAAGTGTGGACCATAGAAGAAGGAGAGCTGGATAAAGACCGTGTTGAAATAGAGAACGTTGGAACCAAATCTGAACTAATTATCAAGAATGCATTAAGAAAAGATCATGGCAGATATGTGATTACAGCTACCAATAGCTGTGGTTCTAAATTTGCAGCAGCCCGGGTAGAAGTTTTTGGTAAGGAATATTACATGGATTTCCACAGGATTTTTCCTAAGTGATACTATCTTATTGCATTGATTTTTTTGTTGCCGTTTTATTTTTCAGATGTCCCTGGTCCAGTTCTTGATTTGAAACCCGTTGTAACAAACAGAAAAATGTGTCTGCTTAACTGGTCTGATCCAGCAGATGATGGAGGAAGTGATATCACGGGCTTTATTATTGAAAGAAAGGACGCTAAGATGCATACTTGGAGACAACCAATAGAGACTGAGAGGTCTAAATGTGACATCACAGGTCTCCTTGAGGGACAAGAATATATGTACCGTGTGATTGCCAAGAACAAGTTTGGCTGTGGCCCTCCTGTTGAAATAGGACCAATTCTTGCAGTTGATCCACTAGGTAAAAAAGAAGGTTTTCACTGTGTATATAAAGTAAATACTGATTGCTTCTAGTTATGTCACTTATGTATAGAGCTTTATGGCTTCAAGCTCCCAACAGTCTCCTCAAGATCTATAGCTGGAATAATGAGAAAGTAATGAGAAAGGTAAACTAAATAACTACCAGCAACTTTATACCATGTTTACAATAATTTCAATGTAATTTTTGCACAAAACTGGGCATGGTTTTGTGTGCTGAAAAACCTGAATCACTGGAGCTTAGCATAACCTAAAAATAGTTTAGAAGTATTACATCTTAGTAAGAAAATACACTGGAGTAATTAATTTAATAGTCCAGTAGTCAAAGAGAGTTCACTGTTTCTGAAAGATTACAGGACAGAAAACTGCCTTAGCGTAAATGCTTTAGTCTTTCTTTAGCCCCTCAAGTGGTCCCCAGACTGGAAGGATGAGGGGGCACCAAAACCAGAAAGAGCCACCAAAGAATGGAAACCCAAAGGAGATCTCCTCGACCCGTATAAACAAATAGGAAGCCCTAATATTACACACACTTGATAATGCATGCTGACATCCCATCCTAGAAAGCCAAGTCTTTGAGGATGCCCCGTTCCCCAAGAGACAGAGGAGTTATTCCTCCGCCACCACCACCACCCAAAAACAGGAACAAAATTACCTCCTCACTGTAACAGCTCATCTCAAAATGTCTACTACAGCTCAGGTTGTGCCAGAAACAACAGAACAGAGTTGGACTTCTACCACTAAGCTCTGCTTCTGGTTGCGATAACAGTCAAGAGTGGATTGGGCCTAGTTTCACCATGCAAAGCTTATTCTTTCTATCTTGTCCTTCAGGACACAAAACTACAGCAGCATTACATAAATTCTCTTTCCACCCCCTGTTAAACCCACACTTGAGGCAACATGGTCCAAAGTGTGTTCAGTAGACATATCCATTTTCTGTTAATAAGAAAGGAACACTTGCTCTCAGCTGGTCACTCAAAGCAAAACTTCACAGACAGCCCTCCTAGGTCATTAAAATTAGAAGCTTTCCCACTGACAGAGGTAAAATATCTAAAATGCTAAATATAAAAAAGCATACATGCACCTCAATTCTTAATCAATAATCTTGACTATAGAGTTTACTAAGAGAAATTCTGACTATGAACGCCTATAATTCTGTTGACTGAGATATTCTGAGGATTTTAAAGACAGATGCAACAATATGCCAAACAGAAACCTATTTTTCACATAATTAATCCGAATTGAAATGTGATTTCTTACATGAATACTTATTTCATTCTTGTCATTTCAACCTGCCTCTGGTTAAAGGTCCTCCAACGTCTCCTGAGAGGCTTACATATACGGAAAGGACCAAGTCCACTATCAACCTCGACTGGAAAGAGCCCCGCAGTAATGGTGGCTGCCCCATCCAAGGCTATATCATTGAAAAACGGCGTCATGACAAACCTGACTTTGAAAGAGTTAACAAGCGACTCTGCCCAACCACATCTCTTCTGGTTGAAGATCTTGATGAACACCAAATGTATGAGTTCCGTGTCAAGGCCGTCAACGAAATTGGTGAAAGCGAACCATCCCTGCCTCTTAACGTGGTCATACAAGATGATGAAGGTGTTGAATCTGAACATAATAATCATTTTAATGCACTTTATCTCATAGGTTGAGCAAACATCCTTATGACTTTGCTATTTTTTTTCCCCTTTCCCTTCTCTTTGCAGTGCCTCCAACTATTAAGTTGCGCCTGTCTGTTCGAGGAGACACCATCAAAGTTAAGGCGGGAGAGCCTGTTAACATCCCTGCAGATGTGACAGGCCTTCCAATGCCTAAAATTGAGTGGTCCAAGAATGAAACTGTGATTGAAAAACCCACCGATGCACTTAAGATAACCAAGGAAGAAGTATCCCGAAGTGAGGCAAAGACTGAGCTTAGCATTCCCAAAGCAACCCGGGAGGACAAAGGCACTTACACGGTGACTGCTTCTAATCGCCTTGGCTCAGTGTTCCGAAATGTCCATGTTGAAGTATACGGTAAGCGACACGCTTTCTTATAAAAAAAAGAAATCCAGTGTCTGTTTAAGAATTTGCTTCTCAATCTCCTCCTTTGGTTCCTTTTCAGATCGTCCGTCCCCACCAAGAAATCTTGCTGTTGTTGACATTAAAGCTGAATCTTGCCACTTAACGTGGGATGCCCCTCTAGACAATGGTGGGGGTGAAATCACCCATTATGTCATTGACAAACGCGATGCAAGCAGGAAGAAAGCTGAATGGGAAGAAGTCACCAACACTGCTGTAGAGAGGAGATATGGGGTAAACTCTTCTAAGTATTTTCTTATGCACACTTAAAGGACATAACTCTGAACTAACATCATTCTAGCATGACCTTGGAATTTAATGATTAAACTCAAAACCACACACAAAAAGCTTAAGTATAGTTTTTAGCATCTTGCACATAAAGCCACTTAGTAAATACTTTGATATACAGATCCTCTTTGACTTGAGAGAGCCACTATTAGGTGCAATAAATTTACACATTCTCATCTTAAAAGACTTTCTCCACGTTTGAGTGGAGAAACTCAGATAACTGAGTTTATAGAAGTATTTCTTTTTACAGTCTTCCCTACCAAAATAACTGGAATTTTAAAACAAGTGAAAATCAATGTAAGTATATTGTTTTTAAGAAATTATTGTTCATCTGATTTCTAGATCTGGAAACTTATCCCCAATGGTCAGTATGAGTTCCGAGTTAGGGCAGTGAATAAATATGGAACCAGCGATGAATGCAAATCAGATAAAGTGGTCATTCAAGATCCTTATCGCACTCCTGGACCTCCGGGAAAGCCAGTAGTTTTGGAGCGCACCAAAGGGTCGATGCTAGTGAGCTGGACTCCTCCTCTGGACAACGGTGGCTCTCCAATTACTGGCTACTGGCTGGAGAAGAGAGAAGAGGGAGGTGCCTACTGGTCACGTGTTAGCCGAGCACCGATAACCAAAGTGGGATTGAAAGGCGTGGAATTTAATGTTCCCCGTTTGATTGAAGGTGTTAAATACCAGTTCAGAGCGATGGCAATAAATGCTGCAGGAGTTGGCTCTCCCAGTGAACCATCAGACCTAGCTGTTGCAGGAGATCCCATATGTAAGTATACTTCCATTTCTGGAATTTATCAAGGGCAAAGCCACTAAATGGATAGCTCTGCTCTTAAAGTTCTTGTATATTTCTATGCCAAATTATTTCACTTATTAAAATAAAAAGTTTCATACTTATAGACTATCAGAAGTATATAGGTATGTGTGTAGACATATATACACACACTATGCACACATATCTAATATGTACATATACATGTATATGCATACACATACATACAAAAACTCATACAGTGTTTAAACACTTAGATTAAATCTAGTATTGTATGAGGAATCACAATAACAAAGACCCTGGACTATAAGCTCCTCTCTGCTCCCATACCTTAAATAAACCTCTCTCTCATTAATTAGCTACTGTGGAAATTATCTCCCTCACTAAACAGTCAGACCCTCCAGTAGGAGTTCAACAAAAGCAAAAGGTTGTTAAATTTTCAATAGTATATATTGAATAAAGATATAAGATCTTCAAGCACAGTCTGTGAGGTCAAATAAAAGAAAAAAACAATTCTGAAAGATCTATGAGCAGATCGGTTCAAAAATTAAAATACCATGACCTTAATGATTAATTTCATTTGCTATATAAATGGATTTTCTGTGGGAAAAAAAATTCAGCTGTTTGTTCAAAAGACTTAAAATAATCTAAGTTCTATACAGAGCATATATAAAAAATGAATTAGTCATTCATCCTGCAAGCTGGTAGTAAACATATGCTATGTGCAAAGAGCTGTCCTAGGCACTGGAGAGGAAAGAGCTATGGTTAAAAAGATGAATGGAGTAAAAGAATTTCCGTAATCGTAAAGCACTGTCAGAAATGTGATGGGTTGTCACCCGATTAGGGACAGGGTCAACGGCTACAGTAAAGGGCTTAAGATTAGTTTGTGTTCAAAGGTTTACCAGCTAATGATGAAATCATTTTTTAATCTTAATTTTATGGTAGGTTAAATTAAAATAAGCTTTTAGTAGAGAATATTGCAGAATCTCTTCAAAGGGACCTCAAAAGTAAAATAGCTTTTCACCAATTGTGTGTAAATAGAATATTTCTCTATCTAGAGCTAGTCAGTAATCTTTCTACTCCCAGTTAGTTGTTTGCTTTCTTTGTTTTAGCATTAATGCTAAATGAAGATAGATTTTCTTATATTTCTCTTCTCTAGAAGGTAATTTATTCCTTTGGCATCCCTATTTTAATATTTTAATAGATTAAAAATAAGATATGGTCAGGTATAGTAAAACATTCTTATAGTATATAAATCTATCATCCCACCAGCTTCAAAATCTGACTTTTTTTAATTTATTTTTTTATTAGATCCACCTGGGCCACCTTCTCGCCCAGAGGTCAAAGATAAAACAAAGTCAAGCATCTCACTAGCGTGGAAACCTCCAGCCAAAGATGGTGGCAGTCCGATCAAAGGATACATTGTAGAAATGCAAGAAGAAGGTACTACTGACTGGAAAAGCGTAAACGAACCAGACAAACTTCTAACTACCTGTGAATGTGTGGTGCCGAATTTGAAAGAGCTCAGGAAGTACAGATTCCGAGTGAAAGCTGTCAATGAAGCTGGTGAATCTGAACCAAGTGATACAACTGGAGAGATCCCTGCCACTGATATTCAAGGTACTAGTCCTTAATCCATTTATGTATTCATCTTTTGATCTTATTATGAAACTGATTCATTTGTTGAAGACATCTCAATTACGTTTTTGAAAAAGGTGAGCTAAATCCTGTTACATTATCCATGGTATTACAGAGGTACCAGAAATTTTCATTGACATTGGAGCACAAGACTGTCTGATTTGTCAAGCTGGCACACAGATTAGGATTCCTGCTGTCATCAAGGGACGCCCAACACCAAAATCATCTTGGGAATTTGATGGAAAGGCAAAGAAGGCAATGAAGGTAAGAAAATTATAATTCTCTGCATCTCCCATTGACTCACTCTAAGGAATATTTACACTATAACTGACTATCTTCTTTTCTAATAGGATGGGGTTCATGACATACCTGAAGATGCACAGGTAAAAAACAAAAAACTGAAATGATTCAGAATCGGACTGACTTCAATACTACTATGATTTCATTCAGTGTATGACTGCTATTTTCTTTGTACAGCTGGAGACTGCTGAAAACTCATCCGTAATTATTATTCCGGAATGTAAACGATCTCATTCAGGCAAATACAGCATCACAGCCAAGAACAAAGCAGGACAAAAGACTGCAAATTGCAGAGTTAAAGTCATGGGTAAGAAAGACTTTAAAAGTTATTATGGAATAAGAACAAATTATTTTAAACAGGGCACCACTGTTTATATTGGGATTTGCATCCAACAGATGTACCAGGGCCACCCAAGGATCTGAAAGTCAGTGACATCACAAGGGGTAGTTGCAGGCTTACATGGAAGATGCCGGATGATGATGGAGGAGACAGGATCAAAGGCTATGTCATCGAGAAGAGGACTATTGATGGAAAAGCTTGGACTAAAGTCAATCCAAACTGTGGAAGCACTTCATTTGTAGTTCCTGACCTCATCTCTGAACAGCAATACTTCTTCCGCGTGCGGGCACAAAACCGTTTTGGTATTGGTGCTCCCGTGGAAACCATTCAGAGGACCACTGCCAGAGATCCAATATGTAAGTTTTTAAGTCTAAGATTAAAGTAGCTTCCTAAACTTGAAATGTGTTGTTATAAATAATGATTAATACTTTCTTTAACTATTTTTAAAGATCCTCCTGATCCCCCTATTAAACTCAAGATTGGCCTCATAACAAAGAACACAGTACATCTGTCATGGAAACCCCCAAAGAATGATGGGGGCTCCCCGGTCACCCACTATATTGTTGAGTGCCTTGCGTGGGATCCTACTGGGACAAAGAAAGAAGCATGGAAACAGTGCAATAAGCGCGATGTGGAAGAACTGGAGTTTACGGTGGAAGACCTGGTAGAGGGTGGGGAATATGAATTCAGAGTCAAAGCTGTCAATGCCGCAGGAGTCAGCAAACCTTCAGCCACTGTTGGCCCCGTGACTGTCAAAGACCAGACATGTAAGTACCAATGGGTTATCTATCAGAGAATGTCCTCTTCGTGAATGCCTTCCTAGATACTCAAGAACAGTCCAAAATAAAGAGATGTCTCTGTACGTCAGAAGCTACCACGGGTTCAGTCTGGACGTGGGCCCATTACCCAATCACTCATGCCCTCAACTTGCACAGAATTATCATATTTCCATATATATTACCTTTCCCTTACTGAAAGGAGATACTGTTTGGAATTTCCTTACTCGAATTTTTCTCCATGGCAGGCTGTTTTACTTACCAGAAATTAAAACAGTTCCTCTGCATGCTCCTCAAAAAGGGCAGAAAGTAACCAATTATTTGCTTAGCAACTGCTGAGACCCATTTATCTTCACAATCGAGTTTCTTTTTCTTAAGTAGAAACTTATATACCATCACAGCCATGAATAATCTGGGAACAGCATCAAAGGAAATGAGACTGAATGTCCTTGGCAAAGGTTACGTGGTTTTATTAAAACTACATGATTTTCTCTATTTGAGAAAAAGACATATCTACTTTAAGAGATAAAATATCCACACAAATATGGTAATAATTCTTCCTCTCGTTATTGTTACCATCATTACTGCTGTGTATTTGTTAGTTCTCTCTTCTAAATGTAGGAAAGCTGTAGTCACTACTCCCTGTGCATATTCTTACACTAAATTCATGAAAAATGGAAAATTGCTTTGCCTCTATTAGCAGTTAGTTATATTTCTTAAAAGGGGAATTCATCTCAGAACGAACAAAGTAGGTCCCCTCATTAACTCTGCATAAATATTAGGGAATATCATGAAAGAACTCCCAAGTCTAAGATACTATAGTTTCACTTCTCTCTGCCCTTTTTCAATATCTACAATCATAATGATGCCAGGTAAGAGAGAGACAGTAGGTGATACATAGCCACATGTAGATCAATAAAGGATGAGGACCACATATGCCTGTTCCCTAAACTGGTGTAAATTAGCTGAAGACAGATCTGTTCTTTATGTCAGGTAGGGCTATAAAGCCTGCTTATAGTAGATCAAATAACTTTATCATCACTGTGAATTCTACTTTCGATGCTTTAGTGTTTTTTTTATGTTCCTAATGACAACGTTTTTTTTTAAAAATAATCTAGGCCCACCTTCAATTGAGCTAAAAGAATTCATGGAGGTTGAAGAAGGAACTGATGTTAGCATCGTGGCCAAAATTAAAGGTGTGCCATTCCCGACACTAACCTGGTTTAAAGCTCCTCCAAGGAAGCCTGATAACAAAGAACCTGTTGTCTACGACACCCATGTCAACAAACTGGTGGTGGATGATACCTGCACTCTAGTGATTCCACAGTCTCGCAGGAGTGACACTGGCTTATATACCATCACAGCTGCGAATAATCTGGGAACAGCATCAAAGGAAATGAGGCTGAATGTCCTTGGTAAAGATTACATTGTTTTATTAAAACTACATAGTTTTCTGTCCATAAATGTAATATCTGTCTTTAAGATCATTGTCCTAATAAAGTTTTCTTTTTTTAAACCATTTTAGGTCGCCCTGGCCCTCCAGTGGGACCAATAAAGTTCGAATCTATTTCAGCAGATCAAATGACACTATCTTGGCTTCCACCTAAAGATGATGGTGGGTCTAAGATTACAAACTACGTAATTGAGAAAAGAGAAGCTAACAGGAAGACATGGGTGCATGTCTCCAGCGAACCTAAAGAGTGCACATACACAATTCCAAAATTGCTAGAAGACCATGAATATGTATTCCGAATCATGGCCCAGAATAAATATGGCATTGGGGAACCTCTTGACAGTGAACCAGAAACAGCAAGAAACCTCTTCTGTAAGTAGGACATGTTTCACATTCAAAGTCATTCTTATTTGTGTTTTTCAAAATTTCTTATAAATCACTGTGATTTTTGTCACAGCTGTCCCTGGAGCACCAGATAAACCAACAGTTAGCAGTGTGACTCGAAACTACATGACTGTCAACTGGGAAGAGCCAGAATACGATGGAGGCTCTCCTGTTACAGGATACTGGCTAGAAATGAAAGACACCACTTCAAAGAGATGGAAGAGAGTTAACCGAGATCCTATCAAAGTCATGACTTTGGGTGTTTCTTATAAAGTGACTGGTCTTATTGAAGGTTCTGATTATCAATTCCGGGTATACGCAATCAATGCTGCTGGTGTGGGTCCAGCAAGTCTGCCATCAGACCCAGTGACTGCTAGAGATCCCACTGGTAAGCCTTAAAACCATTCTTTCTCCCCCCCCCCGCCCCCCGCCAAAGAGTGCCATGGAAAAGTCAAGAATACTAACGCATACTGGTTCTTTCCAGCCCCTCCTGGACCTCCATTTCCCAAAGTCACAGACTGGACTAAATCATCTGCGGATTTGGAGTGGTCTCCCCCACTAAAAGATGGTGGATCCAAAATAACGGGATACATCGTTGAATATAAAGAAGAAGGAAAAGAAGAATGGGAAAAGGTAGCTAACACTTGGCATTATGGAAATGTACTATGAATAAACTGAACACTTAGTAGTTATTCTCAATCCCATTAACTCCTATCTGTATTTTTTTATTAAGAAATCAGAAAAATAACATATAATTTAACTGATAATCCAAACATCTCTTAGGTCAAAAAACCTAATCAAAAGTTAAGTCATGTTATTGTTAACTTATCTTTTGGCTATAAAGCCTGAAAAGATGGAATAAGTGATGCATATATGTGGAATCTACAAAAATGGTACAGATGAACCAGTTTGCAAGGTAGAAATAGAGACACAGATGTAGAAAACAAACGAATGGACACCAAGGGAGGAAAGCAAGTGGCCGGGGGTGGGGTGGGGGTGGTGGGATGAACTGGGAGATTGGGATTGACATGTATACACTAACATGTATGGGAGATTGGGATTGACATGTATACACTAACATGTATAAAATAGATAACTAATGAGAACCTGCTGTATAATAAAATAAAATTCAAAAACAGAACCTATTTTATCAAATTATATAATAAAATATACATAGATATATATATAAAAAAGGATGGAACAAGTAAACAGTACGGTTTTTTTTCAATCACTTGACAATATTTTAAAACATAATTCCTTCCATTCAGTATTTACCTGTAATATCTGATCCCTAGAACCTAAATTGGCAACAATTTTCTCAAAGAGAGTAAATAAGCTGTTGCTATGCTTTTGGAAAGCTATTAAAACAAAAAACTACAGTAGTCCCCCCCCCCCGCGATTCCCAAGGGATGTATTCCAAGACCCCAGTGGATGCCTGAAACCACGGATAGTACCGAGCTCTCTCTATATATACTATGTTTTTTCTTTATTAATGGGCAGGTAGCATATACAGCGTGAATATGATGGAAGGGATAGTTCACTTCCCGGGCAGGGATGGAGCAGGATGGTCCAAGATTTCATTACGTTACTCAGAATGGAACGCGATTTAAAACTGATGAATTGTTTATTTGTGGAATTGTTTTCCATTTAATACTTTTAGGTTTCCGTTGACTTCAAGTAAATAAACACAGAAAACAAAACCACGGATAAGAAAGGACTCCTGTATTCTAATTATAAAATGCTTGTGATTTTTCCCTAGGCTAAAGAAAAAGAAGTGAGAGGAACAAAACTTGTTGTAACAGGATTAAAAGAAGGAGCATTCTACAAATTTAGAGTTAGAGCAGTCAACATTGCCGGCATCGGAGAACCTGGAGAAGTCACAGATGCCATTGAAATGAAGGACAGGATTGGTACTTACTAATATTTCTATTATTTTATCAATATTTGCATTTTGGATTGGAAATGAAAAGCACATTTGTTATTTTCAATTGTTTTCCAGTATTACCTGACCTTCAGTTAGATGCCAGCGTCAGAGACAGAATTGTGGTCCATGCTGGAGGGGTGATTCGGATCATCGCCTATGTATCTGGCAAGCCTCCTCCAACCGTTACCTGGAGTATGAATGAAAAAGCTTTACCCCAAGAGGCCACCATTGAGACCACAGCCATTAGCTCATCCATGGTCATCAAGAATTGCCAGAGGAGCCACCAAGGCGTCTACGCTCTTCTTGCCAAAAATGCAGGGGGGGAAAGAAAGAAGACAATTATCGTTGATGTATTAGGTAACAACTTTCAATTCGTCCATGCATCTTTAAAAAATAACACTTTATTTCATCTACAATAAAGCTATATTAGTTTTTAAAAAAAACTACGTTACAAATATTTTGGAAAATAAGAAAAATCACCCACAATCCCATTGACCACTATTAGCATTTTTTAAAATTTCCTCCTTTTTTCATCCTATCCATATTTTATATGGCTGTACTCCTATATAAAGTCTTATGTGCTGCCTTTTTATATAATATGCCACCATAAGCATTTACTATGTTATTATATAGTTTTCATAAAAGCAGCTTTCCTGAAAATGTCCATGAATGTTTAACAATTTGCTAAGGTTGACCGTTTTCACATCCTAGGACCTATCAGTTATCATAATAAGACAAAAGTCCCTTTGAAGGTGTCAGTATTCTAATTGAAGAGAAGCATCATATTTGGTTATCAATATTGCATTTCTTGTCACTGAATATCGAGTTGAACTCTACGAGGCTTGTTCATGCCTCTCACTGGCTGCTCTACTCCAGTGATTTGCTCAGAAAGTGAAGCCCTCCCACTCAGATCTCTCTCTCAGCACATCTCTAGGCACAACCATACTCCAAACACACAGTTTTTATGTGAAAATAACCAGTTCTCTATTGAACATAATATTATGAAAGCATGTTTTGCTTTCATTAGTGAAAATGGCATGCGGAAAAAGATCTCATTGAGCAATGGTCCTTCAAGTTTCTAGGTTGTTTCAAACTCCTAAACAGTCTTCTGTCCAATGGCTATTACTTTAAGAACCGGTGTACTTCCAGGTTAAATTCCAAACCTCTCAAAGGTCATTCTGAGATTTGGGGTCTCCTGTGCTGCTCAGATTCACTGGTCACACAGAAAAAAATTATCTCCCCCTTTCCCCTCTGGAGAGTAAACTGGACACAAAAAGTAGTCATGCCTCTCTTCACCCCTCTCCTGTCTCCCTCTGTGCATTTTCCTCCCAACACTGCCCTCTTACCTGACTCACAAATTACCAAAAAAAAAATGTGTGTGTGTGTGTGTGTATGTATGTGTGTGTGTGTGTGTGTGTGTATAGATATAGATATAGATATAGATATGTATAAAACTGTTCCTTCAGTTTCTACTAAAGCAGGGGCAACCAGTAACTACTGCAAACCTACTTCATTTTAAAATATGGTTGAATATAGACACAAGGAAAGAAAAAAACAAACCAAATCAATTAATAAACACAAAATCTCACTCTTTTCATAACAACACTTTTGTCTCCCTTTTAAAAACAGAGGGTAACAAATATTGAGCCCAGTAGTCCATTGATGTCAAACAACTGAAAACCTTTTCCTCTTATTTCCAGATGTGCCAGGTCCTGTTGGAACACCATTCCTGTCTCACAACCTAACCAACGACTCCTGCAAACTGACATGGTTTTCTCCAGAAGATGATGGAGGCTCTCCAGTCACCAATTACGTCATTGAAAAGCGGGAAGATGACCGCAGAGCATGGACCCCAGTGACATACACAGCTACCCGACAAAATGCCACCGTCCAGGGTCTCATTCAAGGAAAAGCCTACTTTTTCCGAATTGCAGCTGAAAATAGTATTGGCATGGGCCCGTTTGTTGAGACAACAGATGCGCTTGTCATAAGAGATCCAATAAGTAAGTACAATTTAAAACAATTCCATCTTTAATTACTTTTTCACTCATTTAATAAAAGACTATAGTGACAAAGTAGGTACACAAATGCCAAGCATTTCATTCATTTGGCAAGCATTCATTAGGTAAATACGTAGTCTCTGATGTTGGTAGTATCTGAACGTGACTATGAAAGAGATTGTGGGAATATATATGATTCTTCAAATCCTCCCATGTAATACTACATGGATTCTTTTTTTAATTTCCAACTTAATGGCATGAACATGAAGTATTTTCCTAACTCTAAAAAACTACCAACTCTGGGGACTTCCCTGGCAGTCCAGTGGTTAGGACTCCGAACTTCCAGTGTGGTGGGGTGGCGGGCGGGTTCGATCCCTGCTCAGGGACCTAAGATCCCACAGGCTGTGTGGCGCAGCCAAAACATTTTTTAAAATAAATTAAAAAACATTAAAACTACCAACTCTGGGGGACTTTGCTGAATTATTTGGCCTCAATGAACCTCTATTTCCTCATCTGGAAATTAGATTGTATTGAGTGCCTTTCAGCTCTACTCATTTTATGTTGAGATTTCTTTTGTTACTTATCAAAACGAATAGTTTAATGTTTAAACGCAATCCTCAAAAAGCATTATTTACTACATTTTCTATTACATTCTTAACATGACATTCGTCTCACTGTCATTCCACACTTGCAGCTGTACCAGAGCGTCCTGAAGACCTAGAAGTCAAAGAAGTTACTAAAGATTCTGTTTCTCTGACTTGGAATCCCCCTAAGTATGATGGCGGATCCGAAATTATCAACTATGTCCTAGAAAGCCGTCTCATTGGAACTGAGAAGTTCCACAAAGTTACAAATGACAACTTGCTTAGCAGGAAGTACAGTGTGAAAGGCTTAAAAGAAGGCGATACCTATGAGTACCGTGTCAGTGCCATCAATATTGTTGGACAAGGCAAACCATCATTTTGCACCAAGCCAATCACTTGCAAGGATGAGCTAGGTATGTGTCAAATGCAGCTTACACTTTGAAAACGTGTACACTTATAGGTTTACCTTAAGACATCAAACTGACTTTCCTTTATACATTTCAGCTCCTCCAACGCTTGACCTCGACTTCAGAGATAAACTCACGATTCGAGTTGGTGAAGCTTTTGCCCTCACTGGCCGTTACTCAGGCAAACCAAAGCCTAAGGTTACTTGGTTCAAAGATGAAGTTGATGTGCTAGAAGATGACTGCACTCATATAAAGACCTCGCCAACAACACTTGCTCTAGAGAAGCTCAAGGCCAAGCGTTCAGATTCTGGCAAATACTGTGTGGTTGTGGAGAACAGTACAGGCTCCAGGAAAGGTTTCTGTCAAGTTAATGTCGTTGGTAAGTATTATTTAGCAAGAATTAGAGACATTCTGTTCTTTCCAAAGCAGAAGTGGAAATAACATTTTGTGGTGTGATTTTTTTTTTTTTTTTCCTCAGACCGTCCTGGACCACCGGTAGGACCAGTTGTTTTTGATGACGTGACCAAAGATTACATGGTTATCTCTTGGAAGCCACCTTTAGATGACGGAGGCAGTGAAATTACTAATTATATTATTGAGAAGAAGGAAGTGGGCAAAGACGTTTGGATGCCTGTGACATCTGCAAGTGCTAAAACAACATGCAAAGTTTCTAAACTGCTTGAAGGAAAAGATTATATTTTCCAGATACGTGCTGAAAATCTGTATGGAATAAGTGATCCTCTGGTGTCTGATTCAATGAAAACCAAAGATCGTTTCAGTATGCATCATATTTCTTTTCAGTGATTCGATGTTTGATATTGTTAACGGGAAGAATTAAATTTCTAACATATTTTGCTAATGTTTGTTATAGGGGTTCCTGATGCACCTGACCAGCCAGTTGTTACAGAAGTTACCAAAGACTCTGCATTAGTCACCTGGAACAAGCCAAATGATGGCGGAAAGCCCATCACAAACTACATCCTGGAAAAGAGAGAAACGATGTCTAAACGATGGGCTAGAGTTACCAAAGAGCCTATCCATCCATACACTAAGTTTACGGTTCCTGATCTTCTAGAAGGGTGTCAGTATGAATTCCGGGTTTCTGCAGAAAACCAAATTGGTATTGGAGACCCAAGCCCACCATCCAAACCAGTCTTTGCTAAAGATCCAATTGGTATAGTACTAAAGCATTCTTTCAGCTTTCATTTTATCCAACTTTGTTTTCAGCTATATTCTAACTCCTTTTTGGTTTTCTCTTTTATTATGTAGGGAAACCAAGTCCACCTATTAATCCTGAAGCAATAGGTACAACACATAATTCAGTTGATCTAACCTGGCAGCCACCACGTCATGATGGTGGGAGCAAGATTCTGGGTTATATTGTTGAATACCAGAAAGTTGGAGATGAAGAATGGAAAAGAGCCAATCACACTCCTGAGTCATGTCCTGAAACTAACTATAAAGTCACTGGTCTTCGGGATGGTCAATCCTATAAGTTCAGAGTAAGAGCAGTCAACGTAGCCAGTGAATCAGATCCAGCTCATGTTCCCGAGCCAGTGCTAGTAAAAGACAGATTCGGTGAGTATAATGTTCTCAGCTGCCTTTGCAAGGAAGACAGGTTTCATTGTCTATGCTTAAGTGTAAAATATATTAACAAAACAAATCTGTAAGTACTGTTCTCTTTATTCTAGAACCCCCTGAGTTGATTCTTGATGCCAACATGGCAAGAGAACAACACATAAGGGTTGGTGATACCCTAAGACTTAGTGCCGTCATCAAAGGAGTGCCGTTCCCAAAAGTAACTTGGAAAAAAGAAGACAGAGAGGCTCCAACTAAAGCAAGAATTGATGTTACTCCAGTTGGTAGCAAGCTTGAAATCTGTAATGCTGCCCACGAAGATGGTGGAATTTATTCCTTAACAGTGGAGAATCTAGCTGGTTCAAAAACTGTCTCAGTAAAAGTACTTGTATTAGGTAAGAATTTTAGTACTTGTGATGTACTTAATGCAATAGCATATAAAAGTAACTCTAAATACATTTTGAGTTCTTATCTGGATTAAATCACTTATATAACTGCATTACTTAACACTTTTCAGATAAGCCTGGGCCACCTAGAGATCTGGAAGTCAGTGAAGTTAGGAAAGATTCTTGTTACCTTACTTGGAAGGAACCACTGGATGATGGTGGTTCTGTCATTACAAATTATGTGGTTGAGAGGAGAGATGTTGCCAGTGTCCAGTGGTCACCTCTTTCAACTACATCAAAGAAAAAGAGCCACTTTGCTAAACATCTTACTGAAGGCAATCAGTATCTCTTCCGAGTAGCTGCTGAGAACCAGTATGGACGTGGTCCTTTTATAGAAACATCTAAACCCATCAAGGCTCTGGATCCCCTACGTAAGTTGCTCTCTTTGGATACAAAAGTACTGTTTTACTGTTTTGAGAATATTGTTTATTCATCATAACTTCTTCTTCTTAAAAGATCCTCCAGGGCCACCCAAGAACCTACACCATGTAGATGTTGACAAGACTGAAGTCTCCCTTGTTTGGAATAAGCCAGATCGTGATGGTGGCTCTCCAATCACTGGATATTTGGTGGAATATCAAGAAGAGGGCACCCAAGACTGGATTAAGTTCAAGACTGTGACAAACTTAGAGTGTGTTGTTACCGGACTACAACAAGGAAAGACCTATAGATTCCGTGTAAAAGCTGAAAACATTGTGGGTCTTGGTCTTCCTGACACAACTATCCCAATAGAATGTCAAGAAAAACTAGGTAATTTTTAGATTGGAATTATTTTCTTTCTTTTTAAAATTATTCATATTGTGAAAATCAAAATCTAATTTCCTCATGTTTCCTTTCCAGTGCCTCCATCTGTGGAGCTGGATGTGAAATTAATTGAAGGCCTTGTGGTAAAAGCTGGAACTACAGTCAGATTCCCTGCCATTATAAGAGGTGTACCTGTTCCTACTGCAAAGTGGACAACCGATGGGAATGAGATTAAAACAGATGAACACTATACCGTTGAAACTGACAACTTCTCATCAGTACTCACCATTAAGAACTGCTTAAGGAGAGACACTGGGGAACATCAGATCACAGTTTCCAATGCAGCTGGCGCCAAAACAGTGGCTGTACATCTTACTGTTCTTGATGTTCCTGGTCCACCAACAGGCCCTATTAATATTCTGGAAGTTACCCCTGAACATATGACTATCTCATGGCAGCCACCTAAGGATGATGGAGGAAGCCCTGTGATAAATTATATTGTTGAGAAAAAAGACACAAAGAAAGACACATGGGGTGTTGTCTCTTCAGGAAGCAGTAAGACAAAGCTGAAAGTCCCACATCTGCAGAAGGGCTGTGAATATGTCTTCCGAGTGAAAGCAGAGAATAAGATTGGTGTTGGCCCTCCCCTTGACTCCATACCTACTGTTGCTAAACATAAGTTTAGTCCTCCATCTCCTCCCGGTAAACCAGTAGTTACTGACATTACTGAAAATGCCGCAACAGTGTCTTGGACTCTGCCAAAATCTGATGGTGGCAGTCCAATAACTGGTTACTATGTGGAACGTCGAGAAGTAACAGGCAAATGGATGAGGGTCAACAAAACACCTCTAGTGGACATGAAGTTTAGAGTGACTGGACTCTATGAGGGAAATACATATGAGTTTAGAGCTTTTGCTGAGAATCTTGCAGGACTAAGCAATCCGTCCCCAAGTTCTGATCCAATAAAAGCTTGCCGGCCCATCAAACCACCTGGACCACCTATTAATCCTAAGCTGAAAGACAAGACCAGAGAAACAGCTGACCTGGTGTGGACAAAGCCTCTCAGTGATGGTGGTAGCCCCATTCTGGGCTATGTAGTGGAATGTCAGAAAGCTGGAGCAACACAGTGGAGCAGGATTAATAAAGATGAACTCATTAGGCAATGTGCCTTTAGGGTACCTGGACTAACTGAAGGAAATGAGTACAGATTCCGAATAAAGGCAGCTAATATTGTGGGAGAGGGAGAGCCAAGAGAGCTAGCAGAATCTGTGATTGCAAAGGACATCCTTCATCCTCCAGAAGTAGAACTTGATGTTACCTGTCGTGATGTTATTACCGTTAGGGTGGGCCAAACTATCCGCATTCTTGCTCGGGTCCAAGGCAGACCTCAACCAGACATAACTTGGTCCAAGGAAGGCAAAGTATTGGCCCGAGAAAAGCGGGTTGACCTAATTCACGATCTACCTCGTGCTGAGTTGCAAATTAAAGAAGCTGTTAGAGCTGATCACGGCAAGTATATCATCTCAGCTAAGAACAGCAGTGGACATGCCCAAGGTTCTGCTATCGTTAATGTCCTTGACAGACCTGGACCTTGCCAGAATTTAAAGATCAGCAACGTAACCAAAGAGAACTGTACAATTTCTTGGGAAAACCCTCTAGATAACGGTGGCTCAGAAATAACAAACTTCATAGTGGAATATCGCAAACCAAACCAGAAAGGCTGGTCAATTGTTGCTTCAGATGTCACTAAGCGATTAATCAAGGCCAACCTTTTAGCCAACCATGAATACTATTTCCGAGTTTGTGCAGAAAATAAAGTAGGTGTTGGGCCAACCACTGAAACAAAAACTCCAATTCTGGCTATTAACCCTATTGATAGACCAGGTGAGCCTGAAAACCTTCATATTGCAGATAAAGGAAAGACATTTGTCTACCTAAAATGGAGGCGGCCTGCTTATGATGGTGGTAGCCCAAATCTATCCTATCATGTTGAAAGGAAGCTGAAGGGCTCTGATGACTGGGAAAGAGTGCATAAAGGAGGCATTAAAGAAACCCACTACATGGTTGACAAATGTGTTGAAAACCAGATTTATGAGTTCAGAGTGCAAACGAAGAATGAAGGTGGGGAAAGTGACTGGGTGAAGACAGAGGAAGTTATTGTAAAGGAAGACCTGCAGAAACCAGTACTTGATCTGAAATTAAGTGGTGTGCTAACTGTCAAAGCAGGGGACACCATTCGACTTGAGGCAGGTGTTAGAGGCAAACCATTTCCAGAAGTTTCATGGACGAAGGACAAAGATGCGACAGACTTAACAAGATCACCAAGGGTCAACATTGCTACCAGTGGTGATTCATCTAAATTTTCTCTTACTAAAGCAAAGCGAAGTGATGGTGGTAAATATGTAATTACAGCAACTAACATAGCTGGCAGTTTTGTGGCCTTTGCCACTGTCAATGTTTTAGATAAGCCTGGGCCTGTAAGAAATCTGAAAATTTTTGACGTGTGTAGTGATAGGTGTTCTCTTCGCTGGGATCCACCAGAGGATGATGGTGGCTGTGAAATCCAAAATTATATTTTAGAAAAATGTGAGAGCAAGAGAATGGTTTGGTCTACCTTTTCTGCTGCTATCTTAACACCTGGTACTACAGTAACACGTCTCATAGAAGGGAATGAATATATTTTCAGAGTCCGTGCAGAAAATAAAATAGGCACAGGGCCTCCAACAGAAAGTAAACCAGTCATTGCAAAAACCAAATATGATAGACCTGGTCGCCCTGACCCCCCAGAAGTCACTAAAGTAAGCAAAGAAGAGATGACTGTGGTTTGGACGCCACCTGAATATGATGGTGGAAAGTCCATCACAGGATACTATTTGGAGAAAAAGGAAAAACATTCAATACGATGGGTCCCTGTCAACAAGAGTGCGATCCCTGAGAGACGTTTGAAAGTACAGAATCTCCTCCCAGGACATGAATATCAGTTCCGTGTCAAGGCAGAAAATGAAGTTGGAATTGGAGAACCAAGCTTGCCATCAAGGCCAGTGGTGGCAAAAGACCCCATAGGTATGATGTTCTTGCTTTTTCTGGTATTACACCAACTCTTGATCTCAGGCACAGAGGTATTAGACAAATAAGTTAAATCCACAGCATCAAAACTTTAATCTTAGCCAGTAGTTTTCCAAATAGATCTTTTACCAAATCGCCTAAAATGTACCAACAATGGTAGATTCTAATTTTATGAAGGAAAATAAGGAGGACTGAGTCATTGAGAAATTGAATGTACTATCTGTGGTTAATTAAGGATGGACTATATAGAATTACTCATTAACGTAACACTAGTAGTTGTTAACCATGTGTAAATTTATTCTTATATAATTTACTTTCAGAACCACCTGGTCCACCGACCAATCTCAAAGTGGTTGATACAACCAAAAGTTCCATAACTCTTGGGTGGGGAAAACCGGTGTATGACGGTGGCGCACCAATCATTGGATATGTTGTGGAAATGAGACCAAAGAGACCAGATACATCACCTGATGAAGGCTGGAAAAGGTGTAGTGCTGCAGCGCAACTCGTTCGCATGGAATTCACCGTGACCAGCTTGGATGAAAACCAGGAATATGAGTTCAGGGTTTGTGCCCAAAACCAAGTTGGCATTGGGCGCCCTGCAGAACTAAAGGACGCTATTAAACCTAAAGAAATCCTAGGTGAGGCCCTATGTTATCACTTGATTCATTCATGTTTCACTTCTCACATGATTTCCCCACATTCTGAAGTCAACTGACGGCTTTTGTGTCATTTGCAGAACCTCCAGAGATTGATTTGGACGCCAGCATGAGAAAACTGGTCACAGTGAGAGCAGGATGCCCTATTCGACTATTTGCCATAGTGAGAGGGCGACCAGCCCCTAAGGTCACTTGGCGAAAAGTGGGTATTGATAACGTGGTCAGAAAGGGACAAGTTGATCTGGTTGATACTATGGCCTTCCTTGTCATCCCCAATTCTACCCGTGATGACTCAGGAAAATACTCCCTGACGCTTGTGAACCTGGCTGGAGAAAAGGCCGTGTTCGTGAATGTCAGAGTATTAGGTGGGTTATAAACAAGCGTCTTCCTCCCCTTCAAAAATGCCTTAGTTAATAAGGAGGCTGAGGGGACTCGTATATATGATTTTGTCGTCCTTCACAGATACTCCTGGACCTGTGTCTGATTTAAAAGTTTCGGATGTCACTAAAACATCATGCCACATTTCCTGGGCCCCTCCCGAGAACGATGGTGGGAGCCAAGTGACACATTACATTGTGCAGAAACGTGAGGCAGATAGAAAGACGTGGTCGACAGTCACCCCAGAAGTCAAGAAAACGAGCTTCCACGTCAGCAATCTTGTCCCTGGGACTGAGTATTTCTTCAGAGTAACTGCTGTCAATGAGTATGGCTCCGGCGTCCCAACAGACATCCCCAAACCAGTGCTCGCAACAGATCCTCTAAGTAAGTTACATCCTTTCTCCCTCCTTTTAACTCCAGTCCCCGACCTCAGCAAAATCAAGATACCGAAACATTTTACTCCACTAATGAAAGGGCCTTCACTTGTAGAAACCTAAACAGTACAAATAAATATCTAACTCACTCACTGAAGACTTTTTTGATCTGACTCATCCGTGTCCTTTTTACTTGCAACATCCCGAACCATAGTTTCCATATACTCTGAAGCAAGTGGCATACGAAAACATTTATGCGTATTTCCAAAGGGATGGATTAGGTTACCTGGGTGATTTTTTCTTCTAGGTGAGCCGGATCCCCCCAGGAAACTAGAAGTTACTGAAATGACAAAGAACAGCGCTGCGTTAGCCTGGTTACCTCCCCTGCGCGATGGAGGTGCCAAGGTCGACGGCTACATCGTTAGTTACAGAGACGAAGAGCTGCCTGCAGGTCACTGGACAGAGTACTCGGTGGTGAAAGACCTCAGCCTTGTCGTCACCGGCCTCAAGGAAGGAAAGAAATACAAATTTAGGGTAGCGGCCAGAAATGCTGTTGGAGTCAGTTTGCCAAGAGAAGCTGAGGGAGTGTATGAAGCCAAAACACAGCTGTGTAAGTAGTCAGAGTCGTTTTCCATGCGATAAAAGTTTATGAGGATTTTCTTTCGACATGTAGATGTTTATCCCTGAAGAAGCTAGTTCCAGAAGTACTTGAAATATAGTAGAGAACAGTGGTTTGGAAACACCTGGACCCACAACAGGTAGTAAATACACCTTAAATCATGACACAGGACACACGTACATATATATGACTTAGAAAAAGTTTCTTAAAGCAACACCCATTCTTATCATGTATGCTGGCCTCAGATATTCTCAATTCGTTTCGATCCCATGCTCTTTAAAAAGTATCAGCAGTAATGCAAACATTAATTTGAATCCACTAATGGGTTGCAATCCACAATTTGAAAAGCACTAGTATAGTTCCCCACCAGAGGAAATTTAACCTCCCTGCCAAATTAACGTATCTTCATCTTACTTTTAGTGCCACCCAAGATCCTTATGCCAGAGCAAATTATTATCAAAGCTGGGAAGAAACTCCGAATTGAAGCCCATGTGTATGGAAAGCCTCATCCGATCTGTAAATGGAAAAAAGGAGAAGATGAAGTTGTCACATCCAGCCACCTGGCAGTACATAAAGCAGACAATTCTTCAGTTCTGATCATAAAAGATGTTGCTAGGAAAGACAGCGGTTACTATAGCCTCACTGCAGAAAACAGTTCTGGGACAGACACTCAGAAAATCAAAGTTATCGTCATGGGTAGGTTACGTGTTAGACAAATGGCCATCCAAATATGAGTATCAGAAACATATTTTACAGTCAAATCCCTATTCTTACATTTCTTTCCTCTCGGTTCATGCAGACGTTCCTGGACCCCCTCAGCCTCCGTTTGACATTTCTGACATAGATGCCGATGCCTGCTCCCTGTCATGGCACATCCCCCTGGAGGACGGAGGCAGTAACGTCACCAATTACATAGTGGAGAAGTGTGACGTGAGCAGGGGTGATTGGGTGACAGCGCTAGCTTCAGTGACAAAAACTTCCTGCAGGGTTGGAAAACTGATCCCAGGCCAAGAGTATATCTTCCGGGTCCGTGCTGAGAATCGATTTGGCATTTCAGAGCCTCTCACATCTCCAAAGATGCTGGCTAAGTTCCCATTTGGTATGTTTCTTTCAGGAAGAAAAAAAAATTGTGTTTTCCTTCTAGTCTGTTACTTAGGCTAGAAACTGATATTTCCCTGAACTTCATCTCCAGATGTTCCCAGTGAACCCAAGAATGCACGAGTCACTAAAGTCAACAAAGACTGCATATTCGTGGCGTGGGATAGACCAGACAGCGATGGAGGGAGCCCCATTACCGGCTACCTGATTGAACGCAAAGAAAGAAACAGTTTGCTCTGGGTGAAAGCTAACGATTCCCCTGTCCGGTCAACTGAATATCCCTGTCCTGGCCTGGTAGAAGGCCTTGAGTATTCATTCAGAATCTATGCCCTAAATAAAGCTGGACCCAGCCCACCCAGCAAACCAACTGAATATGTAACTGCGAGAACGCCAGTTGGTGAGTAATTTTTTTGAGTAATTTTTTTTTTTAAAGTATTATGAGGACACATTTAAATCTTGGAGTCTCTGAAGGTTACTATTTCCATTCAGGAATATGTTCTGGGTGACACTGTGAAACACAGAGTTTAAAATTTCTGCTGTTAAGATCAATGCTGAGAATATCTCTTTTGGTTTTAGATCCTCCTGGAAAGCCTGAAGTTATTGATGTTTCCAAGAGTACTGTGTCCCTCATCTGGGCCCGTCCAAAACATGATGGAGGCAGCAAAATTGCTGGCTATTTCGTAGAAGCTTGCAAACTTCCTGGTGATAAGTGGGTACGGTGTAATACTTCACCTCACCAGATTCCCCAGGAAGAGTACACAGCTACTGGCCTAGAAGAGAATGCTCAGTATCAATTTAGAGCCATTGCCAAGACTGCGGTAAACATTAGCCAGCCTTCTGAACCTTCTGATCCAGTGACTATCATGGCAGAAAATGGTAAGATTCTGTTGAACATTACAGGCAAAGGTGGACGGCACTCATAATGTATATTTCTCCTTATAAAAAACTAAATCTACACCTATGGAAATAAGGACAAGTAAAATGATAGGTACTTTGTATACAGACACTAAAAAATGATTATGGAGAATCTTAATAATATGCTAAACTAAAAAACAGGATACAAAACTGTGTGGACCGCATAATTTTAACCATACACAGGCACAGGCACAAGAAGGTGCCAAAGAAATGCACCAAAATGATAAGAGTGAAGCTTTAAGGATGCTGGAATGATGGGCGATCTTTACTTTTTTCTTTATACTTTCAGCGTTATCAAATTTCGGCATTTCTTTTATAATGAATAATGTTACTTTAAAAAAATCCCACCTTGAAAAAGACAGCGTATGGATTTCCGACTTTTATCAGTAAGAATTATATAATATAGCTTTGCATATATTAAATCCTTTTATCTTATTTCTTTCTAGTTCCTCCCAGGATAGACCTGAGTGTGGCTATGAAATCTTTGCTCACTGTGAAAGCTGGAACGAATGTTTGCCTGGATGCTACTGTTTTTGGTAAACCAATGCCCACAGTCTCTTGGAAGAAGGACGGCACGCCGCTGAAAGCATCAGAAGGCATCAAGATGGCCATGCAGCGGAACCTGTGTACCCTGGAGCTGTTCAGCGTGAGTCGGAAAGACTCAGGGGACTATACCATCACCGCCGAAAACGCAAGTGGCTCCAAATCAGCCACCATCAAGCTCAAAGTGTTAGGTAACTAAAGCACTTCACTAGAATCTCATGCTTCCCTTTGGTTAATGTGATGTCACAGAATTTACAAAATAATATGTGAGAAGAGATACCTATCTCGATGTATCTTTCGTCATCGCGGAATTATTCTCATCACAGAAAAAGAGCGTTTTACAGCCGAAAAGACCACTAGAGATCACATATTCCAGTTACATAATTTTAGATATGAGGAAATGAAGATTCGGAAAAATTAAGTAACTTCCAAGGTCGTATAGGAAGTTAATGACAACATAAAGGCTGCAGCCCAGGTCTCCAGACCTCCACTCTACTCATTCCCTATTTCACATGTGCGAGTGAAAGACCTCACTTTTCTTTCTTATCCTTTCAGATAAACCAGGTCCTCCAGCATCTGTTAAAGTCAACAAAATGTATTCAGATCGTGCAATGCTTTCTTGGGAACCTCCTCTTGAAGATGGGGGCTCAGAAATCACCAACTATGTTGTTGACAAACGTGAAACGAGCAGACCCAACTGGGCACAAGTCTCTGCCACTGTGCCCATCACCAGCTGCAGCGTGGAGAAACTGATAGAAGGCCATGAGTATCAGTTCCGAATTTGTGCTGAAAATAAATACGGAGTGGGCGACCCGATCTTAACTGAACCAGCAATTGCTAAAAACCCATATGGTAAGAACATTTTCCTGAGGTTTTTCTCTTTTTTTTTAAACATCTTTATTGGAGTATAATTGCTTTACAATGGTGTGTTAGTTTCTGCTGTATAACAAAGTGAATCAGCTATACCTATACATACATCCCCATATCCCCTCCCTTTTGGGTCTCCCTCCCCCGCTCCCTATCCCACCCCTCTAGGTGGTCACAGAGCACCGAGCTGATCTCCCAGTGCTATGTGGCTGCTTCCCACTAGCTATCTATTTTACATTTGGTAGTGTATATATGTCCATGCCACTCTCTCACTTCGTCCCAGCTTACCCTTACCCGTCCCCGTATCCTCAAGTCCATTCTCTAGGTCTGCGTCCTGCCCCTACATTCTTCAGAACGATTTTTTTTTTTAAAGATTCCATATATATGTGTTAGCATACGTATGTGTTTTTTTCTTTCTGACTTCACTCTGTATGACAGACTCAAGGTCCATCCACCTCACTACAAATAACTCATTTTACTTTTTAAATATTACCTTTTAGACTGGGACATTAACTTGTCAATCAATCTCTGCAGACCCACCCGGACGCTGTGATCCTCCTGTTATTAGCAACATAACCAAAGATCACATGACAGTAAGCTGGAAACCACCAGCAGATGATGGCGGCTCCCCCATCACTGGCTATTTGGTTGAAAAGCGGGAAACCCAGGCAATTAACTGGACTAAGGTCAACAGAAAACCCGTTATAGAAAGAACGATAAAAGCAACAGGTCTCCAAGAAGGCAAGGAATATGAGTTCCGAGTTACAGCTATAAATAAGGCTGGACCAGGCAAACCCAGTGACGTATCCAAAGCTGCTTATGCCCAAGATCCTCTGTGTAAGTTTTCATGAGAGAGTCCAATATTCTGTGTTATAATCAACATTCAAAAACTGGGAATGAGGTTTTAATGAAAATTTTCTATTATTATTTATCCTCAGATCCTCCTGGTCCACCAGCTTTTCCCAAAGTATATGATACAACCCATAGCTCCGTGAGTCTATCTTGGGGCAAGCCAGCCTATGACGGTGGTAGCCCTATCATTGGTTACCTTGTTGAAGTAAAACGAGCTGATTCTGATAACTGGGTGAGGTGCAATTTACCACAGAAGCTACAGAAAACCCGCTTTGAGGTTACCGGCCTAATGGAAAACACAGAATATCAGTTCCGCGTGTATGCCGTTAATAAGATAGGATATAGTGACCCCAGCGATGTGCCAGATAAACACTGTCCCAAGGACATTTTAAGTAAGTATTACCAGGAAAAACATACAGAACTCTTCTCATCAGTCATATTGTAAGAGGGAGTATGGGACTCCCTTATGTAGATTTAGTTATTTATAAGAAGTTTTAGGGTTGGTAACTCTACAAGTATCAATACATTTTAGGAGAGCTGGGTTGGTACTTTATGGTATTGTATAATAAGCTCAATGGAATGCAAGTATGAGAATTTCATGTCTTCAAAAGAATACAGAATATAGGAATTTTATTCTGAGAATAAAAAGATTTTTTTAAACTAAGTAGTGAGCTATTTATCATTCTTAGGTTTTTATTTTCTCTTCTAATCTACCCCTCTCCGTAAGTATATAATGGTAAGCTCTCCATCATCTTAATTTCTCTTCTCACCATTTCTTCTATTCACTTATTCTCCCTAACCAGTGCTCCTTTTACTTTGAATTACTTGGTATTATACTTCACCTTCCGTGTACTTTTCTTCCTACAATGAAATGAAGAGTATATAGCAGAGTGCCTTCACTGGAAGAAAGCCAAAAACCAATCATCTACTTTTAATATACAGAGAGTTTAAGAGTATATAAGGTTCATGAGATGAGATGCAGATCCTCCAGGGAAAACTTGGGTCGGCCTATAGGATATTGGAAAATAGAAAGATCAATAATTGCTACAGAGTATTAAAATCGTTAGCAACGGGACTTCCCTGGTGGCGCAGTGGTTAAGAATCTGCCTGCCAGTGCAGGGGACACGGGTTCGAGCCTTGGTCGGGGAAGATCCCACATGCTGTGGAGCAACTAAGCTGGTGCGCCACAACTACTGAGCCTGCGCTCTAGAGCCCACGAGCCACAACTACTGAGCCCGCGTGCCTAGAGCCTGTGCTCCACAACAAAGAGCAGCCCCCACTCACCACAACTAGAGAAAGCCTGCACGCAGCAACGAAGACCCAAAGTGCCAATAAATTAATTAATTAATTAATTTTTTAAAATAGTTGGCAAAAGTTTTGAGGATTATATTAAGGATTTTCTAAAGAACTAGAGATCAGTTATGGAAAGAAACATATTTTAGGAGTGATCAGGCCAGTTCTTGGAAATACATTTGACCATTATTACTCTGTCTTTACTCCAACATTAAACAGTTCCACCTGAGGGAGAACTTGATGCTGATTTGAGGAAAACACTCATATTACGTGCTGGAGTTACAATGAGACTGTATGTACCAGTAAAAGGACGTCCACCTCCCAAGATAACTTGGTCTAAACCAAATGTCAATCTAAGAGAAAGGACTGGACTGGACATAAAGTCAACTGACTTTGACACTTTCTTGCGCTGTGAAAATGTGAACAAATATGATGCAGGAAAATATATCTTGACTCTGAAGAACAGCTGTGGTACAAAAGAATATACCATTGTAGTGAAAGTGCTTGGTAAGTCCACTTGAAAAAACAATCATATATATGCTTAAAATGTAGTCTATGTATTTTTTACATATTCATTTCTTATCTACCCACTATTTATTCAGATACTCCTGGGCCACCCGTCAATGTGACTGTCAAAGAAATATCCAAAGATTCTGCTTATGTTACCTGGGATCCTCCCATTGTTGACGGCGGAAGCCCCATCATAAACTATGTGGTAGAAAAGCGTGACGCAGAGAGGAAGTCCTGGTCCACCGTAACAACGGAGTGCTCCAAAACAAGCTTCAGAGTTTCTAACTTGGAGGAAGGAAAATCCTACTTCTTCAGGGTGTTTGCGGAAAATGAGTACGGCATTGGTGATCCCGGTGAAACACGTGATGCCGTGAAAGCTTCCGGTGAGCAAATAAGCTACCATCCCGTCATTTTGAGTGACATCTTACCTTGGTTATCCAGGGCTTAGACTTATCGTTTCTCCTTTGCTTTAGAAACCCCTGGACCAGTTGTGGACCTTAAAGTGACGTCTGTGACCAAGTCATCTTGCAGCATAGGCTGGAAAAAGCCTCGCAGCGATGGTGGGAGTCGAATTATCGGATATGTCGTTGATATCCTGACTGAAGAAAATAAGTGGCAACGAGTCATGAAATCACTAAACTTACAGTATTCCATGAAAGATTTGACTGAAGGGGAGGAATACACCTTCAGAGTGAGTGCCGAGAATGAAAACGGAGAAGGGACCCCAAGTGAAATCACTGTTGTGGCAAAGGATGATGTCGGTAAGCCTTCAGCCATCATCTCCATTTTCCCTTTGTCATCAAAAGTGCCCTCTTGAGCCCTACTCACTGGCTTATGTAAAAATCCTTTAAAAACTATAACGATCTGAAAAAATTAACTGCCTGGCATTAAAAATAACAGTAACTTATCTCTGCTGTTTTACAGTGGCTCCTGACCTTGACTTAAAGGACCTTCCTGATTTGTGCTACCTGGCTAAAGAAAACAGCAACTTCCGTCTTAAGATCCCCATAAAAGGCAAGCCAGCTCCATCCGTGTCCTGGAAGAAAGGAGAAGATCCTCTAGCAACAGGCACAAGGGTCAGTGTCGACTCATCTGCAGTTAACACAACTCTTGTAGTGAATGACTGCCAAAAATCTGATGCTGGAAAATACACAATCACACTGAAGAATGTTGCCGGCACCAAGGAAGGAACCCTCTCCATAAAAGTTGTCGGCAAGCCTGGCATCCCCACCGGACCGATCAAATTTGACGAAGTCACAGCAGAAGCCATGACCTTAAAGTGGGGTCCTCCAAAGGACGACGGAGGTTCTGAGATCACCAACTATATCCTAGAGAAGAGAGATTCTGTAAACAACAAGTGGGTGACATGTGCCTCAGCTGTCCAGAAAACCACCTTTAGAGTCATGAGACTTCTTGAGGGTATGGAATACACCTTCAGGGTCAGTGCCGAAAATAAATACGGTGTAGGACAGGGCTTGAAATCGGAGCCAATTGTTGCTAGACATCCATTTGGTAAGTGTCTCAAGGTCAGAAAACATAAAGCAAAACATGGTTCTGGCTTATTTATAATACATTCCTAATTATAAATCTTGCATTATCTATTTTTTCCTAGATGTGCCCGATGCTCCCCCACCTCCCAATATTGTGGATGTCAGACATGATTCCGTATCTCTAACTTGGACTGACCCCAGGAGAACTGGAGGCTCTCCAATTACAGGTATTTAGTTGGCTCTTACCCTAC
Organism: Stenella coeruleoalba; assembly: GCF_951394435.1. Classification (NCBI taxonomy): domain Eukaryota; kingdom Metazoa; phylum Chordata; class Mammalia; order Artiodactyla; family Delphinidae; genus Stenella; species Stenella coeruleoalba. The sequence continues at coordinate 73,776,640 of NC_137151.1, read as the reverse complement.
AGCGTTTACATTAAGATTTCTTCCAAATCTTCCTCCCTGAAAACAAGTTGAATCTGTGCTCCTTATTTATAGCACTATCTGCACATACAAAAATGTATTTTCCTTTTTTCAGTTCATTATGCATTCAGTACATGAAGCATTAAGCTAATTCATTAAGCTAATGCTTAATTTCAATGAAAACCTCCTAATGTAATAGTTAATAAAGGCTTTCTTAATGATATCTATTTTTGTAAGTTAAAACTTTTTGACAGAAGGTGCAATAAATGTCTATTCCAAGAGGAAAAAATGGCTCTATGCCTAGGTAATAAAAGTATACATACAAGCAAGAATGATTACTTGCTCTGTGCGTGTGTGTGTGTATGTGTGTGTGTACGTATGTATTTAAAAATCAGGCTACATTTGTACTTTCTATGTGAATTGACACATCACTGGATCTTTTGTAGGGTATCATATCGAGTCCAAGGAAAGAAATAGCCTTTTGTGGAAGAGGGCTAACAAGACTCCTGTTAGGATGAAAGACTTCAAAGTGACAGGACTAACTGAAGGTCTGGAATATGAATTCCGAGTTATGGCAATCAATTTAGCAGGAGTAGGCAAGCCAAGCCTGCCATCAGAGCCAGTTGTGGCACTTGATCCAATTGGTAAGTCATTATACAAAGCAAAATCCAGGTGTATTTTCTTCATGAAGAGAACATTGGTGTGTGTTTGACCGGGTTTCTTTGTCTGTTTTTTGCTTTATTTTAGATCCTCCTGGCAAACCTGAGGTTATTAATGTAACAAGGAATTCAGTGACTCTCATTTGGACTGAACCCAAATATGATGGTGGTCATAAGTTGACTGGATACATAGTGGAGAAGCGGGATCTTCCCTCTAAATCTTGGATGAAAGCCAACCATGTTAATGTCACAGATTGTGCCTTTACTGTTACTGACCTTGTTGAGGGTGGAAAATATGAATTCAGAATTAGAGCAAAGAATATAGCAGGTGCTATCAGTGCTCCATCAGAAAGTACAGGAACCATTATTTGCAAGGATGAATATGGTAGGTCTATTTCACTTTTTATGCACATAAACAATAGTAAATTAAGCATCCTTCCTTTTCTGATTAAAATGTTCTTTTCTCCTTTGCAGAGGCACCAACCATTGTCCTTGATCCCACAATAAAGGATGGGCTAACAGTTAAAGCAGGTGACACCATTGTTTTGAATGCCATTAGCATTCTCGGCAAGCCTCTTCCAAAGTCAAGTTGGTCCAGGGCAGGAAAAGACATCAGACCATCAGACATCGTTCAGATAACTTCAACCCCAACATCTTCCATGCTTGCCATCAAGTATGCCACTAGAAAAGATGCTGGTGAATACACCATCACTGCTACCAATGCTTTTGGCACAAAGGAGGAGCATGTGAAGGTGACAGTCCTCGATGTACCTGGTCCCCCAGGTCCGATCGAAGTCAGTAATGTTTCTGCTGAAAAAGCAACGCTTACATGGACACCTCCCTTAGAAGATGGCGGCTCACCAATTAAGTCTTATGTTCTTGAAAAGAGAGAAACCAGCCGACTTTTGTGGACAGTGTTTGCCGAAGATATTCAGACTTGCAGGCATGTGGCAACCAAACTTATCCAGGGAAATGAGTACCTCTTCCGGGTCTCAGCTGTAAACCAGTATGGCAAAGGGGAACCCGTACAGTCCGAACCTGTCAAGATGGTAGACAGATTTGGTACGTAGAGCATATAAAGCAACTGATACGTAAGCATTTGCAGCAGAATTTAGGAAATCATAGATTTCTCATAAATTTGCTTTCTTTTCAGGTCCACCTGGCCCCCCTGGAAAACCAGAGGTGTCCAATGTCACTAAAAACACTGCCACTGTCAGTTGGAAAAGACCAGTTGATGATGGTGGCAGTGAGATCACAGGGTATCATGTAGAAAGGAGAGAGAAGAAAGGCTTGCGATGGGTGAGAGCAACAAAGACTCCAGTTTCCGATCTCAGATACAAAGTAACAGGACTGCAAGAAGGAAACACCTACGAATTCCGTGTCAGTGCAGAGAACAAAGCAGGAATTGGTCCACCTAGTGATACTTCAAATCCTGTTCTAATGAAAGATGTAGCATGTTAGTATTTATCTTTTTCAATACAGCTCATTTGGGAGTGCCAGTATTTTATATAATTTATACAAAAGCCAAACCCTTAACACTTTTGTGCCTTTGTCTCCTTTTCAGATCCCCCAGGACCACCCTCAAATGCACGTGTCACTGATACCACCAAGAAATCTGCTTCTTTGGCATGGGGCAAGCCTCATTATGATGGTGGGCTTGAAATCACTGGCTATGTCGTAGAGCATCAAAAAGTAGGAGATGATGCCTGGATAAAGGATACGACAGGAACCACCCTCAGAATCACCGAGTTTGTCGTCCCTGATCTTCAGACTAAAGAAAAATACAATTTTAGAATCAGTGCCATCAATGATGCAGGTGTTGGGGAGCCAGCAGTGATTTCAAATGTTGAAATTGTAGAACGGGAGATGGCTCCTGATTTCGAACTAGACGCTGAGCTTCGAAGAACCCTTGTTGTGAGAGCAGGACTCAGTATTAGAATATTTGTGCCCATTAAAGGTCGTCCTGCTCCCGAAGTGACATGGACCAAAGATGATATCAACCTTAAAAACCGAGCTAACATTGAAAGCACAGAGTCGTTCACGCTCCTGATCATCCCAGAATGTAACAGATATGACACCGGTAAATTTGTGATGACCATTGAAAACCCCGCTGGGAAGAAAAGTGGTTTCGTTAACGTCAGAGTCTTGGATACACCAGGACCTGTCCTTAACCTGAGGCCTACTGACATCACAAAGGAGAGTGTCACCCTGCACTGGGACCTCCCACTGATAGATGGGGGCTCACATATAACAAACTACATCGTGGAGAAACGAGAAGCAACACGGAAATCCTACTCCACGGTCACCACTAAGTGCCATAAATGCACATACAAAGTTACTGACTTGTCTGAAGGACATGAATACTTCTTCAGAGTGATGGCAGAAAATGAGTACGGAATTGGTGAGCCGACAGAAACAACAGAGCCTGTAAAAGCCTCCGAAGTACCATCACCACCAGACAGTCTTAACATTATGGACACAACTAAGAGCACAGTCAGCCTGGCGTGGCCTAGACCCAAGCACGATGGTGGCAGTAAGATCACTGGCTATGTGATTGAAGCCCAAAGAAAAGGCTCTGACCAGTGGACCCACATCACAACCGTGAAGGGGTTAGAATGTGTTGTGAAGAATCTAACTGAAGGGGAAGAATATACCTTCCAAGTGATGGCAGTGAACAGTGCAGGGAGAAGTGCCCCTAGAGAAAGCCGACCCGTCGTTGTCAAGGAGCAGACAATGCTTCCAGAATTGGATCTCCATGGCATTTACCAAAAATTAGTCATTGCTAAAGCTGGTGACAACATCAAAGTTGAAATTCCAGTGCTAGGTCGACCAAAGCCCACAGTTACATGGAAGAAAGGAGACCAGGTTCTTAAACAGACCCAGAGAGTTAATTCTGAAAACACAGCAACTTCAACCATCTTAAATATCAATGAGTGTGTAAGAAGCGATAGTGGGCCCTACCCATTAACAGCAAAGAACATTGTGGGAGAGGTTGGTGATGTCATCACCATTCAAGTCCATGATATCCCAGGGCCACCTACTGGACCAATCAAATTTGATGAAGTTTCGTCTGATTTTGTCACCTTCTCTTGGGACCCACCTGAGAATGATGGAGGTGTACCCATAAGCAACTATGTAGTAGAAATGCGACAGACTGACAGTACCACATGGGTTGAGTTAGCAGCCACCGTTATACGCACCACCTACAAAGCCACTCACCTTACTACCGGAGTGGACTATCAATTCCGGGTAAAAGCTCAAAACAGATACGGAGTTGGACCAGGCATCACATCAGCATCTGTAGTTGCCAACTATCCATTTAAGGTTCCTGGGCCTCCTGGTACCCCTCAGGTCATGGCAGTTACCAAGGATTCAATAACAATCAGCTGGCATGAGCCTCTTTCTGATGGTGGAAGCCCCATTTTAGGATACCACATTGAAAGAAAAGAACGAAATAGTATTCTCTGGCAGACTGTGAGCAAAGCATTAGTACCAGGCAACATTTTCAAATCAAGTGGACTTGCAGATGGTATTGCTTATGAATTCCGAGTGATCGCAGAAAACATGGCTGGCAAAAGCAAGCCGAGCAAGCCATCTGAACCTATGTCAGCTTTGGATCCCATTGACCAACCTGGGAAACCGGTTCCTCTAAATATTACTAGACACACAGTGACCCTTAAATGGGCTAAGCCTGAATATACTGGAGGCTTTAAAATTACCAGTTATATAGTTGAAAAGAGAGATTTTCCTAATGGACGGTGGCTGAAAGCCAACTTCAGCAACATTTTGGAGAATGAATTTACAGTCAGCGGACTAACAGAAGATGCCGCATACGAATTCCGTGTGATTGCCAAAAATGCTGCTGGTGCTATTAGCCCACCGTCTGAGCCATCAGATGCTATCACATGCAGGGACGACATTGAAGCACCAAGGATAATGGTGGACATCAAATTTAAGGACACAGTTATAATAAAAGCAGGTGAAGCATTCAAGCTGGAAGCTGATGTTTCAGGTCGCCCACCTCCAACAATGGAATGGACCAAAGATGGAAAGGAGCTTGAAAACACAGCAAAATTAGAAATTAAAATGGCAGATTTCTCTACTAATCTGGTAAACAAGGATTCACTAAGACGGGATGGCGGTGCCTATACCCTTACAGCAACCAATCCTGGTGGTTTTGCTAAACATATTTTCAATGTCAAAGTTCTTGACAGACCAGGCCCACCTGAAGGACCTTTAGCTGTATCTGAAGTGACATCAGAAAAATGTATATTGTCATGGTTGCCTCCACTGGACGATGGAGGTGCCAAAATTGACAATTATGTAGTTCAGAAACGTGAAACCAGCAGGCTGGCATGGACAAATGTAGCTTCAGAAGTCCAAGTAACAAGACTAAAGGTCACTAAACTTTTAAAAGGCAATGAATACATATTCCGTGTGATGGCTGTAAATAAATATGGAGTTGGAGAGCCACTGGAATCAGAGCCTGTGCTTGCACTAGATCCTTATGGACCACCTGATCCACCCCAAAATCCTGAAGTTACAACTATTACTAAAGATTCCATGGTTGTCTGCTGGGGACATCCTGACTCTGATGGCGGCAGCGAAATCATCAATTATATTGTGGAACGGCGTGATAAAGCTGGCCAACGCTGGGTGAAATGCAACAAAAAGACTCTCACTGATTTAAGATATAAAGTGTCTGGACTGACAGAAGGACATGAATATGAGTTCCGGATTATGGCTGAGAATGCTGCTGGAATCAGCGCACCGAGTGCTACCAGTCCATTTTATAAAGCCTGTGATGCTGTGTTTAAACCTGGCCCGCCAGGTAACCCACGTGTTCTAGATACAAGCAGATCATCCATTTCAATTGCTTGGAACAAACCTATCTATGATGGTGGTTCTGAAATCACTGGGTATATGGTTGAGATCGCCCTGCCAGAAGAAGATGAATGGCGTATTGTCACTCCACCAGCCGGGCTCAAGGCAACCTCTTACACTATCACCAACCTCACAGAGAACCAGGAATATAAAATCCACATCTATGCCATGAATTCTGAAGGCATTGGGGAACCTGCACTTGTTCCTGGCACTCCAAAGGCTGAAGACAGGATGCTGCCTCCAGAGATTGAACTGGACGCTGAACTGCGCAAAGTTGTTACCATAAGAGCTTGTTGTACCCTGAGACTTTTTGTTCCAATCAAAGGAAGGCCAGTACCTGAGGTGAAGTGGACCCGGGAACACGGAGAATCTTTAGATAAAGCTAGCATTGAGTCCACAAGCTCTTATACCCTGCTTACCGTTGGAAACGTAAACAGATTCGACAGTGGCAAATACATACTAACTATAGAAAACAGCTCAGGCAGCAAGTCTGCATTTGTCAGTGTCAGAGTACTGGATACACCAGGCCCTCCACAGGATCTGAAGGTAAAGGAGGTCACTAAGACATCTGTCACACTGACATGGGAGCCTCCTCTTCTTGACGGAGGTTCAAAAATAAGTAACTACATTGTTGAAAAGCGGGAATCAACAAGGAAAGCATATTCAACTGTTGCAACAAATTGCCACAAGACTTCCTGGAAGGTAGACCAGCTTCAAGAAGGCTGTAATTACTACTTCAGGGTTCTCGCTGAAAATGAATATGGCATCGGGCTCCCTGCTGAAACCGCAGAATCTGTGAAAGCATCAGAACGACCTCTTCCTCCAGGAAAAATAACTTTGGTGGATGTCACAAGAAATAGCGTGTCACTCTCTTGGGAGAAACCTGAGCATGATGGAGGCAGCCGAATTCTAGGCTACATTGTAGAGATGCAGAGCAAAGGCAGTGACAAATGGACCACATGTGCCACAGTCAAAGTCACCGAAGCCACTATTACTGGATTAATTCAGGGTGAAGAATACTCTTTCCGTGTTTCCGCTCAGAATGAGAAGGGCATCAGTGATCCGAGACAACTGAGTGTGCCAGTAGTTGCCAAGGATCTTGTCATTCCACCAGCCTTCAAACTCCTGTTCAATACTTTCACTGTACTGGCAGGTGAAGATCTGAAAGTCGATGTTCCATTCATTGGACGCCCTACGCCAACTACAACCTGGCATAAAGATGATGTACCACTGAAGCAGACAACCAGAGTAAATGCTGAGAGCACAGAAAATAACTCACTACTGACGATAAAGGAAGCCTGCCGAGAAGATGTTGGACATTACGTAGTTAAACTGACTAACTCAGCTGGTGAAGCTACTGAAACCCTTAATGTTATTGTCCTTGACAAACCAGGGCCTCCAACGGGACCAGTTAAAATGGATGAAGTGACAGCTGACAGTATCACTTTCTCCTGGGGCCCACCTAAGTATGATGGTGGAAGCTCTATCAATAATTACATCGTAGAAAAACGGGACACTTCCACAACCACCTGGCAAATTCTGTCAGCTACTGTTGCAAGGACAACAATAAAAGCTTGCAGGTTAAAGACTGGATGTGAATATCAGTTTAGGATTGCAGCTGAAAACAGATATGGAAAGAGTACCTACCTCAATTCAGAGCCTACTGTAGCCCAGTATCCATTCAAAGTTCCTGGTCCTCCTGGCACACCGTTTGTAACGCTCTCCTCCAAGGACTGTATGGAAGTACAATGGAACGAGCCAGTCAGTGATGGAGGTAGCAAAGTCATTGGCTATCATCTAGAACGCAAGGAGAGAAATAGCATCCTCTGGGTTAAGTTGAATAAGACACCCATTCCTCAAACCAAGTTTAAAACAACTGGCCTCGACGAAGGCATTGAATATGAATTTAGAGTCTCCGCACAGAACATTGTGGGCATCGGCAAGCCAAGTAAAGTGTCAGAAAGCTACGTAGCCCGTGATCCATGTGACCCACCAGGAAGGCCAGAGCCAATCATTGTCACAAGGAATTCTGTGACTCTTCAGTGGAAGAAACCCACATATGATGGTGGAAGCAAGGTCACTGGTTATATTGTTGAGAAGAAAGAACTGCCCGAGGGCCGCTGGATGAAAGCCAGTTTTACAAATGTCATTGATACTCAGTTTGAAGTAACTGGCCTAGCTGAAGATCACAGATATGAGTTCCGGGTTATAGCTCGAAATGCTGCAGGAGTGTTTAGCGAGCCTTCAGAAAGCACAGGAGCAATAACAGCAAGAGATGAGGTAGAACCACCACGAATTCGTATGGATCCAAAATACAAAGACACAATTGTGGTTCACGCTGGTGAGTTATTCAACATTGACGCAGATATTTATGGCAAACCAGTACCAACCACTCAGTGGATAAAAGGTGATCAGGAGCTTTCAAATACAGCTCGATTAGAAATAAAGAGCACTGATTTTGCCACCAGTCTCAATGTAAAGGATGCAATACGTGTTGACAGTGGAAATTACATACTGAAAGCCAAAAATGTTGCAGGAGAGGTATCAGTCACTGTAAATGTCAAAGTTCTTGACAGACCAGGGCCACCTGAAGGACCTATTGTTATATCAGGAGTTACAGCAGAAAAATGCACACTCGCTTGGAAACCCCCACTACAAGATGGTGGGAGTGATATCATAAATTATATTGTGGAAAAGAGAGAAACCAGCCGCTTGGTTTGGACTGTGGTTGATGCCAACGTGCAAACTCTCAGCTGCAAGCTTACTAAGCTTCTTGAAGGCAATGAATATATCTTCCGTATAATGGCTGTCAACAGATATGGGGTTGGCGAACCTCTTGAATCTGAGCCAGTAATTGCCAAGAATCCATTTGTAGTGCCAGATGCACCAAAAGCTCCAGAAATCACAGCGGTGGCCAAGGACTCAATGGTTGTTGTATGGGAAAGGCCAGCATCTGATGGTGGCAGTGAAATTCTTGGATATGTTCTTGAAAAACGGGATAAAGAGGGCATCAGATGGACAAGATGCCATAAACGTCTGATTGGCGAACTGCGCTTGAGAGTAACTGGACTCTTAGAAAATCACAATTATGAATTCAGAGTCTCAGCTGAGAATGCTGCTGGACTCAGTGAGCCAAGCCCACCTTCTGCTTACCAAAAGGCTTGTGATCCTATTTATAAACCAGGACCTCCAAACAATCCCAAAGTCATTGATACTACCAGATCTTCCGTCTTCCTTTCTTGGGGCAAACCAATATACGATGGTGGCTGTGAAATCCAAGGATACATTGTTGAAAAATGTGACGTGAGTGTTGGTGAATGGACAATGTGCACTCCACCGACTGGAATCAATAAAACAAATATAGAAGTCGAGAAGCTGTTGGAAAAGCATGAGTACAACTTCCGTATCTGTGCTGTTAACAAAGCTGGAGTTGGAGAACATGCGGACGTCCCTGGACCTATTATAGTTGAAGAAAAATTGGAAGCACCAGACATTGATCTTGACCTAGAACTGAGGAAAATTATAAATATAAGGGCAGGCGGCTCCTTAAGGTTATTTGTTCCTATTAGAGGTCGTCCTACACCAGAAGTTAAATGGGGAAAGGCGGATGGTGAAATCCGAGACGCAGCTATAATCGACAGCACTAGCAGCTTCACCTCTCTTGTTCTTGACAATGTCAACCGATATGATAGTGGAAAATATACTCTCACGTTAGATAACAGCAGTGGGACAAAGACTGCCTTTGTTACTGTGAGAGTCCTGGACACACCAAGTCCACCTGTTAATCTGAAAGTCACAGAAATCACCAAAGACTCAGTATCAATTACATGGGAACCTCCTTTGTTGGATGGGGGATCCAAAATTAAAAATTACATTGTTGAGAAACGTGAAGCCACAAGGAAATCATACGCTGCAGTTGTCACAAATTGCCACAAGAGTTCTTGGAAAATCGATCAACTCCAAGAAGGTTGCAGTTACTACTTTAGAGTCACAGCTGAGAACGAGTATGGTATTGGCCTTCCCGCCCATACTGATGATCCAATTAAGGTTGCAGAAGTCCCACAACCTCCAGGAAAAATAACCGTGGATGATGTCACCAGAAACAGTGTCTCTTTGAGCTGGACAAAGCCTGAACATGATGGCGGCAGTAAAATCATTCAGTATATTGTGGAAATGCAAGCTAAACACCATGAGAAATGGTCAGAGTGTGCTCGAGTCAAGTCCCTTGAAGCCGTAATTACCAACCTAACTCAGGGAGAAGAATACCTTTTTAGAGTTGTGGCTGTAAATGAAAAGGGAAGAAGTGATCCTAGGTCTCTTGCAGTTCCAATAGTTGCCAAAGATCTGGTCATTGAGCCAGATGTAAGACCTGCATTTAACAATTACAGTGTACAGGTTGGCCAAGATTTGAAAATAGAAGTGCCAATTTCTGGACGTCCTAAGCCAACCATTACCTGGACTAAAGACGGTCTTCCACTGAAGCAGACTACAAGAATCAATGTTACTGATTCACTTGACCTCACCATACTCAGTATTAAAGAAACTCATAAGGATGACAGTGGACATTATGGAATCACAGTTGCTAATGTTGTTGGTCAGAAGACAGTATCCATCGAAATTATAACCCTAGATAAGCCTGATCCTCCAAAAGGACCTGTTAAATTTGATGAAGTCAGTGCTGAAAGTATTACCTTATCTTGGGAACCTCCACTGTATACAGGGGGCTGCCAGATCACTAACTACATAGTTCAGAAAAGAGATACAACCACCACAGTATGGGATGTTGTTTCTGCTACTGTTGCCAGAACTACACTCAAAGTGACCAAACTGAAGACTGGTACAGAATACCAATTCAGAATATTCGCTGAAAACAGATATGGACAAAGCTTTGCCTTGGAATCTCAGCCAATTGTAGCTCAATATCCCTACAAAGAACCAGGCCCTCCAGGCACACCATTTGCCACAGCCATTTCCAAAGACTCCATGGTTATACAGTGGCATGAACCAATCAATAACGGAGGAAGCCCAATCATAGGTTACCACCTTGAGAGAAAGGAAAGAAATAGTATTTTGTGGACAAAGGTCAACAAAACTATTATTCATGACACCCAGTTTAAAGCACTCAATCTTGAAGAAGGCATTGGATATGAATTCAGAGTTTATGCTGAAAATATTGTTGGTATAGGCAAAGCAAGCAAGAATTCTGAATGCTATGTAGCCAGAGATCCCTGTGACCCACCGGGAACCCCAGAAGCAATAATAGTTAAAAGACATGAAATCACTTTACAATGGACCAAACCAGCATATGATGGTGGAAGTATGATTACGGGTTACATTGTAGAGAAACGTGATTTGCCTGAGGGTCGCTGGATGAAAGCCAGCTTCACAAACGTCATTGAAACTCAATTTACTGTGTCAGGTCTTACTGAAGATCAAAGATATGAATTCAGAGTCATTGCAAAGAATGCAGCTGGTGTAATAAGCAAACCCTCTGACAGTACTGGACCGATAACTGCCAAGGATGAGGTCGAACTCCCAAGAATTTCAATGGATCCAAAATTCAGAGACACAATTGTGGTAAATGCTGGAGAAACATTCAGGCTTGAAGCTGATGTCCACGGAAAGCCGCTACCTACCATTGAGTGGTTAAGAGGAGATAAGGAAATTGAAGAATCTGCTAGATGTGAAATAAAGAACACAGATTTCAAGGCTTTACTTATTGTAAAGGATGCCATTAGAATCGATGGCGGACAGTATATTTTAAGAGCTTCCAATGTTGCAGGTTCTAAGTCATTCCCAGTGAATGTAAAAGTGTTAGATAGACCAGGACCTCCAGAAGGGCCAGTCCAGGTTACTGGAGTCACCGCTGAAAAATGCACATTAACATGGTCTCCACCACTTCAAGATGGTGGCAGCAACATTTCTCACTATGTTGTTGAAAAGAGAGAAACAAGTCGGCTTGCCTGGACTGTTGTTGCTTCAGAGGTTGTAACCAATTCTCTGAAAGTTACCAAACTCTTAGAAGGGAATGAATATATTTTCCGTATAATGGCTGTCAACAAATACGGTGTTGGAGAGCCTTTGGAATCTGCACCAGTAATCATGAAAAATCCATTTGTGCTTCCTGGACCACCAAAAAGCCTGGAAGTCACGAACATTGCCAAGGACTCCATGACCGTCTGTTGGAGCCGTCCAGATAGTGATGGTGGAAGTGAGATTATTGGCTACATTGTAGAAAAAAGAGACAAAAGTGGCATTAGGTGGATAAAATGTAATAAACGCCGCATTACAGATTTGCGTCTAAGAGTAACAGGATTAACAGAAGACCATGAGTATGAATTCAGAGTCTCTGCAGAAAATGCTGCTGGAGTTGGAGAACCAAGTCCAGCTACAGTTTATTATAAGGCTTGCGATCCTGTGTTCAAACCTGGCCCCCCCATCAATGCACACATTGTAGACACCACTAAAAATTCAATTACACTTGCCTGGGGTAAACCCATCTACGATGGTGGCAGTGAGATCCTGGGATATGTAGTAGAAATCTGTAAAGCAGATGAAGAAGAATGGCAAATAGTTACTCCACAGACTGGCCTGAGAGCCACTCGATTTGAAATTTCAAAACTCACTGAACACCAGGAGTATAAAATACGAGTCTGTGCCCTCAATAAAGTTGGTTTAGGTGAGGCTACATCAGTTCCTGGTACTGTGAAACCAGAAGATAAACTCGAAGCACCTGAACTTGACCTTGACTCTGAATTAAGGAAAGGAATTGTTGTAAGAGCTGGTGGATCTGTCAGAATTCACATTCCATTCAAAGGTTGCCCAACACCTGAGATCACTTGGTCTCGAGAGGAAGGTGAATTCACAGATAAGGTCCAAACTGAAAAAGCAGCGAACTATACCCAACTATCAATAGATAACTGTGATAGAAGCGATGCTGGAAAATATACTCTCAAGCTGGAAAACAGCAGTGGATCTAAATCTGCCTTTGTAACTGTGAAAGTTCTCGACACCCCAGGACCAATACAGAATTTGGCAGTCAAAGAAGTGAGAAAAGATTTTGTCCTTCTGATATGGGAACCACCCATCATCGATGGGGGTGCAAAGGTCAAGAACTATGTTATTGACAAACGTGAGTCAACCAGAAAAGCATATGCTAATGTGAGTAATAAATGCAGCAAAACAAGCATTAAAGTTGAGAATCTTACAGAAGGAGCCATGTACTACTTTAGAGTAATGGCTGAAAATGAATTTGGAGTTGGTGTTCCAGTGGAAACCGCTGATGCTGTGAAAGCAGCTGAACCTCCTTCCCCACCAGGAAAGGTCACACTCACTGACGTGTCCCAGACTAGTGCATCGCTGATGTGGGAGAAACCTGAACATGATGGTGGTAGCAGAATCCTGGGGTATGTTGTTGAAATGCAGCCCAAAGGAACAGAAAAATGGAGTGTTGTGGCTGAATCCAAAGTCTGCAATGCAGTTGTTACTGGTTTGAGTTCTGGACAAGAATATCAGTTCCGTGTCAAGGCTTACAACGAGAAAGGAAAAAGCGATCCAAGAGTGCTTGGTGTTCCTGTCATAGCCAAGGACTTGACTATACAGCCTAGTTTTAAGTTACCATTTAACACATATAGTGTCCAAGCTGGAGAAGGTCTTAAAATCGAAATTCCTGTCATTGGCCGACCGAGACCTGAAATTTCATGGGTCAAAGATGGCGAGCCTCTTAAACAGACAACAAGAGTAAATGTTGAGCAAACAGCTACATCAACTATTTTGCACATTATAGAAAGTAACAAAGACGACTTTGGAAAATACACCATAACAGCAACAAATAGTGCAGGTACAGCAATTGAAAATCTCAGCATTATCATTTTGGAAAAGCCTGGACCTCCAGTTGGACCAGTTCGGTTTGATGAAGTTAGTGCAGACTTTGTGGTCATATCTTGGGAACCTCCAGCCTATACTGGTGGCTGCCAAATAAGCAACTACATTGTAGAGAAGCGAGATACAACTACCACCACTTGGCACATGGTATCAGCAACAGTTGCAAGAACAACAATTAAAGTAACCAAACTGAAAACAGGCACTGAGTACCAGTTTAGAATTTTTGCAGAAAACAGGTATGGAAAAAGTGCCCCCTTGGATTCTAAACCAGTTATTGTACAATATCCATTTAAAGAACCCGGACCACCTGGCACTCCTTTTGTGACATCAGTCTCGAAAGATCAAATGCTTGTGCAGTGGCACGAGCCAGTTAATGATGGAGGCAGCAAAGTTACTGGCTACCATCTTGAACAGAAAGAAAAGAACAGCATTTTATGGGTCAAATTAAATAAGACTCCCATTCAAGACACCAAATTCAAAACAACTGGGCTTGATGAAGGCCTTGAGTATGAGTTCAAAGTTTCTGCTGAAAATATTGTTGGCATCGGCAAGCCGAGCAAAGTGTCGGAATGCTTTGTTGCTCGTGATCCGTGTGACCCACCAGGTCGCCCTGAAGCCATTGTTATTACAAGAAACAGTGTCACACTGAAATGGAAGAAACCTGCCTATGACGGTGGCAGCAAAATAACAGGTTATACTGTAGAAAAGAAAGATCTACCTGACGGCCGTTGGATGAAAGCCAGCTTTACTAATGTATTAGAAACTGAATATACAGTGAGTGGACTTGTAGAAGACCAAAGATATGAATTCAGAGTAATTGCAAGAAACGCAGCTGGCAACTTTAGTGAACCGTCTGAAAGCACTGGCGCCATTACTGCAAGAGATGAAATCGATGCACCAAATGCCTCACTGGATCCCAGATATAAAGATGTCATCGTTGTTCACGCAGGAGAGACTTTTGTCCTTGAAGCTGATATCCGTGGCAAACCTATACCTGACATTGTTTGGTCAAAAGATGGAAAAGAGCTTGAAGAAACAGCTGCCAGGATGGAAATTAAGTCTACTATTCAGAAAACAACTCTTCTTGTCAAAGACTGTATACGTAGTGACGGAGGACAATATATCCTGCAACTCAGCAACGTGGGTGGAACAAAGTCTATACCAATCACTGTAAAGGTACTTGACAGGCCAGGGCCTCCTGAAGGGCCTCTGAAAGTTTCTGGAGTGACTGCTGAAAAATGTTACCTGGCATGGAACCCACCTTTACAAGATGGTGGTGCTAATATCTCACATTACATCATTGAAAAGAGAGAGACAAGCAGACTCTCCTGGACCCAGGTTTCAACTGAGGTACAGGCCCTTAACTACAAAGTCACTAAACTTCTTCCTGGTAATGAGTACATCTTCCGTGTCATGGCTGTGAATAAATATGGAATTGGAGAGCCTCTGGAATCTGAGCCTGTTGTAGCCCGTAATCCTTATAAACCACCAGGTCCTCCTTCCCCACCTGAAGCCTCAGCAATCACCAAAGAGTCTGTGGTCGTAACGTGGGCACGCCCAGTGGATGATGGAGGTGCTGAAATCGAGGGATACGTTCTTGAAAAACGAGATAAGGCAGGCATCAGGTGGACCAAGTGCAACAAGAAAACACTCACAGATCTTCGATTCAGGGTAACTGGCCTTACTGAAGGGCATTCCTATGAATTCCGAGTTGCTGCTGAAAATGCAGCTGGTGTGGGTGAACCTAGTGAGCCATCTGTTTTCTATCGTGCATGTGATGCTCTGTATCCACCAGGACCACCAAGTAATCTAAAAGTGGCAGACACTTCCAGATCGTCTGTCTCCCTGGTGTGGAATAAGCCAATTTATGATGGCGGCGCTCCTGTTAAGGGCTATGTTGTTGAAGTCAAAGAAGCCGCTGCTGCCGAATGGACAACGTGCAGTCCACCAACAGGATTACAAGGAAAGCAGTTCACCGTGACCAAGCTTAAAGAAAATACTGAATATAACTTCCGTATTTGTGCCATCAATTCTGAAGGCGTAGGTGAACCTGCAACTATACCTGGTTCAGTTGTTGCTAAAGAGAGGCAAGAGCCACCAGAAATAGAACTGGATGCTGATCTCCGAAAAGTGGTCATTCTGCGTGCGAGTGCTACTTTACGCTTATTTGTCACTATCAAAGGTCGACCGGAACCTGAAGTTAAATGGGAAAAGGCAGAAGGCATTCTCACTGACCGGGCCCAGATTGAGGTGACCAGCTCATATACAATGTTGGTAATTGATAACGTTACCAGATTTGACAGTGGTCGGTATAATCTGACACTAGAAAATAACAGTGGCTCTAAAACTGCTTTTGTTAACGTCAGAGTTCTCGACTCACCAAGTGCCCCTGTGAATTTGACCGTAAGAGAAGTGAAGAAAGATTCAGTGACACTGGCTTGGGAACCACCGCTTATTGATGGCGGAGCTAAGATTACGAACTACATCGTCGAAAAACGAGAAACTACAAGAAAAGTGTATGCTACTGTTACAAACAATTGCACGAAGAACACTTTTAAGATTGAAAACCTGCAAGAAGGATGTTCTTACTACTTCCAAGTCTTGGCTTCCAATGAATATGGGATTGGTTTGCCAGCTCAAACAACTGAACCTGTTAAAGTTTCTGAAACACCCCTCCCACCTGGAAGAGTAACTCTTGTTGATGTGACCCGTAACACAGCTACAATTAAGTGGGAGAAACCAGAAAGTGATGGTGGCAGCAAAATTACCGGTTATGTAGTTGAAATGCAGACCAAAGGGAGTGAAAAATGGAGCATGTGCACACAAGTTAAGACTCTAGAGGCAACTATATCTGGCCTAACTGCTGGAGAGGAGTATATCTTCAGGGTAGCTGCACTTAATGAAAAAGGAAAAAGTGATCCAAGACAACTTGGAGTGCCAGTAATTGCAAGAGATATTGAAATAAAGCCTTCAGTTGAGCTTCCTTTCAATACTTTCAATGTAAAGGCTACAGACCAACTGAAGATTGATGTTCCATTTAAAGGAAGACCTCAAGCTACTGTAAGCTGGAAAAAAGATGGTCAGACTCTTAAAGAGACAACTAGAGTAAATGTTTCTTCTTCAAAGACTGTAACATCACTAACAATTAAGGAAGCTTCAAGGGAAGATGTTGGAACTTATGAATTATGTGTTTCAAACAGTGCTGGATCCATAACAGTTCCTATTACTATAATTGTGCTTGACAAACCAGGACCTCCCGGACCTATACATATTGATGAGGTTAGTTGTGACAATATAACCATTTCCTGGAATCCTCCAGAATATGATGGCGGCTGCCAGATTAGCAATTACATCGTTGAAAAGAGAGAAACCTCTTCTACAACATGGCACGTAGTTTCACAGGCAGTTGCAAGAACATCCATTAAAATAGTTCGTCTAGTAACAGGAAGTGAGTATCAGTTCCGTGTTTGTGCAGAAAACCGCTACGGAAAGAGCTCCTACAGTGCATCTTCAGCTGTAGTTGCAGAGTATCCATTCAGCCCCCCAGGTCCTCCTGGTACTCCTAAAGTTGTGCATGCCACAAAATCCACCATGTTGGTAACCTGGCAAGTGCCAGTTAATGATGGAGGAAGTCAAGTACTTGGCTATCACCTTGAGTATAAAGAAAGAAGCAGCGTTCTTTGGTCAAAAGTAAATAAGAGCCTCATCACTGCTACTCAAAGGAAAGTCTCCGGCCTTGATGAAGGACTGATGTATGAGTATCGTGTATATGCTGAGACTATTGCTGGAATTGGTAAATGCAGTAAGTCTTGTGAACCAGTCCCTGCAAGAGACCCTTGTGACCCTCCTGGACAACCTGAAGTCACAAATATCACAAGGAAATCAGTGTCACTTAAATGGTCTAAGCCACATTATGATGGTGGAGCTAAGATAACCGGATACATTGTTGAACGTAGAGAACTACCAGATGGCCGGTGGCTGAAGTGCAACTTTACTAATGTACAAGAAACATACTTTGAAGTAACCGAACTTACTGAAGACCAGCGTTATGAATTCCGGGTTTTCGCAAGGAATGCTGCTGACTCAACTAGTGAGCCATCTGAATCCACTGGACCTATCACAGTTAAAGACGATGTTGAGGCTCCAAGAATTATGATGGATGTCAAGTTCCGAGATGTCATTGTTGTCAAAGCTGGAGAGGTCCTTAAGATAAATGCAGACATTGCAGGGCGACCTCTGCCAGTAATTTCCTGGGCCAAGGATGGTGTAGAAATTGAAGAGAGAGCAAGAACAGAAATTGTCTCAACAGACTACAATACTTTGCTAACAGTGAAAGACTGTGTCCGACGAGACTCTGGGCAGTATGTGCTAACACTGAAGAATGTTGCTGGCACTCGGTCTTTTGCAGTTAATTGCAAGGTACTTGATAAGCCTGGCCCACCAGCAGGACCACTTGAAATAACTGGCCTCACTGCTGAGAAATGCTCTGTTTCTTGGGGACCACCCCAAGAAGATGGTGGCGCAGCTATCGACTATTACATTGTAGAAAAACGCGAGACAAGTCGCCTTGCTTGGACAATATGTGAAGGAGAGTTAAGGACAACATCCTGTAAAGTGACCAAGTTGCTCAAGGGCAATGAATACATCTTTAGAGTAACCGGTGTTAATAAATATGGTGTTGGCGAGCCCCTGGAGAGTATGGCTGTAAAGGCACTAGATCCATTTACGGTTCCAAGTCCACCCACATCTTTGGAAATTACATCTGTGACCAAAGAGTTCATGACACTTTGCTGGGCAAGACCAGAGAGTGATGGAGGCAGTGAAATCTCTGGATACATAATTGAAAGGCGAGAGAAAAACAGCCTACGATGGGTGCGTGTAAACAAAAAACCGGTTTATGATCTGAGAGTGAAATCAACAGGACTTCGGGAAGGATGTGAATATGAGTATCGGGTATATGCAGAAAATGCTGCAGGCCTGAGCCTTCCAAGTGAAACCTCTCCCTTAATTCAGGCAGCAGATCCCGTGTTCTTACCATCTCCTCCATCCAAACCCAGTATCATGGACTCAGGCAAGACCAATATAACTATTGGCTGGGTTAAGCCCTTATTTGATGGTGGGTCCCCAGTAACTGGATACACTGTAGAATTTAAAAAATCTGATGAAACTGACTGGAAAACTGCCATTCAGAACTTAAGGGGCACAGAATACACAATAAGTGGACTAACCACAGGAGCCGAATACATTTTCAGAATAAGATCTATCAATAAGGTCGGTGCTAGTGATCCCAGTGATAGCTCCGATCCCCAGATAGCAAAGGAAAGAGAAGAAGAACCTGTATTTGATCTTGACAGTGAAATGAAGAAGACCTTGATCGTCAAGGCCGGTGCCTCCTTTACCATGACTGTGCCTTTCCGAGGAAGACCAGTACCCAGTGTCTCCTGGAGCAAACCAGACACTGACCTCCGCACTAGAGCTTATATTGATTCCACAGACTCTCATACATCACTGACTATTGAAAATGCCAATAGAAATGATTCTGGAAAATACACATTAACAATTCAGAATATTTTGAATGCTGCTTCACTGACCTTAGTTGTCAAAGTTTTAGATTCTCCTGGTCCTCCAGCCAATATTACTGTACATGATGTCACCAGGGAGTCTGCAGTGTTATCCTGGGATGTTCCTGAAAATGATGGTGGAGCACTAGTGAAGAATTACTACATAGAAAAACGGGAGGCCAGTAAGAAAGCATGGGTCTCAGTGACCAGCAACTGTAACCGCCTCTCCTACAAAATTACCAACTTACAAGAAGGGGAGATTTACTACTTCAGAGTCTCCGGAGAAAATGAGTTTGGTGTTGGTGTACCAGCTGAAACGAAGGAAGGAGTAAAAATAACAGGTATGTTTTAAGAACAAAGAAAACCTACATATCCATATTCATTTTCCTAGACTAGTGTGAATCATTTTAATTACTGTTTAATCTTAAATGCTTTTGGTTCACACCTCGAACAATTCATACTATAGCACAAAATGAAATCTTACTACTAGAGAAAGTTCTTCATTGATTAAAAAAAGAAATTTACATAGCTGGAGTTGGATAATGTATTCTGAATTTAAGTATAATTGAATTTGACTGCATATATATATATATATATAAACATATATAGTGTGTGTGCAGAAATTGTATGATAGTGTTTCTTACAAGATTGTTCATCTCATTCCTCGTTTTTACACCCATGATAAATTTGGGATAAATTTAATCATTTTATTTGGTCATTTGACACTTACTTGGTTTGAATGCTATGACATAAAATGACAAAGCCTGGGAAAGTTTTGCTTGGCTCAGAAGCCAAACTGATCATATAAAAAGTAAGAAAGACTCAAATAAAAGTAACTCTGTGGCCTTCATTTAAAAATCTTTCTTTTCACAATGCAGGAAGAACACATGTGGGGAAAAAATGTTGTAATAACTTCTCTTTCTTCTGATGTTTTACTTTCTTAGAAAAACCAAGCCCACCCGAAAAACTTGGAGTAACAAGTGTATCCAAAGATAGTGTTTCCCTGGCCTGGTTGAAGCCAGAACATGATGGTGGAAGCAGAATTGTACATTATGTCATTGAAGCACTAGAAAAAGGACAGAAAAATTGGGTGAGATGTGCAGTGGTAAAGTCAACCCATCATGTCATTTCTGGTCTGAGGGAGAATTCTGAATACTTTTTCCGGGTGTTTGCTGAAAATCAAGCTGGTCTGAGTGACCCAAGAGAGCTTCTGCTTCCTGTCCTTGTAAAGGAGAAGCTAGGTATGTCTAATTTTATGCAGAAGCAAAATTTGAAATTACTTGCATTGACTTAAGTTAATTTGCAATAAAACGTTTTTCACCTTCACCTTCCATACTCTTATTTTTCAGAACCACCTGAAATTGACATGAAGAACTTCCCAAGTCATACCGTCTATGTTAGATCTGGTTCAAACCTTAAAGTTGATATTCCAATTTCTGGAAAACCACTGCCCAAAGTGACCTTATCAAGAGATGGCGTCCCGCTGAAAGCAACCATGAGATTTAACACTGAAATTACTGCTGAGAACCTGACCATCAATCTCAAAGAAAGCATTGCTGCTGATGCTGGAAGATATGAGATCACTGCTGCCAACTCCAGTGGAACAACCAAAGCTTTCATTAACATCATCATACTGGACAGGCCTGGTCCCGCAACTGGCCCTGTTGTGATTAGTGATGTAACTGAACAGAGCGTGACTCTCAAATGGGAGCCACCTAAGTATGATGGTGGAAGTCAGGTTACCAATTACATTGTACTCAAGAGAGAGACAAGTACTGCAGTATGGACTGAAGTGTCTGCGACAGTTGCAAGAACCATGATTAAGGTCATGAAGCTGACCACAGGAGAAGAATACCAATTCCGCATCAAGGCAGAAAACCGCTTTGGCATCAGTGATCACATAGATTCGGCTTGTGTGGTTGTCAAACTACCATACAGTAAGTTGTCAAACTTTTCAAAGATCCCAGGTTTCCATATACATAAATGTTTTAAATATCTGTATTAACCTGTGGGATTTCTCTCTTTTGTAGCAACACCTGGACCGCCATCTACACCATGGGTCACTAAAGTCACTCGAGAAAGTATCACCGTGGGCTGGCATGAACCAGTGTCCAATGGAGGCAGTGCAGTTATAGGCTATCACCTGGAAATGAAAGACAGAAACACTATCTTATGGCAGAGAGCCAACAAAATGGTCATCCGCACCACTCACTTCACAGTCACAACCATCAGTGCTGGACTCGTCTATGAATTCAGGGTGTATGCAGAAAATGCTGCTGGTATTGGAAAACCCAGCCATCCTTCAGAACCAGTCCTAGCCATTGATGCCTGCGGTATGTATTTGTCATTAGAAGGACAGTTCTCACTACTTAAAAATGCAAACCTTCTTTCTGCAAAGCAAAATAATGTTGAAATAAGTGCCACTAATCCGCTTCCTGTCATTACCACAGAACCCCCAAGAAATGTCCGTATCACTGATGTTTCAAAGAACTCTGTCAACCTTTCATGGCAACAACCAGCTTATGATGGAGGAAGCAAGATTACAGGCTACATTGTTGAGAGACGAGACCTTCCAGATGGCAGATGGGCCAAGGCCAGCTTCACCAACGTTACCGAGACTCAACTCACTGTCTCTGGCTTGACTCAGAATTCCCAGTATGAATTCCGTGTCTTTGCTAGAAATGCTATCGGTTCCATCAGCAATCCGTCCGAGGTTGCAGGCCCCATTACATGCATCGATTCTTATGGTAAGCATTTTTAGCAGTTTGAATCCCGACAGCAATTTAACTCAGTATTTTGTCTTACTTTTGTGGTCCTAATCTGTGGGTAACTTTTACTACGTACGTTGTTAGATTTTTAGAAGAAATTATGAATTAGCTGTGAGTCGTAGGAAAATTCCATAACCCCTCCAGGCCTCTTGACGTAACTGTAAAACATGAGATTTGGACTACAGGATACCTAAAGGGCCTTCTGACTTCAACCTTTTATGATGCTTTGATTACATGAGTTGGTGTTTTCACTCTTCTATTTAAAATTTTCAGCATCAACAATTAAGACCATGGTTGAATGCCCAGAGAATATTCCTCTGAAATAAGTGAAAGACTAAACAGAGGCATTAATGATGATAATATTAGCAGCAGCTAACATTTACTGGGTACTTTCCATGAATTCTCTCCCCTAGTTCTAACAGCCTTAAGATAAGCCCATTTTACAGAAGAGAAACTGAGGTTTAGAGCACTTATATAACTTCCCCAACATCAAGCAGCTCATTAACAATAGGGTGGGTATTCAAACAGACAGACTCCAGAATTCTCTCTACATGGCTGTCAGTCCAAAATACACATACTTGACCATTCTGGAAAATAAGTGGCACATTCAACTCAACAGTGCTTTGAAAATTAAAATTTCATCAGAGTTAGGTACCCTGCGACACTTTTTCTAAAAGTCCCCATTTTCAAGGATGGTATCTGGGCAAAAGTATCCACTCCCATCCTCATGCTGAGAATCCCAGGGCTTCTCTTTATGAACCAGGCTTTGTAGACACTGAGTCGGTATTTGTGAGACTGTGAAGCAAGCCAAATTAATTCTGTTTCTCAAAAATTTTAAGCAGCCTGGCAGAAAATCAGTCCAGGGAAGTTTACAGCTCTGTGAGTAGATAATTCAGAATTCAAGGGTCTGATGTGAAATGCCCCCACTTGGATACCAGCGAACTGGGAAGGGAAAATAAAAAGAATCAGAGGTAGTCAGAGGAAGGAGAACTAGAATAAAAGAAAACATATAATTCAGCTTCTGCAGTGATGCTCTCACTGCCATATCCCATTGCATCACTGGAATAAAACACCTGATAGATGTTAAAATACATTTCAAAGGCATTTAAGTCCCTGTGCAATTAGTGCAGTGTCACTGGGGTACAGCGCTTACTCACAGTCTTTCTTCCCCATCTGTGATAAAAGAGTGGCTTGTAAAATTAAATGTAAAATGTAAATAGTATTAGAACTACTTCGTGTGTATTATTTAATAAAGGCCAATGAGCTTACTTTGAAGTTGCTGCAATTATTCATTTCATCCTTGTGATTTTCTAAATATTTCTCACCTGTTTTTCTTGAAGGTGGACCCGTAATTGATTTGCCTCTAGAATATACAGAAGTTGTCAAATACAGAGCAGGTACATCTGTGAAGCTCAGAGCTGGCATTTCTGGCAAACCTGAGCCTACCATTGAGTGGTATAAAGATGATAAAGAGTTACAAACCAGTGCACTGGTGTGTGTCGAAAATACCACTGACCTTGCAGCTATACTCATCAAAGATGCAACTCGCCTTAACAGTGGAAGCTATGAATTAAAACTAAGGAATGCCATAGGCTCAGCCTCAGCCACCATCAGAGTGCAGATCCTTGGTAGGTGGTGAATACGGGCCCACATCATATTTTGTTTGCCTAAAACTTAATAATTTTAAATTAGAAGCATTTTAAAATTTACTAATATACCATTTTGTTTTTTCATTCACAGACAAACCAGGACCTCCAGGTGGACCAATTGAATTTAAGACCGTCACTGCTACAAAGATAACTCTTCTCTGGCAGCCTCCAGCGGATGATGGCGGTGCAAAAGTCACTCACTACATCGTGGAAAAGCGTGAGACAAGCCGGGTCGTGTGGTCTATGGTGTCTGAAAATTTGGAAGAGTACATCCTTACGACCACCAAAATTATCAAAGGAAATGAATACATCTTCCGGGTTCGCGCTGTGAACAAATACGGAATTGGTGATGCACTGGAATCTCACCCAGTGGTAGCAAAGAATGCATTTGGTGAGACATGATTTCATTAGAAAACTAAAATCAAATACTTGAAAATTTAAAAATAAATATAAACTGGGAGTTCCCTGGTGGTCCAGTGGTTAGGACTTGGCACTTTCACTGCCGAGGCATGGATTCGATCCCCGGTTGGGGAACTAAGATCCCTCAAGCCATGCAACGCGGCCAATACATACATACATACATACATACATACTATTCTGCTAGCTTATGAATATGTTTTCAGAGCTTGATTGACTTTTATTTTCTTGTTCATCATATTGCTTCTCATTATCATCCTTTTCACCAGGTAGAAAGTATAATAAATGAAACTAATATTCTTAGATAGGATTTGAAGATTAAAAGGTAGAATTTATCAGTAATGTTGATCCTTTGAACTCATTTTCCTCTTCCTTTCTAAACAGTCACACCTGGGCCTCCGAGCGTGCCAGAGGTGACAAAGATAACCAAGAATTCGATGACTGTTGTCTGGAACAGGCCAGTTGCAGATGGTGGTAGTGACATAAGCGGCTATTTCCTTGAGAAACGAGACAAGAAGAGTCTGGGATGGTTTAAAGTCCTAAAGGAGACTATCCGTGACACCAGACAGAAAGTGACAGGACTCATGGAACACAGTGACTATCAATATCGAGTTTGTGCTGTAAATGCTGCTGGACAGGGTCCATTTTCTGAACCATCTGACTTCTACAAAGCTGCTGATCCTATTGGTAAGTGTGGTGTCTTCACCTATGTCTTCTTTCATGTCACCAAACTGTACACGATTACGTAATTACGGTACTGTGATTGGCCATGCCAGATCCTCCAGGCCCACCGGCTAAGATAAGAATTGAAGATTCAACTAAATCATCCATCACTCTTGGCTGGAGTAAACCGGTCTACGATGGGGGCAGTGCTGTTACTGGATATGTTGTTGGCATGAGACAAGGAGAGGAAGAGGAATGGACTGTTGTCTCTACAAAAGGAGAGGTCAGAACTACAGAGTATGTGGTATCTAACCTGAAACCTGGAGTCAATTACTACTTCCAGGTATCCGCTGTAAACTGTGCCGGACAAGGGGAACCTATAGAAATGACTGAACCCGTACAGGCCAAAGATATACTTGGTACGTACCTACTGGTATGATTGTGTTTTTATTTTTTTAATAGAGGAAATCACTCATTTCCTTGCTTTAAAATTCATTGTATATGCCCATTTTATGTCTACAGAGGAACCAGAGATCGACCTAGATGTGGCTTTCAGGACCTCCATTATAGCTAAAGCCGGTGAAGACGTACAAGTGTTGATTCCCTTCAAAGGCAGACCTCCACCTACTGTCACATGGAGAAAAGACGAGAAGAATCTTGGCAGTGATGCCAGATACAGCATTCAAAACACTGATTCATCTTCATTACTCACTATTCCTCAAGTCACTCGCAATGATACGGGCAAATACATTCTCACAATAGAAAATGGCGTTGGTCAGCCAACGTCTTCAACTGTGAGCGTTAAAGTGCTTGATACACCAGCTGCCTGCCAGAAACTACAGATTAAACATGTTTCTCGAGGCACAGTCACACTGCTCTGGGAGTCTCCTCTCATTGACGGAGGATCTCCCATAATTAACTACATCATTGAGAAGAAAGATGCCACCAAGAGAACATGGTCTTCAGTGTCACACAAGTGTTCTAGCACATCCTTTAAGGTAACAGATTTGTCAGAGAAAACTCCATTCTTCTTCAGAGTTCTTGCAGAAAATGAAATTGGAATCGGGGAACCCTGTGAAACTACACAGCCAGTGAAGGCTGCGGAAGTACCAGCTCCTATACGCGATCTCTCAGTGAAAGACTCAACAAAAACATCTGTTACCCTGAGCTGGACCAAGCCTGACTTTGATGGTGGTAGTGTCATCACAGATTATACTGTGGAAAGGAAAGGTGAAGGCGAACAAACATGGTCACATGCTGGCGTAAGTAAGACATGTGAAATTGAGGTTAGCCAACTCAAGGAACATTCAGTCCTGGAATTCAGAGTGTCTGCCAGAAATGAGAAAGGACTGAGTGATGGCGTCACTATTGGGCCAATTACAGTGAAAGAACTTGTAATTCCGCCGCAAGTTGACCTGTCAGAAATCCCTGGGGCACAAGTCACTGTGAGAATTGGGCATAATGTGCACCTCGAGTTACCTTATAAAGGAAAACCCAAACCATCTATCAGTTGGCTGAAAGACAGTCTGCCGTTGAAAGAAAGCGAACGTGTTCGTTTGAGTAAAACTGAAAACAAACTTACTTTGAGTATTAAGAATGCAAAGAAGGAGGATGGAGGGAAATACACCATTATTCTCGATAACGCAGTCTGTCGAAACTCATTTCCCATTACAATCATCACACTCGGCCCACCATCAAAGCCCAAAGGGCCCATTCGATTTGATGAAATCAAGGCTGACAGTGTCATCATATCATGGGATGTGCCCGATGATGATGGAGGAGGAGAAATTACCTGTTACAGCATTGAGAAGCGAGAAGCTTCACAAACTAATTGGAAGATGGTGTGTTCCAGTGTTGCCCGGACAACTTTCAAAGTTCCTAATCTAGTCAAAGATGCTGAATACCAGTTTAGAGTTAGGGCAGAAAACAGATATGGAGTCAGCCAGCCACTTGACTCAAACATCATTGTGGCAAAACACCAGTTCAGGATTCCTGGCCCCCCAGGAAAGCCAGTTACATACAATGTGACTTCTGATGGCATGTCCCTAACTTGGGATGCTCCAGTTTATGATGGCGGTTCAGAAGTTACTGGATACCATGTTGAAAAGAAAGAAAGAAATAGCATCCTGTGGCAAAGAATTAACATATCACCAATATCTGCAAGAGAACATAGAGCTACTGGACTAATGGAAGGCCTGGATTACCAGTTCCGTGTATACGCTGAAAATTCTGCCGGCCTAAGCTCACCTAGTGACCCAAGCAAATTTACCTTAGCTGTTTCCCCAGTAGGTAAGTGACTGAGGATTATTCAAATATATTTAATTCCGCAACTGAATGTGTTAGTGACAACTCAAACACTGCTTTTCTTCCACGTATCACCTTCTCACATATTTCCTAGTCACTAGAGAGCTGGTCAGGTAAAGCAAGGGGGATGATTTTAAATCAGTCTAAAAGAGCAATTTAAAATTCTTTTTTTAAAGCCTCTGATACAAAAAAAATTGCAATTAATGGCTAAAATGAGTTTGGGGGATTTATTTATTTTCCTTCCACTGAAGATTAAGAGTTGATTACAGAAATAACGATGCCTTTAACTTGCATCTAATTTATAGACCCACCTGGCACTCCTGACTACATTGATGTCACCCGGGAAACCATCACTCTGAAATGGAACCCACCACTGCGTGATGGAGGCAGTAAGATTGTCGCCTACAACATCGAGAAACGGCAAGGGAGCGATCGCTGGACCAGATGCAACTTTAGTGATGTCAGCGAATGCCAGTACACGGCAACAGGACTTAGTCCTGGGGATCGATATGAGTTCAGAATACTTGCAAGAAACGCTGTTGGAACCATAAGCCCGCCCTCACAGTCTTCTGGCGTTATTATGACAAGGGACGAAAATGGTAAGCATTTACAACCAATTTCCAATGTAACTAAGAGCATTCACATTTTTAAAAATATATATATATATATTTGGGGGGGGGCTGGTCTATAAAAATGGGAAGAGAAACAACGTTTCATACAGATTACCAAAGGTTGTTAGGTGGATGAATTCGATTTTCTACCTTTCAGATGAAGAGAAGAAAAAAATGTAATTAGCATCAATTCTTTTTACCACGTCTATTATTTCATTTCCATATAAACAGCATGCAAGTGGGAATGAGTTTTTAGCTTTGTGATTTCAGTCATTTATAATAAATGAAGAAAAAAAGGTCCCAAGAATAACTGTCCCTCTCGACTGAAGTTACTAAAACACAACACAGGTCCAACAGCACAATTATCACCTTGCCTGAGTGCAGCTGATGGCCCCGCACAGGAACTTGTTTGAATATGCAGCAGTATTAGGAAGTAAATGATCCGTAAATGTTTCTCTTTTTACAAATGGAAATGCAAGCTTAATAACATGACAGATATAACAAAGGCGATAACCTAATAATATGCAAATGTTTAACCCCATAGTCTAAATTCTCAACTATCAATCCTTTCAAAATAGCCTTTGGTATAAGCATTACCCTTTCAGCCTTTATGATATGGTGCTAATGAAAAACATGCTTATTTAAGTCTTTATTAAGCCAAACTAATGCATATTGTCTCTTTCTTTTATAGTTGCACCAATTGTAGAGTTTGGCCCTGAGTACTTTGATGGTGTCACTATTAAGTCTGGAGAGAGCCTTAGAATTAAAGCTTTGGTGCAAGGACGGCCAGTACCTCGAGTAACGTGGTTCAAAGATGGAGAAGAAATTGAGAAGAGGATGAATATGGAAATAACCGATGTCCTTGGATCCACCAGCCTCTTTGTTAGAGATGCTACTCGGGACCATCGTGGTGTATACACAGTGGAAGCCAAAAATGCATCTGGCTCCACAAAAGCAGAAATTACAGTGAAAGTACAAGGTACTCATAAAATAGCTTCTTAATCTTACAATGTACAGGACTTGGATTAAAGACATGCCTGATTGCATTTTAATGGATAAGGAGAAAGAAACTAACTCTGGAACCTTTTTCTTACAGATACACCAGGAAAACCAGTTGGGCCAATAAGATTCACCAGTATAACTGGCGAGAAGATGACCTTGTGGTGGGATGCTCCACTCAATGACGGCTGTGCTCCCGTATCGCACTACATCATTGAAAAACGGGAAACCAGCAGACTTGCTTGGGCGCTAATTGAGGATCATTGTGAAGCCCTCAGCTATACCGCCACTAAACTAATAACTGGCAATGAATACCAATTCCGTATTTCTGCAGTCAACAAGTTTGGTGTTGGCAGGCCACTGGATTCTGACCCAGTGGTTGCTCAAATACAGTACAGTAAGCGACCGTTTTTACTAAGTGGTACTATGTCATAAGGTTAACTTCCAAGCAAATGTGTCTAATTGGTTTATTTCTTTCTTTGTTTTCATTTTACAGCTACTCCCGATTCCCCTGGCACTCCAGAACCTAGTAATGTAACACGCAATAGCATTACCCTGACATGGGCAAGGCCAGAATCAGATGGTGGCAGTGAAATTCAACAGTACATCCTTGAAAGGAGAGAAAAGAAAAGCACACGATGGGTGAAAGTCATCAGCAAACGACCAATCTCTGAGACAAGATTCAAAGTCACCAGTCTGACAGAGGGCAATGAGTATGAATTCCATGTCATGGCTGAAAATGCTGCAGGAGTAGGACCTGCAAGTGGTATCTCAAGACTAATCAAATGTAGAGAGCCAGTCAACCCACCAAGTGCTCCCACTGTGGTCAAAGTGACAGACACATCAAAGACAACTGTGAGCTTAGAATGGTCTAAGCCAGTGTTTGACGGAGGGATGGAGATAATTGGGTATATTATTGAAATGTGCAAAGCTGACTTAGGAGACTGGCACAAGGTGAATGCAGAAGGATGGGTGAAAACAAGATACACAGTTACTGATCTACAAGCAGGTGCAGAATACA
This sequence comes from Stenella coeruleoalba, assembly GCF_951394435.1. NCBI lineage: Eukaryota > Metazoa > Chordata > Mammalia > Artiodactyla > Delphinidae > Stenella > Stenella coeruleoalba. Next base: position 73,747,223 of record NC_137151.1, on the reverse strand, counting down.
AATTCCGGGTTAGTGCTGTCAATGGTGCTGGAAAAGGAGACAGCTGTGAAGTGACCGGCACCATTAAAGCAGTTGACCGACTATCAGCTCCTGAGTTAGACATCGATGCCAACTTCAAGCAGACTCATATTGTCAGAGCTGGGGCCAGTATTCGCCTCTTCATTGCCTATCAGGGTAGACCGACTCCGACAGCTGTGTGGAGCAAACCTGACTCTAACCTTAGCATTCGGGCTGATATCCATACAACAGACTCCTTCAGCACCCTCACCGTGGAAAACTGCAACCGAAACGATGCAGGGAAATATACCCTTACTGTGGAAAACAACAGCGGTAGTAAGTCAATCACATTCACCGTAAAGGTGCTAGACTCTCCAGGCCCACCTGGCCCGATTACCTTCAAGGATGTGACCCGGGGATCTGTTACATTGATGTGGGATGCCCCTCTCCTTGATGGGGGTGCCCGAATCCATCACTACGTGGTAGAGAAACGAGAAGCCAGTCGCCGTAGTTGGCAGGTAGTCAGTGAAAAATGCACTCGTCAGATCCTCAAGGTCAACGACCTGGTAGAAGGCGTTCCATACTATTTCCGTGTTTCTGCAGAAAATGAGTATGGTGTTGGTGAACCCTATGAAATGCCAGAACCAATGGTAGCCACAGAACAGCCTGCTCCACCAAAGAGACTTGATGTCATTGACACAAGCAAATCCTCTGTGGTCTTAGCTTGGCTTAAACCTGACCATGATGGAGGCAGCCGCATCTCTGGCTACCTGCTCGAAATGAGACAAAAGGGATCTGACTTCTGGGTTGAAGCTGGTCACACCAAACAGCTGACTTTCACGGTGGAGCACCTCACTGAGAACACTGAATATGAATTCCGCGTGAAGGCCAAGAATGATGCTGGCTACAGTGAACCCAGGGAAGCCTTCTCTTCTGTCATCATCAAGGAGCCTCAAATTGAGCCCACAGCTGATCTCACTGGAATTACCAATCAGCTCATAACTTGCAAAGCAGGCAGCACGTTTACCATTGACGTGCCAATCAGTGGTCGTCCCACCCCCAAAGTAACATGGAAGCTTGAAGAAATGAGACTTAAGGAGACAGATCGAGTGAGTATCACAACAACAAAAGACAGAACCACCCTGTCTGTAAAGGACAGCATGAGAGGTGACTCTGGAAGGTACTTCCTGACCCTGGAAAATACAGCTGGTGTCAAAACATTTACCATCACAGTTGTGGTCATTGGAAGGCCAGGTCCAGTAACTGGCCCCATTGAAGTCTCATCTGTCTCAGCTGAATCATGCATCCTGTCATGGGCTGAACCTAAAGATGATGGAGGCACCGATATTACTAATTACATAGTTGAAAAGCGTGAGTCAGGTACAACAGCTTGGCAGCTTGTCAATTCCAGCGTCAAGCGCACTCAGATTAAAGTCACTCATCTCACAAAATACATGGAATATTCTTTCCGTGTCAGTTCAGAGAACAGATTTGGTGTCAGCAAGCCTCTGGAATCAGCACCAATCGTTGCTGAGCATCCATTTGGTAAGAAAAATAAAAATCGTACTTCCAAGTCTCTATTATAGTTAAATATTTCCCCTGAATTTTATAAAACTGTATTCATATTTGATACCTTTGCTTATATTTAGTCCCACCAAGTGCACCTACCAGACCTGAGGTCTACCATGTGTCTGCCAATACCATGTCTATTCGCTGGGAAGAACCCTATCATGATGGTGGCAGTAAAGTCATCGGCTACTGGGTTGAGAAGAAAGAACGTAACACCATTCTTTGGGTGAAAGAAAACAAACTGCCATGCTTAGAGTGCAACTACAAAGTGACCAGTTTGGTAGAAGGACTGGAATATCAGTTCAGAACGTACGCACTCAATGCCGCAGGCGTTAGCAAAGCCAGTGAAGCATCAAGACCTATGATGGCTCAAAACCCAGTTGGTAGGTATCAGAATTTAAGGGTACATTTGTTTATCACCGTCATCACCATCATCGTCATCATTATTGGTACTAGCAAAATTCAGAGTTGCATTTAACCTTATTTTTGCATCCCTTCCAGATGCACCAGGAAGACCAGAGGTGACAGATGTCACCAGATCAACGGTGTCACTGATTTGGTCTGCCCCAGTGTATGATGGAGGCAGCAAGGTTGTAGGCTACATCATAGAGCGTAAGCCAGTCAGTGAAGTTGGAGATGGTCGCTGGCTCAAGTGCAACTACACCATTGTATCTGACAATTTCTTCACCATTACTGCTCTCAGTGAAGGAGACACTTATGAATTCCGTGTGTTGGCCAAGAATGCAGCAGGAGTAATTAGCAAAGGATCAGAATCTACAGGCCCCATCACTTGCCGAGATGAATATGGTAAAGAATAGTCAATGCTCTCCTTTTAAACTATCACAATTTCTATAACAATAAACTATCATATATTCATTCACATCTATTTTGCCTATGACAGCTCCACCCAAAGCCGAACTCGATGCCAGATTACAGGGTGATCTGGTTACCATCAGAGCAGGCTCGGATCTTGTTCTCGATGCTGCAGTTGGTGGCAAACCTGAACCCAAAATTATCTGGACCAAAGGGGACAAGGAACTAGATCTCTGTGAAAAAGTCTCTCTGCAGTACACTGGCAAACGAGCAACTGCTGTGATCAAGTTCTGTGACAGAAGTGACAGTGGAAGATACACTTTAACGGTGAAGAATGCCAGTGGGACCAAGGCCGTGTCTGTCGTGGTCAAAGTTCTCGGTAAGTACGTCAAATGATCTTTGATTTTCATAGCTTTCTCAAGCGTGGGCAGAAAGAAACACCTTCCTCATTGCTCGTCCTTACACCTGTTTCAGATTCCCCGGGCCCATGTGGAAAGCTCACCGTCAGCAGAGTAACAGAGGAGAAGTGCACTTTAGCCTGGAGCCTTCCTCAGGAAGATGGAGGTGCAGAAATAACTCACTACATCGTGGAAAGACGCGAGACTAGCAGACTCAACTGGGTGATTGTGGAAGGCGAATGCCCAACCCTATCCTATGTGGTCACCAGACTCATCAAGAACAACGAATACATATTCCGAGTGCGGGCAGTAAACAAATATGGCCCTGGTGTGCCTGTTGAATCAGAGCCCATTGTCGCCAGAAACTCCTTCAGTGAGTATTAACACTCAAACAGTTCAGCAGTTGAAATGTAATGGGATCAGGGAGAAGGGAGGACAGTCATAGCAATAGTGATTTTGTGCGATTCTGATCATCCTTTTATTTTCATAAAAATATAAATAGCTATTCCATCACAACCTGGCATACCTGAAGAAGTTGGGGCTGGCAAAGAGCATATCATCATTCAGTGGACAAAACCTGAATCTGACGGTGGCAACGAGATCAGCAACTATCTAGTAGACAAACGTGAGAAGAAGAGCTCGCGCTGGACACGTGTGAACAAAGACCATGTGGTGTATGATACCAGGCTGAAGGTGACTGGCCTGATGGAAGGTTGTGATTACCAGTTCCGGGTGACCGCAGTAAATGCTGCTGGTAACAGCGAACCCAGCGAAGCTTCCAACTTTATCTCTTGCAGAGAACCATCATGTGAGTTCCAAGAATCATACATAACCCTAATGCCCAACAAAACCACATTACAAATAATTTTCCAACATGCCATTTCCAATAACTTGTAGAATTTGTGAATGGTCTAGAAAGTCATATGCTTATTAGAAGGATCTTAAATACAGCCTAAGACAGAAAACATTTCAACTACTACTTCTGTCAATAAGTTAGCAGTTACATTGCTAAAAACTGTTGCAGTACTTTCCAATCTGTGAAAAAAATAAACTATTCTACTACCAATATGAAAGGGATGTATTTTGCAAATCTTCCTAAGAATGGAGAGAATTTTGTTGTAATGATAATAACTACTGAAAAGGAAAAAAAGACAACATCTCTTTTAAGAGGCTTAGCAGAGCATAAAGCTTCTTGTATTTTAGTAAGCATCTAACAAAATAATTGTCACAAAAGCTTCAGAAATAAGTGGCAAATCCTTGTACAAAGTTTAAGCCCAAGAACTAAAAGCAATAAATCACTTGGATTGAATCGAGGAAGTAGAAGAAACTTATTCCTGTACTTATTAGCAATGTAGAGGTGACAAGTGATATTAACCCTGTTGAAAGCTGAGCAACTAAAGAAAAGTCCCTGAGAATGGGTACTGTTAGCAATGAGCTTAGCAGGACACAGCATAGCTAGCCAAAGTGGCCAGAAAGAAACATCTACCTTTCTAAAGAAGTTTAACTCTTAAAACAATAATAATAGTAATAATAGAGTATACAGTGCTATCCTGCAACGTCAGAATAGCCTAGTTACAAAGAGTATCTTGGTGAGTGTGGACAAAGAAGAGTAATGCCTCAGTGAGTCTTGAAAACCAAAAATACAAATCTCAAGCTTCCTTATTTGTGTAATACCTGCATCCTTATTTTAAAATTTCATAGATACCCCTGGACCACCTTCTGCTCCGAGAGTTGTAGATACCACCAAACACAGCATTAGTTTAGCCTGGACCAAGCCCATGTATGACGGTGGCACTGACATCATAGGATATGTTCTTGAAATGCAAGAGAAGGACACTGACCAGTGGTACCGAGTGCATACCAAGACCACAATAAGAAATAATGAATTCACTGTGACAGACCTTAAGATGGGCCAGAAATACTCCTTCAGAGTCGCTGCTGTGAACGTGAAGGGCATGAGTGAATACAGCGAGTCAACTGCTGAAATTGAGCCCATGGAAAGACTAGGTATTTATAATATACGGTTTTAGGTGAATTATTTTCTCATCACACCTGTTCATGAATTAATTAAGTTTTGACATTTACTTTCCAGAAATACCGGATCTTGAGCTTGCAGATGATTTAAAGAAGATTGTGACCATCAGAGCTGGGGCCTCGTTGCGGCTGATGGTGTCTGTATCTGGAAGACCACCACCCGTCATCACATGGAGCAAGAAGGGCATTGACCTTGCAAGCCGGGCGATCATTGACAACACTGAGAGTTACTCTTTACTTATTGTGGACAAAGTTAACCGGTATGATGCTGGAAAATACACCATTGAAGCTGAAAACCAATCTGGCAAGAAATCAGCAACTGTCCTTGTTAAAGTATATGGTAAGTATTTGTCTTAAAATCAACTATGCTGTGAGTAGATTCTTTAAAAAGATACACCTTGACCTCTGATTATCACCTCTCTAAAAGGAACTATGTTGAGTATATTTTCCTGCCCCCCAAAAAATCTATCAACCAATCAGGCAAACAGGAAGTATGGATCTTTCATTCTCTTGTTTTAGATACTCCTGGTCCCTGTGCTTCAGTGAAAGTTAAGGAAGTATCAAGAGATTCTGTGACCATTACTTGGGAAGTTCCCACAATTGATGGTGGAGCTCCTGTCAACAATTACATTATTGAGAAGCGTGAAGCTGCCATGAGAGCATTCAAAACAGTAACTACCAAATGCAGCAAGACGCTCTACAGAATTTCTGGACTTATAGAAGGAACCATGTACTATTTCAGAGTGCTGCCAGAAAATATTTATGGCATTGGAGAACCTTGTGAAACATCTGATGCAGTTCTGGTCTCAGAAGTACCTTTGGTGCCTGTGAAGCTAGAAGTTGTCGATGTCACCAAATCGACTGTTACCCTTGCCTGGGAAAAACCACTCTACGATGGTGGTAGCCGGCTCACTGGCTATGTTCTTGAGGCCTGCAAAGCTGGCACCGAGAGATGGATGAAGGTTGTCACCTTAAAACCCACAGTCCTAGAGCACACTGTTATTTCCTTAAATGAAGGTGAACAGTACTTATTTAGAGTAAGGGCACAAAACGAGAAAGGTGTGTCAGAACCAAGAGAGATCATCACAGCCGTGACTGTACAAGACCTCAGAGGTATGTACCGAATCACCAAAATAACAATAATAGTAAAGGAAAGTGAAAGAAACATTCAGAATTCATGACACTTTGTCATTAGAAATAATACTTATGAATAAATGCCTACTTTTTCTCATAGTGTTGCCAGCAATCGATCTTTCTACAATGCCTCAAAAGACCATCCACGTCCCAGCCGGCAGACCAGTAGAGCTGGTGATACCAATTGCTGGTCGCCCACCTCCTGCTGCTTCCTGGTTCTTTGCTGGCTCTAAACTAAGAGAATCAGAGCGTGTCACAGTTGAAACTCATACTAAGGTAGCTAAATTAACCATTCGTGAAACCACTATCAGAGATACTGGAGACTATATACTTGAACTGAAGAATGCAACCGGAACTACTTCAGAGACCATTAAAGTTATCATTCTCGGTAAGGATGAGAGACCAAGACACAGCAAGCTGTTGTTGTTTAGTCACCCAATTTTGATTTGAAGTGAAAATTAACCTCCGGGATTTCTTTTTTTTTTTTCATAGACAAGCCTGGTCCACCAACTGGGCCTGTCAAGATTGAAGAAATTGATGCTACTTCAGTGACCATTTCCTGGGGACCGCCTGAACTGGATGGTGGTGCTCCACTGAGTGGCTACGTGGTAGAACAACGTGATGCCCATCGTCCAGGGTGGCTGCCAGTGTCTGAATCAGTGACTAGAACAACATTTAAGTTTACCAGACTCACTGAAGGAAACGAGTATGTGTTCCGTATCGCTGCGACAAACCGCTTCGGGATCGGCTCGTACTTGCAATCTGAGGTCATAGAATGTCGCAGCCTCATCAGTAAGTCCTGGACGCCCGCCCCCACTCTCCCCACCTCTGATTCTAAATATTAACAAGAAGGAATTTATTCTTAATATACCCTTATGTAAGTAAAAATAGGTCACAAAGTTAATCCCAGGGTCTTTCCAAGGTTTCTAAACCTCCTTTTCTTGGAAGTTTTCAACATGGTTGGGGTTTTTTTTTTTAATGGAAGAAAGAGAGGAGGGAGTTAGGGAAGGATGGATGGAAGGAAAGGGGGGAGGGAGGACTGGCTGTTACAGTGAGAAACAATACAGAATACATGCTTAATAAATGTTTATAAAATGGAAGAAAATGAGGAACGGCAAGAAAAGTACAAAAATGAAAACACGAGAAAAACAGTTGCAAGAGTCTTATATGTACCATTTTAAGATGGTATATACGAGACACACTTATACAAATGTACGAGTCTTCAATTTATTCATGGTGCCATGTTGTGTTTACCTCTGTCTTGCTGCAGATATTCCTGGACCTCCAGAAACATTACAGATATTTGATGTCTCACGTGAGGGCATGACACTTACTTGGTACCCACCAGAAGATGACGGTGGCTCCCAAGTGACTGGATATATTGTGGAGCGCAAAGAAGTGAGATCAGATCGATGGGTCCGTGTAAATAAAGTACCAGTGACGATGACACGGTACCGTTCCACTGGCCTTACTGAAGGCTTAGAATATGAACACCGTGTCACAGCCATTAACGTGAGAGGAACTGGAAAACCAAGCCGTCCTTCCAAACCCACCATTGCCATGGATCCAATTGGTAAATACCTTTTGTATAAGTTTACTGAGGTATAATTTAATGTGGCAACAGTCACCCTTCTGAAATATAGAATTCCATATGTTTTGTATAACCACCACCACAATCAAAATATAGAATATTTCCAACAGCTCAAAAAGTTCAGTTGTGTCCTCTGTCATCAATCCCCTCCCCACTCCAACCCTGGGCAACTTTGGGCAAATAACTTTTTATATTCTTCTCTTGAGTCTATTTCTCCCGCTTTAAAATGGAACTCACAATACACACCCTATATCACAGTTAAAATTGTAAAGCAAGTTAATATTTCTGGAAGCACTTTAAAAACTGATGGTAAATGTAAGATAGTATTAGTGATTATAAACAAAGCACAAATAAGACAAAGGAAAAACCAAGAGCTTTAAGTAATGTTAACTGATTAAAATGAATTAAACATTTACAAAATGAAAAATATTCTACTGTTATAGTCCATGTTTCCACAACTCACTGAAATTGTTAGGTGGTGCATTCGATTTTCAACTTTGCAGAAACTTTAACAAGTATGTTGTTGTCTTATTCTTATTCCCAGCTCCTCCAGGAAAGCCACAAAACCCAAGAGTTACTGATACAACAAGGACATCAGTCTCCCTGGCCTGGAGTGTTCCAGAAGATGAAGGAGGATCTAAAGTCACAGGCTACTTGATCGAAATGCAAAAAGTTGATCAATATGAATGGACCAAATGCAACACCACCCCAACCAAGATTCGGGAGTATACTCTCACACACCTACCTCAGGGCGCTGAATACAGATTCCGTGTCCTAGCTTGTAACGCTGGTGGACCTGGGGAGCCCGCTGAGGTACCAGGAACAGTCAAAGTCACGGAAATGCTTGGTAAGACATATGATCATTTACTTTCTGCTGTAATTGCCTTAAGACTTGTTTCCTACACCCGCCTCCCAAAATGCTAATTGTAACCCTACCTTTCTTCCCAGAATATCCTGACTATGAACTTGATGAAAGATACCAGGAAGGTATCTGTGTAAGACAAGGTGGGGTCATCAGACTTACCATACCAATCAAAGGAAAACCATTCCCAATATGTAAATGGACCAAGGAAGGCCAAGATATTAGTAAGCGTGCCATGATTGCAACCTCTGAAACTCACACTGAGCTTGTAATCAAAGAAGCAGACAGGGATGATTCTGGCACTTACGACCTGGTTCTGGAAAACAAATGTGGCAAGAAGGCTGTCTACATCAAGGTCAGGGTGATAGGAAGTCCCAACACTCCAGAAGGACCACTTGAATATGACGACATACAAGCTCGCTCTGTAAGGGTCAGTTGGAGACCCCCTGCCGATGATGGTGGTGCTGACATCTTAGGCTACATCCTCGAGAGACGAGAAGTGCCTAAAGCCGCCTGGTACACCATCGACTCCAGAGTCCGAGGTACATCTCTGGTTGTAAAAGGCCTCAAAGAAAATGTGGAGTACCATTTCCGTGTTTCAGCAGAAAACCAGTTTGGAATAAGCAAACCCTTGAAATCTGAGGAACCAGTCATACCAAAAACACCACTGAGTAAGTGCTCTTCCAACCATAACACTGTAAAAATCCTCTCAGTGCTCTTTTGTTTCGAAAGGAAAGCCACCAGCTTACAAGAGTTGGGACTGCATTCTAACACATGTGTTTTCCATTTACATTCCTAGACCCTCCCGAGCCTCCAAGCAATCCCCCAGAAGTACTAGATGTGACCAAGAGTTCTGTCAGCCTGTCCTGGTCCCGGCCCAGAGACGATGGTGGTTCTCGGGTCACAGGCTACTACATTGAACGCAAGGAGACATCAACTGACAAGTGGGTCAGACACAACAAGACTCAGATCACCACCACAATGTACACCATCACCGGGCTTGTTCCCGACGCGGAATATCAGTTCCGCATCATCGCACAGAATGACGTTGGCCTAAGCGAGACCAGCCCTGCTTCTGAACCAGTTGTTTGCAAAGATCCATTTGGTAAGGAAAGAGTTTCCAAAGGGGTTAGAATCAGAGAGGCAAACCACCTTTGCTGTTTTTCTTTTACTTCAGCAGGAAAGCTGATTTCCTTTTCAACTGTTTTCAAATATTTCAGATAAGCCAAGCCAACCTGGAGAACTCGAGATTCTTTCAATATCCAAAGACAGCGTCACTCTACAATGGGAGAAACCTGAATGCGATGGTGGCAAAGAAATCCTTGGATACTGGGTTGAATATAGACAATCTGGAGACAGTGCCTGGAAGAAGAGCAGTAAGGACCGCATCAAGGACAGGCAATTCACAATAGGGGGTTTGCTGGAAGCTACGGAGTATGAATTCAGGGTTTTTGCTGAGAATGAGACAGGGCTGAGCAGACCTCGAAGAACCGCTATGTCTGTAAAGACGAAACTAACATGTAAGTAGCCATTAGTTCTCTGCTTATGGTTTACAAACTGAGCAACATGTTAAGGCTAATTCTTCCTCTGGACTAAGTAGATCTCCAGAAAGCTTTACTGGAGAGCAAGTATTTGGAAAGAAATCACTCACTCTGGCATATGCACACACAGGGAATAGTTGATGCTTCTAGAGGAAGTCATTCCAAGCACATAACCTCAGCAGTGAACTGTTAGGTGCAGTGAACTGATTCCTAAAGCAATTTCTCCCTTGAATACAACGGTGTTTTTTTTTTAATACTCCTAGTAAGACTTGAAGGGTCAACAAATGTACCCCACTTCGGTGAACCTAAGTAAGGGCAAATCTACAGATTTATAGAGAACTAATATTTCCCCAAAACCCTATACATTGTTAATGCCTCCCGATCATAAAAAGTCACTCTACATAATAATATGATGATGTGCTCATTGAATCTCTACTTTCCAGATGATCCTCCAGTCACTGTGAAACCTTTTTAAGAATTAGACTCATATGTAAATAATGGTGTCTAATGAAGTATTAGTCAATAGGATGAATTCATTCCTGATATACAAGGACAGAGGATTATAGATTCAGTAGTAACAATAATGCATTAATGTTATCTTTCATACCCTTCAGCTGGAGAGGCCCCAGGAGTACGCAAAGAAATGATGGATGTCACCACCAAACTGGGTGAAGCTGCTCAACTCTCATGCCAGATTGTTGGAAGGCCTCTACCAGACATTAAATGGTACCGATTTGGTAAGGAGCTGATACAAAGCCGCAAGTACAAAATGTCTTCAGATGGACGCACACATACTCTAACAGTAATGACCGAGGAACAAGAAGATGAAGGCGTTTATACCTGCATAGCTACCAATGAGGTTGGAGAAGTAGAATCCAGTAGTAAGCTTCTCCTGCAAGCAACGCCACAATTCCATCCCGGTTACCCACTGAAAGAGAAGTATTACGGTGCTGTGGGGTCAACGCTTCGACTTCACGTTACATACATTGGCCGTCCAGTACCTGCCATCACTTGGTTCCATGGCCAGAAACGTTTGCAAAACTCAGAAAACATTGCTATTGAAAACACTGAGCAGTATACTCATCTCGTCATGAAGAATATCCAACGTAAGACTCACGCTGGGAAATACAAAGTTCAGCTCAGTAATGTTCTTGGAACGGTGGATGCCATCCTTGATGTGGAAATACAAGGTATTTTATTTTCATTTGCAGTGGTTTTGTTGTTGTTGTTGTTTTTAAAGAAAAAAGAAAAATATCCTGGGAGACACACTACAGAAACCACTCCAATTGTATTTTCTCCCAACAGATAAACCAGACAAACCTACAGGACCAATTGTGATTGAAGCTCTATTGAAGAACTCTGTGGTGATCAGCTGGAAACCACCTGCAGATGACGGAGGCTCCTGGATCACCAATTATGTGGTAGAGAAATGTGAGGCCAAGGAAGGGGCTGAATGGCAATTGGTGTCTTCAGCCATCTCAGTGACAACCTGTAGAATTGTGAACCTCACAGAAAATGCTGGGTATTACTTCCGGGTTTCGGCTCAGAACACGTTTGGCATCAGTGACCCTCTAGAAGTCTCCTCAGTTGTGATCATTAAGAGTCCATTTGGTGAGTACAACCTCTACAGTCTTCCTATGGCAAAATTCCATCTGTATGTGAAACTTTTTTTTTAAACAGAAATAACTTTTGAAAGGAGATAGCAAAGATTCAGCTAAAGTACAAGTGCCTTTTATCTCACTTAAATTGAATTTTTGCTTATCTAAAAGGGCACATGTATACCCCATCCCCTTTTTCTCTAAAAAGGAACTTTGTGTTGCAGTAAGTTTCTCAGCATAAAGTAACCAATTTCATTTTTCTGGATTAGTTATTCTTAATAGAACTTTGGGTTCATAACATTTTTTTTTTTATAAAATAAGCTCTTCATAAAGCTGTTTGTTTCACCCCATGAGTCAAATGCTTTTTGTTTTAAACAGAAAAGCCAGGTGCTCCTGGCAAACCAACTATTGCTGCTGTCACAAAAGATTCTTGTGTTGTGGCCTGGAAGCCACCTGCCAGTGATGGAGGTGCAAAGATTAGAAATTACTACCTTGAGAAGCGTGAGAAGAAGCAGAACAAGTGGATTGCTGTGACAACAGATGAAATTCGAGAAACCGTCTTTTCAGTGCAAAACCTTATTGAAGGTCTTGAATATGAGTTCCGTGTGAAATGTGAAAACCTAGGTGGGGAAAGCGAATGGAGTGAAATATCAGAACCTGTCATTCCCAAATCTGATGTCCCAATTCAGGCACCACACTTTAAAGAGGAACTGAGAAATCTAAATGTCAGATATCAGAGCAATGCTACTTTGGTCTGCAAAGTGACTGGTCATCCAAAACCAATTGTGAAATGGTACAGACAAGGCAAAGAAATCATCGCAGATGGATTAAAGTACAGGATTCAAGAGTTTAAGGGTGGCTACCACCAGCTCATCATTACAAGCGTCACAGATGATGATGCCACAGTTTACCAAGTCAGAGCTACCAACCAAGGAGGGTCTGTGTCTGGCACTGCCTCCTTGGAAGTAGAAGGTAAAAACAAATCAGCAAACATCATTTTGGTGCTAGATTACATATTATTAATTGGGGGGGGGGGTGCTCTTAAATAGTGTTGGGTATTGCTAAATTATATTCTTCCTTCTTTTATTCTGATACAGTTCCAGCCAAGATACACTTGCCTAAAAATCTTGAAGGCATGGGAGCAGTCCATGCTCTCCGAGGTGAGGTAATCAGCATCAAGATCCCATTCAGTGGCAAACCAGACCCAGTGATCACCTGGCAGAAAGGACAAGATCTCATCGACAACAATGGCCACTACCAAGTTATTGTCACAAGATCTTTCACGTCACTTGTTTTCCTCAATGGAGTGGAGAGAAAAGATGCTGGTTTCTATGTGGTCTGTGCTAAAAACAGGTTTGGAATTGATCAGAAGACAGTTGAACTGGATGTGGCCGATGTTCCCGACCCACCCAGAGGAGTCAAAGTTAGTGACGTCTCACGAGATTCTGTCAACTTAACATGGACTGAGCCAGCTTCTGATGGTGGCAGCAAAATCACCAACTACATTGTTGAAAAATGTGCGACCACTGCAGAAAGATGGATCCGCGTAGGACAGGCCCGAGAAACACACTATACCGTGATCAACTTATTTGGAAAAACAAGTTACCAGTTCCGTATAATAGCGGAAAATAAATTTGGCCTAAGCAAGCCTTCTGAGCCTTCAGAACCAACCGTAACCAAAGAAGATAAGACCAGAGCTATGAACTATGATGAAGAGGTTGATGAAACCAGGGAAGTTTCTATGACCAAAGCATCTCACTCTTCAACCAAGGAACTCTATGAGAAATATATGATTGCTGAAGATCTTGGGCGTGGTCAGTTTGGAATTGTCCACCGTTGTGTTGAAACATCCTCAAAGAAGACATACATGGCCAAATTTGTTAAAGTCAAAGGGGCTGATCAGGTTTTGGTAAAGAAAGAAATTTCCATTCTAAACATCGCTAGGCACCGAAATATCTTATACCTCCATGAATCATTTGAAAGCATGGAAGAATTAGTTATGATCTTTGAGTTCATATCAGGACTTGACATATTTGAACGCATTAACACAAGTGCTTTTGAACTTAATGAGAGAGAAATTGTAAGCTATGTTCGCCAGGTCTGTGAAGCACTTGAGTTCTTACACAGTCATAATATTGGACACTTTGACATTAGACCAGAAAATATCATTTACCAAACAAGAAGGAGCTCCACCATTAAAATCATAGAATTCGGTCAGGCCCATCAGCTGAAGCCAGGGGACAACTTTAGGCTTCTGTTCACTGCCCCTGAATACTATGCACCTGAAGTCCACCAGCATGATGTTGTCAGCACAGCCACAGACATGTGGTCACTCGGAACACTCGTGTATGTGCTGTTGAGTGGTATCAATCCATTCCTGGCTGAAACTAACCAACAGGTAATTGAGAACATCATGAATGCTGAATATACCTTTGATGAAGAAGCATTCCAAGAGATCAGCATTGAAGCCATGGACTTTGTTGACCGGCTGTTAGTGAAAGAGAGAAAATCTCGCATGACAGCATCTGAGGCTCTCCAGCACCCATGGCTGAAGCAGAAGATAGAAAGAGTCAGTACTAAAGTGATCAGGACATTGAAACACCGACGTTACTACCACACCCTGATCAAGAAAGACCTCAACTTGGTTGTGTCTGCAGCCAGGATCTCCTGTGGTGGTGCAATTCGATCTCAGAAGGGAGTGAGCATTGCTAAAGTTAAAGTGGCATCCATTGAAATCGGCCCAGTTTCTGGACAGATAATGCATGCAGTCGTTGAAGAAGGAGGATATGTCAAATACGTATGCAAAATTGAAAATTACGATCAGTCTACCCAAGTGACTTGGTACTTTGGTGTCAGACAGCTGGAGAACAGTGAGAAATATGAAATCACTTATGACGATGGAGTGGCCACCATGTATGTCAAAGACATTACCAAATTCGATGACGGTACCTACAGATGCAAAGTAGTCAATGACTACGGGGAAGACAGTTCTTACGCAGAGCTGTTTGTTAAAGGTGTGAGAGAAGTTTACGACTATTACTGCCGTAGAACCATAAAGAAACTTAAGCGCAGAACAGATACCATGAGACTCCTGGAAAGGCCACCAGAATTCACGCTGCCTCTCTATAACAGGACAGTTTATGTGGGTGAAAATGTCCGGTTTGGAGTAACTATAACTGTCCACCCAGAGCCTCGAGTTACATGGTATAAATCAGGTCAGAAAATCAAACCAGGTGATGATGATAGGAAGTACACATTTGAGTCCGACAAGGGTCTTTACCAATTAACAATCAACAGTGTAACTACGGATGATGCTGCCGAATACACTGTTGTTGCAAGAAACAAATACGGTGAAGACAGCTGCAAAGCAAAGCTGACCGTGACCCCACACCCACCTCCAACAGGTACGACCCTAAGACCCATGTTCAAACGGCTACTGGCAAACGCAGAATGCCAAGAAGGCCAAAGTGTCTGCTTTGAGATCAGGGTGTCTGGCATCCCCCCGCCAACATTAAAATGGGAGAAAGACGGTCAGCCACTGTCCCTCGGGCCTAATATCGAAATTATCCACGAAGGCTTGGATTATTATGCTCTTCATATCAGGGATACTTTGCCTGAAGACACGGGTTACTACAGAGTCACAGCCACAAACACTGCTGGATCCACCAGCTGCCAGGCCCACCTACAAGTGGAACGCCTGAGGTACGTCAAACAGGAGTTCAAGACGAAGGAGGAGCGCGAACGACACGTACAGAGGCAAATTGACAAGACGCTAAGAATGGCTGAAATTCTTTCCGGAACTGAGACTGTGCCACTGACACAGGTCGCCCAGGAGGCACTGAGAGAAGCTGCCACCCTTTACAAACCAGCCGTCAGCACCAAGACTGTAAAAGGGGAATACCGACTTGAGACGGAAGAAAAGAAGGAGGAGAGAAAACTCCGCATGCCTTACGAAGTACCAGAGCCACGCAAGTACAAACCGGCTGCCATAGAAGAAGACCAACACATTAAGCAGTTTGTGCCCATGTCTGACATGAAATGGTACAAAAAGATACGCGATCAATTTGAAATGCCTGGGAAGATGGACAGAGTTGTACAGAAAAGACCCAAGCGCATCCGCCTTTCAAGATGGGAACAGTTCTACGTGATGCCTCTTCCACGCATCACCGATCAATACAGACCCAAGTGGAGGATTCCCAAACTGTCCCAAGACGACCTTGAAATGGTGAGACCAGCCCGCCGGCGTACACCTTCTCCTGATTATTACTTTTATTACAGACCCAGGAGACGTTCTCTCGGTGACATCTCGGATGAAGAATTACTCCTGCCCATTGACGACTACCTGGCAATGAAGAGAACAGAGGAAGAGAGGCTGCGTCTTGAAGAAGAGCTGGAACTGGGTTTTTCAGCCTCACCCCCAAGCCGGAGCCCTCCACGTTTTGAGCTTTCGAGTCTGCGTTACCCTTCCCCACAAGCTCATGTCAAGGTGGAGGAAGCAAGAAAAGACTTCAGATACTCAACGTATCACATCCCAACGAAGGCGGAGACCAGCACGAGTTACGCGGAGCTGCGGGAGCGGCACGCCCGCACCTGGCACAGGCAGCCCAGGCAGCGGCAGAGGATCATGGCCGAGAGAGAGGACCAAGAGCTGCTGCGTCCAGCCACCACCACCCAGCGCCTCTCGGAATACAAAAGCGAGCTGGAACACATGGCGAAGGAAGAAAAATCTAGAAAGAAATCAAGACGCCAGAGAGAAGTGACTGAAATAACGGAAATTGAGGAAGAATATGAGATCTCCAAACACGCTCAGAGAGACACTTCCTCCTCGGTGTCCAGGCTGCTGAGACGCCGGCGCTCCCTGTCTCCGACCTACATCGAGTTGATGAGGCCGGTGTCCGAGCTGATCCGGCCGCGGCCACAGCCAGCTGAGGAATATGAAGATGAAGATGACGTAGAAAGAAGGTCTCCTACCCCAGAAAGGACTCGCCCACGTTCCCCCAGCCCTGTGTCTAGTGAGCGTTCACTGTCAAGATTTGAGAGGTCAGCAAGATTTGATATCTTTTCCAGGTATGAGTCCATGAAAGCTGCTTTAAAAACTCAGAAGACATCAGAAAGGAAGTATGAGGTTTTGAGTCAGCAGCCTTTTACGCTGGACCACATGCCTCGAATCACACTGAGGATGCGCTCCCACAGGGTACCGTGTGGCCAAAATACACGTTTTATCTTAAATGTTCAGTCTAAGCCAACTGCCGAGGTCAAATGGTACCACAACGGTGTAGAACTTCAAGAGAGCAGTAAGATTCATTACACCAACACCAGTGGGGTTCTGACCCTGGAAATTCTGGACTGTCATATTGATGACAGCGGAACATACCGTGCCGTGTGCACCAACTACAAAGGTGAGGCTTCTGACTATGCAACCTTGGACGTCACGGGAGGGGATTACACCACCTATGCTTCCCAGCGCAGAGACGAAGAGGTCCCCCGATCTGTTTTCCCTGAGCTGACGAGAACAGAGGCATATGCGGTTTCATCATTTAAGAAAACATCTGAGATGGAAGCTTCCTCTTCCGTCAGGGAAATGAAATCACAGATGACAGAGACGAAGGAAAGTCTCTCATCATATGAACACCATGCATCTGCAGAAATGAAAAGTGCTGCAGTTGAAGAAAAGTCGCTGGAAGAAAAATCCACACACAGGAAGATCAAGACAACTTTGGCAGCAAGAATTCTTACGAAGCCAAGGTCCATAACGGTGTATGAAGGCGACTCTGCAAGGTTTTCTTGCGATACAGATGGTGAGCCGGTACCGACTGTGACATGGCTGCGTAGGGGACAAGTCATAAGCACTTCTGCCCGCCACCAAGTGACCACCGCGAAGTACAAATCGACCTTTGAGATCTCTTCAGTCCAGGCTTCGGATGAGGGCAACTACAGCGTGGTGGTAGAGAACAGCGAAGGGAAGCAAGAGGCACAGTTTACTCTGACCATTCAAAAGGCCAGGGTTACTGAAAAGGCTCTGACATCACCACCGAAAGTCAAATCCCCAGAGCCTCGGGTAAAATCCCCAGAAGGAGTCAAGTCTCCAAAACAAGTGAAATCCCCAGAGCCGGTGACTTCTCACCCAAAAGCTGTATCACCCACAGAGATAAAACCCACACCAACGGAAAAGGTTCAGCAGCTGCCAGCCACTGCCCCACCCAAGATAATTCAGTCCTTGAAAGCAGAAGCTTCTAAAGATATAGCAAAGCTGACCTGTGTGGTCGAAAGTACTGTATTGTGTGCCAAAGAGGTCACCTGGTATAAAGATGGTAAGAAACTGAAGGAAAATGGGCATTTCCAGTTTCATTATTCGGCAGATGGTACCTATGAGCTCAAAATCCATAACCTCACTGAATCTGATTGTGGAGAATACGTTTGTGAGATTTCTGGTGAAGGTGGAACTTCCAAAACTAACTTCCAATTTGTGGGACAAGCCTTTAAGAATATCCATGAGGAAGTTTCAAGCATATCAGAAACCAAGAAAGCAGCTCAGAAAACTGCTGAGTCAACAGAAACCAAGAAAGCGGCTCCGAAAACTGCTGAGCCAACAGAAACCAAGAAAGCGGCTCCGAAAACTGCTGAGCCAACAGAAACCAAGAAAACTGAACCAAAAGCTCCTGAACCAGTTTCCACAAAACCAGTAATTGTTACTGGGCTGCAGGATACAACTATTTCTTCAGACAGTGTCACTAAGTTTGCAGTTAAAGCTACTGGAGAACCCCAGCCAACTGTCATCTGGACAAAGGATGGAAAGGTAACCAGTTCTTAAATGATCCTTAAACTTATCTTCTAAAAAAACTAACCTCTTCCCTCTTCCCCATCTCCCAAAGAAAGTTTAAAATTAAATCACTTTTTAAAACTCAAATCACGTGCATTCTACAGGCTATAACACAAGGAGGTAAATATAAACTCTCTGAAGACAAAGGAGGATTCTTCCTAGAAATTCATAAGACTGATACTTCTGACGGTGGACTTTATACTTGTACAATAACAAATTCAGCTGGATCTGTGTCCTCTAGCTGCAAATTAACAATAAAAGGTAGGTTGGCTTTTATTCTTACCAATAATTTTCAGAAAACAATATGAAGGAAACATTTCTAAACACTATTCCTTACACACACACACAAAGTATTAAAATAAAACTTTTACCAAGTTACAGAATACCATTTGTACACAAATGTACAAATACACATATTTGAAGTTAGCATACACTTTTATATTTATTAAGTGTCTAATTGTATGTGGTGTTATATAAGATTCCATAGAGATTATATAAGATTCCTGCTCCCAGGAACATTTAAGAATAAAGTCAGGTGATTATACAAAATGGCACTTCTTCCCTAAAGCTTCACTCTTGCTAATTTTCCAAAGCAGTGGAAAGTTAATGAAAGAACTGTATCGGTTTTCCCAATTAAAATTAGCTTGCTTTCATCTCAGTCTTCTAAAACATAATTCAATTGTTTTAATTACTCAAAATCTCCTAGATCCACCCATCTCCTAAATCCTTCAACTATTCTTTGCAAAACTTTTTTTCCCCTTAAGTCATAAAAATCATTCTTCTGTTTAGTTTAGTTTAAATAATCATTACACTGATCTCCACAGTCATGCATGACAACTTTCCAAGATTGGGACTGAGAAAGAGTTAGGTATTACCCACACTGCATGCGTTAAGTTAATGTTTTTTCTTTGTATATTATTCACTTACAGAATCCACAAGAGAAGAGGGTGGGGCCTCTTTCCAATTCAGTTTGCCTTATAGAGCTTTCTTTTTCAGCTGTAAAAGACACTGAGATACAGAAAGTATCGACACAAAAGACCTCCAAAAGTATATCCCAGAAGAAGGCAGATGTCCAAGAGGAAATTTCCAAAAAAGCCCTAATTTCTGAAGAAATCAAGATGTCAGAGGTGAAATCTCCAGAGAAGCTGGCCCTCAAGGAGGAAGCTTCAACAGTTCTGATTTCCGAAAAAGTCAAGAAATCAGAAGCGACCTCCCTGGAAAAATCCATTGTCCATGAGGAAATCACTAAAACATCACAGGCATCAGAAGAAATCAGAACTCATGCCGAGATTAAAGCATATTCTACTCAGATGAGTATACCTGATGGTCAGAAAGTGACTTTAAAAGCCAACATTGCTGGTGCCACTGATGTGAAATGGGTATTGAATGGGGTAGAGCTCAGTAACTCCGAGGAGTACAGATATGGCGTCTCAGGCAGCAACCAGACGCTGACCATCAAGCAGGCTGGTCACAAAGATGAAGGGATCCTCACCTGCATTGGCAAAACCAGCCAAGGAATCATCAAGTGTCAGTATGATCTGACCCTGAGCAAAGAACTCTCAGATGCTCCAGCCTTCATCTCCCAGCCCAGATCTCAAAATGTTAACGAAGGACAAAATGTTCTCTTTTCTTGTGAAATCAGTGGTGAGCCATCGCCTGAAATCGAATGGTTTAAAAACAACCTGCCAGTAAGTTGAGTTATGAATATATTACTGAAGAAAGCTTTAAATACTCCATCTACTCCTGAAGAGCTCAAAGAAACCCTTTTTTTCTCTTCTTTTTAGATTTCTGTTTCTTCAAATATCAGCGTAAGTCGCTCCAGAAACGTATATTCCCTTGAAATCCGAAAGGCCTCAGTAAGTGACAGTGGGAAATACACAATTAAGGCCAAAAATTTCCATGGCCAGTGTTCAGCTACTGCTTCCTTAACGGTCCTTCGTAAGTATATCTTTATCATTTTCCTTACTTGCTTAAGGCCGTTATCTGAGTTTTTTGGTTTGTTTTTTTGCTTTTGTCTTCTGAGCCCAGCAAACTCTCTGGAGCCTCATTAAGTTCCATGTGTAAGAGACACAGGCCTCCTGTGTGAATTCATTCTTAACGGTCAACGTTTCTTTACAGCGAGACAGGAACATGGATAAGTTAACTTTCAAAGCAAAGCTACCAACTGTCCTATTACATGTATTTTCAGAATGCACAATATAAAAATTATTTTCTGTATGACTAATCATTTTTCTCCTAGTGATTCTAGCACCTGCATGTAATGTAATGATAGAAATATAAGGATTCGTTTCTGGGAGACACTGAGCTAGCTCTTGACAACTGTATGTATGTATTTGCTTGTGCTTCCACAGCAAATTGTTTGGGTTGCATTTCTGTGTGTGTGTCTAAGTGTTCCATTTCTGTAAGTCAGTGTCAGATGTCACCAATTAACCAGATGTCATTGGTGTTCACTGTGTATCTGCTATGCTCCACAGCTCTAGTTGAAGAACCTCCCAGAGAGGTAGTATTGAGGACAAGTGGTGACACGAGCTTGCAAGGAAGCTTCTCGTCTCAGTCAGTCCAAATGTCTGCCTCTAAGCAGGAGGCCTCCTTCAGCAGTTTCAGCAGCAGCAGTGCTAGCAGCATGACCGAAATGAAATTTGCAAGCATGTCTGCCCAAAGCATGTCCTCCATGCAAGAGTCTTTTGTAGAAATGAGTTCCAGCAGTTTTATGGGAAAATCTAGTATGACACAACTGGAAAGCTCAACTAGTAGGATGCTTAAAGCAGGCCTAAGAGGTGAGCAATCAAATTACTGGTAGAGGTAGACAAGCCTAGTAGCATGTAGAGTCCTTAGTACATACAATTCAGTAGAAAGCAAACTGTTATATTTTCAGTGATCCTAAAACTTTTTTGTTGTTGTTGTTCCATAAAGGAATTCCACCTAAAATTGAAGCTCTTCCCTCTGACATCAGCATTGACGAGGGCAAAGTTTTAACAGTAGCCTGCGCTTTTACGGGTGAGCCTACCCCGGAAATAACATGGTCCCACGGTGGAAGAAAAATTCAAAATCAAGAACAGCAAGGGAGATTCCATACTGAAAACACAGATGACCTGACAACTCTGATCATCATGGATGTACAGAAACAAGATGGTGGACTTTATACCCTGAGCTTAGAGAATGAATTTGGATCTGACTCAGCTACTGTGAATATAAATATTCGATCCATTTAAGAGGGCCTGTGCTCTCATATTCAGACATTCTTAACCTTTCCTGAACGATTCACATAGACTAATCTTTCTGATCTGTAAATACTTAAACAAAAATGTAGTTTTGTATCAACCTAAATGAGTCGAAGTTCAAAAATATGCATTTCAATCTTTTC
Source organism: Stenella coeruleoalba (assembly GCF_951394435.1). Taxonomy (NCBI): domain Eukaryota; kingdom Metazoa; phylum Chordata; class Mammalia; order Artiodactyla; family Delphinidae; genus Stenella; species Stenella coeruleoalba. The sequence continues at coordinate 73,725,502 of NC_137151.1, read as the reverse complement.
TTAATTGTTGACCTAAGATTATACATTTTCTAGTGACATGTACATACTGTATATAGCCGAATTAACGGTTATAAAGTTTTGTACCATTTATTTTATGACATTTTACAATGTAACTGTTGAAACTAACTGTTGGTAGGAGAAAGTTTCTTATGGAACGAATACCCTGCTCAACACTTAATCAATCTTTGTGCCTCAACATAATGTTGATGTCTAAGTATGCCTCAATGGGTCGAGAAATTCCCCATTGAAGATGTCCTATCCACCGACATGATGCTGTGCACGTCACCTGATATGTGCACCAATACTTACTGAATCAGAAATGTAAGGCATTGGTGATGTTTGCATTTACCCTCCTGTAAGCAACACTTTAACGTCTTACATTTTCTCTGATGATGTCACACTCAAAATGATCATGACTTAAATATTACCAGAGCAAAGTGCAACGGCCAACACTTTGTTCGCTCATTTCACACTGTCTCTGACCATAGAGAGTGCCTGGGTAGCTTGGAAAAGCAACATCACCTGGCCATCCCCTCATTTAACCAAGCTGTTCATGCGTTCCTATGCCAGAGCAGTGCCAACTCTTGGAGGTCCCGGGGTGCAGCCAACGCCTTCGTGTGGTAGCTCTAAATTTAAATTACACCAGAGAAACCGGGGCAACTAAGCAATGAGCCACAGCAAAAAATAAAGAACAACAACAACAAAATAAAGCTGTCGTTAAATTAACAACAACAAAATATTACTAACTGCCCAAAATATCAATTTGATGTAGTTCTTTTCATGCAGGTTTAAATTCAATTGTTAGTTATAATTGTTGGACCTCCTTGAGATAGTAACAACAAAATAAAGCAAGCTATCTGCACCTCAAAACTTGTGATTGGTTGTTTTCTGTAAAATTCTGGGGTTGGGGAGGTATGTGCCTTTGCAAATCACACAAATGATCATAGATAAGAAGAAGCAACTCAAGTTCTTCACAGCAAATATTTAAATTACCATGTTGAATGCATTCCACAATTTTTTTAAAGCATAGATATGATTCTCATGGATAAAGTTACCCCCAAAAGTTAACAAAAATCCCCCAAAATAATAGATCAAATCTTCTAAACTTATTATCAAGAAAAATATTTTTATGGGAGCTGATTCGTTAAATCCAAAGATATTGAACATTACAATTCACGATATTTTGTGCCAGACAGCAACGCAAAGATGAGCAAGATGAAATAGACCCTGTCCCTCAAGGAGTATAGAAAAGAATATGACAATTTCAGGGAAAATGATCAATTGTGCAACTGAATCCATTACTGACTATTGCAGCTCCAAACTGAGACAGAACAAATCAAAGTCCTCAAAGCTAAAGAACTCGTTTTAAATGGTATAGTCCTACTAGGCTTTTCAAAACAACTTCATAATAAAATATCTAGCACCAGAAAAATCTGTATTTATCCACCTCAATTAGATAATCCTAATTGTAAACCTATAAAGTCGATTCTTTGCCTAAATTACCCCCTAAATGTAAGTACAAGCGGCCAAAGCCGAAGCAAATGCACTGTCAATTCTTACTCCCCCAAAGAAGATCTTGGGTCTTCGTTAATTTATTCAACAAGTATTCTGTCTTAAGTCAGATGCCCTAAAAGCAGAGCCTAAGACTTGACTCTAGCGTAAGTAATTTTTTGAGGGACTGCTCTCAGGAAAAAGGAAGTGAGGGAAGCAGAGTAGAGGAAGAAAGCTAAGCAAGTATGTGGTCTCCGCGGGAGCTTCAGCCGCATCCCACAGGGAGCATAAATTGCACCAGAGTTGGTTCCACCTGGGAGCAAGGGCGCTGACCTTCTCTACCTGCTTATCTGCCAGTTAGTGCCTACAGGCTGGGAGCTTGTGGGAGCGGGGGCGGGAAGAGGGAAATAACCTCCGGGGTGAGGGGCACCCCTTGGCCAGAGCAATCTCTGCAGACTAGGGCAGCTAAACAGCCAATACACAAGAAATTGGGCCGGGTACACATCACCTGGATCTGGGAGGTACGCACAGCACCCACTACACCATCTAACAACTTGAAATGCCAGTTCTTACCTTAAAACGAGAGAGGCAGGGATTCCTGAGGATGACTCCCTGCCCTGACAGGCTGATGTTCTAAGGAGTCCTATCCGTGGCTGAGGCGCAGTCCGTGCTGCTCAGAATTCTGAAGCTGAAGGAACGGTAGCTACAGCTCCCAAATCCAGAGATCCATTTTGGGCCTGGGAGAAAGGGGAGGGGCTAAGGCCTATCCCGGGAAGGAAATCCACGCCAAGCCGAGAGGCCTGACTTCTTTTCAACCAGTAGCAGAAGCCCACGCCTCTGAGAGCAGCAGGGTGTGGCCAAGGGGTCACACGTGAGAGGACTGCGTAGGGAGGATCCTGGGAAGTCCCTCAGAGGCCCTCCGGCTGGAACTACAAGCACCCCTTTCCGGGTTTACCAGCCAGCCTCCCTCCGAGAGCGCCTCCAATAACGGCGCTCCCCCGCGTAGGGTGGGTGGGGATTCCTGTCAATCCCACCCCACCTCCAACAGCACCAGGAATGCCTTCCCAGCAACTTTGCATTTCCGGTTCAGACCACCTTGTCTCTCTCCCCCCTGTCGGCAGGAGGCGCCAGAGAGCAGCAAGCAGACGCCTTCCTCCTGGTTCAACCCTCCAATCCACAAAACCTATGAGTAATCTTCACTCTCTTCCTGCCCCTCTTTCTGCTGAATCTTTCCTGTCTATTTTATAAAGTCCCCATTTGGCTACACTCATAAGCAGCATAGTGTAGGAATTATATATACGCACTCAAAACCCAGAGTACCAACCCAAATCCAGGATCTGCTATTTGCTAACTTGTGTCACCTGGAGTAATTACTGACCTTCTCTATCCCTTGATGTTCTCACCCATAAGATGGGAATAACAACAGCATCAACCTCACAGGTTTTGTGAGGATTAAACAAATTACTACATGTGAAACTCTTAGAGCAGTGCTGCCACAGCACCCAATAAACACCAGCAATCAGTATTATATTAGAGACCACCATGCAAAACATCGAAGTTAGGGACCAGAAAAACATTTTAGAGGGGGTGTAACACAGACCTCACTTGTAATCACTAGATGTATTATTTTGCTAGGGCTGCTAGAACAAAGTACCACAACCCTGCAGGGCGGCGGGGAGGAGGCTAGGAGTCCTAAATGAAAGTGTCAACAGGACTGGTTCCTTCTGAGAGTTGTTAGGGAAGGATCTGTTCCAGGCCTCTCTGCTTGACTCGTAGATGGCCACCTGTTCACATAGCATTCTCCCTGCATGCATGTGTGGGTCCAAATATCCCCTGTTTAGAAGGACATCAGCAATATTGGATTAGGTTTCACACTAATTTTACCTTATTTTAACTTTATTGTCTGTGTAAAGACTATCTCCAAATAAGGTCACATCCTGAGGTACCAGAGTTTAGGACCCCAACATATCTGTGGGAAGGGGTACACAGCTCAACCCATAACACTAGACATGATGGGCATGAGACAGCACATCTTTAAAAGACGTCTTTTGGTAGAGTTTCTCAAAAGATGAAATTATTATCTCTAACCAGTAGTAGCCAATTATATAGATGAACCATCTAGAGGTAGGGAGGTAGGTAAATCAGAAACAGCCAGTAAAATAACAGGTTAAATTGACAGTCTCCATGGTGAGACATTAATCTTCAAGAAAAATGTTTTATGATTGTGCTCCAGGAAAAGAAAGTAATTTGTATTTGTTTATTCAGCCCCAAATGTAATCTTAAGAAATTCGGGCCGAGAAAACCCAGTTTCCTTGTAATAGGAGAAAACAGTGTCTGCTAGGTAAATAGAAGGACTTTTGCAAGAGAGATTGGCCGCCCTTTTCTGGTGGTGCAGTGGTTGAGAATCCGCCTGCCAATGCAGGGGACACAGGTTCGAGGCTTGGTCCACGAAGATCCCACATGCCGCGGAGCAACTAAGCCCTTGCATCACAACTACTGAGCCTGCACTCTAGAGCCCGCGTGCCACAACTACTGAAGCCCACGTGCCTAGAGCCCGTGCTCCACAACAGGAGAAGCCATTGCAATGAGAAGCCCGCGCACTTCAACGAAGAGTAGCCCCCGTTCGCCGCAACTAGAGAAAGCCTGCACACAGCAACGAAGACCCAAAGCAGCCACACACAAAAAAAAAATTGATGGGCCAATCTATATTCTTTTTTCTAAATAAATTTATTTATTTAATTTATTTTTGGCTCCGTTGGGTTTTCGGGCTTCTCATTGCAATGGCTTCTCCTGTTGTGGAGCACGGGCTCTAGGCATGCGGGCTCAGTAGCTGTGGCTCACAGGCTCTAGAGCGCAGGCTCAGTAGTTGTGGTGCAAGAGCTTAGTTGCTCTGCAGCATGTGGGATCTTCCCGGACCAGGGCTCGAACCTGTGTCCCCTGCATTGGCAGGCAGATTCTCAACCACTGCACTACCCAGGAAGACCTGGCCCATCGATTTTTATTCTAAGGTTATAAAAATAGTTTTATACCTTTTGGTATGTCTGGGTCAATGTTTCCCAAACTCTTCCTCAAGATGTTGGTAGATATTATGGGAAAATTGTCCCACAGCCAAATAAACTTAGGATTTGGGAAATCGTACTTCTTTATGCAGGACTTCCCAGAGCCTTTGATGAGCTAGTGTGTGTTGTGGTCCTCCAAGAGGCGATACAATGCTCCCCGAACTTATCTGATGATGGAACTGTTTTCACTGGTACTGTACATGATGTAGGCTGAGACAGGCCACAGTAGGTGGAAACATGGGAGGTGAGAAGAGGATTGGATCTTGGTAGAGGAGGAACTGGGTATCACCTAAGAAATGAAATTAAGTGCTATGATAAAAAAAGAAAAATCCGGGGCTTCCCTGGTGGTGCAGTGGTTGAGAGTCCGCCTGTCGATGCAGGGGACACGGGTTTGTGCCCCGGTCCGGGAGGATCCCACATGCCACGGAGCGGCTGGGCCCACGAGCCATGGCTGCTGAGCCTGCGCGTCCGGAGCCTGTGCTCCGCAATGGGAGAGGCCACAACAGTGAGAGGCCCACGTAACACAAAAAATATAAATAAATAAAAATTAAAAAAAAAGAAAAATCCAAGGCGTTTGAGAGCACATTGCTAGGGCATCTGATCCAGTCAGAGAATTGGGGAACAGTCAGATTAGAGGAAGTTACATGTAGAAGCTGTGACCTAAAGTGTGGGGTGAACTGAGGAGATAAGGAGGAGCTTTCAGGCAGAGGATCCTTGTGCCTGCAGAGGTCTGGGGCAAGGAGAACACGACACATTCAAAAAAGTAGGAAAAGTTAATAAGGGGGTGCAAGAACCTCTGAAGGGCTGGAGGTGAGAAGCAGGGCAACGTTGCAAAAGGCCTTTTACACCCTATTATGGACTTTGGGCTTTTCTCTAAGAGGTAAGGGGAACCATGAAAGAGATTTAAGCAAACTAGTTACTCGATCAAATTTTACTTTTACAAAGTATTTAGCTATTCTGAGAAAACTATGACATGTATTTGCCATTCTATGCCCAAGAGCTTATTTCCTCCCAGCGGACTCCACTCATAGGAAGACGTTCACCTATGACCAAATTCCTAACCCATAATGTCCCTGTAATTACCGTTCCTACGCTTTATAGCCATCCGTGGAAAGGTCTTTCCTAAGAATGTCTGGGGACGTAGGGAAACATGTAATAAAGCCAGACTGGTAGACTCTCCAGGTAAAGGAAAAGGTGTGGGAGAGGGGGTGACTTGTGGAGACAGGAGGGCAACTTACTGCCGCAATTCTTCTCGGTGACAATGACCACTGCTGTGGAACTGCAACGGAGGTAGAAGAATCTGGCCCAAAAAGCCAAGTTCTGATGATGCGATGTCAGGAATGTGGCTCCTGGGGACGACTCCCACTTACTCCTGCTCCATTTTAAGAAAAGGTGGGAAGCAGGTAAGAGGAGTGGGCAGGTATGCCAACGCTTTCCAATCTGTCAGGAAATCACTGCAAAAGATAGCATGTCCTAAAAGTGAGGATTCCAAACCTAAAATTCATGCTTATCCTAGAATCTTTAGGGGGTCCCTGAGCTCCCTGAGATTATGCATATATTTTTTCTCTTTTTTTTAAGGGACATTGTTCCTAGTTTTCATTTCATTTTTTAAAATGCCAATGATTCAAAAAGTTTAAGAGATACTGCCCTACACATTTCAGAGAGGGAACCAGCAGACAGATGCCAAAGCCATCTCAGAAGTATCTACAGGCCTGCGTTTCCGCAGAGCTGGAACTCCCGGCTCGGGGTCTCTTCCCTCCGCCGTCACGGAACTGCCCCGGAGCCCGAGGGGAGGGCGACCTCACTGAGGCTGCCGGCTCTGGAGGGGCCCCGGCGGCCGAAGCCGTGACAGTCGAGCGGACGGCGGGCCAGGATCATCGTACCTAAATCCACTCATTATGCTGCTACTGGCCTCATGACATTGATTTCACGGCTGAGTGATATTCCATTACACACCAGAAATACATCTACACGTAGAACAACTCATACAGAACACCTACTGAACGCTGGCAGAAGACCTCAAACCTCTCAAAAGGCAAGAAACTCCCCACGTACCTGGGTAGGGCAAAAGAAAAAACGATAAACAGAGACAAAAGAATAGGGACGGGACCTGCATTAGTGGGAGGGAGCTGTGAAGGAGGAAAGGATTCCACACGCTAGGAAGCCCCTTCGCGAGCGGAGACTGCGGGTGGCGGAGTGGGGACGCTTCGGAGCCGCGGATGAGAGCGCAGCCACAGGGGTGCGAAGGGCAAAGCGGACAGATTCCCGCACAGAGGATTGGTGCCGACGGGCACTCACCAGCCCGAGAGGCTTGTCTGCTCACCCGCCGGGGCGGGCGGGGCTGGGAGCTGAGGCTCGGGCTTCCATCGGAGCGCAGAGAGAGGACTGGGGTTGGCGGCGTGAACACAGCCTGCAGGGGGTTAGTGCACCACGGCTAGCCGGGAGGGAGTCCAGGGAAAAGTCTAGACTTGCCGAAGAGGCAAGAGACATTTTCTTCCCTCTTTGTTTCCTGGGGCGCGAAGAGAGGGGATTAAGAGCGCTGCTTAAAGGAGCTCCAAAGACGGGCGCAAGCCGCGGCTAACAGCGCGGACCCCTGACAAGGGCATGAGATGCTAAGGCTGCTGCTGCCGCCACCAAGAAGCCTGTGTGCAAGCACAGGTCACTATGCACACCCCCCTTGCGGGGAACCTGTGCAGCCCGCCACTGCCAGGGCCCCGTGATCCAGGGACAACTTCCCCGGGAGAACGCACGGCGCGCCTCAGGCTGGTGCAACGTCACAACGGCCTCTGCCGCCGCAGGCTCACCCCGCATCCGAACTCCTCCGCTCCCCGGCATGAGTGAGCCAGAGCCCCCGAAGCAGCTGCTCCTTTAACCCCATCCTCTCTGAGCGAAGAACAGACGCCCTCCGGCGACCTACACACAGAGGCGGGGCCAAGTCCAAAGCTGAACCCCGAAAGCTGGGAGAACAAAGAGAAAGGGAAATCTCTCCCAGCAGCCTCAGAAGCAGCGGATTAAAGCTCCACAATCAACTTGATATACCCTGCATCTGTGGAATACGTGAATAGACAATGAATCATCCCAAATTGAGAAGCTGGACTTTGAGAGCAATATTTATTATTTTTTCCCTTTTTCCTCTTTTTGTGAGTGTGTATGTGTATGCTTCTATGTGAGATTTTGTCTGTATAGCTTTGCTTTCACCATTTGTCCTAGGGTTCTGTCCGTCCGTTTTTTTTTTTTCTTTTCTTTTCAAAACATTTTTTTTCTTAATAATTATTTTTTAAGGTGGGAGAGCCAACTTCAGGACACTGGTCCACAAGAGACCTCCCAGCTCCACGTAATATCAAACGGCAAAAATCTCCCAGAGATCTCCATCTCAACACCAGTACCCAGCTTCACTCAACGACCAGCAAGCTACAGTGCTGGACACCCTATGCCAAACAACTAGCAACACAGGAACACAACCCCACCCATTAGCAGAGAGGCTGCCTAAAATCATAATAAGTCCACAGACACCCCAAAACACACCACCAGATGTGGACCTGCCCACCAGAAAGACAAGATCCAGCCTCATCCACCAGAACACAGGCACCAGTTCCCTCCAACAGGAAGCCTACACAACCCACTGAACCAACTGTAGCCACTGGGGACAGACACCAAAAACAATGGGAACTACGAACCTGCAACCTGCAAAAAGGAGACCCCCAAAACAGTAAGATAAGCAAAATGAGAAGACAGAAAAACACACAGCAGATGAAGAAGCAAGATAAAAACCCACCAGACCTAACAAATGAGGAAATAGGTAGTCTACCTGAAAAAGAGTTCAGAATAATGATAGTAAAGATGATCCAAAATCTTGGCAATAGAATAGAGAAAATGCAAGAAACATTTAACAAGGACATAGAAGAACTAAAGATGAAACAAGCAACGATGAACAACACAATAAATGAAATTAAAAATACTCTAGATAGGATCAATAGCAGAATAACTGAGGCAGAAGAACGGATAAGTGACTTGGAAGATAAAATAGTGGAAATAACTGCTGCAGAGCAGAATAAAGAAAAAAGAACGAAAAGAACTGAGGACAATCTCAGAGAACTCTGGGACAACATTAAACATACCAACATTCGAATTATAGGGGTTCCAGAAGAAGAAGAGAAAAAGAAAGGGACTGAGAAAATATTTGAAGAGATTATAGTTGAAAACTTCTCTAATATGGGAAAGGAAATAGTTAATCAAGTCTAGGAAGCACAGAGAGTCCCATACAGGATAAATCCAAGGAGAAACACGCCAAGACACATATTAATCAAAGTGTCAAAAATTAAATACAAAGAAAACATATTAAAAGCAGCAATGGAAAAACAACAAATAACACACAAGGGAATCCCCATAAGGTTAACAGCTGATCTTTCAGCAGAAACTCTGCAAGCCAGAAGGGACTGGCAGGACATATTTAAAGTGATGAAGGACAAAAACCTACAACCAAGATTACTCTACCCAGCAAGGATCTCATTCAGATTTGATGGAGAAATTAAAACCTTTGCAGACAAGCAAAAGCTGAGAGAGTTCAGCACCACCAAACCAGCTTTACAACAAATTCTAAAGGATCTTCTCTAGGCAAGAAACACAAGAGAAGGAAAAGACCTACAATAACAAACCCAAAACAATTAAGAAAATGGGAATAGGAACATACGTATCGATAATTACCTTAAATGTAAATGGATTAAATGCTCCCACCAAAAGACACAGACTGGCTGAATGGATACAAAAATAAGACCCATATATATGCTGTCTACAAGAGACCCATTTCAGACCTAGAGACACATACAGACTGAAAGTGAGGGGATGGAAAAAGACATTCCATGCAAATGGAAACCAAAAGAAAGCTGGAGTAGCAATTCTCATATCAGACAAAATAGACTTTAAAGACTATTAGAAGAGACAAAGAAGGACACTGCATAATGATCAAGGGATCGATCCAAGAAGAAGATGTAACAATTGTAAATATTTATTCATCCAACATAGGAGCACCTCAATACATAAGGCAAATACTAACAGCCATAAAAGGGGAAATCGACAGTAACAAATTCATAGTAGGGGACTTTAAGACCCCACTTTCACCAATGGACAGATCATCCAAAATGAAAATAAGTAAGGAAACACAAGCTTTAAATGTTACATTAAACAAGATGGACTTAATTGATATTTATAGGACATTCCATCCAAAAACAACAGAATACACATTTTCCTCAAGTGCTCATGGAACATTCTCCAGGATAGATCATATGTTGGGTCACAAATCAAGCCTTGGTAAATTTAAGAAAATTGAAATTGTATCAAGTATCTTTTCCGACCACAGCGCTATGAGACTAGATATCAATTACAGGGAAAGATCTGTAAAAAATATAAACACATGGAGGCTAAACAATACACTACTTAATAATGAAGTGATCACTTGAAGAAATAATGAAGTGATCACTTTGAAGAAATCAAAGAGGAAACAAAAAAATACCTAGAAACAAATGACAATGGAGACACGATGACCCAAAACCTATGGGATGCAGCAAAAGCAGTTCTAAGAGGGAAGTTTATAGCAATACAATCCTACTTTAAGAAGAGGAAACATCTCAAATAAACAACCTAAACTTGCACCTAAAGCAATTAGAGAAAGAAGAACAAAAAACCCCAAAGTTAACAGAAGGAAAGAAATCATAAAGATCAGATCAGAAATAAATGAAAAACAATTGAAGGAAACGATAGCAAAGATCAATAAAATTAAAAGCTGGTTCTTTGAGAAGAAAAACAAAATTGATAAACCATTAGCCGGACTCATCAAGAAAAAAAGGGAGAAGACTCAAATCAACAGAATTAGAAATAAAAAGGAGAAGTAACAACTGACACTGCACAAATACAAAGGATCATGAGAGATTACTACAAGCAACTCTATGCCAATAAAATGGACAACCTGGAAGAAATGGACAAATTCTTAGAAATGCACAACCTGCCAAGACTGAATCAGGAAGAAATAGAAAATATGAACAGACCAATCACAAGCACTGAAATTGAAACTGTGATTAATAATCTTCCAACCGGGCTTCCCTGGTGGCCCAGTGGTTGAGAGTCCGCCTGCCGATGCAGGGGACACGGGTTCGTGCCCCCGTCTGGGAGGATCCCACATGCCGCGGAGCGGCTATGCCTGTGAGGCATGGTCACTGAGCCTGCGCATCCGGAGCCTGTGCTCCGCAATGGGAGAGGCCACAGCAGTGAGAGGCCCGCGTACCGCAAAGAAAAAAAAAAAAAATTTCAACAAACAAAAGCCCAGAACCAGATGGCTTCACAGGTGAATTCTATCAAACATTTAGAGAAGAGCTAACACCTATCCTTCTGAAACTCTTCCAAACTATAGCAGAGGGAGGAACACTCCCAAACTCATTCTATGAGGCCACTATCACCCTGATACCAAACCAGACAAGGATGTCACAAAGAAAGAAAACTACAGGCCAACGTAACTGATGAACACAGATGCAAAAATCCTCAACAAAATACTAGCAAATAATCCAATAGCACATTAAAAGGATCATACACCATGATCAAGTGGGGTTTATTCCAGGAATGCAAGGATTCTTCAATATATGCAAATCAATCAATGGGATACACCATATTAACAAACTGAAGGAGAAAAACCATATGGTCATCCCAATAGATGCAGAGAAAGCTTTCGACAAAATTCAACATCCATTTATGATAAAAACCCTCCAGAAAGTAGGAAGGAGGGAACTTTCCTCAACATAATAAAGGCCATATATGACAAACCCACAGCCAACATCGTCCTCAATGGTGAAAAACTGAAAGCATTTCCACTAAGATCAGGAACAAGACAAGGTTGCCCACTCTCACCACTCTTACTCAACATAATTTTCGAAGTTTTAGCCACAGCAATCAGAGCAGAAAAGGAAATAAAAGGAATCCAAGTCGGAAAAGAAGAAGTAAAGCTCTCACTGTTTGCAGATGACATGATACTATACATAGAGAATCCTAAAGATGCTACCAGAAAACTACTAGAGCTAATCAATGAATTTGGTAAAGTAGCAGGATACAAAATTAATGCACAGAAATCTCTGGCATTCCTATACACTAATGATGAAAAATCTGAAAGTGAAATCAAGAAAACACTCCCATTTACCACTGCAACAAACAGAATAAAATATCTAGGAATAAACCTACCTAAGGAGACAAAAGACCTCTATGCAGAAAATTATAAGACACTGATGAAATAAATTAAAGATGATACAAATAGATGGAGAGATATACCATGTTCTTGGATTGGAAGAATCAACATTGTGAAAATGGCTCTACTACCCAAAGCAATCTACAGATTCAATGCAATCCCTATCAAACTACCACTGGCATTTTTCACTGAACTAGAACAAAAAATTTCACAATTTGTTTGGAAACACAAAAGACCCCCAATAGCCAAAGCAATCTTGAGAAAGAAAAACGGAGCTGGAGGAATCCTGCTCCCTGACTTCAGACTATACTACAAAGCTACAGTAATCAAAACAGTATGGGGCTTCCCTGGTGGCGCAGTGGTTGAGAGTCCACCTGCCGATGCAGGGGACACGGGTTCGTGCCCTGGTCTGGGAAGATCCCACCTGCCCGTGAGCCATGGCCGCTGAGCCTGCGTGTCCGGAGCCTGTGCTCCGCAAGTGGAGAGGCCACAACAGTGAGAGGCCCGCGTACCGCCAAAAAAAAAAAAAAAAACAAAAAAAAAACAGTATGGTACTGGCACAAAAACAGAAGTATAGATCAATGGAACAGGCTAGAAAGCCCAGAGATAAACCCACGCACATATGGTCACCTTATCTTTGATAAAGAAGGCAGGAATGTACAGTGGAGAAAGGACAGCCTTTTCAATAAGTGGTGCTGGGAAAACTGGACAGGTACATGTAAAAGTATGAGATTACATCACTCCCTAACACCATACACAAAAATAAGCTCAAAATGGATTAAAGACCTAAATGTAAGGCCAGAAACTATCAAACTCTTAGAGGAAAATATAGGCAGAACACTCTATGACATAAATAACAGCAAGATCCTTTTTGACCCACCTCCCAGAGAAATGGAAATAAAAACAAAAATAAACAAATGGGACCTAATGAAACTTCAAAGCTTTTGCACAGCAAAGGAAACCATAAACAGGACCAAAAGACAACCCTCAGAATGGGAGAAAATATTTGCAAATGAAGCAACTGACAAAGGATTAATCTCCAAAATTTACAAGCAGCTCCTGCAGCTCAATAACAAAAAAACAAACAACCCAATCCACAAATGGGCAGAAGACCTAAATAGACATCTCTCCAAAGATATACAGACTGCCAACAAACACATGAAAGAATGCTCAACATTATTAATCATTAGAGAAATGCAAATCAAAACTACAATGAGATATCATCTCACACCTGTCAGAATAGCCATCATCAAAAAATCTAGAAACAATAAATGCTGGAGAGGGTGTGGAGAAAAGGGAACACTCTTGCACTGCTGGTGGGAATGTGAATTGGTACAGCCACTATGGAGAACAGTATGGAGGTTCCTTAAAAAACTACAAATAGAAATACCATATGACCCAGCAATCCCACTACTGGGCATATACCCTGAGAAAACCATAATTCAAAGAGTCATGTACCAAAATGTTCATTGCAGCTCTATTTACAATAGCCAGGAGATGTAAACAACCTAAGTGTCCATCATTGGATGAATGGATAAAGAAGATGTGGCACATATATACAATGGAATATTACTCAGCCATAAAAAGAAACGAAATTGAGCTATTTGTAATGAGGTGGATGGACCTAGAGTCTGTCATACAGAGTGAAGTCAGAAAGAGAAAGACAAATACTGTATGCTAACACATATATATGGAATTCAGGGGGAAAAAAATGTCATGAAGAACCTTGGGGTAAGACAGGAATAAAGACACAGACCTACTAGAGAATGGACTTGAGGATATGGGGAGGGGGAAGGGTAAGCTGTGACAAAGTGAGAGAGTGGCATGGACATATATACACTACAAAACGTAAGGTAGATAGCTAGTGGGAAGCAGCCGCATAGCACAGGGAGATCAGCTCGGTGCTTTGTGACCGCCTGGAGGGGTGGGATCGGGAGGGTGGGAGGGAAGGAGACGCAAGAGGGAAGAGATATGGGAACATATGTATATGTATAGCTGATTCCCTTTTTTATAAAGCAGAAACTAACACACCATTGTAAAGCAATTATACTCCAATAAAGATGTGAAAGAAAAAAAAGTATCTACACACAGCTCCCTTAAAAAGAGGATAAGCCCCACTTTGGAAACCACTTTCACGGCTCTGGTGCTTGGGATTCCTCTCCTTCCTCAGCCAGGAGGGGCCTCTGTTAACAAGCCTTGTGTTGGTGCGTACAGTTGCCCCTCAGTATAGCTGCCCCTCAGTATAGCGGGGAACTGGGGGGGGGGGGGGGAATTGGTTCAAGGACCACAGTGGATACCAAAATCCACAGATGCTCAAGTCCCTTATATAAAATGGCGTAGTATTCGCATATAGCCAAAGCACATCCTTCTGTATCCTTTAAATCATCTCTAGATTCCTTATGCATAATAGAATGTAAATGCTATGTAAATCGTTGTAAATACAATGTAAATGCTATGCAAATATTTGCTGGTGCAGCAAATTCAAGTTTTGCTTTTTGGAACTTTCTGGAATTTTGTTTTTCAAGTATTTTCTACCCGTTGTTGGTTGAATCCAAGGATGTGGAACCCATGGATACAGAAGACCGACTGTACTTACCTACAAGGTCTCCTGAACCAGCACAGCCTCAAAGACAAATGTTCCTTGCTAAGGATATTATAGGTATAAATTCCCTGAGTTATAGGGGAAATCTCAGGGATGTGGAGGGAACCTGGTCTGACACCAGCCTCAGCCTCAGAGAGGAACATGGGGGCAGAATTCTCTGCAATTGTAACAGGAATGAAGCCAGTTCTTTGTTTACAGCCTCCAGTTCATCTGACATCACTGCAATGTTTTTAGATTTTAGTCGGGACACCTGACTCCTCATTCCCCACCCTGCTGAGAACCCTGGCCCACATCCGTAAGGGGGGCTGGCTGTCCCCTCTCTACTCCCACTTCCCTGCCTCAAACAACCCAAACAAGCTGGAGAGAAGGGATACCAGCAGGCCCATCTGGCCAAGACCAGAAGGGAGACCGAGATGCCCTGTCCCGATAAGCAGAAGGACCACCACAAGGAAGAGAATGAGGCCTCTAGAAGGAAAGCGGAAAGTGAAGTACACTGAGATCCAGAGCCTTCGGATAACGTGCCCAAATTCACACAGCTAGTAGCACAGCTGGATCTAGAAGCCAGGTCTCCATTTATCACTGTGGTCTTGCCACCCCTTCACGACTACAAAAATCAATCCTGCTGGAGGGTGAGATGGCCAGAGAGAGTGTTTAAGGAGAAGAGGGCTCTGTTCCCCTTCCAGGTCATTATAGTTCCAGGGCAGGGTAGACAACAAAATCCTTTCAGGTCCCTCCCAGTAAAAAGGCCCCTACATAGTCAATTCCTCTTCTCCAAAAGCTAAGGCCAGAAATACTGAACGTTTTATTGGCATTTGCAATATAGCCAGGAAATAGGGTGCTTATCTGACCCAGGATATCATAGTAACAGACAGAGGTGGCAGAGCCAAAAGCTTTGTGGAAACAGTGTTATGAGCCCTAAAGAAATAACAGAAAAGAACCTTTCCAACCTACAAGGAAGGAGGCTCCCTGACAAAACAATCAGCTGGATTCTGGGTGGGTGCTGAGACAAAGGGAAACCAGCTGAGACCCTAGAATGTTTAAGGTAGGGGACTGTGGTCATGATAGGGGAAGTTTCTGAAAGCTGGGAATTGCGTAGATATTACTTCAGAGAATTTGGAGGGTTTGGTTTTATTCATTTCAGTTTATGACTAGGATGAGTATTTTTTCACTCAAATTTCTTTCTTTCAAAAAAGAATCCTCAAAGTAATGGTATGAATGAAGAAGTATCCTTACAAGGACCATACTTTCCATTTTTCCTTAATACACAAGGCAGCTGTGAAAGGGACTGAAAGAGCATGGCCTTCAGCCTGGTGACCATTCTTTGAGTTCCTTTCTCTTTCCCCATCTTAGGGAGAGAGGAATTTGATGGTGATGGTGATAGTGATGGCAGTTTCTGTCACATGTGCTCTAGATCAGAAAATCATCTTTAGTTATTAACCTGCTGACATGAGCACACATTGCTAGCGTCATTTTCCAACCCTGTGTGAAAATGTCTTTACTTGCTTAGGACAGAAAACCAGAGACAGAAGCAAAAGGCCAGGTATATCAAGATCAACATTTACCTAATACCACCTCCAACACTGCTTCTCAAACTTTAAAGTGCATAGGGACCACCTGCACTTGCTCAAACGCAGACTCTGGTTCAGCAGATCTGGGGTGGGGACCTGGGAGTCTGCATTTCTAACAAGCTCCCAAGTGACACTGACACTCATGATCCTCAGACCATGCTAAGAACAACCTGGAAAAATGTCTGGCCTTTCACGCTGTTAGATGATGGTCCCAAACTTTAATGCTTTTTATATACACCTCTTCTTAAATGCCACAGTTAGGAGTGGGAGTTTCCACCTGGCTCAGTGGTCTTCAACCCTGGCTACCCATTGGAATTACTGAGGAGCTTTTAAAAATACCACTGTAATTGGTCTGGGTCAACCTAGCATCAGGAAGCTTAAATGCTCCTGGGGGTTTCTAATGCGCAGCCAAGGTAGGGAAGCCCTGATCTCGCCAAGTAAGGTGATCCACTTAATGTTTCCACTTCAAGGTTAACTGTTATTCTCCTAATGTCTTTTCTCACATCACAGCACTGACTTTAACTTAGCCAAACAGAGTTTACATTTAAGTGTGTAGCAAACGAGTAGTCATACATTTTTTTAAAGCAAAGGTTACCCTTCCTTAAATTTCCAAAATTTTTCTTAGTGACATGGCAAATTTATTAAGCATTTTTCCCCACAGTGTTGACATGCCTCAGTTTTATTGATTTATAAAATTGCTACAATACTTTAAACAAGCAGGATTTTCATAAAAAAATATCGAGTACACCTTTTGGCATTTGGAAGGAAAAAGAATGCTCACAAAATAATTATACATATATTTTAAATGAAGTTTATTTTTCCCCCTGGGAATAAAAATCCTATTCTGAAAATGTTTCAAAATTAGAGTGCTTAGTTATATCAATCTAAAGCTATTTTTGCTATTAGGTTACTAGGTTTATTTAGAGACTAGCTTTTCAATCAATTTCAATATTTCCAATTTATTTAACTTCTAAAGTTACAAACTGTTCATTTAAATACCCACAAACTCTTATTGCAAGAAGCATATGTATTAGTTAAAACTAACCAAAAATAGACATTTAAAAGGAAAAAATAAAATAAAATAAACCATGTATTTATGTTTCCAATAATATTTATGCACACAAAAAGCTATTTAAAACAATCATGATATTTTCTAATGCTTATTTACGTTAGTGTGCAAATGTGAGTAATACGATTCAACTAGCTAACTAAAAAAGTAAACATTTAGGAAAGCCAACTGTAGTTAAGATAGTCAATTTATCTCAACTATTAAAAATAAAACAGTGAGTTTTTAAGTACACTGGAGAATTAGAAAGCAAAGATGAATACTAGCAACACAGTGCTTAGTAAGTAGTCAATACTGACTGAACAAAATTTTTTGAAGAGGTGGATAAATATATACCCTATCCTAAATCTAGATGCCTCCAATAACTCCCCACTCTTTCCAAGTAATTCATTTTCCAAAAGAGTCCACCAAATATGGAGATACTGAGGAAGCTATTTTGGGGGACTCTATAACCATCAATCAAAATGGGAGAAAAAGTTACAAATATCAAATCCTGTTGTACACCTGCAACTAATATAATGTTATATGTCAATTATACCTCAATTAAAAAAAAACCTCTATTTTGTATGAGCCATTAAAAAATAGATAAAATAGAGTGAATAAGAAACAAAAGAAAAGTTAGAACTGGAAAAGTTCATATGACTTTCTCTTTGGCTAATTACAGGTAATATTGGAAAGCTCTTAGAAACTTACTTTTAACATTCAACCATGATTTTACTAACATTCAACCATGATTTTTATAACATACAGCCATGATTTCCTCAGAGCTCGTAAAAAGAAAAGGTTGAGATAACACAGAATTTTGACAGAGGGCAAAAAAAAAAAAATCACATCATGAGTCTTTTACTGTCTCTAGAGCACTAGAGCTAGAGACTTGAACTTAAAAATACCATCTAAAAAATTATATCCATTCCTTTACTCCCAAAAGAAAGAAAAACACCTGCAGGTGTCAAATCTGACAGTGACAGATGCAAACATTATAGCTGAGGAAGTCACATGTCCCCCCAAAGAAACTGTTATGAGGACGAAAAATGACAGGTCACTGGTAGGTACATTTTGCTAGGCTTCATGACTTAAGGCAAATTTAAGGACACTGTGCGGCCAACGTAGCCTGATTCACAAAAGCAAGAAAGAAAACTTGCAGTCTGTACACTCTCCCCCCAAAAGTCACGGCCTGTATTTTAAAAACACAGCAAGGAGAAAGAAGGGCAACTTGTCTAAGGAGGTTTGCTACTTACGCAAAACCACAAATGAACTAAAACTCTTCTCTCAAGTGATGACTAAGGGTGATCTAAATGCAAAAGGTGACACATGCAAAGCACTGGTATGCTACAGAATTTCACTTCCTAAACTGATACTTTTTAAAGTTTTTTTAAAGTATGGCACTGTTTTTTTTCCCTGAGCACCACATCAAGGTTGCAAAGGTCTTCGAATTCACAAAGGCACTGCTAGTAAGTTAATGGTGTGCATTACTCATGCACACATATACACTTTGTCTGAATACACACATGATGGGTTATTTTTGTTTCCATTTAAAAATATATACACATGGGCTTCCCTGGTGGCGCAGTGGTTGAGAGTCCGCCTGCCGATGCAGGGGACGCGGGTTCGTGCCCCGGTCCGGGAGGATCCTGCGTGCCGCGGAGCGGCTGGGCCCGTGAGCCATGGCCGCTGAGCCTGCGCGTCCGGAGCCAGTGCTCCGCAGCGGGAGAGGTCACAGCAGTGAGAGGCCCGCGTACAGCAAAAAAAAAAATTATATATATATATATATATATATATATATATATACACACACACACACACACACACATGATTAAGTTCACCCTAGTGTGATAGTGCAAACTGAAAACAGGGAATCAATTATGAGTTGTTCAACTTGGTTTATTGTGAGTGCTTGAAAATGTAATCTAGCAAAATTCTGCAGAGTCAGACCATAATCATTGCCCTATATTCTGGATGACAGAATATCCTTGCCACCATTCCCACACCTTCCCCACCAAGCCCACAGCAGACATCATTAATCAAGTAGGTAGGTCACTCTCTGCTGATCCTAGCCTCAAACTTAGAATCCCGGAAAGCCACAACTAACTGAGCAGAGTTGGCACCGAAGGAAAAAAACCCAAAAAGACAGTGTGCCAATGGTCAGGTACGTTAAACCACAGGTATTTACTGTCTCACACTTCTTTCTGGCCAACAACCACAAAACAAGAAAACAAACAAAATAATAAAGTCAAATAGGAGTTGTATATATGACTTGTATTCTAAGGCCTCACCCAAGATGGGGTGTCACGACGAGGAGCTCTCAACAATCGTCTGGGTATGCCAGTTCTGAAGGCATGCTGAAACACTTGTATAACCTAGTAACCACAAATGCCACAGGAAAAGGGCAAGTATAGAAATTTCCTATTTAATTTAAGTACAGAGTCTGATTCTGATGGTAAGACTTAAAAGGTATTTGTTGTATGCTCATTTACCATACAAATTTGGCAACTGAAGGTTTTTAATCATGTACACATTCCAAGACAGAAATCTAGACGCTTAACTTTTACCATCTCTAGGCCACTTTTGATTGCTGCCAAACAAACAAAAAATACAACTCTATTTTGACCAAGTAATGGTAGCTTCTACAGCAAACTTATTTTAACCTTTGTAACTCAACTTGTAAAATCAATTCTAAAACTAAACATAAATAACTAAACGTATCTCAAAACAAAATGGTTCCAAGTTGCATTGTCCACAACCAAAAAAACATGCGTACAGAACTGTACGCACACACACTCACACACACAATTAAAGAAAAGCACTAGAAACGCCAGGATTACTTTCAAAAGAAAATGGCCTCATTCTGGCTATCTAGAAAAAGCCATCAATTCATAGTTCCTTGCATAGAAGGGTTAAAAAGGAAATAAAAGAGTTAGAATGTCAGGTCAGTAATGGCAGCGGTCAGAATTATCCTACTGTCACACACAAGACATACTTATAAAGATATGTAGAGTCACCTTCTCCTTTATTACCAGCTGCACCACATAGATGTGCCACTGTTTACTTAACCACCTTGCTTTTGATGAGGGTATCTGAATGACTGCATAAAATAAAAGTCACACTTACATAAAACAAACGTCAATGCATAGAGGAAAGGTCTGGAAGGGCACGTAGCAGAAGAGTGGTTACCCCGGGGAAAGCGGGGTTGACAAGGTGAACTTTCACTTTATTCACACTGTCTAAATGATTACTTAGTAAAGAGAATATATTCAGGTACAGCTTTAAAAAAAAAATAAGAGGAATCGGGGGAATAACCCAGCTCTCTCAGAGTCTGAAGTCCAGAGTGCTGAGACAGAAAGATGATAGCACTGAGCGGGACTGAAATGCTTTCCTAGGTCCCCTCCTTTTCACTACACATAAGTACTCTTCATTATTCTTCATTCCTAAACTGCTACATCTCATCCAAGATGACCACCTCTGCCTACTAATACCAAAAGAGCGTGGGAAAGAAAAGAGTGTGTGGGTATAGCTCCTGACAGCCATGGATCCTTTCATGACACTATTCTCTCTCCTTTGTTCTTAACTGTCCCCATGCTACCAAATCTGGTAATATACTTTATATTGAGATTTAAGTGGGTAAAACAGTCTTTGTGACAACTTTCAACAGCACAACTATCAACAGCATCCTCCTCTCAGTCTGACACTAAGGAGGAAATTCATTACAGCGTCATGTATTTTATTCATCTTTGGTATTCTGAGTATATTACCCCTCACTGATGTCAAAGGAATTACTTAATTTGTTAATATTCCTGTATATTAATGCATTTGTTTTATCTATAAAATTAATCAAAACATAATCCTCCCTTCCATAAGTTCTGGATTTTATAAATTCCAGGTTAGTTATTTATTCAGCAACTAATGTTAGACCAGAAGCATATGAACTAAAATACTAAATGAAGAGGTAATTTAAACACTTAAGTGTTTCAGGATATAGTTACAAAATATTTACCATTCTAATCAATCGCACGTGAGTTAATCTTGGTTCTGTGTATCCTGGTTGCTCTTGTACTTTAACATCCTTGTTACGAAGCTAAATTGAGGTAATGCAACTGGCCCATAGTAAGTGTTTTATTATCAAAGAGACCAGCAAAAGACTATTTGGGGGGAAGGGGTGCACATTACAGGACAGAAGGGGGAAGCTCCATCCTATGAAAATATACTAGATTAGTTGCTGCATTTGGGAAAGAGGCAGCATAAGGGCTCTAAAGATGTAGACATTAAAGTTCCAGAGATGAAATATCAAAGCAAATAATGAGACATAATAAAAATAATATATTTACATCTAGGGAGGGGGAAATGCCAGCATCAAGCTAATAGCAGGCACTGTTTGACCCTGCCCATGACTACCTGTTTCATCTGTCCTACCAAAGTCATCCTGGTAATTTGTAAAGAGGTTTATTCACACTAAGCAACTGACCATTCTTTTGTAGAAAAATTTATAGCATCTCTAGTGTACTGATATTTACAGCCCTTTGTCACAACCATGGGACTCTAGTGAGAGAGAATGCAAACCTCCTTACAAATAAAAATCCCCTTCCCCGAAGTATGCAACTTACTATCCATAAGAAGAGTAATGTGAGCACCTACTCACATTTCACCTCTAAAAATTAGTATTCAGTGTTATCATATACATTCTTAATCCAGACACAAAGGCGATACTTAAAATAATTGAGCAAATGCACACATTCTGCTTTATATAAGTTCATAACATTTTCTGAAAAGTATACAAACATTCACTAGGTCATAGGTGCAGTGACTGGAGTCTACTATTTCTCTACTTCTATACTCTATATATTCAGAGTATCTCATCTACTGGCTGTAGGCATATAAACATCACCTCCTTAATTCTGTTTTTTATACTTCATATTTAGATGATTAAAATAAAACTCAATACCAATAAAGCTTAAAAGCACATCAAAATTGTTATTATATGCTTTTGAAACTTTTAGCCTATTACTGATTGGATTTTTAAGGCTTTAATGTGTCTTAAAAACATTTAACCTGAGCATTTCATGTGAAGTCTAGTTAAATGCAGGGTCAATAATATCAAACACTAGAGAATTCCCTGGCGGTCCAGTGGTGAAGACTACGCCTTCCAATGCAAGAGGTTTGATCCCTGGTTGAGGAGCTAAGATCCCACATTCCTTGTGGCCAAAAAGCCAAAACATAAAGCAGAAGCAAAACTGTAATAAATTCAATAAAGACTTTAACAATGGTCCACGTAAAAGAAATCTTAAAAAAAACAATAATAATAATATCAAACACTAGATTTTCTCATGTATCAATAACTCTTCCTTTGCTGAAAACATCTTTATTCAAGTCTAAATGGGTTATTGAATTAAGAGTGATAGTACTACTACTAATAATGGTAACAGTATTTATAATAGGTAATACTTATTAACACATCCTATGTGCCAGGCATCTAAGCGCTTCATATGTATTGATTCTTCTAATCCTCACAACAACCCTATGAGGTAGGTAATACAGTAAAACCGTATTAATTGAAAATCATTAGAGAGTGGAAAGAATGAATTACAGAATAATACTTTCTAAAATTTTATACACATTATTACAACTTAAACCTAGACTTCCAGTTAAATATAGTAGACTGACCAACATGTCAGAACAGACTACATAGCCATGAGATTTCAACAAGTTTATAAAAATAAAATCCAGGAGGAGGTGTGATAAACCTAGCAGAGTAGAGGAAGTTAAAGCCTATGTACCCAGAAGAGAGGAGCCAATACACTCAACCAAACACCTAACAAGTTCAGAACCTGGAAGTAGCAGGTGCTGCAGAAAAAGGGGATGAGGCATAGGGCTGAAATTAGGACTAGATGTCTATAAAATGGGCAACTAGACCCCAGGTCCTCTCCCCACTCTCCACAGCCAGACAACCCACCCACCCCCAAACTCCATCCACTGGAGAAACTGAAGCTGAGGGTCACCAAACATAGAAGACGACTGCAGTGGGGTGGGGCAGGGTATGTGGAGGCTGAAAATAGAAAGATTAAGTAAAAAACCACATACAAACTGTGGAGTCCTCAGCCCTTTTTTCCCACCCTGCTGCTAGAACAGGAATCCTTCCCAGGGAAACTGAATAGCTCCAAAGAAAAGACCTCCTCTGAAATTTAGAGAACTCCAAGACAAAAGGCCAGCTCTCTGCCTGAGGCAGATAACTGATAAACCCAGCCCACACATAAAGAACTATGAAGTTAGCTTTTTAGTACCTAATTCTTAATATGAATGGATGACCTCTCCAACTTTCTAAGAAAGCCTTCACAATGGAAGACACAATCCAAAACAAACAGAACAGGAAACAATGCAGGAAACAGGAAAGACATGAGGAAAACACCCATAATCATCCTCATAAAAATGGAACAGAGAAAAAAGATATCTTAGAAATTAAAAGATACAGCTAAAAAAAAAATTCAACAGAAGAGCTGGAGGAACAGAAAAAGAACAATTACAATACTACAACTTAGGAGAGAAAAGAGGATCAATTAGACGTCCAACATTCTTTTAAAATTAGAGGATCAGTCTGGGAGGTCCAACATTCAAATGACAGGAATTCTAGAAAAACAGGATGGAGAAAATGGAGGAGAGAAAATTATCAAAAAGATAACACAAAATGTTTCCCAGAATTGAAGTAGACAAGTCTGCAAATCGAAAGATTCCACCAAGTCAAGTACCCATCAACCTGAATGAATAAAGACCCACACATCCTCATGAAATGTTGGGCATAAAGAGAAGCTCTTAAAAGCTTCCAGAGTGTAAAAACAGGCCCCACAGGAATCATGAAGGCTATAAGACAATGGAGCACTGCCTTTAACATTCTAAGAGAAAATTATTTTCAACAGAGACTCCAAACTACCAATCTATCAAGAGTAGAGACATGTTCAGACCTGTAAAGCCTCAAAATCTTTACCTCTCATGCACCTTTTCCCAGGAAGTTTTTGATAGTGGATATACTTTGGCAAAAAAAAGTACAGTAAATCAAGAAAAAAGATCCAATAAACAGGAGATCCAACATGAGACTGAAAAACTGAAAAACAAAGGGATCCCAGAATCACCACCAAGCCATGCACGGGTCTGGAGAGCAATGGTCCAGATGGCAGAAGATGAAGGACTATGGAAAAAATGTCCTCAAAGGGAAAAGAAAAAAAAAAAAAAAAAAAGGAACTGATGGATTATCTAATGTTTTTTAGCATTTAAGCCTTTGGATACTCATCGTGACAGGTATATTAAAAACTAAGCAAATTTTAAAGTCAGGAAATTATTATTGTAATTCAAGGAAAAATAAGATTCTAGTAGAAAGGAAACAATGATACGAAATAATTGATAATGATCAATAAACATTTGTATCTATTGATTTAACAAAAAAGTTGTGATTAATCTACATTGGGAGGGGTGGGGGAAGTGAGGATATAAGCAAAGTAATCCTGCCTGCCATAAAAGGAATTCAAAAAATCATTTTTAAAATTGACAAATCAAGAAAGCGTAATAAAACATTTTCAAGGAAGGTAAATACTAGAACAAACCACTAAGAGCTAAAAGTACTTGTCTCCATGGCTCTAAGAGGAGGAACTACTCCTTTTCATTATAAGCCTTGCACTTCTACTTGAGCTTTTAAATTATGTGCATGAATTACTTTAGTAAAAAGAAAGCTAATTTTTAAAAAAAGAAAAGAATTCAAACTTACAAATTCAGTATGAATTCAAAGAAAGGAGGATTGTGGAACTGGAAAGCATGAGAAGGAAGCCCTATCTACCAGCTACAATTACTTACCCCACCAGGGCTATTCACAGAGAGACCTCCTCAAAGGAGCTCCCGCAGCCTAACCAGGCTTTCTTACAGGCCAGGATATTCCCTCTGCGCCAAGTGGCAGGAGCAAACGACAGACCCAGAGGCACTTCATTTAATAAAAGTGAAGAATTGGTAGAGTCCAAATTAATGATACTATAATGTGTATGGAATCAGTATAAACAGCAATAAAATATTGCCATATTACAAGGATACATTTCCTGAGATCTTATGATAATTTCTAAACACTAAGTATAATAACACACAGTGGAAAATCTACAATTCAGGGTGAAGTTCCATGGCGACAGTCAAAATGAAGATACTTTATCTCTTGCCTTGGAATTTAAGCTTAAGCAATAGCATCCATTTCTGGACTTATCCTGATTAAAGATAACACAATAATTCAGTGTAATATAACAAAGTTCAAATTTGGTCCATTTACAAAAGAATTCTCATCAAAGTTGTTTTAATCATAGAAGTCTTGGATTCCCACACAACACAAACCAGGTGAAAAGTAAAGCAAGTACTAGCTCTGCTTAGAAGATCACTGATATACCAAGAGTCTCTAAATTTCTCAATAACCCCATGGCCTAGATAAAGCAAAACAAGAACCAATAGTTATACATTACAGAAAGTCCTGAAAAACTAAAATTCTTATGAAATTGTTCTTATTTGGTTCATCTTTTTCTTAAAATTCAAAAAAGTCAGGCACACTTGAAAATACACTGGGCTCCTCAAAACGCTAGGTTCCCTGAAGCTTTATAGGTTGCTTCATGCTACCAACTCACTGACCAAAACCTAGATGTAATTCATGATACATTGATATCCCCTAAAAAAAAAAAAATGATTTCACAAATGTGTTGGTTCCTAAGGGAGAAAAGGTGGCTCCAGTCACAATAAAAGCCATACTTAGGAATATAGCAAACTTTTTCAAAGGACCTGTTTCAAGGAGAAAAAAATCATATGAACCAGAAATAACTGTATTTTATTTTTTAAGGTATTTACAGAAAACTGTTCAGGAACTCATATTTTTTGATAAAGCAATAGAAAATGGATTTATTTTCCATGAGTTCAAAAGCTTTGTTATAGTGTTTTCATTATAAACATACTGGTTCAAAAAAAAACTACCAGAAAAACTCCCACAATTGGTACCACCTTGACCTTCACAGTCTTATCACCACTCATCCTTACTACAAAAAATAAAAAATAAAAAAATAGAAGGAGCAAAAAATCTGATTACTCGCTCAACATGAAAACTTACATTATCAAACTTTTTTCTCAAATTAGACATATGAAGTATAACATGAGCAGAAAGATTCTTCTTAATATAGTCTAATGACCTGTGTGCTATTTAAAATCACAAATACTTTAAGTAGCACAGAGTTAATCTAAATGTATATTAATGTATATAGATTGTTTATGTCCATTTTAAACATAAGGAAGAAAGCCTATAACTACAGACTTATTTCAATAAGGAAATACCAAATATTAATTCTTTTAAAAAAATTCTCACATAAACTTAAAACAGAAATTTAAAATGAATAGGACGCACTATTCTAAGCTCACAGGCAAAAAAGCTAAAAATATGCCTAATTTGTGTATTTACTATGAGGTCCAAAGATACAAACAAAATCAAAGCAATAAAGAATATTATTACCACTTGATAAAGATTAGACAAACTATCAATAAATGTAAAAAATACAATGTATTATATGATGAGTTTGAATGCAAAAACCACATATTTATTAAACATATGATTAACTTAAAAACACCAAACCAGTTTGTTTTAAAGTGCTCCTCATCCAAAACCTTGGAAAAACCATCACTCCAAAGTGAACTGAAAAAACAGTTTACAAAGCAAACACTGACAATAGGTATGGACAGGCACTACCAAAAAATGCTATTTGTTCTTTAATTAAATAATGCCATTCTCAAGTTATGTAGGGCAGTCACCTTGACAGATTCCTTTTTTATAAGTATTCATAAATAAAAAATGTCTAGATAGTCTAAAGAGCTGCAAACATTAATACCTTACAACAGCAGCTTACGTCTATTTTCGGAAAAAAGCACTAAAATCCTCTTCCATTGCAAGTCATTTATTTCTCTGGTGGAAGTGAGCAAGGTCACTACAATATTAACCTCTTTTCTAGAACAATGTAAATAACAAGGTATACACATCTTAAATTTGGTAGGTCATAAAAGTTAGGATGCAATCATTTTTTCTGATGCAACAGAAAAATAAATAAGTAAAAATTAAATACTTTAACCCAATATTTGGTATTGATAAATCAGTAGTGTCAACTTCATATACAAAGGACAGCACGATCTCGTTTTTAAAAAATCCTCAATGTCATGGTATTTGGGGTAAAAATATTTCGAATATTAAATGTTTCCTTTTTGCTTAAAGGAATATAATACAAACACCATCAAGCTGCGACCGTAACTCACTTTCAGCTGGGGTAAAGTGACCATTTGGTCCATGGCACAAGTTACATATATCACACTTCTGTCAAACTGAAACCTTAGGTTTATAAGATTTCATGTTTATAAGCTACAATACACACTGACTAAGATGTCAGTCCCTCACAGTATTTTAGAAAAATATCTACATTTGTCCTTACAGATGTCAAAATGTTACACCATCATTTGTTCAAAAAAAAAAAAAGATGCACATTCATACTGTGAAGTTATTAAGAAAATACTCTTGCAAATAAACTATATAAAGATAAAATACACTTCAAAGGTATGTGGGTTGTTTTTTGTTTGTTTTACAATATTCTATAAAGTGCAGAGAAATCCTAAGGGAAAAATTACTCCCTATAACATAGTTTAATTACAGCAGCTTTTGCATAGCAATACTTAGAGGAAGTTGGACACTTCCGTTTCCTCAGGAAGAGAAGGATGGAAGAGGATCTTCCGATTCAGATTTTTTTTTGGCCATAAGTCTGCTTTCTTCAGGAATGGTTGCTGATGCCAAATCTCCATTAAGTGTATTTCTGGAACAGTGAACAGGTCCTATTAAGAAATTGATTAAAAGGTTAAACATCCTATCAATATTAACTCCAGTCCTCCATGAAAGAATATTTCCTATTCAGGGACATGAAATTCCTGTAGCTTCCTGCTAACTTTTTGATCGTTTGTTTAAGAGTAAAAATGTAACTTTTCTAGTATTGGCAGTTGTAAGGAGAAACTTCAGAGTTCTTGAGAAATTATGAAACTATCTGAAGGAGAGATACTTGTTTTGTTCATTGCTAGAACCAAGGTTGGCACACATGAGCAGCCAATAAGTATTTGCTGAATTGAATTTAGTCTTTCTTAACTATCGCTTTTCCAACCTGATCGTTTTAATGCTGTTGGTATCCTCCTCATTTTCTAGGCAAAGAAACCAAGTCCCAAAAAAGATTACAGGCCTAACCCAAGAATCACACAATTGGTAACAGAACTGGAACTAATTCAGGTCTTGCTCTTTTCATCACAAGACTTTCTTTTTCTTTCTTTTTTTTTTTTAATATTTTAATTTTATTGGAGTATAGTTGATTTACAATGTTGTGTTAGTTTTAGGTATACAGCAAAGCATCACAAGATTTTCTGAGGAAAGCTGACAAGGTATGTCACAGTGAAAGTTCTCATATCTCCATTTGGGATGCAGCTCACAAAACTATCACTGCAGCTGCCAAGTGAGCACATCAAACACATTGGCATGGTCCTATTCACTTTCACATGTACATATTTTTTTAATTTAGCATGAACATTTATCACTTTTATAATTTTAAAAAATCTAGTTAATAAACGTAGAAGCAGCTGCATATCTCAAGAAAAAGAATATGCTGCAATAAAGACTTTCAACTAAGATTGCTAATTTGCAAAACATACTTTCTAAGAAAGAGCACTAATTCAGTCTCTGCTTTGTCAACTAACTGGGACACTAAACTTTAGGATAAACAGAAGGAAATCTAAGGATAAAACTCTGACCTACCCTACACTTGCCAATTTTAAAAAGTTCTAGAGAAGTGAGATATATGTATGTATAAAAATATTAACACCAGTATATATATATAAACATTAATGCATGTATGGGTGTGGGTGTGTGTAACTAATTTTGTTACCCTCCTTAACAGCTAAATTAGGGGGTGTTAAGTGGAATATTTACGCTTAGATCTTATAAAAACAGTTTTCAAAAATTCAGAACCAGGGCTTCCCTGGTGGCGCAGTGGTTGAGAGTCCGCCTGCCGATGCAGGGGACACGGGTTCATGCCCCGATCTGGGAAGATCCCACATGCCGCGGAGCGGCTGGGTCCATGAGCTACGGCCGCTGAGCCTGCGGGTCCGGACCGTAACGGGAGAGGCCACAACAGTGAGAGGCCCGCATATGGCAAAAAAAAAAAAAAAAAAAAAATTCAGAACCAGGCTCGCTAGGGGTGTCGCCTTAGAGATCTGCACGGGCTGGGCTTGCAGAAGGATCAACATGCCTTTGGCTAGAGATTTACTGCATCCTTCCTTGGAAGAGGAAAAGAAAAAACACAGAAAGGAACGGCTGGTTCAAAGTGCAAATTCTTATTTTATGGATGTAAAATGTCCAGGCTGCTACAAGATTACCACGGTTTACAGCCATGCTCAGACAGTGGTGCTTTGTGTAGATTGTTCAACCGTGTTGTGCCAGCCGACGGGAGGAAAGGCCAGACTCACAGAAGGGTGTTCATTTAGAAGAAAGCAACACTAATGATCCACACAACTTCCTGAATTTGTGTTCTATCGCAGAAAGCCTTATCAGTTCATTAATTCCAGTTAATCTACCAAGATAATGTAATTATGTTTAATTTTGTAAGGTATACAACAGCACTCTCCTATTTTGGTGTCAGTTTTTCAATAAAGTATTGATTATGGGCAAAAAAATCAGAACCAGAGTGCCTAAAAGAGAAAAGAGCTAAGGAAAATGGCTGGCTTTGAAAGAATTAATTTAGCTATAACCAATGAAAATGACGCCCTTAAAAAAAAGAAATGGCAGGACTTCCCTGGTGGCGCAGTGGTTAAGGATCCACCTGCCAATGCAGGGGACACGGGTTTGAGCCCTGGTCCAGGAAGATCCCACATGCCGCAGAGCAACTAAGCCCGCAAGCCACAACTACTGAGCCTGTGCACCACAACTACTGAAGCCCACGCGCTCTAGGGCCTGGTGTCGCAACTACTGAGCCCGTGTGCTGCAACTACTGGGCCCACACACCTAGAGCCCATGCTCCACAACAAGAGAAACCACCGCAATGAGAAGCCCCCGCACTGCAACGAAGAGTAGCCCCCACTCACCGCAACTAGAGAAAGCCTGTGTGCAGCAACGAAGACCCAACGCAGCCACAAAATTTAAAAAAAGAAATGGCATCTAAGGAAAAGTACAAGGCAGAATAGAACTCTTTCATAAGCTCTGGATGAAAAGGGTCATGTATAAAAGGCAGAAAGAGCAAGGTAAATCAGAATGTATGTTACCTGCCCCAGGTGACATTTTTTCCCATACTTAAGCTCTTTAACCATTTTCCTCTTTTTCTTATCACTTCCAAGATCTAGTAAATTGGCCCAGGAAAGTTTCTCCCAACCCCTTTCGACACTCAATCCTTTTCCTTCTTTCATTTCTTTACTCATTGCCCAACTTATATTCAAAATGATAATGAGCATAGTGTTCTATATCAATAAATAGATTAGTTCTGTAAGAAAAATGGGCATTAAAAAAAAAAAATGCAGGCTTCCCTGGTGGCACGGTGGTTAAGAATCCTCCTGCCAATGCAGGGGACACGGGTTTGAGTCCTGGTCCGGGAAGATCCCACATGCCGCGGAGCAACTAAGCCTGTGCACCACACCTACTGAGCCTGCGCTCTAGAGCCCGTGAGCCACAACTAGTGGGCCCACGTGCCACAACTACTGAAGCCCAGGCGCCTAGAGGCTGTGCTCCACAACAAGAGAAGCCACCGCAATGAGAAGCCCATGCACCGCAACGAAGAGTAGACCCCGCTCGCCTCAACTAAAGAAAGCCCACACACAGCACCAAAGACCCAACACAGCCAAATATAAATAAATAAACTTATTTTTTAAAAAAATGCCGGGCTTCACTGGTGGCGCAGTGGGGCCTGTCGATGCAGGGGACACGGGTTCGTGCCCCAGTCTGGGAAGATCCCACATGCCGCGGAGCAGCTGGGCCCATGAGCCATGGCTGCTGAGCCTGCGTGTCCAGAGCCTGTGCTCCGCAACGGGAGAGGTCACGACAGTGAGAGGCCCGGGTACCGAAAAAAAAAAAAAAAAAAAATGCCATCAACTTCTAAACATCTGAAAATGATCAGCAGTCCCCTTTAGAATCTCAACCATTTTCACGAACTTTACATTTCTCCTCTAATTAAACCTGTTTAACCTTCTGGTTAAGTAAAGCAACTCTATTTTATACAATGTTTTCAACATATTCAAATACTAGAAATCCAACACCATTGTTTAGTCCCATTTCAGCCACACTATAAATCAGCCGGGCTCTTCTAGGCCATCTAAAGAAGTTAACCACCATTCACCATGTCATTTCCATAAGGGAAATAAAATCTTGTTCCAAACAGCTGACTTACAAATAAACTCTTGGAACACAATCTGTTGCTTAATTGAGAACTGTATGTAATTTCTATCCCACATGTTTCACGGGCAATAGTAAAGACTCTGAAAAGCAAAAGTCTATTAATGGAGCTGTAATAATAATACCATATTGGCATTCACTGAAAATCATGGTCACTACTGTCGAAGTAGATATTCTGACTGACTTTCAAAGCTTTTTCTCTGAAGAGAAAAATAATTAAATTTTAACATAAATCACAAAACCTTTCCTAAAGGATTCAATCACAGTATGCTGACTCTTTAATAATAAGGAAGAAAAGGTACAGGAATAAATGTTATTATAATTCATCACCACCACCAGAAAAAATTATTGTCCTTGGCCATTTCAAATTCTTTAAGTAACAATGCTGATTTTTTTTCTTTGAACTTAGAACTTGCCTTTATTTTCCCCTAGAATCCTACCTACAATTTATGCTTTCTTCTAACATGTTTTTTAAATGCAAACACAATGGGAATATAAATTACTAAGAGATTACTAAAATGCAGTGGGAGTAAAAGATTTTGATATTACATATATAAATCTAAGATATGGTACTTACAAAGAGATACTTAGTACTTCCTAATAACAAAGGTGACTGTAAGAGGATATATGAGCTTCTGTTGATTGTGTGCTAGTTGCTTAGCTCTGAATTCACGGGCAAGTACAGTGGTCACTGTCAGTACCCTTCATTTCAACAATTACAGAGCCCCACACCAATTTTGCTGAATAGGCCAAAGGGAGAGACACAGCCCTTCTAACTTACTATCTGGGTCTTCGAGAGGAGCATCATTACAAGAGTCTGTATCTGAGTAGGTTCTTCGGCGCCTCTGGGAGAGTCGGTGAAGTGTAGACACTGTTTCTTTTATAGAGTGGCTACTCCTGCAAGTTAAATAAAAAGCATTAAATTTTAAGGACTTCAACAAATGAAAACACCCTCAACTGCAGTTTTCAATGACTTCTCTTTAAATGAAAGAAGAACTATTTTAATACCCAAAGTTCTATTTTAGCAACATTCTACTCCTTCAGAGGTCAGGCCACAAACAAGCCAAATCATTTAGAATCTAGTTGGTAAGCTGGGGAATACAGCCTCTGAGCCAAATTAAAAGGAAAAGAGGTACAATGAAGAAGTGATTTCTTTTATAGAGGAAGGTCCAGCTAGAGAGTAAACGTATCAGATGGTTAACAAGTGTTTAAAAACTAGAAGTTATGGACTTCACAAGTGCATGCATCTAGCGTCATCCACAGCCAATATAAAACAGCAGAGCGGAGGGGACGGGCAAGCAGCGTGGGAGCATGCTAGGAGCCAACTCACTGAGAGCAGCAAGAGCGGATAAAGACGGCAAATGGAGGCTAGGAAAACTAGTTTTAAAAAATCAGTCTGGAAAACCAGAGAACTAGAAAAATCAACCTAAAAAATTCAACACAGAAGCAAATCACCACCACTCAACAGCACCTCAACTACCACTGGATGACAGCCCAACATTACTGTTCTTAATGACAACTTTGATTCATCAAAAAAAAGAAAAAAGTTTTAAAATTCTTATTATATCTTATTTAATAAGGTAGAAAGGATAAAATACAGGTCAAAAAAATTCTGTCATAAAGATAAAAGTTTGTTAAAGGAATCAAGCTTTTATTTTTCTGGAAAATTCAGTTGATGAAACTCTTCATTCCCTGATAGGATTAGATACACACATCACTGGACTCCTCTCAGCCCGTGACAGTTCAATCAATTACATAACCATCAGAGGGAAAAATAAAGTGACAAAATAATAAGGGGGTTCAGTTAGCACTTTTTTTTCTTTTGGTAGGCACTCAATAGATGTTTACTGAATGAAAGATGAATTCTATAGTGCTTTACAATTTTCTAAAGTTTCACACATGTGATTTCACATAATCCTACAATAACCTTTTTTTTCCCCTACCCCTATATTAATGTAGAGAAATAAATGCTAATGTCACTATAATTTCATCATTTTCCAAAGACAACCATAATAAGACAACCATAGCAACTTAAAAGAATGTTACCTACCAAGATAAATAGCCTGGGATATTGGCAAGATCTAGAACGTAAATTTTTTAAATGTGTTGATATGAATACATACTTTAAAATATCAATAGTTTTTCTCTCTTTTCAGTAACACCTTAGCTCCTATTATAACAACAGCTCAGCATGAATATATGATGCTATAAAAAACTGTAGTAAAATAAGCCTAAGCTTGGAGCCTTAATACATCAAAAATGGATTTCTATTAACCATCGTTGGATATAATTTACATCTAAAAAAAGTATGATAGCTGTCAAGGTGCTTACCTTGCTGACTAATTTATTCACTCATTTTTTTTCTTTACCTACTACCTACTGGGACCAGACCCTATACTAAGCACTAAGAGAATTTGCTGAGCAAATCAGAACCAGACTTTGCCCATACAGAGTTTACATTCCACTTTATGTTAAAGACCCAAAGAAGTTCCCTAAGTAGGTATAATTCTGAGAGAACTTGGTCAGAAGAAAAGGTTATTTTACCTCTCTGAACTGCAAGAACCAGGGTGGCTGACAGAACGCTTCATCTAGAAATTTAAAAAGAAAATAAGCATAATTCATATATCAAGTAGAATAAGACAGCTCTAATATATTATTATTATCATAATTAACATAAATTTACTCAAAGAAAAAGATGGCTGGCCAAAAAATTTATTTTTTACAGACCCAAGTAACATTATTAGCACAATATCAAGCTTTCTCCCCAATAATTATTAACTGAAATCTTTCTCAACACATACAAAAACATGCTGGATTGTTTTCTCAATATTAAAAACTGAATTTTATAATATATATATAATACATGTGTTTGTATAAAGATATAAAAAAACAGTATACTTAACAAGTCCCCAAAAAAATCACACTATTTGTGATGAAAAGGAGTATCCAGCAAGCCAGAAAAGAAAATAATCTAATAAATGTCTCTCTCTTTTTTTTAAAGGGCAGAGCTTCTCCTTACCATTCATTATTCAGGTAGCTATTACACAGATGTTCTAAAGTGTGGTTTTCATGGAAAACAGCATTAATTATTCAAGTCTTTTAAAAACTCAGAAGAGGAACCCTAAGCCTCAAATAGGTTTCTAAAAACATACACTTAAAATATAAATAAATAAATAAAATCTGAGTCAGCATAGTATTAATAAATATGACAAATACGAAACATAATTTAGATCTAACTACTCCACCAAAAAAACAGAGGTAGCCAAGTAGATTTCAATGCTTAGCAAAGTAGCAAAAAAAGCAACGTTTATATCAAAGGCTAAGGATGGTTGCTTTATATACAGGGGCTTAAGAGTCTTACAAGTGAGTCCAAGTCTAACAGTTATGTTACGTAAATGCCTTCTACAGTTGCTCTGAGAAATCCCAGTTGAAATGAGAACAATTATGACCCATCCAATTTGTAGTCCAAGGATATCTAATATGATTAAAATAAAGATGCAACTGGACATTAACATCTCCTTTAACAGAAATCACTTCCTTTAGGATTACTCACGCAGCAACACCCCCACTACAATTATCTGTGGATCAAAATGACAATTGTTTAAACTTCTATGATGATTTGAAATATAACTGAGTGCAAGTTAATTTAAAGAGGGACACGATGAGATAACCATATAAAGTAGTTATAAAGATCAAGTTAATTTTGGAATTCTCAAATTTTTCAGCTTCATTTTTCATTTACTCATGTCGTTAAAGAAAAAGAAAGAAAAAGATTTCCTCTTGAAGACTGTCTGACCTTACTTTCCATGCTATGTGTCTCCAGAACTATTTACCGTAAGCCACAATTTTTGCCTTATGTATGAAGTAAAACGGCACAGTGAGGAAAAATAAGTGGCCTCCAACCAGTATTTCCTAGATTAACTTATTGGATTTCTTGTAATGTTTCTACTGATAAAAAGTTTTAGTTTAAAAGAGACAGTTATTATAGCTTCTTATACATAAAATACACATATGACCTCTCTGGACTATAGAACATTTATAACAGAAGGCATTCTCCTCAGAAGTTCAATGAAGAAATTAGGCAGGTTTGAGGTGTTTTCATTATATTTGATTCTATAAAGTCCACCTTAAAAAAAATACAGTGTACTCCTTGTACATCAAGCTCAGGAACATAGCACTATACATTCATCTCAAAAGATCAGGATTTTTTGTTCAACTATACATGTTATTTAGCAGTCCACAATAAACCTAAAATTGTTCGAAAAAGCAACATTGTCAAACTGTGTTCTACTAAACAACACAGTCCTCTGAGTTATTAAAAAATAAAAAGGGTTCAATCATCAAATAAATTTCAGAAACACTACACACCACCTCTCCTCAGAGATTCATAATACACTTTAGCATAAAAGAGGTTCTAAGAAGTCCTACATCAGCAAAACCCAATTTGTTTTAAGTTAACCTAGAACTTCCCAAACTAATCTGGCCATCAAACTCATTTTCATGGTATACCTATCTCAGAGGATGCTGTTGGTCCATCATAAATTATTTAGAAATCAATGATCTAGAGACTTCCCTAGTGGCGCGGTGGTTAAGACTCCACGCTCGCAACGCAGGGGGCCCAGGTTCAATCCCTGGTCAGGGAACTAGATCCCACATGCATGTTGCAACTAAGAGTTTGCATGCTGCAACTAAGGAGCTTGCCTGCCTCAACTAAGGAGCCCATGTGCTGCAACTAAGGAGCCGGTGAGCCGCAACTAATACTCAGTTGCACAGCAACCAAATAAAAAAAAATTTTTAACACTTTAGGAAAATAATGATCTAAATAAATTTAGGTAATAATCTTTACTAATTCTCATATGACCAAATTTGCTGTGGT
The DNA here is from genome assembly GCF_951394435.1 of Stenella coeruleoalba. NCBI lineage: Eukaryota > Metazoa > Chordata > Mammalia > Artiodactyla > Delphinidae > Stenella > Stenella coeruleoalba. The sequence goes on along the minus strand of NC_137151.1, from coordinate 73,689,172 downwards.
GGTTAAGAGAACCTCAGAATAAGTTGTACCCTATTATTTCTGCCAACAAATAGGTCTGCTGGTAATTGCTAAAATAAGAGCCAGGTGGCATTCTTCATTCCACAAAAGAGTTCACAAAAATAGTTTGATGAAAAACATGTAAGGTTTCATCAAACCTCATCTCACCTCCAAGTTTCCCAAAGCATGCTAGGGCAAGTTTATTACCTTGAAAAGGACAATGAATCCATCACCCTTGGCAAAAAGAGTACTCCCTGTTCACAGTAATCAGAAGATAAGAACCTAATGTTAAGGACCTAACATTAAACAGGTTACATCTACCTCTGATGTAAAAAACACTGTAATTTACAGATGAAAAAAATGAAGTCCAGAGAGATTAAGTAACTTGCCTACTTGGAAGGTTCAAATCCAAATGCTGACTATAAAATACTGTTTCCCCTGTAACATGTTGTTTCGAATCCCTTACAGCTCCTCTAAAGATTTACTTAATTTTATCCCCTTGTGAGTAAATCTTCACCCCTTAGTGGTGTTTTTACCAAATAGAAGAGTGTTACCCAACCTTTTCATGTCACAGCACCCACAGAGCACTATAATATTTTCCTGACACACTGGGGTAAATGGCATAGCCCTTCCAAGGGGAGGGGATCAGGACCTTGGCTCATGTTGAGCCCATCAGCTGAGAGGCTCCCATACAGAATCTGAGTACAGTAAAAAAAAAAAATTCAACCTGTTGACTATTTCCCTCCTACTGCCAGTTTCCAGTCTTAAAAATAAACACAAAAACAAAACCACATGCAGTATCACTGGAAGAAAAACCAGAAATTCCAACCATTTGAACAGGAGAAGGTGACACAGGAGAAACTAAGGGATCCGGATGGCACAGCTGAAACATCTCAGGTTTAAACTTGGCATTCGCTATCTTCACACATTCCTCAAGCGTTGTGATGAATGTATTACACGTGGCACTAAGTAGAGAAGAGGCTTCATTCATGTTCTGAAAAATTACATGCAAAAAGTTGAACAGATTCACACACAGCTATGTGGATTCATGCACCACCTTACCATCAAGTAATGAAACATTACCTTCAATGGATACCTTACTAGGTTATGCTCAAATCTGTTTAAAATGCATTACCTTAGAAAATTAAAGCAATGCATGAATAAGAATTATCTGTCTCTCAGGTAAACAATGTATGAAATTAGACTCCAAGAAAAAAATAACTCTTGCATTTAAACGAAGTATCATATTGAAAAACTGTGTACAAAAATTTATCTTAAATAAACCTTACCTAGACTGTAAGTTTCTAACTATCAGAATTCCAAAGGTAATCATAGCAGTGGAACACCATGGGGGTCACTGAGTGCCAGGTAGAATTCATGTCTACCCCACGCACATTCCCCCATTTCTTCCTTGGTAGAATAAAAACTCCAAGTTCTTTTTGGGACAGCAGAGCGCCTTGCTCCTGAGGGATGAATATAGACTGGTCTAAGCCAGTCATGTCTATTCCATGACCCTTTGTCAAATACTCATTTTTCCTAGTTTTCATGGACCCAGACTAAAAAGATAATGAGAAGTCTGCTGGGGTTTCTGGGATTTTCATTCCCTGATAAAAGCAAAGGACAGCAAACTGAGATGGTCTCTCTCCACCCTGGCTACCCCACTGCCTCCTGCTTCTGTGCGCACTTGTAGTCACCTTGAAGGCTAGGGCATGAGGAGAAAAAAACAACACACCAAAAATGGCAGAGTGGAAGGATAGAACAAGATTGGGTCCCCGACACTGTCCCTGAGCCAATGGAGCAGATGTAAGGGCACCTGCCTGCAGAGAGCCTGTGGTGAAACAGCAAGTGCCTTAGGGTTTAATGTACTTGCATCTAAAGGCAACCTACCTCACCTAAGATTCCTCCCTAGTAGAAGGCCACAGAAAAGTAGGAAGATTTCTTGTCCCACTTCTCCCAAGTTAGGCAAAAGGGGACTGGGAACCAGGCTGGCCTTTCACCCGGAGAGCAGTAAGGCTCACTGGTCCTACTTCACCAGAAAGAATGAGCCTATTTAATAGCCAGGTTCTGCAAATCTGAATTTTGATTCCTACATCACTGCTCTGAAAATGATTCTTTTTTTAAGTCAGTTTATAAAGTTAAATTATTAACCCTCAGTAGTTAAGCTAGGACCTAATTACAAAAGAAAGAGAACAGCACCTGTCCAATGAACTCATGCAGTTAGTTTGGAGAACAAAGCTGGTAATGCTTCTTTCCTACCCCAACCATCAAATAATCAATTGGCTGCAAAGACAGGCCTTGAGTCCTTGGACAAATGTGCTGCTTGCTGCTTTACTCTGGTTATACAGACATAGTCTAAAAGATACTACAAACTTCCAGATAGTCTACAGTACGAAGAGGTCTGAATAGCTGAGAATAACTCATTTTGAAAATGCTTCTCTGTCATCTTATGTAAAAAGTTCACCCACCATATGCTGCAAAGCATAATCAGACATGAAAGGATCATCTTGGATATACCTCTATGCTGGGAGATGAATGATTCTCATCATGGTGAACAAATTCTTGGATCGTATGAACTTGCTTCATTAGGAGGTCACAGTAGAGGCGAAGCTCAGACATTTTGGTTTTCAGAGATTCACTGGTTTCACTTATTTCTGAAAGGAACATATGCAAACATTCAATTAGACTATTTTCATACTTCAGAGGCAAAACAACAAAATGGAATCATTAAAAAGTAAGGCAATAGATATGAATACCTGTAGCTTAAGACGTATGAGACCTTGGAAATAGAATATAAGGTTTTCCCTGAGGAAACATCTTCTCTTTAGATAGGTGGAAAAAACTGGCTGTCATATGTCTGACATGAAGTTTAGGTAGATTAATTTCCAGAGACAGGCTGATGACAATGAATGCCTTATACAGGATATTTCCATTCCATTACTCATCTTTAATTTGATAAGCACTTGTATTTCTTTTTTTGTGAATTGGCTTTTCTTGTCCTTTACACATTTTTCCAGTTCTAATGTTTGGTTTTTCTCTTAGTAATATATAAATCGATAAATTTATAATTTATAAAAGTTCTTACGCATTAAAGATAGCAATCTTTCATCCCTCCAAAATACTGTAAATACTTTTCAAGATCTGTCAGCTTTCTTTCAGTTTTCTTTATTGTATTTTGGTAACAGAAGTTTTTAACTTATATAGTTACAACTGCTCTATATAAACATTCATTTGTTTTCTTCTGTTCCTTTCACAGCTTCATTTTCACATAGTATTGGTTTAAGAATTTTTTTTAATTAAAAGCCTATGTTCCTTTCTTTAATATATCCAGACAGACTAAACATCCAGCCATAATCTCAGCCACTCACTTACCAATACCTTCTAAACTAGATGTGTAAGCAGCAGAGGAAGGAAAAAAAGTATACACAGTAGATCCTGGTGCTTCTCCATATTCTTTGAGCCAGTGGCACTGCTTTGTGGTACTAGTCATGAAGCCCCTCTAGCCAGAGTAGACCAAAGCAGCTCTATCTGCCCATTTAACCTAACCTAAATTAATTTTTACCCAAGTTTAAGTCCATTCCTTCTTTTTAATTGTAGATATATATATATATAACAAAGTGTACTATTTTAACCATTTTTAAGTATACAGTTTGATGGCATTAAGTACATTCACATTACTGTACAACCATCCATCTCCAGAACTTTTTCATCTTCCCCAACTGAAACTCTACACACTTTAAACACTAACTCTCCTTTTCCCCCTCCCTTAACCCCTAGAAATCACCATTCGATTTTCTGTCTCTATGAATTTGACGACTCTAGGTACCCCACATAAGTGGAATAATATTTGTCCTTTTGTGACTGGCTTATTTCACTTAGCACATATTCAAGATTCATCAAGATTCATACCATTATTCATAGCATCTGTTAGAATTTCCTTCCTTTATAATAAGGCTGAATACCATTTTATGTATATACCATACTATGTTTATCCATTCATCTGTCTATAAACATTTGGGTTGTTTCTACCTTTTGGCTATTGTGACTATTCATTCCCTGTTTTTTTTCGATGTGGACCATTTTTAAAGTCTTTATTGAATTTGTTACAATATTGTTTCTGTTTTTTTGTTTTCTGCTCGTGAAGGCACGTGGGATCTTAGCTCCCCAACCAGGGATGGAACCCGCATTGGAAGGCGAAGTCTTAACCACTGGACCACCAAGGAAGTCCTCATTCCTTCTTATCCTACCCTTAACCACACTCTATCCGTGATGTTCTTCCACATATTTGAAAACTGTTATAAATTCAATCCTTAGCCTTCATTTTTCAATAACCCACAATTTAGTTGTTTTCACTAATTTAAATAACTTCTATTGTTTTTAATTATAAAAGTAATACATGCTCAGTGAAAATTTTTGAAAATCAAAAATATATAGGGAAAAAAACTGCAATCTCACTACCAAGATATAAATACTGTTATTATTTTCACATTATATCTGCATATAATTGAACTAATACCATAAATTATTTGCTTGGCTCTTTTTTTTTTCTTTTTGGCCATGGATGCGTAGCTTGCGGGATCTTAGTTCCCCGACCAAGGATTGAACCCAGGGCCACGGCAGTGAAAGCGCTGAGTCCTAACCACTGGACCAACAGGGAAGTCCCTTGCTTTGCTTTTGAACGGGCAATATCTGTAGCTGGTAAAGTCAAAAGTTACGGTCAAAGGGTATAAAGTGAAAAGTGAGTGTCTCCCACAAATTCCCTTTCCAAAGGTAACAACCTGACCAATTCTTACGTATCTTTCCTGAGTTGGCCAAGGAGTGGCTATGTAATTTTGAATCCTGCTTTTTTCAATTATCACTTAACTTTGGGCATTTTCTCATATCATTAAAATTCCTTGTAAACATTTTACTGGCTACATAATATATCAGCCTATGAAAGCACTATATAGTTTACTGAACCATTCCCCTAAATTTAAACCTTGGCAATGTTTATAAATTTTTTCACTATAATGAACATCTATGTACATAGATCTTCTACATTTCTGATTATTTCTTTGGGATAAATTACTATAAGTGAACATGACAATTTACATTTATGTTAAAGAAAATATTCTCACCACAAAGGAAAAATTTATAGTTACCTTTTTCTTTTTTAGTCCTAGTATCAGACAAACAGGCTTTGGAGCTCCCCAAAGCAACCAGCCACCTTTGTCTTTCAGCTGCATTCACTGCCTTCATGTAGAAATGCTGCTCTCCTGGAATGATTAATTCCATTCTTGTGTTGTCTGCTGAATGGACTACGATGATAAACAAAGGGAAAATATAGTCACGAACTCAAGTAATTTGTGGAGAATCAAATCATCACTTACACAGTATTAGATGTTTCAGACCTAAAACAACAAACTCTGATTCAAGAGGCAGGCAGTGACACCTCCTTAAGGGGTATCCAGGGGTACCCTCCAAGCCACCATTCTCACATATACCCAGGCTGGCAGTGGTGTCAAAGTGGTGGTAGCATGTGAACAGAAAACAACAACAAATTAACTACTGAAAAGTGAGATCTAAGAACTCCCTCCCCTGGGGCCACCAGTACCCCTGTCACACTTATCACACTCTTTTTTACAGAATTTTACGTCAACCACCAACCTAAAATAGACCTAAATATAAAAGGTAAAACAATAAACCTTCAAGAAGATTTCTTAAATAGGACATAAAAAGTTCTAATTAAAAAAATTTTTGACAAATTGGGTATTACTGAAATTAAAAACTTCTGTTCGTCAAAAGATACCATTAACAGAATGAAAACACAAACTACAGATCAGGAGAATTATCTGCAATACGAAAACTCATTCAGACTATACGAAGAACTCCTACAAATCAATGTGAAAGATAGCTCAGTTTAGAAACTGGGCCAAAGACTTGAAAAGGGACTTCAAAAGAAGAGGATGTTCAATTGCCTAATTAATATCTAAAAAAATACTCAACATCATTAGTTATTGAAAAAAATGCAAGTTAAAACCACCATGAGAGGGATCTCCCTGGTGGCGCAGCGGTTAAGAATCTGCCTGCCAATGCAGGGGACACGGGTTCGAGCCCTGATCCGGGAAGATCCCACATGCCGAGGAGCAACTAAGCCTGTGTGCCACAACTACTGAGCCTGCGCTCTAGAGCCCGCCAGTCACAACTACTGAGCCCACGTGCCACAACTACTGAAGCCCGCGTGCCTAGAGCCCGTGCTCCGCAACAAGAGAAGCCACCGCAATGAGAAGCCCGCACACCGCAACAAAGACTAGCCCCTGCTTGCCCCAACTAGAGAAAGCCCGTGCACAGCAACGAAGATCCAACGCAGCCAAAAATAAATAAATAAATAAATTTAACAGTGATTCAATCCATTAGTGTTTTAAAAAACAAACCACCATGAGATAGCACTAGGTATAATAGAAGAATTCAAAATCTTCAAATTGCTAATAGTAAGCTTTGGCAAGGATGAAAAGCAACTGAAACTCTCATACTAGTTGAAAAACAAATTGGTACAATTACTTTGGTAAACAGTTTGGCACTATCTGAGACAAAAAGTCTCTCCTTGATCAAACTTGTTGGGCTCTTCTGAACCCTCTGCTTGACTAGGCCCAATCTGGGGCTTCCAGCTCTGTCCTAGTAGAGTCCACTTTTAGCAAACATCCTGCTAAGTCAGTTTAGCCAGAATCCCCCACCCTCAATATCTGATCACCCTCCTCATCTGACCAAATTCCACTTCCCACCACCCCCAGGTAATAATATCTGATCACCCTGACCTGCCTCCAATAAGAATCCCGTTAGGTCTGTTTAATCAGAATCCCCCTTTATCTCTGAAGTTTCATCCTTGTAATTTTCCATCCACTGATTCCCCTATCCCGCCCCCTGCCACTCTGTTCCTTGGCTATAAACTCCCACTTTTCCTTGTTGTATTCAGAGTTGAGCCCAATTTCTCTCCCCTACTGCAAAACTCCACTGCAGTAGCTCCTATACCTATTCCAACAGACCTGAGTAAAGTCTGCCTTACTGGGTTTTTTTAATAATTTTTTTAAATTGAGGTATAGTTGATTTACAACATTATACTAGTTTCAGCTGTTCAACATAGTGATTAAAAATTTTTATAGACTATACTCTACTTATAGTTATTATAAAATATTGCCTACACTCCCTGTGCTGTACAATACATCCTTGTAGCTTATTTATTTTATACACGGTAGCTTGTGCCTCTTAAGCTTTTACCTCTATCTTGCTCCTCCTCCCTCCTCTCTCCCCACTGGTAACGCTAGCTTGTTCTCTACAGCTAGCTTGTTCTCTACATCTGTAAGTCTGCTTCTTTGTGCCTACTGTTTTAACAAAAGTCAAGAATAGTATTTCCTTTAATATCCGTTAAAGCTGAATGTATGAATATTCAATGTCTCCCTTAGCAATTCCACTCCAGTTCTAGATATATACTGAACAGAAACGCATATATATGTTCAACAAAATAAATATATGAGAATGTTTATGGCAGCTTTACTTATTATAGTCCCAAAATGGAAACAAAATGGAAAAAACAAACAAACACCCATCAGTACTAGAATGGAGAGCCAAACTGTGGGACAATCACACAATAAAAATATTACAACACATCAGTAAGAATGGTGAACTGTTACAAAGAATGACATAGATGAATTTCGCAAATATAATGGTAAGCCAGACACAAAAGAAAACATTGATTTATTCCAGTTATATAATGTTCAAAAGCAGGCAATACTTAAATATGGTGATAAAAGTCAGATTAATGGTAACCTTTTAGAGAGATTAATGGCTGAGGTAACATGATTATTATCCCAGCATCTAGAATGCTGATAATATTCTAATTCTTGATCTGGGTGGTGATTACACAAATGTATTCACTTTGTAAGCATTCTTAAGGCTGAATATTGAAGATTTGTGCCCATTTCTGTATCTTATTCTTTAAACAAATAACAAGGACAACAATAACGCTGCCATGGCTTGAAAAAGTGCTAGAGTTGCCTTAAGAATTCTGCCACTAACAGTCTTTTAAATATCCTCAAGGTTGTCAAATCTTTGACCTTTGAATGTAGTTTGATTTCTGACAAGAGTCAGAATCTCATTTGGAATCAAATATGAAGAATAAGATGAGATAAAACCATCATTTTTTTTTTATATCTTTTTTTTCTTTTTTGGCCGCAGTGCGTGGCATGTGGGATCTTACCCCAACCAAGTACCAAACCCTGTGTGCCCCATGCAGTGGGATCACAGAGTCTTAACCACTGGATGGCCAGGGAAGTTCCCATAATTTTTTAAAAAAATAAAAATTCATGCTTTGAATGTGCTTTTCTTGTGTGATTTATAAAAATAAAACAAAATTACACCTCATATAGTTCAGAGAATATGCAAGTAACAACGCTGAAGTGTTTCTATATCTTATGTAGCCATGAGCCCCTGTAGGGTGTAACACGCCCTTCTCTAGTGCTTTATTTCTTCCTTCAATTCTCTTTGAAGAATTCAATACTTTTCATTACCACTTTGTCTGATTTCTCCTACCTACTTGCACCCCACATATCCCAACCACACACACAAATGAATCAATGGTCCATGAAACCTTCCTTCATGAAAATTACAGCATGACTTACTGCTTTTTTCTCCCCTTTTGAAAAAGCACAGTATGGAAAAGGAGTGGGGAAGGTAACTTTACAGTAGAGAAATCTGACAGACACTACCTCAGACAGGTGGTCAAGGTTAATGTCAAGAGTGGTATGTCAGCTCTCTCAGGTCCTCACTTCCAAGATGACGAAGAAAAGAAGGAACAACAGTTATGCCAAAAAAGAGCCATGGCCATGTGCAGCCTATTCACTGCACCAACTTCACCCAATGCATGCCCAAGGACACCATTAAGGTCATTAATTAACACAGTAGAGGCCGCAGCCATCGGGGACATTTCGGAAGTAAGTGTCTTCGATTCCTATGTGCTTCCCCACCTGTACTTACATCAAAACTACATTACTGCGTGAGTTGTGCCAGTCAGAGCAAGATAGTCAGGAATCATTCCCGTGAAGCTCATCCCAGACGGACCAAACACTCCCACCCCAGTTTAGACCTGCGGAAGCTGCCCCATGACCTCCACCAAAGTCCATGTAAAGACTAAGTCCTTATAGACTGAAGAAAAACCATCCTCTCCAAAAAAAATATTAAAATGGAAATTATACATTGGAAAAAAAAAATGGTGTATCATGTTGACAGCATGTACTCCTGATGTGCTCTTCCTCCCTAAAACCCATAACCCCAGTCTAATCATGGGAAAAACACCAGACAAATTCGGATAGAGGAGCTTCCTACAATATTCCTGACCAGTACTCCTTGAAACTCTCAAGATCATTAAAAAAAAGAAGAAAAAGAAAGGAAAAACATCTCTATTACCCAGAAGAGCTTATTTCCAATTCAGCAAAGAACCAGAGTTTATGACTCTGAGTTCATACTTTACCAAAAACCTGCGCTGGCCTCATCATCTTTAGAGTTCAGCTTCCAATCTTTACAACACGCTTCAATGAACATGAAAGAAAACACTTGTAGACTCAGCATGGACACTAAAGTGGCATCCACAAGAAATTGCTTTTTCAAGTCCACATTGGAAGACTAGCACTAGTACTTCGAATTTCAATTCAAAGTATATTTATAGAGGGAGAAATATCAAAAATTGTGCCTAACAATGCTAAGTGCCACTTCTGAACGCTAAGGAGATAAATGGCATTAGAAGATCCCTTCCTGGTTAGAAACGCTTTTCTCCTCTTTTTGCAGTATGCTGAAGAACCCTTTACTTACCTAACTACAAATTCATTTAATTCCATATATTCACTTACCTTTAATTTCACAAACTGCCATCTTTATACTTCCTTTGCTCCCTTTGCAAACATCATCTTGTGAATCATAGTAGGACAGGATTCCATTATCTAAAACAAACCAACGAGGCTGCCAACCTACAAAGATCACAAATAACAAAACAGCAATAAAAAAGTACTTTAATCACACAGAAAACTATGATTACAAAATTTACCATCCATGTCATTTCTTGGCTCTAAAATAACATTCTGACAATGAAAATCTTAATTGCCAAGATCTGCCCAAAATACTCTTGCATCAATCTCCATTTTGCTGGAAGAGATTTCTGGAGAAACCTCTAGATCAGAATAAATATGGGGAATAATACCTTTATTCTGGCTTACAACCTTCTCATTAACAACCCATCAGACCCATCTTCAAAAATAGCCCTACACACAGAAAACAGCCCAAACACAATTGCCCCTTTCTTCTAAGGGAAACAGAGTCAGGTTATAACATAATGGAAAATGCAACAGAAGACATGGATTCTAGCCCTAGTTTTGTTATCATTCTTTGTCCCAGGTTGAATAACCTGAGACGAATTTTCATCCCATTAAATATCAAAAATTCCCAGTCTCCAAAATGAGTGAATTGAACAAGAAGACCTCTCAAGTGCCACCTCGCCCTCTAATTCTGCAATGTGGCTTTCCTCTCTCCTATAAAATACTCCACCTAAGCCAACTCCCTTGCACACAGTGAGTGCTGAATGATTTACAGTCTCTCACACAGAAGTCGCATACCCTGTGGTGAGAGCATGGAGCCACCACTCCTCTCTCCTTGCCCTGCTGTTGCACAGCTCAGGCAGAAATGCTAGAAATTGAAATCATTCATTTAATTAGCATTGACTCAGTGACTACAGCACACAACTATCACAGACTTGGCTCTAATGCGAAGCTGGGGGTGATGATGTCTTTCCTTGAAGCTCAACTCCCACTCTTGCAAGCCATACTCAGTGTTCCCTGAAATCTTATCAAGCATGCCACTAATTTACAACAGTTCACTGATTAATAACATGGTGACCATGCTGGAGGCAGTGCGACTGCCCTTGTTCTTTCTGTGACTGTTAAATCACCATTCAGCCTGGTCACTTTACACACTGTCTGCTATATTAATCAGTTCAGTTTTTCTGGGCCAAATAGTACCAAGACAGTGACAGATAGGGGAATCATTCTTACATCCTGATATAGACCCAGGATTTACCTCCCCAAAAGGCTTTACCTATAACACTTTTGAAATGACAATGCTGAGTAATCATAAAAAGATTAACAGCAGGGAATGTGATAATACAGTTCAGAGGGATGGATATCCAAAACCAAGTTTCAGAGGCTTGGAAAATTCTTTTTACGAAACTCTATACTCCTTAATGAGGTCTAGCAAATTAGAAGGTAAGTTCTTCTGGTACATGAACTTTATCTTGTTCATCACTGAATTCCCAAAACCTGGGAAAGGTGCTTGGCACACAACAGGTACTAAAAAAAAATTTAATTCTCAAGTGATTGAATGAATGAATGATTACAGAAAACTGAGATATTGCCTGTTACCCATAAGAGTACAGATACACAGTATATCCATAATGTATTGGGCATGCATAGAAATGATGAGGATGGTATCTTTCCAAATATTAATTCACCTTGGCAAACAAATTATAAGAAGGTTATGGTGAAAATACACTCCTCTAACCCCAGTCTAGTGTGCCTACAGGACAAATTGTGATTTTGTAAGCCTGCATTATTGTGATTCAATACCTCTTTAAAATAAATATTGAGCAAAATGATTCATTTAGAATTTGTACCAACTTGAAAAGTGACTATAGTTAAGTATATTAATCTAAGACTGCTAATGATCTCTACATACCTCTTTGAAGAAATATTTAATGAAACAATCTCTAATTGATTCACACATATATATAAGGGCTATATCTGTGAAAAAAATGCATAGGTATTCCTTTTTCTAATACGTTTTCATAACACACATTCTTTTTTATCTCAAACTACCAAATGTTACTGAAATTCTTATTCTCTACAAAGGATTCTTAAAGCACACTGTCATCAAACTGGAAGGTTCCTTAAAGATCACTTAGTATGAACAGCTATTCATCCTTCTGACCTAAGATGAACTAAAATAATCAGCATGCCACTGAGCCAAATTTAAATTTTAAAAATAGAATTCTTCCAAACAAAAGATTTCATTTCATCAAGCTTCTACACTGCATACTAGCAGTTAACTTAAATGCTCTGCAAAGATTAAAACCTTAAGTACACAACGTTAAAAGCTCAACCAGCTGGTGCTCAGCGACAGGAGATGAGAAAGAGGGCCACTAAGACCACATTTAGCTCCAGGAATAAATTTTGACTCATCTTAGTAATCACCCATTGCTCTGGGCTATGCATAAGATCCTCACATGACCTCCCAAGCCACTGCGTGCTTAGAATGTTTGCAATGAGATGATCATCTGCATCTCAAAGCAGAGTAACTACCATCTCAAAGTTAAACTAAACAGTATAACTGTTCTCACAACAGCCCATGTGAAAATGCCTAATAAAAAAAATTTGCCTCGTTTTTTTAAATGTTTCCTGTTAAAACATACCAGTTACAGAAATAAAGTGTTTGACATTCTAATGCAAACAAAACATCCATGTATCATAAATGTTAAAGCATTCACTGCTATAAATGTCTTTAACATTCCAACTAATCAAAAAGAAGAGACAATTATAGCTCAGTGCTTATGTCTTTAAGTGTTTATGTGCAAATTTTGCACAAGGTCAGATGGACACTAGTTGAATGTCTGATACAATTACTAAGGGGTTCAATACTTTTGGCAGAGTGAACAAGTGGGCAGCAAATCAAGACTGGCCTATTACACTAAACCAAGAAATCTGTTTGCTATTTAATCCTACTTTAAATCCACTCCCCTTCCTCTAATTTGGTGAGATCACAGAATTCTGGAGTTGGAAGACACCTTCAGGATAAACTAGTTGATCACCACTGCCCTATGAGACAGATCTTGAGAGGAAAAAGTGACTTGTCCTTACTGTTAGCTGATGGCAGAGATGGGACTACAACTCAGATTTAAGGCTCTTTTAATAAACCAGACTGTTGGTGTCATGGAAAAGGGCCCTTCCCTGCTGGTCTCTCATTTCTACAGAAACACCTAGTTCTTTGGTGTTCTTCCTTTCAACCAACTTCATGAGTGAAACTGATTTGCCTGCTCCACCTTCTGTGTCTTGCACTTTCTCCCACAATTTCTCACACACTTACCTGAATACCAAAACATAAGGATAACTCATTGACAATCAACCCCTAAGAGAATATAATCTGGGAACAGCTTCCAAAATCTTGCTTGCTATGCTTGAACAACTTCAACGAAGAGAACTTTTAAAATAAACCGTGTTGCTAAGGAAAATTAAAAGAAACAGTGAAAAGATTTCCTAAAACGAAATCTTGATTTTAAAGGGCCCATCACAGTCCTATGCCCCAACAACTCAGTTATCAACAAAATGCTGAATTAAGTGTGAATAAAGGCAGAGACTGCAGCAACACATGTAGAGTGACTAGGAATGGTTCCGGAAGCTACAGGAGAAAACAGAAGTATTATTACACGGTCAAAGAAATGGTCAGGTGCACTTCCCACCCTCAGGATGGTGCGCAGCCTCGAACTGTCCCCTGCAGAGGCCAGATGGGCACTTACAAGGGACAGAGAGAGCGATTAAGCCCGGGAACCAGACAGAAGCGATTCGCTGTGAGGGTCCCCGCCGGCCTGCCGGAGGGAGGAGGAGCCCCTTACCCGCCTTCTCCGCAGCCTCCCTGCCTGAGCCCGTCCAAGTTCTCTCCCCGCCGCCCCCACCCCCACCCCGGTCAGTGGAGCCCTCATACCCGTGAGATAGTTGGTCCACTTGTACAGAACTCCCTCCATGCTTCAGAGCCCGGCGCCGCGCATCCTCCTGGCCTGGCGCCGGCCGCGGTGAAGGGGGAAACGCGGGGCCTGGGCAGCCCCTCCCGGCCCGCCCGGGCCCCTCCCCGGGCGCCCCCAGCCAGCACAGAGCAGCCCTCAGCCCGCGCGCGCTTCCGGGACGTGGCGGCCCTCAGAGGCCGGGACGGCGGCCGCCGCGTGGTGCTTGGGGGCCTTGAGACATCCCCGGGCGAGCCCCGAAGGCGGCGGCAAATTCGGGACCGCGGCCGGCCTCCCGCTCGCGCTCCCACCGCCCCGCTGCTCCCTTCCGCGCCCCGGCGCTCCTTCCTCCTCGCCCGCCTTCCTTTCCTCCCCCAGGTCTCTCGTTTGTTTTCATTGACCTCGACGTCGCTTTCACTTCCTGGATGAAAGGGGCCGGCTCGTCCCGGGAAACCCCTCCCCCGCGGCGGGGCTGGAGGAGCGGGCGCGCCTTGCTGCGGCTCAGCCCAGCCCGAGGCTGCGCGAGGAGGGCGGGTCGGAGCCGTGACTCCTCCTCATCCTCCCACAGGCCCTAGGCTGGCGGCCCTGGGTTCCCGCTCTCACCCAGAACGCCGAGCCTCGGACCGACGGCCCCCCCGGGGCCTAAGCCTCAGGGCCCGGGACCGGCGGACTCGGACCTGGCTACGTGCGCAGCCCCCGGGCCGACCCTGGGACTAGCCGCCCCCCTCCCCCACCCACGTCGCGCTCGTAGGCCTCTCAGGTTTTCCTGTAACTGAGTCTCAGGTCTTTCTGGTGGTTTTTTCAAAAAAAAAAAAAAAAGCCTCCTCTTTATGTTTCCTTCGTATCCTTCTCCCATTCAGGGGGTCCGAGAAATTATCTTCTAGGAAGTCAGTGTACATTGAGAGTCCCACCACGCCGACAAAGAATCTTAGCCACAACTTCATTTAGAATATAAAACACGGAAGCAAGCGTTGGACTTTATTTTAAAAATGGAAGTTTTCTCTAGCCTTTATGATTTTTTAAAATCCTGTTTGGAAATGACCATCCCCTTGTATAATTGACAATAATTTTCAGATTTCTGTAATTTCACAAGCTTTAAGCAAAGCCGATATAAGCAGGCTCGGTGCTGCGGCTTTTAGGCTTTCAGCATCACTGAGGCGGATAACACCTCCCCTTCCAGAGCCTAATCCAGGCCTTCGCTGAGGTCCTTCTGGTTTGGGTAAAAGTCTTTGGGTGTTCGCTTGGAAATACGGCGAATTGACGGATAGATGGACAGATGGAAATGTATTTAATAAATCGAATACGAATAGTTAAATGTTAATGATAGAATCCAAGTAGTGGATATAAGGCCGCGGTGATGGGGTAGTAAAATTTATTGTTTGTTGTAAAGTTCTTCATGCTAAAATGTTGGGGGTGAGGATATAAGGCTGGCTTTGTGTCGGACTTGGTCAAATCCCTGCCGCGTATTAGCCGTGAGATTGAAACAGAATGCCCAATACTCAAATTACCTAGTTTTCTCGTCAGTGGAATGTGGATAATTACCTATGTCGCAGACTTGGTAAGAAAAGCAAAACTGTTAAGAGCTTTACCCGCACTCCTAGAAGCCCTCAAATCAAGGGCGACAGCGAGTGGTGAGGGAAGGAAATGCAAACCAGCAGCCGGTCCCGAATCGCTGGAGTCGGCTCTGGGGAACAGCCGTTAACCCGCTTCGGGGAGCAGCGGTACCTCTGTGTACTAGTGTGTGGCTTAGCCTGGAACCGCTTGATGCATGACTTCGACCCCGAGAAGGCGCTTCAAAGACACCGCAGAAGCAGAATGCCTCCCCCGATGCCCACCAGTTCTCTAGGGATCTGAGGAGACGCCTTTCATGCCCAGAAATGACAATCGTATCCTCGGACTACGACATCCCATCAGTCTTATTTCCTCTTTTGCCAGTTTTAAAAGGTAACGCGAACGTTACTATCGAACCCTGAGGAAACTGTTTGTAAATTATGCAGACTTAGCGAGAAGATGCGGTGCAAGTGTGGAGTGTTGCCTTAGCGACTGAAAACAGCCAGCCAAAGCTAGGGGTCCCACCAGGACGAAACCAGCAGCCAACGCGCAAAAATTCCGCTGCTGGGCGCGCCGCAGGGAAAGGGGGCGGGGCCACGCTTCACCCCGCCCCCGGCCTTTTATGACGTAGGACAATGACTGCCACGCGTCGTAACTAGGCTGCTGGCGCGGCCACTCCGCGCCAGTGACACGCATGAGGGAACGCGGTGGTCATCTGGGGCCGACTCTCGGAATCATGCATTTCTTATTTAGGTTAATCATTTTCGTTTACCTGTGGGGCATTTTTACTGCTCAAGGACAAAAGGCAGAGGAGAGCATAGAGGAAGTGAAAATTGAAGTTTTGCATCGTCCAGAAAACTGTTCTAACACAAGCAAAAAGGGAGACGTGCTAAATGCCCATTACGACGGCTTCTTGGCTAAAGACGGCTCGAAATTCTACTGCAGGTAGGAAATGATGCGAACAGCTCCCGCGTCCAGTTGATGCACTAAATCTAGCCTCCCTCCACCAACCAGAAACCTAATTTGTTGTTTGATTTGTTCTTGTTTTTTAACAGCGAGAGTTCAGCCTTTTATTTCTAGGGGGGAAATCAGATTTGATACAGTATTTCCCTATTAGATGGAATATTATCTTAAATTACTGAAAATGTTGACCCAAGAAATTATTAAAAATACACACATCCATACACTCCCCCGACCACCACCACTACCCTTCGTACCTATAGAAGTAAGTCAAGGTACTGTTTGTAAGAATGTTCACACTTTTCCTTTGCTGTGGGTTGGAGCCTCCTTACTGAGGACTACGTAGAGTTGTTTGGGAGATATTGTCTGGCCTTCAGAAGCACGATATTTACTGGCTGGAGGCCACTTTCCAGCTGTATCAAGAAGCCACTACAATGACTTTGTCTGGTGACTTCCGGACCCTGTGTCCTGCCTGCCCCCTCATCCCACCACTACTTACTCTGATTTAATTGATGGTTTATTACTCAGAGGTAGAATGTCTTTTCTCCTTCTGTGCTCTTACCCTATAAAAATACAATTGGGGAAAGTTAGTTCTTTGCATCTAGAATAGAGAAATTTAATAAGAAGAAAAAATACAAATTTTAATCATGGTTCAAATGACTTTTTGAGGCTAAACCTGTACCATTATTTTTTAGAACAAACCCAGAATGGTAAATAAGTCATTTGGACAATCCATGCAGCTAGTTAGGGGCAGGAGACCCATTAAAAAGTTAACTGTTGAATAGTTTTTGTAAAGATGACAAAACAAGAAAATGAGATGACTCCTAATGACTAGCTTTGGGCAAATCATACCTCTGTCTGGCTATTATGAGGGAAGTTTGAGCCAAACACCCCACTAGGGGGTTCAGAATGAATCTTAATATAGGAAAAGAGATGGTTAGAGAGGACTCCAATTTTAAATTGGAACTAAATGCTCAGCTGTATTTTAAAGTTTGATTTTATTTTTCTTGAAATCAACTTACCTAGGTGTTGTTTTTAATTATAGCCGGACACAAAATGAAGGCCACCCCAAATGGTTTGTTCTTGGTGTTGGACAAGTCATAAAAGGCCTAGACATTGGGATGACGGATATGTGTCCTGGCGAGAAGCGAAAATTGATTATACCCCCTTCATTTGCATATGGAAAGGAAGGCTATGGTAAGGTGTTTTAATATGTATATCTCTAAGTTATATTTAAAAATAAGTCATAGACTTCGGGTATATAGTTAAAAAATCAAAAGCAGACTCTCAAAGTTAAATAAGATATAGAATATAGGGTCCAATAAACTTTAGCTCTATCAAGTCCAGTCATCATTAAAGAAAGAAATTAAAACAAAAATGATATACCATTTTCACCCATCAGATTAGCAAAGACATAAAAGTTGGCAAAGGTATGGAAAAAACAGCAGTCCCATGCATTATTGCTGGGAATGTAAATCATTCGACCTCTTTAGCAATTTCTATCAAAATTTAAAATGTACATATCCTCTGATCCCTTAGTTCCATTTCCAGGAATGTGTACCAAGGTACATCTTAAAGAACATGGATTGCAGACTTTTTTGGGTAGCAAGACTGCAAACTACCCGAGTATCCCTTAGTAGGAAATTAGTTAACTAAGTTATGCTATATCTATACAGTGGATTATTGTGCAGCCAGTAAAAAGAATGAAGTAGAGCCATATGTATTAATGTGTTAAAGATAAAATGGGATAGAATATATTCCTGCAACAAATATTTATTGAGCATCAGTGCCTGGCTCTATTCTAGGCACTGAGCATAAAGCAGTGTACAATGCAGAAACAGTTTCCTAACCTCAATGAGAGCTTACATGTGAGAGGGAAAATTTCACATACGTATCATGTATCTACATAGACTATCTAAAAAATACACCATCTGATGATATTAAATGTTCCTGGGAAGGAGGCCTGAGGGTCAAGGGTAAGGAGATTTCCTCTCATTCTGTAATATATTATACTATTTAAGTTTTTTACTGTATGCATGTACTAAATTTTTTATTGAAGTATAGTTGACTTAAAATACTATATTAGTTTTAGGTATAAAACATGGTGACTCGATATATTTATAGATTACACACCATACAGAATTATTACAGTATTATTGACTATATCCCCTGTGCTGTATATAACATCCCAATTGGTGGGAATGTAAATTGGTACAGCCACAACTGAAAACAGTACAAAAGTTTCTCAAAAAATTAAAAATAGAACTACTATAATGATCCAGCAATTCCACGCCTGGGTATTTTTCTGAAGAAAATGAAAACACTAATTTGAAAAGATATATGCACCCCAGTGTTCATTACAGCATTATTTACAATAGCCAAGATATGGAAACAACTTAAGTGTCCATCGATGGATGAATGGATAAAGAAGATGTGGTATACACACACACACACACACACACACACACACACAACACACACACACACACACACACACACACACACACACACACACCACTGGAATATTACTCAGCCATGAAAAGGAATGAAATCTTGCCATTTCTAACAACATGGATGGACCTAGAGGGTATTATGCTAAGTGAAATAAGTCTGACAGAGAAAGATATGTATTAATTTTTCAAAAATTAAATTTTTTAAAATCACTAAAGTTAAAAGTGGAGCAGAATAGAGAAATTTTTAAGAGGGGAAAATGGGCTGTGTGGCAGAGGGCCGGTTTCTATATTGCATTCTCAGTTGGGTCCTTGCTTCCTATTGCTGTGTGAAGACTATAAAGTTTGATTTTTCTTTTGGCCACACCCCAGGGCTTGCGGGGATCTTAGCTCCCCGACCAGGGATTTGAACCCATGCCCCCTGCAGTGGAAGTGCAGAGTCCTAACCACTGGACCATCAGGGAATTCCCCAAAGGAAGAATCTTTACCTCCTCATTCTATTTAGAGCCCTTCTTAACCCCACGTATTTGAAATATTTAGAATATAATTAAAGCAATTAAAGATTTTCTACAATGAAATGTTGTCTTTACTCCCCAATATTTCATTGAAATGGCACACCCTCTTTAAGGCTGTTAGTTTACTCATTAGGCGGAATGGTTCCCTCGCCTATTCTTTCCAGCAAAAGTAGGGGATCACTGCCCCAAATTGGATTGGAGGGAAGTTAGTGGTACAAGTCAGATCCAATAAGATTTAAAGCTCCTAAAGAGACAGTTCCAAATAACTACAGCTTCACTTTCAAAGCTTTTCGCCAATCATTTGGTTCCATCAAAATAGCTCCCACAGAACCATAATTAGTGTATCCTATTTTTAGTTGTAAAGGAACCTAGGAGAGGGAGAGAGAATTGAAGATAAATTGAACGCAGTCTTGTCCTAAAAATGCTGTCATAGGTTGAGGTCAATTCTAGGCAAAATGATATAGGCAGAGTTTGCCTTTCATTCTCCTTAATCTCATTTTCAGAGTTTCTCTTTCTCTCTTGCAGATACCTCCACATTCTGCCTGCTACCAGGGCACCCACATCTCTCATCAATAGGTGCTCATCTTGGGTCCTGTTACCCTGTGACAAATGAGTACTTGTTTTATCCTTTTTGTAAACTAATTTATGCTTAGATACAAATGACTACCCAGTCTGCCTAAGCTATTAATAAGCCAGACCCTTGCTACAAAAATGTAGAAATTTGACTTGAAGTTAGTTCATATTCAATTTGAGGTGTCTTCAATAAATATATAAAAATAATGAATCTGACTAGTAACATCACCAACACCTACATTTTACACGTAAGGAAACTGAGGCCCGACAAAAGTGTGTTCTTTGGAATGTAGTTAACTGCTAGTTTACCTGCATTATTTATAATAGCTTACTAATAGCTTGAATTCAATTATTTTAAAAGCTGCTGTGTATACCATAAGTAACTGCTTAACAAACAATATCTTGATTGAATAAGCTTTTTTAAATAAGTTGTTATTAAGACCTAACATTAGCTATAACTTTATTTTAGGTAGTACTTGAAGAAGTCTTTTCCTGTGCGCAATATCTTTGCCTAATGTCACAGAGCACCCCTGCATGTCTTGAAATGCATGTGACTTGTTAGTGCTTTAATTAACAGTACATGTGGTATGTATAGATTCTTTACATTAACTTCTAATTCTTTGATCTGCTTCTCTAAATACAAGTAATTCTATAGCAAATGCATATTTTTCTCTTCTTTATACTGTAATTTTTTAGTAAGATAAAACTTAACTGGCAATATAGTCTATGTTTACAGTAGAATTTTGGGGAAACTTAGACTTGTAATATTTTTTAAGAAATTTGAATTTGTGTTTTGAATTTGTTTTTAATTATTGTCAGGAGAAGTTACTTTTCTGTCATAAAGAGGTCTTAACTGGACAGAATAGGAATCGGTTTTGTAAAAATGATCAGTCAATCAATCTCTAGCTCTTTTACTATAAAGTCAGGTAATATGTGGTATGTTGGTTGGGATGGTCACATTAGTCATGTAATATGTGAGTAGATTTTTCTATGTCCTGGCTTTGGAGATGGCTGATCCACTTATTTTGGCTGTAACTTTCAAGCTTTTTTCTTTGGACTATGTAAATACTTTAGCAAGAATTCTCCACTTTTTCATTTAAAAAATTACTGTTTGCTTCAAAGAACAAACTTAGCCATTTTTTAAATAAGTGATAGAGGCCATTCATTCAACAAATATTTGAGTAACTATAATGTACTGGTGACAAAAGCCACCCAGTGCCTCTTAGCAAGTCATTTCTGCAGGTCATTTTTATGAATGGCCATCTGAAGTAGCCCATAGATTGCTAAAGTCATCTGTGACATCACTTAATAGATTAACTTTATTAAAGAGAGCTATTTAACTTAATACTTAGAAGGCTTTTTTGTGATTATAAATTTCTTCATGAAATTGTTACTGGTTTGTTCTGTCATTGCACTATTGTTTGTCTATAAAAATTTGAAAGACATGTATACTAATACATATATTTTATTCATACTTCCAAATAACTGAACAAAATCATTTTCTAAAAGATACCTATCTTTGAAATTGTTCTGCCTGTGAATTTCTTCTCTGCACTAGCTCTCTCCTGTATAATGTTGGGGTATATTAATAAAAATTACATGATTTAGGGCTTCCCTGGTGGCTCAGTGGTTGAGAGTCCGCCTGCCAATGCAGGGGACACGGGCTCGTGCCCCGGTCCAGGAAGATCCCACATGCCGCGGAGCAGCTGGGCCCATGAGCCATGGCCGCTGAGCCTGCACGTCCGGAGCCTGTGCTCCGCAACGGGAGAGGCCACAACAGCCACAACAATGAGAGGCCCGCATACCGAAAAAAAAAAAAAAAAAAGAATACACCTGCCAATGCAGGGGAGACGGGTTAGAGCCCTGGTCCAGGAAGATCCCACGTGCCGCAGAGCACCTAAGCCCATGCGCCACAACTACTGAGTCTGCGCTCTAGATCCCGTGAGCCACAACTACTGAGCCCACGTGTCACAACTACTGAAGCCCACGTGCCTAGAGCACGTGCTCTGCAACAAGAGAAGCCACCGCAATGAGAAGCCTGCGCACTGCAATGAAGAGTAGCCCCCGCTTGCCGCAACTAGGGAAAGTCCACGCACAGCAACGAAGACCCAACGCAGCCAAAAATAAATACATTAATTTTTAAAAATACATGATTTATATTTATTTCAATTTAATCAGGAAATAATGGTCCCCTGGGTCTTTAGAACTGACTTGGTTTGAAGACATATGGAAAAAGTGTTCCTAAGAAATATTTAGAAAGCAATTTTTATAAATATGAAATAATATAATCATAATGCTATAATGGCTATTTGTAAATAAATATTTGAACGTTATCTTCATGTAAGTTAAAGTGTTAAAATTTACACCTTTAGCAGAAGGCAAGATTCCACCTGATGCAACGTTGATTTTTGAGATTGAGCTCTATGCTGTGACCAAAGGACCACGAAGCATTGAAACATTTAAACAGATAGATGCGGACAATGACCGGCAACTTTCTAAAACTGAGGTAATTCAAACAGATTTCATATGTACAATCTCATTTTTTGTCACATCTGTGTTATAGCTATTATTTTTACTTCTACCTAGTATGGACTGATTAATTTGCTTTTATAGAGCTGGTTACAAAAAAACTAAATTCCAAGAAGAAAATGTACTTTTTTAATGTAAAACTTGAAACTAAGACTGTTTAATTTCCTTTCTCCCTGCAAGAGGGTCATTAAAATACCAAACTAATCTCTACGAGGCATTTCTGGCATCTAACCTACAGGAGAAGATCTTTTCAAGCAGCACTGTAGGAATTTGTAACTGGGCAAACAATTCCCACCTCATAGGATTGTGAGGATTACATGAGATTATTAAAAGAGCTAGGAAAAATTTGAACTGTGTAGTCCAGAAAGTTGGTAAACAGGGTCCTGGAGTTCAGTTACCTAGCTTCTGCATCCTTAAAAAGCTAAAAATAGAGTTGTCATGTGATCCAGCAATCCCACTCCTGGGCATATATCCAGACAAAACTATAATTCAAAAAGATACATGCACCCCTATGTTCATAGCAGCACTATTTACAATAGCCAAGACATGGAAGCAACCTAAATGTCCATCGACAGACGAATGGATAAAGAAGGTGTGTGTGTGTGTGTGTGTGTGTGTGTGTGTGTGTGTGTATACACACACACACACACAGGAATATTACTCAGCCATTAAAAAAAAGTGAAATAATGCCATTTGCAGCAACATGGATGGACAGAGAGATTATCATACTAAGTAAACTAAGAGAAAGACAAATATCATATGGTATCACTTATATGTAGAATCTAAAAAAATGATACAAAAATGAACTTACTTACAGAATAGAAATAGACTCACAGACGTAGAAAACAAACTTATGGTTACCAAGGGGGAAAGGAGGAGAGGAGGCATAAATTGGGAATTTGGGATTGACAGATACACGCTACTATATATAAAATAAACAACAAGGACCTACTGTTGTCCCTGTAGCACAGGGAACTATATTCAGTATCTTGTAATAACCTATAATGGAAAAGAATCTGAAAAAGAATAGATCATAGATATATAGATATTTGTATAACTGAATCACTTTGCTGTGTACCTGAAACATTGTAAATCAACTATACTTCAATGCAAAAAAAAAGTGATAATAAATAAAATACCCAGCCTTGTTTAACACTATCTCCAAAACGTTGTGCTTTACTCTCTTTAGTTATTATATGTATTAATATATGATTTATTTATGTAATATACATAATTTCCAATAGAAATATAATTGAGTTACATACATAATTTTAAATGTTTTAGTAGCCACATTTTAAAAAGTAAAAAGAAACAAGTGAAATTAATGTTAATTAACTCAATATATCTAAAATATTGCCATTTCAACATGAAACCAATATAAAAATTATCAATGACATTTTTTATTATCTTCAAAATTTGTTGTGTATTTTACCCTTACAGTAGCTTGTCTCAATTTGATCTACCACATTTCAAGTGCTTAATGGACATATATGGCTAGTAGCTACCATGTTAGGCTGTGCTTATAGTGTGTCTTTGCTTAGAGAAATGTCATATAGAGAAAACGGAATACTTCAGAATACCTGTTCCTTATTTGACATTAGAGAGATGATCATAATTTGTAGATTGGGGGAGAGCTATAGAAGCATAGAAAAATTAAGAAAATTAAATTTTATTTCAAAACCTGTAGTTGGGTTTTTTTATTCATTATACATATTTATTATTGGGTTGGCCAAAAAGTTCATTCGGGTTTTTCATAGGCTGGAAAAACCCGAATGAAACTTTTTGGCCAACCCAATAACTTTAGAGATTATAGAAATGCCAATTTGGATTTTATTCACTAATGGAAATTCTTAAGAGGGAGTTTCCTTTGGTAATGTGGATAGTGTAGATTATTGGAAAGCATTTAGTTTCAACAAAATTCAATTCAAATCTTAATCTGAGTATGTACCACTAACCACCTATAACCTCGGGGGAAACTAGTTTGAAGATCTGTTTCTCTTCAGAAAATTGCTTCAAAGGTTGAAAAAATTAAACCTCAAATAGCTTTTTAAGTTTTTGTATCACTTATTATAAGCAGTCTTAGATATGAGTTTCTTTATGTAAACATTTTCTCAAAGTTGCTGGAAATTTCTTGTGATATATTTTTATTAAAGAAATATTATTTTGGCCTAGATAAGTCATTACCTGAAAAAGGAATTTGAAAAAGATGAGAAGCCACGTGACAAGTCATATCAGAATGCAGTTTTAGAAGATATTTTTAAGAAGAACGACCATGATGGTGATGGCTTCATTTCTTCTAAGGAATACAATGTCTATCAACATGATGAACTATAGCATATTTTTATTTCTAAATTTTCTTAGCTATTTACTGTACTTTATATGTAAAACAAAGTCACTTTTCTCTGAGTTGTATTCTCTATTTTTCCCCCATGAACATATTTTGATCCCTTCAATACATGTAATTTTGGAATAATAAATGTGAGGCTGTTTTGCAAAAGTTAACTTTCAAGTAAGGCGTGATTGTGTTTCCTTTTGCTTTATTCTGTTAACATGAATTGCACCACCATAAAATCGACCTCTGCATCCTAGTGGGCAGCTTTTCCCCTTCAGGTTATAGGAGGACATCTATGTCAAAATCCACAAGCTCTTCCCAACTCTAACCTTAACAGCATGTATAGTTATGTAAATATCCAATTTTTAATATTTAAAGTGCCCCATATTTTTAAAATATTTAATAGGGACCCAGGAATTAACATTTCATTTGTTTATACATTTCACAGCATTATGGATAGTAGGATATAAAAATCATAGGACCGAGGAATCTTCCTTTAGTATACATGCAGGAAAGTATTAGTTGTATAACTCTGTCAGAGAGCCTCAACACAGTCTCTGTACTTTTTGGTGTAAGTTTCTGGCCTTAGGTATTTGTTCCAATGACTAATGTTTGAAAGACATTTCATCAGACCAAAGGCTTTGTGCCTCTATCTTAGAGCAGGCATCATAAAGTCTGTACTGCTCTGACTCTTGCATTCCCTCAGACATCATTATACGCCTCTTCCTTCTCGTAGGCCTTTATATCTACCATCCCTAACTTTTTGTCTTGATAGTTTTAAATTGATGCTACGCTATTTCTTAGTCTCCCTTTCTCTAGGTATCTCTATCCTATGTCACTTCTCACAATGTTCTTGTTATTAACCATGAACGAGCATTACAAACTGGTATGCCATCAAGTTTTTGATAAATGTGTAGAACTTATTTTACACATGAGGATATCAAATGAGGATGCAGATGAGGATGTAAAGTGCCATGGCGATTTTGTGTCATGGTCAAATCATTGTGGTCCAACATGTTGAGAATAAGAGGTAAGAGATGCTGTAGAAAATCATGTTGGTACCCAAGAAAGGATACATATTTATTGGAACATGTAAGATTTACTTACTGTGTATGTAGAAAGTGTGGTTAGGCAGTAAATAGCTCTATTCAAAACCAACTGAGTTCAAAACAAAGTCTTTTCCATTTTCTGAAACTTGCTCTTTCCAAACCATTGTTCACTGTTCATCTTTTAACCTCTTTAAATATACTGCTAGAAATCCTATAATTTAAAAGTACAAGGGCAACACAAAAACCACTAGATTAGTGGATATTACATATGCATAGCACAGTTAGACACTTTGTAAAATAAAAACCTTTACTATCTTTTCTTTCCCCCCTATATTTCTTCATTCCTATACCCAATTTTATAACTCCTCCTCACTTAATCATCAACTTTCATCCCTTTACTTCCCTCAGAAAAACCCGCTCCGTTCAAGTAAACTAAGTTGCTAATACAATATTATGTTTTGGTTTGGAAACTGCCCCCATTCTCTATATCCATATTAATAAAAGTCACTAGAGGTTTTTTTGATCAGTATACTCATATTTGCACCTGAATCATAATATACTCGGCCCAAAACAAAAATACCGTGAAGGCTATAAATGGAAATTATCCTATGATACCAACTTTCTAATTCTAACCTTTCTGTCCCATTGTTTTATACCAAGTGCTTTTAAACTTATGTTTGTTTTTTATTTATTTATTTTTGGCTGCATTGAATCTTCGTTTCTGCACACAGGCTTTCTCTAGTTGTGGTGAGGGGGCGCTATTGGGCCTAATCAAGCAGAGGGCTCAGAAGAGCCCGACAAGTTTGATCAAGGAGAGACTTTTTGTCACAGATAATGCCAAACTGTTTACCAAAGTAATCGTACCAATTTGTTTTTCAACTAGTATGAGAGTTTCAGTTGCTTTTCATCCTCACCAAAGCTTACTATTAGCAATTTGAAGATTTTGAATACTTCAAGTATACCTAGTGCTATCTCATGGTGGTTTTTTTTTAAAACACTAAATGGATTGAATCACTTTTATTTATTTATTTTTGGCTGCGTTGGGTCTTCGTTGCTGCACTCGGGCTTTCTCTACTTGCGGTGTGCGGGGGCTACTCTTCCTTGAGGTGTGCAGGCTTTGCATTGCAGTGGCTTCTCCTGTTGCAGAGCACAGGCTCTAGGCGTGTGGGCTTCAGTAGTTGTGGCACGCGGGCTCAGTAGTTGTGGCTCGCAGCCCCTAGAGTGCAGGCTCAGTAGTTGTAGCGCACGGGCTTAGTTGCTACGCGGCATGTGGGAGCTTCCCAGACCAGGGCTCGAACCCGCGTCCCCTGCATTGGCAGGTGGATTCTTAACCACTGCACCACCAGGGAAGTCCCTAAACTTATGTTTTAAAAAATTATAGGGCTTCCCTGGTGGCGCAGTGGTCGAGAGTCCGCCTGCCGATGCAGGGGACACGGGTTCGTGCCCCGGTCCGGGAAGATCCCACATGCCGCGGAGCGGCTGGGCCCGTGAGCCATGGCCGCTGAGCCTGCGTGTCCGGAGCCTGTGCTCCGCAACGGGAGAGGCCACAACAGTGAGAGGCCCGCGTGCCGAAAAAAAAAAAAAAATTATAGATGATGGTAAATGAACACGGAGATTTACTCAAATTCTAATCACATTTAAATAGTTTAAAAGATAAAATATTAATCCTTCCACATACATATAGTATACAACTATTTCGTATTTACGTAATTGCCTAATGACTTCATAGGCATATGCCTAGTAGTGACTGCTGTACTATTTGATTTCTGGAACTTTAACATAGTATTTTTGTAATAATTTTAAAATGGTGTATAGTAAATAATTTAGGTTGCTTGTGTATAAAAAAATTTCAGATGTCTTACAGAGTAGATGCAAAAGGTCTCACGGAACTAAATACGTTAAATGGTTTAAACATTTTCAAAGGAGAAAAGAAATAAACATGTCCCAGCTGCCTTAACTTTAAAATGACTGTAGTGAGTTTTTATAAAGACAAAGCTGGCGAGCACATATATGTGTACATCACAAAATGGCAGCCCATTACCACTATCAGTCATCTTTAATTGTGTACACAAAACCCCACACTGAGCTCAGTGTGCTTTTAATTTGATACCACAATTAAACATTTAGGATTACATTAAATTATTAACACATTTTTCTCATTTTACCAGACCTAGGGCAACAGTTAAAGCACCATAAAGTTGCCACTTGTATACTCTTGTCATTCTTAGATCTTGAATTAAAAGCCAACTAAAAATAAAATTGATATCTAGAAAATTTCTATGTAAAATGAGACTAAATCCCAAAATATACTTCTAAAGTGACTGGCAGATTTTATGAAGGAATATCTATATTCTGAATTTTATATTTAAACCTTTTCCAATATAAACATTATTAATCCTCATGACAATTTATGAGGTAGACACTATTATCATCTCCACGTTATAGATGGGAAAAATGATGCCCAGACAGGTTAATTTCTTGTTCCCCTCCCTCTTTAATTTGCTACAACTCATCAAAGCAAACCTAGATAATTTTGGAAAGGTGTGTGGCACAGTTGCACCTAAAGCACCAGCAAGATACATTGACTTTCCATTTTATTTCATTCTCTTGTGCCAAACATCAAAACAAGGAACTGCATGAAGTCTCACATACTTCTGCCCATCAGCAGAGCACTGAAAGCACCCATAAACCGTCTCCCTTTTAAAGCTCCCCATGCCACAGAGTATGCAAGGTCCTTTTGGAATGCTGTGATTAAGTAAATTAACTCGGATATGAGTCCCTTCTTTGAGTGAAATATCACTCATGCTGAGAGATTTGTCATAATAGTCAGAAAAAAGATCATCTAAGTAAAGCTGTGAACGAGAAATGGCATCCATCACTCTTCTATCTAAAAGGACAAAAAAAGAAATGTGTTAAAAGTCAAATAAAAAATGTATAGCCAAACTGCAATTATAACTATGTGTGAATCTAAACCATCAGTCATGAAATTTGGCTTTTAAATTTAAATTCTTAAGACAGTATTACTGAAGAGATAACCTCAAGTATTAATCTGAGAAGCAAAAAATCTTCAGCGGACATACTTCTTTCAAATAGTATATTTCTCAATCTGTAGAGCAGTGCAAATGTTGCCGTTTCTTCCATTTCAAATCCTCCTTTTGACACTGAAGTGACACAAAGGTCTATAAAAAAAAATTTTAGAAGATGTTATAATTTGAACAACTCATATATATATATTTTTTGCGGTACGCGGGCCTCTCACCGTTGTGGCCTCTCCCGTTGTGGGGTGCTCCGGACGCGCAGGCTCAGCAGCCATGGCTCACGGGCCCAGCCGCTCCGTGGCATGTGGGATCTTCCCAGACCGGGGCACGAACCCGTGTGCCCTGCATCGGCAGGCGGAGCAGGCGGACTCTCAACCACTGCGCCACCAGGGAAGCCCAAACAACTCATGTTTTATTGGGAGTTTTAATTGTGGTTGAATTCTGGTATGTGCCATTCATTTTATTTTTTTAAGTTAAATTTTACATATCTTTAGAAAAGGTAACATTTACATGGTACGAAATTCAAAGAGTACAAAAAGAGGATACGGTGACAAATAAGTCTCTACGTTGACCCCAGCCTCAGTTTTATACCCCGGGGTAACTACTGTTGTGTGTACTTCCAGAAATACTCCATATATTTTACATGCATAAAGAATATGTATATATGTATGTAAGTATGTATATATATAAAATTGTTTAGGCTCAAATAGATACACATTTCTTTAAAATATCATAGAGATTATTCCATGTCAGGATCTTCAGTGCTACATAATTCCTAATGGCTTCACAGTATTCTATTGTGTGCATGCACCATTATTCAACTAGCTGCTGATAATACACCTTAAGGTTATTTCCAATCTTTTGCTATTATGAGCTGACTATCCTTATACCCACATCATTTCATATATGTATATCTATAGGATAAATTCCTAAAAGTGTAAATAAGGCTAAAATATATGTAATTTAAAATTTTGATGGACATATCAGTTCTATCAGTTTACACTTCTAGTGATCAATATTATTGTAAAAACCTACACCCTTGGACTTCCCTGGTGGTCCAGTGGTAAAGAATCCGCCTTGCAACACAGGGGACACAGGTTTGATCCCTGGTCAAGGAACTAAGATCCCACATGCTGCGGGGCAACTAAGCCCACGAGCCACAACTACTGAGCTCGCGCACCTCAACTAGAGAGCCTGCGTGCGGCAAACTCTAGTTGCCCATGCACTCTGGAACCCGAGCGCCACGTGCCCTGGAGCCTGCATGCCACAACTAGAGAAGAGAAAACCCGCAGGCCACAACTAGAGAGAAGCCCGCGTGCTGACACGAAGAGCCTGCGCGCCACAACGAAAGATCTCGCGTGCCCCAACGAAGATCCCGCATGCCTCAACGAAGATCCCACATGCTGCAACCAAGACCCGATGCGGCCAAAAGAATAAATAAATACATCTTTTTTTACAAAAAAAACCTACACCCTTTAGTGTCCCAGATAGAATTTAATTAGTATGATTTGTTTCTGGACTCCCTATTCCCTCCTCCGACAGAACTGCAGAAACAAAAACAGGTCTAAAAATGTTCATAAATCACCATGGCTAAGGGGCTCCCTTGCCTATTCCTTTGGGCTACACCTAGACTTGAGCTGGCTGGTCTAATAATCTTAAAACCCGTGAAATGTAGAAATTTAAACTGAGCTGCACTGCAGTATTATATAAGGTGACAATTTGGGGGAATTATTTGTAACTTTAAGGTTTTAGGGAAAGTCCGGAGTTGGGGGAGCTGGGTCTATGAAAGGAAAACCGTAAGAAAGGTTGTCTTTGGGTACCCTAGTTCGGATGCCTTGACACCTTCAACATCTTACTGTCTACCTACTCTATTTGCCATCATCAAAAGCTACCTATTAGACGATAATTTTTTATTTTCCCATATAAGTCAAGGAAATACTGTCAGTGGATTGTGTTCTCACTCTTAGCTATAATTGTAAGTGGGTGGTGGGAAGACTACAGCCTTCCCCAAGAAACAGGGATGAGGTGATGAGTAAGTAAGGACTGGAGGGTCTTTCCCAGTTACTTCACCCAAACATAATATTGACAGTACTTGAGAGCAGCACTCTTCTATTATTAGACACTCAGAAAGAGACAGAGATTCTCATTAAATCCTTCTTTAAAAATATAATCATTTTGGTGTTTCATGCAAATCACTCACCAAAGGCACCATCCAAGTAAATGAAGAGTTCGAAAACACTGTAAGCTATGGTTGTGTGTGCTGGAAAAACAATAGCTTTGTCCCTTCCCCTGGTATTCTGTTCATCCATAAAATGAAACTATATTAAATAAATTAAATAACATGGTTAAGGAGCACAACACATAAGGATATATTTTTGGAGAAACAAAACATTCCCTACAATCCTACCAAAAACAAACATCCCCACCCCTACAAGCAAAGAATGCTCCTACTTGAATTCAACTGTTTCTAGCAGAGATCCAAATTAATGGTCCATCGGAGACTTGTGATCTATATTAGGAAATACCTCTCACTACTTTCTCAGTTACTTTGTATCAGAGCCAATGATTAGTGCTACCACATGGGTAATGCTCTCTGGCATAGAAACGTTTTTCTTTCAACTGTAAACCAACTGCCTTTAAGTGCTACAGTTGTTTTTAGCCTATTCTGTCCACTGTTCCAAAGCAATTACCAACAATTAAGTAAATATTTCACTCAGTTCATGCCCCCAAAATGATCCAATGTTAAACAATTTGGTGGGCACCTAAATGTAGCCACTGAACAGAACCTTCATTTGCAAAGATTTGAAACGATTATCATTGTACCCTATCTTTCTAATAATTCATTTTAATAAAACAAATCAAGTCATTATTATGCGTCATTATTAGGTGAATGACAAGGACAAATAATACCATAATTGAGCTAAAAATTAAACACAAATAGCTTTCAACATTTTGTGTGTGTGTGTGTGTTACGCGGGCCTCTCACTGTTGTGGCCTCTCCCGTTGTAGAGCACAGGCTCCGGACGCACAGGCTCAGTGGCCATGGCTCACGGGCGTAGGCTCAGTGGCCATGGCTCACGGGCCCAGCCGCTCCGCGGCATGTGGGATCTTCCCAGACTGGGGCACAAACCCGTGTCCCCTGCATTGGCAGGTGGACTCTCAACCACTGCGCCACCAGGGAAGCCCCTCTTTCAATATTTTTTAAAGAACTTAACATTGAATGAAGCATGTTTGGCCATTAACAATATTATTTTAGAAAAATTAATTTAATATAAAAATATAAACTCAACTTTTTAAAATTCAAGTAAAAACTGTATCACTTAAAAATAAAATCAAAGAACTCAACATAACCACTCAATTTGTATTCTTAAAACAGCATAATAGTAATATGAGGGACTCCATTGTACACATTATTTCACAAGGATTAGTGTTTTCTAACATTATTTTACATGTTTATAATTCAAATTTTCTTGGATTTTTTTTCATATTCTAAAACAAAACCATTGGTGTGCAAAATCCTATATACAATTGCAGCTTTTTAACCTCAACATTTGACAAAATACACAAGGCTCATTAGAAACTGAATACTTAAAAAATTCCCATTGCAGCTTTTTAGTAAGAGAAGTCTAATGAGTCTAATGGTTTACCCTCATGGATTCCCCACGAATTCCAGCGTGCACAGACAGTGAGCACTGTCGTGTGGTTCGGATGCTTTCCATGACCACACACAATACTGCCTTTCTGCTCCTCCTTGACTGACGTATCAAACTGTGGTCAAAATTAATTTTTCTAAAATCAAGAAGACAGACATTCACAAGAATCTGTAACATCTAACTATGTATAATCAAGTACATTTTTTGATTATCATGTGTTACTATTCACGATCCACCTTAATTAAAAGTAAATCAAGGCAGTCCTAATACAAATCAGAAGGTGTGCTCAAAAGAAATTTAATAATCTGCCTCTCCTTCCTATTTTGTTAAAACATGCATACTATAGGAATCTGTTG
The DNA here is from genome assembly GCF_951394435.1 of Stenella coeruleoalba. NCBI lineage: Eukaryota > Metazoa > Chordata > Mammalia > Artiodactyla > Delphinidae > Stenella > Stenella coeruleoalba. The sequence continues at coordinate 73,656,386 of NC_137151.1, read as the reverse complement.
GAGGAGACTCTCTTAGTGTATTTGCTGCAAGCAGATTCTTGAAGTCTTGTAATCTTATAATTTAGCAAATGCGGCAGAGCCAAAGTGATTTTGCAGAGCAATTAAATATTTTTTAAACCAAATGATTCCAGATATCTACACTTATCCAAAGCTTGGACATATTACTAATTTGCAGTATTTCAAATAAATCAAACAAATTACTCTAATAAAATATAACCCGAATGTTTTAAGCACTCTTTGTAATGAAGTTTATATAATTAAAATATTTAATAAAAACATGGAAGTATTATACTGACCGTGTAGTAATTTCCTTGAGTAATGTTGATACTTCCACTTCATGTTTGGTTACTACACCAAATGAAGCTTTTACTGCAACTGAATCTGATCCAGTAACGTTAATCCCAACGTCATTCACAATATGGTTGCCTCGCCTTCCATAAAGTGAAACGTCTGATTCATCTTCATAATTCAGTAACTGATAAGATGAAACACCTTTAAGAAAAGGAAATCAATATTTTAAATGTCTTGAATTCATCTAATGTAAATATGTATAGTAGCACATTAATTTACCATTTAAGACTTGATTACCCAAATGTTGAGAATGGCAACATCTTAAACCAAGATTAAAAAGAGCAATTCAGGGCTTCCCTGGTGGCGCAGTGGTTGAGAGTCCGCCTGCCGATGCAGGGGACACGGGTTCGTGCCCCGATCCGGGAGGATCCCACATGCCGCGGAGCGGCTGGGCCCGTTTGCCATGGCCGCTGAGCCTGCGCGTCCGGAGCCTGTGCTCCGCAACGGGAGAGGCCGCAACAGTGAGAGGCCCGCGTACAGCAAAAAAGAAAACAAAAAGAGCAATTCAATTAATCTGACAACAAGAAAAATAAATATCTAGAGTACTTTAAATGAACTCAAATTCTCATTCAGCCAACAGCATACTTAAGCATCAAGATCCACTGGCTAGCTGAAAGAAAAACAAGTGTTTATAAGAAAAATTTGTTAAAATGTTAATATTAGCCTGTTAATACATTTCAGCTTACCAACTGTAGTAACTGAATCAAAAAATAAATACAAATTACTTTCATCACATTTAACCATGTGAGATAGGCAAGACTGAATAATACCCCTATTTTATAGATGAAGAAATATACTATTATGTCATATTCTAAGTTGATTTGGTTAAAACAATTTATAAAATAACTGAAATTAAATTATACAATAAATAATCTTATAAAATACATTTGAAATTATTCAACCAATAAGAGATTTGATACTATAAAAACGTTAGGCATTGTTAACAATATTATTACTGTCACAGTAATAAGAGTTGCTTTTATCAATGAAAATACATAAATATTATGAACATAGGTAGCACAGACAACCTATGTTTAGATTACCAATAATATAACTGAATGAGTAGTCACTCCCAAACAGACATTTAAACTTACCAGCTGAAATTTCTCTGTCTCCTAGAAGAATATCTTTCAGCGTAAAGGGTGTTGAAGTAAATTTATATCTAGGAAACAGAAAACATCTCTTCTTTTTTACCACCAGACTTAGAGGTTGGTATTTGTCAGCCTCACTGAGGCTTGGAACGGGAACTAATCTCCCTCCATCTCCAACTTGTTTGACAAAGCTCTTGGTAGCCGCAGCAAACATATTAATACAGTATTAAAACGTCATGAACTGCAACCCTCAGATAACAAATCCATGTTTTCAAAAAAAATCAGGCATAAAACTAAGTCTTGCTTGATTTTAAATATAATTATACACGTTAAAAATACAAAGCATGGTTTCACTGAGTAGCTTACCAGTGTACAATTTACAACACTACCTCCCCTGGTGTGCTCAGGTAATGAATTATAGATTAACGGTGTAAAATGATACACTAAAAGCAAGTCTAATTTGGAATTGCAGTCTATAACACTAAAATATACACAGAAAACTACTAATCTTTAAGTATTATCAATGTCCTTGATGACGGTCACAGCTGATAGTGGTTTGCCAGGTTCAAAGGAAGCATATAATCCTACAGGGAACAATACGTTAGCCACTAACATTAGCCCTGGATGCCATCCACAGTGGACCTAGTCCAAAGGGAATTCCTTCACAAGTCCATTGTGCCAATTTTGGCGACAGAAAAGCACTATTTCTGTGTTATGGTACACAGTTCATTCCTTGAACATTTCATTCATTTTCCTTGTATGTTTACAAAATCAAGTGATTAATATAAAAATAAATTCACAGAATATAAGGAAACAATTGTATGCAGAACTTTATAAAATACTAAATGAAAGCCATATTACATATGTGTAACTGCATAAATTCTGACTTAGGAGTTTCTGTTGAAGCTGGCACGTAGTGTCTCTCTGAAATAGAGTACTGCTGCATTTATTTTCTTTTTGTTTCATCATTACTATCCAGTTACTCAACCTTTAAAGAGAGCTGTATAAAGTTTATACTTGTTTTTAAGAAATTTTATGGCTAAATCTTAGAAACAAATCTGAGTACTGAAATAGTGTACTGTCATAGCTATGTGGATGTTAACATAATTTTGAAATAGTGGCTATGTGGTACTTAAAATAAGATATTCATTAAAACAGCAATGGATAGTAATCGATATACAAACATCTATAGAGGGGGTAGAGGGACGAAGAAAATACAGGCTTAATTCAATCCTCAAATAATGTAAATCACTTTGATTAGACTCCGGACAGCTTTTTCATTTGCTTTCAAGTACCCAGGGTTCGAGAGAAACAAACAAAAAGTTCCTAATAAGGACCCTTCGTGTGAATAGCATCGTGCAAGGCAATCTTCCAGAAACGAGAAAGCACAAGGAGTCATTCCTGCAACTGGCAAGCAAAACCCCTAGAAGCGATTCGACATCTAATGTCGCTGTCTGATCCCCACCAAAGGTGGTGCATCCCAAGCAAACGCCATTACAACCAACACAGGTGTGCAGAAACAGCATTTAATTAGAATCGGGTCCACAGAAAAGCCTTCGTTTACACCTAACGTGCCTTGCTGGGATCCGCTAGCCCAGCACTCATCAGGCGATGAAAGCCTAGAAGACAATGGAGCCCACGTTGGGGTGAGAGGAGTGGGTGTCCGGACGTTCCCGCGAGCACCTAAAAGCAGGACTCCAGGACAGGAGCCCACCTCAGCCCTCAGGAGCGGGTATACCGCGAGTCTCAGGCTTCGGGCCCAGGCCTAGGGAGGCTCTCCGGCAATTTTGCATTTGGAATTTTAAAATCATTTTCTTAAAGTGACGCACCGCTCCTCTTCCCCGTCCCCCGCAACCCCCTCCAAAAAAAAAAAAAAAAAAATGGCTGAGCTTCAGGCCTCACAGTCGCTGAAGCTTGCCCGCCCGACGACAAGCCTCTCTCTGGGCAGGGAGCGGCCTCCTTTTGAGGACACACAACTGCGGTCCCCACTAGCCGCTGGGCCGAAGGTGGCGCACGGGCCGGGGCTGCGAGGGGGCGGGGCCGCCGAGGAGCTCTACCCGAGCCGGGACAGCAGGAGGCGTGACCGGCAGCCGGGACCGGCGCTACCGCACAGAAGCTCCGCCTCCGCCCCCCGCCCATCCCCTGGAGGGACGCAAGCGGGGAGGAGAAGGGGAGTCGGAGGAGGGGAGGAGGTGGCGGCGTCGGCTCTAGCTCGCTCCTCTCGGGGACCGACCGACCCGCGGAGCGAAGACGTCGCTCCACACTGCTTTTCCTCCCGCCGCAAAGCCGTCCCTTCTGGCCATGTCTCAGAGCAGGCATCGCGCCGCGGCTCCGCCGCTGGAGCGCGAGGACAGCGGGACCTTCAGGTCAGCGCCTGGGCGGTCGGGACCGAGCGGGGCAGGGCCGGGAGTGGTGGGCAATAGAGGAGGGGGCGGGGGAGCCGGCTGTCCAGCGGCATTCTGGGTAAAGCCCCTTCCTGGCGCTCGCGTCCTCGCGGCTGCTGGCGGGCGCTCGGCCCCGCCCTCTCGGCGGCGAGCGGGCCGGGGTCTACGGCCCGGCCCCGCCCCTCCTGCGGCCTCGGGAGGCTCGGGGTGGCCGGAGGTGGTTCACGGCCGCCGCCTGGGAAAGGGGTTTATAGCCTTGGTCCCGGGAGGTTGCAGCACCCGAGCGTACCTCCCGATTCCCCCGCGAATCCCTCCTACCCGCATTCAAGTTGTCTCCCTAAAGACCTCCCTCACCCTGCCCGCCGCCCGCCGCAGCGGGGCCGGGAGACTGTCGCGCCTCGCCAGCTCTAGCCCTGGCCGACGGGGAGCTTCGGTGCCTCCGGCGTCACCGTTGGTGGCTGTTAAAACTAGTCTTTATTTGCTTCTGCTTCCCTCCCCGCTTTGACATGCAAAGCACAGCTTTTTCTGGTTTTTGCAGTTTGGGGAAGATGATCACAGCTAAGCCAGGGAAAACACCAATTCAGGTATTACATGAATACGGCATGAAGACCAAGAACATCCCAGTTTATGAATGTGAAAGATCCGATGTGCAAATACACGTGCCCACTTTCACCTTCAGAGTAACCGTTGGTGACATAACCTGCACAGGTCTGTATGCACAACGAACCCCGATAACCATGTGGGCTGGCGGGTCAGACTTGGTATTGCTTCTTAGTTCGGAAAAGTACCCTTTTTACCAGAGACAACGGTGAGGAGCAGGCTCTTAAAACTGATACCTTTCTCAGGTCATTGGGACTTTCCAACTTCCTGATCCTCTCCCTAATTTTCTCTTCCCCAGATACCAAGAGAAGCTCAGAAACATACCCTAGGATCCTCCTAGGGATCTTCCAAGAATTAGGGAGAAGCAGGAAAGGCTCTTGGAGCAGTAGGTGCTGTCAAATTTCATAGGTTATAGCAGATGCCAGGAGGCATGACCCCAGAATTTTCTGAGCTGCTCCCCTCTATGTATGGACTCATTTGGCAGTTTGGGCCCATTGTACCACACTCAGTTCTGTATCCAAGCAAAATGAGGAAGGCGGAAAGCTCAACTACACTATATTGCATAGCAGCTTCTAGTTCCTGGCACTGTACAGTATTTTAATAAGATGTTATCACCTTTTTTATACATGAGGAAATAGGTCCAGAGAGATTATAAGAAACATGCCCAAGGTCACACAGCAATGAAGTTTCAAAATTAAGATTCACCTTATTATGGTCATTGAACTTGAGCAAATGATAACTGAAGTAGCCCATTTGTAAATGTAGACATTTTATTCCTTATGTATCTATTTAATGGCAAACACAAAAAATATTGAATACTAAATTTAATTTGGAAGAATGCCAAGAAAAAAATTCAGCAAGAAGGCTGAAGTTCCACCATCTGGTAATCTGAAGGCATCATTTGTTTGTGTCCCTGAAAATCTGGATTCCGCTATTTTCATTGAAGCCACTTTAAGAAAATTTTGAAGCTTTTTTGTCTATGTGGGGCAGGTGGATTGTAGCTAGATTGTAGCTAGAAGGTTCCTCATATGAACCATGGAATCAACATTTGCACTACTGCTTTAGCTGGTCTATTTTAAAACATTCAGTGAAAACTCAAAAGTAGCCTTTTTCCCTTCAGTGTGTTTTAGATCAAAGATTAACAACCTGTGGCAACTGCTTAGTCCCCCTACTCTTCTCACACTGTCCTGTCTTCCTGTGCAAGCTTATCTACCTCCGTGGCTTCAAATACTATCTAAAGGCTGATAATTCTGAAACCTCTGTCTTCAGCCCAGGTGCAGTTACAGAACAGTGTATCTGCCTGTGCTTGCTAGGCATTATTGCTTGGATGACCCAAAGACACCTCAGTCTCTCACTGTCCCAAACTGAATCCATCTTCTCTCTCAAATCCATTTCCCCTGCATTCTCCAGCTCAGTAAAGGCACCACCGTCACCCGTCTGCTTACAGTAGAAATTTGGGTTTCACCTTCTTCTCCCTCTGCCTATTGTCCAGTCTGCCCCCAAATCCTACTTCCTAAATATCTCTTGAATCTGTCTGCTTCTCTCATCTTTCTGTTGCTACCATCCGAGCCACATGGATTATAGTTGCAGCCTCATAGCTGCTCTTTTAGCTTCTATCTTGTGGTGTCCATTTTCCACACAAAAACCAGAGTGTTTTTTCTGGCATTCAAATCTGTGCATGTACTTCCTCTTTTTAAAATCCATTCAGTGGTTTTCCCATCACCCTCTGGATGAATATAAATTTCTTAACATCATTGACAACCTTACTTCTCAAAATGTGGTCGACAGCAGCATTGCTATCACCTGGGCACTTCAAAGAAGTGCAGAGTATCAGGCCCCATCCAACACCTACTGTTAGTATGCATTCTAACCAAATTCCCAGGCAATTCCTAAAGTTTGATAAGCACAAATTTAGGAGACCATTCTTTGACCTCTCCTACCCTTCAGCTCTCTCGCCTTTTGCCTCAAAGTTCCTTTCCTCAAGCTCTTACTGTCCCCTACAACTTGGGGCCTGAGAACACCATGCTGTGTGTTACCTCTGAGGCTCTGCAAGTACTTTCTCCACCTACAGTGCTCTTCCTAATCCTCCAGCTCTCCTCACCTCACTTTTACTGATCTTTCAGGTCCTTGTTTAGTTATCTCCTCCTTCATGAAACCTTTCTGAATCCTTACCAAGAGTAGGGGAGCTATCCCTTTTGTAGGCTACCCTACAACCTGCACTTAGGCCTGCTGTGATACTCCACATTTCAGACGTCTTTTTTTTTTCTTTTGGTACGCGAGCCTCTCACTGTTGTGGCCTCTCCCGCTGCGGAGCACAGGCTCCGGACGCGCAGGCTCAGCGGCCATGGCTCACGGGCCCAGCCGCTCCGCGGCATGTGGGATCTTCCCGGACACGAACCCGTGTCCCCTGCATTGGCAGGCGGACTCTCAACCACTGCGTCACCAGGGAAGCCCCCAGATGTCTTTTTATAGACAGAATCTCACACATTAGGCTGTATACTCTTTAAGGGCAGGGACCCTGCTTAGCTCTCTACTACGGTTGACCCTTGAACAACACGGTTTTGAATTACGCAGTCCACTCATACGAGAATCTTTTTCAGTAGTAAATACTACAGTACCATACAATCCATGGTTGGTTGATTCCGCAGTTACCGAGGAAGCTAGAAATGGAGGAACTAAAGATACAGAGGGCTGACTATAAATTATGGGTAGATTTTCAACAGCGCAGAGGGTCGGTGCCCCTAACTCCCACATTGGTCAAGGGTATATCCTTAATACCTATGTTAGTGGGTAAATAAGTGTGGTTTATGTGGTCTCCAACACTTGAGAGCCATGTTTGAAATTTGTTCCATGTTCCTTTTCTTTCCTCCACACAGGAGGAATGGACATCAGCATTCTGATACCACTTTGGAAAGGTTCTCAACACCTAGTTTGAAGTCAGAAGGAAAAAGACTGAATTTACAATTTACTTGTGTGGTTGCTTACTAAAATTAGGCATCAGTCTCAGTGATTAGTCAGGCCTAGTCTCTTCTGCCCCCTTAGCTACCCATGTAAGGGATACAGATTATATGGAAGACGCTTAAGGTAATCTCTCAACTTCTTCCCTATACAAACCTTCCCCCACTGTATCCAACAGGTAGTCATGACTGCTTAGCCAAGCAGAGGGGTTTAATTCAGTATAGGAGGGGTTGTTACAGTGAAAGGGTGCACATTTTGCTGACAAACGGTGTTGCTGTAAGTGGCTCCTTTAAAGGAAACTTGTTGCTATAGAAGAATTTCCTTTCTAAGAATAATGGAATAAGTTGCATTTCTTCAGAAGGTATGACATAGTCTACTTTATTACTTTATGTAATAAGCATGTATAATGTATACCTGTATAACGATTTTTATACAGGTATACAAAAATACATACAATTTTTTAAATCAGAGATTTTTTAATGTATTAACTTCATATGGTATTTTATTTCAGTGTATAACTGTATGCAAGTGTATGTTTTTATTACCTAGTGTGTATATATATAAAATGTGTAGTGGCTTTGTTTTGTATTATGCAAACATCTATGTAAGCCTCACATTTTCACAGCATGTAAAGAGTTTTTTTTTTTAACCTTAATTCAGGTGAAGGTACAAGTAAGAAGCTGGCGAAACATAGAGCTGCAGAGGCTGCCATAAACATTTTGAAAGCCAATGCAAGTATTTGGTGAGCTAAATTTCTTTGTATTCTGCAGCTCAAAAATATCATGGCTGAGGTAAGGTTAAAAGTTTGAACATGCTCACAAAAGCAACAAAGTAAACAGTTGTTAATATCTAGCTCTAAAATTCTATTTCCTTGTGAAGACCTGTCATCCACTAAAGACAACTTTATCCAGCTATTAATTAGTAGATGAAGGCTCTATTAATTAGTAGATGAGGTGCAACACTAGAAAACCAGAGTGTTTCTGGCAAACATCTTACTGGATTAAGAGTTTGTTTCTACAATGAAGAAAACAAGGTGTGAGATAGAAAAAGATCAGCTAAAAGTATTCTTTTAGAAATTCGAATTTGAAAGGAGACAAAGGGATTTCCTTCTAAATGTGATGTTAATTCTTTTTTTTTAATACATTTATTTGATTGATTTATTTTTTTTTGGCTGCATTGGGTCTTCTGTGTCTGTGCATGGGCTTTCTCTAGCTGCCGAGGGCTTCTCATTGCAGTGGCTTCCCTTGTTGCGGAGTACAGGCTGCAGGCGCACAGGCTTCAGTAGTTGTGGCTCGCGGGTTGTAGCGCGCAGGCTCAGTAGTTGTGGCGCACAAGCTTAGCTGCTCCACGGCATGTGGGATCTTCCTGGACCAGGGCTCGAACCTGTGTCCCCTGCATTGGCAGGCGGAATCTTAAACACTGTGCCACCAGGGAAGCCCCTGGGATGTTAATTCTTGACAAATATTTCCAAAATAAATTTGTTATCACCTTAGGTGCTTTTGGAAGGAGCACTGGTCCTGGAGCATCTCATGTATTGTAAATTGGTGTCCTTTGATTTCTAATGGGCACATCCAGGAGCACATTTTGCCTGTAAATTCTTCCCTTTACGTGCACTCAAGTATATTTGGAGTACAATCTGGTATATCTGCTCATAGCTGAGAGCAGAGGCCCATGGGAATTTAGGATGGGTTTTTTGTTTCCTAGTCATAGAAGAACTTCTGGCTTAGGGATATATTGATATTTAGGTTCTCATGCAGTGTTCCTCCCATTTACTTAGTAATTCTAAACCTTTTAGGTAGTTTAGAACCAACCAGCAAAAGCCTTGGATCTCACAAAATGACTAGGGTCATACATTATAAATGATTTATGCTAGCCTTCTGGACATGCCAAATGGCATGGCGGGTTTTGGATTTTCCCCTTGCTGGTGACGGCCATGCCATTTCTGTGCAATCCAAAGGTCAACCCAAAGTGTTGCATATATTCATAGAAATTAGTATACAGAGTGTCCTTTCTGCACATGGGCACTTCACTTTGTCAGCAAAAAAGGCTAACAAACCTTACTATGTATTTGTGCTTCTTGACAGATAAGATGGGAATTGCTAAGCTGTAAATCAGGCTGAAAGTGGCCTAATATGATAGAGACTTTCTCACTTCTCCATCACAATTACTTGGGTAGCTTCAGTGTACAGCATTGCAAGTGAATATTTGTATCTCATCAGCTTATGTAAAGCTTGAAATTCTGGCAGGTAGAAAAGAAACTTGAGGGCTTCCCTGGTGGCGCAGTGGTTGAGAGTCCGCCTGCCGATGCAGGGGACGCGGGTTCGTGCCCCGGTCCGGGAAGATCCCACATGCCGTGGAGCGGCTGGGCCCGTGAGCCATGGCCGCTGAGCCTGTGCGTCCGGAGCCCGTGCTCCGCAACGGGAGAGGCCACAACAGTGAGAGGCCCGCGTACCGCAAAAAAAAGAAAAGAAACGTGAGGAAATTGAGGAAATGGCAATAACAACCTCACTGGTCATGGAAGAAATGCCTCTAGCTGCTTAGGTGGCAGTAACCTTGAAATGCAGCTTGTTCCACGTTAGGCATCCATCACCCAAGTAACTACTAAGTTCACACTACTTAGAAGAGGTTGTTCTCTTTTTCTCTAATCACAGTCCCCACATGCTCAAATCAGATTCATGCTGGCCATCAATTTTATACAGGATAAATATAAATCTTAGGAAGATTATCCTAGCATAGAGCAGATAATAGATCAAACCAGGTCTTTCTTCCATAATTATCTGGATGAAAAAGCTACATTTATGATCTGTATGGTTTACATTGCCAGGCTAAACTTCCTGTTAGTCTTCCCTTTTTTTGTAGTTGTAACAATAGTGTGCTTTATTTAAATACATTTTTATTGAGCATCTATTATATATAAAGCACTGCAAGGCTTATGAGGGCTAGTAATACATAGGCCCTACCATTAAGGATTTTATAGTCTGAACAGGGGAGAGGTGTGGTGAGGGATAGACAAATCACATGTATTTGTAAGAGTGTACAACTTATGGTAAAATAATTTGTTTAAGAAAGTGTCAAACCAAATGCTACAGTGGTTCAAAGAAGGGAGAAGTTATGTTCCACTGGGGTAAAAGAATAGGCTTCTGAGAGGAAGTGGCAATTGAGGTATACCTTGGATGATGGATAGATCAGATTCTTACAGAAGAGGTGGGCGAGAAGGGTATTCCATGTAGAAGGAAAGGCAACAGCAAAGGCATGGAAAGCTAAATTGAAAATGCTTGTCCTTTACTTAATAATTTGGGGGAGATTATTTTGTTTTATAACACTTTATAAAAATGTTTAGCTTTGCAGTTCCGGATCCCTTAATGCCTGACCCTTCCAAGCAACCAAAGAACCAGCTTAATCCTATTGGTTCATTACAGGTAAGTGGCACAGTTTTTCCATACTTAACTTTTTGTCTACTGAAAAAAATGCCATAAATTTTGATAATATCATAAGGGCTGAGAGAAGGAATTAATATTTTAAAGATGGTATAACATTTTGTGTTCCAGGTTATGATCATTAGATGTTAAAGTGCTAACTTGAAATTATTTTCCTATTTATTTATGTTTTGGATTTTCTTCCATATACAGTATCTGCCTTTGGTTTGTGGAATTCTCATTTGAGATCAGCAGGACCTCAGTGCACATGGGTAGAGTGTTTTATATTTTAAGAATATTTCTTGCCACTCTTGTGACAAATCTCTACTTCTGTTGAGACAGAAGACTTCATAAGAACCCAAACTGAGTTACCTAACTCAAGAAAAGGGAAGTCGTTTACTTATTTGCTTATTCTACCAAAAAAATATATTCAGCTTTGAATTTCTGTGTGCAGAATATCCTCCTTGCAGACTATCCATGTGCTCTGTTGGACAACTCCCCTCCCTATTATCCAACCAGTCCTTTGGTCTCTTTCCTCCTCTGTGAGTTTTTCTGTAGTTTTCTTCCCCTTCTTTCCTCAGCCTCATCCAAGTGTGTTTGTTTGCTGTCTGCTTCTCATCTGCTCTCAATCGAATGTAGTTAGTTAGGCAGCCATGGGTATGGAAGGTTATAGTTAGGAGGGGAGAGGCTTTAGGAACTGATGGCTGTGAGACCTGTAGCTGTCCTCTCTGATGTTCCCAGAGGCTGAACGTAGCTTGTCTTTCTGTTTGAACTCTTTGATATCAACTCACTACAGCTTAATGGAAGAGCACCATTCACTGCTTCACCACAGGAAAACTGCTTCCGTTTTGGTATTGTGGGCCTATAAGATATAAAATGCAGGAATATCTCTGGGAAATAGAGGGTCTTCTCTCATTTTTTTCATTGCAGAATATCATTATTCTTTGCAAACATATAAATAGATATGGGATCAAAATCATGAGAGAATATCATTTGTGTGATTGAGCCACTGCATAGTAAAAATTACTAATAAATCCTCATCTCGATTTTCTAGGAATTGGCTATTCATCATGGCTGGAGACTTCCTGAATATACCCTTTCCCAGGAGGGAGGACCTGCTCATAAGAGAGAATATACCACAATTTGCAGGCTAGAGTCATTCATGGAAACTGGTACTTATTCCTTTTTACCCTCATACAGTTGAAGACATTTGAAATATTTTGAGAAGATGAATGACCATAGAAATTTCTGTTGCGATTTCTTTTCAAATATTTCTATGGGGAAAAAAACTGACACTCCTGGTCTACTGTTTCTAACTTTCTGCAGTTGAATTTTTTTTTTTAATTTTTTAAATTTATTATTTATTTTTGGTTGCGTTGGGTTTTCGTTGTTGCGCGCGGGCTTTCTCTAGTTGCGGCGAGCAGGGTTACTCTTTATTGCGGTGCGCAGGCTTCTCATTGTGGTGGCTTCTCGTTGCAGAGCACGGGCTCTAGGCGCTTGGGCTTCAGTAGTTGTGGCACGTGGGCTCAGTAGTTGTGGCTTGCAGGCTCTAGAGCACAGGCTCAGTAGTTGTGGCGCACAGGCTTAGTTGCTCCACGGCATGTGGGATTTTCCTGGACCAGGGATCAAACCCATGTCCCCTGCATTGGCAGGCAGATTCTTAACCACTGCACCACCAGGGAAGTCTTCTGCAGTTGAATTTAAGTATAAATGTTTGGCTTAAGAATACTTTACTTCTTAATTTGATATTTTTTAAAATTATGAGTTGGTAATGGAGAAACAAATAAATAATTGACTCTTTAAACAGTCTTCATTGATATAATAGGGACTTAAAAATCATTTTGGAGAAAAAAGCAGTAGTAAATCTCTTGGAGTTTCAATAGCTATTCTAGAAGATAGGAGGACAAGAAGATTACATTTGAAAACAAGATGATTATTTTTTTTGTTTTGTTTTGTTTTTTTTTTTTGTTTTTTTTGCGTTATGTGGGCCTCTCACTGTCGTGGCCTCTCTCGTTGCGGAGCACAGGCTCCGGACATGCTGGCTCAGCGGCCATGGCTTATGGGCCTAGCCGCTCTGCGGCATGTGGGATCTTCCTGGACCAGGGCACGAACCCGTGTCCCCTGCATCGGCAGGTGGACTCTCAACCACTGCGCCACCAGGGAAGCCCACAAGATGATTATTAAGAGGCTGATGGCAAAAAATTGCAGTGGGATAAAAATAAAGTAGAAATTAACCTTTTAAATTACAACAACTTTACGTTGTAAAGGCCACAGACTATGAGAAAAAAGTCACTTAATAAAGTACTCCTGAGGATTCCTATTTTAACTTCTCTAGCATGTTTTTGTTAAGTGGCTTGAAATGGAATTTTACCTTGGTTAGATATTAGTCTTAAGTAATAAGCAGCTGTTTGCCCTTGAGAGGTAGTGTGGGCCAGTGCAGAAAGCCCTAGGCCAGAAGCAGGAACCTCAGCTTCCTGTTCTTGATGCAGTCCTTGATTTGCAAGTTTAGGTAAATTGCTTAATCTCCCTGCCTGGATCTCAGTTTTTAAATCTGTAAACATGGAAATAGATGATATTGATAGTGTCTTTCAACTCTAGCCTCTCCTATGCCCTTCTTATTCATGTTAAAGAAAGAAATTCCACATAGTTATCAGTGTATAGGAGATTATAAGCAAGAAATAGACATTGAAAGATAGCAGTTGTAATTCAAATGTACCTTGGTAAATTTGAATATTTAGTCAGAATTAAACCAAATATGGTTCATTAAAGCTAGACATAGGGAGATACATCTGTTAAAGAAAAACAAAGTGTAACTATTAAAGATAAACTGTTAAAGAAACGTCTTCAAAAATGTAACCATTAACAGTTGTATGAAGCACAACAAGTAAAGATGTCACGTCTGTAAAAGAATAGTATACGGGCTTCCCTGGTGGCGCAGTGGTTGGGAGTCCGCCTGCCGACGCAGGGGGGCGCGGGTTCCTGCCCCGGTCCAGGAGGATCCCGCGTGCTGCGGAGCGGCTGGGCCGCTGGGCCTGCGCGTCTGGAGCCTGTGCTCCGCAACGGGAGAGGCCACAACAGTGAGAGGCCCGCGTACCGGAAAAAAAAAAAAAAAAAAAAGAATAGTATACAAAAACCATGAGATTGTTCTCTGACCAAACACAGTACATTAAACATTTGGTCATTCTCTATGGACACTAGCTTATTTTCTAAACCTACTATTTCTTTTTCTTTATTTAGGAAAGGGGGCATCAAAGAAACAAGCCAAGAGAAATGCTGCTGAGAAATTTCTTGCCAAATTCAGTAATATCTCTCCAGAGAACCACATTTCTTTGGTGAGTAATGATCGGAGGTCTACAATGTTAATGTGATTAAACATCTGTTGCTGTAGGAAACTTCTCTAGATTTCTTTTTGTATAGATACTTTAGAGTTGCAGTTTTAAACAAATCCCTTAACTGTTGAGTAATACACTACCCCAATTTTAGCTGCTTGCAGTATGTGAGCCAGGATCACAGGCGTAGCCAGGTAAGAGAGTTTGGGAGGCACAGTCAAATTCAGAATAATATGATGGTATCTAAAGATGGTAAGTCACTAGTGCCACTTTTGCCTTCAGATTGACAATTCACTCCCATCTCTTGGTTCATCCATTCATTTATCCACTCAGCAAACATTTAGGGAACTCATTATTTGCCAAGCTTGATGCCAGGTACTGGCATTTGGTGAACGAGATAGTCTCTGGCCCTAAGGAGTTTGTAGCCAGCCTACTGAAAGAGAAAAGAACCCTACAGACTGGTCCTTCCAGAGGCGTCTTGGGAACGTAGGAGAAAGATCCAACTAAGACGGGGTTTTAGGAAGACTTCTTGGAGGAAGTAATAGCTGAGCTGAGACCTATAGGATGACAACAGGAGAAAAGAATTCCAGAGAGAAGAAAGACCATGTACAAAGACCCAGGAGTGAAACACTTTATGTGATCTAGGACCGCAGAGTAATTTGGGATGGCTGGAGCATATTCATAGATTTGGAGGGAGGGAGTCTCAAACAATGAGGCCGGAAAGGAAAAGAGGGATTGAATCTTGCAGGAACTACTATGTTAAGGAGATTGAACTTTATCCTGAGGGTAGTGCAAAGTCATTAAATAAATTTAATATGTAAAGGACAAGATCTAATTTATACATTAGAAGGGAAATCACTGGCAGCATTATGGTGAGTGAATGAATATTAGAGTCAAAGAGACCTGCTACAATGCCGTTTTAGAAAAGCAGATGAGAAATGATGGTGGCCTAGACTAAGGTAGTGGCAGTTGAAATGATCGATTTAAAAATTATTTAGAAAACTGAAGTGAATGGGGCATGGTAACTGATTACATGTAGGGAGTAAGGAAAAAGAAAGAAATAAACATTTTTAGCTTGGCAACAGAGTAGATGGTGGTACCATTCAATAATATGGGGAACACAAAAGATGAGTAGGATTTGAGGGGGAGCAGATAGTGAGCTAAACGTAGGATATATTGAATTTGAAATGTTTGTGGAGTAGCTAAGTGAAAATGTTGAGTAGGGAGCTGGTATTCAGATAGAGAACTTAAGAGATCGGGCTACACATAATATATTAATTGAGATTCTGATATTTGTATATAGGTATGTATGGTGGTCCATTATCTGAGAGTAGGATGTTAGGTAGGAAATGAAAAGTGAAGACTATAGGAGTGTCCTAAGCATCTGATAAAAAAAAAATGGCTCATTCTGTAGGGAAAAAAGACTATATCTGAATAAGTAATATAGTTTTGGTTTTGCTTTTTTAATAGAAAAATATGAAACACTGCATTCACTTCTTTTAAAACTGGATGAGAGATGAAACCATAATCACAAAACACAGGTTTGTAGGTGAATTCTGTTAAATCATCAAGGAAGAGATAATCTTCCATGCTATTTAAACTCTTCCAGTTAATATATATAACAAAGGGGAAGCTTCTAAATTTATTTTTCAAAACTAACATAACACTAATATCTGACAATAGCAAATCCCAATGGCAAAAATTATGGATTAATCTCCCTTATGGTGAAACACCTTAATATTCAGTAGAACATTAAAAGAATAATATACCATAGACAAGTAGGGTTTATTTTAGGACTGTAAGAGTGTTTCAGTGTTGGTAAATCTATTACTATAACTAATCACATTAATGGGTTAAAGGAGAAAAACATTATCCTCTCAATAGATGCCAAAAAATGTTGACAGTCATTACTGATAAACTCTTGTAAAATATCCCTATTGTGATTTAAAATATATACCTCAGTGCTCGCTTCGGCAGCACAGAAACTAAAATTGGAACGATAAAGAGAAGATTAGCATGGCCCCTGTGCAAGAATGACATGCAAATTCATGAATCGTCCCATATTTTTATAGCCAGGATGTGGAAGCAACCTAAGTGTCCATTGACAGATGAATGGATAAAGAAGACGGGCACATATATACAATGGAATATTACTCAGCCATAAAAAGAAATGAAATTGAGTTATTTGTAGTGAGGTGGACGGACCTAGAGACTGTCATACAGAGTGAAGTAAGTCAGAAAGAGAAAAACAAATACCATATGCTAACACATATATGTGGAATCTTAATAAAACTAAATGTTTCTGATGAACCTCAGGGCAGGACAGGAATAAAGACGCAGACATAGAGAATGGACTTGAGTACACAGGGAGGGGGAAGGGTAAGCTGGGACAAAGTGAAAGAGTAGCACTGACATATATACACTACCAAATGTAAAATAGCTAGTGGGAAGCAGCTGCATAGCACGGTGAGATCAGCTCAGTGCTTTGTGACCACCTAGAGGGGCAGGATAGGGAGGGTCGGAGGGAGATGCAAGAGGGAGGGGATATGGGGATATATGTATACATATAGCTGCTTCACTTTGTTATACAGCAGAAACTAACACAACACTGTAAAGCAATTATACTCCAATAAAGATGTTAAAAATAAATAAATAAAATAAAATATATACCTCAGGAAAAAAATCAAAATCATGGGTACGTGTTTACATAGCTTATCCATTCCCATTAATTTCAGAAATAAGGCAAGGATGCCCACAGATACCTTTCTTTTTTTCCTTTGGGTCACACCATGCAGCTCTTGGGATCTTAGTTCCCCAACCAGGGTTTGAACCCAGGCCCTCAGCAGTGAAAGTGCTGAGTCCTCACGACTTCCCAGGACTGCCTGGGAATTCCTGATACCCTTTTTTTTAAACATTGTTCTAGAAGTATCAACCAGCATAATCAGAAAACAAGAGGTTGGAAATAAGAGGAGATAGAAACGATCATTAACTATAAATAATATAATTGTATCCCTATAAAGCCCTAGAGAAAAACTACCAGATATAATAAGAGAATTCATCAAGGTAACTGATCATAAAATTAATATACAGAATCAATAGCTTTCTCATATTATTTCTGTTACAAAGGTAACCACTAGAATAATTAAAAATAGAAAGGTGAAAATTATTGCTTCTGGAAAGAGGACTTGAAGGTAGGGAGGAGGATTGTTGCTTTTATAATTCTGTACTATTTAATTTTTTTGTTGTATGTGTGTATTACTTTTAATAATAAAATGTATGAAGCTTGATAACATTGATCATTTTATAGCAAAATAGAAACTCTGTCCTGAAAAAGCATACTAGAAAAAATTAATAGCTTCCCTATTTATCAATATTACAAAATGGAATATAGAAGATCCTATTCTCAATAGTAGAAAAGAGGATAATATGACAGGGAATAAACTTAGAAAGAAATGTGCAGGACTCATATGAGAAAAACTTTAAAACTCTAGTGAGGGATTTAACAGAAATTGAATGAATGTAAAGCTATCTATTTTTGATAGAAAGACTCAATACTGTAAATATATGAAAATGTAATATAGTCTTAGTCAGAATCTACCAGAATTCATTTTGGATCTTGATACAACTTTACTGAGTTTATCTGGAAAAATAAACTCAAGAATAGCCAAGAAAACTGAAAAGGAAGAGTACGGGAGGTGGGGTTATACCCTACCAGAAAATAAAACATACTATAAAACTATAGTAGTTAAAACAGCTTTTGTATCGCAATAGACAGAGGATAGGTATAGATGCCAATCCATATAGGAAGATAGTGTATGACAACAGTGAGATTTCACATCAGTGGGTGAGAGGATGAATGGTATAGAAATAACTTACAGCCACATTGTGGGGGGAGGTGAGGGGTGGCGGAATACAATGCACACAGGTGTATGATATATTTAGGTTGCTACCTTATTCCTTACATTAAAATAAATTTCAAATGGATCAAAGATTTAAACGTAAGAATTGGAACTGTATGAGAAAACATGGAAGAGCTTTCCTTTTAAAATTCTTAGCATGGAAAAGCCTTTTTAAGCATAACTTAAAACATAGACGCTGTAAAGTAAGATTCACAAATTTAACTACATAAACCTACACTGCACAGCAAAATGTCTGTAAATAAAACTAATAAAAACAAAGTAAGAAGAAACTGTTTTGAACACATGAGTAGGAAGGGACTGTTTTCAATACCAAACATAAAGCTTACACATCAATAAAAAAGGCAACCCAGTAGAAGAAATACAAATGGTGGGGAAAAAAATGTTCAACTTTATTCATGCATGTTAAACAAGATACTATTTTCACCTTTAGTTTGACAAAACCTACAAAGTTTGACAATACCTGGTATTGGCTAGGGTGTGCGAAAACAAACACCCTCCAAGACACTTGATGGAAGTATACATTGGCTCATTAATCAGTTTGGAAGTATTAATATTTATCAAAATTAAAAGCATACATGTTCTTTGACTCAGCAGTTCTACTTCTAGAAGTTATTCTGTCGAGAAAGTCATCCAAGTGCAAAAGAGTTTCATTGTAACACTGTTAGTGAAAGAAACCAGAAACAACCTAAAACCTACAGTTGGAGACTGGTAAGGTAACTGTAGTGCATGTATGTGCAGTGCAGTGATATGAGAAAACTTAACAGATGAGAAAACTTAACAGTATCAGGTGTAGAAGAGTAAGCTATCATTTTTGTTTAAAAAGATTATACGTGTGTCTGCTTAAACGTGCATAGAATGCGTACGGAAGTATACTGAAGAGGTGTTTAATATAGCAAGTATCTCTGGGGAGTGGAATAGAAGTCTGGGGAAGGGGCAGCAAGGAAAAGAGACTGTTCTTCGTATGTATTTGTTCTTGTTACAGGTATCCTTTTACTATATGGATGACCTATGATTTTTTTAAAAACAGCATTTTTTAAAGTTCCAGTCAAGGAATGTAAAATTCTACTTAGTACATTTTGCAAATTATGCAAAAATTACCCAATTCTTTATCATGGCCATCCCTATGATCTTTTAAAAATCCCTTAACCTCTGTCAAGCTCATTGATAAATAAGACCAAAGGACAGGTTGCCCTACTTACTTCAGAGAGTAGTTTTTTGTGGTTTTTCTAATGGCATATTATATGAAAGCAATTTAAAAACCGTAAACTAACATGGAACTGCAAAGTATTCTAAGAACAGAAGTGAAAAAGTAAAGATAGAGGGGAAAATAAAGAAAAGAGGAAAAGGAGAAAAGAAAACAGAAAAAAAAACTCAGTTGGGTTCTGGGATAAGTCTGATAAGAATTTTTTGACATCATGCCATTCATTTGAACGTCTTGTTCTCAAACTTGCACATTTCACCTTGTCTACAGTTTCTTTGTTTTCTGCTTTACAGCTGTCAGTTACAGAGACTGGTATTTAATACAAGAAGCCATAAAGATATGAAAATTCCTTTATATTTTAATTTGTAAATTGCTCCATTAGGCAGACTCGATTACAGTTGACCCTTGAACAACACAGGTTTTAACTGCTCAGGTCCACTTATATGCAGATTTGTTTCCATAGTAAATACTACACTCCACGGTTGGTTGATTCTGTGGATGCAGAACTGTGGATACAGAGGGCCGACTATAAGTTATACATGGACTTTTGACTGTGAGGAGTGTCGGCTGCCTCAACCCCCATGTTGTTCAAGGGTCAGCTGTATCGCAGATTTGTTTATCGTGCTCTTAAATATGTTATACATCTTAACGTGACCATCAGAAATTTTGACTGAGACCTTTATACTATACAAAAGTATTTTTAAATACTTCCAGTATATTATTGCACATTCTTTTTTCTTTAACATTGTGGTGTTTGTTAAATGTGTGTGCTTGTTAGTGCTATCTAGTTTAAATTGGGAAGTTTAAACATGCTTTATAAAGTATTAAATGTGAGTGCTTAATTAATACTTATAATAGCGTTGGAACCCAGTCCAAGAGTCTTAACTTTCGTCTCTGTTTTTCAGACAAATGTGGTAGGACATTCTTTAGGTTGTACTTGGCATTCCTTGAGGAATTCTCCTGGTGAAAAGATCAACTTACTGAAAAGAAGCCTCCTCAGTATTCCAAATACAGATTACATCCAGCTGCTTAGTGAAATTGCAAAGGAACAAGGTTTTAATATAACATATTTGGATATAGGTATGATTTTTTTCTTTAGCTTATGCTAAAACCTGTTTATTTTTTTAAATGAGGAACAAAACCTCTATTATAATTTTTTTCATTGATTGGGGATTCTGACTATATATAATTACTAGAACAGTAACATATATCATTAGTATGTCCCATTCTTATAAACAATAAAAATAGAGGTAACATCTATACAGTTATAATAATAAAAACAATAATAGCTAAGAGTTATAGAGTTACTATGTGCCAGATACTGTTCTAAGGACATAACATATTTCAACCCACAGAACCCTCAAACTGTGAAGTAGATTCTATTATTCTTATATATGTGAGGAAAGTAAGACAAAGAAAGGTTGAGAAACTTGCCTGAGATAACATAGCTGCTAGTCAGCGGTAGAGCCAGATTAGAAGAGTCCCTGCTGATACAATATCTATTAAACCAGCCCTGATGGGCAGCTTGACAAATAAAAAGGCACCCACATTTCTAGAACAAGTACCAAGTTTGTGGGGTCAGGCCAGACGTCTTCTCTCCACTTTATCACTGTGTACCACTTCTGGGAGATAAATGGGGACAATTTATAGTTTTATCTCATCTCAGCTATGAACTGCTATATTTTTTCTAGCTCATAATCACTCAGATAGACAAATGCAGACAGATTGGAAAGCAATCAGTGTGGATTTTCTTTTAATGCAGTTTATAACTGGCTAATTTGTTTGTATGTGTGTGTTCTTGTGTGTTTTTGGTGTCTTGATTTAACATCAGTATAGTATGTGAAGAATTTGATACCCCTTATTCTAGCCTTAGTGACCTGGGGGGACCTAGCTTGTCAGAACTACTAGCACTGAGAAAGTAGGGTGTTTAGGGACTGAAAGAACTTCTGATTTTCTCTACTACTTTGGGATTGAATGATGGGTCAGGTACAGTGCCTCAATATACTGAGAATTATGCAGAACCTGGGGAATAATGCAGAAAGATGATCAGAAAACGTAGCTGATTGAGAGACCATTCATTCAAAAAATATTTCTTAAGTATCTACACATTGTTGGGTGTTTGAGACACAGATGAATAAGCCATGTCATGAGTATGACTATGGAAGGTTTTGAATCTGGGAATAGAAGGAAACTTGAGATGGCTTTTTTAGATTACAAATTAATGATGACTTTGAAATGCTCCTTAGGAATTTTAAGAACTAAATAGTTCTTGTAAACATAGAACAGCAGTTTAAAAACCACAGTCAGTTAATTTGACTAACTTCTATACAATTACTTTCAAAAGAACCTCAGTGTTCTCCAGAGAAGATCTACAAATGGCCAAGAAGCACGTGAGAATGTGCTCACTATCATTAGTCATCAGGGACATGCCAATCAAAACAACAGTGAGGTACCAATTCACACCCAGTAAGATGGCTATGATGAATAAAATAGAAAATAACCAATGCTGGTAAAGATATAGAGAAATTGTAGCCCTCATATGTTACATAGTGAACACGTAAAATAGTTTAGCTGCTGTGGAAAATCTGAGGAGTTTTGTTGCTCCTCAAATGAATTACCGTATGACTTAGTAACTCTACTGCTAAGTATGTACCCAAAAGAATTGAAAGCTGGTATTCCAACAGATACCTGTACACACATGTTCATAGCAGTACTATTCACAATAGCCAAGAGGTAGAAACAGCCCAACGTCCATTGACAGATGAATGAATAAACCAACTGTGGTATATACATGCCATGAAATACGATTCAGCCACAAAAAAGAATGAAGTTCTGATATATGCTACAACATGGATAAACCTCAAAAATAATTATACTAAGTGAAAGACAGACAAAAATAGTCACACGAGTCCATTTCCACGAACTATCCAGAATAGGTTAATCCACAGATTGGTAGTTGCCAGGGGCTGGGCGGTACGGGTGGGGATAGTGTTTTCCCTTGGGGTGATGAAACGGTGAGAATGTTCTGGAACTGGATAGAGGTGGTGGTTGCACAACATTGTGAATGTACTAAATGCCACTGAATAGTTCACTTTAAAACGGTTAACTTTATGTTACGTGACTTTTACCTCAATTTAAAAATGAACCTAAGGCTTCCGTGGTGGCGCAGTGGTTGAGAGTCCGCCTGCCGATGCAGGGGATGCGGGTTCGTGCCCCGGTCCGGGAAGATCCCACATGCCGCGGAGTAGCTGGGCCCGTGAGCCATGGCCGCTGAGCCTGCACATCCGGAGCCTGTGCTCCGCAACGGGAGAGGCCACAACAGTGAGAGGCCCGCGTACCGCAAAAAAAAAGAACCTAGATGCTAGAACTAGAAAGCCTCTTCACACATTAAATAATCCCATTGTATCTGGATATTTTATACTATATTGATTCTAGCTGAAATAACATTTAATCATGACAATTTCAAACAACTCACCTGTTTCTACTCCTTTCCCTGTCTCAATAAACCATCTTTAGTAAGAGTGATTCATCAGATGTTAAGACCGTTTGTTTTCAGGGCTTCAGTGTTGTTTTAAAACATCCTAAACAAATATACAAAGTGGAATTAAACTCTCTGCACAGACTTAATAACCAAAGAACATGACATCACAAGGGAGGTTTTGCCCTGAACCGTGTATTTCCTGGTTCAGTGTCTACTGAAAATAACTGTAGACTTCAGAGTGGAAAATACAGTCTCTCCAGTCCTCTAGCAAATGTTTTTTTTTCCCTTTTAAAAAAGTTGCTGTGGTTCAGTAATTTGCAAACACTGTTAAACTAACCACATTAAAATTGCCTTGGGAGCTCTTTGAAAATGCAGGAATCTGGCCACTCCAGCCCCTAACCCTGCGTTTCTGATAGAGCAGGCTGGAGTGAGGCCCAGGCACCTGGATTTCTTTAAAGTTCCCCCAGGTGATTATGAAGCACAGCTGTGTTTGAGAACCGCTGTAGCTGGGCAGTTTGTACAAGAATGACAAAGATGATAAGTGGAGTAGTATACCATGGACGCTTAGGGAGAAAGACGGTAATAAGCAATTGTGTTGTTTTTACAAAGGATCTGCTTTCTATGCACGTGGCATTAATCATCACGTTTGAATGTGTCATTGCAGAAGAACTGAGTGCCAATGGACAGTATCAATGTCTCGCTGAATTGTCCACCAGTCCCATCACAGTCTGTCATGGCTCGGGGATCTCCTGTGGCAGTGCACAGAGTGACGCAGCTCACAATGCTCTGCAGTATTTAAAGATAATAGCAGAAAGAAAGTAAACGTGGAACAACTTAGAAAACCCTTCAGTAGCACATAAGAAGGTCCCCTTTCTCCCCTTCCCAAGTAAGACATTTACTATAATGTTTGAGTTTGTGTGTTGGTTCTAAATCTCTTCATAGATTCCATGAACACTCCAGATTTAATTATCTCCTGGTAGTTGTTATTAAGATGTTTTTAATGGCTTCGACTTTGTATTGGTATATTGTATTTATAAACTTTGTACCATAGGCAGAGTGTAGCACCCATTTTACAATGCCATGTACATAGAAGGAAAAAACTGCATGATTGTTGTTGTTGAGGAGGAGGAGGATAAAATAAAACTGCTAGCAACAGTCTTTCCTACTGGTGCTTAACCTCTTCTTTGTGCAAGGCTTTGTAAAGGGATTTCAAAGGAAGCCCCTTAGAATTAGTGTTGAGGAACGCACTAACAGGTTTTAATTGAATGTGATTGTTAAATTTCAGGGAACGTGATTGGTCTGCTGTGTATTTGAATCCATGTAATAAAGAGCTGTTGTTATAATGGGTTCTGTTCATTTCATTAAAGTGCTACTGACTCGACTGTGGCCCTGTTCTTTTTAGCCATTCTTGTAACATTACAATGTGGATACTGTGTTATTTACATATCTCTAGTTTATTTCTTAGAGTCAAAGGTTAAAAAAAAAAAAAACCCAAAATTTACAAATGCATATGTGATGAATCACTTCCATATTTTCTCTACACATATGCAGTGTTGTCTTATGCTTTGACATATAACCATTCATAGATGAATAGTAGTTGAAAAAGCATTAGAATTACTGAAACAAAACTTTCCAGTGCACTCAATTCAGTTACAAGAATGTTTCAAACAAAATAGTGAGTGCTTCAAAGGTTAGGGAATAAGTCTCATGAGCAAATTTTAATTTTGCCTTTTATGTTTTCATATGTCATCTCATAACACCTCAAGTCTGCCATCTGTCAGTGCCAGCTGAGAGTGCTACACCTGTAGATCAGGGAATACCTCAGAGAGGAAGAGAGCGCTCAGTGATAAAGGTAGATGTTGACAACCTCAAGTGTCAGTCTAGCAGGAAGTATGTAACAAATGTTTTTCTGTCTGGAAAAAAGAGGATAACCTGAGTGCAATCCTTTGAGAAGAATAAACCTACATAATAAAGGGAAACCAGTGTGTGTAACTTGTTTAAAGCTGTAAAGAGCATTTAACTTAGTTTCACGTTATAAGCCATGTGTACATCAATTAAATCAAGATTTCAGTTATTTTGGGGGTGAGGTTAAGGAACACACAAAGACTGGAAACAAGTTTAGGCACAAAGTGGAGCACTAAGATCGGATTAACCTTGGGTGTTTATGAATGCTCTGGAATATAGACAGGGCACAATGAACTCACTTTAGAGACGACATCAGACCCTTTTGCACAGTAAAATGCCCACCGTGAAGAGGATAAGTTGGGGGGAGGTTTCATAAGGTGTTGGAAGAAGAAGATGAGGTCCAACAGGGGGAAAGGGCAATGTACTTGGGTTCTAAGCAGTTCAAATGTACTGAAAAAATGATGAGATCTGAGTATAAGGTACCCAGAAGCCATGCTCTTCCTTCTGCCTATGCTTTCTCTACTTCGGGCTATGGAGGAAGCATGTGTTCTTAAAAATACTGTTCAGGGCTTCCCTGGTGGCGCAGTGGTTGAGAGTCCGCCTGCCGATTCAGGGGACATGGGTTTGTGCCCCGGTCCGGGAAGATCCCACATGCCGCAGAGCAGCTGGGCCCGTGAGCCGTGGCCACTGAGCCTGCGCGTCCGGAGCCCGTGCTCCGCAACGGGAGTGGCCACAACGGTGAGAGGCCCGCGTACCGCAAAAAACAAAAAAGAAAAAATACTGTTCAAATGCCACCTCTGTCAGACTGTCCAGCTGTGCTAGGGAGTTACCTGCACCATCAGGTGTTCTTTAACAGCATTTTGTCAAGGCTCTTAACCAATCTAATTGGTTATACTGTTAACCATGTTAGGTGAGTGACTCAAATAGGCTGAACAGGCAACTATGCCTGTTGCATTAGATGCATCAGTAGTGGGGAAATATGCTGTGTGGAGTTTATGACAAGTTCCAATGGGAAAATCACAATGTGGATGCCAAGGATTCTGGATCAAGACCATGCCATCTATAGCGGAGAAGTAAACACCTCTCAACAGCTCCTGATGTGCCAGTGTGCCCTGGTAGAGATGTAGCACCTTATGATGGGATGCTTGGTAGCCATGTAGCCAAAACCACCAATAATGAGCTGGGTTCTTTCAGTCCCATAAAGTCATAAGGTTGGGTTGAGTCATGTCGCAAACCATTGTAACATGGAAGATACATCTAGGAGCAAACACAAATATGGCCAGAGGGCACAGGATGCTACATAAGCAGGCAGCCTGGACTCCCAAGTCCAGGCACCACTGTTGCACCGGTGCCTCTCCCTCAGTTCACACCTGTTGCCAGTGACCCTGTGTGGCCAGTTGATGGAAGAGAAAAATGCCTGAATTTGAATCGTGGATAGGTAAGGCCAGTACATGGCACAAAATGAAAATACACGATGGCTATACTACAGCCCACAAAGGGGTGGCCTTGAAAGAGAGTGATGAGGGGAGATCCTCCCAAAGGGCAGAGTTTCAGGCAGTACACCTTGCCATCCATTTGCATGCAAAGTGGCCCAAGATTAGAATATACTTGAGCAGTGGCAATTGGTGTGGCCAGCTGGCAGGGGCCTGAAAAGAAATAGACTGGAAGACTAGGGACAAGGAGATCTGAGATAAAGCTACATGGACAGGCACAAAGTGTGAAGAGCTTCGTACTGCCTGTTGATCCACACCAGAAAGGATCCATGATGGAAGAGGCCCTGAACAACCAAGTTGACAAAACGACATCATCCAGTGTCTGGGATGGAATAGCCACTGTAGCAGGATTGGAGGCTCCAGCTGACCCAGAGGGATGGGTGCCCACATACCTAGGCTGATCTAGTTACATTCACTGCTGAATGCTCAGCCTGCCAGTAACAGAGACCGACACGGAGTCCCCAATCCCTCAGGAAACCAATCAGCCACTTGGTGGCATGTCAACTTACAGCAGTCCCAGGAGAAAGGTGATTATCAGCTGTAGCCCCGAGACTAGTTTCAGTGTCGGGGACTGTAGTTTATTTCACTAACTTCTTCTATGTTTCCTCTAGGGAAAGAGGCTGGAATCCTGGAGAATGCTCCCAGAACTTATTCTAAGTGGATTCAAGCAATGCAAGGGCTGGACTATCATTGTGGTCTATCACCCAGATCCCACTTAAGGGCTTAAGGAAGCACTTAATCATCCCAGCTGCAGGGAGTGCTGCCGGTGGGCAGTCCTCAGCGGTCAGCAGGACCAATTATATAATTTGTAGGGCCCACTGCCAAATGAAAATCTAGGACTCCTTGGCCAAAAATTATAAAGAATTTTAGGACAGAGACAGCAGGGTGTTAAACTAAGTGTGGGTTTTTTTGAGTATGGGTCTTGTGTGACTACATGAGTTGCATGTACGTGAAGGCAGTTCTAGCTATCATCCCTCTTCAGAATTGCCTCAGTTGAAAAGAGTCACTGCATCCAAGGTCATATCCTCTTTTTTGGGCAGCCTGCCTCCACTGACTGGTCAACAAAGACCTCACCGTCTTGCTCCAATTTGGGGCAATTCCAAAGGGCCCATCAGCTTCAGCGTTTCCTAGGGGTCCAGCTGATAACTTTGTTGAGACTGTATCGCAATCCAACTTCTCCTCCTGTCCAATCCCAATTTCTTTGTATTCCTTTCAAAGATGGTGATCCCCAAAGCACTCCCTAAATAAACGTCCTGCCACTGTCTCTTCCTCAGAGTCTGCTCCCTGCAGAGCCCAACCTGAGATATGGAGTTATAGTTTAGGGTGAAAAGAAAAATCAGATAAATCATGTTACTTATCAAAAACATTACAACAAGATACTTTTATTTCTCTTTAGATCATATGTCTTTTGCCTTTTATTAAAAAAAAATGCTTTTGTAGGTCTGTGTGGTTGGTGTGTGTATTGCTCCGGTGGCAGGGCACATTGGGATTTTGAAAAGACTCTTCTTGACATCCAAAGGACATTCAGGAAATGAAATAGAAGTGATCCTAATTTGAGGACAAAGCCTGTCATGAGTAAGGCTACATCTAGAATAACACTGCACTTCAAGGGCCAAAGGACAGTTAAAAATCTGGGAAGATTTTTAAGAAGCCACATTGGAATATGAGTTCTAAAAAGTATAGATTCCAACCTTGAACGCTTCTGAGTATTAGAACTAAGCAGCAGCTCTTAATAGAGTAGGGGAAAAAAATCAACTTATTTTGATGCATTCAAGTACAGCTTTACCTGAAAAACTGTCAATTTGTGGAACTACTGACGATGTGGTCCACTCTGAACATTTTACTAGCTTGACAACATATTCAGAATTATTGACAGATAGGAGATAATGATGGCTTTCTGCCACAGATAAAGCTGATACCAGAAAAGGGAAGTTTGGGCTTGTGGGAAGATAACAATAAACCAAGTCTTGCGCTTATTCTATTTAATTTACCATTTCCTGATTTCTGCATTTGCCTTTGTAAATTTATTTAGGTTCAAACGTATCAATTCTAACCATCTACAGAGAACAACGTGCAATGAAGATCTGGCAGCTGCTATTCAGAGAGGTCAAAGTTCATGGATGGCATATGTGTCTGCTTGTCTGGTATGAGGTAAGAGTGGGTGTTATGGGAAGGAGACCAGAACAAGCTAGTTCTCCTTCCTATGCTAATCAGAGTGAGTGGATAACTGCAGTGTGTCTGTTGCATTTTGTGCTACTAGATATAACTGAGGTTTGGGGAAATTTTATATGTATCTCAAGAAAAAAGAGGCACAAGACAGAGGCAAACTAAATATTTAAGTATATGGGCTAAAGTCAAAGAAAGGCATGGGTTTAAAAATGTCTCCCTTAAAAAAAATTTAAAAAAAATAAAAATGTCTCCCTTATAAATTTTTGTATGAAATGAAAAATTTAGGTAGTAGATTGGAAATTAGATGGTAGGGTCTTCCCTGGAGGTGCAGTGGTTGGGAATCCGCCTGCAAGTTCAGGGGACACGGGTTTGAGCCGTGGTCCGGGAAGATCCCACATGCCGCGGAGCGACTAAGCCCGTGCGCCACAACTACTGAGCCTGTGCTCTGGAGCCCACGAGCCACAACTACTGAAGCCCGTTTGCCACAACTATTGAGCCTGCGCTCTAGAGCCCTCAAGCCCCGACTGCTGGGGCCCGCGCGCCTGGAGCCTGTGCTCTGCGACGGGAGGGGCCACCAAGGTGAGAGGCCCGCGCGCGCCGCAGCGAGGAGTGGCCCCCACTCACCGCAACTGGAGAGAGGCCCATGTGCAGCAACTGAAGACCCAGCACAGCCATATATACATACATACACACAAATAAATAAACAAATAAATAAATAGATGGTAGATTCAGTGCTGGGTGCTATTATAAATATTTGCATTCCTATTCATGAGCTTGTACCTTCATTCCATTGCAATCTGCTTCATGGCCAGATGGGTACGTTACTGCACAGTATTTATTGATTTGAAATTCAGAAATTGATAGGAGTACCATCTATGCCTTATTGCTTGGATTTTTCTGTTTTGCTCTATATTTCTAATGAATAAAGATTTTAATGGCAAAAAAAAGCAGGCTAAGGATTTAATATTTGGTTCATGCAAATAAAAAGGACTTAAGCAAATGCCCTCTTTTCATTTGCTAATGGTAGGATGGTAATAAAGATTAGTACTGATCAAGAGAACCAACTCATGTGGTGGTACTTTTGTCCTATCCACCATCTTCTGCTTCTAAGCACTGGGCTAAGAACACATTTATACTGAGCTTCAGAGTTTTAAAGAATAATATAGCTAGACTTTACTAAGGACTTACTGTTTCCTGACACCAGACAAAACATTGTACATGTATATATAAAGCCATTTTTCTGAGAAGCTACATGGCACAGTAATTAAGTGAGCAGCTCTGAAGTCAGTCTGCCTAGGCTTGAATTCCAGCTCCAACATTTAAACTGCTGCGTGATTCCGGACAAGTTGCTAAACCTTTCCATTCCTCTGTTTCCTCATCTCTAATATAAGAGTAATTGACTTCCAGCATGAAGGAATAATAGATTCCGGGCCAGCCCTCCCTCTGTAAACAACTATGAAACTGGACAAAAGACACAAGGCAGGTGTTTTCAGACATTGGACGACAGCACAGACTGTGAACCTGAGAGGGGGTGAATCCAGAGACACATTCTAGATGGTGCATGTCAAAGATTTTATTCAATTCATTCAATAATGAGGGAACTAGTAAGATGCCCTGGCCAGTTCAAAAAGCATTTGTGGAGCTAGGGCATTTCTTTATAGGAGAATGAGATTGCTGGGTGAGATACAAAACTGTTTAAACTATAACTTTGGGGGTTGTCTGTTCCACTAGGCAGAAATCTGCACTTCTACCAGGAAAAAAAAAAAGTCTACAAGTTAACATGCATCATCACTAAGTCTGGAAACTGAAACCAAGGAAAAGCAGCAAGGTGAAGTACATTACCCTGGCTAATCCTAGCATAGCCTTCACTCCCATGTCACTGAAAGGACATGCCACCCACTATTTTTTTTTTTGCCTCATATCCAAGTATTAGATAATTTATCTTAATAAGTTCCATTTCCTCATTTAGAAAATGAGGCATATTCATTTATAACTCTCTGAATCCTGTTGTCATGCCTGCAAGTTACATGCCTATAATTCTAAATGGAACCCCTATTATCAACTAAAGGGATATACAGAGCAGTGTTTTGCAGAGCATTTAGAAGGATAACCTCCTAGACTGGAGTACTAAAGGATGGTATTAGAACCTTGCTACACCTAGATATTTACCCTTAATTTGAATGATATTAAAATATAATTTCATACTACTACTAAGAGTTAAATTACCAAGAGATTCCTGGGATTTAGTTACTGTATCAAGTGTTTTACATGGATTATCTCAATTAATGCTCACCTCAACCCTCTGGGATAGGTTTATCCCATTTTACAGCTGAATAAATGAAACTTAGGTAGACAGGTAAGAATACCTAAAATCATCAATCTGGGAAGAACTGAGCCTTCTGAGTCCAAATCCAGTGTTCTTTCCAGGACCTCATAGTATTTGATCACTCGGAGTCACTGTTCAACAGCATCCTTAATTCCAATGTTCTTTGCATCACACAGACTCTTTAAGCCTCAATTTCCTCACCAGTGAAATAGGGATAACCCGCTCTACCTTCCTCCCAGATCATTAGGAAGATTAAATGAGATAATGAATGTGCAAGTATTTTGAAAACCTTGAAGATACACACAGTGTAAGGCATTCTCCTTACAAAGCTATGATATTGGGATGACTCACTCAAACATAAATTCCTTCTATAACATTTCAACTGCCTTGAGGTACAGGCTTATCGGATCAGCAGAGTAAACATTAGAAAGTCTGCCCCAGGGACTTCCCTGGTGGTCTAGTGGTAAAGAATCTGCCTTCCAATGCAGGGGACGCGGGTTCGATCCCTGGTCAGGGAACTAAGATCCCACATGCTTCGGGGCAACGAAGCCCACACGCCATAGCCACGACTACTGAGCCCGTGTGCCTCAACAATAGAGCCTGCACGCAGCGTGGCAAACTACAGAGCCTACACGCCCTGGAGCCCACACGCCACAACTAGAGAAGAGAAAACCTGCACGCCAAAACGAAGAGCCCGCACGCCGCAGCTAAAGATCCCGCATGCCTCAACGAAGATCTGGCGTGCCGCAGCTAAGACCTGACACAGCTGAAAAATAAGTAATAATTTCCAAAAAAAAAAGTCTGGCCCAAGGAAAGGACCCAAGGTAATTTATGGCATTCTCTGAATCTCTACAGCACTTCCTCTTCTTACCATCTGCACTGTATTGTCTGATGATGGGCCTTTTTTCTTAACTGATACTGAGAACTTTGGTTGTTATTTAACAGTTTCGATCAGCACTGTCCAAAAAAAAGCCATAATGCAAATCACATATATAAATGTTCTAATAGACACACTGCTCACGGAGGATAATCTGCTTTATTCAAAGTCCACTGACTTGTATGTTAATCTCATCCAAAACATACCTCCACAGAAACATCCAGAGTGATGTTTGACCAAATAGCTGGGTACCATGGCCCAGCCAAATTGACACATAACAACCCTCACACCCCCTTGAATTTTATCTCATCTATTTCTTTCATTGGGAACTCCAGTTAACAGGTTATAATCACTGTTATCACTTTCTCACCTTATTCTTTCATCTTAATAACGATTTAATCCTACCATTCTGACAGGTTCCCTCAGGGTCACTCATGAGCTTCTCATTGCCATATAGAATGTAATTCTAGAACAGTGTTTCAGAAAGTGTGTTCCACAGCTTATTTTTAATAGCTTTTATACTACTAATAATAATTTTTAAAGATTCCATATATAAATACAGTTGGTAAACTCTGGGTTAAAGAAGTTTATTTATGATAGGTCTTATCAGGTCCCTTTAAAATATCACAGCTGGGATACAGTGAGTAGCATTTTCCAAATTTTTTTTTTTGTGGTACGCGGGCCTCTCACTGTTGTGGCCTCTCCCGTTGCGGAGCACAGGCTCCGGACGCGCAGGCTCAGTGGCCGTGGCTCACGGGCCCAGCCGCTCCACGGCATGCAGGATCCTCCCGGACCGGGGCACGAACCCGTGTCCCCTGCATCGGCAGGCAGACTCTCAACCACTGCGCCACCAGGGAAGCCCTCCAAATTTATTTTGATGTCAGAATTCTTTAAATACCTTGTGGGACTAGCTGAGAGGAACACACACTTTGGAAAACATTAATTTTACCTCAATCTGTAAGTTTTTATAATTCTTATTAGCTTATAGCACAGTTTTGACACAATACATGCACCTTTTGTTTTTATTTTTTTCCTACCTTATTCCTAAGATCTTGTCTTACTCCTTCTGGGTATAAAGTGTATCATATCTTTTCACATGTCAAGCTTCCAGAATTGGTGCTGTACACACAGGATGTGTTCACATAAGCGAGCTTTACCTTGTTGCTGATCATTTAAAACTTAGCAACTGCCTTGAACCATAGAAACTTCAGCACATTAGTCACTAGGGGAAGACACACAGCACGTGGGCCACCCCTCTCCTCAAATCCTCCAAACTACTATTCCATCCACTCACAAACCACACCCAGTCTTAGGCAGAAGATATGAGCTACCTTCTGCTTCGTGCTCTCGCGGTCAGTGAGCTCAGAGTGGAATCACAGGCAAAGCAGAGCTCATGCAAGAATGACCAAGCCGAGATCAAGCTGAAGGTCTACTGAATGTGGTAGACGTTAGAGTAAAACTCCCTTAGGCTTGTCCCCCTACCCGGTTTAAAGAAATCATGTTTTCCCTTAGCATTTAATTTCAGGACCTGTAAATATTACTGCTTTTTAGGTAAACTGTATCATCCTAAATCAATTTACTCGGGTAATAAAAGATAATTCCATTAATATAAACTGCTCCAAGGGGATGCTGATCGAGCAATGAATTTTATTTCATTTGAAATGAGGTCAGTATTTAATTTTGCATGTTAAGTAACCTTGACTTTACTCTTGAAGGGAGCCTGAGATAGACGAAAGGAAATTTCCTTTTCATTCATGTGAGAAACAAACTTCTTTTTTTTTTAAAACCCATATTCATCAGTGTGACCGTTAGTCCAAGAGGAGGCAATCGGTATCTTTACCAACAAAGCACCTTCCCTTTGAAGGACTGGTACTGGCCCCCTCTGTACAGTATTGTAAAACCTGAAGGAAAAACCATAGCCAAGTGCTACTACCAGGACAAGATCGATATTTACTATACCTATTTCACAGTGAAGATACCTTTTCTGGAAAATTCCTCACAAGAAAACTGAAATTCAAGCTGTCGCTCTTTCTTCAGCCACCACTGCTCAATCCTGCCTTGTGTGAGCCTGACGTTCGTTCTCTCCCCTTTTCAACAAAAGATGTCAGAGACCAGGACGGCCATGCTGGGGATGGGAGAGGCTGCGCGGGGCAGACCAGGCTTCCATGTATCGGGACCCTCGAGAAATCCTTTAGGAAGGGAGGGGTCGGGTAGGACATGCAGGTGCGGGAGTCTGCGGGACAGTAGGTCCCAGGGCGAGCCACAGGGAGCAGCGGCACGAACCGGGAGCAGGGCCCGGAGACTCCGCCCTCCTAGCCGACAGCAACTCTTGGGAAGGCAGCCCCAGAGTACTGCTCCTTGAGGGGCGGAGTCGCCGGGTTGGGAGGCGGGGAGCTGGGAGGGCTTTGGGGCCGAGAACGAGAGGACTGGCCCAAGGGATTGGAGTGGGCGTGGCAACTGCTTGGAAACGAAGAGCTGGGAGCAGTGAGCCCCTCGGGGAACTAAGATAGTAGATGTGCAAGGGGTGCGGGATGAGGGAGGAGAGGGCATGGGGAGGAAACGTACACAGTTTAGAAACTGCTGGGGAAAGAATGAGTCTTAATAATTAGGGAACACCACCAGAAGATTAGAAATCGAAACACAACTTCATTCCAGCAAAATAGAGTTGCACTTGTCCAATGGAAGACAGGAAAAGGGGAAAATAATTTTTTTAAATGTATGGTTGGTAAAAAATAAATAAGATAAACAATGTAATATTTGGGTTAAAGACAAAATTATAAGCAAAAATCCCCAAATATTTAGTGCTGAATGACATGAAACCACATGTGAAAATTTTTGCAACACAACAAGCAGTACCTAAAGAGAAATATAACTCTAAGTATATTTGAATAAAAATACAAGAAAAATAATCTCAGAAATCAGAGATTACAGAAGGCTAACAAATAGAGCAAAGAGAACAAGGAGGGGCATAAGGGCAAACAAAAAAAAATCAAGAAAAAGAGCAAAAATATTGGGGATTATTAGTGAAACCACAGACAATCCTACTACACAGACCTCTGGCAGAATTTGTTAAGAGAAAAACAAACAAACCATCCTAGAGTGAGAAGAGGCAAAGAAACAAAATGTGTAATAAAAAGTGGAAAATAATTACAGACACAGAAAATTTTAAGAAAAGGTAAACCCATATGAGCAACTGTGCAGCAAGAACTTTCAGCACCTAGATGAAATTGACACATGTTAACAATGTGTAACCCATGTAACCCCAGACATCTGAATAGACTACTGACCATTAAAGTAATTGAACTGGATATGGAAACCTCGAAAAAAATTAAAAAGCTCAGGTCTGAACAATCTTAGAGATGAGTTGAATCAAAGTTTCAAAGAACAAATGATTCCTCTTTTGTATGAATTGTTCCAAAAAATAGATGGAATGAAAACGATTTTGTAGCAACTACTATTATATAACCTTGAAATTGAACCAGATAAGGAAAAGAAAAGACAGTTTAGTATAAGACAGTTAGAAAACTGTCTTTTCTATACTTAGAAAAGACAGTGTAAGTATAAGAAAAGACAGTTATAGACAATTTCTCTTATGAATCCAGTGGGGCTAAAGATTTTCAGTAAAAGTTAATTATGTTGCTGTATTGTTTCATTTTAACAGGAGTTTTTAAAAAATATATTATAACTGTATGGACACTATACTGTGAACTCAGTGAAGACAAAGACCAGTCCACCTTGCTTTCTAATTTAATGGCAGCACCTGGAACAGTTCCTGATAATTTGTAAGCACTCAATAAATACTGGTAGAATGAAAAAGTGAATTCCTAAGGCCCACTTTTCTGTCTAGCATGAATTTATTCAACAATCTTTAAACTTGTCTGTGGTAGGTAGAATAATGGCCCCTCAAAGATGTGCACAGGCCTGACCCTGTGAATATTAGGTTAGGTTACATGGCAAAAGGGAATTAAGGTTGCTAATCAGCTGACTTTAAAATAGGACAATAGGGCTTCCCTGGTGATGCATTGGTTAAGAATCCGCCTCCCAATGCAGGGGACACAGGTTCAAGCCCTGGTCCGGGAAGATCCCACATGCCGTGGAGCAACTAAGCCCATGTGCCACAACTACTGAGCCTGCGAGCCACAGCTACTGAGCCCACGTGCCACAACTACTGAAGTCCGCGTGCCTAGGGCCCATGCTCTGCAACAAGAGAAGCCACCGCAATAAGAAGCCCACACGCTGCAATGAAAAGTAGCCCCTGCTCACCACAACTAGAGAAAGCCCGTGTGCAGCAACAAAGACTCAACACAGCCAAAAATAAATAAATTTTTAAAATAATAATAAAATAAAATAGGACAATATCCCGGATTATCCAGATGGGCCCAATGTAAACACAGGTGTCCTTAAAAGAGGAAAGATCTTCTACAACTAAAGACAAAAAAGAAGGAACCAAAACAAGTTGGGTAGCAGAGGTGGACTCATGATATAATCAAGTCCCATACCCCTGGGCAACCCACAAACTGGAGAATAATTATACTACAGAGGTTCTCCCATAGGAGTGAGAGTTCTGAGCCCCATGCCCGGCTCCCCAGCCCAGGGATCCTGCACCAGGAAGATGAGCCCCCAGAGCATTTGGCTTTGAAGGCCAGTGGGGCTTAATTTTTGGAGCCCCATAGGACTGGGGGAAAGAGAGACTAACCTCTTAAAGGGTACACACAAGATCTCACAGATCCAGGGCAAAGCAATAATTTGCTAGGAGCCTGGGCCAGACCTACCTGCTGGTCTTGGAAAGTCTCCCAGAGAGGTGGGCTGGGGTGGGGCTGGGGGATTGGAGGGGTAGTGGTGGGGTAGTGGTGGGGGGTGGGAGTGAGGGGATGGGGGTGGCTGTGGCTCACCCTGGGGGACACAGACACTGGCAGCAGCCATATTTGGCTGTGTTACACATTCTACTGTGTAACACTGATGCTGGCGGCCGCCATCTTCAGATCCTCCCTCTAGCTCATTAGCGCCAAGACCTTGCCTCACCCAACAGGCTGTAGGTACCTCTAGACATGCCCCTAGACACGGCCCTGCCCACAAGAGGGCCAAGACCCAGCTCCACCCACCAGTGGACAGGCGCCAGCCCTGCCCTCCAGGAAGCCTACACTAACCTCTAGACCAGCTTCAACCACCAGGCGGCAGACACTAGACCCAAGAAGACTACAATCCCACAGACTGTGGACTCAGCCTGCCCACAGTAGGCCAGATCCTACTTGGGACCACCTGGGCCCTGGCCCTGCCCACTAGCAGGCCAATACAAGCTTCAGGACACCCTGGACCTCATACCCGACCAACAAGGTGTTGGTGGGAGGAACCAACACCTCCCCACCAGAAATCTGACAGCAGCTATGGGATCCCTGGGTGCTGAAGCCAGCTCTAGGACCCGGCTCTGCATGCCAGTGTCCAGCACTAACCCCAGGACCTGGCTTCACCTGCCAATGGCGGGGGCAACAGCTCTGGAGTGTTCTGGACCCTGACTCTGCCCACCAGTGAGCCAGCACTAGCCCCAGGGCCCCCCAGGATTCCACAACCAGCTGCCTCATGACAAGGCCCCCCTAACCAGCAGCATCTGCACAAGGCAGGGCCTGACAATTAACAGGGTTAGGGGCCAACCAAACCTACCAGACCACACACATAGTCAGCCCACTACAACAGAAGGACCCATGAAGCCCTCTTAGGGGTAATCCCTAGAGCCTGGGTGATGAGAGGGGAGAGCACTGCTGGGATGCATAGGACCTCTCCTACAGAGGGCCCCTTCTCCAAGGTAAAGAAACTAACTTACCACATACATAAAAATACAAATAGCAATTTAGAAAAAATGAGGCAACAGAGGAACATGTTCAAGATGAAGGAACAACATAAAACCCCAGAAAAAGAACTAAGCCAAGTGGAGATGGGCAATCTACCAGAGAAAGAGTCCAGAGTAAAGGTGATGAGAGAACTCGGGAGAAGAATGGATGCACAGAGCAAGAAGTTAGAAGTTTTTAACAAAGAGTTAGAAAATATAAAGCACAACCAAACAGAGACGAAGAATACAATAACTGAAATGAAAAATACACTAGAAGGAATCAACAGTAGACTAAATGATACAGAGGAATGGATCAGGGAGCTGGAAGACAGAGTAGTGGAAACCACTGCCGCTGAACAGAAAAAAGAATGAAAAGAAATGAGGACTGTTTAAGAGACCTCTGGGACAACATCAAGTGCACTAATATTTGCATTATTGGGGCCCCAGAAGATGAAGAGAGAGAGAAACATATTTATTTGAAACAAGATGAAGAGAGAGAGAAACATATTCTGAGAACAT
Organism: Stenella coeruleoalba; assembly: GCF_951394435.1. Classification (NCBI taxonomy): domain Eukaryota; kingdom Metazoa; phylum Chordata; class Mammalia; order Artiodactyla; family Delphinidae; genus Stenella; species Stenella coeruleoalba. The sequence goes on along the minus strand of NC_137151.1, from coordinate 73,618,542 downwards.
ATTTGAAAATATAATAGCTGAAAACTTCCCTAACCTGGGAAAGAAAAAAGTCACCCAAAGTCCAGGAAGTGCAGAGTCCCATACAGTGTGGGACTGTACCTCTGTACCCAATGAGGAACACACCAAGACACACTGTAATTAAAATTACAAAAATTAAAGATAAAGAGAGAATATTAAAAGCAGTGAGGGAAAAGCAACAAATAACATACAAGGGAACACCCACAGGCTGTATCAGCTGATTTTTCAGCAGAAAATCTGCATGCCAGAAGGGAGTGGCACGATATAGTTAAAGTGATAAAAGGGAAAAGCCTACAAGAAGAATACTCTACCCAGCAGGGTTCTCATTCAGATTTGATGGAGAAATCAAAAGCTTTACAGACACGCAAAAGCTAAAAGAGTTTAGCACCACCAAACCAGTTTTACAACAAATGGTAAAGGAATTTCTCTAGGTGAAAAAGAAAAGGCCACAACTAGAAACAAAATGAAGAACTCACCAGTAGAGGTGAGCTCACACACAAAGTTAGCAGGAAAGTTAAAAGTATTAAAATCACCTATATCCACAAATAAGCAGTTAAGAGATACACAAAACAAATGTAAAATACAATATAAAAAAACAGTAATCAAGAGGGGAGGAGAGTACAAATGCAGAGTTTAAAAATGCATTTGAAATTAAGAGATCAGCAACTTAAAACAATCATGTATATACAGATTGCTATATAAAAACCTCATGGTAAGCACAGACCAAAAACCTGTCGTAGATACACACACACACACACACACAAAATTAATCCAGACTTAACATTAAGATAGTCATCAAATCACAAGAGAAGAGAACAAAAGAAGAAAGGTTAAAATAAAAAAGGGAGGAAGCCCTTCTCTCACCACACTCTTCTAATAAATCCAAGTCTCTTAAAGTTCTAGACTTTGATTCAGGATTCAAGGCGTAGAATTTGGCTCAGAATTAAAAGTCATAGAATTTAATTCATGCAACTTTCTTCACTTGTGTCACACATGTTGGTGGTGGTCTTAATAGAAATGGACTACGATGCACTGGGTAGCAATAATATCACATAATACTGATTAACCAGATCAGAAAAAACATATTCCACTGGACAAACCAGTATACCTACCGGTCTAAATATCACTATTTTCAAACTGCCCATCTTGTAACAGTCCGTAACATTATCAACTCTTTGAAGCCTGAAATCTTATGTATTATTTACTTATTTAATATATTTATTAAATAAACAATTTGTTTATTTAAAGAAAGAGAAAAAAAGACAGCAAAAAAAAAAAAACCCTACAAAAACAAACTCAAAACACTTAACAAGGGGAGTCCACGTGGGCGCCAGCGCTGCAGGTAGCAGGGTGGGGTTGTCATGGCGGAGCTGCAGCAGCTCCGAGTGCAGGAGGCAGTGAACTCTATGGTGAAAAGGATGGAGAGAGAGAACATTGGAAGATGCAGGGCCTCATGTTCCGGTGCATCACTGGCTGTTGTGAGGACAGCCAGGCCACCATGCAGCAAGTGCGCCAGTGCATTGAGCGCTGCCATGCACCTCTGGCTCAACGCCAGGCCCTGGTGACCAGCGAGTTGCAGAAGTTCCAGGACCGCCTGGAATGGTGCACTATGCATTGCAACGACAAAGCCAAAGATTCAGTAGATGCGGGGCGTAAAGAGCTTCAGGTGAAGCGGCAGCTGGAGAGTTGCGTGACCAAGTGTGTGGATGAACACATGAACCTCATCCCAGTCATGACCAAGAAGATGAAGGAGTCTCTCTCAACCATTGGGAAATAGATGTCTGCTATTGGCCATCGGGGCTGAAGGCAGGAATGTATTTAAAAAGAGGAATGGGGATTTGGGTTTTCTAAGGAAAGTTTATGAATGAGGAAATTAAGAATGGCAGCAAGTTTAAGGCCTATGTCACTTGCCTCTGGACACTGGTTCCTTTGTGTTTGAATCCTAGAAAGTGGAAAAACCTGGTGCTAAAATTTGGGTCAGAGATAGCACAGGAGAGTTTTTGTGAGCCTGAATTTCATGTGAATTTCATGAGCCTGAATTTCAAGTGCTTTTCCTGGCAACAGGGAGCCTCCCTTGTACCAAACCAGAGCCCTCCAAGGTACCAGATTCTCTTAGTACACAGATACCAGCAGGCTGGCAGGTTCACCTGACCTGCTTATGAGCTGGTGGAATGTGAGGAGAGGTGTTTCTATTTATTGCCAATCTCCTGTTTACCAGAAGGATCACTACAACATTTTCCACAAACTGGAAACAAAATCCATGAGGTCACTAATTTAGAAGGGGAAAGGGGGCTTCTGGGGATTTGTTTTGCTTGGTTTTGTTTTACATACAAGGGCATGAAATTACTTTTAAGATGTAGAGTTGGGAGAGGTAGTTTGGATAAAAATTTTGAAAGGGTCCTTGCGGATATTCATTTCTGCCGTCAAAATGTGGATGCACATTTCTTAAAATTCTCACACATGACATCTTTCAGCCTGGAGACCCTGCGAATATATAAGAAGTGCGATCATACCGGTAGGGGAAGCACACCTTCCCTCTAACTGGCAGCCATGATGAGCCCTGAGGCTGTCTGCAGCAGAGTCAGCTGAGTGACAAGACAATCTTGCAGTGACACTCACCCTTGAAGGAAAGGGGATTGTGATTGTGCTATATGCCAGTATTAGAAATGAACAGCAAAAGAGGAATTGTTAGCTGCTTAATTAAGAGTTATGAAGTACTGGCTTTGGAAAAATCTGGTTTTCATAAAACAAGTAGAATGAAAGCCTAAACTCAGTATTGCTTACTTTGCCCCCTGTAATAACAGAGCTCTGTTGAAACAATCCCTTGGCAACACAAAGGTCAAAGGAGAAAAAGTCAGCAACTCAGGGGCAAGCTGTGACTCCTTTAGAGCAAAAAATGGGACAGCCCTACGTTACCAAATACCACTTTTGCAACATGCATTGTTCCTGCCCCAGTTCTGGCACCTTATCGTTTTATTAAGGACCTTGTGTTTTTACCAACTTATTACTCGATAATATAGCCTGTCTGTTTGCTGCTTCAAGACTGTGATATATTTTCCTAGTGATTTGGTTTTAAAAATAAATAAGACTTAATTTTTCTTCCAAAAAAAGAAAACAAAATTTAACAAAATGTCAATTAGAACATTGGAGGGCATTATGCTAAGTGAAATAAGTCAGACAGAGAAAGACAAATACTGTATGATATCACTTACATGTATAATCTAAAAAATACAAAAAACTAGTGACTATAACAAAAAAAAAGCAGACTCACAGATATAGAGAACAAACTAGTAGTTACCAGTGGGTAGAGGGAAGGGGGGAAGGGCAAGATACGGGTAGGGGATTTAAAAAAAATTTTTTTTTTTTAAAAGGAAAAAAGAGAGTTGGTAGTTGAGACACACTGCAGCCATAAATTTTAGATGTTTTTAGATTCCAGTTTGAGGGTGAGGAGACTAACTTTTTCCCAAGGGAAGTGTAAATCTTCTGTCTGAATTTGGAGGGAAAAGCCTGCTGATGCAATCTGGCCTTGGCCAGAGGCAATACTACCAGTTATGCCCTCACAGCGTGATACTGGGTGATATGCATGGAGAGAATCTGAGCTATGTTTTATGGTTTACGGTTGGGCAAATTAGGCATTTGACAGGCAGGGGAATATTGTTTGGAACTTTGCTCAACAGGAGGCCATCATTACCAAAGACTCGATGCCAAAGAGAAAGCTTGTTAATTCAGCTTTCCTTGATGGCTAATAACTTCTAATAGTCATTATATGGGTTACTTGGTCCTGCTGGGTCCCAGCATGTAAGCTTCTTTCTGATCAAAGTTACCCCCATGGGTAGGCTGTGGTTAAACGTTTTAATTTCTGTCTCCATGAAGTTCTGTTATCCTAGTCCAAGAGATTGAATTGGCAGTCTCTAACTTCCTTACCTTTTTTTCAACACAAGAATATAATTTTAAGAAACCTTTTGCTTTGAAGTAATTATAGATTCACAGGCAATTGCAAAGATAGTAGAGAGAGGGCCCCTGTACCTTTCATTCAGTGTCCCTAAATGGTTACATCTTACATAAATATAGTACATTAGCAGAACAAGGAAATTAACAATGGTTCAACATGTATATACATCTAATTTTTAAATTTAAAGTATACACAACATAAAATTTACCATCTTAACCATTTTTAGGTATACAGTTCACATTGTTGTGCAACCAATCTCCAGAACTCTTTTCACCTTGCAAAACTGAAATTCTGTACCCATTAAACACTAACTCCATAGATAGCTAGTGGGAAGCAGCCACACAGCACAGGGAGATCAGCTCCGTGCTTTGTGGCCACCTAGAGGGGTGGGATAGGGAGGGTGGGAGGGAGACACAAGAGGGAGGAGATATGGGGATATATGTATATGTATAGCTGATTCACTTGGTTATAAAGCAGAAACTAACACACCATTGTAAAGCAATTATACTCCAATAAAGATATTAAAAACAAAACAAAACAAACAAAACACTAACTCCCCATTCCTCCCTCCCCACAGCCTCTGGGAACCAACCTCGTACTTTCTGTTTCTATAAATTGTATAGATGACTTATGTAAGTAGAATCAGACAGCATTTGTCTTTTTGTGGCTGTTTTAATTCACTTAGCATAATGTTCCCAAGGTTCATCCATGCTGTACCACGTATCAGAATGTATTTCCTTTTTAAGGCTGAATAATATTCCATGGTACATACATACTCCATTTTGTTTATCTATTAATCTGCTGATGGGCACTTAGGTTGCTTCCACCTTTTGGCTATTGTGAATAATATTGCTATGAACATGGGTGTACAAATATCTTTGAGACCCTAATTTCAACTACTTTGGATATTGTTAGGGGCTGAATGGTGTCCCCCTTAAATTCATATGTTAAAGTCCTAACCCCCAGAATATCAGAATGTGACTGTATTTGAAGATAATTCCTTTTAAGAGGTAAGTTAAATCTAATCCAATCTGGCTGGTTTCCTTATAAAAAGGAAATTTGGACACACTGAGAGACATTTTCTGAAATGTGTATTTTTTAGTATGGTCTTAATATTTTTCATTCTTTTTTCTTAAAATTGCCTACAATATTCTTTGAAGTTGCAGTTTACAATAAGTACATTTAGATTGTTGACATCTTCAATTGCTTCTTCCTCATAGACCATAATATTTTCAATTGAGAAACTACTTTCTCTGCAACTGCTGAGGTACTTGGTAATTTGGGGCAAATTCTAAATGGAGGATATTCTAAAATCTAACACTGGGGCTTCCCTGGTGGTGCAGTGGTTGAGAGTCCGCCTGCCGATGCAGGGGACACAGATTCGTGCCCTGGTCGTGCCCACGGAGCGGCTGGGCCCGTGAGCCATGGCCGCTGGGCCTGCGCGGCCAGAGCCTGTGCTCCACAACGGGAGAGGCCACAGCAGTGAGAGGCCCGCGTACCGCAATAAAAAAAAAATATAACACTGTTTTTGTTGTGAAATGTGTAAAATTTCAGCACAATATTTTCACAGGTACTGTCCCTTTGTTACCCATCCTATTGCCTTAAGCAACAAAAAGGATTTATAAGACAAAATGTGTCCAATAAATGGTCTCTATAATTCTTTAGAAAATTTTGCCAGATTTTGATGCTGCAAAACCATTGGTTGTTCTCGTTCATTCCATTCAGATAAAAAAATGTAAAGGTTCTTCTTACAAGTCCAGATGCTCCAAAGCTCAGTTAGAGAATTTAAAAGTTACATCTACATTGTTTGAGCTCTCAGCATTCTATTTGTTCAGTTCCTTCCTTGTGCTTGAAGGGATAAAATTCAGTGTCTTCCTGTTTGGAAGTTTTCTTTTCAATAATTGCAACTCACTGAAAACTTCAAAAGCTGAAGTTTTTGGCAGTCTACTCATTGAATATTTAGATTAACAATTTCCAATTGATTTTGAGCAAAGTGAAACCAAAATTTAGAGAACTTGTTATAAAAATGTTTGATACCATTGCAAGATACCTAGAATGATTTACAAAGTAGTACTTCAAAGTACTACTCAAAAATATTAAAATTCAAATGATGGTATATAGTAAAAGTAGAATATAACCATTGGAAAACTGTGATTTTTTTTTTTTTTTTTTTGCGGTACGTGGGCCTCTCACTGTTGTGGCCTCGCCCGTTGCGGAGCACAGGCTCCGGATGCGCAGGCTCAGCGGCCATGGCTCACGGGCCCAGCCGCTCCGCGGCATATGAGATCTTCCCAGACCGGGTCACGAACCCGTGTCCCCTGCATCGGCAGGCGGACTCTCAACCACTGCGCCACCAGGGAAGCCCGATATTTCACTTTTGACATAATTAACTCCTAAATGCTTTACTTCAATTACACGAGTTGGATGAAAAACTGAACTACTTTTGGAATTATTTCAATTGATTTTCTATGTGAAGCGTCTTATGACACTGGTATGAAGTTGTCATTATTTTGCACTATTTACAATAGCCAAGGCATGGAACAACCTAAGTGTCCATCGACAAATGAATGGATAAAGACGATGTGATATACACACACGCACACACACGCACACACACACACAATGGAATATTACTCATCCATAAAAAAGAATGAAATAATGCCATTTGCATCAACATGGATGGACCTAGAGATTATCATACTAAATCAAGTAGGAAGACAAATACCATATGATATCACTTATATGTGGAATCTAAAATATGATACAAATGAACTTATTTACAAAACAGAAATAGGCTCACAGACATAGAAAACAAACTTATGGTTACCAAAGAGGAAAGGGGGGGCGGGGGAGAAATAAATTAGGAGTTTGATATTAACATATACAAACTACTATATATAAAATAAACAACAAGGACCTACTGTATAGCACAGGGAACTATGTAATAACCTATAATGGAAAAGAATCTGAAAAAGGATAGATGCATAGATAGATGTATAACTGATTCACTTTGCCGTATACCTGAAACACTGTAAATCAACTATACTTCAATTTTTAAAAATTGACATTATTTTAATTATATACAAAATTCTTTTGCTAATGGAGCCAACACACTAACAGCTATTGCTACATGTTAGTGTACATGTAAGAAAGTTGGACTCAATATGAGCAAAAGTAATTTAGAAGTAGATACATGTGACCTGAATGAAAGTTATGCTTCACATAGTGATGTGAAAATGCACCTTTTGTTGCTGCGTGTGTTAAATCATTGTCTTCAGGCATGACGTTCTTAAATAACAACTAACTTTTCAAGTGCATGCTGATGCCTTTTCAGCAGATTTGAATCTCTGGCTTTTTTTTTTTTCATATTCTGGTTTTCATGTTAAGAGACTGAATGGACAAACAGACAATGGCCATACCGTATGTGACAACAGAACTCTCACCCACAACCTCTGCAGCAATCAGCCCAGAACTGCCAGGACTCAGTCAACGGCTGCCAGCTTCCTCATTTTTGCCTCGATTTCCAACTCAGGACCATCCAAAGAAAGCCAAATATACTTCCCAAGCTAAACGTGTAGGATATACTGCTTCTAGTTAGCATACCTCCATCTTCCCCATGTCAACAGTTTCCAATCCAAGCACATCTGAAAAAAATTTTTCAATATAGAATTTTCCCACCCTCCTATCTGCCTTTGGGTTTCTGCCAAAGGCAAGTGATGGTGGCTCCCCTGCTATATAGCAACCTCTGAATAAATAGCCTTTGTGCTCATGTGGATGGTCTTCATCCATTTCCACAGTGTGGTCACTGATGTCATGGTGGATGAAATTACCAATGGTGGATGGTAAATGTTGATAACGTTTTATGCAAGTTACTTTTTTTTTTTTTTTTTTTTTTTAGCGGTACGTGGGCCTCTCACTGTTGTGGCCTCTCCTGTTGCGGAGCACAGGCTCCGGACGCGCAGGCTCAGTGGCCATGGCTCACGGGCCCAGCCACTCCGCCGCATGTGGGATCCTCCCGGACCGGGGCACGAACCCGTGTCCCCTGCATCGGCAGGCAGACTCTCAACCACTGCGCCATCAGGGAAGCCCACAATTTACATATTCTTCATTAACTTTACTGAGAAACAGAAATTCAGTACTTAACTTTTAGTCCTGGTTACTGCTATACAAATCCTTTTCTATCAACCTTTGAATTCTATGAATGATTTTTCACCTAATAGTAAAATTTTCTTCCTGGTATTGAATGGTACCTACTAATTTCTCTAAACATTGATAAGTGGTCACAGCAGAACCTGAAGAATCTGTCTCGTTATGTACCATGGCAAGAAAATTCCTATTTCATGCTTTGACGACTCATCAAGGAAAGACAACCACTTGGAATAAAGAGCCCTCACAGATAAATGCATTAATACAATGGCTATGAGCAGTAATATACAGGTGGCGAAGGTAGTGTGGACGACAAAAAGTACAGATTTACATTCTCTGTTATCATTTAGAAATGCTTTTTGAAGACTCTCGCGTTGTTTGGATTTTTGCCAAGGGAAAACATGTAACAGAAAAATAAAAACCCACTACCTTTAAACATCAGTATTTTTGTTTCACTAACAGGTCATCAAAACAGAACCCACTTGTACTGGCAGAAGTGTTCAGATTTCTACTCCTGGTGGTAGACAACAGATGCCACTCACTCAGCACTAACCATTCCCAGCTCTGGCCTCAGCACAGAAAACATATTCCGTCAATTCCGATTTGTGTAAGAATGTCGTTAGCCGGGTGTACAGGCATGTACTTGCTCCCAGGGAGTTTCCGTAACATCTCTATATTCTCACTCTTAAATAAGAGCTTTATTTCAGATTCATACAGGCTTTTTTGTGTTTTTTTGTGACAATTTCTTCCTGCTCCCCAAGGATGAAATTGATGAGAAGGTACCTTTTTTTTTTTAAATCTCAATTGTCTCATTTAGGCAACAAGTTCATGTGCTAATGAGAATAGAAGGTGAGTTTGTTTAGAGAGGAGGGCTGAGAGAAGGATTTTATGATTGACAAACAACTGGACTTTTCCATTGAAAACAAATATTCTTCTCCTTTCAAGTTAAGTATATTAGAGGATTCTGGTTTTCATACTGCTTTAAACCAGGGTTTAGCTGAGATAGGATTTTGTTGTTCCAAAGTCAGATCATTTTAGGGCCACCTGAAATTGCTGAAGTCATCCAGGTCATTGCACTAACATGAGTCTAAATTTAAATGATACCTTTAGTCACTCATCATTATAATAGTGACCAGATGCAGTACAGTGTGATGGAAAAACCTAAAGAAGAAGCTAGAGGCAGGCCATCTATGTGGTTTTCTATGTTCCCGCTTTCTCTGTCTTTAGAGTTATATGCCTTACTGGATGAGTCTGTGAGGAATGGAAACAACTGGTTTCCCCTCCAGTTGTTACCTGTTGTATTTTCCCATTTAACTGAATTAATCATTTTCATGGAAACCTTTATTAAAAATAGTTTCAAAACAGACTTGCTTGCATGATTTTAATGTAATGAAAAAATTCTAAGTTATTTTCTTCAGATACTTTCATTTTCTTCTGTCTGCAAGCTCCAAGTGGAGCTGTATTCATTTATTCATTCAATAAATATTTCTTGCATATGTACAATATGCCAAGCGCTGTTTTAAGTAAAGATGACAGATTTGTAAGAGAATCATCTTAGATGTCTCAGCTCTAGCAACTGGCTAAATATTCAATCCCATGTTATTTAACGACAGCATTTAAACTTCCCCCACCTTTGCACTGTGCAACTCACCTCCTCCTGCTTTGTGAATACCACTGGGGTAGGCTGAATAACACCCCCGAAGATGTCCTTGTTCTATTCCTCAGAATCTGTCAATGTTACTTTAAATGGCAAAAGGGACTTTGCAGATAATTACATTAAGGATCTTGAGTTGAGGAGATTATCCTGGATTATCTGGGTGGGCCTTAGATGAAATCACAGCATTTTAATAAAAGAAAGGAGGCAAATTTGACTACAGAAGCAGAGATTAGAGAGATGTGGCCACAAGCCAAAGAATGCAGACAGCCACCAGAAGCTGGAAGAGACAAGGAACAGATTCTTCCAAAAGCAACCGGCCCAGTCAACATCTTGATTTTAGCCTTGTAAAGACTCATTTTGGACTTCTGGCCTCGAATACAGTAAAGAATAAATATCTTTGTATTAAGCCATTAAGTCTGTGGCAACTTGTTAAAGCACCAGTAAGAAACTAATACAGGTACAGGCCTAGGTTTTGAGTATAATTGTACTTTATAGAAGTGGAGTCTAGGATGTATCTAAAAGCACTAATGTCATCCATGAGATAGCAGTTTTGCAAATTTCCCCCACTGACTAGAAAAAAGGAAATTTTCTTCTTTATGGTTCCCCAAATCTACTGAGAAGCCAGTACAATGTGAGACGGCACTTTGGGGACAGATAGGCTTTTCCAGAATTTGTCAAATTTGAAGCGCGCATAATATACCTGCATGGATTTGTTGTCAGGATTTGTCCCAGATGCTAACAAATGAAAGATAAAGCATCTAAATCAATAACCTCAGGGCTTCTGTTGAGCTGCACCTCACAGGCCTGCAAGCCCTGTACTTGTCCAGACTCAAGGCAGAAGGGAGAGCTGGAGTCAGCGACAGAGACACCAGTGGTTTAGCGGACGGGGGTTGGGGTGGGGTAGGGGGGCTGCTTACCTGTCTCAAGCGACGTCCCCGAGGGACCCGCCACCGTGTGCGCAAGTAGCAGCCATCTTTGCTCCCAGAGGGTGGGGGGAGCTTGCCTGTTATAGGCGGAATTGACGTCAGCTTGGCTCATCGGTTACCAGGGAAACTAGCAGAGGAGCCCGCCCCTCACCATGCCCTTGATAAGCTCTCCAGGTGTAGAGACTCTGATCTAAAGATTAGAACAATCACTAGCTGGGGCCTGGTGCAAGTGTGTAGGAAGGTCAGTCAGGTGAGTTGGGCGTAGGTGAAGCAGACATTGATGGAGCAGGGGATGGACTGAGAGCAAGAGTACAGCCATCTTGAGAGGCCTGATCATATAGCTTCTCACATAATACTAGCTTTAGGCGATTTCACCAATTCAGCTAGACTGTGGAAAAACATCTTTTGCACTGAACAAAATAAAAAAGTTTGGAATGTTTCACTAAGTATCGTGAACTATGTTTGGCAAAATTGTGAGGAATTTAGAAAACAGCTGACCTCTTGGGGCTGATACCATGAATCTGAACATTACTGATGGAAGAAGCCACGCTGGGAATGCCATCCTCCTGTGTGGCCGCCTAGGTAGGTGCCTGCATATGCAGGTGCCTCTTAGAAGTAAATGTACAAAATCTAAAGGCTGGTGCACACCTACACTGGTGACACAAGTGATGGTATTTAAAAGCATCGCTGAGACCCAGTCTTGGTTTTGTTACCGACAAGGGTCCTTGGACTTACTAGTCAACAGAAATTGATAAGAGGCCAGACAAGGAATTCAGGCCAGGCTTTACTGGGACTCGTGCTGTAGCATGAAGGAGTGAAAACAAGGAACAGGTGCCCTTGCTCGCGCCCTGAAGGGGGTCCACCTGGTTCCTTAATGGGATGAGGAGACAGATAGGTGGGTTGGTCCAGAGGGGCGGCTTAGGTAGTCCGCCTACCTCCTTGGTGGTGCTGTGAGCAGGGATCATTCGCAGTACCCGGCTTTTGTTCCTGGCTCCTCAGAAGTGTCAGTTGGGTTTTGGCCTTTTTGTATCTCTTTGTTCATAATTTGCCCCAACTGTGCATGCAGGCAGTTACTTTTAGTCCCTTATAGTTTCTTTGTATTCATTGCTGCAGGAGACATTTGTCCAGGTGGAGGCACTCCAGTACAGGGTCCCAGGTCCCAGGTCCAAGCCTATCTCAGTTTGAACATCATTTGCCCAGAATTGTAGCAGGGTTAATGAGGAAGCTTCTTCTGTCATTTTCCTTTACTCTGTACACCAAGGATAAATGCCTTTGGAATACTTTAGAGAATTAACCACAGAGACCTCACAAAATGACTAGTACATTTTGAAGAGAGTATATTAATTACATAAATATAAATGTACTTTATTCTACATGGGGGAAAAAAGACTAGAGGAAGATTTTTTTTTTTTTACGCAGGCCTCTCACTGCTGTGGCCTCTCCCGTTGCGGAGCACAGGCTCCGGACGCGCAGGCTCAGTGGCCATGGCTCACGGGCCCAGCTGCTCCGCGGTATGTGGGATCTTCCCGGACCGGGGCACGAACCCGTGTGCCCTGCATTGGCAGGCGGACTCTCAACCACTGTGCCACCAGGGAAGCCCAAGATTTATTAACAGAGGATTTAAAAGACAATTTTAAGAAAGGCAAGAAGCTTAAAAAAATATCAACCAAAAAGTATGGTGATAGCCTATAGAAAATTCTGAGAGATGCAGTGGAGAATTAAGCCTTCAGTGGGGAGAGACTTTGGGAAGAAAGGTTGGATGTAAGGTGGTTTAAATTTTTTTGAAAGAAAAATTCTCATTCTCATATTTGTCTTCCTAAAATTCTATAGATAATGACCGGAGTTTGAAGGGTGGTTTAAAATACTGAGTTGTTAGCACCTGGGAAGTAAACTTTTGGTAAACTTAAAAACCATGGACAATTTCAGGAGTAATTAGGAAATGCTGAGCGTGATCACTGGTTTTTATCCTCAAGTACTTGGCACTTGGATGACCTTGTTTCAGACTTGAGCGCTTCCTGGTAGGAATTTATTTTTGTAATTTTCACTTTTCCCCCCCAAAATTTAGGAAGCCCATCAAACCCATTGTTTAAAGGAAACAACAGCCCTGCTAGCTGAGCCTACACAGAAAGGAAGCAGCTACCTCAGGCATGCAGCTGTTGACACTGCACAGCTACCCAGCAGCGGCCAGAGAGGCCTCCACAGTTCCGAGTCAGGCCAACCAATGGCCGTCAACATTTAACCCTCACTCTCTGATGGCTTTCCCTCTGAGCAGATGAGCTATCACAAACTCAGTTGTATTTACCCCAGTGTGCCATCCAAATTTTGTACCCAGGAAGCTAAAACTCAACCAAGAAATGACTACCTACAAGCCAGCAATAGTGTAATGTAACTGGGGCTATGGGCACTCATAAGAGGTTAATTCTATGACATGACTTTGTAATTGGACTAGGGAACTGACTTATGGTAGCCGTGATTATATAATCACAAACTATGCAAATATAAGTTTCATCTACTGTGTCCCTTTGCTTCTTCTTTTCAATTTGCTTTCCAGTTGCTTTATTACATACAGCAAGGAGCAGGGCATTTCTTTGACATCTTGAGTTCTTATCATTTTCTCAGTCTTTCTCTCCCTCTCTTTCCCTCTCTCCCTCCATCCCTCTGTCCATCTAAGCTAAGAAGTTCTATTGTATATACTTTTCAGAAAAGGACACAAGACAGAAGGATTTCTTTGTGCACTCCTGAAACTCACATCAAAGCTTCTCAGAATAATACTAGGAACACATTTCCAGGAGGGGATATGAGAAGATCATCTCCGTGATTGGACAGTGTCGGGATGAGGCTGTGCACCACCCTATAAATTCACCAGAGTGGACCAGGCTGTTGAATGGCACCAGGGCCTATGTGTTTAACATATTCCAGCAGGATTAAAATAGGTCGACTGTCAATATTTGTTTTAGAAGAAACTGATTTGGGGATTCTAGTGACCCAAACGTTTGGTATATTGCTTTCTTTGACACTGCCTCTGAAATTATTTCTTCCTACACTTCTTTATAAGAAATTAGAGACTTGGAGCTCAAGACTGATAAATCCTCTACTTACAATGCATACAAAGACCAGGATACACTATTCACTTTATTGGAAGTGCTTTCACTTGTGAAAGAAAATATTCCCTATGAAAACTCTCTTTCTGAAGGGAGGGAGAACTTGGATGAGTGAAAGCTAACCCCTAGGGGCTTTCCCCAGAGACCAGCCATGGAAAACCCTGATCTGTGTGATATTGGGTTTCCTGCAGTCCTCATGAACTACACAGCTTTACTCCTATAATCTAGAAACAAATAGAAAACTGAAACCAGCTTTCTGAGTCTTTTAATATAAATATGTTCAAAATTCAGAGAAAAGTCCTGTGTTTTGGTGTTTGATTTGAAAACAGTTTCTACATTGTTATTACATGAAAAAAGGGCTGGAAATGTAGTCAGAATAAGCACTCAATCTTCTTTACACGCTACTTGAAGTCTCGCCAGAGGTAAAAATCTTTACTACTTCTGTGGAAAGGTCATTAGAACATACTATTCATAAAAAACAAGCCTCTTCATATAGTTTATTTAAAATTTACTGTTTTCTGTGCTCTTATAAATGTAACGTTCTAGTATACAACATGCACTGAAGAGTACAACTCTTATTTTGAGGTGGCACAGATCGACAATTTTTTTCAGTGGATAATTACTCTTTCATTAGGAAATTTAACTGCAACCTATTTTTCTGTAGAAAGTTGTCTGAAATTCTATCACTAATATATGATAAAATTTAATTTTTCTATCTCAGAATGACCATATGCAAATGAACACTACATGACTAATGCCTTTATACCTTCAATTATAAGCAGAGTAATTTCACAGTGAAGTTTTTTCCAATGAAAAGTTTAAAATATATTATTTTCAGGGAAGAAGCTGATCTGGATAAAAGAATTTGCGGCTAGACCTCATTATAAAAATATCAGTCAGGTGATCAAAGCATGTTTTGCCACAGAATTTCCCTGTGGCTTCCACCTGCCAGGCCCCATTAGCCAATTTAAAAAATCCTCTTAGGAAGGGGGGTGGGGGAGAGAAGGATTGGGAGTGTGGGATTAGCAGATGCAAACTATTATGTATAGGATGGGTAAACAACAAGGTCCTACTGTATAGCACAGGGAATTATATTCAATATCCTGTAATAAACCATAATGGAAAAGAATATGAAAAAATATATAACTGAGTCACTTTGTTGTACAGCAGAAGTTAAATACAACATTGTAAATCAACTATACTTCAATAAAGTTAAAAATATAAATAGGGCATTCCTTGGTGGTCCAATGGTTAGGGCTCTGAGCTTCCACTGTAGGGGGCATGGGTTCGATCCCTGGTCAGGGAACTAAAATCCCACATGCCATGCAGCGCCTCCGAAGAAAATTAAAAACAAAACAAAACTCCTCTTGGAGACACAGACCAGGTGTAAATGGGAGTGGGAGGTGGGGCAGGGGAGGTTGACCCTCAGCTTTGAAGAGTAAATTCTGGTTGCGTGGGCTGGTTAGATGCCTCCAGAACACACTTGTAGGGCTCTGAAGTAACACAATCTCATCTTGTAGGTTTCAGAGTTCGGCCCTCCCCACTCTTCACCTTCATATGACAGCCCTGGCAGAAGGACAGAAGTCACAAAAGTGAGGAGAAGCCACACATGGCAGAGTGAGTGACAAGTTACTGAGCTCTAGGCAGTTTCCGGTTCTTGAATTAGACTTTCTTGGCGACTACTTGAATATCACTATGAGAAAAACAATAAACAGGGGCGAGGGAGTGGGAGGTTAGGCCTGCGCACCCTCATTGGAGGGTCCCCGTCAGCCGCAAGATTCCCTGGGGGCTGAGGGTGCTTGTTAAAACGCGGATTCTTGGTCCACACCCTAGATGTATGGACTCAGAGTCTTTCGAGGGAAGGTCAGGAATCTGCGCGTAAACCAACGACCAAGATAATAACTTGGCCCCCTGGGATCGCTCCAGACACCCGCCCCCGAGGAGCATGATCCCCGCCCCACTTAGAGAACCTACTTTTGTTTCCTAGATCCCATTTCTCTTTTATTCATTCTGCCTTTTCTCTTCATTCGCATTTAATGTCAATCATGCTGTATTTGACAGTCTCTGGGAAGGTTTGACTTTTGAGCAACAGGCTTTGGGGGGCAGGATATAAAGAATAAGCTTTCAACTTGCACAGTAGCCTATGGCAGGAAGTTCACTGGATTCCAGGCACTTCATTTCCATTTCTTTTTCAAAATCAGGTTTAGCAACTTTATTTCCAGATGGGGAGTGAGAAGATTTTAAGAGATGGAAAAGCAGCCTTCCTGAGTACTGGAAGTTTCAAATGTTTGTGACCTAAAAGTGGGGCTGGGGAGGCCAACAATACGTAACTCAGCGTAGGCTACTTCCCTTCTCTTCCTCATCAACATGACGTTATTTCAAGAGCCGTCATTCTGGATTCCCACGGTTTTGTCAGGTATTCTTTCATTACAAACAAGAGAAAACCACTTCCCCGGGCTTCCTCAGCACTGCCGGCAAGTTCAGTGTTACCATTATTTTGGACCCCTAAAAGATGGAAATGAATTAATTAACTTACATGGCTATTTTGATGTGAAAAATAGTTCATTGTTTTCTAAGTATTTCAAATCTAAAGTTTTTACTGGGTTACCAAACCTAGGACTTAATGAGCATCTCTTGCAATATATTATTATTTGATGGTGGATACTGGGGTAGGGGCATGGGAGGGGTTTAGAGGCATACTTCTCCCATATGCATACAGCCTCCTAGAAAAATTCCATATGCAATTAATACAAGAAAATAGACAGATTTTGAAAAGTGATGAAAGCTGATCAATGATTGCCTCGGGGTGAAGCATGGGGAGGGGGAGGAGAGAGGGATTAGAAAGGGGCAGAGGAAACGATTGGTGATGGATATGTCCACTATTGTAATTGTGGTGCTGGTGTCAAGAGTATATGCATATGTCAAAATGTATCACATTGTACAGTTCAGATATGTAAAGTTTATTGTATGTCAGTGACACCTCAATAAAACTTTTAAAATAAGCTTGAAATGACTGAAAAAAAAAGTTTCTAGCAGCCACATTATTTCCTAAAGAAATAACTGAATGAAGATAATTAAAGGGGGTGGGGAGTTGCTACCTAGGATAAAAGAAGTGATAGTTTTAGCATTATTCTGTCTTTAAATGCTTTTTTTTTTTTTTTTTTTTTTTTTGTGGTACGCGGGCCTCTCACTGTTGTGGCCTCTCCCATTGTGGCACACAGGCTCCAGACGTGCAGGCTCAGCGGCCATGGCTCACGGGCCCAGCCCCTCTGCGGCATATGGGATCTTCGCAGATCGGGGCACGAACCCGTGTCCCCTGCATCAGCAGGCGGACTCTCAACCACTGCACCACCAGGGAAGCCCTATTCTGTCTTTAACAGTGCTTTCCAAAATTGTCCTAATTTATATTTAGAAGGAAGAAATGATAAAAAACAATTTTTTTGCAGAAAATAGAAGCATTCCTTTTTTATGTTTTTTCCTACCAATCTGGAGATACCGAGGAAACTAATAATACATAATTATGGGGTAATTTTTAATCCATGAACATTTAATAGTGTTCCACGGAGCTAAATGCAGTGGTTCTAATATTGATATACTACCCTGCAACTGTGCATAAATGTTGCATATTTTATAAACACTCAGTGACATAGTGCAAAAGAACAGACACATGTATCCCTGCCCCTCACCATTTCAGGATCAGAGGGAAAGAGAAAATGAATCAAGATAGTTGTTTTGGAAAATAGAAGTATGCATATGACTGACAGGCATGTAAGCTGGAAATTATGGGGTATTTTAAGTAACCCATGAGAAATAATGACTTAATTTTTTAAAAAGCCAATTAAAAACCAGCAAAATCTGAGGGTAAATTTGCACCCTGGGTAGCAGCATACTGCCACCTGTAAGCTGCCTTAATCGTGGGGCTCATTTGCTTAAGATGTTGGGAATGCTGACTCAGCACAGCAATTTCTGAAAAATTCATTCTTCTTTAGATACATTTTGGAAAAATTAAAGCTAGTCCTTTCTTAAACAATTTGCCATTTTCTCTAATAGCGAAGGCTTCAGCAAAGGTTTAACACAGTCACAATTCAGTCTTAAAATTATGTATTAAAGTCAGGTTTAACAGCATGATTCATGTGATATATATTTTAGATGTATCAATTTCACAAAAGAAATTCAATTAAAACTTAGAGAATCTAATCCTAGTATGATAAGCACTATTTCTAAATGACTGGGAAGCTTTTTGGAAAAAAAAAGAAAAAAAAATCCACACATTTTAATCCTAGCTCCAATGACATTTTTTCCATCTCTCCTCCAAAAGAATATTTCTAGAGCACAAAATAGATTCATAATTGTTTAATTAGATACATTTCATATATCCTGAACATAATGGTTCCCATAGAAATAAATATTTTGTACACAAACTTTATTTACTTTGCCACAGTCATAATATACCAACTCAGTCAAGTGCAAACATTTATTACAACCCCTGGTGTGTGAGGAGCTCTGCTCCCACACTTCATTATCTGGATGACAGAGAACAAGATTAGACAAAATGGATAATCCACAAGGTACTAACAAAATGTACATTCGATTATGATTATAAACCCTTCTCCAGCCAAGGGTGTAATCAGAACTAAGCAAAACAGTCGGCTCAGTTTCCTCTTTAACTCCGCCCTCCAGTGCTCCTTGGGGGCAGGACCCAACGTAATGATTGATTAGTGGAATCGCTAAAAGTCCTGGGGCCAGAACGAGGAAGAGCAGCAAAAGGTTTAGAAAATCCACAACGTGGCATCCCTTGTATGAAAAACTCCTTGGTTTCTCTTACCAAAATACATTTGGTAGTTTTTATGTCACATATAATTGATGTGCAATATTAAAAGGTATCTCAAATGAGGTTTATTTTTACGACTGCCTGGAATTTCAAGTAACCCATGAAAAATAATGACTTAATTAAACAACCCAATAAAATAACAGTAAAATCTGAGAGTAAATTTGCACCCTGGGTAGCAAAATAATTAGTTTCAGGTCGGCCTCTATGCATGCTGGTGTGTGCCATCAATCTGTTCTGCCTAGCCACATCCATAGGACCATCATCACTTACTGCTTTCCTTAATGACCAGCTCAAAAACATGAAGGAGCTTACAGTAAATCACAGGGGAGGTATAAAGATATATTAAGACCACTTCTATCCTAGATTGCTTTAGGGGAAAAAAAAGTGCCCCTGAAATAAAAAGGTTTATATAAAACTCTAAGAAATAAGTCATGTTTTATCAAGAATGACCTAATATCTGTTCTATCCTTTTGCTGTTTAAACTAGTCTCAAAAGCCCCCAAATTATGCAGATGAAAATTCCGAACAGAATAAGTGTCACAATTCTGTAACCATCAAATAAATAAAAAGTGAGAAAGAAATAGGGGATGGGGCCATTACATTGGTATGAATGTTTGA
Source organism: Stenella coeruleoalba (assembly GCF_951394435.1). Lineage (NCBI taxonomy): Eukaryota > Metazoa > Chordata > Mammalia > Artiodactyla > Delphinidae > Stenella > Stenella coeruleoalba. Next base: position 73,599,294 of record NC_137151.1, on the reverse strand, counting down.
TGGGGAGACTTGTGAATCAGGTATTATAGGAGCGTTACCTAAAACTTAATTGCTCACTTGAACTCGAATTCTAATGGGGATATCAGAACCTCAAAATAAATTATAAATCTGGGACATTATAAAGAATGTGGTGATTTTAATTAATTTGACATTCTTCTCATTCTCATCTTGAAATCCTAGTCAGAGTTTCAGGTTAGCTCTGACCAACATTCACCTACCTGATTTGTCTGTTTAACTTATTAGGTAGTAAAGGTCCATTCTACTAGTTATTCTCTTTCTTAATTAAAACTCACTGTGAGGTACAGTAGTTGCTTCCCTCCTGGGTCCTCTTCCAGCTGCCTGATTGATACTATCGTTGGTCACCTGGTGCCTCACCTTCCTACTTGTGGTATCTTCCTATTTGTAGTACCTTTGTTTGCAGAATTCTTTCCTTACCTTTAGGCTAAAATATGGAGACTCTTCAGGGAAGTGCTAGTAAATACAGACAAGAAGCACTGTAAATAGTATCTAAAGTTTTACCAATCATGGGAGAACATACCTCTCTGAGGAAGTCAAAAAAATTCTAATTAAATTCTAATTAAAATTAAAGGCATATATCTCAGGATGCAGATAAAAGAACGTCAAGATGAATGAGCAGAAAAAGAATTGATAATAAGGGAAATTTTACTACTATGGGAGAAGGCACCCAAGACTTAAAATAGGAATTAAAGACATTGAGACACCGAGGGAGGGTGTTGCTTACGTGCTCAGAGCTAGTGATGGATTAGGGAGTTTGCTTGACAATGAAATTTCATTCTAAACCAGTGCATGCTGTACATATAACGTATGGACTAAGATAAAAGGAGGAATGAGTTTCAGGATAACTAAAACTTGCTCCACCTAGTGGAGACTTCAGAGTTTTCCCTTATGCTCTCAGCAGTCTTGGTTTGATAGTGGAATAGCCATTACTAGGAATGCTTTGAGTGGGAGAAACAACACTAAAATCAACACCTCATAACAAAATGTAAGATGTTAGTAACCTTGTTATCAGAGATTAAAATAACACGTAAAATCTGATGGTAAGAGTCTAAGAATAAAAACGTAACAGAATAAAATATACATGATTTTATAATTCTCTAGGAAAATCTCTAAAGAGATTTTTAAAAAAATATATAGGCATTTAAATAGTTATCTATGTGCAGAAACTCAGGAATACTAATGCAAGTTACTACAAAAGCCTCTATATATTAGTGGAGGAAAAAACAAATCCTGAAGTACTCAAAACACATTTCTGTCCCTCACCTCCCCCCATTTTTGTTGGGATGGATAAATTCCTTAGCTTAAGTTTTATATCTCTGCCAATAGCAAGGTAAATGTTTAATATGTGGTCATGTATCATACAGAAACACTTGATGAGAATATGAAATATGAATTTGCATACAACTCATTTAAACATTGCAAATAAGCTTCTAGTGGTCTCACGTCTGTTCCCAGTGGAGTTCCAACAGTGCCGATGGGTTGGGCACAGGACACATGTGGGTTACACTGTGTTTCACTCAAAATTAGTTATGTTTACAGTACTCCTAAGCCCACAGACAAATTCCATATGCTTTTTGTTATTTCCTTCCAAAGTTTTAACACTGATGCCGAGTGTTCAAATCAAATACGGATATTGCCAAATAATAGGGCACACTGGGAGGTTAGGTGGAAGAGGGATGGTTTATTAACTGTACGCAGGACAGGAAACTGACGAGCAACTGAATACAGAGATCTACTTAGCACACCTTTTCCTTCTTGCCCTTCAGACATATGATACAGTAACCAATATATCAAAGTAAAGCACATGTTGTTTACTTTTTTCAATCCATTTGAGTTAGTCTCATAATTCTTCTGATCCCAGAAAGTGAATCATGCCATGATTCAAAACATCTGTCCTTCACATAAACCTAGGAGCACACATTTAAAAAATGACTTATTGTACATCTTTGCATTTCTTAAGGCATGAACAATGGCGTACAGATGGAACAGGTTCTGAGAAGCATCACGATGTCAAAAAAGCATCGTCTTTTTTGACAAGGCCAGCACAAGTACACCACATCAAACAGACACACTCGACATCTGAGCTGACTGTTGTGGCCCAGGAGCTCCTGCAATGAGGGGATGGCGCTTCCAGAAAAGGACCGAATGCGTGGTTCATATGTCATGTTGCTTTAAACTCTCTGGATCAGCTTTAAGCACCAGTTACAGTTTGTTTTTCTTTATAGACTCTTCAGACCTCAGATTTTATATTCTGCTCCTTTTATGCTTTTCGAGGAGGGTGTGGATGTTTTTTAAGGAATATGGTTGCAGCAAAACAGAAAGGATCTGAAAGTGGTTAGGGGCCTTGTCTAATGCACTTCTGAAAGTCTATTATAAAGATGAATAGAAAAGCAAATGGTCAGTTTTCAGTCGACCCAGAAACCACGCGGAGCTCTAAGAAACATAATTGTGCATAGTTATTCATTCATTCAGAGCGTGTTATGTTGGCTAGCTCTATATTCCCAGTTTACCAAAGAACAGGGCTGTCTACTTTGCTAAACCCAGGGTCCTTTCGCAGCTCCCAGTAGGTGTCGTTAGAAACCCAGGCTTCTCTTTGATTGGCATCAATCACTTTTCTGTGAAAGTATAAAAATCAACATTAGACACAAATCTCATTCAGGTGACCTGATAATTGGACCCTCTCCTGTAGATAAGACGTGTACATATAAGCAGTACTTGGTAAGCCAGTGAGCATCCTATCTGCTGATGGATGATCTGACTATTTTGACTAGAAATAAACCCACTTTTGTTGTGAAATGTTTGAAATGGAAGTGGGTAGGGTCATGAGGAGAGGGGCTAAGAGTGGGAATAAATCACCTCAAGGCAGGACTAGAAAGTGAAGTGGCCCAAACAGGGACTTCCCTGGTGGTCCAGTGATTAAGACTCCATGTTTCCAATGCAGAGGGTGCAGGTTCAATCTCTGGTTGGGGAAACAAAGATCCTACATGCTGTGCAGCATGGCCAAAAAAAAAAAAAAAAAGTGAAGTGGCCCAGACAAAGCATGTACAAACCTTGTAACTAGAACTTCAGACCCCAGACCCACAAGAATTTTCTCTGCTTCACTTGTGGGGAAAGTATGCAACCTCATTAGCTGTAAGAGCCTCCACAGGGTCCACGCGAGGGCACTTTCAACATCTAAAGGGCAAGACTGCATTTCTGCTCCAGCGCAGCCAGGAGATGGCAACTAGAAAGGGTATGAGGTTATTCTGAGCTGATCTGTTCTGGCTCTGAAGGGCAACAGATGGATCTGGAAACTACAGCTTAGTCTGTGTGATGTATCCTGCAAATAATCCTGTAATAATCACCCACGATCACACCACAGAAGGATCAAATCTGAACGGATATAAGCTCCATGTGATAGAAATAAAATTAAATACTAAGGAAGCCAGGATGACCTTGTGGGCAGTGGGGTCCCACCTTATCTCTGGGTGAGGGAGTGGGAACAAGTTTCTACCATTCGAAAGGGGGTAGTTGGAGGACAAAGAACCTCTGGGCAAGACCCTCACTCTCTATTGTTGTCCATGAAAGGAAAAGAGATGTCGAGGAAAATTTATTTTTATGGTTACAAACTTTTTTTTTTTTTTCTGCAGTACGCGGGCCTCTCACTGTGTGGCCTCTCCCGTGGCTAAGCACAGGCTCCGGACGCATAGGCTCACGGGCCTAGCTGCTCCGCGGCATGTGGGATCTTCCTGGACCAGGGCACAAACCCATGTCCCCTGCATCTGCAGGCGGACTCTCAACCACTGCGTCACCAGGGAAGCCCTACAAACTTTTCACAAGACCAAAATCTGATTCAGTATTTTCACTGGCAAAACCAGTGATGAAAATCAGTTTAATTTTCCACCTTGAAGTTTCCTGGACATAAAACTATCCCTCATTTTCTTTTTACCTAGGGTTTTTCATTGCTTGTGGCAACCATTTGCAAAACATGAAAACTGACTTACTTAAAAAATTTTGGTATATGTTCAAGGTTGTTTTCTTCCATGTATCGTCTTCGAGATCTCTGGAGTTCCTCTACTCTTTGCTTCTCTGCTGCTGCAGCTTCTAAATTTCCTTCTTCCAAAAATCTAAGGAGAAAGCAGTTTATCTTTTAACACGTTACCTTCTTCTCTGAGAACAAAATAATCTCATTTGCATAAACTTAAATTCTGGTTGCTGTGAACATAACACAGTGAACAGTAATGCTCTGATTATGTCCCTTTGCCCCTTCCCCAGGCCACACTCTCTCTGTCTGCCACCAGCTAACATACTTTCTGTGTATGTGAACTGAATTCAGCAATAAAATGGGAGGAGTGAAAAGTAAGTGGTTGGCTTTGAAGACTTTTCTGTGCTGTCTAGGGTTCCACAACTTGAGATTTTCAGGTTGACTAGAGAGTCTGGGGTTAGGACATCATGAAGTCCCCGGCTGTGCTCCTTTTCCATGTTATCACAAAGCACTTGTTAAAGGCCACAACATGGAGGACAGTACCTGAGTGTTCTTCAGCTACTTTTAGAACAGATTGAGAGGGAAGGAGTTTTCCTGTTTTATTGGAGAGAGCAAAACTGATGAAAAAGGATAAGGTAACAGTTGGGGGAAATTACAAAAGGCCACAGAAAGGAAATGAACAGTAAATGAAATTCAGAAAGGGAATACCAAAATAGAATTGAGAAGAAAAAAGCAGACCCAATGGTGATTTGCAAATATTTAAATTCTAAAATGAGAGCAAAGAACAGGTATACAGTATGATACACACTGTACAGGAAGCTTACTGATAAGTTTGAATGTCAAATAGTGAGACTGCATGTTCTAGAGAAAGAGGGGGGAATATGAGGGAACTAAATAGTAGAACATTCAATACTGGGAACATTTTGGTGGAAGACAGATAAAGCCACAAAGACACTGGGAACAGAAAATGATCTTGGATACAATTTGTATGACATGTAGAATTCTTGTAAGAAGTAAAACTAATTCTGTAGGAATGGACATGAGTACAGAACAATGTAAGAATAATTTAAAAAAAAAGAATCAGAAGGTATTAAAGGTACTGTATTTTGAGTATATCTCACACCCCAGGGGATCAAAAACATGTTGGGAAAACTCCACACTTTGACTCAAAGTATTTCTAGGTACCCCTGTATCTTATCCTCTTATTCTTCACTGAAATGGTTAAAGGGGATCAACTGTATGGTGATGGAGAGAAACAAAATTTTTGGTATACACAGGTATACAGGAGTAGAAATAATGTTGCATACGTGAAAATTATATAATGTTACTATATATGTAATGTTACAATTATATAATGTAACACCAATGTTACTTCAATAAAAAATTTTTAAAAAAAGATAGTCCATGTTATAGAGTAATAGAACTATAGAAATACAAACACTGAGGTGAGGAGTGATTGTGTGAAGAGTTCAATAATTTGCAGACCTTTGGTAAATTGGTGGGGGGGGCACTTTTTGTTAAAAAACGTCTGTGTTACCTTCTGCGGGGAACTTTTGTTGAGCTAATCTTCTATTATGATCATCCTCTGAATGCTCTTTACCTAGGTAGAAGACTCAGCTATTACTGAGTGAATAAGGGAATGAATGATTCAATGAATAAATAAATGATGGTGGCGAAAGTCTTGATGACTTCTGTAAGCACCATGCCATGACCTAGTGTTCATTTTAAATACCACTGCGCTGCTCACCTCTGATCCGGCCGGAATCGGGCATCTGTTGGTGGAAGGAGATCTTTTAGTACAGGATCTAACTCATTAAGCTCAATAGCGAACCTTGTGAAGCCATAGTAGAGCTCATAGTTGGTCGGCATGGAACCTGGAATGAGGCCAAGGAACCACTGTGAGAGGCAAAGAGGCTTACAGAACATGCAGAAGCTGACTTAACTCGGGTGCTTAATTAATACTCACATTAACATCAAATTTATAGTCATAAACATTAGATTGCAATTTTTTAAAGGATTAATGATTATTTGCACACTTAATTTAAGACACTGGGTAGGTAATCAGTATCTTCACCCTCCTCTCAAATAACTTGAAGATCACCACTTTCTAATGTAAGTGCTATTCTTATTCCCTGACGAGTTAGATATTACTGTTAATTTTGCAGTCATTGTTTGTTTAGATATACCCACATATACACAGTATGGTTGCTCACTGTTCCTTCTTGTATCTCTGAGCTTTTATGTGGGATGATAAAGGTGCATCTTTTGGAAATTCATTTAGTGAGGATCTGTTCGTGGTAAATATTGTTTTCTTTCTCTATAAATGTTGATATTTAATCATAGTTTTGAAAGAGGTCTCTTAGTTCTTGAAATATCAAGTGCTCTTATTTTCAGAGTGTGGTAAGTCTTACTCTGCCTGGGTTCCTTTTGTGTTTTGCGATTTTTGACTGTGAGCTCTTGTCCCTTGGATCTTCATCTGTGGGAATTCTTAAGGCCTGGGATCAAGTTGTTTTTTTTTTTTTTGGCCGTGCTGCGTGCCATGCAGGATCTTAGTTCCCCAACCAGGGATCGAACCTGCTCCCCCTGCACTGAAAGTGTAGAGTCTTAACCACTGGACCTCCAGGGAAGTCCCTACAAATTTTTTAAGTGAACTAAATTGGTTTTATTTTGCTAAATGGGAAACTTTATGTTGATTATCAGAACTGATAGATTCATATATTTAATAAAATCCAGCTTTTAAAATAAAACTTTGTACATACAGTAGTCTTCACTGGTTAATTTTTCTCTCAAATACCCAACTGGGTAACTAAATGCTTGGGTGACTAACTATAAGCATTAAGATTTCACCAAAAAACACTTACAATTTACTTCCATTTAGAAAAGAAAAAGATTCAGATCTAAATTAACATTTACTGGCACTTTCAAACTAAATTCGACAGCAGGATCTTTGTAGGCTCTGCTCATTAATGTGCTCCAAGCTCCTAGAACAAAGCCTGATGCTCAGTCAGGCTCAATACATAATTGCCAAGTGAATGAACAAACCACTCTACTAGCAGGGAATTTAAATACTCATTGAGGAAACCAACAACTAATTTTAAAGTTAGGGATTAACTGACAAAATTCCAATGAAAATAAATGTCATGTGGAGCCTTGTTCCATTTGTACTTGATAGTCAATTATATGCTAGTGTATTACCAGAACTCTCTTGATGTCTTTTATTAAATGTCAGCATATTGCAGCTCTTTGATGCTCAAGTAAAAAGATCACTTATTCTGGTTAAATTATTGAATTTGTGGATTATGGATGTTTGCAGGCTTTCCTTTGTTTTACTAAAACAGAGAATAAATAACACGAGTAGGGATTTGAGTTTGTATATTTCAATTATTCAAATGGTTTAATAAGTATACCTAGTTTTTGAAATGCAGTTATTACATTTAGAGAGATTTTACATGAAGCCCAATCTCTGACCAAACGTCAGATTTGGTCTCAATTCTACAACTCCTTACTATCAAATATTGGAATTTATTTAACTTGTGGATTGAGTATAGATGTAAATATTATTGTCTTAAGCATCTATGTTTTTAATCTATTAAAAGAAAACATAAGGGGCTTCCCTGGTGGCACAGTGGTTGAGAGTCTGCCTGACGATGCAGGGGACACGGATTCGTGCCCCGGTCCAGGAAGATCCCACATGCCGCGGAGCGGCTGGGCCCGTGAGCCATGGCCGCTGAGCCTGCACGTCCAGAGCCTGTGCTCTGCAACAGGAGAGGCCACAACAGTGAGAGGCCCGCATACCGCAAAAAAAATAAAAAGAAAAAGAAAACATAAGGTGTACCGCATGGGATGATCTGACCTTCCCTGCCTTCTGCCACTCATGGTGCCCCCCTGAGGCAGGACACTCATGCCGGTCTCACCTGGTCTCCAGATGCACTTGGCGGAAGGGGCCACACCGCAGTACAGCCCTTCATGCCACTTCCCAAACAGCCGGTGCACCACCTTCCCTTCCTGATCCATCACAACCCCCTGGACTTCATTCACATTAGAATTCCAATAATTCACCTGGAGAAACCAAACTCCAGTTAAAACACTCAATCTCTTTAATAACACCAATCCCTGTAACTTCCACATGGAAAATTTTCTTAACCTTGAAGTTTCTCACGCAAACCATTTCCAGGCATCTATCTCAAAATGTTTTGCATGGAAGGGTGGCTATCTAAGTGTTAGCTGACTTAACTTTTAAGAAAGGGATGACCCCACTCCATGTTAGAGCATGAGACCACAGCCCAGAGAAGGCTCAGTTTCTATCTTAACTGAATATTAATTTACAGGTTAAGCAACTTCTTCCTCCCATTGTCCTGTCTTGAACTACCCTTGGCTCATGGATTTTAATGATTTTCAATTGGCAACACTGGAGAAATAGTTTGTAAAATCATTTTCATAGTAGCTGTAAATGACTAAATTTAATCAGGAACACCTTGTTCTAGCTCTCTTCCAGCCATGCTCCTCCCCAAGGGGTCAGAAGTCGGCAGGAATTTACCCATCTGGATCCCTTGGCCCCTATTCTAGATCAGGCCCCAAGTACGCAAGACCCTAGAATTCCTTGTCCAAATGGCTCTAAGCGGGACTTCCCTGGTGGCGCAGTGGTTAAGAATCCACCTGCCAATGCAGGGGACATGGGTTTGAGCCCTGGTCCGGGAAGATCCCACATGCCATGGAGCAACTAAGTCTGTGTGCCATAACTACTGAGCCAGCGTTCTAGAGCCCGTGAGCCACAACTACTGAGCCCACGTGCCACAACTATTGAAGCCCACGCGCCTAGAGCCTGTGATCTGCAACAAGAGAAGCCACCGCCATGAGTAGCCCATGCACCGCAACGAAGAGTAGCCCCCTCTTGCCACAACCAGAGGAAGCCCGCATGCAGCAACGAAGACCGAACACAGCCAAAACCAAAAAACCCACAAATGGTTCTAAGCTTATTCCACAGCCTGCACAGGCCTTTCCTTGGATTTATCGTTAGGCCTGAGGGGTGGCCAAGGGTGGCTGTTTGTGGGGGTGTGGACTGGACTGCCTACACACGTGTTTGCGGCCCCTTGCAGCGCAGGGCAGAGCTGGGGGTGGGAAGCAAGTGGGGAAGGCCGTGGGCCAGACTGGTTCTCCTGCGCTGCCAGGTTTCCAGCTCGGTGTTCCCAAGTGTCCAACCTGGACTTGCAGGTTTTGTCAAAAAAGGTACTTTTGTCAGCGTGAAAGGATAGAACATATTTTATTTGACAGCTTGTGGGCTTGATTTACATACTTTAAATATTTACACATACGGTATGGGGACTGCCATTTGTACTCTTGCCCTGAGCTCTGCAAATATTAGGGGCAGGCCTAAATCTAAGTTTCTCCTAGCCTAAAAAACTAAGTGCGCACAGTTACTGTCACGCACGACCCAGTCAGCGCAAATGGTGATCCTGGCTCCTCAGTTCTGAACCACTTAATCAGTCTATTAAGAAAAAAAGGAAAAAAGAAAAATATCTAACATCTTCTCTTGTTAATAAAGGTATTGCTTTTTGTTGAACTTATTTAAGATTATATATAATAATGGCAGAGTTGGATAAGCTTATAGGAACTGGAAGCTATCATCTCTATGCATCTTCAGAAAATGACAAGTGCGATATATTTAGTTCCCTAAAATAAGATCACTTGAATATGTTATAATCAAGCAGGAATATAAATGGAATATAAACCAGGAGACTTGTTATAGGCAAGAAGTACTCTCTGGAATTTTACTTAATGAACTGGCTGCTTAAAAAGAAAATTCTTTAACAAGAATTTTTTTTTTCTCTTTCAAGATGGTGCCTTTGTTGACCCCTACACCGTCAGACGTCTGCATGCCCGGAGCAACTCCACCAGCTGGTCCTGCTTTTTTATCTAAAATGTCCATAAGGATCAATGATACAGAACTAACTCACTTGCTGCGGCTTAAGGTAATTGTTTTATTTCTTCCCTAGGAAGCATTTTATGTCCTTTGCTATTGTAAGATTATTTACCTTGACAAATGTGAGTTTGCAAATGCAAACACTGCTTTTGGTATTTCTAATGGTTACTTCTCCATAATGCTCTATCCATCTCCTCCCACTCAGGATGTTGTGTATGCACGTGGTGACCTTATTCCACACATAGCAATCTCCATACCTAGTGAAGAATACAGCACTGATTAAAAACAGTGAAGGTAACAAATAAATATTACTGTTTCTACCAATGAGAATACTTTTTAGCCATAGCTTCCTTTCCCCTCATCTTTCTCTTATTTCTTTCTTGGAAGTTTCTATGTGGTCAAGGCCATTTATGACATGATTCATTCATTTAAGGAACATTTCAGTGCTTTCTATGGGCCAGGTGCTAAAGCTACCAAGTTGAATAGGGTCTGTTTCCTGCTCTCCTGGAGCCAATAGTACGGTAGGGATAGATGGACGCTTATAAGAGCACAGAGGAGTGTCCTTAGATCTGCCCGGAACGTGGGGCGAGTGGCAAGGAAGATTTTCTAGAAGAGGCTGCGTCTGGTCTAAGCTTGGAGGGTGGAGAGGAAGGTACTACAGGCTGGGAAAGGCAGAGACAAAGCCACAGAGGCCAGAAGGGCACAATGCATCCGGGGACCTGTGTGTGGCATGCTTCAGGTGAGTGGGTGTGACGGGAGGTAAGGCTGGAAAGGTGGGACAGGGCAGAGCAGACAAAGCCCTCAATGACCCACCAGTGAGTCTGGACTTACCCTATAGGCAATGGGCCATCACAGTAGGGTCCCAGGGAGGAGAGAGTAGGGTGTACATTTAAGAAAGGCTACTCTGAGGACATTGTTTCATGCTGTGAGTTAAGGCCAAATATGTGAATAATTCTTTGGGAAAAGACTGATGAGCATAGATGGCATGAATCTAATACAAATTCTGGAGAGTAAGGTTACCGAGTTTCTGCCAAGGAAGGCGATGACAGTTCCTACTCACCTTTAAATTTGCGCATTACATATATGTTCAAATAAAACACTGTTTCAAAATGAAATGCTTCTGGGTTTCTAAAAAATTTATGAATTGGTATGATGTAGGCACTATGGAAAACTCTCTTCCTCATGAGTTTGTAAATATTGAAAGTTTATTTTGTGGCCGTGGGAATTCCTCCCTCTCCCCACCGTCCTCTATATTGAATCTACCAGCAAATTCTGTCATTCAAATAGACAATAACAAAACAGAACAAAAATCAACCAAATGAAGAAAGAAAGAAAAACAATCAAGCCTTTGGCCTCAATGAAAACTTCAATTAATTTTAAGATGTATAGGCTATATCCTCTAGAAAACAACCATAAAAGGATTCTATCACTTCCTTAATTAACTATACATTAAAAATAGTGCTACGGTAGGGAGGGTGGGAGGGAGGGAGACGCAAGAGGAAAGAGATACGGGAACATATGTATATGTATAACTGATTCACTTTGTTATAAAGCAGAAACTAACACACCATTGTAAAGCAATTATACCCCAATAAAGATGTTAAAAAAAAAAAAATAGTGCCTGGATCTAAGATGAACTCAAAAGTGAAAGTATAGATTATATAAAAAAGAAATGGCTAAAAAGAGCCATTTTAGTTTGCATTTTATTTTCATATAAAATGCAAACTAATGTGGTGACTGGGACAGGTAGGCGCTGACTGATGAATGCAGGATGTGAAGAGATAAAAAGGAAGCTTTGACACATTTGCTAAAGTTCTCATTTGCTTTTGTCGGGGCCCAGTCTCAAAACTTCGGTGAAGTTAACAGAAACATTGGCCATACAGGAAAATGGCCCCTTGGTACCTTCTAGAGTTTCAAATACCCATTTATGATTTAAAAAAGCAGATAAGAGACCAAAAGGAAGATGAGCGCAACCTACTTTGGAAGCATGGCGTTCAGGGTTCCCACAGGCAGGATTTCCATCGACTTCCCCCAGAACTTGTTTTTCCATCTGATATCTAAACGACATAAGGCAGAGGACAAGAATATACACTCCATATCTAATCATTTGCTCTAGAAAAATGAACTTTTGTATTACACTTTATATTTTACAAAGGAAACTTTTGTAATCCCAACTGATTCTATAGTGTTGCTTTAATAAGACAAGTGCCTGAGGATGGCCCAAGGTGAGAAGATTAATTGTGAACCCCCCCCGCAAATATCTATGTATATTTTTCCATAATATATGCTCTATATGTGTTTTCAACAAATAAAACTGGTAAAGTCTTGGAATAACCTGTGTGTGTGTGTGTGTGCATATTCACATACACACATACATAGACTCTACTCTGCGTTAATGTCTCCATAAATGTTGTTTCAAGTTTTAACTAAATGGTGGAAATATTATATATATATGTATATATATGTGTATGTGTATATGTGTGTGTGTATGATGTATAGAAAAAGTAATTGCAGATTGTGGTATTGCAGTACGACTGATTTATATACACATTTAAAGAGTACATGACTTGGGAGAACAGTAAAAAAATAATGCCTCTAAACACAGATAGGTAAGATTTATGAGAAAGTGGGATTAACTTAATGAATATGTTCCTGCGCTGGCTGTTAAGATACTACCCAGGGCCCAGCACTTCATCTCACATGATGGCTTTATGTTTTACCTGTGGTCACTCAGGTGTATCTGTGTATTTGTAATAACTGCCCGGTCTCATTCTGATGAAATAAGGGAGCTTAGTGCTATCTCCACAAAATTTCTGACTCTCTTGTTCTGACGAACAAGAAATGATTTACTTTCTTAATCTGAAATAAAGTACAGTCACAGTGCTGCTCTATCATTTTATATCCTTTTTAGGTTGAGGAAGTACATGTAAGAAGAGTCATACTGCGATCAGTGAAGGACCCTTTGGACCTCCCCTGAATGTGAGGGAACTATTCACACTTAGTGGTAAATTTATATATATATATTTTTCTTTCTAGAGGGGTTTTGAAACTTTTTATTCTAGGCGAGTTTGCAACATTCTAATCGAACAATGGGTATTGATTTAGTAGAGACTTCATTCCAAACCCCCAAGCCTCAGTGAGTTAAAAGACCAGAAATCACTGCAATGTATATATACCTAAATAGACTGTGACCACATACAACGTGTTCTAGAGCCTTCTTTGAGGATTAAGATCTCTTTGCACACCCTCAAGAAGCAAGAAGCCAGCAGATACAACCTCCGTGCTAAAGATGCAGACAATGAGTTGAATGAGGTAAGGAAATAGCCCTGAGCTGGCATAGTCAGCATAGAGCTCTGCTGTCCCATAGGGCTTTGCTTCCTAAATAAATAATCCCATCTCCTAGATGACATGGTTCCATCTTTACATCAAGAAATCTAATTTCTCAAACTGAACTCCACACCAACTACCAATATTCTCTGAGTTCTAAAAGTAGAAATCTAAACTGAGTACTTTGGAAACTAGAAACTTTCTCATAGGCTCATCAATTGGATTTTGAAGTGATAATTGAAATACAAACCTTGCCAAAACACAAAATTCTTGGATTCACAGTGACAGGCAGAAATGGGTGGATGATGGCTAACCTGGGAATTAAAAACAAAAAATGACATCAGTGTTAAAACTTCCATAAATGGTAATTTTTTACAACGTATATTGGCTACCCCCAAATAAAAACTACTCAACTCATCCATCTCTATTAGTGAATTATTCTCAAAATGTATAAGTAAATTACTGAATCTTTAACTTTTACAACTTCATGCTTAAACACATTTAGAAGTTGTAGTTATATAGATAGGCTAAGTGAATTTTCTGTTAATTAGTATTATAACCCATCTCAATCAGATGTTTATCAAAAAGCTATTTTCATCATCAAACAGCACTCCTACAGTTTCTATACAGAAACTCACTGAGTCCAGTGGGACTTACCTGTTCTGAGAAAAAACGGAATCCTTTGTCCTCTCTAATGCATTCATAAGTCTCCCCAAGGACAGGGTTGAATGGCTTACTTCCTGCTCTGAAATAGGTGGAGCAATATCCTGAAACTGCAAATGCAGCAATAAGAACCTGTTAAAACATTTAAGAAAGGAAAATAATATAGGAGAGACTACTTCCAGGTCTGCTTGTCTCTTATTCCTCTAGATTTTATACATCCCCATCAGTGGGTGCTCATTTGGCGGCATCTGCATTTTCTATTTTTTGCACACACTCTTCATATACTCATAGGGAAAAAAAGATAATTGAAAATGAGCTTAAACTCTCTTCATGGGAACCAGCAGACAACTGAAGCCAAATATTCTTCATTTATCTGTCTGTCCAACTTCCTGAGTATCACAGAGTTCAAGGTTCTGAAAGCCAGTGTATAGGTTATGCCATTTGCACAATCTTAGCAGGAGGGTTGTGGCTGGTGGTGCTTTTCAGAGGGCAGGTCAAGTTTTCCACAATCACATGGAGTAGAGGCCAGGGCAAAGAACAAACAGGAGGTTACTTTCTCAGACCTAAGTTCCTGAACAAATGGGCTCCCCTGGCATTCAGGAAAAGCTGATAAAGCAAGGCTAGGCATGTCTTAAACCTGTGAGGAGGGTGATACCTTTACATTCTAACTTTAGAACCACCCAGAACCAAGAATAAGTCACAAGGTGTGTATCTTTCAGTAGAGGTATCTGGATCTTTTTGGCCCTGCCTGGTTTATGCAATGGATTCCTCTTACCTATGTGGTGAGAGTATTAGGCAACAACCAAATATGCTATCATAATGAATTCTGCCTTAGCCCAGGTCTAGGGTTGGCAAATCTCCAAAGGGCGCTGCTCTGTTATTTATTACCATGCGCTCATAGGGACTGTCCGTTTCCGAAGCCTTGTCCAGAAGCTCACTATACTCCATTTCCTCGCAGAGATGCTGCAGAGTGTTGAGTGGCTCGTTTAGCTCCACAGGCATGGAGACTTTAGACAGGTCTTTACCGATGTTGTTCCTCAAGATATTCCATAGGTTAATGTTACTGGTGTCGGGACAGGGAGCTGGCAGGCGTGCTCGACGTCCGTTTCGGAAGGCTCCTCCTGTAAGCTCCCCGTTCAAGACTGGAAGAGGGAGAAAGAGGAGAATCACAGTGCAAGAGATCTTGCTTTTCTTATTTCCCAGAACCTGGGAGGGTAGGAACCCTTTCAAATAATTCTGATTGTGATACATTTCTTAAGGCTTCATTATACTCTCTCAAGAGGGAAGAGAATTATTTCAATACAAGGTTGCTGATAAATGCACAAAACATCAACGTACAGTTTTTTAAACAAAGTGTTAAATATACTTAAGTATTACACAATAAAAGACAAGTCAAACTTCTAAAAATTAAATATATTTAATACGAAGGACATAAAATTTTGGTTTGCCCAAGAACTAAACTTTTTCTTTTTTTCTGTATGTCTTTTATTATTATTATTATTTAATTTTTGAATTTTATTTTATTTATATTTTTATACAGCAGGTTCTTATTAGTCATCCATTTTATACACATCAGTGTATACATGTCAATCCCAACCTCCCAATTCATCACACCCCCACCCCGACCCCCCCGCCGCTTTCCCCCCTTGGTGTCCATACGTTTGTTCTCTACATCTGTGTCTCAACTTCTGCCCTGCAAACCGGTTCATCTGTACCATTTTTCTAGGTTCCATATATATGCGTTAATATACGATATTTAAACTTTTTCTTTTAACCATCTACCTAACAAAATTTTCAACCATTTACCTCACCAGATTATATGAGTAACAATTTATTGATCAGCTGCAAAAGGAAAAATTAGCTATGGGGTCAAAATGATTGTTCATTGAATCATCAGCATTGTAACTTGGCATGTAGATAGAACCACCTGGAAGCTCAAAGGATGCATACTTTGCCGAGAAATGTTGTCTGCAACACTGGTGTTGTCTTCAGATATATTATCACTCACATCACTGATGTAAGACTCATCATCTGAAGCCTAAGGAAGGGAAGAAAGTAGAAAGGATCAGAACTCTCATTCAGTCTTGAAAGTTCAGAAAAATCAAACAATGAAAAACAACAGGATATTGCCCAAATGAGAAGCGGAGGTCACAGTGGGAACTGTATGTGGCATATGTGCAATGAACACCTGAGGGTCCCCCGTGAGCCAGAATGTAGGATTGCCAGAAAGCAGCCCTGTCTTTAAGTAGCTTTCTGTCTTAGTTGGGCTGAGACGCTGGGGGAGGCCAGCGCATAACCAGAAATGTTTCAATTCAACACAGTAAGAATGTGCAAAAAAAGGAGGCCCTATGGATCCCCCTAGAGGAGTCAGGACAGGCTGCCTGGAGGAAGTAGTATTTGAACTGGGTGTTGGAGGATGCAGGAGTTGCCCAGTTGTTAGAAGGGGGAGAAGCACAAGAAGAAGGGATAGTGTGCAACAGCAAGGACCATGAGAGAAACATTTATTCTAGGAGTGCTAAGAAGTCGAGTGGCTGTAACAGAGGACAGGGTGAACGAGATGAGGTCCGACTGTGAAGGGTTTTTCATGTCAACATAAAGAGTTCACAATATAATCATATGAGTTATTAAATGCAAGGAAATGACAGAGTCATATTTAATTCTCAGGAAGATACTCAGCAGCTTTCCCTAGGGAGGCCAGACAATAGGATCCTACATAGATCTGGGTAAGAAATACTGACCAGTAACACTAAGATGGCCACAGTAAGGATCAAGTAGTTAAACTGCATTTGGGAACCACATCTGAAGTATACGGACAAAATCTGGCAGATTATCTGGGGGCAGGGGAGAAAGATTTAGGGACAGGGAGAAATCGAGAACTAAGCCATTCTCTACGTGAGAGAAACATGGAACTAAAATGAAACCAAAATTCACATAAGAATAAAATTAAGGGGCAGGGACTTCCTTGGTGGTCCAGTGGTTAAGACTCCGTGCTCCCAGTGCAGGCGGCCTGGGTCTGATCTCTGGTCAGGGAACTAAGATCCCACATACTGTAACTAAGCACGCGCACTGCAACTACCGAGCCCATGTGCTCTAGAGACCGCGTGCTGCAACTAGAGAAGCCCGCACACCACAACGAAGGCCCAGCACAGGCAAAAAAAAAAAAAAAAAGAATAAAATTAAGGGGCAACATATGTACTAAGGGGATTTAGAGACAGAGCAGATAAGAAAACAGAGAAGTACTGTAGAGCCATTCAGAGGAATGGGAAAACCAATGTTTCTACTATAGGCAAGAAAGCTGTTGATACTTATTTACTATCTTCAAAATGGAAATATGCTGTTAATTTTTCTGAACATAAAAACAAACATTCTTATCGTAAAAAGTTAGAAATTACATGAAGCTAAACAGATGATATGAAAATCATCCATTCTATGACCTAAAAGAAATCACTTTCAACATTTCATAGGTACTACCCCCAATTTCAAAATGCCTATGTAAACACACTGATACGTTTATCTTTAGATACTGAAAAAGGGGATTGTTTTACATACTATTTTATAGTGTTCTGAATATACTTCCATTCTTATAAATATAGCTCTTCATCCTTACTTGGAATGGCAACGTATTTCATTAGACAGTTATATAACATAAGGAACTTAACCAGCATTCACGTGGCTTCCAATTTTTTATTACTTACAGACAATACTTGGATGAACATCCTTGTAAACATATTTCTGTGAATCTGTCTGGCAATTTCATTAAGATTTATTCCCAGAAGCGAAATTGCTGGGTCAAATGAGTCTCTTTTAGGCTTTAGCTGTATGTTGCCAAATTGCTCTCCTAGAAGACTGTACTGTATTACATCGTTCTCATCATCAGTATATGAGAGCATCCATCTCTCACACCCACTTAAACACTATACATTATCAATCTATATTAGTATGTATCTACCTAACACACATAAAAGATCTCGTTTGAATTTCATCTTTAGTGAAACTGCTGTCTTATCTTTCACACATTTTTCAGCTTGTCATATACACTGCATTTTTTTCTAGTTTGCAATTTATTTTTTAATTTGTTTATGCCACTCTTTTTGGCCATGTAAAAGTTTTAAATTTGTATGTAATAAAAACCATCAGCCTTTGCCTTTAAGGTTTCTGGATTTATTGCTGATGTTTTTAATAGAGTTGGGGAGAATTCATATATTTAGGGAGATAGAGTTATACTCAGAATGATTTTGCGTAAATGAATAATGATAGTTTTGCTTTTGCGCCCTGAGCAATGCTATAAAGATAGCAAATTGAGAATAAAGTCTTTTTCTCATTTGTATTTTCCCACTGCAGCTGGCTTCCAGTTCTCATTGACTGCAACTAAATGGAAGGCTAAGCCTTTAGGCCCATGAAAGCCACATTCTAAACCTTGATAGAAATAAAAGGTAAATCAAACTCTTCCATGTGATTTCTCTGAAAAAAGCTAATCACATCCAATTATGTTAAGAGAAGACAAAGGCCTGCCTGAACCTAATTCATGTTGCATGCATGTTTATTACATGAACATTTAGAAGCTATAAACAGTCTAGTCCTCTTCAATTTCTAATTTCACCCAAACTAATATATGATAGAAATAGTCCAATATCCATGCCCATGTAGAAAGTTCCGTGTAGAATATAAAAGAGCTCTACAATGACAGTGGGCCCTGAATAAGATCTATATTATCGTATGTGTGAGCAGTAGCTAAGGCCGGGCAGTCTGGCTATGGTCCACTCACGTTGTCCTGTATATACAGTTAAGGCTCTGCCATATTATACTGAAACAGTTAATATATATTAGTTTTCTCTCCCATGCTCAAGAAGTCTTGGAGCCAAATATTTCTCTTTAAGAGGCTTGGGATTCAAGAGAGTTCAGGAAATATTTTTTTCTAACTGCGACCAGGCATGCAGCATTGCAGAAACAAGTTTAAAAGGCAAGTTTAAAAGGCAAGGAAGTAGATCATTCTGGAAGTGAGAAGAACTTTTTTTTTAAAGAGGTTGCGCATTCATTAAGTGAAGCACATAAAGATTTTTCTCTCAGTTATGGAAAATGTTAATGTAAGACAGCTAAGGCCCAGATGGTTCTCCGATTAATCATATGTAATGAGCTATAAGCATTCTTTCCTTCATTCAGTTAGCAAATATTTACTGAGTTCCTGGTTCACCAGAATGTTCTAGTGCTGGGAACAGAGTGGTGAAATCTCTGCCCTCGCTCTAGTGGGGGGAGACACACAATAAACATACGAAATATATATTTTGTTGGATAGTGATGAGCATTATGGAAAAAAAATCAGAAGGGAAGAGGCATGTGAAAGGTCAGGGGTGAGGAGGAAATGGTAGCTCTACATTGTAGGTAGGGCATCCAGGGTAGGCTTCTCAGAAGGTGACTTTTGAGTAGACTGAAGTGAGTGAGCGATTTGACCGCGTGGCGCTGAAGTGTTCAGCCAGGGTGGGCGGCAATGCAGAGGCCCAAGAGCCTTTGGCAGCTGTCATGCAGAATATGCAGTTGAGCCCATCCTGGAGCGGCTACTAGGATTCTCACATGTACAGTAAACTAACCAGGTGGGCTTGCCAAGTCTGTTGTCCAGAGACTCAAGGAGCCTTCTGGGGGCATCTCATCACAAGGGAACTTGGAAACTTGGGCAGATGAGGTTGCCTCAGGAACAAAGTCTTAGCCTAAGGGGAAGAGCAACCTTGAGAACATGGAGGTGCCTGTCACTTGGGTTTATCTCCTGGTCTAGCTTCTTCAAATACTTAAGACTGAGTGTTGTGATAAAGGGGAAAGATTTAAGTAAAACACAGACATTTTATGAAAACCTGTAAGATCCAGTCACAAAGAATAGATGTATAGCTTAGTTCTTTCCAGTGTGGGTTGTAGGAGAGAGTCACTTTTCTTATTTCAGCAACAGACAAGGGGTGTCTGGAGCAAATTGACAACTGCAGGAAGCACTCCATTGGCCTCTGGAAGGCACCAGAAGAGAGGCTGCAAGAAGCTGCAGCTGAGAGCAGAGACCAGATTATGAGTCTTTGTACGATAGCTAAGGAGTTTATATTGGACACTGGGGAATAGGGACATCATCAGATTTGCATTTTGGAAAGATTAGCCAGGCTGCCCAGTGGAAAATGGATTCGAGGAGGCAATAAAGGAGGCAGGAAAACTAGTTATGGAGACTGACAGGGTAATTTAGGTGGGGAGCTGATGAAGGATTGAATTGCAGTAGCAGCAGTGAAGCTTTAGGAAATTATATGTATCTGAGAGTATTTAGGTGACAGAAGTTACAGAACCCGATGAGTAAATCAACATGGGTGATGGGTGGTAGTGAAGGGAAATACTGAGGCAACTCAGGTATTTGATGTGAACAACTGGGGAGAAAAGCACTTAGAAAAGCAATATGAGAAGTATGGGTTAAGTTTGAGTTTTTCCCCTTGGGGGGTGTGTGTGTGCATGTGTGTAAGGGGGCTGCTGATTAATTCACTTGGACATGCTGAATTAGACAGTCTGTGGAGCACCGAGGTGGCAATGTCTCACAGGCAGGTGGTTGGGTGGATCCTGAGCTGACTCTTGCTCTCTCTTTAGACCTGCTTTCTCCCTGAGCTGTAGACCTGAATATCCAACAGGTTGCCAGATAACTCCACTGGGAGGTCTGATAAACTCACAATGCCTTAAAGTGAGTATATCAACTCTACACGCCTCTGTCATCTACTACCTTGCCCCTCTATCGGCCACTTGGTCCACTCTTCTTTCACGGGGGTAGCACCACCCTCTTGCTTGGACTCATGCATGTAACCTGCTTCACATCCTCATTTCAGCATTGCCAGTGGCTGGTGCAAGTGGCAACTGGGTGCCCAGTTGAATGTGACCCCAAGAACTAGAAACAGGGAAATTAGGTTGCTCTCATAGGGCTATGCTATAAACTTATCAGATGATGGGTCAAAGCCCAGATAATGTATAGTTAAGTTTGTCTGCTTGAATAAGGACAAAGAACTGGGTCAGCAATGGAAGCCCAGAAAAGGGAGCGTCAGAGAAAAAAATGCCGGTAGCATGTAGAACTAGCATTAAACTAGTTCTCTGTCTTGTGAATGGGAGTTTCTGTGAATCTTTTAATGTATGACTTGGAATCTGAGAGGCAAGTGCCTAGCTTGATGTGGTAACAAATTCAGTACCTGATACAAGAATTCTGTTTTAGCTTTTCTCCATTAGAAAAGTGATGTGTTCACTCTTTCTTTCTATTTTCCACTTATTTTTGTTTCTAAAATCACTCATACTTCCAAACATACAAAAAGAACTACTACTAATTGTCAGGATTTTTCCTTTCAATCTATTTTCCATGCATATGGAAATAACACTGAGCAACTATTTCATCTCCTTTTTGTAAAAATGCAGTACAGATTTGCAATCTCAAATAGCAAAATTCTTAAACAACTGTGTGGGAAAGAGTTTTGGCTGCTTCTCCCATGCCAAAAAAGAAAAAAAAAAATTCTAAGTGTACTTGACTAAATTTCAGTAAAAGAATTTCTGCAACCTGACCAAGGAAGAGATTTCTTGTTTCCAAGACCTTGTCAAGATTCACAGGCATGACAAGCAATCCAATAACGCTTTTATGGTAGCCAGTGGTAACCTCCAAAAATGATAATTAGCCAACTAGATATGTGCTAGACATTATCCTTCTAAGTTCAAATTCTTGTCTCTGGTAAAGATGTGTATGGATGTGTGTGTGTGTCTGTACAAACATGAATGGTAATTTTCTTATTTTCTCACGCTTAATGTATTTATTAGCTAGTCTCCTTCTATAAAGGAGTCTGTTATCAACTATTTGTTTACCCTGAAATATGAACTGTACAGGTAAGTCAGAATAAATCTTGATTCTTTCTTTTCATTCATCAAATTTGTGACTATTGAGTTGGTGCCCAGTGTTAAGGGCTCAGTAAATGGAAACCATATAGTTTGCATGCTTTTGGCTTTGCTACTATTTGGACATCTTACTATAATATTTTTTTTTAAAAAAGTTCCACAGTCTTACTTTCTTTAACCGAAACTCATGGCCAGAAGCAGTTAGGCTTGATGCATCAAGGAACCTTACCTCATTCTCTGATGAGCTTGCAGAGAGGAGCACTTCTTGGGCATCGAAGAACTCAGAGACAGACTCCGACATGGAGAGGCGGCTCTCATTGGCTACTTGCTGTGACAGGGGGAGACTGACATGGATTTGCTCACCAGCCTATAGAAGAGAAAAGCAGATGGTGTAATCCTTTTCTTCCCTGTAAGAATGGCTATTTGTTCAAATGAGACCATGACGTACTAGCCAGATTTCTAGAAAAATTCATACTATATGTTAAAAAAGTGGTGACCACAGCTAATTTTCACTTGCAACTGAGTAATGACCACTGCATAAGTTTCCTTCCAATATGCCTAAAGAATCCAAAAGGTGCAGCTGAAAGGTGAGTTGATTTTAAATCTATGCTCAATTAATATTAAGTGGAATGTAACAGGTTGAGCCCCTATCAATACTCTGAATTGACTGTGGAGACAAGTTCCTTGTCACATGCTTAGGCTTGTCATTAACTAGCCATATTCTAACCAGTATACTACACCTCAAGCAGTATCTGTAGAAACCACTAGAGATATGCTAAGAAAACAGTCTAGAAGACTAATTTTTGAGACGGAATATATAAAAGTCATTTTCCAGTTTGATCATGAATTTTATCCAATGAAACATATGATTAGAGTATTGAACCTTATTTCAAATTGCATTTTTATTCAGTAAGTAATAAATATTGTTTTCAAGGATACAATTTAAGTTTCAATCAGAAAAATATGTAAGAGAACTAAAATATATATATTCTAGTACACATTTCAAGTTGCAAAGAAGATTCAAACTGAGATGGTTGACTAATTTTTGAATGACAAAATTTTAGAAATACCTCTAGATTCTGGGCAGTTGAGTAGGCATAAGTGTCATCAGAGATCACAGGACCCATGGAGGTGGATGGACGCGGGGTGGGTAACTTACATCAAAGAGAAGCTGTCTGGGGATGGTATTTCCTAAGCAGTTAGATGGCAGAACACTTGCACCCACAGATTTCTAGAAAAATGTACATTTTTGGTGCAAATATGGCCTCAGTGTTAGTTAAAACTCTCACCTTGTTACATGTATTACTGTTGAAAAGTATAAATTCTCATGGCTAAAAATAATAATTTTATAAAGGGTTATAAACAGAATTATACACTCAAGTTTAGCCCAAATACTGAATGTTCTCCTATCCTCTAACCATTTCTTCAAAAATTCTTCTGAAAAATGGAGTAATAGCACCTACCTCAGAGAGTTGTTGGGGGTGTGAAATGAGATAACATGTATAAACTGGGTTAGCACAATGCCAAGCACATAGTAAGCATTCACTTGACACGCGTTAACCATTAATTATTAGCATCATCATCAGTAGGAACTGTAGCAGCACTAATAGTAGTATCTTAGCAAGGTCAGGTGACTGCTCTTCTTAGATAGGACTTTTAAAACAAACCTTAAGCAAACTTTTATTTAGCACCTTCTCAGCTGAAAGAGTTTGTTTTCAACATTTCATGGGCCACTGACGATAAGAAATATTTCAAATGAAGAGTGAGAGAAAATTCACAAGCTGGAGTATATACAAACTAAATATTCAGTAGCATGAGATGAACACAGGAATAAATAAAAACGGACAACGGATCACCAATAATCAATGATGTCAAGCTCATGTACATCCTTCACTCCAAAGAACACTGAACTGTCAGCAACACAATATTTATGCAGGGAATCATATCAGCAGTGAAAGAACTATATAAAAAATAAATAAAAATAGGCAGTAGATTTAGGTGCTATAAAATAAGTATTCTACATCTATTAAAAATGAGTCTTACCTCATCAGGGCTAGGAATAATATTTACACTGACAACCTGATCACAAATAATAGATTCTGAATGTATTCTGTTCAACCGACTCCTTAGTTCAGCGTTCTGGTTGAGTGCCTTAAAATAACAAAAACCGCATATGTAATTTCAAGTTGTGACGCAAGCATAAAGCAGAACAAGCACACAGGTACACTTCAGACAACAAAGTCTTATGATGTTCTTAGCTGAAACTTTTGGAGCCACCATAGGCCAGATCCCCCTGGTAAGAAGGAAATAAATGGCTCAGAATTGAGGCACTCATTTTTTTGCAATATAAGACCACTACTTAGTAGGTTAGTGGGTTGAAAGAGTTCATGGATTTCATAAAAATGATTCATGGGATTTTTCTCTCCCTTACAGTCAGGTCCATTACACCCAAGCCCAGTCTACCACCACATATATATCACATTTTACACCCTAGTATAAAAATTATTGATTCTTTCCATTTTTTTTTTTTTTTGGTTTTAGTTTCTAAAATTTGGGAGTTGTTTCAAAACCAGATATCTTAAAAATTATTTGGAAATGTAGTGAACAATGAACTGGCTTTATTTTATATCTAGAGCTATATTTTAGTCTGGTGAAAGAAAATAGTTGTCTTTCCACTTTCTAGGAGCACATAATTAATACCTATGACAGTACCGCAGAACTAACTCAAGCGTAGACCAAAGATGCCTTCCTTGAACAGTGTAAACATCGACAAGTATAATAAAGAACATATCACAAAAAGGAAACTAACTCCAAGCTACCTGCATCTCATGACTTTTAACACATCCTAAGTCAGCATCAGTAAAACACCATCTGCTACAACCCAGTTTAGAGGGTGGGGCAGAAAGAGAACAGCTTTACATAAGCATGGGCTCCCTAACAGGGGCCCTGTGGACAGAGGCACATGGAGCACATTAGTGCATGGGAACCTGTTCCATATACAGAAGACACATGTAGCTGACTGGATTACACCAAGTCTCAAGTAAAAGACCTTTGTGAGGACAAAGCCCAGTGAAAAGCTGGACAGCTCCTTTCCTTTCCATTAAAACCAGCAATTAGAAGATGGAAGTGAATGTTTCAGAGTGAAAGATAAATGTCAGGACTTACTGAAGAGCACATCTGCCCCAGGGAGTGAGGATTCTGCTTTTCTTTGTAAAGAGTCGATGACTACGGGAAACCAATACATAGACAAATATAACAGCATAACTATAACTCTGTACCTATTAAATCACCCAGGATAAATTACACAGTGGCTAAACTTCACACTTGCATTGAGTGGTGCAGAATCCTTGGGCATGGAGCACAGAACAGCTCCTCTCCCTTCATCCCAGCTTTTGCTTTTTAAGAAGAAAACTGTTCACTCACAGCTTTTGGCTTTTGTTTAAAGTCTTTAGAACCAGTTCATAAAATATGTGTAAAACAGAACACACTTGGTCTTGTGGGCTGTCAAGTATTGATGGATTAAAGGTGGACACAGATCCTACAGTCATATTGCAGACAGGAGGAAATATGTGTCCAGTTCTCTGAGAAAACAGGGATGTGTTAGTGAGAAAAAAGGTGATTACTTTTTTAGTAAATAAACCATGTGCTTCCTAATACCTTTATATTCTGCAAAAGTGCTCAGGATCATTTTTCTTGGAGCAAAATCTCGAACACTTGAAATTTGAAAAAAAAATACTGTATCATTCATATTCTTTGTGACTACATATGCTTATTTGTTCTTTCATTATTTTTCTGTCCACAAGTGTACTGAAAGCTGTCTTAGTTATTGAAGTAATTAGAACCAGATATATTTTGTTGTCTTGGAAGTAGGAGGCCTTGTTGTAGGTTGTTTGATGGTTTTAATTGCAGAATCACATTCATGGCTTCAGGGTTTCACACAAACCTCAACTAAGGGTTCCTCCAGAGTAACTGCACCTTCTGTTGCCCCTGGAACAGAGTTAACAAAACAAACCCCACAAAAACTCAAGGGCAAGGATAAGTAATGTTTTTTTCAGAGGGTGGGAGTTTTACACACAAGTTTCCCATTTATAAGGAAACTTGGAGAATTGTTTGCTCTGGATGTCTAAGAAAGTTAAATTCCCATTTAAGCGCTCATCTCATCCAGTATTCATTAAATGTAATCTTGCCTACAGGTGTGTGTGTGAAGGCACACAAGGTGGCCTCTAGCTGATAATATCAATAGGAAATGAGATGAAAATTAAAGGAATATTGTATTAATAATATATATGCAGTGGTAGAAAAACGTTACGTGGCACAAAAAAGCGTGGAAATAAATAACTATTCCAACTCTGGCAACCCCAAGGGCAGAGGGTGTAAGCAGATGCGGAGCATGCAACAGCCCATTTCTGTGTGTCTTGCCAGGACGGCTCCTCCTTTTGCCTCAATCACACAGACTGTTTTGAAGTTGGCTACAACCAAGCGCCATGAGCGCTCTTAGGGAGTGCTCAGGACCACATTTGTTACCTCCCTCCCTGAAGCTCACCTATTTTCTCTACAACGATATTATGGAAACATCCTTGGGAACATCGAGGTATACAGATATTTTCAGTGAAATGACACTATTAGTGATAATTAACATAGAAGAGCCCAGCTGATGGCAGAAACAATATACAGAATGCACCCGAGGAGTCTGTACCGTGGAGAAGCGAGGGAAAAGGAGGCACGTCGCCAGCCACTTGCACCAGCTCATGAGCAAGAAAAGCCATGGGAACTTGTGAGTAATAACATTGCTCCAGGAGTGGCAGGCGGGGCCAAGGCCTAGCAGGCAGGAAGCAGCCTCGGGCTCAGGAACTGTGCCTAGATTCTTTAGGAAGTCTCACTACTTGCTTCCATAAGTGAGTTCAGACCGCACTACAAACTCTCGGCAAAGTATACTCATTTTCCCACACCTCATGTCCCTCATACACACTCAAGCGTAATATATCCAAGAAACACATAATTCCCGACCCACCTATAAAAGAAGTTACCATCTTGAAGTTCTGAGCCAGAGTTAATTGCCCAAATCCTCACCTCCTTGGCTATTAACTACCATTCACCCTCCTAGGCAGACAATGGGTGAGAATTTACCCTAGACTGGGTGAGACTCTGGCATAGCATATGCATTTTACTGAATGGAACTGTGGGTTCTGGGAAGGACACATAGAAGCCTGAAGGCTGGAGAAGGATATGAAACAGGGCAATATGGGATCACCAGAAGACTTACACCCCTCAGATAAAAGCAAAACTGGTTGAAAAGGAGTGAGAATATGAGTATGGAAACTGTCAAAGCTAGAGCTATCAAGAACCTGGGTATCTCTTAAAAATCACCTTGTTTTTTATTTAAAAAAATACTATTATAGTGTATTTGGAAAACACAAAAAAGTAGAAAAATATTTTTAAAAATTCATACCTTACTACCCGATCAACCAATTTCTGGTAGCTTGGTATATTTCTTTCTTTCTTTCTTTTTTTAAATTTATTTATTTAATTAATTTATTTTTGGCTGCATTGGGACTTCGTTGCTGCACGTGGGCTTTCTCTCTAGTTGCAGTGAGCGGAGGCTACTCTTCGTTGCGGTGTGTGCACTTCTCATTGTGGTGGCTTCTCTTGTTGGGAAGCACGAGCTCTAGGCGTGCGGACTTCAGTAGTTGTGGCATGTGGGTTCAGCAGTTGTGGCTCGTGGGCTCTAGAGCACAGGCTCAGTAGTTGTGGCACACGGGCTTAGTTGCTCCGCGGCATGTGGGATCTTCCCGGACCAGGGCTTGAACCAGTGTCCCCTGCATTGGCAGGCGGATTCTTAACCACTGCGCCACCAGGGAAGCCTGGTAGCTTGGTATAGTTCTTTCTAGCTTTTTTTCTTATGCATTTTCCACATTATTTAATGGGAACATACTCTACATCCTGTGTCTGCCACTTATTCTTTGTACACAGATATTTATTTTATGTTTCAAACTCTTCACAAATGTGGTTTTAATAACTGCAGAACAAGTGATTATTTTCTACTCTTGGGCACTTACGTTGTTACTGATTGTTATTAGGATAAATAATGCTGCCATGAACGTTTATGTGCATATAGGCTTTCTACATTCAGCATTAACCCCTTAGGTTATACATATCAGCCATGGACCAAAGGGTCAAAGGGTGAAATATTTTTAAGGCTTTTAATAAATATTGCCAAATTATGTCCAAAATGACATCAATTTAAAGTTACTGGATAGCTAAAAAAAAGATGTAAAGGATTCTATGAAGAATATCTTCATATACAACAAATTTGGCCAAGTCTCAGGGAACTCTGAAATTCAGGAACAAATCCACTTAAAACATTTATCCCAACACAGAATACTTATTTTGGATGTATAAAATGTTGTAGACAGGAAGGATGGTAAACGCTATGACTGGGATCTTAATTATGCTGCTATGTGCCTTAAGCCAATGTTTTTGCTTACATTCCCAAACATACCACGTTTCACCGATTCTAATACGCACAATTCCTCAAACATTAACACCTCTGAAGCACTGGTCAGTTTAACTGACAGTTTTTTCCTTCTTAGTAATGCACAGAATGACAGCACATCTAACGGTGGACGCCGTACTGATTTAATGAAATTCAGTAACTCTAGACTGAGTATTGGGTCATATTCTGCTGCTCACATTTGTATGGACCCAATACCCAATGCATTTAGCAAAAGCTGTGTACAAACTCCGGGGCCAGAAATCAAACTGGTAATAGTGACGGAGTGTAATGTATTGAGGACAGACTCAAGGCAAGTTGAATCTTTCCTTATAGTAATCTAGGGTGCTGAGTTTACCATAGGCTTACTATATACTATTTGATTTTGGTGTTCAGTACTTAAAATTATAGCTGCTGTGAAATAAGGTCATTTACAAAGGGATACATGCCACACAAAATACCTTGTCCTACAGGTGTAAATCCAACATCTATGCTGCCTTTCAGGTGTAAAAGTTTCCTTTTAAAGTTTCATGGGGTAAAATAACAGAATTATGTACATTTTTGTATATGTATAGATCAGGGATGAAATACTACTTTAGAAGAGAAATTCATTATACTGTTCAGCCTTGCAAATTATTACATGCCCAAGGCAGGTAAAAATTTATGCTGAGCATGTAGTGAAGAATGCTAATTTTACTTATCTTCTTATGCTATGTACCTTCTAAAAGGATGATGGAATTTGCCAAGTTGATATATTTAGAAGCTTTATTGAAAAGCTGCATTTTAATCATCAGACCTATATCAAATCAGACTTATGTCAAATAAAAAATAAGCTTTAAAAACGTAAGACTAATCTAAGAAGTTATTTAAACAGTCTCTCTCTCTCCTTCCCTTTCTGGGGGGAGACTTGGATTGGTAACTGTTCATTAAAAAAATATCTGGGTTTTAACTGATGATACCTGAATAAGGATCAAAGATGTCTTTAGGCTACCTAAAATCACACTATAATGTGAAGTTATATTAACATAGAAACATACGTAGAACAGCTGTCTCAATGTACTCAAGCTATTTCATATCTTGTTCAATCCTTAGGGCTATATTTAAAGAGGCACAATGAAAACAATAGAATTGGCCAATCAGGATGGCTACTTCAGTTAATTGTTTCCCATCTTCAATGTCTCCTTATCTGCTAGTTCCTTCCCTTCATGACACAAACAAACTTAGATGACTGCCAAATTCAAGGTTGACTTTCAGTCCATATATCATTTGCTGCTAAGTCAGACCCTGTTAACCTTTTCGTTCTTGAAATTATCAAAACTGTTTACCCTTGATCTCAATGATCATAGCTATCTAAATTTGTCAGCTGTTTACCCTGGGTTTCCATCAAAGGATCCTTGTTTTTTCAGCTTGTCCTTTAAATTCTAATGTTCTCTATGGCAGCTCCATTGGCCTCTTTTATTCTGACTGAAAACACAATTTATCAACATCTATAAATTCACCGATATACGGGGGTATCCACATCTTCCTGCCAGGGCCTCTCTCCTGAGCCCTAGAGCTCAGGAGGAAACGACCCACCCAATGGGAAGGTATGTACAGAACACAAGGATGTGAACACAGCCAAGATGCTGTGATAACACAGAACTGGAAGCACTGAATTCGCTAGTGGACAGGGTATAACTATCTTTATAGTCCCAAATTATTTTCAAATTTTTTGAGTTCAAGAAAATGAAGTAAATGTAACACGCCCTGCCCCTTGCAAATAATCCAACAAAAATCTATTGAGGTTCTAAGCCTAGATGCAAATAAATGTTTAGACAAGAGAAGGAAACATTTAACCCAAAGCACGCAGTCGATGTAATTTCATTTTATTTTACTTTTATTAGGTTGGTAACAGCTGCTGCTGTCTCCTGAGGTCCATCAAGGACCAATTCTTCCACGAACCTGATCTCTGGGTCTGCTCACAGCTCAGGCATCTCTCATTTCTCTGAACACGCAGAGGCCTGGAAATCTGCACTGCTCATGTGCCACTGGGAATGGACTACAGCATGGTCCATTTAACTGTTTCCTGAGTAAATACTGCTCATCTCAGTAGTCAGATCATGAACTTCCTGGGAACATGGCCAGGGCTACTTTTAACTTGGTGTCCTATACCTTGCACTGTACCTGAGGTACAGTAGTTGAATGAAACACAATGAATGAATGAACAAATGAATGACTGCTTTAAAATTTCTCTTCATCACCATTTCTAATCTCACCTGACCTCCCAAACTTAGATGTGTTTACTATTCTCTGTCTTACCAACAAGCAAATAAAAGCAAGCAGGCGGGAAACAAGCATATTTTCTTAGTACAAGCTTATCTCATACCACTAAGACTTCAATCCTTAATACATCTGAAGAAAAACACTGCAACATGTAGGGGGACAACAGTGTATTTGACACATTTACAAGATGACATACAAGATGTTTACTGATCTTTTTTCTGATCTTTCTGATTCATGATCCTTTCAGGATCACGATTCAGAAGATTGATTAACATGGACTAGGTGTTCAACAGATACATGACATGAGATCAGTACAGGGAAACCGTTCAAGTGTGCATGTGAAGGAAGCCCTCTGAAGACTGGAACACAGTTGCCGCTTTGAATGCTCAGGCTCTCGAGTTCCCTAGTTTTGCACTGGAAGCAGCATATGCACCTCAACTGACAGTGTTTGATGGCAAACAGCAGAACGTGTGGCCCAGAAAACAGCATTCAATAACGTGAAACTTAACGCTGAAAAGAAGCTGACAGGTCAGGTACATAAAACATGGTGAGACCAGTTTAAGTCTAATTTTCAGGAACTGAGGCAAACCCTTCAAGCAGGAGCTGATCCACATGGAAAACCACTTACCCAGGATTTGCTTGCTCCTTCGCTCTGATCCAAGGCACCAGGAAGTGAACAATATTTTATATAAACACTGAGTTCTCACACAAAATCAATAACAACATTGAAGTCTCAAAGGAAGTTTTAAAGGTTAATTTATAGACTAAATGAAAATATTTCAGAGGAAGGGCTCAGTGTAAGAAAGCATAAGGGCAGTTTTAAAGGATTTTTAACAGAGATTTCAACCTTGAAATACACAGGGACTTGATTAGTATTAATAAGATCAATATAATATATATTGAGTAATATTTATTATAGTGTAAAATATATACTGAAATATATATAAGAGTCTAGCCTCAGGGAGCATAACTTAGGAAGAAAATCCTAAGAGTGCAAATCAGAATAGAAAAAATAGGTAATAGTTATCAGTAATTTTCAACAGATTAAAATGTAAGTGGGAAAAAATAGTAAGTGTGGAAGATCTGGTAGATTTTGTCTATTTGACATTGGATCAAACATATTCTGGAACATAACTGTTTAAATGTGTATGTAAATCATGTATAAATGCACGATTTTTTTTTTTTAAACCAGGAACTGCCTTATAATGATTACAGAGAGGCATTAAAAGTATTCAAGCAACCAAAATAGCAATTATGTTTGCAAGCAAGTTTGGTTGATTTTCACTCTTACCTTGATATTGTTTGGAAGAAAAGTAATAAAACATAATATTGACACTGCAATGTCTTGGGAGAATTTCAGATGATGTGCCATCCCCATGATGGATTGCCTCCACCCCCATCTTTGGCTTATAGGGTTAGGAATGTATTATGAGAGTGAAACAAACACTCTCATTTACCTGAGACAGTGACTGTCGGAGCCGTGCCATCTGCGTGCTGTGGCCTGTATTGTGATCCTGCTCAGAAACCATCTGCTTAAGCTTCTCCTTCTCTATAGCTATGCTATTAAACGCTGACTTCAAAAGAGAATGCACTGCGTGGGGAGAAAAGTAAGAAACAAAGATCAAATGGATCCAGAAAGAATATACAAAATTATAAACTTCTCAGTACTTTAACTCATGCACAGATATTTTCTGGAAAGTTTATGTTACAGTCTAATTGAAAGTCAGCCATAAAATGGAATCTACCAGAATATCTATACACAAAACAAATATAGGAATGGTAATTAATCAGGATGAAAGTTTTAGCATTTCAAACCAGATAAACCAACAAAGACCTGGAAGCAGCATAAAAAATTATCAATTTTTAAATTTCAGTATTTAGAAACTAAACTATAATTCCTAGAAAGAAAAGGGAACAAGTTTTACTCTGCTATATTTGAAGGCAATATTTGAGCAGTTCTGTGTACAATGAAGCCTCATGCAAATCATTTAGAACTATCGAAAATTATTTCCCCAAAGTGTGCACCCAAACAAGAGCATTTTATGAGTCCTGCCAATATAAATAAGACAGCTGTTTTAGAAGTTCTAACTAGTTCTCTTTCGGGTAGGAAATGATTTGGTCTTAAGAACAGCACTTGCATTACTTTCTCAGCCAAGAACATCATGATATCAGAAGTGTTTTTAAAGAGTACAAATTTCCAGTTATAAGATGAATAAGTTCTCGGGATCTAATGTATAGTGTTATAGTTAATAGTACTGTATTATTTACATGACAGTTGCTAAGAGAGTAGATCTTAAATGTTCTCACCACAAAAAAGAAATGGTGGGACTTCCCTGGTGGCGCAGTGGTGAAGACTCTACACTCCCAATGCAGGGGGCCCGAGTTCAATCCCTAGTCAGGGAACTAGATCCCACATGCATGCCGCAACTTAGGAGCCCACCTGCTGCAACTAAGGAGCCAGCAAGCCATAACTAAGGAGCCCACGTGCTGCAACTAAGCAGCCAGTGAGTCACAACTAAGGAGCCTGCGGGCTGCAACTAAGGAACCCGCCTGCTGCAACAAAGACCCAGCACAACCAAAGAAATATTTAAAAAAAAAAGAAATGGTATGGTGTTAGCTATCACAATTATTTTCAGTATATAAGTGTATCAAATCAACATGTATACCTTGAACTTATACAATATTACATGTCAATTATATCTCAATAGAGCTGGAAATAAAATAAAACAAAATAAAAGCAACAATAAAAACAACCTCCACCACCATTTCTGCATACCTAACAACATACATTGGTAAAAATTCAAGGCAGTCTTTAATTCTGAAACACAAAAAGGTTGAATTTCCAACTCCTATCTTTACAATAACAGTTTCTATAAAATGCAAAGTCTTCTAAAATAGGGATTTCCTTATAAGAGAAAGGATTTTTTTAAAGAAGTGGAAAAATTTAGCATAAAACAGTGGTCTGAATTAAAGGGGATAAATGGTGAGATCATAAGGGATTCACAATCTATTGATTTATGTGCTACATTCTAGTTATCAATTTTAAGGTAATAACTTGATAGCTGAAATATGTTAACCCAACTGGCAGCTCTAAAAGTGGACTCTCACTCATTTCAAAATCCATAATTCTTCCTAAAGAGTTCATTCAATAGTCATAGAAAAGCACCCCCCTTTTTTTTCTAGCACAACTGAAAAGAAAACATGTTGTTTCAACAAAGGCTTTAAAATTCTGTTGAAACTTGGATTTCCTGAAAGCCTCTGGGGATTGCAACCAAATACACAAAGCTTTCCCAGGGCTACCTTCAAATTTACCCATCTTCCTTTAGAAGCTGTGCTATAGTTAATTCACACATTTGCTGTCTCATTTTACCTGCTGCTATAACCTCACATTAGAAGTAAAAGCTACTGGTTTCCTGGCCATAAATCTATGCTGTTACATAAACAAAATAACATTGCTCTAGTCTAATGACATGATTAGCATCCAGCTAAGACATGCAATAAAAATGTGAAAGGAGTAAAACAGGAGGTGAAAGAGAGGTGGCCTTACAGAATCTCAACTGAAAAATCTATAGAAAAAAAAGGTGGGGGAGATGAGATAGTTTAATTGCTTCAGGATTGTGGAATTAAAGAAATCTCTGCTAGCATATCTTTGCTGATGGTATAAGACTATAGGGCTTCCCTGGTGGCACAGTGGTTGGGAGTCCGCCTGCCAATGCAGGGGACACGGGTTCATGCCCTGGTCCGGGAAGATCCTGCATGCCGCGGAGCGGCTGGGCCCGTGAGCCATGGCCGCTGAGCCTGCACGTCCAGAGCCTGTGCTCTGCAACGGGAGAGGCCACAACAGTGAGAGGTACCCCCCCCCCAAAAAAAAAAAAGGAGACTATACATTTTTGCTGACTTCAGCATTCCCAGAGATGTCCTCAGTGTGTGCCCCTTCTTTCCTGAGTCACTAGGCTCTTGAGTATTACGGGGGTTACTTGAGATGTTCCATTTAACACACATTTTCAAGAATATTTTATAACCTATTACCAGTGGGCCCAGAGGAAATAAATGTGATTGATTCATAATAAGATGTTAGTGACTGAAAACAACATAATGTGTATCTTTCTCCAAGAGACTGGGAAGGTACTATCATAAAGCACACGCACACACGCACGCACGCGCACACACACACACACACACACACACAAACTTTCAGTGGCTGAAATTTAAATACTACAGCAATAAGGGGAGGGAGTTAATTTGGGAGCTGAGGCTCTTCTTGGTAAACACAGACAAGACTGCCCAATCCACCTACACTCCACTCTCCTGCTTCTTATTTATTATACTCTTACTCTCTGTGCCTGATGACAGCAATTGAACTTCTGCAACATGCCTATTGAAAACTTAACATCAAAAAGGAGACTCCAAGGTGGGGTGGACTTCTGCTCCCCTCAAATCTGGACTGGCCTGGGAAGCTCTGACCAGTAGAGTGCAGTGAAGGGACAGTGCTTCAGGTCCAGAGCTGGCTGCTTCCATTCCAATCCACTCCATTCTTTTGGAGCCCTGAGCTGCCATGGAGAGGGAGAAGGAGAGGGACAGAGTTGTGTGCAGCCTCCCAGCGGTCCAACCAAAGTGCTAGTGAAGACACCTTGAACAATTTAGCCCAGCTTCCAGCTGAATACTGTTGAGGGAGCCCAACCAATGCCACGTGGCACAGAAGAACTGCTTAGCTGAGCCTTCCTGAATTCCTTACCCACAAACTGTAAAGTAAAACTTATTATGTCATTTAATAAAAAAAGAGTTTCAAACAGAATGTTTCTTTTCTTTTTTTCCCTTACTAAGGCTAACTCACAAGTATGTATTAAGTGATGAAAAACAGATGTTGAGTAGTAGTGTCTGCTGACCTGCCTAGGATAATGCCTTGTTTTCCCCCTAAGTGTTTGATTCCGCAAATTTCAGAGAATAAATAGATAATCCCATTATCCTAATATTCTCTGAGTGAAGAAAATCAAATTTTAATTTATGATGACCTACAATCCTAGTGCCAGGCCTGAAGGCAATAGGAAGAACAGTCATCAAAGGTTAACACCCTTTTTGTCTTTCTGCCTTTCTGCCTTTTCTCACCCTCAATGCTACTTTCTTTACTCAGTCAAAACTGTAACCCTATGATGTGTGTTCTCCCAGGAGGCGGGCATCATATCCCACTGCATTTTGTTTATAGAACTGCAATAAATACATAAACCATTTGACCTTTCTACCATGACCACCTAAACAAGGATAAGAGAATAAATGGCAACTTCCCATCAAGAAAGAGAGCTTCTCTCAAGGGCACATTATATTTATTGTTACCTTTCTGTGCAATTAGACAAAATTCTTCTTGAAGCTTTGTATAATCCATTGAACTTTCCAGAGGGTCTGTGAGGTGGCTAGGGGGAGTCTGAAATTCAATATCTGCACAAAGGTTGGGGTTGGAGGAATGCAAGCGAACCGGGGACATGGTAGCACTGAAAGGAACCTGAAAGGGGAGGACACAAATTATTAGAGAGCAACAGCACATTGTTCCACCCTCTCTTACATAGAAAAGATCTCTTCCAGTCTCCAGAATAATAGATTCCTCTCTGAGGACACACTCGGAGACAGTACTCATTTATTTTGCAGGTGGCTGGGTAGGAAGGAGTCTCATTTCCCATAGTTGATTTAGTACTGCCACTGACTCACTGGCTTTTCACTGTCACAGGGAGAGATGATTACACAATGACAGGAAGAACAGGCACAATCCCAGATAAGCTTCAGCTCTGAACCCACAGAAACAGTGCTGGCAGAAAGCAGTCTGAACTGTGACGTAGCTGACCTTCTCTCACAAAGTCTGGGTACTCAAATCAGAGCACTTTTTATGCCTACTTCTTTCTGAGCCTGGAGCAGGAATTTACTGAACAGGTGAAAATTCAAGAGGTGCGTATACAGAAAGATTCACTTGCTCCATTGCCATTAGATAAAACATAAGTAAGTTTAATACTAAATATAATAATGGCTTAAAGGGACTCACAATTAAATTTGAAATTGATTTATCAAGATGTATTTGTAAATGAAATGTAAGTTACTGTAGTTTACCTTTGTATGTTACATAAACATGGCTTATGAACTGGCCAATATTGAAAAGCATTAAGTAAAAAAAGTCATATTCCTATAGATTTTCCCAAATGGCTAGAGGTACTTCCTTGCCCAGGCTGGATCTGGGCTAGGCTTCTGATGGGTGGAGGCAAAGCACCTTTCCCTCTCCTTCTAGAAGGTTCTACCTGACCATTACAAATGCTGTCAGCCAAACACTCTTGGAAAATGAGAATACCAATTCCTCTTATAAATCAGATTACCAGTAACCTCCCCTAATTCTTACCACACAGATATGCATTCAATTATCTTCAAGAATCAGACTCTCAGACT
Organism: Stenella coeruleoalba; assembly: GCF_951394435.1. NCBI lineage: Eukaryota > Metazoa > Chordata > Mammalia > Artiodactyla > Delphinidae > Stenella > Stenella coeruleoalba. Next base: position 73,562,349 of record NC_137151.1, on the reverse strand, counting down.
CCTCCACAAGCTGAATTTTGTATGAATTAAAAGATAATTCACACCCTCTACCTAAGAGAAAATATGCTGTAGGAGGAAGGAACCAATATCTTGTCTGATGTACATGTATGTCAGAACCACTTCCTTTTTTCATTGTTTTATTTAGCTTTAAACCTCATGATAGAAAAAGAGGGGAGGGAGGGACCCAGCAAGCATGTGCCTGTGCATGGAGGATACAGGGATGGAGGAGATGGAGAGACCCCAAAAATCTAGCCTGAGCTGCAGTTGGTGGGTCTGGGTGAGGGCAGTTGAGACTGGAGAGGGTCCTTAGGATGTAGCTTTGTCTTGGCAAGGAGTTATTTATCTCAAAAGATATCCAAGGCTTACTGGGAAAGAAAGTGGGCATGAAGCTTTCTCCCCAGTTCTGCTAAGCTAAGCATGTTAATATATGATCTGTGAAGAATCTGGTATCTGGAGTCATCAAAGTAACTCTTCCTCATCCCCCATGGGGACCTTGGCTACACTGGGCTGGGAGGTGTCAACAGCTTGTTTATCTCATCAGGATCTGAATTCCTGGCTATTCCAGAGAAGAGACACAAAAGTGGCAGATAAGCCATTTGAGAAAATGGAGTCCTTGGGTTCAGTAGTTTGCTGGAATCCTATCCAGGCAACTTTGTGACAGTAATGACTGAGGTTTTTTAGGATATCCATAAGGGAATGGGGTTTATGTGAAAGAATATTTAAAGACAGATAAAGAAAATTTCTGTCCTTGCCTGTGGTGATGCTAAATCTAGAAAGGGCAGTCAGCCCAAGGCCCTCTAGGAGGGACAGAGAGAATCCATGGAAAGGTTGGTGATGAGAAGGTCATGGGCAGAGACTGTGACTTGAGGAAATGGATAGACCAAGGAGTTTGCAGATTTAAGGATATGGTTTCAGGATCCAATGAACTAGAAGAGCATTTGAGAAAAAGGAATGTGCATGTTCGGTGGTGGGGAATGAAATGTGTTGAGGATCAACAAAAGGGTTTTATCTGCACTCAGGTGCCCTCAACGCTCCGAGGAGGGGCATGGCGTAGGAGAGGGGTCTCCTCCCTTGAGTGGATAGGGAGGCTGGGGGAGCAGTAGTGATGGGAGGCCAGGGTGTAGTGGAGGCCCAGAGAGTCCAGTGAGGACCCAGACTTGTTCCTGAGATAATGGGCTCTTTATTAAAAGTTGGAATCAGACACTGAGAAGAAAAACATGTTACAAATTTATATTTTGAACATAATGGAAGTTTAAATTGGCAATTAAAATGGTAAAAATGATTTTGCATATAACCCACAGGGAAAGGGACTTGGAATGCTCTATTCAAACTGCAGTCAAACAGTTCCCTGGGACACTGAAAACTAATATTTATATACTTCTGACTGAAAATGTTTACATTGATTTTTTTTTTTTTTTGGTTAAAATAAGTATGTGGAATGGATCATTTTAATTGAAAAATTCATGAAATGAAATTGAAAATACAAATTGAGATGTATTAATCTAACTCTAACTGAATATCTCTTCAGCCTGGGGGCTTATTTACTCAGTTTTTTATTCATCAATGTGAGTATTATGGGATTTGAAAATTTAAACGGTAACTAGGTTCTCTGTCAGTGATGACTGGAGTGGGGCTGTCTACAGCTCTCAATGTTTGTATGTGAGAAACCTCAATGCTGGAAATGCAACTTCACATCCTCCTTAGGAAAGAAATCCAAGGCTTCCTTGAAATCCTGTGACAGGGAGGAAGCCTGATCCTGGAATATTCTGGTACCAGTAACTGCAGTTTGGAAGGGGGCTGTTAGGAGACGCTTTTATCACCTGTCTATAAAGAAGCCAAAAGAGAAACAGAACAGTGGACTGGCACTGAAATTTAGCAGCGGTAAACATGAACAAAAAAGAGAACACACAACAGCAAGTCTAAGGAAGATATTGAGCATACACAACTCACGGAGCCAATATGAAAAGTCACCTGCTACTGGTACTCTGCATCACACGTACAGGGATGCTAGTGTGGGGTACTGATTGCACTGGGACTCTTGGGGTCTTTCCATGGGGAGGGGCCAGCGTTTCTCCTTTCCAACCCCCTATTCTGTTGGGCCTGCCTGATGGTGCAAGTGGACCATTATGGATGCTAGTGCTAAGAATCAACAAGACTAAATCTCTGGAACATCCTGGGTGTACTTGTGTTTGGGAGCAATCTCAGCTGCCCTACACACCTAAGTGGGCAAGGAGAACAAGTAGCTGGAGTCATTTGGAAGAATTCCAGACAAAAGGCAACTAGCAGGACAGGACAGACTCCAAATATGTGGGCTAACTTTACTGTTGGCAAGAGGAAAGGCAGGGAATTAAGGGGAACCACTGCACTAAAAGAAACAGGAGGGCTGAGTCACCAGCAACAGGTCACTGCGATGTGGGCAAGGGGGCTGAGGGAGCCAGCGGAAGGTCCTGCTAGATGTTGTCCTGCTCTGGTATGGAGTTAAAAGCTATAGATCCTAGAGGGTTTAGGGTAACCACTCCCTCTAGTTATTCCTGAATACATGACTAAATGCTGCCAGCTTCATTCATTAGATGCTCTAAGTTATTCTTAACCTCTGTGGTCACAGCTACCCTGGAGGAGGTGAGCATTAATACCTCCATCTTTCAAAAGCTTTTTCTCTTGTACTCCCAACTAAAAAAAAAAAAAAAATCAACCTATTCAAATAGGTTCTAATCTCAGTTTTATTATATTCACTATATTTATCTGCAATCAAAAAATGAACACAGTAGAAACACAATCACTTCCCTGCATGCCATCTTAGAAGTACATTATTTAAGGAAACATTTGTATTTTCATAAAATGACTGACCCTCCCTTTCCAGACTGAGATATTGTTCTCTCTCTAATAATCATTTGGATTTCTGAATTTTGTAAATGAAAGGTTACATTTAAGAATTTAAAAATTGACTTTACATGAATTTATTGTCAGAATCTGTTACCATGTCAGTATGAGACACTTTTTTCATCTGTATTTGAATACATGCATAAGATAGACATTAACCATGAAATCAATTTCAAAAATTTGTTTGTTCAAGTGTTCACAAAACTGTGAGTTTAAGAGTCAGTCCCTGGGGCTTCCCTGGTGGCGCAGTGGTTAAGAGTCCGCCTGCCAATGCAGGGGACGCGGGTTCATGCCCAAGTCCGGGAAGATCCCACATGCCACGGAGCAGCTGGGCCCGTGAGCCATGGCCGCTGAGCCTGCGTGTCCGGAGCCTGTGCTCCGCAACGGGAGAGGCCACAACAGTGAGAGGTCTGCGTACCGCAAAAAAAAAAAGTCAGTCCGTAATAAATTCCATGTCACTTGTTCATTTCATAATCAAAATTATTTCTGTCTCTCAAACAAACCAGCTGAGTACCCAGATATAAATCAAGAGTCAGTCATGAGTTATAAAGTAGAAAACCAACAATCCATACACCAGTATCCATTCTCCTACAATGCAACCAAAATCTTTTCATATTTTTCAGCAATTCTAGTCTTAAAATACATTCCACCAGCAGCAAGAGCAACACTATGATAATTCAGGAAATCTTACGTAATAGCCAAAAAATTAATGTTTGCCATGAACTCAGTATTCTGTATATAAAAAGTTGATAGGATGTCATGATTAAACAAATATTATGATTTATTTTTATCCAGCATAAGGTTCTTGGTTTACATATTCTATTTTATATTCCACGTGGCAGTTCACTATTCTAAGCACCTTCTTTTCAATTTTAAGTTATTTGCCTTATATATCTCAATATTCCCTCTATCCTCCTAACATCCACCCTATCTTCTCTTTAAAAAAAAAAAGCCAAACCAACATCTAGATGTGAATTAAACACCATTTAACTCTGTGGTTCTCTCCTTTCCACACTATATTTTCTGATTTCCAGCTGAATATTCTTTCCAGAAAACAACTTTCCTTTGCTAAGTGTAAGTTTGGGTAGCTGCTGAGAGATGATATCAAAATTCACCTTTTCTCACCCTCTCATTTCTTTATTCTCACATCCTTTTCAAACAGTCACATTGCTACCAAAAAAGCACAATTTACATCTGTAGTAACATGGTTTCTCTTAGAAAAACAGAAATCAGTTAGCAACGGTTCCAATATCAGTATGGCAAAAAAAACAAATAAAAAACCAAAAAGAAAAACCCCCAAACCCACACCGTTTCAGGAAATCGCCCACACACTCCGTTTTGCATCCTTGAATTTAAACTGTTTCTCACACCGAGAGTAGAAGTAGAGATCTGGATCCCATGATAGTTTTCCATTGCAAACCCAAACACCTGTGTGCGAGGCCGGCAGTGCAAAGACAGCCAGAGAACATGCGAGGACCCCGCCAACACAGGAGAGGGCTGTGCTTGATGCCATCCCACACGAGTGGCACCATTAGAACGCGGGGCAGGGTGACACTAGTACACAGTTTCTCATTCTCATTAAACATCCACTTGAGATTGAAATCCACTCACTGTTGTAGCCACTGCTGCTGCTAGCCTCTGCCGGCGCCGAGTTGTGCTGAACTGGCCCTTCGAAGATGGCCCTTCCTGACAGTGAATGAGAGAAGAGGAGGGAGGAGAAAACATGGGATGGGGGAGGGAGAAGACAGGATATGGGAGGATGAAAGATAATCAGACAAGGGAGAGGGAGAATTTTTAACTCAAAGTTGACTTTTGCTAAATCTTAGCATTGAAAATAGCTTGGAGGGGCATTCATACTGTGAGAAAAGTTTATTGTTCTCATGGTAGAACACCCAAACACTTGAATCTATTTGCTGAATATAACCCCTACCCCAAAAGGAGATGGAAAGTTATGAAGTGATGAAGAGCTTACGATTTCAAGGTAAAATAAATGTACGTCGTTTTATTCATGCAATGTCATGTTCTACGAAGCCAAAAGGCATTCAGTAGATTGAAGCAAAAAAAAAAAAAAAAAAATGAGTTCAGGGAAAAGTGACTAAATAAATAATGTGCAAAGGCTAAAGTAAACAGGTTGTAATGAGAGCCTCCTGTTGGTCAGGAAGAATTTTTTGTTTCTTGCTGGGAGGAAAAAGTAAGGGGAAGGATACCAGGAATCCTCAACTCCCTATGTTTTCTCCTACTATAAAGGTCTCTGGGATTCAATATTAAGAATTATATTGATTTTTGGGTTGAAAAATTTTCCAAGGAGGAAGCCAGTCCCCATAATATAGGAAAGTAATCTCAATGTCCTCAGTGTGCTGGGATAACACCTATAAAAATCGGCTATGAAAATCTGAAAGTATAGGCTTCATTTAGTGATGTGCAACTATGCATAAACCAGTAGAAGAATCTTAGAGCTTGCTTTCTTTCCTTCTTTCTTTTCTTTCTTCTCTTTTTGGTGGACACGATAAAGGGTAATAACACTGCCTTCTAATCAACTCAGCTTTGCTGCATTTGACAGACCCTGACTCTTCAAGGTTGTGAGCAATAAATTCAGTTCTAATTAGCTGAAATGTTCTCAGAGTCACCTAACAGTCAGACTGAGAAAAAAACCAGCATGGCTGTGTTAGTCTTTTTGGAATAACAGAAAAATATTTTAAATTCTTATATCTCCAATTCTCTTTAATTTTGCAAATTATATTCACATTTCTCTCAATCGTCATAAATTTTCTGTGTACGTATATGTATGTTTATTAAACACAAACACACACACATAATCTGCTCTAGACAAAACATTTCCTATACAAAATTCCTTTATGCCTACTGTAATAAAAAAAAAAGGAGAAAGAATATATTTTTACTCTTCAGTGTAATTTGAGCATCTGTGAGATCTAGGATAGCTGCACATGAATGACATAAGATCATTTATCTGCTGCCTCATACCTCCTACTATTCCTGATTCTCTGCAATATCTACGGATCTAGTATTTAATGCATGCTATTAGCAACACAGGAAATGTAACAGCAATCTCTTCTACAGCAACCCTTATAGAATCATTCTCTTCTTGCCCTCCTCCACCTCATTTAAAACACAACCAAACTGTTTTACTGCATGATGATGATACTGAGATTTTTATGAGAATGAGAAATTTGAGCTTTGGGACACAGGAAGTATTTTTTCTAAAAGGTAATTCCACAGAGACGTCTAGGACAACTATTGCCTCCAATGAATTACACAATGGATTCTTGAGCTAGCTTCCCAGTGGCTTCAAGGAGAAATATGGTCCAAATTTTAACATTCACATTCACATCGACAGTACAATCTAACTTACCTAAGAATAAGCAATCAAACATCCAGTATAACATGTTCTTCATTTTTACTTTCCTAAGGTCAATTTTTTAAATGACCTATTTTATAATTATTTCAAAAATTACAACTACTACAGAACGCTGCATACAAACTTCAGTAAAACAAGATCCATGACAACAATAGCAGGAACAATAACCACCACCACCACCAGGCAGTCTAGGTTCCTGCATAAATGTCTGGTGGACTAGAAGTTGATGATAGAGGGGATGAAAAATGAGCCACTCACTACAAAAAAATCTCTCAAGTTGGCCACAACAATGAAGAAAGTGGTTCAAGTAGTGAGATGATTAAGGGCTCAAAACAACTACCTGGTATCATGAGATGGGATTCTGATGGTCAAGAAACATTTAAAACAGGAGGGAAAAACCTGTGTATTAGGGTGGGAGAAAGTGGTGGGTATGTTTAATCCACTACAGTAAAAATAAATGCTATGACTTTCTGTAGGTAAAATACTGATGAGTAATGACAGTCATATTAGTCATAGTCATCCCTGGCTGATGTTAAGATTCCCCAGTCAGGTGTGCATGGTGAAGAAACTTCCAAGTAACTTCTCAGTGATAGAGAATGAGCATCCTGAGGGATCCTGGAAGGCCCGTTGGTTTGGGTGAGCAGAAAATGTCTAGGGATGGTACCAAATTCTGCAGCATTCACCCTACGATCCTTTGTTTTACCAGATCAAGTGGAAGTGAGGTTTCTCTTGGAAGGATTGATAGCTTACCGCCACCTCTCAGTCTATTTATTTCCACTGGAGTTGGAGCTAAATCTACTTTCGAAAGTTTAACGTTTTCTTTGAGTATGGGATGAGATGGTTTCAATTTCCCCCCAAAATAATTAAACTAGAATCACAAGGGCCATTTTGTTACTCTTTGGCAAAACAGAAACAAGGCAAAAGAGCATAAATGAAAATTTAAGAACAAACCACCCCAAAATGTGACAGGAATATGAAATGGAGAATATTCTCCTGCTTTTTGAACAACTTCTTTTGATGACTCAGAAAAAAATCTCCATAAACTCTCCACACATTGAAAAGCACAGCCTGTGAATAGGAGGGCTATACAGAATTACACTCTGTTTCCTCCAGAAAACACTGAGTGATATGGGGACCATGGTGGGCCTCGTAACCACAGTAGGACAGCCAGTGGCATTGCACTCATACACGTTGAGAACCAACCTATTGCAGACCACAACTGTGAATGGGAATTTGTTCAGTGGGATACCTCATAAAAACAAGATTGAAATGCTATCTATCCACAAATGTGTATGTTCTTATGATGCTGGCCTTCTTCAATTATTTTATTTATAATTAAGGTTCTTTTTTCCTGGCTATGATAACCATAGATACCATGTTTAAAAAACAACAACAACAACAAAAAACGACCACCACAAAACTAGACAATCATATGCTCAAAAGCAATTTTAGGCAATTTTCTTGTGAAGTCATTTGGCACATTTGTCTCTATAGTATTAATTTTCTGAAAAGAAGGGAAAACGCACAGAAACATACTGAACAAAAGACCACAGAAAATTGTGTTCATAGAATATGGACATTCTAACAAAAAAACACACCGATCATTAGTGCTTGTGAAAATTTATTTTCAAATATATCAGATTAGCAAGCAAAGCAACAAAGAGTTTGTTATTCATACATTCAGAATTAAAACACAAAGAATGTTATCAATAAAACTAGAATTAAGGAAGAATTATTGTACTTATTTAAAAGACTGAAGAATTCTAAAAGGCAGTCCCTTTTACCTCTGTGTTAGAATATAGATTGATTTTAGTGCAATAAAAAGAAAAACAAAATCATAAGTCTAATTTTGATTGTGCAGGGCAAGAGTCCTTTATAATATATAGCTAGAATTGGAGTAGCAGAAATTCAAGCTTAAAGCTCTGAAAGTAACATGAATTTTGACGTAAGAGATTTTAGGCATTTGCCATATTTTGTATCACTGCCATGCAATGACATAAAAGGATCTTACTTTAAAAATTTTAAACTATTCATTTCAACTAAATAACTTATTTACAATGAATTTCAAGTAAATTTATCACAAGCCATGAAGACTTTAGTTCAAATTTTAAAAGTGAATGTTGATGGCCAATAATATTTTTGTAGAATCATAGCATTTTAGAGTTGAAAAGGAATTCAGAGATCATCAAGTAAACTCGATCACTTTACCCAGGAGTTAATGGAAGCCCCGAAACTTTAACAGAAATGCATGAGATTATACTGCCAGGAAATCACAGTGATTAGATTAGAACCCAGGTTTGTTACTTTCTAACCTATTGCAGTCCTCATCTCATTTATTGATAGATACAAGTTTGGACAGGGTTAACACATAAAAGCCTCTTTTAAGATCTAGTATATATAAGTGAATTTTCATTACAACCCATTTGATTTTCAGTCTAGATTTTTAAGGTGACTTTTTGTTAAAATATGTTTTAATGGTTCCAAGGCCATAATTGAGGATGAAAATGCCACTTTACAGCCATATTACATAATTTTAGCCTTAAATTCTTTTTACTTATGCCAGAATAAGAATAGATTTCTCACTACTTTAGATAATATAACTCAGTCTGAAAAGCACTAGCTTTAAAGCAGTTAAAAGCTGCTTTAAACTTTTCAACTTCTATGAATTGATATATACAGACTAATATTTTAAAATATATATATAAGTATAAATGAAGGAAAAGTAAAGTCTGTACCTGCAGTTGTATTTTTGTATCTTTGCTGACACTTTTTGTTCTCCATCGTCTTGTGACCCGCTTGTCTTTCTTTGAAATATCTACACAGTTAGCCTACATTACACAAATAGTTAAAAGCAACAAAGCATTATTAAGTTAACACAGATGATACAGGTATAGACAAAGAGAGCACAGCAAGTTAGTACAGAATCATTGTTAGACACCTAAAGCAAACCAGCCAGGAGATAAAGGTATATCTGATGCACAGTGGGCATTAAAAGCAGAGATAAAAACTTAACCATAAAACATATTTTTCTGCTACACCAAATGAAAACAGGATTAGCGTTTTTGCTACATGAAAAGACAGTAATAATTCTGAGAGTATCTAAGTTATGTCTTCATAACTATCATTTCTAATGCAACACAAAAATGAAAGAATGATTCAGATATTTACTTCTTCCAGTTAGTTTGTATTTAAATGTAAAACATTTCAAAACATATATCTTAACACAATGACACCAAGATTCAAAAGTATTAAGAATAAATCCAGAATATAAACCAATCCTTATTGTAGTTATTTCCCTTTAAATGTTACCTTGTATATTCATAGAACAATCCAGTAAAAATTCTGAGTGAATATCTTAAGGTCCTTTGACCAACAGCAGTAAAATGTTTACCTGCATGTCAGTAAAGTTAGGCGCTGACTGAGTTCTCTGAAGTATTTCCAAATTCTGCAGGAGTTTGCTAAGTTCCACAAGGTTTGACTGGCAGTGTGCAAGGTCTAATACAAATCAGAAATTAAAATATGTTACAACTGGGCAGGGAGTGGTGGTGATGATAATAAAAGGCACTCTATCCAAATTATGGCAAATATGATGAGGCAGATCTATGTTTATAGAATGATGATACTGGCAAATGAAAGAAAACAGAACTGGTCTCTGGTTTAGAACCATACAACCGCTGATTATTTATTGGATGACCTCAAAACCCACTCTTACAAATGCACAGTTATTAGTGTAGAAAGCCATTAAAATCCCAGTGAAATTGGGTGTGCTCATTTTCTTGCTGAGGTGGGCTTCGTCACATCAGAAGCACACTCAAGGGAACTTCAGCAGTTGTACAGTTCTGTTGTTAGGAATGTGTCTACCTGCTCTGAAGGTCTTCATATAGGACTCAGAATCTCTGCACACTCTACAGAGAGCAGGGCAGCAGCAATACATCAGGGGCCAGGTCCCACCCAGGTCCCATCTCTCAGCAGCATCTGCCCTAGGGTGGAGCCCTAGGTGAGCTGTTCAAGTGCTGTTGTGGTTCTTCCAGGGAACTCTTGGCCATCAGTGGCCTTTAAATTCCTCAAGAAAGGAAATCACCCAACGCAGGTGACGGAAGAGAGTACTGAGGGGGCTAGGACCCTTCCACCACCCCCTCCCCATTTCAGGGGAGGCAGCACCATTGTACTCCTCCCACGCGCCCCACGAAGAAAATAAAGTGAGTGACTTGGAAGGGTAGGAAATACCGAAGATAAACGGGAAGGAATGAGGGAGAAAATTAGTACAAAGAAAGAAGGCAGGGGTTAGAAGGAAGAGGAGAAAGGAGTTGGCTAGAAGAGATCTATTTTTTTTTTTTTTTTTTTTGGTACACAGGCCTCTAACTGTTGTGGCCTCTCCCATTGCGGAGCACAGGCTCTGGACACGCAGGCTCAGCGGCCATAGCTCACGGGCCCAGCCGCACCGCGGCATGTGGGATCTTCCCGGAACAGGGCACGAACGTGTGTCCCCTGCATCAGCAAGCGGACTCTCAACCACTGTGCCACCAGGGAAGCCCAAGAGACCTACATTTTAACTTGCCTTTTAAAGAACAAAACGACATCACAAGCACCATGCTGGTACGGACATTATCTAACACTACCTATCCATTAAAGCTTCTATCCAGTAAATATTACATTAATTCTCCTAAATAACTGTGATTATTCTACACAAATGGTGTACGTAAGTAGCGTAGAGATATAGAAATGAGGCTTAAAATCCTTTCTAACAGAATGGAAAGAGAACTTGGTGAATGAATTCGATTCAAGGCAAAAGGATCCAAAACTAAGGGTCGGGAGACACTGATTTACTTTACACTTCTCAGCTGCAGTTTTCTTACCTGTCAAGTGGTGACGGTACTATTTACTCTCTTACCTTCCTAATGAAAGTAGCAACTGAGATGGGAGGTGAGAAAATTCTATGAAAACCAGAAATGGTCTTTATGGAGCATTAACTGCACTATGTTTAATCATTCTTCTAGGGCCTTAACTTGGAACAAGCACACCATTCCTTGACACTTCTATCATGGAAGAAATGAAACCCCTGGCAGAATTTTGCTCCTTGCTTAAGTGTCTGGTTGTATGTAAGGATTATAAGGACTTGCCCAAGACAATAAAAATACCTTTAAAAAGAAATCTCTAGAATTACATTAAATTAGATCTAATTTTAGAATCTGGGAAAAAGGAAATATTATGCCAAGAAAGGACTGTTGAGACAGTTTATAACAGTAAAAAATTTAAAACTTAAATATCTAGCAGTTTACTTACTTTCTCATCTTCCCTACCTTGTTCTAAAAAGAACTCTACTCAATATTCTGTAATAACCTACATGAGAAAAGAATCTGAAAAAAGAATAGATATATGTATATGTATAACTGAATCATTTTACTGTACGCCTGAAACTGACACAGCATTGTAAATCAACTATATTCCAAAATAAAATTTAAAATTAAATAAAATAAAAAGAAACATCCAATTGCAGAATAGTTAAATAAATTAAGGTATATCCAAAGTTATCCATTTACTATTTCATTTAGGAATCACTGACTTGGAAGACACTATGCACCCAACACAGTTCTAAGCACAGGGAATATAGCAATAAAATAAGATTCATGGAATTTACATTCTGATTTAAAGAAAATGTACACAATAAATAATCTGTACGTTGAACTATTACATACCATTTTAGTGATGGCATATACTGGTACATAAGGATGGCATATAAAATACTAATTTATGGGGCTTCCCTGGTGGTGCAGTGGTTGAGAATCTGCCTGCCGATGCAGGGGACCCGGGTTCGTGCCCCGGTTTGGGAGGATCCCACATGTCGCGGAGCGGCTGGGCCTGTGAGCCATGGCCCCTGAGCCTGCGCGACCGGAGCCTGTGCTCTGCAGCGGGAGAGGCCACAGCGGTGAGAAGCCCGCGTACCGCAAAAAAAAAAAAAAAAAAAAAACAGAAAAACTAATTTAATATTTTGTTTCTATGGGAAAAAATGCTCTCCAAGCACCAAGAAATTCCCTTACACACTTGAGATCTGGACTGACGGAAGTCCAGACCTATGAATAGCTAACCTCTTTAAGTACTGGAACTATAAATGTGCTATATTATGGGTTCAAGAAGATGTTACTTGATGAACTTCTGAAATGCAACCAACCTCAATATTGCGATGCTATGAAATGATCAAAATAGACCACCCCCCCAAAAAAAAGTGCTGTGGTAGTTCAGGAAAGGGACAGTTACTGTGGTTTGAGGTCGTCAGAGTAGACTTATAAGAGCCAGTAAAACCTTTTGTGGGTCTGGAGGATTGATAAAAAGGCTTCAGCAAAACAGGAAGGTGGAGGAGGGCAGAGAGGGCACTGCAGGTTGGGAAGACAGCCTGTGCAAAGGCATGGAGGCAGGAACATGCAAGCACGTTTAGGAAATAGCAAATAAGTTTAATTAGGCCTATGGAAGGCAAGGTTGAAAGGGTAGGCAGGGCCAGAAAGCTGAAAGCTGGATGTTAAACCCTGGGCTAAGTAGTTTGGACTAAAGCCCAAGAGCTCACGGAGAACCACCTGAAGAGATTTTTGCAAAAAGTTATTTTATGAAATAGTGGTCTTGAGGGACTATTATATGTAGTGAACAAAGAATGGCTTTGGGATTAGTCAAATGTGGGTTGGCTGGAGTCCCAGCCTCTCTATCGGGGCAGCTGTGTAATCTTGGGCAGGCTCCTTAACCTCCGTGCATTTCACTTTCCTCATCTGTGAAGCGGGGACAGTAGCAATACCTACGTCTCATAGCTGAGGGCAACGGGATAACGGCTGCTAAGTGCCGGCACTGGATGCAAACATGTCCAAACACAGTAATTTCCCAGGAGCCTCTGAGAGCGACGGAGCCACAGAGCAAGAGACTGAGGGTGCGGGTACCAGTCAGAGACTGGGCAAAGGGTGAGCCTGAGTTAGGACAGCAGAAATGGAATTCCAGAGGAAGGGTAGATGAGGGGGAGGGGAGATGGGGGAAGTTTGCAAAGAAATAACAGAACTCAGTTTCAGCTGGATGAACAGGGTGGGTGAGTCAGAGATGACAGAGGTTTCAGGAGTGGTTATGAGAGCAGCACTGACAAAAACAGGGGAGCCCAGGAACTGGGACCATTTCCACAGAGGAGACAGCGAATTTGGTTTTAGACAGGCTGAGGAGAAGGCGTGACCGAGTGTACAGGCAGAGAGAGTCCACAGCAAGGGAGGGGGTGGGAATGTAGCACGGGCTGGATACAGAGGTCTGAAATTTAAAGAGAGTTTTCAGCCCTTTTGAGAGAAATATGGTGCAGTGATTAAGAGCACATGCTCTGGAGTCAGACTGCCTGAGTTTGAATCCCAGCTCCACCATTACTAGCTGTGTGAACTGGGTCCAAGTGAGTTAACTTCTCTGTACCTAAGTTTTCTCATCTAGTGGAGTAAAGTGGAGTTGAGAGGATTAAATGAGCTGACGCACTTAAAACACCTAGAACAGTGCCTGTGGCACCCCATACCTATCAGCTGCCGCCACTACTACTACCATCATCAAAACAGAGACTGCAAGGCTCCCCTGGTGGTGCAGTGGTTGGGAGCCCACCTGCCAATGCAGGGGACGCGGGTTCGTGCCCCAGTCCGGGAAGATCCCACGTGCTGCGGAGTGGCTGGGCCCGTGAGCCATGGCCACTGAGCCTGCGCGTCCGGAGCCCGTGCTCTGCAACAGGAGAGGCCACAACAGTGAGAGGCCCGCGTACAGCAAAAAAAACCCCAAAAAAACAAAAACAAAAAAAGCCCAGAGACTGCAGTTGAAACTAGAAGCATGCCTGTCATCTCCAAAGCACAGAGCACAGTCGTTAGGATCAAGTTGGCCTGGGTTAGCCCTTCAGCTCTGTCAAGTACTTGCTGTGTAACTTGGACAAGTTACTTCATCTCTCTGAGCTGTAGTTTCTCTACCTATAAAAATATGGTTCAAAATTCCTGCTTGGTACTATTGTGAAAATCTATAAAATACCACATATGTAAAGTGCTTAGTTCAGTGCCTGGCCCATAGGAGCACTCAACAAGCTATAGTTACTATTATTGAAGCTAAAAGCAGAATACTTTATCTTGATCATCCCTGCAACCAAGGTTGGCCAGAGGAGAATCCCAATGAAACAGAGAAGAAGCAGCTGGAAAAAAAGGAAAACTTCACGGGGCCTAAAAGAGGAGGCTCATTAAAGAAGGTCTTGCAGGGCGGGCCAGAGGATGAGGCTTGAGAACAAAGCAGAAAGCAGATGGTGTCCTGCTGCCAAGAATGCTTCTTCTATAGAGCAAAAAGGGCAAAGTCAAATTATGGGAGAGAAGCTGAAGTCTATGGGTAGGAATGACTGAAGTGGGAAAGGCTGAGGTTGTTCTCAAGACAGGAGATCATTACCACACTAAATCCTGAAAGAGAACAGAATGGCAGGATGAGGACACAGGTAGAGAGATCAGGATGGGGGGAAGCAGGGTCACCCCCGAGACTGGAGAGAGGGCACAGGGATGGGCCACAGAGTATCTGAAGCATACAGGGAGACAAAGACATCCCCCCACCAGCCAGGGGCTTCTTGGCATCAAGGTCAATGTCAATTTATTTTTGGTCACATGAATGGACTTTGTCCCAGTAGACAGTCTCAATCTTTTCAGCAATGTCGGTGGCCAGGTTAAACTCCAAAAGCGTGTGCAAAGTGGCAGAAATTAGAGGAGAGGCTGACTGTCTAGAACCGCCGCAGAGGCAAGCCTGCAGTGTCTAGGACAGTGAGGTCAGCTTCTTCCCCAACCTGAAGTTCATAAAGGCAAAGTAATGTCTGTGTGTTTTGTGAATATACTCAAGTAAAACCCTTTTAATGGAATGTTAGCTGGACACACTTTATGAATATAACATCCCCCTTAAAGCCATATTTTCACATAAAGATTAAGTTTGGAATGTGGAGAGGGCTAATAAAAATGCTGCAGACTTTGAGTTCACACATGTGTAAAGCAAAAAAAAAAAAAAAAAAAAAAAAGAATTGGTTGGGGCATGAACACAGGTTGCCAAATCTCAATTTTTCTAAGTGAGGACATAAAATAACATAACATCTCCTTTCACCGTAACTTCATAAAAGAAAAAAATTTAATATCAAAAAACTTAGGCCCAACATCATCTCAAGATAATTAAATCAATTTAGATATATTAAATACTTGTTATGTTGTTTTTGTGTTGTTTTGTTTTGTTCATTTTTGAAGGTCAAATGAAAGCTGTCTCACAGACTGGAAATGGTCTGTGGATCCAGTTTGGACCAACGTGCTAAGGCTCATTTCAAGGAAGGAGAAAGTTTCTGCAGATTAAGAGGCTGAGAGATGGTACAGTGAAGAATCATGTATTAGCTCGGAGTATTTAATAACTGATCCATAGTGGAACACCACTACCAGGTAACTGTGGATCTAAGATCAGTATAATTTTGCTGTTTATTGTTGGTTGTTGGGAAACATACACTGTTCCGTGGGCCAGATGGAGCAGCAGAGAAGGCAGCTGTGTAAGTGACCTAGTAGACTGTCAGCAGCGAGGCTGGAGGGTGCTCCCAAGGCAGCACTCAGCTGGGTGATCGCCCCCAGGGTCCGGGGTGTGGGAGGCTAATGAAGCCAGAGGGAACTGCTAACGCAATGAAGTGAGAAGGTTGAAGTGGGTGGGAGTACGGGTAAGGGAAAAACCAGATTCAGGAGCTGTGAGGGCGCAGGAGAACGGACAGGTAAGAAGCCCGAGACACGGCAAAGAGGAGATCTGGGATATAAAAATAAGAAAAAAAAAAAAAGCTGGAGGCATTAAGGGGGGTTGGGGGGTGAAAGGTACAGCACCCACAATTTGCCCCTTTTGCGTCTGTTTCTTTGGCTCATCCTGAGAGCCCACAATGGGCAAGAACTAACCTTCTGCACACCTGTCCATTTCTTCCGAGTCTTGTAGCCAGGCTGCCACTTTGCTCTGCCCGGTCGTGCAGGTTGCAGGGAGGCTGCTACCGCAGGGTAAAGGGGACTGCCATGGAAAGCTGTTTGGCTGCGCCTACGATGAATAAAAAAACGCGTATGGTTAGGCAGAAATAGTACATTTAGGTTACTAAAAAGAACACAAGTATACTCAAAGCGACATTAGAAAAAAGAGGAACAAAAGGCACGCTCAAAATATGGAAGAAGCCTCTTGGCTAAATGTGGTATGAGCTCAGTACAGCCAAAATTTCTAAGCAATAACGACACGACACTTGTTAAACTGCCATCTCCACCAAAAAAACAAAGGGGACAACGTTCAAGTATGTTATATCTCATACTCGCAAGGACACGCCAACTCAAATTTTCAATAGTTTTGCATTACTCAGTAAGTTACAGCTGATACAGTGTCCTTGTTGCAGTACTCAACTCATGAGCGAAGGCCTTTCCTTTCCAAAAGCTCTCTGTACCCTTATGATCAACTCATGGTCTCATCAGCTACCTGTGATTCTTAAATACATTACCCACCAGCAAGCAACCTTGTCATGCTGTGAATGCGTATTGAAAACTGTAACATCTAAAATGGCAGTCTTGCCAAGTTATTAGTATCTATAGCTGATAGACTTTCCATTAAAGGGATTTTATGTGAAATAAAAGTTGTATGAAGTATGTAGACACTAAAGTGAGTACAGTAAACGCTGTGAAAAAAGCAGAAACTTATTTCCCCCAAAGCTGAAACAACTTTAAAACTCCATATTTGACTTTAATATTCAGTTACAACTGACTGTGTCTCTTCTAAATCATTATGAAGAGAAGGATGCACATACTTAGCAAACCCAGACTTATTTATTACCCTCACAGGGCCACAAACCAATTAACATTTGAGAGTCTCATAATTTGATGCTTAGAATTCAAGCAAAGTGATAAAAAGCTCTTTTCACTCTACTGCATTTTGATAAGTGTAACAGAAATCTTTCACTGAGTTAGATCTCAGAGGTATGTCATTTGTAGCTAGAGCAACAGATCTATGAAAACCAGAGTTGAAGAGCTTTCTTATTCCAAGGCAAACAGGGGGGAGGATCTGGTTTCAGTTCTCCATTCTCGGATGTCACCCAAGTTATTTAACAAATAATACAAGGGATGAAAATAATATGTCTTTTATCAACACTCTGTGCCGAAGACACAGGCAGAAGCTGGAAGAACCAAAGGATCAAACATTTATATTTTTTAAATATCCATCGGGGATACATTTCTTGTTTAATTTGGACTAACTCTGGGATTCCTTCTATTCTGTGATGAGAACACAGGAGGCCCAGAGAAACTTGGGGACTATCTTGCACATCTTGTGTTGGGTCATTCACTAAGTGCCCTACTTCCTAATAACCCCGACCTGCTGGTTCATTTCCTTTGATTTCAGAAGCAGTTAGTACTAGGGTTAACCCAATACCCTGTTCCTAGGAGAGAGATATTCCATAATGAAATAAGGTTTGAGAGCCTTGTGAAATACAATTTATGGGATTTAACAAAAATTAGGTAAGTAATTTCCATCAAAATAGCAAAAACTAAATACAGCTGTGTTTCATTTAATCTGATTTGATGAGTCTTGCAGTTGCTCCATGAGGTTTTTCAATGCTTTGCAGAGGAAACTTGGATATGTTATTCCATATATCGCTATGTAGGAAAACAGAGAAAAGCAGAATCTTCGCTGAAACACATTTGAACTCCACTCCTTGTGGCAGCTAGTTATTCACAGATGTCTCTATTCTCAATCTCAGGTGCCAAGTGAGAAACCGGAAGACCCCTGGGCGGTGCAATGTGGCTATGGTTCAGAAAACTTAATTATTGAGGCAAAGGCAGAAATAGCTGTCTCCCTGTCTATTGTCTTAACCTTGGTTTTTAACAGGCAACACCTCTAGCTTTTCAGCAACACAGAAAAAGAACTCTTAATACGGCCGAAAGAATAGCTTCAGCCTCCCTTAATCTGGTACCTGGTATAATGAAAAAGGCACTGATTTTGGAAACAAAGATGAAGATTCTGACCTTGGCTTAGCTGTTTAATGTCTATTTAACTTCTGGAAAAATTCTTTACTGTCTCTGAGCTTTGGGTATATTTAAGACTAGAGATGAATGAATGTCCAATGCTTAAACACAGTGCCTAGTCATTCAAATATATTATATTCAAATATATTATATTACTGTCACAATCTCTAGCCCACTTGCATTAACCTCATGGGGAAATTCACTGGTCTCTCTCACGGTCATGTATATATTACAGCTCAAGGCAAAAAAACAAGCTTCACTTTAAAAGCTTTGTGGTCTTCCTATTACCACCCAGGAAGACATCAATTTCTAGGTGCTGATTAACCAAATGTTCACTCTACTTCTTAATATTCCCACAAAGCCACATATAATTTAGATGTACTCCATTCATAGAAAGGAAAACTTAATTCTCTTGGTCCACATTTCCACCTAATCTATACTTGTAATTAACTTTGATGGTAAATATCACTATTGTCTTCTGAGGGTTAGTTTACAAAGCACACCTTCTCTTTCTGTTTTGTAAAATGAGACACAGTTAACATGTCTGCATAATTTTCCAAGCAATTTCTGGGCTGACTTTCATATAACAATGTCATACCTTTCCATCCCCAACAGAAACATTAGCAGCTGGTGAGGATTCAGCTGTGGAGGTTGAAGGAAATATGTGAAAACTAGCATCTCGTGGTGATCTCACAATTTCATTCTGCCGATACAATCGATGATGGCGCAGTTTGGAGACCCATGCATCAAACCAGTCCTGGGATTTCACCTAAAACAATAAACAAGAGGAGTAGGTAATGGTGAAACCAATCTCCTGTTTACCACTGATATAGGCAAGTGATTTCCCCAGATATTGGCAGAGAAACTGTTGAAAGGCAATTTTACCTTCAAATGATAGATGTGTTCTTCTGTGTCAAGGTCTATTCTCCGAGCTTTCTTTTTAATTGACATGACAGAGAGTCCGACATCGATGCTTCCGTGGACCTTCCCTTTTTGAATCTGAAATCAAAAGACTGGTAAAAAGGCTGGAAGGACATGTGATTTGACATGCTTTTGTACGGAAGTGAGCTTAATGTAATCTTTAACTTATCTATAGGAGATGGAACATCACACCACCTCTACAAAGAGGAAATGGCTAAGGTTCTGAAGTTAAGGTCCTGAATCTGAGGACAGCTGAAGTTGCAGTGACTTCATACCAATTTCAATAAGTAAGACTATTCATCTCATTCCTGTTTTTGGCATAACTTCATAATTCTAGATTGCACAGTTTATATCCTAAAAAAGATACCTTTACTGGTTCCTAAAATAACTATGGTCAATCTCTGACCTACAACCCAGAAGACCCCCAAGTAATCAGCTAGAAGACTGCTGCTGGGGCAAAACTGGGCAGCTAGTACAGAGTGCACGGAGCAGCCAGCTCTTCCTTCTGGCTGCCCTCATCTGGTCAAGGACACACAGCTGATTCAATGAAGGAGCTGGGGACAGAACTGAAATCTGAGCCCTCTGTTACTTACCCTATATACAATGATAAGAAGGAGAGCATTTCCCAGTTTTGCATGCAAACAATGACTTTTTATATTAAAGAAAAATAATTTCGAATAATTTTAGAGTTGGGATGGCCAAGATAAAAGAATGTATGAAACAGAAATGAAGTTCATAAGATAGGTCTTAAAAAGACTTCAGTAAGAACAAATGTTGCTTTAAACCTCAAAAAAAGCACATATAGCATAGTTTATTGAGAGATGCAGGAAAAAAGCCTACTTGGGTTTTCTCTCTAAGACAGAAAGGGTGATTTTTATTAGTTGGTGACTTTTAGGTTTAAGCTTCTGTTTTTAACAACACACATCACAATAGTTAAGTCAAATCTTCATGCACCAGTTTGAGATTTTATGCTAGCTTGAGCATAAGCGTAAAACACACCTTCCACGCAACATTTGTTAAATCTTGCAGGCACAGCAATGCACAGAGCTGGTAACTATGGCACAACACTTGTACACTGTGGTGGTTACTCACTTCAAGCAGAATTCTAAACCAATCTTTGTGTCTACTTACATCAAGTGGTGCCTTTGAATACTTTAACATTCCATTATCCAGGACAAAAAAACGCTGCAAGAACCAAACAATCCCCAGTTATTGTCAGTATTTTGAATTATATAAAACATTCACAAGTGTGGGTCTAACATTGCTTGGTATTTTGTAATCAGTATGTTTGATCATTTTCATGTATTTGAATTCAGTGCACCTGGCCACGGTCAGTCACATGAAATGGTAAGGAAATCTTAGCTCGAGTTCCATACTATTTACCTAGTAGGGTCCTTTTATACATAATCCAATGGGGATGAAATCTCTCACCACTGTTTTTCTTTTCTTTTCTGTTTTTCTTTCTTTCTTTTCTTTCTTGGCTGTACCGCACAGCTTGTGGAATCTGTTTCCTGACCAGGGATTGAACCCAGGCCATGGCAGTGAAAGCCCTGAATCCTAACCACTAGACCACCAGGGAACTCCCCCATCACCACGGTTTTTCTTAATGGGGGTGTCAGGGGTTGGGGGGGAAGGGAGGAATCCAGTGGACTGGAGCTATGAATAATGAATTATCTGCAAAGTTTAAAAAGTAGCCTTATCAATATGCTTGCATCTCCACTTAGCAAAATACTTGCAGTTCACTCTTAGTAAAAGAGATTAAAAATTATTTCTGAACTATATTAAGGGGAAAATATATATATTTGGGGCAGTTTTTGTCTCTTTCAAGACACTCATGGTCCAGTCCAAATGAATCTAGCCATTTTTGCTCCACAAACCTCAGGAACTCTCTGCTGTTGACTTCCTTTCCATGGACAATTGACTAGAGAAAAAACAGCATTCAAGGACCCAATCAAACAATGGGTCCAGTGTCCTCCTCTAGTCTCTACAGATGCAGGGAGTCTTTCTGTGGCTGGTAAATTACTCTGCCGGGAAGTTTTTATGTGACTCAGGAACTCTTAGCTGCTGAGGTGACAGGCAGTCAGGCCTGGAGACACCCTACACAGAACTCACAGAAGGTCACTGTAACCCCTTTGTTATAGGTTCTGGGGTTGCGGGGGGCGGGGGGAGAAGTAAGCACTGGAAGAAGGAATCTCTATAGCTGAAAAACACTTGACTGCCTATGACTTGGGCAATCAAATGGGCTGATGCTTGAATAAATATCTGATGGTATTAGAGACCAAGAGAAAAGGCAATGCAAGGGAGAACCTCCTATTGCTTATGTAGCAAAATGTCTAAGGGAAGGTCCAGAAAGAGTTGCTGTTGAACCACAGCCAGTTTTGCTGAAACATGGACTGAGAGTGTTTAATTAAAGTTAGCCATTTATATAAAATGTGTTTCTTTGACCCCTTTCTTCTGTTTGTCCATTCCTATCTATCAAAGAATTCTAGCAGGGATAACCTATAGGATGGTCACAGGGAAAGAGATTAGCAAGGCCACTGATTTGAGGAATTGCAAAGTGGTAAGGTCAGGATGAAAGGCAAAGGTGATTCCAGGAAGGAGTGTGGCCAGTTGGCCAAAATCCAAGAAAGAACAAGGGTGGGGAGAGATTCCTGGCACTGGTATAACATTATGGGTGCAGGGGCGACTGCCAAGGTTTCTGACAAGTGAGAGGGAAGAAGACTCTTTGACCGGTTTTTATTCCACCCTCAGAGATAGGGGATTGGGGCAACATTTCCCAACTGTTAATTTTTAAATCCTTCTCTTAAATTGCAAAAAATATATTTCCTCAAGGATGTTATAATCCATAACTTCCCCTTTTGGGTCAGTGGGCAGCCACCAGCCTGCCATTTGTGCCCACAAATCTATCTGCCTTGAGATGAAATCCATCAGCAGATGTGGCAGGTAATGAACCTGTTTTTTCAGTGATTTCAGACAAGATACTGGTGGTCTACCAAAAGGCTTATATTGAAAATAGAGGACAACTTTCTTCTCCTAAGCATCCAGAATTCCTGCTACTCACGTAACTGCAACAATACAGTGTAAAATATTTTCTCCATAATTAAAACTGGAAGATGGAAAAAGAATGTGGAGTTGGGTAGAGAGGAATAAACCATATACGTTAAAGGGCAGTAAACAAACTTCCAAGATCAGTGACATTCCATCTTTAGTTTGCACTGGTAACAATAATTCTAGGAATCTACCCCGAGGACTTAAATGGAAATTCATGTATAAGAATGTTCATCACAACTTCATACAATAAAAAATTAGACATATGCTACATATTCAGCAATAGGGAACTGGTTCAATAATGGAATTAGTATAAATCCATCCAATGGAAGCCATGCCTGCATTTTATAAAATCTCATATTTAGAAGAGTATTTAATAAGAACATATTTATACTAATTTAAGTTAAAAAAAAAAGCAGAGTAAACAAAAATATGTCCAAACTGGATTTTAAATATCGTGTAAAATATTTTTTCCCTGCATACAGACATTACAGATCTCAGACTTAAATAGGTATGATAGGTTGCAGCCTGTACAGTTAAAACAAGGCCTTGAAGACTAGCTTTACACATACAACTGTACTCTTGGTTTCCCACCTAATGACACCAAATAAGAGCCTCTATTTATGAAGATGATCTGAAGATAATATGATGAAAATGTTACCTTGTGCCAGCCCTTTAAAGGCCATTTTCTCTTCTTTAGCATAAAGCCTTCATGTTTGTCTGGTCTCTGGACATTGGTTTGGCCTATTTTCAGCCCTTCTATAATCTCCCAGCTGTCAGCTTCCTGAGAGAAAAGAAGAAAAACAAATCACATGTTTCTCAGTGTTTGATGACACACTTAAAGCAGATTCTTAAGTAGAAATTGCTTTTAAAGCGATACTCAACCCACCAGAAGTCTGAACAACATTCTGGAGCAAATTCTAGCCTCAGACCCAGCTATGCACTTATAATTGAAGTGAGAACGAGTTTCCGGGTACCCCTGGAGGTATGAGGGTCCATCAGAGATGAGCTGGATGGAGGCGGAGTCTGGGGTAGAATGGACTTTTGATTGCCTGCATTCACAAGGTTTAAAATGCATTTTTCCAGACAGTTCATCTCTGGGCACAGAGGCACTTTAAAGTTTTAAAATAAGATCATTTTGGTGAAACATGTTCAATGCGTGTGTGGGCCTGGTTTTCTGTAGAAATGAAAAGGCTGCAGCAGCTTAAGTGGCTCATGACTTCTCATGCTGAAGAGCAGCGCTGTGGGCATCTGTTTCCTCTCAGTGAGGCTGCGTGCATTTCAGAGTGAGCATAAAATGCCCCGCTTGCCAAACACCCACCAAGAAGTCCGTGCTTGGAAGACATACATCGTGAGATACACATACCCTTAGGAGCCCATGAAAGAGCCAGTAATCTGGGATTCTAGAGTCCATATCACCCTCCTCTGTTAAAAACAGACTAAATCATGGTTTCCTCTTCCATGAGACGTGTTTTGTTCGTCTATGGTGTTAAAAAAATGTTTTAAAAATGAATTGTCAACATTTTAAACATCAGAGGATTGCAGGCTTTAAAAATCCAAATTTCTAGTGTTTTGTGAAAGCCTAAGATCTGGCAACGCTGGGCCTGCCCTGAAGGACGGCTGCCCGTCTTCAGTTTACCACAGTCCCCCTTGGGTCTGCTTCCATGTTAGATACCAGCCCCTTAGCGACATCCTGGGTTTTAAAATCCCTGGACCAGGTGATTTCTCAGGGCTCACGCAGCTCTAACGTAACCGCTGATCTGGCAAACACTCCTATTCTAGATCTCAGGCTTGGGGCACAATCCAGCAAAGTAGAGGCAGAAACAACGAGGTCACATCCCATGCACGACCGCTGCAATCCTGCCCACAGTGCAAGGAAGCAAACTCCCTCAGCATAACCTGCTCGGCTGCCTCAGCTCTGGAAAGACGGATGCAGCTCTACGGATCAGGGCAGGCCCCTCTGCAGAACGCCCCAACCCAAACTGACTCAGGAAGCTGCCTTCTGACATGTTCTATCAGAAATCATCTTTAGACCACAGCACAAAGACTTCAACGGGAATGGCAGTGGGTTCCATTTCAGGGCTGCTGGACTTGCTGGCCCAATGTCTGGGTGGTGGCTGCCCAGAACCTGCTGCAGGACTGTGACGCTCTGACAGGACCCAGGGGCAAAGGGGCCGTAATCGGTTACCGATGTCGGCCACAGGAGCAGGGGGCGAGAGGGCTGTGTATTTGCCATCCACGCCTCTTTCCCCTGTCTTCTCCTTTCATCTCAGAAGCTGCTTGCCCTATGGCCGAGTCAAATCTAAGCCCAAATATGTGTAAATAGAGGGGGATTTTCAGCAAAAATTGTTTCCAGGAGATGTGGCTGAACATTGCTTCATGCAAAACATCATGAAGCCTAGGAGATACTCCTGGCTTCTGAAGAGCCCTCTAAAGCCAGCGTCGTGCTTCTACCCCATCTAAGCCCAACCCTACAACCACCACTGCCCTGAGAACTAATGTGAGATCAGTGCTATTTCTCCATCTGCTTGGTCATCCCTGAGGGGTGCCTAGTGAAGGAACTACAGCCCTTACAGAAACGCACCTACCAGTGTTCATTTGGCAACATTAAGAACCCTTTGAAGGAGCTGTAAATTTCCCCTTAACATAAGAAAACAACCCCCAAACTGATTTTCTACTTGAATACTGTCAGAAACTGTGATTGGTGTGAACTGTTAATTAGATACAGTAATTTTAAAATGTACATTTCTCTATGGAATGTGTATCTCTCTAAATAAATCCACTTCTTACCTAAAAAAAAAAAATATATATATATATATATATTTCTGATGAGACAGTTTAAGGCTCTAAACCATGTTTTTTGGACAATAAAAGGGATTATCATCAGGAGTACAAAGCAGAGCGTTTTGGAATTTTCAGTTTTTAATAATGAATTGCAATTGAATTCAGGTGAGCATTGCTTATAAATAATGTTAGAATAATAGAAGAAAATAGTAGGTTCTCATAAAAAGTCCAGTATCTTTGGCTTTCTACTCTCATCAGCAAAGTAGATAAAAATGATGGATTTTTATTCATAAAAGTGATGGATTTCTATAGATTTCTTTTAGAAAGCCTTGGTATAATCAAGAAATTAAAAGAATAACTCTCTATACATGTGTACATATATTCATTAGTGCTCTCTCTGTTCTTAGAGAGATATCAGCTGTATTTAATGATATTTCTATTTTTAGTAGCCCCATCCATAGATACCATCTCCAGAAGAATAGCATTTTTATTTTTGGCTAGATCTTATCTTATCTGAAGGCTAGTGTTCATCTTTGATTTATTGTGTGTGTGTATGTGTATTTATTGTGTGTGTGTACTAATGAAAATGGAAACATTTAATAATAAGTACAAATGCTTTTTGAATTTTTTTCTAATTAAAATCAGAAGGTAGTAGTAGCTTGTCCCTGTGGAGCTATGACTACTGATCTCTATCACAGCAGTTTTTTTCTTCTTTGGGAATTTAACCACAGAGGGAAAAAAAATGGGGGGGGGGGTATAGATAAGTAAGATAGGAAAAGCAAGAAGTTAAAATGTATTTTTTAAACATAAATGCAGCAGCTCTGATGCAGAATTACTAAACCCAGCAAAAGAAATTAGGAAGAATCCTAACATAGTTCTTAGAGTTAAGCAAACTGTCAAACAGACAAAAAGGCAAAAGATAAAGCCAGAACAAACAACTCTCTCTACTTCAATTATAAATACTGGGGACTTCCCTGGTGGCGCAATGCTTAAGAATCCACCTCCCAATGCAGGAGACATGGGTTCGAGCCCTGGTCCAGGAAGATCCCACATGCTGCAGAGCAACTAAGCCCATGCGTCACAACTACTGAGCCCGCGTGCCACAACTACTGAAGCCCGCACCTAGAGCCTGTGCTCTGCAACAATAGAAGCCACTGCAATAAGCCTGTGCACCGCAATGAGGAGGAGCCCCTGCTCGCTGCAACTAGAGGAAGCCCGCGCACAGCAACAAAGACCCAATGCAGCCAAAAATAATAAATAAATAAATAAATACTGATGATAATGTTACAGATAAGGTGTGTAAGAAATGAAATATCCCATCCCAGGACTTAGTACAATCCATCTCTATACTTAGTAGACCAGGTCTATCTTGAGAAAGCTAAAATTACTTTCTGAATATTGAATAATTTTTTCATAATTTCAATTGATATTAATTTTCTGCTTAAAAGCCACCAACTTTCATAGGTTTACTTAGAAACAGAGTCAAAAGCCCTAATGTGATCACATCAGTACTTGAATCAGATTATACAAACATTTTTGTTCTTACAGAGGCTTTAAAAAGACCTTTGATGTAATAACAATACCTAAAAACAGAAAGTAACCTAATTATAGCCCCAGTCTGCTCATTTGAAAAAGCCAGAGACACTTCCTTTCTCAAGGGTATATTCTCTGTGCATGTGTGAGTGGGCAGGGGATATATGGAATGCTTTAGGAGGTGAAAGCACCAAACAAAGAAACTGGAAAAATCCTGAGACAGGAGTATGTGTACTTCAAACAATGTTCTTCCACCACCAACCAGTGCCCAGGAAGCCCATCTTCTCTCAAAGGGGCTGAGAGATGGTGAGATGCTATGGTGTCTGGATTGGATGGGATTCTCTGATTTCATCAGGTCCCAAGAGATGTGTTATCTATTAACAGAAAAACACAAGAGTATTAGTTGTACAGCAAGGTCCAAGCGGGCAGCTGCACGGAGGAGTAATGGGAAGTGGATACTGTTGGTGCCCTACCCAGATCCCTGTTATCAGGCCAGTGGACCCATGTCCCAGCTGCTGTGAGCACTGTGAACTGCTAAGGCTAACAGCTTCCTTCTTCTACCAGGAATTGCTGTTTGGCCAAGCTGGGGCCTTCACCTGGGAAATTATGCTGTAGCATGACCCTCCCCCACGGCTCTCAAGGACTGAAGGACACAAGGGTACAAACATCTGAGGGAATGAAAAGTCCTTCTTGCCTCAGGGTGAGTCCAACTCTGTGAGGTAAACTTATGCTCCAGAGCTCACCATGGGATCAGGCTGAGGGTGGACTCCAGCTGGAACCCCCTATTGCTTAGCATCGACACCTGTCCTAACCTCTTCGCTCACCCATTTCCTCCTAAGGGTTCTTCCTCCATAAATCACAGGCACCTTAAGCTCAGTCTCAGGTTGTCCTAGGGAATCTGACATAAAGGAAGAATGTGAAATAAAGTAATGAGTGTGGTAGGTACAGAGACGGGCTACATAAGACAGCCTGGGGCTGAGGGAGTCAATGACCAGCACTTGAGAAAGGGTTTCTGTGGGCCTAATTTAAAAGAAGTTGGAGTTTATTTCAGTGAAGAAAGGGGAAGGGAGCAGGACAGCATTCCTGCAGGCCTGGTGGAAGAAACAGATGCCCAACAGTGGAAGAGAGAGAGGCATGGCCGGAGGGAACTGCATGCAGGTGGCTGCAGCTGGAGTATGAAGTGAAATGCCCAAGAAGCTGGAGATGTAGCTGGTGGGCCAGGAGTGGCCAGAGCAAGTCATGTGTATGTGTCGCTCCCTACTTGTTGTTTTAATACCAGCACCTCTCCTTTCCATTTCTGTGTCTCATTCTACAAGTCTTCCTTTCTCTGTTTCCACTGCTCTAAATGTCACATACTTCACAGCTATCTGGCTCTGGACAACTTACTTATACATACCCCAGGTCTCAGTTTCCTTATCAACAAAATGAGAATGGTATCGGTACTCACTTCATCGAGTTGGGGACTGACTGAGAGGATGTATGTACTAATCCAGTGCCTGGCTCAAAGTGGGTGCTCAGTCAATGTTAGCTGCCTTCTCCATCACCCCTAAATCAATATTTATTCTCTCTGTCCTTTAGCTGTGTATAAGAGAGGACTGAGGTTTCAAAGAGATTAGTCGTCACATTTACCAAGTAGACATTCTCTGTTTGCCATTCAAACAGAAATAAGATCATTTTTCATTTCTAAGTTTTTTAAAAATAGTTTAATAACTCCCCCTTTTTTAGTTTAGCAGTCTACTCCTGTCTGATGGAATAAACTTTATAGTTTGTAATGCCTTCAAAGTGTAAAGAGGTACAAATGTCTGTATTCTACAATATAGTAGTGTGGTAGAGCGTTCTTTTCCTAAAGGATTCTGTTTAATATAGGAAAAGCAATGTGGATGGATCACTTATACATACTTAGAAGTTAATCTTTCCGGGAGATTAAAGTGCTGTTTTTATATTTGGATTCAAAATCCCCATGCGTTCTATTTTCTGAGTTTCTCAGTAGGAGAGCCAACCCACCGAAAATCTCAGGGAATCGAGCAAGGGGTGGGGGTGAGTAGGATGGTGTCTTCTTGACTTTTCTTTGTGATTTTTGCATTTTAGACAGAAATGAATTTAGATATTCTCCTAGTCCGAGGAAGAGAAAGTTGAAGGGGAGGGGACACTGGCTTCCATGAAACAGAAAAGGTCTTCATTAGTAGTCCGCAGGGTTCTCCTCAGAGCTCACTGCTAGGAAGGCCAGATGTGAGAAGGGGACTGGAACTCTGAATGTACAACAGCCCCTCTGGCTAGGGACTGTTTTACTCTGCAGGTGGGGTAGAGCTTAAACAAGTCTGAGTTTGAATTCCTGCTCTGCTACTTAGCAGCTTTTTTGACTTTGGGCAAGTTACTAACTCTCGGTTTCCATACTTGTAAAATGTAATAAAAACCTACACTGCATGGAACTGCTCATAAGGATTATAGTAAATGGGATCATGTATCTAAGCACTTAGTATAGCACCTGGTGTGCAGTGCATGGGCAACAATTGTACCTGTTGTTGTGTTGTTACTGCTGGACCCAGTGATTTTTTTCTATAACCTCGATATAGAAATATTAGCTCATCTTACCAACAGGGAATGACAAAGAGTTTCTCTTGCCCTTTTCCCTTAAAATAAAGAGAATTCTGGACGTTTCTATGTAACCCTGCACATCCCAGCAAATACACTTTCATCTCTTTCCTCCTTACGCAGGGCAAAGAAACCCTACGTACTGGAGATGGAAAGAAGTGAAAGAGCAGCTCTACAATGGGTGTCACAGCTACCTTAGGGGAGTCAGGTGTAAGAGGTATTGTTCAACTGGCCACAGGCCAGGCATCCTACCATGTGAGAAAGCAACACATTCTGTCACTGACCTTGGAGAGGGGGACCGGTTCCAGCAGTTGCCGACTTACAGAAGGTTCAGTGCTAGAGGAAGAAGTCCTCTCCAGTATGTGGATACTCTGAAAATACATGGAAATACAGCCTAGGGTTAGAGGACCCATTTCTCATGTTGATGGACATGGGGATGAGATCACACAGATCACAGTAAGAACAGTGAGCTATATTAAAAACCGCAAGTTCCTGAGGGGACCAAAGGTAGCAACAACTGTAAGAAAAATGCGAGGATAAGGATTTTGTTTTCTCCCCTTATGGACTTGCTGGTGAATTTCTGCTGCAACGCTGGTTTCAGTCTTAGAGAAAGAGTCAGAGAACACATACATTAAAAAAAAAACAACATGGATTATGTCTCAACATTTTTATAACTAAGAGAATGGTGGCACACCTACTACTTCGACAATTAGCCTTACATAGAAATATTTGCTCATCTCTCCAATGGCAGGAGACAAAGAGAAAGGTCGACATCAAAAAGCCCAGAGCCTTAATACCATTCAGTCTCCAGAGTTTCTTATAATCCTTATAGGATAATTATATATTATAATTATTATAATTATAATAATATGACAATTCTTAAATGCACAGAGAAGAAAACAATACATCACATATAATAAGCAGTAGATGTCTTTCAAAGACTATAAAGAGCATTCACAGATCAGTGAGATGACATTCCAACAGGAAAAGAGGCAAAGCACATGAACAGGCAACTTGTGCAGAACATTTGAAAAGATGTTCAACTTCAACCACAAAGATTTTCAAAGAAGTGAAAACCAAAATAATAATGATTTTTTAAAAACCCATTACATTCAAGAATAGATCAGCGTTGGGGGAAAGGGACTATAAACTGGGTACAGTCTTTCTAAAGAGGAATTTTGCAATTGTATTAAAAAGTCTTTGGGAAAAAAAGTACCTGCCGCAATGACCCAGCAATCCCACAGCTAAGTCTTTACCCTAAGGAAATGATCAGACTGGTATGGAAAGATATAGGAACAGACGTGCTTACTAAAGCATTATTTTATTATAGTAAAAAAAAAATCTAGGGCTTCCCTGGTGGCGCAGTGGTTAAGAATCTGCCTGCCAAGGCAGGGGACAAGGGTTCCAGCCCTGGTCCAGAAGATCCCACAGGCCACGGAGCAACTAAGCCCGTGCGCCACAACTACTGAGCCTGCACTCTAGAGTCCGTGAGCCACAACTAGTGAGCCTGCATGCCACAACTACTGAAGCCCGTGCGCCTAGAGCCCATGCTCTGCAACAAGAGAAGTCACCGCAGTGAGAAGCCCACGCACCGCAACGAAGAGTAGCCCCCGCTCGCCGCAACTAGAGAAAGCCCGCATGCAGCAACGAAGACCCAACGCAGCCAAAAATAAATAAATAAAAATTAAAAAAAAATCTAATACATATGAGAATAGTACAGACTTATAAGGATATAACATGCAGTGAATCAAAGTGACGACATGAATTTCTGTTTATTGGTATGGAAAAAATAGCCATGATGTTCTGTCAACTAAAAAATCAGGCTATAAGGAGTATGTAGAATATGATGATGTTAAACATATAATCAAAATATATTTCAAAATGTTAACAGTAGCTGTATAGAGGTGGTGGGATTATAGATGATTTTTAATTTTTTCTTAATTTTTTTTCTAATTTTTTAGTGCAAAAAATATACATTACTTTATATTTGGAAAAAATTAAGCACTTTATATGAAGGGATAAATCTGAAAGACGTTAAAGGAATAATTCAATGGAGTTAATATTTAGATATAGGCTGAAAATGTAACATTTTTCCTCTAGTTATAACATTTCATTGTTTCAATAGACAAAGTTGGATTTTATTACTTATTAAGGTCTCTTTTTAGTATCTCACTGGAAAACTATCAGATTAATGTTTGCTTTTTTCATAAAGAAAATTACACTTTGACCTGAGCCAAATTATTCTAATTTCTTTAGGTTTTCAAGCTTTTGGTTATTTCTGTTACCTTGAAAACAAGAAGTCTGATCATAAATTTTTAAAATCCTACCTGAATGCTTTTTTAAGTCATTTATTAGAAAGAGGATAACTGAAGTGAAAGATTTAGGAATTGCTCCTATTTCTCCAACTTGTGAGGAAGCAGAAGAAATAAGAACAGATATTTTGGGGCCAAATACAAAGTTGGGCAGGGAAAGCGAGAATTCCTAATCTGACAGCTGAAGTGTCCAAGGACGATTTAAGCATTAAATGGGACTCTGCTCTTTCCATTCCCAGGTTCACTTGAATTAACAGGGAAAAATGATACAAGGGACTGAGCATCGACATACTCAGCGCCAGCGCCTTTTGTGGGAGAGTCAGAAGCAAAGGCATACTACAGAGAGAAAAACAGGGAGTGTGTGTTCAGATCTTTAACAGACAACGGGACCCCTATCATTTGAATGTTGGTGCATTTAATGTTGTCTCAGAGGTCTCTGAGACTGTCCTCAATTCTTTTCTTTTTAAAAATATTTATTTTATGTATTTATTTAGCTCTGTTGGGTCCTAGTTGAGGCACACGGGAACTTTGTTGCGGCATGTGGGATCCTTCATTGTGGCTCTGGGCTCAGCAGTTGTGGCGCACAGGCTTAGCTGCCCCGTGGCATGTGGGATCTTAGTTCCCTGACCAGGGACTGAACCCTAGTCCCCTGCACTGGAAGGTGGATTCTTAACCACTGGACCACCAGGGAAGTCCCCTGTCCTCAACTCTTTTCATTCTGTTTTCTTTATTCTGCTCTGCGGCAGTTATTTCCACCATTCTATCTTCCAGCTCACTTATCTGTTCTTCTGCCTCAGTTATTCTGCTACTGATTCCTTCTAGTGTATTTTTAATTTCAGTTATTGTGTTGTTCATCACTGTTTGTTCTTTAGTTCTTCTAGGTTCTTGTTAAATGTTTCTTGTATTTTCTCCATTCTGAGATTTTGGATCATCTTTACTATTATTACTCTGAATGATGTGGTACATATATACAATGGAATATTACTCAGCCATAAAAAGGAACAAAATTGGGTCATTTGTAGAAATGGGGATGGACCTCGAGACTGTCATACAGAGTGAAGTAAGTCAGAAAGAGAAAAACAAATATCATATATTAACACATCTATGTGGAATCTAAAAAAATTGGTATAGATGATCTTATTTACAAAGCAGAAACAGAGACACAGACATAGAGAACAAACGTATGGATACCAAGGGGGAAAGGAGGGGGTGGGATGAATTGGGAGATTGGGATTGACATATATACACTATCGATACTATGTATAAAATACATAACTAATAAGAATCTACTGTATAGCACAGGGAACTCTACTCAGTGCTCTGTGGTGACCTAAATGGGAAGGAAATCCAAAAAAGACGGGATATATGTATACGTATAGCTGATTCACTTTGCTGTACAGTAGAACCTAACACAACATTGTAAAGCAATTATACTCCAATAAAAAAAAAAAAGACAATGGGAACAAATGACCTGGGACTTGCATTATTTACTTGTTCATGTTAATATTCTGTATGGGATCCTATTTAAAACATAGCAGCTGAATATGAAATTTAGATTTATTCTGAGATCATATAATTAGGAACTAAAATGAGAATTGTTGTTGAAGCAAAAATTGTATTACTTTCTAGGATGTAATCATCTCCCCTCACACCCCTTCACTTTCTTTTTTGTGTTTAAAAATGACAAAAGTAATATATGCTCATTATAAAAAATTCAAGTACAGCATAGAAATATATAAAAGAAGTCAAAGTTCCCACCCCACTGTTACTCTCCCCACCCCTCTAGCTTCTGCAGCAGTGCTTCTCAAAAGGTTGTCCATGAACCCTGGAGGTCCCCAGGGCCCTTTCAGGGCATGTGCAAGGTGAAAATTGTTTTTATAACAATACCAAGATGTTATCTGCCTTTTTTACTCTCATTCTCTCACTAATGTATAGTGGAGTTTTTCAGAGGGTACATAACATAAGGATCCTTCTCTATCTTCACACTTGCAGATGGCTAGGCAATAAAATACACATAACATTGCCTCCGGCTTCCCCCTCCCCCCAACAAATAAACATGGTAAGAAATGCAAAACTTGGAAAGAAACTTGACCTTAGCAACTATGCAGGCAAGAAATAAAGGATTAACTCAGGAACTTAGCCAGGTGAAAGAAAGTAAATCGCCTAATTTACAAATCAAGCCACAGAAACAGAAATCAATTTAGGGTATTTAAAGTGTGATAAAAAATGAGTTTTGTCTCTATATAGAGACCTGGGGATACTTAAAATGTTGCTGGGATTTTGTGGGTCAGAAGGGTTAGTGACCAAACAAACCAGGACAGCATCTGTAAAATACCTACTGCAGTACCTGTCACAAGAAACACAACATTAGTCTTTTCTCCACCTGATTTTACAAAAGTTCATATTAGGGAAGAAAAGTAAGAGGTTCATTCATTTCAAACATTTATAATATAGTACACACGTAAACTGAATGAACAATCCAAACCCCAAATTTTGTTGATTTTCCAAGGAACAGAGAATTATAAAAATGTTTCCTAAGATACAGTAAGTACATGAATATTTTTATTACCACAAATATATATATATATATATATTACTGAAAAAGTAAAGCATGATTTATAAAACTACCAGCTGATACCTATTATTATAAATGTAACTAGCTTCAAAAAATAAGCTATTTAATTTTCATAATGATAAGAAGCCAAAAGCTCTTACACAAACTTGTGCAGTATATTGTATATTTGTATATTATTCGAACGTATCATCTATCCAATAATAAAAAATTAATCCACTACCTTAAGAATTGGCTTCAAACTCATGGTTTTTAAATAAGAGCCAAAAGTATATCCCTGAAGTTTTGTAATTACATACACAACCACTCATTATTTTTAATGAAATATACAAGTACTTGAATGCTACTTTTTAAAATTGCAGATATGAAGAAGACAGTTTCCAAATCTGTCATACTCAGTCTTGGATTCTAGTTCAACTGGATGCTCCATGAAAGTAAGAACCAGCCCATCTTCACCTTGGTATCCCACTCCCTTTACCCCTAGCACAAGGCCCTGCATACCATAGCCAGTCAATTTCTAGAATTTTTCAGTGCTCTCTGATTAATTTGTAGAGAACAGTCCCTCAGCAATCATTAACACAAGATCAGGTATAAAACTGCCTTCTAGCTTCATCTTGGAAATATCAAAATCACAGCTCCAATAGAATAGAACTTTTGAAAACATTTTAAAATAAGGACTTTTAAAATAGGAACATCTGGTGAATTAATCACAGAGCTCTTGTTTATTAGATTTGAAGCTGTGACTGGTCAATGGAGAACACAAAAAAATATAATGTGGCAACATCTTCAGTTACAAATTAAATCTTCATAACGTTTCCTTTAATATCAAAATTTGTGCTGTACTTCTTTGGACTTTTGTTCACAAGCTGGCTATTTTCATATTCTTTCATGGTGACTTGGAAACACATGCCACGTACCTTCAAGGTGTTATACATATTATATAAGCAGGTTAACTAAAGGGTTACATAAACCTGTTAATTATTCTTTTAAAATCAAGTTTTCTTTCAAATACTAAAGTTACAACTTAATTTCCAGGTCAGTGTTTTTTCTTTAAGACTTTTTTTTTTCCCTTGAGCAGTTTTAACTCCACAACAAAACTAAGAGAAGGTACAGAGATATTCCATATACCCTTTGCCCCCACGCATGCATAGCTCTCCGCCATTATCAACACCTCCAACCAGAGTGGTACCATTTGTGACAACTGATGAACTTAGGTTCATTCCAGATCAGTTTTTTAAGGACCTAAGAACACACAGAGAAGGTGGAAGTACTCACCCATCCTTTGTTCCCCCTGCTCAGAGAGAACTGATGCACACTTAGCTTAAAACCAGGAGTCTAGCACACATACTTCACTGCAGCTCTTTAATTTGGTAAAAGTTTGTTCCCCAGGTAGCATCCACTGATCTCAATACCTCCTCGGCAGCAAGCAGAAATCTGCCAACATGACTAAAGTCTGGTTTACCTGGTGTCAAAGATGTGGGTAAACAGACAATGAGGCATTTAACAATAGCTGAACGGTTTAGTTGCGACTCCCGCAGAGAGAAACGTGACTCTCAGAATGAAAGTCCACAGAACTGCTGAATGAGTCTCTTGGTTTGTCCAGCCTGTCGTTTACTTTAATTTCATTTTAAAGATGTAAGAGAACTGCTGGAAATATTTTAGGTTGTGGCTACCAACCTCTGTACAGTCTCACTTTTCGTACAAATTTAAGACGTAATAAGGAGAACTGGACCATTACTCTCTGAATGTTAACTCCATTGAAATTGTTCGTCTCATTATTTTATCTAAGCTATTTTTCTATTCATGAATTACATAAAATGTTTTCAAAGAAAAATATCCAAAATGATTTATAAACTTCTAAAGTATTTTCTTATTCAAGCTTCTGGCTGTTAGGCTTGTCTCTCTTCTAGTTCTACCTAATTCTGACATAGCAACACTATTTCAGTGATACTAGTAACCTTTATAGTGTTGATGATGATGACAGTGGTGAGAGTTAATATTTAGTGCTTCCTATATCCCTGTCTCTATGCTTTCCATGGATTATTTCATTCTGTCTTCATAAAAAGCCTTTAACTAATTACTATTAAATTTATTTTATGGCTGACTGAACAGAGAGAGGCACAGTAAGGTTAATGACACAGAGTCAATAAGTATTGGAGTTGGAATGGAAATCAAGATTCTCCTCTGGACTCCAAGCTTTTAAATACTGCCCTCTACTAAAGTTAAAGCTAATGTTAGACGACAAAAAATCACAGCAATTTCAAGTAGTGTTTAACCTCAAGACTAACTGAACACATCTACCACAA
The DNA here is from genome assembly GCF_951394435.1 of Stenella coeruleoalba. Classification (NCBI taxonomy): domain Eukaryota; kingdom Metazoa; phylum Chordata; class Mammalia; order Artiodactyla; family Delphinidae; genus Stenella; species Stenella coeruleoalba. The sequence continues at coordinate 73,526,005 of NC_137151.1, read as the reverse complement.
CCTTTCATGGAAACAGAGGGGCAGAAATGAGTAAAACAAACAAACAAAAAAGGCTACAGCACTCTTAAATATGGTACAACCTTGAGGTTTGTTTCCAAGTTTCAAAAACTAAGAGCAAGCCAGCTAGCTTTTACTTCAGGAATGCAGTGTCTGACGCAGAGAAAACAACATGAGTTTTGCAGTCACACAGACAAGCATACCAACCCCCATGCTGCTATTTACCATGTGCCTTGGGCAGATCATGAACCTTTCTCAGCCTCCATGTTTTCCATCTGTAAAATGGGGATGTTAATGTCTAGCTTGGAAAACATTGCAAGTCACTGAGTTGGCACCCAGTGTATGGACAGTGCTGCCTACATGCTGGCACACAGCAGGCATTCCATAAATGGTAGCTAACAGCTCAGTTATAAATGCTGTAAGAATAAATGTTCAGGAATACTGTGCATTCTTATTTCCACAGAAAGATGTGTTCAAACACCCTGCAGGTGTACCACACCTGAGTACCCTTTTGAAAGCAAAGAATCCGTACCTGACATGGCCATTATGTTACTTGGTCAATCTAGCAACCATAGTTAGCACCACGTCATGACCAGAGCATCGGAATTTACAGAGAAAGCTGACAAAGTGAGTAGAGACAGATGCCCTAGATACCTGCCACTGGGAAAGCAACAGCAGCGGATGGCAATGCACATTCTGCATCCCTCTGAATGTCTACAGCAAAAGTGGTGCATGGACTTGCCTGCTGCCTTCTTAATAATGTCCTTCAAGGAATTACTTTTATTATTTTTGGAAGAGCATAAAATATTAAAATCACCGAAGCCAGAAGGCCATGACTGAAGAAGTAGTAATTCTACTACTTTCTCTATAGTAACAGTTATCTTACTCTCACTGAAAGACGGCAGAATTGCATTAATAATAACTCTCGGGCTTCCCTGGTGGCACAGTGGTTGGGAGTCCGCCGGCCGATGCAGGGGACATGGGTTCGTGCCCTGGTCCAGGAAGATCCCACGTGCCGCGGAGCGGCTGGGCCCGTGAGCCATGGCCGCTGAGCCTGCGCGTCTGGAGCCTGTGCTCCGCAACGGGAGAGGCCACAACAGTGAGAGGCCCGCGTACTGCAAATAAATAAATAAATAAATAAATAAATAAAGCAGTTTTGTAAACTTATGGTCCTTTGGGATGATGTTTTTATAGTCCTAATGAAACACCTGAAAATGTACTCTGTAAGAGCAATGATGTCCAAACCTGGGTGAATAACAGTCTCCTGCGGAAGCTTCTATAAACAACAGATTCCCAGACCTCGTCAACAACCTACGAATGAGACCCTCTGGGGTTCACAACCTTGCTGCTATAAACATGCTGACCCAAACCAGCCAGCTCAAGGTAATAAGATAACTTCTTTTTTTTTTTTTTTTTTTTTTTTTTTTGCGGTACGCGGGCCTCTCACTGCTGTGGCCTCTCCCATTGCGGAGCACAGGCTCCGGACGCACAGGCTCAGCGGCCATGGCTCACGGGCCCAGCCGCTCCGCGGCATGCGGGATCCTCCCGGACCGGGGCACGAACCCGTGTCCCCTGCATCGGCAGGCGGACTCTCAACCACTGCGCCACCAGGGAAGCCCAAGATACCTTCTTAAGTGAGAAACTAAGGCAGGCCAAGAGAGCCAAAGTGTTCTGGCAAACATACCAGGGCAAGCAGTGAACAGATTCTTTCTCAGATAATGTTGAGTTCTAAATCACTTGTGGGTAATGAGCGTGAGTGCCAGGTGGAAAATTTCCTTCCAGTGGTCTCAATTGCAGCACATTTGACATGGACTGAACACATACTGTAAACACCAAGCAGAAGGGGCAGCAATATCCAAATGGTGGGGAGAGCAAGAAATCTGTGGGGCTGCTCATTTTGTTTCATGGAAAAGGTTAATTGCAGTTTTCAGTAAACAAATAAATGATCAGAATTTCTCATTCCAAAAGCAATACATGTAGTGAAAGTACAGAAAATGTAAAATTCAGGAATGCACAAAGAACATAAAATTCACCTTTGATACCAGTACTTCACAATAATTATTAACATTTTCGTCTATGTACCTTCTGGTCTATTGCTTCCCAGGCCAATGAGGATGTGAAAAATCACTGTTGTTGCTGAGTGAAAAAAAAAATGAGGAGGAAATGCGTAACTCAAAAATAACTGACAAATGCTGCCTTACGAAGTTCACTTAGACAAGTACAGAAGGCCTTTCCCCTAGACATTCCAGCTTGTCAAGCCCTACCACAGAGCAAATAGTGAAGTGGTCAAGAAAAGGGGTCCAGAATCAGGCTTCCAGGGAGCAAACCCTGTCTTAGCTGTTCATTAGCTGTGGCCAAGATATTTCACCACTTTATGCCAGTTTAGTTTTCTGAAAAAGGTGATGGTAGCTCAACCTTCCACAGTGAGAACTCATGAGATGTCAGCTGTTGCTGGTGTTGCTCTATTATTCATGAACTTTTCCTAATATTTAGGCTTTTCAGAACACCCAATTTACAAAATGTACCTAAGTCACAAAAGTTGGTCACAGTGTGAGTTTCTGCAAGCGGATATTATTCTCCTATCGACACTGGTCGTCAGTCCTAAAAGTTAGGTTCCTTGGGATGAGTGGAATCCCCAAAAGCCTAAATTGGAAGCAAGTCAGGAATTTAAACATACCTAGCACCACGGGCTTTATTTACCAGCATCACTATGGTGAGGACACTGCACATTTTCATGTTAGGTTAGTATTTCTCCCTGAACTTAGAGCTAGGTCCCAGGGTCACCCGGCAAATCCCTGGATCCACTGAATTCTACGATTTTTCTATTTAGATACTGGCAGATTTCAAATCATATTCCTCTTCACTGATAAGACTGAAGATGATTTAATTTGGAGGTTAGGTATAAATCAAGAATGCTTGAATTCTTCTCTCCGGAAATGAGAGAATTTTTGTTTGAGGATCATTATATTTTTCACAACCCAAAGATGGAAATAGGTTTCATATTCAGAAAATAAAGATACTGTATTTCAAAGCAGTTAATTTGGTTATTTCATTTAGCAAAGCTATTTGAAGAAGATGCTTCAGAGGTTCAATTGGAAGAAAAATATTCCAAGTCAGTTCACACATATGCTGGGGATATTTTTATATCTGTTTGTCTGTTTGCCCAAGAAGAAAACTTGTTATGAAAACCCTGTACATAAAGTATAGTCACTGATGAGGAACATTTTTACTTTCTAGTTTTCTAGATACCTTCTTCACTAATAATGAACACTGCAAAAATAGCAGATGCTGCTGATATCAGAACTGGGTGGTTATATGGTGGTAAACCAGCCCATGGTTACATGAGTCTCACTGAATCACCGCTTGGGACAGCCTTCACATGTTACCAGCCTTCACATGTTACCAGTCAGGACATTAACTGAATGAGCCAAGGTTGGTTTTGTTAATTACTGTTGATTATGTATAGGAAACATTTTTAGATACCCATGTAATTGATATCTATTAGGTTGGAATGATTGACCATAATACTGAATATATATTTTATTAACAACTGGCAAGAAGATTAACTACCAGCTTCTTATGACTGATTAATAATATTTTTTCCCTTAAAAAGTTCTTTATTTTATGATCTCTGAGCTCCTGTAAACTTTAAATCATTATAAGGAATAGCTGGTATTTTTTTTCTTTGATTTTTTATTAAACAAAAAGATTGAGTCACTTGAGCATTTACAATGTCTAACCCGGTAGAGCTATAACAATTCACTCTAGTAATGGATACTATCACCTGGTAATTATGTGTTCCAAATCCCAAGTTCTTAGAGGAATAGTATCTGATTTTCTGAAATGACTTGATAGTGACACAAATAAAAATAATCACTGGTTCTAAGCAGGGGCCTTACTTTAAAAAATGTAGATCCTTGGCTGATCCCAAACTACTGAAACTGTCTCTACAGGGTGGTCCCAGTCTTGTATATTGTAAAAATTCTCTAAAATATGTAATCGTAAGGGTAATTATCAAAACAAACAAACAAACAAAATCCAGTCAGCCAGCCATAAACTTAGCCAATTACATAACATTACTGTAAAATAAGTACTATGAGAGACTGGAAACAACTCTTGTTTTAAAATAGAGTTATCTCCCACCCCACCAATATTTTTAACATCTGTGCAGAATGCTCCCAATGCTTTGCTTCTGTTTGATATCACTGCCTTCATAAGCCTCAAGCCATTTATTCTACCACACAATCACTGTCAGCAGCAAGCAGGAGGGTCTGTGCTCTCCTGGTACCTTCTGCCACCTCTGGACCATCCCCTCTTCTACTCTCAAAATCCACCGTTCTTGAGAGACTCAGAATTCCCAACTATACTACTTTCTGTCCTACTAATCATCTCCCAACTGCATGATTATTCCTTCACAGCTACCAAGGCCTCTGGAACCTGGTCCACAATCTTCCTCTCCATGCCAAGTCCTCATTCATTTGTTCATTCAAATATATTCTGAGCCATATCATATGCCAGGAACTGTAGGAGGTGCTAGGGATACATTATTAACAAAAGAAAACCCTTGTTCCCAGGGAGTTTACACGGCAGTGATACGGAATAGAGGAAGAGGATACAAATAAAAACAGATAAATATGTAACGTGTCAGGTGGTGGTTAATGCTCTGAAGACAAATAAAAGCAGGTAAGTGTACAGTGAGTGATGTGGATACACAGGGGAGAGCAGGAGAAGGCTACCCAAAAAGGGTACATTTGGAGAATGATTCAAATGTGTGAGCGCACATGGGGATACTTGGAAGAAAAGCGAGCTGGTCTGAGGGGGGCCAAAAATGCAAAGGCCCTGAGGTGGCACCCTGCTTGGCACATCGAAGGAAAATGCTGGGGAGAACTAACTGAAGTGGAACGTGGTAGGAGATGGGACCAGAGAGCTATATGCAGATCCAGATTATGAATAACATTGTAGACAAAGGTCAGCAATTCAAATATTTCAGGAGAGATGGGAAACCACTGGAGACCTTGGAGCAGGTGAGAGGCTTGACCTAACTTAGGTTTTTAAGGGATCACTCTAACTACTTTGTAAAAAATGACCTGTACGTTGGTCAAAGGTAGAAGCACAGAGAGCAGTTAGAAGACTATGGCCATAGTTTGGGTGAGAAATAAGGTGGCTCAGACCAGGGTGGAGGGCGAGGAGGAGGGAAGCAGAGGTCAGATTCCAAGCACATCCTGAAGGCAGAACCAACAGGATTTGCTGAGGGTCTGGAAGTGGGGTGTGAGGAAAAGAGAGGAGTCGAGGATGGCTCCTGGTAAGGGTTTTGGCCTTTACCAAATGAAAGGACAGAGTTGCTGTTTACTGAGATAAGGGGGACTGGGAAGGAGTAGATTTGAGAGTGAGATTAAGAGTTCCGTTTTGGACAGTTAAAGTTTTATTGTTGTTGTTGCTGTTTGTTTGTTTTTATTTTTGGCCATGCTGGGTCTTCATTGCTGCGCACGGGCTTTCTCTAGTTGCAGTTAGCGGGGGGCTACTCTTCGTCACGGTGCGCGGGCTTCTCGTTGCGGTGGTGTCTCTTGTTGTGGAGCATGGGCTCTAGGCGCATGTGCTCTAGTTGCAGCACGCAAGCTCAGTAGTTGCGGCACGCAGGCCCTAGAGTGCGCGGGCTTCAGTAGTTGTGGCGCACGGGCTTAGTTGCTCCGCGGCATGTTGGATCTTCCTGGACCAGGGATTGAACCCATGTCCCCTGCACTGGCAGGTGGATTCTTAACCACTGCACCACAGGGAAGTCTGGATATGTTAGGCTTGAGATGCCTTTTTAACATTCAAGGGGAGATCACCCCTAGTCACCCCTAGTTTATGCAAAAGTCCTAGATGTCTAATCAACCTATTTCCTCTTTGAAAATTGTAGGGAGTATATACCTTGCAGTTTAAGAGTCACTTAAGTCACTTAAGTGGCTGACTTCCTGACACCCCGGATCAGGGTTTGTCAATTCAAATGCTTTCAAGGGCCAGGCAGGAAGCATGAAGTATTGAAATACAATAAGGAGAAGTAGAGACTGTGGCTGATGAGAAAGTAAATGCCCCATCTAAAGGGGAAGCTGCTCCTGAGCCCAGTCTAGTTGCCATTTGGAATCTGGGCCCCGTGTTCCTTTACCTTCCCATTTTGAAATAGAAAGAAGAATCTGGATTTTCAACAACCAAACCTTAGCGAAATAAAAAAGTTCCATGATCTATCAAATTCAAGAAGTGCTCAGTTAAATCAAGTTCTGACTGCAGGATTTATCGGTGTCCTTAAGTTATTAATTTAAAAAATTGCAAAAAAAGATTGTGTTCAGCATTTCTCCAATCTACTTGACAGCAGACCCTCTTTTCAGGCAGCATCTCAAGGGACAAGCGTTCCTTGGCACATACTTTGGGAAATGCTGGTTCATGCAAAAGTCCTAGATGTCTAATCAACCTATTTCCTCTTTGAAAATTGTAGGTAGTATATACCTTGCAGTTTAAGAGTCATAGTTGATCACACACACACACACACACCACACACAGCCAATTTTGTTAGATATTCTAACATCTAATACCAGACTTGAATAAAGTGTGAATGGAGCAATTACTAAAATCTTCCAACTTGTTAAATACTAAGTGGGACCTTGACCTCTCCTTGGTGAAAAAACAGTGAAATCACAGGGGCACCGAATCACTTCATTTCCCATCTCCCCTCCCTCCTTCACGTGTCGGGCTACATAATTTAGTGACAGGAAGGGCTGCCAATTACTACTATGCACTTGACAGATGTTCTTTGTTTTACTTATCTATGAGGAAGGAAGAAGGGAGAGGACAAATAAACCTGGAATGTAAAATCTGTAATAAAAAGACAAGACTAATATTGTTGCAGGTCTTTAAAAATAACCTCTAGGATACATTAAAATATTGAAGGGGCAAGGCTTGTCTCTGAAGAATTAAGAGTGCGTAGTCTGTTTAAAAGAGCTCACAATACAGTTGAGGAGATCAGTACATAACAAGATAATGAATGTCAAATATTGTCAAGAAGTTCTATAAAGTTTAGAGAAGGGAAAGTTCAACTTTCCCTGGCCGCTTGAGCGGCCAGTTGAGAGTGTCACATAAGCTGGTCTTTGAAGCATAGGGAGGTATCAGGTTGAGAGGAGGGTGGTGGGAATTCAGTGCAGGAAAGACAAGGGCAGAGATGGAGATAAGGCAGTTTTGGGAACCATTAAGCAGACAAGACTGTACAGGTTGGGAGGAAAATGGGACACTGAGGCTGGATCCGATCCTGGTGGTCTCTGGATACTAGGTAAAGAAATCTGGCCTTAATCATGTAGGTAACTGAAAGTCTTTCAAGGATTTTTTTTTTCTTTGCGGTACGCGGGCCTCTCACTGTTGTGGCCTCTCCAGTTGCGGAGCACAGGCTCCGGACGCACAGGCTCAGCAGCCATGGCTCACGGGCCCAGCCGCTCCACGGCATGTAGGATCCTCCCGGACCAGGGCACGAACCCGTGGCCCCTGCATCGGCAGGCAGACTCTCAACCACTGCGCCACCAGGGAAGCCCTCTTTGAAGGATTTTGAGCGTGAATCTGCCAGATTCAGGAAATTCGATCTCAGGAGGCCATAAGGAGCCAGTGAGGCAAGAGCACCCTGCAGGATCCCAGGTTGAGGTGATGAGAGTCTGGTCTGGGGAGCCGACAGTGGGACTAGAAAGAAATTACGATATTATGAAGGAGGAAATAATCAATAGGACTTGTTAACCTATTGAGTGTGGGAGAGGCAAAGAAGAAAGGAATGGCTTTGACACTGGGTCCATGAGAGAATGATGACCCTCATAGCAAACTGGTTTAAGCATACCGATTTAAGGTGAAAATGATACAACTAAGGAGAGATGCCCAATCAAGTAATCAGTGATCTAGGACTAGAACGTGGGAAGGACAGGCAAGATAGGTGCAGTAAGGTACCACTGTACGGTATATGCTGTGTGCTAGACCCTTTACCAATATGATCAACTTAGGAGAGAAATAGGGATGGACTTTGCAATTTGGCACCATCTACACAGATATCAGTCAAATCAGAACTGTAACATTCAATGAAGACTACTTCATCACTTTCTCTATGTCCCTTCTCTACGAAAACAGCCATCACACAAAAATAGATGCATTAAAATACACTACATCATATTATATCCCAAGATCACTCAGAGTTTCTGATTTCCGTAAGTTAATACTGGATTTTAAGAAGTGATGAGACAGGGAGAGAAAAGAACTGTAATTGTTCTTTATTCTTCTCTCCCTTGAGGGGGATTAACAGACACAAAAGAGGAGGCAGGAAGGAACCAGAGGAGAAAGTATTTGGGAGAGTTTCCACCTGCTGAGATAAACAAGAATGAAAGTAAACTCTTTCCTTAAAGAATAATAACCATTTGAACAGTGTCTCTTACTTTTCCAGAATTCATTATCAATTTGCAGACGTGCTCCTTTATTCCCATAATAAAACTTTCCATCCACAAGCCAGCCAGGAGTCACCCATTCCACCTTTACATGTCCTCTGGCAGACCAGGATCTCAGTTCCTCCCTGTTGTTTAGCACGCTCACCCCAGAGCTCAGATGCAACAGCAGCTCAACAGTGCGTGACAGATGTTTCTGCAGCAGTCAGCAGTCTTTTCCATTTGCTATAATTCTCCAGGGTGAATGGGGTCCATCCCTTCCTTCCCTCAGCAGCCAGAAAGGCCATGCTGCTTAAAATGTCTCTCAATTTAAATGCCCAGGGCAAGGGAAAAATGAAGAAGCCATAACGAGAAAGGACAGAGAGCCAAGTGAAGGGTAGATTAAAACTGCAAACTTAGAAAGCATCTCAGCATGCAGTAGGAATTTAACATAAATGTGTTTTCATTCATGGTACTCTTAATTTTTTTAAACTCTAAAAATGTAATGCAATAAACATTATAGCTGTGTGTAATCACAGATTTAGTTAACGGTGTAACTGCTTCTAATGAACAGAATGTAGATATCCTCTTTGATTTCTATAACAAAAACACCAATGTCAAAAATTCCCAAGGATAGAAATATCTGCTTTAGAATCTGTGAAAGATATACACACAAGGAAACCCTGATTCTTACAGATTCCCCTGCAATCTCTTGCTAGAAATAGGAGAGGGAGTTCTGAAAGGGTTTGTAGACTGAGGGTTCTTAAGGAACACCCCCAGAAACGCATTCCCACCATCTAAAAGAATGAATTCTCACGTGGAACTGGCTGTCTCAAGACCCAAGTCTGTACTATGGAATATCAGATAACTGATGTGTGTACTTCTAGAAACTAGGCAATATACTTTCAACATATAAAATGGGGGGAAAGAGAGGGGGACCTTCAAGATGGTGGAGGAGTAAGATGTGGAGATCACCTTCCTCCCCACAAGTGCATCAAAAATACATCTACATGTGGAACAACTCCTACAGAACACCTACTGAACGCTGGCAGAAGACCTCAGACTTCCCAAAAGGCAAGAAACTCCCCACGTACCTGGGTAGGGCAAAAGAAAAAACAGAGACAAAAGAATAGGGACGGGATCTGCACCAGTGGGAGGGAGCTGAGAAGGAGGAAGTTTCTGCACGCTAGGAAGCCCCCTCACTGGCGGAGACCAGGGGTAGGTGGGGGGAAGCTTCGGAGCCACGGAGGAGAGCACAGCAACAGGGGTGCAGAGGGCAAAGTGGAGAGATTCCCGCACAGAGGATCGGTGCCGACCAGCACTCATCAGCCTAAGAGGCTTGTCTGCTCACCCGCCGGGGCAGGTGGGGGCTGGGATCTGAGGCTCAGGCTCCAGAGGTTGGATCCCAGGGAGAGGACTGGGGTTGGCTGTGTGAATACAGCCTAAAGGGGGCTAGTGCACCACAGCTAGCCAGGAGGGAGTCCGGGAAAAATTCTGGACCTGCCTAAGAGACAAAAGGCCATTGTTTCAGGGTGCACGAGGAGAGGGGATTTCTTCCCTGTTTGCCCACAGAAGGCAGAGTGCCGCCTAAACGAGCTCCAGAGATGGGCGCAAGCTACGGCTATCAGCTCGGACACCAGAGACGGGCATGAAACACTAACGCTGCTGCTACAACCACCAAGAAGCCTGTGTGCAAGCACAGGTCACTGTCCACACCTCCCCTCCCGGGAGCCTGTGTAGCCCACCACTGCCAGGGCCCTGTGATCCAGGGACAACTTCCCCAGTAGAACACGTGGCGCAGCTCAGGCTGTTGCAACATTATGCTGGCCTCTGCCGCTGCAGGCTTGCCCCGCATTCCGTATCCCTCCTTTCCACCGGCCTGAGTGAGTCAGAGCCCCTAATCAACTGCTCCTTTAACCCCGTCCTGTCTGAGCGGGAACAGACGCCCTCAGGCGACCTACACGCAGAGGCGGGGCCACATCCAAAGCTGAACCCCAGGAGCTGTGCGAACAAAGCAGAGAAAGGGAAATCTCCCCCAGCAGCCTCAGGAGCAGCAGATTAAATCTCCACAGTCAACTTGATGTACCTACATTTGTGGAATATCTGACAGAGAACAAATCATCCCAAAATTGAGGCGGTGGACTTTGGGAGCAACTGTAGACATGGGGTTTGCTATCTGTGACTGAGTTTTTTCTGACTTTTACGTTTATCTTAGTATAGTTTTTACACTTATCATTAGTGGATTTGTTTATTGGTTTGGTTGCTCTCTTCTTTTTTAAAATTATTTTTCAATTTTTTTATTTTAATAATTTAATTTTTTAATTTTTATTTCTTTTTCTTTTTTTTCTCCCTTTTCTTCTGAGCTGTGTGGCTGACAGGGTCTTGATGCTCCGGTCTGGTGTCAAGCCTGAGCCTCTGAGGTGGGAAAGCCGAGTTCAGAATATTGGACCAACAGAGACCTCCCGGCCCCACGTAATGTCAATCGGCAAGAGCTCTCCCACAGATCTCCGTCTCAGCGCTAAGACCCAGCTCCACCCAACGGCCAGCAAGCTCCAGTAATGGACGCCCCATGCCAAACAACTAGCAAGACAGGAACACAACCCCACCCATTAGCAGAGAGGCTGCCTAAAATCATACTAAGTTCACAGACACCCCAAAACACACCACCGGACGTGGCCCTGCACACCATAAAGACAAGATCCAGCCCCACACACCAGAACACAGGCACCAGTCCCCTCCACTAGGAAGCCTACACAAGCCACTGAACCAACCTCACCCACTGAGGATGGACACCAAAAACAACAGGAACTACGAAACTGCAGCCTGCGAAAAGAAGACCCCAAACACAGTAAGCTAAACAAAATGAGAAATATGCAGCAGATGAAGGAGCAAGGTAAAAACCCAACAGAACCAAACAAATGAAGAGGAAATAGGCAGTCTACCTGACAAAGAATTCACAGTAATGATAGTAAAGATGATCCAAAACCTTGGAAATAGAATGGAGAAAATACGAGAAACATTTAACAGGGACCTAGAAGGACTAAAGAGCAAACAAACTATGAAGAACACCACAATAAATGAAATTAATAATTCTCTAGAAGGAATCAATAGCAGAATAACTGAGGCAGAAGAACGGATAAGTGACCTGGAAGATGAAAGAGTGGAAATAACTACCGCAGAGCAGAATAAAGAAAAATGAATGAAAAGAATTGGGACAGTCTCAGAGAACTCTGGGACAACATTAAATGGACCAACATTAGAATTATAGGGGTCCCAGAAGAAGAGGAGAAACAGAAAGGGACCGAGAAAATATTTGAAGAGATTATAGTTGAAAACTTCCCTAATATGGGAAAGGAAATAGTCAATCAAGTCCAGGAAGCACAGAGAGTCCCATACAGGATAAATCCAAGGAGAAACATGCCAAGACACATACTAATCAAACTATCAAAAGTTAAATACAAAGACAAAATATTAAAAGCAGCAAAGGAAAAGCAACAAATAACATACAAGGGAATCCCCATAAGGTTAACAGCTGATCTTTCAGCAGAAACTCTGCAAGCCAGAAGGGACTGGCAGGACATATTGAAAGTGATGAAAGGGAAAAACCTACAACCAAGATTACTCTACCCAGCAAGGATCTCATTCAGATTCGACAGAGAAATTAAAACCTTTACAGACAATCAAAAACTAAGAGAATTCAGCACCACCAAACCAGCTTTACAACAAATGCTAAAGGAACTTCTCTAGGCAGGAAACTCAAGAGAAGGAAAAGACCTACAAAAAAACCCCCAAAACAATTAAGAAAATGGTAACAGGAACATACATATTGATAATCACCTTAAATGTAGATGGATTAAATGCTCCAACCAAAAGACACAGGCTGGTTGAATGGATACAAAAACAATACCCGGACATAAGCTGTCTACAAGAGACCCAATTCAGACCTAGGGACACATACAGAATGAAAGTGAGGGTATGGAAAAAGATATTCCATCCAAATGGAAATCAAAAGAAAACTGGAGTAGCAATTCTCATATCAGACAAAATAGACTTTAAAATAAAGACTATTAGAAGAGACAAAGAAGGACACTGCATAATGATCAAGGGATCGATCCAAGAAGAAGATATAACAATTATAAATACTTATGCACCCAACATGGGAGCACCTCAATATATAAGGCAAATGCTACAGCCATAAAAGGGGAAATCGACAGTAACACAATCATAGTAGGGGACTTTAACACCCCACTTTCACCAATGGACAGATCATCCAAAATGAAAAGAAGGAAACACAAGCTTTAAATGACACATTAAACAAGATGGACTTAATTGATATTTATAGGACATTCCATCCAAAAACAACAGAAAACACTTCCTTCTCAAGTGCTTATGGAACATTCTCCACGATAGATCATATCTTGGGTCACAAATCAAGCCTTGGTAAATTTAAGAAAACTGAAATCGTATCAAGCATCTTTTCTGATCACACGCTATGAAACTAGATATCAATTACAGGAAGAAAACTGTAAAAAATACAAAGACATGGAAGCTAAACAATATGCTACTAAATAACCAAGAGATAACTGAAGAAATCCAAGAGGAAATCAAAAAATACCTACACACAAATGACAATGAAAACACAATGGCCCAAAACCTATGGGCTGCAGCAAAAGCAGTTCTAAGAGGGAAGTTTATAGCAATAAAATCCTACCTCAAGAAACAAGAAACATCTCAAATAAACAACCTAACCTTACACCTAAAGCAATTAGAGAAAGAAGAAGAAAAAAACCCCAGAGTTAGCAGGAGGAAAGAAATCATAAAGATCAGATCAGAAATAAATGAAAAAGAAAGGAAACAATAGCAAAGATCAATAAAAGTAAAAGCTGGTTCTTTGAGAAGATAAACAAAATTGATAAACCATTAGCCAGACTCATCAAGAAAACAAGGGAGAGGACTCAAATCAATAAAATTAGAAATGAAAAAGGAGAAGTTACAACTGACACTGCAGAAAAACAAAAGATCATGAGAGATTACTACAAGCAACTCTACGCCAATAAAATGGACAACCTGGAAGAAATGGACAAATTCTTAGAAGATCACAACCTTTTGACACTGAACCAGGAAGAAATAGAAAATATAAACAGACCAATCACAAGCACTGAAATTGAAACTGTGATTAAAAATCTTCCAACAAACAAAAGCCCAGGACCAGATAGCTTCACAGGTGAATTCTATCAAATATTTAAAGAAGAGCTAACACCCATCCTTCTCAAACTCTTCCAAAATATAGCAGAGGGAGGAACACTCCCAAATTCATTCTACAAGGCCACCATCACCCTGATACCAAAACCAGACAAAGATGTCACAAAGAAAGAAAACTACAGGCCAATATCACTGATGAACATAGATGCAAAAATCCTCAACAAAATACCAGCAAACAGAATCCAACAGCACATTAAAAGGACCATACACCATGATCAAGTGGGGTTTATCCCAGGAATGCAAGGATACGCAAATCAATCAATGTGATACACCATATTAACAAACTGAAGGATAAAAACCATACGATAATCTCAACAGACGCAGAAAAAGCTTTTGAGAAAATTCAACACCCATTTACGATAAAAACTCTCCAGAAAGTAGGCATAGAGGGAACCTAAGTCAACATAATAAAGGCCCTATATGACAAACGCACAGCCAACATCATTTTCAATGGTGAAAATCTGAAACCATTTCCTCTAAGATCAGGAACAAGACAAGGTTGCCCACTCTCACCGCTATCATTCAACATAGTTTTGGAAGTTTTAGCCACAGCAATCAGAGAAGAAAAAGAAATAAAAGGAATACAAATCAGAAAAGAAGTAAAACTGTCATTGTTTGCAGATGACATGATACTATACACAGAGAATCCTAAAGATACCAGCAGAAAACTACTAGAGCTAATCAATGAATCTGGTAAAGTAGCAGGATACAACTTTAATGCACAGAAATCTCTTACATTCCTATATACTAATGGTGAAAAATGTGAAAGAGAAATTAAGGAAACACTCCCATTTACCACTGCAACAAAAAGAATAAAATACCTAGGAATAAACCTGCCTAAGGAGACAAAAGACCTCTATGCAGAAAACTATAAGACACTGATGAAAGAAATTAAAGATGATACAAACTGACGGAGAGATATACCATGTTCTTGGATTGGAAGAATCAACATTGTGAAAATGACTATACTATCCAAAGCAATCTACAGATTCAATGCAATCCGTGTGTAACTACCAATGGCATTTTTCACAGAATTAGAACAAAAAATTTCACAATTTGTATGGAAACACAGAAGACCCCAAAAAGCCAAAGCATCTTGAGAAAGAAAAACAGAGCTGGAGGAATCAGGCTTCCTGACTTCCAACTATACTACAAAGCTACTGTAATCAAGACAGTATGGTATGGGCACAAAAACAGAAATATAGATCAATGGAACAGGAGAGAAAGCCCAGAGATAAACCCACACACATATGGTCACTCTATGTTTGATAAAGGAGGCAAGAATATAAAATGGAGAAAAGACAGCCTCTTCAATAAGTGGTGCTGTGAAAACTGGACAGCTACATTGAAAAGAATGAAATTAGAACACTCCCTAACACCATACACACAAACTCAAAGTGGATTAAAGACCTAAATGTAAGACCAGGCACTATAAAACTCTTAGAGGAAAACACAGGCAGAACAGTCTATTACATAAATCACAGCAAGATCCTTTTTGACCCACCTCCTAGAGAAATGGAAATAAGCCCAAAAATAAACAAATGGGACCTAATAAAACTTAGAAGTTTAGCACAGGAAAGGAAACCATAAACAAGACAAAAAGACAACCCTTAGAATGGGAGAAAATATTTGCAAATGAAGCAACTGACAAAGGATTAACCTGTAAAATATAAAAGCAGCTCATGCAGCTCAATATCAAAAAAAACAAACAAACCAATCCAAAAATGGGCAGAAGACCTAAACAGACATTTCTCCAAAGAAGATATACAGATTGCCAGCAAACACATGAAAGGATGCTCAAAATTACTAATCATTAGGGAAATGCAAAATGCAAATCAAAAGTACAAGGTGTCACCTCACACTGGTCAGAATGGCCATCATCAAAAAATCTACAAACAATAAATGCTGGAGAGGGTGTGGAGAAAAGGGAAACCTCTTGCACTGTTGGTGGGAATGTAAATTGATACAGCCACTATGGAGAACAGTATAGAGGTTCCTTAAAAAACTAAAAATAGAACTACCATATGACCCAGGAATCCCACTACTGGGCATATACCCCGAGATAACAATAATTCAAAAAGAGACATGTACCACAATGTTCACTGCAGCACTATTTACAATAGCCAGGACATGGAAGCAACATAAGTGTCCATTGACAGATGAATGGATAAAGAAGATGTGGCACATATATACAATGGAATATTACTCAGCTATAAAAAGAAACAAAATTGAGTTATTTGTAGTGAGGTGGATGGACCTGGAGTCTATCATACAGAGTGAAGTAAGTCAGGAAGAGAGAAACAAATACTGGATGCTAACACATATGTGGAATCAAAAAAAAAAAAAAAAAGGTTCTGATGAACCTAGGGGCAGGACAGGAATAAAGATGCAGATGTAGAGAATGGAGTTGAGGAAATGGGGAGGGGGAAGGGTAAGGTAAGCTGGGATGAAGTGAGAGAGTAGCATGGACATATCTACACTACCAAATGTAAAATAGATAGCTAGTGGGAAGCAGCTGCATAGCACAGGGAGATTAGCTCGGTGCTTTGTGACCACCTAGAGGGGTGGGATAGGGAGGGTGGGAGGGAGATGCAAGAGGGAGGGGATGTGGGGATATATGTATATATATAACTGACTCACTTTGTTGTACAGCAGAAACTAACACACCATTGTAAAGCAATTATACTCCAATAAAGATGTTAAAAAATAAATAAAATAAAATAAAATGGGGGGGAAAACTCTTCAAGAATGTTCACTAATTAAATGTCCCCCAAAAGGAAAGTTTTCATGAAAAGTTAACCTCTGCTTATTGTGCATTTCCAGTTACACAAGAAATTCTTCTCAATATTACAATAGCAAATGATAATATTCAAACAAGTGCTGACCAAAACAATCACCTGTTTTGACAATGAAGAGAATTCACATGCCTAATCCCCATACAACCTTGCCTGTAGAATAGGCACTGAAGTAGTAATAAAGTAACTGTGTAAACAAAAATAATTTACAGAATGGGCTCAATGGGATAATTAAGCACCAATAATTTATTTCCTCTATTGATTTTAATTCTCTTAATTCCCTGATTCTACAATTTTATTTGTAACCTGATTCCTGAATCTGACTGTTACCAGATTCCATGAAACTCCAAACAGAAGTTAGGGCTTGGCAGACCAGTGAGAGACTTGGAGAAAAACTGTTCAGATCCCTTTCCACCTCCATGAATGAGGAAGGAAGAACAGAACATTCATGTTCCAGAAGCTGCCTCTTGCCTCCAGGTACAGATGTGAGGAGAACACTGCAGGGCTTCACTTAGCTACCCTTCCTGTAGTTTGTACTCTGAAAAAGGATTCTAAATCACAGAAAAGCTAGAGCAGGATCTTCACGACATCATCAGGTAGATCTACAGAAAACAGAGAGTTTTCCTGTGGAATAAAAATCTTCGCAGCAAAAATTTCAGACTTAATTAGCAATCCCATCATATCCTAATGGTACTATAGTTGCATAAAATAACAAAATGCACTTTACACTGTTATCTTACCTGCCTACTGTCCCTTTGAGAGGATGCCGAAGAGGAGGCACTTCTATGGGTGGGGGTGGATGTTCTATGAGCAGGGGATATGCCCTTCTCATCTGAACTCATAGCTGCAGTTTGAATCTAGTTGTATGCACTGAAGACCATCCCAATCGTGTCTCCAATTCACAGACAAAGAAGCAGATGATTTTTCAGCTTTAGTCCATTTCATGAATCAGGTTTGACTAGAAAAGATGAGGCAAATACTGAGGGTGTCCAAAACACCTAAAAGCAAAATGAACAAACAATAAAACCTCATGTGAATGATTTAAAAATCCTTAAATTAAAAATCATTTTTTCTAGGCAACAGTACTAAAAGGTGAGAGGGAGAACTCTGACACATTACAAAATACTATTTCTTCTTCTAGATTTTAAGGTAGAGGATAAAAGCATTAGTATGTAACAAAAGTTTGTCAACATGGAAAACAGGAAGAAACCACACGTTAAAGTGATATTCTTCCCTTGTATTGTTGTTTTAAAGCAGATTACAATGCTATGTTCTGGACCCTCATGCCAAAGTATATCAGTTTCTTCCCTTGAAATTTAATTTGCCCTGCTCAGTGGATTATAATAAGAGCTCCATCCATGTTTGTCATCAGTTTAGTTCAGTCATGTCATGCATGTGATGGTTAAATCTGACAAAAAGCAGTCAGTGACAAAAGGCAAAAGAGCTGATGTACTTTATGCATCATATGATCCAGCATTTGGGAAGGATCAAGGAATACACATATGTACTGTTATCTGTACTTCAAGACCACAGCATACCTACATATGACTCGCAGCAACCAGCAGGCTCACAAGTATCTACAGACTGACAGGCATGTCCCGGGACTGGGGTAATGATGGAGTTGCTTCACTTATCCACAGCCAAGAACCATTTCATTTTTCATTTGGATTTATATAAGGAAAGTCTGCATTGTAACTAATAGAGCTAAACACTTGTCCCCAAGAGAAGCATTGTTCAATTGGCAACACAGGTTGCTAGAAAAAAATTTTTTTTAAAGGTAACCATGATAGTGTAAGCATGATAGTTTTTTTAAAGGTAAGCATGATAGATGAAAAGCTTACACAACAAACAATCTGTGTCCCAAAGCACTGACAACTAAAGTGAACTTGTCCTCTTCTAAGAAGGTGGAAGGCTAAGTTCCAGGCCCAATCTTAATCATAATACCTTGAAGGAAGCATAGAACCCTTGGGTAAGTACTTTAGCACAAATTAGAAAAGAAAGCTGCTGGTGATGAAGAGAAATCAATCTTGAGGCCAAAGAAAAGTGAGACCTAAACTTTTCAGTCCAGAGGGAGAGACAGTCAATGAAAAAAATCAAAAAGGATGAAGATGCATGGAGTATTAGGAGGACACACAGCGAGGGCAACTCACTAGGTCTGGAGGTCAGAGGTATCACTGTGCAAGTGGGCTTGAGCTGAGATCTGAAGGATACGAAAGAGTTAACCAGGTGTCTGGTTGTCCAGCTGGGTGTGATCAATGAATTCACGCTGGTCAATATGATCAGAGCACACAGAGACAGTGCCATGATGGTCAAAGAAAGGCACAGGTCAATTCCTGCAGGGACTTGTAGTCCATGTTCAGCATTTTGATTTTTATCATGAGCATAGGAGGCCATACAGAGGTGAGGTATAACCAGATTTGTGTGTTTAAAAGATCACTTTGGAAGCCATGAGGAGAACCAAACTGGGGAAGTAAAGAAGATGAGGGAGGCCTGATCAGGAAACAAGAGATAGTGAACTAGAGAGGTGGCAGGAAACTCAGCACCTAGTCCTGTCAGTTGTGAGTAGACATGGAGGAGGAAAAGTGGTGTTGAGGATGGTTCCCAGGTTTCTGGTATTCCTAGCGAGGGCTGGCCAAAGGAAATCCACAACTGACAGCAGGTCATGAGTATGGTTTCAGACGTGTTAACTTTAAGGTACAAAGGAGGCATTCAAGTGGGGACAAACACATGGAAAGGTAGGTCTGGAGCTCTGAGGGATTTAGGCTGGAGACAAATGTTTAATAGACTATGTTAACAGTACAAATGTATCGAATGACTTATGTATAGATCATGTAAGCTCTGCAAGTGCAAGCAAATTAAATTTTATACAGGCATATAGTTGTATTTTTTAAATCTGCAACATTATGTTAACGGAGTATGGGACCCTGAATATAATCAGGATTTTAATGGTTAATAGGTTATAGAAAATATTCAAAAGAACAATCCCAATAATTAAAAGGCAAATGACTATAAATCGGAAAAACCTGGGACTTTCTAGTGAATAGAAGTTGTGCAGCTCCTTTCACAAGATTTTGACATCACCTGTCACCACAGGGAAAATAAAAGCTACTTACTGCCAAATTCGAAGACTTTCTCTTGAAACAAAACTAGTGTTTGGGCTAATAGAAATGTAAAGAGCTGTGGAGCTCTTTCTTTGGCTTGAGATCAGGTTTTGTTTAGTACTGGCAAGAGACAGTAATAAGCTGACAATTGCTAGGTGGTCAGCTAATCCTTCTGTTTTATGAAGGTAGCCTAATAAGCGTAAGTAAAGTTTCTCAAGCCAAACTCTGGTGCCAGCAAACAGAAAGCAAGAACACTGCTCAAAGTCTTGATGTGAAGTACTTTGCTTTCTGGTCCAAGATGCTTTACAAGTATATGCTGATACTTGAGCTAGAAGTACGGAAGCTAAAAGTTCTGTGATGTGCTCAAGTGCCCCAAGGGATGAGGCCGAGACAACCAAACTCATCAAACTCTCATCCATTTGGAAGTAAATTTAATCCAAGCTACATCAAGGGCCAACATTTCTTCTGATGTACTTTTTCTTTTCCCTAACAGCAACCAACTGCACTTTCCTCATTAACATCAATGTCAACACCTTGGTTTTAATTTAAAATGATATTTTCAGGGTAATCTGTCTTTGAAGAAAGGGCAGCATTTTGGTTGAATTATAATTATGAATATCTTGAATAATGTCAGGAATGTGGAAAAGGTGAGTGAGAGAATTTAATTCATTCCAAGAATTGTTTTTGAGGTTACTGTTTTTGTTTCTATTATTTTTAAAAATCTCTTTTAACAAGAAGAGTTTCAGGTACCTAATATAAGGTTGAATGAAATGACCTTTAAAGATCATTCCAATTTGATTATAAATCAAGTGTCTGATCACTGCTCTATTTCAAAATGCATTACAAAAGTAAGTCTAAACTCTCTTAGTAGGTTGCAACTATTTATTCATTTTTCCTAGAATGTAAGAATTGCTGTGACATTTTAAAAAAGACTTATTTCATCTCTGTCAAAGCACATTTTCAGAAATCGCTGAAACAAAATTCTAAACCTATTTTAGACCATAGATTTTTTTTTTCTTTTTTTGCAGTACGTGGGCCTCCCACCGTTGTGGCCTCTCCCGTTGCTGAGTACAGGCTCCGGACGCACAGGCTCAGCGGCCATGGCTCATGGGCCCAGCCGCTCCGCAGCATGTAGGATCTTCCCAGACCGGGACACGAACCCGCGGCGTCCCCTGCGCCACCAGGGAAGCCCTAGACCATACATTTTAATGTCAACACCAACATAATTCCTCTACTCAATGAGAAAAGTATTGTGGCTGAAAACAGCAATATGAGAGCCTAACATCTAATTTCCTTGTTTCATTCCTCCTTCACATCAGTGGGATCACTACAATTGTTTCTAAGTACTGTAACATTTGCATTTACACTGAGTGACATAAAATTCAGATTTATGACCTAGGGACCTAACTAAAGCAAAAAGTGGCAGGAAAGACTTCTACAACTTGTTGTTTACAGGCATCATACATTGTGTGTGTTCAGAAAAACATCTGAAACTGGGGACTACTTAGCCTGGGCTAAGTTGTGATGTGGTAACACACAACTCCAGAATCTCAAGGGCTTAAAAGAAAGGTTTATTTCTTACCCATTTACATGTCCTTAGGAGGTCGGCTGCTGCCCTGCTCTATATCCTCTTCCTTCCAGGCCAAAGGAGAAACCCCCATGTGAAGGAGGAAAAGAGCCATGGCAGGACCACTCGACAGTTCTTAGAGCTTTTGCTTGTAGGCGGCACATGCCACTTACACTCACGTTTTATTGGCCAAAGCAAGTCACATGGGCAAATTGAAGTCCATGAGGCATGAAAGTATAATCCTCCCAGAAGAAGAGGTAGTGATTACTTGGGCACAATAATATGATGTACTACATTTACCACAGGAAAAGATTAAAAGTACAGATGAAAATATTTAAATTGACTCTAGTTTCGTCACCTAGAAATAATCCTGGTTAACATTTTGGTTACACTTTAACCAAAGTAGAAGAAAAATGTCCATACTCTCTGCAATATGCTTTCTTCAATCAACAATACATTGGTAACAGCCTTCCTTGTGAACAAAAAAACTTTAGTATCACCATTCTTAATCACTATATATAAGGCCACCACACAGACGTAACACAATACATTTGACTATTCTTCTAGTGGGACATTTAGATTGTATTCAGTTTATTCTGAAACAACGAGATTTATTACAGAAGAGTTCATTATGATTATTCACTTTTGATTATTATAAAATGACCTGCTTTGTTTATTTCACTGTTTTGCTTTATTTGATATCACCTGCTTTCTTTCTGTTGTAATTAATGAAATTTGTCCATGCTTTTACATTTAAACTTTCTATTTCTATTCTTTTGTATTATGTGTTCCTCTAGTAATGATCATGTTGGGTTGTTTTAAAAAAATCTAATTTTAGTAAAGTTTTCCCCATTTCCATTTACTGTTTCACTAATAGTTGGCCTTACTCCTGTCATACCATTTTACACTTTCTATTTTTTGGTTCTTCTTCGTTTCCTTTAATGGGTGATGGCTTTTCCTATATAATCTGCCTTTCCTTATAATACTGCTTTTTACATGGTTTTAACTGACTTTTATATTTCCCATTAATTTGGAAGATACAATTCCCCCTTTAAAGTTCTATTAATGTTCTCCTTTAAGTCTCTCTAAATCATGCTGGAACCTGGAGTCTGTAAGTGACAAAGTCAAGAGTAAAATGGCATCTTTCGAGTCTTCACTTGCAATATAAGCCTCCCTTCCCCCTGGCCCCCCCCCCCCAAAAATCAAAAATTTCTCCTCAGCCTTCATCTCAACTTGGTGATTTAATCTGGAGTTTTGCAGAATCACGCTTAGGATTCGAGAGCAATAGCGAGGAGCTGATATGACTTTTTCTGTTTGGGGCCAACTGAGACCTCTAAGTACGAGGACAGACTAAGAAAAGCAAAGCCTTTCTTTGCCCTTTTCAAGCAGTCTCCTTCTCCTCAAGTGCAGCTGAGGTTTGTCATAATCAGGACCTGGCTAGACTTTCCTCAATTTGAGATATCATAGAATTGGGGTCTAGTCCTCCACAGTTTTGAAATTAGATTCTGTTTTACGTCAGTGTTCGGGTTAGAGATAGTTTGCCTTTTCCAGTATTTGCATCACTTATTTACAGAGAATTAGGAGGAGGCACATTAGATAATCCTAGACACCAGTCACCTGGAGCAGGACATTCCTATCAACTGACCTTATCAACGCAAATGTCTTTGTACTGCTAGGTGGAATAAACTGGTTTTCTATCAAGATCATCACCAGAACAACAAATGCCTATTGTCATTATATATTATAGTCATTACAATGTCATTATATAATAAAGTTTTTTTTCCTTAAATAGAAAGGGTAGGAAATCTTTTTTATTTCTAAAGTCATTAAGCCACAGATGAGAAAAAGAAAATTAAGGACTGATTTCAAGAAGGTAAGCTGGAGACTGCCAGGAAAGATGGCAGGGTAACATCTGATAAGGATATTCCTAGAAAATGACTAAACAGCAGTGACTAAAAGGATTAAAAAAAAAAAAAAAAAGACCATTAGTACTTACTCTAGGGAACAGTGGCCACCACATGCCATAAAGTCTAAGGAATCACTTCATTCAGGACCAAACCAGGATGTATGAAACCAACATATGACTCCCCTTCTCAAGACAGTGAAGTGGTATAGGAAGAAAGTCTGGGAAGCTCCACCAGTTTCCTCAAAACTGGAAAGACAGGTGGCAAGAGGCACAGGGAAAAGGGTGGCCACAGATTAATAGCTTTCAGAGGCCATGGAGGCACACCTCTCCTGGCATGGCAAGTCCACAGGTACCTTGATTGCCCTTTGCTGCTTTCCTCAATCTTGCCTTTGGACAAGCATCATGGACATGTCCCAATGCACCCTCAAAATACAGCCTCCAATCCCCAAGCTGGCCTCTGGTGGAGTCGTTTGCAAAACTAAGGAGGAAAATGTATACAGGCACAAGTTCTCTGATTGTGACCAACCAAGACTCTAATCCCTCCCCACAACTCCTAAGGCTCTTTACACTAAGTAAATGACTAAAGATAAACCTATGTTCTATATCACCCAGCCCTTCAAGGTGAATTTTAAGAGGATTTGAATGCTAACCAAGTAAACATGAAGGGAGCCAAGGATACTTGGCACAAATAACCTTTTGACAAAGAGCAGCTTTTATACAAAGTATAAAAAAAAAAGTATGTGTATAAAGCACTATGAAAAATTATTCCCCGGATAGAGAAAATTATTATGTGAAAGAGATAGAGGGTTTATTTGGAATGTTAATTCTAGCAAAAAAAAGAGAGGTAGCTTTAGAGCACAACTGCTTTACACTTTCACAACATCTTTTTAGAAAAATGGAGTCTCTGAATAAGAGATAAGACAGGCTCAGATGCAATGGGAACTGGCAAAGGTAGGAAATTAAGGAAACATATAATGACACCATAATTTAAATGCAGTAATTAAAATATTAATGAAGGACAGAAAGATTCTGCAGAAAAAAAAGCCAGTCAATAAATAAATGAGAGGAAATTCCCTGGTGGTCCAGTGGTTAGGACTCAGCACTTTCACTGTGGGGGCCTGGGTTCGATCCCTGATCAGGGAACTAAGATCCCACGTGCCTTGCAGTGTGGCCAAAAAAAACAAATTACAAAAAATAGATTAGAAAGATAAAGCTGAGGAAATCAGCTTGCAAACAGAAAGAAGGGCAGGGAAAAGTTAACAGATAATGCAGCCTGGATCTACAGATACTAATGACTCTGAAAACAATAAGCAAAAAGAAAAGAAATAACATTAAAAAATATTCCTGAACATAAGGAAGACTTCAACTTGGAAAATGAAATCTTTATCAATAAAAATAAATATCTTTATCTGGCAAATTTAAAAAAGGCTTCATCAGGTAAAATTAGTAAAAAGCAAATCAAAATAAGATAGATCCTACTGAAATTGCTGAATTTAGATCACATTCTCTGAAGCAATTCAATAAATTAAATATTAATGAAAAAGAAGAAGCGAGTAGGGGTTAATTCTAGAAAATTTTTGAAAAATACACTTTCCTAAATATGTCTTGGGTTGAAGAAAAATAAAACTGATATCGTAGAATATTTGAAAATAGACAAAAGTAGAAGCCAAAAGCACTCGATCCTGTCCCTCTCCCTCTCTCCCCTCTCTTTCTCTCTGAGCGGTAGAGTGGATTCTCCAATTAACTCAAGGGTGAAAAACTAAAGATAAAGGCAATTGAATAACATTCAAAATATTGTAATGAAAATATTACACATTTAGAAATGTAGAACATAGCTAAAGCTATAATAAAAGGAAAATTCATGGTCTTAATCATTTCTATTACTAAATATGAAAGAATAAAAACAAATGCATTAACATGTATAAACTTATAAAATTAGTAAAGATAAATATAGGGAAAGTAACTATAATTACTCTTGGATTTACAAACTTAACTGTTTTACTTTATGTATTTACTTATATTTTCATTTTTAAATATGTAAGAAAACAGGAATCATAAATATAGAAATAAGGTTACAAAAAGTATATAGCCGGGCTTCCCTGGTGGCGCAGTGGTTGAGGGTCCGCCTGCCGATGCAGGGGACACAAGTTCGTGCCCCGATCTGGGAAGATACCACATGCCGCAGAGCGGCTGGGCCCATGAGCCATGGCCGCTGAGCCTGCGCGTCCGGAGCCGGTGCTCCGCAACGGGAGAGGCCACAACAGTGAGAGGCCCGTGTACCGCAAAAAAAAAAAAAAAAAGTATATAGCCAAGGAAGAGAAGATACTAAATTACGAGATAATTGTTGCAATCCATAATAAACAACTAAAGCTAATAAGAAGTCAGAATATTCTACAATCATCCTGACTTAAAAAGTACGCCATCCATTTAATATCCATTCCCAAATATTTATGAACTCCTAACAAATATTGGAACACCTGTCTTTACATGTTTGTGCTGTTCTGTACATACACACACACACACACACACACACACACACCCATCAATCCAGCATCAAGCTTAATGGTGAAAGATTATTACCATTTCTATTGATGTCAGCAACAAAATAATAACACTGGTTATCATCCTATTGACACTATGTTCACAGAGTGCTAACTAATGAACAATAACATTGTCCAACTGAAATGCACGTGAGACTCAAATGAAAATCAAACAGGAAAAAAAAAAGATTTCATTACAGTACCTGGTTACAGTATATATGTGTATGTATGTACGTGTATATATATATATCTTCATTTTTAAGATAAAGAAGCCAATCTGTAAAGGCTACATACTACATAATTCCAGCTATATGACATTTTGGAAAAGGCAAAACTATGGAGACAGAAAAACGATTGGCTAGACTGGGTGCACTAGGTGGAGCATGGAGGATTTTTAGGGCAGTGTAACTATTCCGTATGACGCTATAACGGTGAACATAAGTCACACGTTTGTCAAAACGCATAGAATGTACAACACCAAGAGTGACTTCTAAAGTAAACTATGGACTTGTCAGTGTGGATCCATCAGTTATACTACTCTGGTGTGGGATGTTGATAATGGGGGAGGCTATGTGTGTGTGGTGGGAGGAGGGGGGATGGGGGAACTCTCTGTGCTTTCTCCACAATTTTGCTGTGAACCTAACTGCTCTTAAAAGAGTGGGGCTTCCCTGGTGGCGCAGTGGTTGAGAGTCCGCCTGCCGATGCAGGGGACACGAGTTCGTGCCCCGATCTGGGAAGATCCCACATGCCGCGGAGCGGCTGGGCCCATGAGCCATGGCCGCTGAGCCTGTGCATCCGGAGCCTGTGCTCCGCAACGGGAGACGCCACAACAGTGAGAGGCCCGCGCACCGCCAAAAAAAAAAAAAAAAAGTAAAGAGTGGTTTTAAATTTTAAAATATATTTTATAAATTTCAAATAAAAAAATAAAATTTTAAACTTAAAAAACCCTTAATATGTTTATATCAGTAAGAAAATTATTTAACAAAAGGATTATTTAACAACTTCGAAAAATAAAAACGTTGAATCTCTTACGTCATACTTCAGATCACAATATATTCTAAATGGCTTAAATTTTAAATGTAAAATGAAAACCATAAAAAGCAGTAGAAAATATTTTAGGTAAATATTTAATTAACTTGGTATGCAGAATAATGTACTAATCATGGCAACAAAATCAGTATCCATGAAGAAAGAAAACTAGGAAAAAAATCTATGACAAAGTGTTAATATTTTTAATATATGAAGAGTTACTGCAAATCAATGAGATAAATTAAAACATTATCAGTAAAATGGATAGAGAACATGCATTGGCAATTCACAAAGGAAGAAACATAATGAATACATTGGTGATGGTAGTTTAGGTTGGTTTAACCTTTCTGGAAGAGTTTAATTTGATTAGGCAATTCTACTTCTAAGAATGTGTCCTAAGGAAATAATCAGGTGTGTAAAGATGTATGTATCTTTGTGATAAAATAAAAACAATCCAATAGGGGGAATTCCCTGGTGGCCTAGTGGTTAGGATTCCAGGCTTTCACTCCCGTGGCCCAGGGTTCAATCCCTGGTCAGGCAACTGAGATCCCACAAGCCCTCAGTGCAGCCAGAGACAAAAAAAAAAAAAAAAAAAAAAACACAAAACAAAACACAAAAACAATTCAAGGTCCCTAAAATTGGTGAAATAAATTATGGTACAAATATCAACAATTTAGGTGATGAAACCTGAGATGATTTTTCCCCCCAAATTCTAAATATTCATTCTTTTTTTTATACTGGGTATATATTAATTAAAGGAGAAATAATAAAGCAATTTCCACTTTGAAATTTTTTTTTTCTTTTGAGATAAAGCATATGATTCAACTTTTAAATCTGCTTTTAAAGGCATATAAACTTTATGGATAAATATGAATAAAACATGCTAAAATATTCTATTTTATGTCTATTTAAAGCAGAGAATCAAAGAAGAGGATTGTGAGAGGAGAAAGAAAGGTAGACACACACATTCTCTATTACACGCACACACCTAACGGAACACAAAGTCACTGGACCAACACAAGAGAAATCTGAAACACTATCCACGTTCTCATACATACATTTTTTAAATGAGAGCATAAGGAAGAAAGATATGGGTTTTCTAAACCATCAAGTAACGTCCAAGTCTTGTGGCCTTTAAAATTGCATTAAAAAGGCAATGCAATTGAAGTATTTCTACAATTCAAATATGTGGGGAAATCACTTTTTTTTTACATTATTGATTATATTATTATTATTTTTAACATCTTTATTGGAGTATAATTGCTTTACAATGCTGTGTTAGTTTCTGCTGTGTAACAAAGTGAATCAGCTATATGTATACATGTTTCCCCATATCCCCTCCCTCTTGCTTCTCCCTCCCACCCTCCCTATCCTGCCCCTCTAGGTGGTCACAAAGCACTGAGCTGATCTCCCTGTGCTATGTGGCTGCTTCCCACTAGGGGAAATCACTTCTTACTGGACAAATTACATAAAATGACTCCAAAGGCATGATTTGACTCCAGAGGGAGAAATAGTTCCTCAGTATACTTTAAACATTTATATTTCCGGTCTAAGTAAAAGTCTTGTATACCAAAGGTATACAAAAAGCCTCTAGCTTTTTGAACCAGTCTAAATTTTCTTCAGTTATTTAAGAATTATTGTTCCACTTATTTGTTACTATTCATATGGAAGTTTCCCTGAAAGTCAGCTTAAATTAGCCATTTTCTAATATAACACTAATCTCTGTTAAATTATAATGTAATAATGTATTTATCTGAGAAATGTAATTTGAGTTGATGTATTCTCTAATTGGGACATATGCCCCTAGATTTAATAATTATATATTCTTCCAAATCTAGCTTTAATTTTGTACTTGGTATGAAATTTATATTCTAAGAACATGGAAAGCTCTTTTTTCCTATTTTAGGTTTTGTTGGTTTGGGGCATTATGCATTGACTTGTTCTCAGAACTTCCAAAAATTGCTAATCATAAAGAGATTAGGGAATACTTCCTTCTCCTGAAGAACTAAACTACCTCTTATATCTTTCCCCAAGCAATCCTTTTCGTTGGACATCTGCTAATTTTATAATTAATAAAACGTTAACAGCCTTACAAAAAATTATCAATGAGTAAACAACAGCACATCAAAAATATTATTTGAGGTTGGAGTCCTGTAAAAAGATCACCTACCTCCTTCCTAGCTTGCTCTATCATAATGTCGGGGGAAAAAATACCAATAAAAATATTCATAGTGCACAGATGAGGAAAGTAGGGCTTAGGAAGTTTATTAAACAGAGTCCTCATGCTGGTTTTCAAATCTACGTGAGATCAAAGCCCATGCAACAAATTCTTTCATTGCTGTTTACCCTTAACTTACTAATAAATCAAAATGAATAACCTAAGCAACAAATCAAGTTTTTTGTTTTTTTTTTTTGGTATGCGGGCCTCTCACTGTTGTGGCCTCTCCTGTTGCAGAGCACAGGCTCCGGACGCGCAGGCTCAGCGGCCATGGCTCATGGGCCTAGCTGCTCTGTGGCATGTGGGATCTTCCTGGACCGGGGCACGAACTCGTGTCCCCTGCATCGGCAGGCGGACTCTCAACCACTGCGCCACTAGGGAAGCCCTCAAGTTTTTTACGGTATTATTGATGGCATACAATACGCACTTATAGAGGTTCTTAGCTTGGGTTCATGACAAGTTTAGCGTATTCTTTAAACCCCGGAAACAATATGAAAAGTGTTGGCTATACATACATTTTATATTCCTAGGGAGATATTCAATAGCTTTCAGTAGATTATCAAATGGCTAAAATGTACATTCTTGGGAGTTCATATTTCTAAAAGGATTGATATTAGCACAGGTTTAAAAAAAAACCCATGGGCACAAAAGCTGTACAACATATTTAATATAATGAGATCGCAGGACATTTGATTTTGATGGTAGCACGTGCCATGGACATTCCTGACAAGGCCATTTCGATACCATCATTTGATAATTTTACCAGCGCTAATTTTCTAAGAATTGTCAGTCACTCTTTCCTTCATCATTTGGTTTCTGGCCCTTGCTAACCTGTTTTGAAAGGACGCTTGGTAATGTCATAATTTATATTTTAACAGAAAAAACAGCATTAGGAAATAAGGTTCCCATGACTGCTAATAGGTACTGATTGCCAGCAGAGTGAGGACTTTTTGGCAATAACAGGAAACATCAAAGATTTTTGCCTCTGCTTTGTGACCTTGAATAATGATTCATAAATCCATGCTGAGTGTGTGTAAACTCTTACTGAGGCACCAAGTGAGGTAACAACAATGTCCCATTCTCCAGCGAAATTTCCTGTCAAAACAACAGTTTCTGTACTGACTTGAGGTATGCTGAAGAGTTGGCTAAGGCAGATGAAAGGGCTTAGGTTAAAAATGTTCATGAATTAATGCTGGTGCATTGCTACTGGGAATGTAACACGGTGTAACTGCTTTTGAAAATGGTATGGTGGTTCCCCAGAAAATTAAAAATAGAAATTCAGCAATTCCAATTCTGGGTGTATACCAAAAGAATTGAAAGCAGCAACTTGAATAGATATATGTATACACATATTTGTAGCATAATTATTCATAATAGCTAGAAGGTAAAAGCAATTCAAGTATCCATCAATAAATGGATAAACAAAATATGGTATATTCATACAGGCATAACTCAGAGGTATTGCAGGTTCAGTTCTAGACCACCGCAATAAAGCAAATATTGCGATATAGTAAGTCACATGAATTTTTGGTTTCCCAGTGCACATAAAAGTTATGTTTACATTATACTGTAGTCAAGTGTGCAATAGCACTATGTCTAAAAAAAAGTGCAGGGGCTTCCCTGGTGGCACAGTGGTTGAGAGTCCACCTGCCGATGCAGGGGACACAGGCTCGTGCCCCGGTCCGGGAAGATCCCACATGCCACGGCGCGGCTGGGCCCGTGAGCCATGGCCGCTAAGCCTGCGCGTCCAGAGCCTGTGCTCCGCAACAGGAGAGGCCAAAACAGTGAGAGGCCCGCGTACCGCAAAAAAAAAAAAAAAAAGTGTATACCTTAATTTAAAAATACAAAACAAAAAACAATTAGAATAGTAACATTAAAGAGCACTGATCACAGACCACCATAACAAATCTAATAATAATGAAAAAGTTTGAAATATTGTGGGAATTACCAAAATGTGACACAGAGACATGAAGTGAGCAAATGCTGTTGGAAAAACGGCACCAATAGCCTTGCTCCATGCAGGACTGCCACAAACCTTCCATTTGTAAACAACGCAGTATCTGTGAAGCACAATAAAAAGCCAAGTGCAATAAAATGAGGTGTGCCTGTAGAATGAAATATTATTCAGCCTTCAAAAGGATGGAAATTCTGACACATGCTACAACATGGATGAAACCTGAAGCATTATGCTAAGTGATATAAACCAGACACAAAAGGACAAACATTGTATGATTCTACTTGGTAGAGTACTATATGAAGTAGTTAGGGTAGTCAAGTTTGTAGAGAGACAGAAAGTAGAAGAGTGGTCGCCAGGGTCTATGAGAAGGGGGAAATGGAGTTAGTATTTAATAGGTACAGAGTTTCAGTTTGGAAGATGAAAAAGTTCTCGAGATAGAAAAAGGTTGTCTAAATCCCTTTGGGCTACTATAGCAAAATACTGGGTGGCTTAAGAACAAAAGCATTTATTTCTCACAGATCTGAAGGCTGGGAAGTCCAGGATCATGGCACTGGAAGATTTGCTGTCTGGTAAGGACCCACTTCCTAGTTCATGGATGGCTGTCTTCTCACTGTGTCCTCAGATGGCAGAAGGAGGAAAGGGATCTCTGTGGGGTCTCTTTTATAAGGGCACTAATTCCCTTCATGACTTAATCACTCTCAAAGGCCCCACCTCCTAATACCATCACCTTAGGGGTTAGGATTTCAACATGAATTTTAGGGAGGACACAAACATCCAGACTATAGCGGTGGTGATGGCTACAGAACAATGCGAATGCATTTAATGCCACTGAAATGCACACTTAAAAATGGTAAATATTATGTATATTTTACAATAAAAAATGTTCTTGTGTCATCAATTATAATGACTTTCATAATATGCAGGCATTAATTATATTATTCTGTGCTCAGGTTTCATCTTCTTTATAATTTTTTTCCTAACCTATTAGAGAAAATTGCCCTTTCAACCTGTATTACGTCTATACTTATGCATACATATTGAACATACACTGCACTGAGTTTATCTGTAGTGATCTTGTATGATCTTTGAGGGTGGGGACTATGTCACATTCAACATTACAGTCTAATGTCATGGGCCACAAAAACCACTCAGATTGTTTACTGGGCTTATCATTTTATAGTTAAGACTTAAGGCCTCCATTCTATACATTAAGTACAGTTGACTGTGTGTACAGTCTGCCTGTAGATAACCATCATCATGTCAGTTATTTGATTTTATTATACTTGCACAAAGATAATCCAAAATAACCCAAGTGATGTGCAGATTGGAGTTCCCTATCTGTTCAGTAGTCAACTAGAGAGAAAGACTGTACAAAGCTCAACATTCCCAAGAGAAAACCTCCGGGCTGTCCTAAAAAAGGACCCATCAGGCTGCTAATGGTGCTCTAGAGGCCTGGAGCATTATTATTAGGTCCTATTCTCCCAGGTGCTGAGTTGTACATTAGGAATAGGAATAGAGGCAGCAGTGTAATTCTTTCAAAACACTGCTGATAGACTTAATTGATATTTATAAGACATTCCATCCAAAAACAACAGAATACACTTTCTTCTCAAGTGCTCATAGAACATTCTCCAGGATAGATCATATCTCGGGTCACAAATCAAGCCTTGGTAAATTTAAGAAAATTGAAATCATATCAAGTATCTTTTCTGACCACAACGCTATGAGACTAGACATGAATTACACAAAAAACACTGTAAAAAATACAAACGCATGGAGGCTAAACAATACGCCACTAAATAATCAATAGATCACTGAAGAAATCCAAAAGGAAATTAAAAAATACCTAGAAAGAAATTACAATGAAAACACGATGGCTCAAAACCTATGGGATACAACAAAAGCAGTTCTAAGAGGGAAGTTTATAGCAATATAATCCTACCCCAAGAAACAAGAAAAATCTCAAATAAACAACCTAACCTTATACCTAAATCAATGAGAGAAAGAAGAACAAAAAAAAAAAAAAACCCAGAGTTAGCAGAAGGAAAGAAATCATAAAGATCAGAGCAGAAATAAATGAAATAGAAACAAAGAAAACAATAGCAAAGATCAATAAAACTAAAAGCTGGTTCTTTGAAAAGATAAACAAAATTGATAAACCATTAGCCAGACTCATCAAGAAAAAAAGGGAGAAGACTCAAATCAACAGAATTAGAAATGAAAAGGAGAAGTTACAACAGAATACAAAAATACAAAGCATCCTAAGAAACTACTAAAAGCAACTCTATGCCAATAAAATGGACAACTGGAAGACATGGACAAATTCTTAGAAAGGTATAACCTTCCAACAATGAACCAGGAAGAAATAGAAAATATGAACAGACCAATCACAAGTAATGAAATTGAAACTGTGATTAAAAATCTTCCAACAAACAAAAGTCCAGGACCAGATGGCTTCACAGGTGAATTCTATCTAACATTTAGAGAAGAGCTAACATCCATCCTTCTCAAACTCTTCCAAAAAATTGCAGAGGAAGGAACACTCCCAAACTCATTCTATGAGGCCACCATCACCCTGATAGCAAAACAAGGCAAAGATAGTACAAAAAAAGAAAAGTACAGACCAATATCACTGATGAATATAGATGCAAAAATCCTCAACAAAATACTAGCAAACAGAATCCAACAACACATTAAGAGGATCATACACCATGATCAAGTGGGATTTATCCCAGGGATGCAAGGATTCTTCAATATACGCAAATCAATCAATGTGATACACCATATTAACAAATTGAAGAATAAAAACCATATGATCATTTCAATAGATGCAGAAAAGCGTTTGACAAAATTCAACACCAATTTATGCTAAAAACTCTTCAAAAAGTGGGCAAAGAGGGAACCTACTTCAACATAATAAAGGCCGTATACGACAAACCCACAGCAAACATAATTCTCAATTGTGAAAAACTGAAAGCATTTCCTCTAAGATCAGGAAAAAGACAAGGATGTCCACTCTCGCCACTATTATTCAACAGAGTTTTGGAAGTCCTGGTGGCGGCAATCAGAGAAGAAAAAGAAAAAAAAAGGAACACAAATTGGAAAAGAAGAAGTAAAGCTGTCACTGTTTGCAGATGACATGATACTACACACAGAGAATCCTAAAGATGCCACCAGAAAACTACTAGAGCTAATCAATGAATTTGGTAAAGTAGCAGGATACAAAATTAATGCACAGAAATCTCTTGCATTCCTATATACTAATGATGAAAAATCTGAAAGAGAACTTAAGGAAACACTTAATTTCCATTTACCATTGCAACAAAAAGAATAAAGTACCTAGGAATAAACCTACCTAGGGAGACAAAAGACCTGTATGCAGAAAACTATAAGACACTGATGAAAGAAATTAAAGATGATACAGAAAGATGGAGAGATATATCATGTTCTTGGATTGGAAGAATCAATATTGTGAAAATGACTATACTACCCAAGCAATCTACAGATTCAATGCAATCCCTATCAAATTACCAATAGCGTTTTTTACAGAACTAGAACAAAAAATCTTAAAATTTATATGGAGACACAAAAGACCCCAAATAGCCAAAGCAGCCCGGAGGGAAAAAAACAGAGCTGGAGGGCTTCCCTGGTGGCGCAGTGGTTGAGAGTCTGCCTGCCAATGCAGGGGACATGGGTTCGTGCCCCAGTCCAGGAAGATCCCACGTGAGCCGTGGTCGCCGAGCCTGCGCGTCCAGAGCCTGTGCTCCGCTAAGGGAGAGGCTACAACAGTGAGAGGCCCGCGTACCGCAAAAAAAAAAAAAAAAAAAAAACAGAGCTGGAGGAATCAGACTCCCTGACTTCAGACTATACTACCAAGCTACAGTACTCAAGACAATATGGTACTGGGACAAAAACAGAAATATAGATCAATGGAACAGGAGAGAAAGCCCAGCGATAAACCGACACACCTATAGTCAACTAACCTATGACAAAGGAGGCAAGGATATACCATAGAGAAAAGACAGCCTCTTCCATATGTGGTGCTGCGAAAACTGGACAGCTATATGTTAAAGAATGAAATTAGAACATTCCCTTAACACCACACACAAAAATAAACTCAAAATGGATTAGAGACCTAAATGTAAGACTGGACACGATAAAACTCTTAGAGGAAAACATAGGAAGAACACTCTTTGACATAAATCACAGAAAGATCTTTTTAGATCCACCTCCTAGAGTAATGGAAATAAAAACAAAAAGAAACAAATGGGACCTAATGAAACTTAAAAGCTTTTGCAAAGCAAAGGAAACTACACACAAGACAAAAAGATAACCCTCAGAATGGGAGAATATTTGCAAATGAATCATCGGACAAAGGATTAATCTCCAAAATATATAAACGGTTCATGCAGTTCAATATTAAAGAAACAAACAACCCAATCCAAAAATGGGCAGAAGACCTAAATAGACATTTCTCCAAAGAAGACATACAGATGGTCAAGAAGCACATGAAAAGCTGCTCAACATCACTAATTATTAGAGAAATGCAAATCAAAATTACAATGAGGTATCACCTCACACCAGTTAGAATGGGCATCATCAGAAAATCTACAAACAACAAATGCTGGAGAGGGCGTGGAGAAAAGGGAACCCTCTTGCACTGTTGGTGGGAATGTAAATTGATACAGTCACTATGGAGAACAGTATGGAGGTTCCTTAAAAACCTAAAAATAGAATTACCATACAACCCAGCAATCCCATTACTGGGAATACACCCAGAAAAACCATAATTCAAAAAGACACATGCACCCCAATATTCATTGCAGTGCTATTTACAATAGCCAGGTCATGGAAGCAACCTAAATGCACATCGACAGACAAATGAATGGATAAAGAAGATGTGGTACATATACACAATGGAATAATACTCAGCCATATAAAGCAACAAAACTGGGTCATTTGTAGAGACGTGGATGGATCTAGAGTCTGTCTTACAGAGTGAAGTAAGTCAGAAAGAGAAAAACAAATATCGTATATTAACGCATATATGTGGAACCTAGAAAAATGGTACAGATGAACTGGTTTGCAGGGCATAAACAGACACAGATGTAGAGAACAAACGTTGGACACTAAGGGGGGAAAGTGGCGGCAGGGTGGAGGTGGGGGTGTGATGAATTGGAGGATTGGGATTGACATGTATATACTGATGTGTATAAAATTGATGACCAATAAGAACCTGCTGTATAAAAAAATAAATAAAATTTTAAAATTAAAAAAAAAATACTTGAGATACTGATTTAAGTGAAGGAATAGGAGTCCTGATGGTTTGAGGTCCAGATAATGTCAAACTCATGCTACATTATAATTAACAAAGAAATGGATGACAAAAGGCCTGACCTCGAGCATTCCTTTTTTATCAGATCATGGGATCTCTTATCTCAGGGTCTTTTCTTCCTCTGCACAGAGAAGATACTTTTGTGCCCAACCTACCTCATGGGATTTTATGAGAATCAAGAAAGAATTACTTTAAAATACACACACACATCTTGGAGTAAAGCTGGCAGATTGAATACAGGATCTATTTCACTCCAAAATGCCACTAAAAACAACAGTGACTTTATTTTTTCTTTAAGTAAAACCCCACAAGAGTGGTGAGGACAGGGGACAGTAGCAACAGAATTTGGGGACTGGAAAACAGATAAAAGTGGAAAAATGGTATCTGGGTCATTAGTGAATCTAGTCAAAAAGACGGTGAGTGGAAGTTTAAGAAATATAAAGGAAGGTCTAAAATGTCACTTGATATTGAATTGTGATGAAAAAAAGCTACTGTCCCCCAAATTCCAAGCTTGGGAAATGCCAGCACTGTCTACTACAGAGGTTTTGAAAGGTGGTATTAGGAACAACGTGTCACCTGGAAACTTATTCCAAATGCAAAGTCATTTTTTTTTTAATTGAAGTACAGCTGATTTACAGTATTGTGTTAGTTTCAGGTGTACGGCATAGTGATTCAGTAGTTTTGCAGACTGTATTCCATTATAGATTATTACAATAAAATGGATATAATTCTCTGTTCTATGCAGTAAATCCTTGTTGCTTATCTGTTTTATATATAGTAGTTTGTATCAGTTAATCCCATACCTCTAATTTGTTCCTCTCCCTCTCCCCTCTCCCCTCTGGTAACCCAAGTTTACTTTCCATATCTGTGAGTCTGCTTCTGTTTTGTATATACATTCATTTGTATTATTTTTTAGATGTCACATAGAAGTGATATCATACAGTATTTGTCTTTCTGTATGACATTTCACTAAGCATAATATTTTCTAGGTCTATCCATGTTGCTGCAAATGGCAACATTTCATTTTTTTTATGGCTGAGTACTACTCCAGTGTGTGTGTGTGTGTGTGTGTGTGTGTGTATTTTATATATATATATATATATATATATATATATATATATATATATATATATATATATATATATATATATAAAATACACCACATCTTCTTAATCCAGTTTTCTGTTGATGGGCATCTGGGTTGCTTCTATGTCTTGGCTATTATAAACAGTGCTGCTATGAACACTGGGGTGCATGCTTTGAATTAGTGGGGTTTTTTTTTCCAGATATATACCTAGGAGTAGAATTTCCAAATGCAAATTTTTGAGCTCATCCATACCAGCAAATCAAACACTCTAAGGCCCAACACTCTGTGTTTTAACAAGCCTGTTAACTATGTAGCAGGTGTCGATGATTGCCAAAGGGGCCCTGCTCGTCACAGGGAATAATTACAATATATAGTATTAGACACAGATTCACTCCCAAGTAATAGGCCTAAAGCCTCAAAAATAAAAGGATTTTTAAGACTTTTCCTGAGAAATTAAAAAAATAGTAAGAAGAATTTCAAGTGATAACTAAAGCATTTATCTTTTAACGTTTACAAAAATGAACTTTATATTACAAAATTATTTCTAAAAACTTCAGAAAGCTCATGGAAAACTTTTACTAAAAAAACAGTACCTCCATTTATGAATTAAAAAAAATAAAGCAGAAAGCTCTACCATGAACCAACAGGACTTTGTTGTCTACTAATCCTTGGGATTGCAAAATTTCTTGGATCCCAAATTCAGAAACAGAAGGAGATAACCCAGTCACTGCTTTTGTCTAGACCAGAAGTCAGCAAACTTTTTACATAAGGGGCCTGGCAGAAACCTTTCTAGGCTTTGTGAGCCATACCATCTCACTGCAGCTACTCAACACTACCGTTCTATAGTAGTTTCCCCTTATCCGTGGTTTTGATTTCCAAGGTTTCAGTTACCCACATCAACCATGGTCTGAAAAATATTAAATGGAAAATTCCAGAAATAAACAATTCATACATCTTAAATTGCATGCCATTCTGAGTACCGGGACGAAATTTTCTGCCATCCTGCTGTGTCCTGCCCAGGTCGTGAATCATGTCTTTGTCCAGCATATCTCACCCATTAGTCACGTAATAGTAGTCTGGGTTATCAGATCATCTGCTGCAATATCACAGTGCTTGTGTTCAAGTAACCCTTACTTTACTTAATAATGGCCCCAAAACACAAGAGTAGTGATGCTGGCAATTCAGATCTGTGAAGGAGAAGCCATAAAGTCTTTCCTTTAAGTGAAAAGGTGAAAGTTCTCAACTCAATAAGGAAAGAAAAAATCATATCCTGAGGTTGGTAAGATCTACAATAAGAATGAATCTACCTGTGCAATTGTAAAGACGGAAAAATAAATTTTGCTATCACTCCTCAAACTGCAAGTTAGGGCCACAGTGCATAATAAGTGCTTACTTAAGATGGAAAAGGCATTAAATTTGTCTGAATAAGATATTTTGAGACAAAGACCCCATTCACAGAACTTTTATTACAGTATATTGTTATAACTGTTCTATTTTATTATTAGTTATTGTTAATCTCTTACTGTGCCTAGTTTATAAGTTAAACTTTATCATAGGTATGTATGTATAGGAAAAACACAGCATATAGTGGGTTCGGTCCTATCTGCAGTTTCAGGCATCCACTGAGAGTCTTGGAACGTATCCCCCACGGATAAAGGGGAACTACTGTAGTGGAAAAGGAGCCATAGACAATACGCACATGAATAAGCATAGCTATGTTCCAATAAAACTTTATTTACAAAGCAAGACTGCAAGCTTGTAGTCTATCATTTGCTGACTCCTAAACTAGATAATGAAAGATTAGGAAGCATTCTTGGAACCAGATACTGGAGAGTACTTTCAAAGATTATAGATTACCAAAGAGCTTCCCATGGCAGGTCTGTTAATCTGTGCTACAGTTGGCAAAGCATTTACAAAGGAGATTCTGAATTTACTGGCTCCTTGCCAACTTCAGGTTTCTCTGTTTCTTCTAATGTGTGAAAGAAGGTACTTTATGCTTAGAAATACATGAATTGAAAAATACTAATAAAACAAAGGGTAGAGAAGATTGTTCTGATCAGAGAAAACTTTTATTTATGATGCCAGTTTTATTAAAAGCCACATGTGAAAAAGATTTGCTAATTTCCACTTGAAGGATAACATCCTAAGTAGTCCAAGAATATTTTAAGAAAATGAATAAACTTTTTTAATAAAAGGAAAAATGTAAACTAACTCTATTGTAAGGTTTTTTAAGTTTATAAAATTTAAGAAGATGAAAAGAAGCACGAAAGGGGGCAAAATTTATTTAGTCCAAAAATGAGTGATGAGACAAAAGTCTATATAAGAGCATCCAAGTAACGAATTCTCAACACCCACCATTCTCCCTGCAGACCCCTCCTACGTAGTCTGGATTCCTCATCTTTGCCACACTGTATTTGATTTAGTATAAATTTTGGTATTTCTTCGCCAGTTTTTCCTTTTAAATGTTTTATTCTAGAATAATTTTAGATTTTTAGAGAAGTTACAAATCTACGACAGAGAGTTCCCGTATACCCCTCACCCAGAACTTCCTTCAGTTTCCAGAAGCTGACAAAACAAGAGATTTTAAACTTAAAGTTCAACAATTTATAATGCCAGTTGAAAAAAAAATTAGATATTTGAAAATAAATTCAAATGCCAAACATGTATTTATTGTTTATGTTTTTTGGGGTTTTTTTTGCGGTACGCAGGCCTTTCACTGTTGTGGCCTCTCCCGTTGCAGAGCACAGGCTCCGGACGCGCAGGCTCAGCGGCCATGGCTCACGGTCCTAGCCACTCCACAGCATGTGGGATCTTCCCAGACCGGGGCACGAGCCCGTGTACCCTGCATCGGCAGGCGGACTCTCAACCACTGCGCCACCAGGGAAACCCAATTGTTTAAATAAACTGTACAGTACTTTCAAATTTAGTTTTCTACACACGAAAATTCAGTCAGCAAACCACCCTTCAGTTCTCAGCTTCTGTCGCCTCAAAATAGGCACATGCCCTGCCACTTTTCTGCACAATATTCTTTTCATTTCCTTCACAGCACTTACTTCACTCAATAGTTACATTATTTGTTTATTGGCTTATTGTCTATCCCTAGAGACATCATCTGTTTCCTGCTCTCCTTGTTATAATCTCTGCACCCAGAATAGTGCCTGGTACACACTGAGTAGAGACATTCAATACACTTTGCTGGATGAATCAATGAGCAAACACCTTAGATATGACAGGGGTGATATAAGGCACATGATAAAAGACGTCTATTTAAACTGTCATTGTTTCTGAAATTTCAAACATTTAACACCAGCCATACACAGTTGAAGTTTTGGGGAACCTATGTGTTAGTCTACCATCTTCGTAATCACTTCTTACTGAGACAAAGTCTAGAATTGTTACTCCTAATAAACCCTTGCACTCTGAAAGCCAAATCTTTCAAAGTAGATCTGTATTGTTCATTTATTGCACTCAGTACTTCCTGGCATTATTCATTTGATGTGAAAAGTCAACAAAGAAACATTTTTTTTTAAATAAAATTTTTATTTATTTTTGGCTGCACTGGGTCTTCGTTGCTGCACACGGGCTTTCTCTAGTTGTGGCAACAGGGGACTACCCTTCGTTGCGGTGTGTGGGCTTCTCTTTGCAGTACCTTCTCTTGTTGTGGAGCACAGGCTCTAGGTGCACGGGCTTCAGTAGTTGTGGCAAGTGGGCTCAGTAGTTGTGACTCACAGGCTTTAGAGCACAGGATCAGTAGTTGTGGCGCACGGGCTTAGTTGCTCTGTGGCATGTGGGATCTTCCCAGACCAGGGCTCGAACCCGTGTCCCCTGCATTGGCAGGCAGATTCTTAACCACTGCATTACCAGAGAAGTCCAAAGAAACATTTAAATCACCCTTAAAGTTAGACTAATTAAAGTCTAATTAATCATCTTTCTGTACTTAAAAATATATTTGGAAAAGACAAAAATACTGGATTCCAACCTTATGGAGGCTTGGAAATGAGACATTTTGAGAAGACAGGTGAAAAGCTTAAAAGACTAAAGCGGGGGAGATGCAGCTCTCCTTCTTCCCTCCCACTGCCTACCCCTCAGCTTCAAGTTCAAGGAATCACCTGGTTGTAGGAAAAAGAAAGGAAGGATAGAAGGAAGGAAGGAAGGAAGGAAGGAAGGAAGGAAGGAAGGAAGGAAGGAAGGAAGGAAGGAAGGAATGGAGGGAGGGAGGGAGGGAGGGAGGGAGGAAGGGACAGACGGACGGAGGGAAAAGTACCTATTCCTATATTCTCTATGAACACTTACATGTTTCCCAAGGTCAAATATTACAAAATATATCCAAAAATCAAAGCACTTGATCCCTTGACTCACCAAGGGAAAAGAAATCATTCCAAGGTAAGCATCCATAAAATATCCATTTATCAGATAAAAAGAAGCAAGAAGGACAAAACCGTTGGGGCACTTTCAGGCTCTGTGTTTCATTTAGAACATTTATCTTTCTTCTATTTCTGGACCTGCACTGTGATGAAGGGTGGACACTAATAAATGCATTCAGTGCAGCACAAACTGATCCACCATCCAAACAGTACAATAATCCCACTGTTACTTCTGGAACATCTCCTGCTTATGATGTAATGAATTGCAAATAACTCAAATTATTTGGTGAACTAAAGATTTAATAGAAATATATCAACACTAAATACTAAAAATGGAGGTGAGGGAAATTCATTTTTGACCACATACATAAAATTTGAAAGACCAAAAATAATGATAGTAATAAAAGGTAAATAAAACTCTACATTTTTCTCTATATAAAAATAGAACAATTAGTAGTAGTAATGCTGAGATTATTCATTTGAAGAGAAATGAGATACAAATATAAAATCAAATAATAGTAAAACTCCATAAAGTTAACTTTGAAAATTCAATGTGAACTCATAATTTTTTACTTTAAATATATAATTATTTCCAACTTTGTTCCCTGAAAAAGTCTGGAAACACTGATGACCGATAAGAATGAGCACCCATGGGCTTCCCTGGTGGCGCAGTGGTTGGGAGTCCGCCTGCCGATGCAGGGGACGCGGGTTCGTGCCGCCCTCCGGGAGGATTCCGCGTGCTGCGGAGCGGCTGGGCCCCTGAGCCATGGCCGCTGAGCCTGCGCGTCTGGAGCCTGTGCTCCGCGGCGGGAGGGGCCACAGCAGTGAGAAGCCCGCGTACCGCAAAAAAAAAAAAAAAAAAAAAAAGAATGAGCACCCTTAATGCCCAGACTGTGGCTTCTAAATTCCATTTTCTACTAAAAGGAACCGGAGCTCCTTGTAATAACTGATTCTTAGACTGGACTGTGAAATGAACAAGAGGAGCTTAAAGTATCCTGTTGAACTAAAAAGCAGTGTCAAAAAAACTAATGGGACATGGATGCTTCTGGGATGTTCTGTATCTTGATCTGGGTGCTGATTATATGGGAATGTTCAGTTTGTGAAAATTCATTGTGATTCACTTCTGATAGGTTCTCTTTTCTGTATGTATATACAGGAACCAATCTCAAGGGGCTCCCAAGGAACAAAGAAGGTTTTATTTGAGCATCCAGAAAAAAAAGTCACTGCAACTAATCAAATCATAAAGATGTTTAAAATCCATGAATTTACAATGATCCTCAAGAAATAAAGGAACTGTCCCCCTAAAAGAACAAAGAAATATATTTGATCACCTTTTGAAGAAAGAGGTTAAGTAAAATGGTCTCAGCACTGCCAATTCTCATTGGATATTCTCTCCGTTTCTACTACTGAGGGAGAAGTCTCATGATCTTCATAAGAGGTAAAAGGGAGCAAATGTCAGCTTTCATGCCATGCCAGGGTTGAATACTCTTTCTCTTCTTCCAGTTTTTGCCAATGTCATATTTGCTGACTGGCTAGCTGATTTACTGGGTTTACCTTTTTCACCACATTTCAACCCGTTTTATATGTCAATAATGGCCCTCATTGGTTTCATTTTTTCAGTCCTAGGTGTCCTTTCCTCAGGAAGTTAAGGGAAGTGGAATGTGGAGCCAATAACAGGAATGCCAAGGAAAAAAGAGATAAAGGGCTTCCTGGAAGCATTTCTGAGTATACATGCATACACACTAATTCCTATGACAAAACAGGAATGAAAATAAACACATTTCCTTAAGGAAATGAGGTGCCAATCACCTGCTTTTTCCTTTTCAGAAGAGTTTAATTTCTTTCTCATACAGTCAAGTCACAACTCCTCGAATGTGTGGAGACAAATTTCTAGTTACTTCATTTCCATGAACGTAAACCTGATAGTCAAAGGGACTCATGTATGTTTCATCTTTTTTTTTTTTTTGGTTCGCGGGCCTCTCACTGTTGTGGCCTCTCCCGTTGCGGAGCACAGGCTCCGGACGCGCAGGCTCAGCGGCCATGGCTTACAGGCCCAGCTGCTCCGCGGCATGTGGGATCTTCCCAGATGGGGGCACGAACCCCCGCGTCCCCTGCATCGGAAGGCGGACTCTCAACCACTGCGCCACCAGGGAAAACCTGTATATTTCACCTTTACGTGTGGTCAAGTATCAAGAGATCCTAGGCAATACTGACCTAAGAGATCCCATGAGACAGAGCAAAAGTAATGCAGCCAGAGGACAGTAAACTACCAGAAGTC
This sequence comes from Stenella coeruleoalba, assembly GCF_951394435.1. Lineage (NCBI taxonomy): Eukaryota > Metazoa > Chordata > Mammalia > Artiodactyla > Delphinidae > Stenella > Stenella coeruleoalba. The sequence continues at coordinate 73,482,149 of NC_137151.1, read as the reverse complement.
AACATCCAGTCCTGTTGGGCTTCTTTCTTGTTTGCTTCAACATTAAAAATGAATATCCTGAGGCCTAAAATCTGCTTGAGTAACAGGCACTATCCGTTTGAAAAATGGGTTGTTGGGATAAGAACCACTGTTTTGGGATCAAGTCAGCTTCTCCCTATTTGTAAACTATGATCAAATAATTAATGGCTGAGTTTAGCTGATGTAGACAGAGAAGTGCTATGCCCATAGGGCCCTATGATTTAAAATGCTTCCATGGTTAAGGCTCTTTATTATTATTATTATTATTTTTTTTTTTTTTTGTGGTACGCGGGCCTCTCACTGTTGTGGCCTCTCCCGTTGCGGAGCACAGGCTCCGGACGCACAGGCTCAGCGGCCATGGCTCACGGGCCCAGCTGCTCTGCAGCATGTGGGATCTTCCCGGACCAGGGCACAAACCCGTGTCCCCTGCATCGGCAGGCGGACTCTCAACCACTGCGCCACCAGGGAAGCCCAAGGCTCTTTATTATTATATAAAAGTTTGGTTCAATATCAAATTAAAAGGAACATTACTGCAAGTAGTTCAGTCCCCAACAATATATAGTAATCAAAGATGGGGCAAGAGAAGTGTTTTTTTTGTTTTTTTTGCTGTACGCGGGCCTCTCACTGTTGTGGCCTCTCCCCTCTCCCGTTGTGGAGCACAGGCTCCAGACGCGCAGGCTCAGCGGCCATGGCTCACGGGCCCAGCCGCTCTGGGGCATGTGGGATCTTCCCGGACCGGGGCACGAACCCACATCCCCTGCATCGGCAGGCGGACCCCCAACCACTGTGCCACCAGGGAAGCCGGAAAGAGAAGTTTTGTGATTAACTACAACCCACTGTGCTTGAAGGTATATCTGATTCTGATGGTGAGATTTCTCAGTGTCAAAAGTTCTGCGCACGTAGCACACAGCTCACTGAATCACTCTGGTGTCCAGAATGAATAAGGGGATAAGAGATGAACTCTAAATGCCTATAGGTGTCATTCAAAAAGAAGCCAACCCAATGAATCACTTTACCTCCCTGGGACCAAAACAGTCAGATCAGGCAATGGAACCCTTAGGTTGTGACATATTAAACTCTGAGATGACGACCTCAGGTCTGGAAAAAATGATTCAGACCGTATCACTCCGCCAATCAGATTTCCAAACTAAGAACCATGGGCCACCTGGTTTTGGAAAAGTTTTCCTTCTTCGTAGGCAAGCCTGGCAGGTGTTAGTTTAACCTCAGAAAGCCACCATTCTCACAGTGCACACATTTTATATAAAATAATAAAATGCCAAAAGAGAATAAAGACTAAGAGAGTGTTATGTGTAAACTACAGGGGACTGACTTCATGTAAGGAGAGACAAAATTGATGCTTAAAGCATGAATCTTGGCCTCAAAAGCCTACAGATGCCAGGTAGGTAACACAAATCTGTATAGCTGGTTGGGTTAAAGACTTAGGGAATGGTAACGACTAGCAAACTTCAGGTCTTGAAATAGTAACAAGACCAGATTTTTAACCTTCCAAGAGAAGCCAGGTATCTGTTTTGCTGGGGGTTTTTTTTTCTTTTTTTTATGTGAAGTTTCCTTTTTGAGATGTTGGCAATTAACTCAATATTAAAAAAGAAAACTTTTACATATTAAAAAAATTATAGTCTAAAATCTGGCCTGTAGGCCACCAGTCTGCAAGCTGTGCTTTAAAATTTAACTTTAAGGGACTTCCCTGGTGGTCCAGTGGTAAAGAAATTTGCCTTCTAATGCAGGGGACGCAGGTTCGATCCCTGGTCGGGGAACTAAGATCCCACATGCTGCGGGGCAACTAAGCCTGCGCGCCACAACTACTGAGCTCATGCGCCTCAACGAGAGAGCCTGCGTGCCACGAACTACAGAGCCCACACACCCTGGAGCCCATGCGCCCAACTAGAGAAGAGAAAACCCACACGCCACAACTAGAGAGAAGCCCAGGAGCTGCAACGAAAGATCCCACATGCTGCAACGAGGATCCCGCATGCCACAGTTAAGACCCAATGCAGCCAAAAAAATAAATAAATAAATAAAATTTAACTTTAAATAATGCAGTAATAAGCAGAAATCTTCTGACATAACAGTGATTACACTAAATTAGTAAGCCATGGTTTCTGTCCTACCAAGAGGGAGCAGTCCATGCAAGGAAAAGGTCGAAGTGGTATCAGAACACCTGTGAGTATTTTCCAAATTACAGATGTCTGAACTATCACCACCACCACCACCACTGCTGCCCTTGTGCTCCAGAGAAAATAAGGGTTTGAATAGAGGACACACGTTGCAAAAGATCCCCAAGAGCTCTGATGGCACATCCTCCCACTCTGGGGGTCACTGACCTCAGAAGGTAGAAAGCTTCGTATAACTGGGAGGGATGTGTCCAAACGGTGAAGACCAAACCCACTGGGCCTAAGATGTCAAACAGCATATCTGAAGTGGTTCTGAAAATAATAACTGCAAATATCAAAGATGACAAGGACCCCAAAGTGAGCACTGCTGTTATCATATTTATTTCAGCCTCATGTGTAAAAATATCACAATCAATCGTCTACCTGTTTACTATGAAAGACTATAAAAACTGTATGCATTTTAAGAGTGTGTGTGTCATGCATATATAATGAAAGCGAGGATAACCTTTCAGCCATTTTCAGGCGCAGGTTTATTATTGCAGAAGGGAAGGGGAGCACTTTATTTTCACATGATGCCAAACTGTAGACAGAAAAACGTTCAATATTTCGGCTTTTTTTTTTTTTTTTACTTCCTATCCTTAAAAAAAATATTGCAGAACTTTTTATTAAGATGGCTAAACATAACCAGAATCACCAAGTCTTATTTTTCCATCTGATATATACATAAAAAATAGAAACATGTTCCTGTGATTTGGTAATATCTCAGTAATCTTTTGCTATCATTAAGCATTGCCTAATCTAACTCTGCTTTTGATTTTAAACTTGCATTCTCCTAACTCACCTTGTAATTGGGAGTCAAAGCCTTCCAGGTCAGCTTTAAGCTAAAAGCTGTTGGAAGCAGTTTATCCTCAAGTGCCTGTAGCTTTTTTCCTGGGAACTTGGTCTGTCTACTGAGCCTGCTGGGGTTATCTGGTAAGTTATAAGAGTGGCTCCTTGAGTTCCTTCTCTTGATCTTTTGCAGGAAGGCACAGAGGCTGAAAAAGAGAGATTACAGTTGTATAGATACATCTCCATAGACCTTTCACGAGCATCTGTGGCTGACAGAAAATTCCTTCCACTTTATCTTCTGAGGAGAAAGTTCATAAGGGATGGCCCCCCTGCTTTCTACCTCCTTTGCTCAATCTATGTAATCTCAAAGACAACCACTGAGCTCCTCAGCAATCAGTAGCATGTATCGTTTACATCTTACCCAGAGCTGCGAGTAAGAAAACTCTCAATTTATAAAGCAAATATTTTCTAAAAGGAGACGAAGTATATTTTTCAGAAACATGTTTAAACCTCTAATTAAATGTAATAAACCTCAAAAAGTTTTTTAAAACAGTCACTATGAAGTGGTTCCATCACACATGCATATAAATGTACAATACCAATACCCAGATAAAGACCCATTACTAGTCTCTAATTTGTCTTAACAGAGCAGAATTACTGCCAAACTCCTAGAACGATCCTCTAGCACAAAGAGCTGACTATACTGGCAAAGCATAGTGTTCAACCTGACATAATTTCTCAGAAGGCAAAGAAACAATATTTTACGGGAAGATAAAACATGTTCACTTTAAGTTAAAAAAAAACAAAGAGAGAAAGGAAAAAAAAAATCTGACCCTGCAATGTGGCAGCAGTTTTTCCCTTCAAGCCATAGACCTTTCTTTAGCAGCCTTGTTTATTCACAAGGCAGCTTTAAAACTTACTCCCCAGGTTTGATTATTTTTCAAGCCTACTGCTTCATTCTGTTTTCGTTTTTTCTCTTTCTACTTATAGAGAAGAAAAAGCACACACACATTCTGAAAAATTATGACTTAATAAAAGTGCAAAAGATTTATGTCTACTGGGTATTTTATGCTGTGATTGCTCCTTAAGTGCCATTTTTCTGCAAAAAAAAAAAAAGTTTGTTCTAAATGCCCCTCTACCTCTACAAAAAAAGCTTTTAAGATCTCTACTGTGTTGTAAGAAAATTCTGTGCATCTTACAATTCCTAAATAAAACTGATGATTATGATGATGACATAGAAAACTAGGCTTAGGGTCCACCAAGATTATTTCTGTATGCTCAGCATTATATGTTTATTTTCTGCAAACACTACTCAATGCATGCTCTTTAATCTCATAGAATTATAGGCAGACTGAATATGAATAGCCAGCTACAGAAACTGCCCTATCCACCTTCTCTTTGCTCTTCCCTATGATGAATTCTGCCAAGCTTAGGAAAAGGAAGAACACTGAAAGAGGAGGGAAAAAAAAGAATATGGTAAAGAGCCCCCTGTGCTCTACTGCAGTTCTTTGTGCACACTCCCACCCCCATTCCTCTTCCCTAGTCTTATTCTCCATAACTTCTTACCATCCTGTAATAGCGAATGGGAAGGTGAGGGAGAATAGAGGACCACGGGGTAATGGTTTCCTCCAATCCAGCAGCAGAGGGGAGGGAGGAGGGAGGGTGAATCTTGCTAATCACACCTAAGGACCCCTTCCCCTCCCACAGGACACACGCTGTGTGCGTGTCCTGTCTCCAGCCTGTGTAAATCAGACCTTGGCCTGGGGATCATTCTCCCCTTCATTCATCTCTTTCCCCACAGTCTTTGCCTAATACATCCTTCAAAGCCCAGCTCAAAACCACAACTTCCAACTCTTTCATCCATTTTCCCAGCTAGAAAGAAGGAGCTTCTCATCACATCTGGTACTTGGGTCAATTCTAACTAATGTGAGATTGTCCTGGTCTTTCTTGCTGCTTACACCGCTTATCTCCCCTAACAGACTGTGTTGACTCTGGAAACAGGGACCAGACCTTAGTTCCTTGCACAGCGTAAGTGTGAGAGTTAAAAAGTGAATTTTACAAGGTTTCTATTTATATGTACTTTGTAAAGGGTTTTGGCTGGTTCTAAGACTATAAATGATGTTTATATGGACATTCTGCGAAATTTTCAGAAGGACAACAACCATGATTATAAAGTCTGGTGCCTTCTATAACCTTCAGGGGGGCTGACCGCTCTGCATTAAAAATTACCGATCTATCAATACATGGTTCACATGTAATCAATCATCCCTGATAGTTACTGAAGCCAGAAATATGAGGAATATTCATTTCAGTACAGCTTCAAAAACTTGACTAGGACAGAAAGATTTCTATTGTCGCATTCAAATTCCAAATTTCCAGGTGACTAATATATTAAGTTTTATTCAAAAACCAGGAAGTTAACCAAGTGGCAACTAAACTTTGTTTTAATTAGAAACTGTAAAAGACCTTGTTTTACCTTGCACATAAACTGCATACGGGGCAGAAGTCCCAAGGTGCTAAGCTTATAAAGTTCAAGTCTGATTATTCCTTGTGACAATACACATTGAAGATTAATTCTTTTTTTTTTTTTTTTTTTTTTTTCCGGTACGCGGGCCTCTCACTGTCGTGGCCTCTCCCGTTGCGGAGCACAGGCTCCAGACGCGCAGGCTCAGCGGCCATGGCTCACGGGCCCAGCCGCTCCACGGCACGCGGGATCTTCCCGGACTGGGGCACGAACCCCTGTCCCCCACAACGGCAGGCGGACTCCCAACCACTGAGCCACCAGGGAAGCCCTGAAGAGCAGACTTTTAACCTGGAAATCTATCTAATCTCATTAGTCCTATCATATATCACAGAGGTTAAAGGACATTTCAAACAGTGAGGAAATGTGTATGAAAATCAAGAGATGGGAAAGTGCAGACTGTAGTCACAGTACTCAGAGTTCAGGGTACAAAAAAGGACAGTGGGGGAAGAAAAGGCAGAGAGTAGGTTTGAAACAGCGTGGAAGGTCTCCAATGCTGGTGAAAGACCAGATTTTGCTGGGTGGGCTACAGAGAACAGGAGCGGAGTTTAGAGCAGGGGAGTCATGTGATCATGCTCCAGGGAGCCAGATCCTGGAGAACAAATTACAGGAAAGAAAACCCAGATGCAAGAGAGGACCTCAGAAGCCACAGCAGCCAAAAAGGGAGGGGAGAACTACTGAGGAGAGTGGCCATTCACGAGGGACAAGTGAAGAACTTGTATCTGACAGAGCAGAATGTGATCCCATTTGCCCTCACATATTTCTTGGATTAACAAAAATAATGGCAAATAAAGCACATCTGGAAACATAGCCAATATTTTATAACTATAAATGAAATATAACCTTTAAAAATTGTGAAGCGCTATGCTGTACACCTGAAACTTACATAATACTGTATGTCGACTACACCTCAATTAAAAAAAAGAAAAGAAAGCACATTCATTTTCTCAGAAATGTGATTGAAGTATAACATAAGATATGGTCAACATGCTAATAAACTAAAATAATGTACTCAACACAAAACATATTTTTATCATTCTGTTACATATCTATGATCTAGGTCAATTTTTCCAGATTTTTTTTGGTTTGTATTTAACTTGGTTCCAATTGAGACATATTTCTCTGAGGGTAGGGAAATGTAATATTTCTGCAAATCCCAAAAGCTGAGCACAAGGAAAGACCTGGCATCTACTGAGCATTCAAAGAAAAAGAAATTCTTCCAAATTAAACAGTTCTGTTAAAACTGACAAAAATTCAGATGACTGATTATACAGTTAAGAATTCTGATTCTAGATTGCTTAAAGGAGTCTTCAGTTTCATTATTCCCCTGACTGTATCTGTTTTAGACCCAAAGAACAAATATTACAGAAACCACTCAATGGTTCTGTTATTCAGCTGAGTAAAATTTTCTTTAAAGTTTTATTTAAAAGAGAACTGTCTTAACTCTAAAGCACTATAAATATGCTTTGGACAATTCCTAATCTTCCAAAAGTAGTATGCTACAGAGAAAGAGTCAGCACTTTTCTCTGTGAAGGTCCAAATCAGTAAACATTTTAGGTTATGTGGGTCATGCACTGCACCACTTAATGCAACTACTCAACTCTGCCCTTGTAGCAGGAAAGCAGCCACAGATAATATGTAAATGATTAAGCATGGCTGTGTTCCAATAAAACTTTATTTACAAAAATGTGAGGGGTCACATTTGGCCCGTGGACTGTAGTCTGCTGACTCCAGTCTAGCAGATAGTCCAGCTGTGTCAACCTGGTGTGGCTTCATCGTTCTTTCCTCCTTGGTGTGCATAACTCTGATGAAGTAATAAAAAAATCACTGAGAAAATGGGCTCCAAGAAAAATCTCCACTGCTGGTGTACTGATAAAAGGGAAAATATAATGAAGATATTCTAAGGAAGGGATGAATTCAAGGAGACAAGAGAAGTTTTGGGTAAATTAAAATAAGAATGTAGAGTTTGATGATGTCTCAGATCACTGCTAAGAGAGTCCAACGTATATTCTAAGTGGAAATATGAAAATATGACTCATGAAACCATTTCAGGAAGTGCTCCAATTAATGCCAAAAATTCTTATTAATTGGGAGAAAACTTCAGGGAAAACTTAACCTATTAAATAAAATTATGTTTAAGAAATGCATGTATCTTGACAGAATACTCATGTGAGAAAAAGCCAAGGAATTTGGAAATTTATGAAAGTCTCAGATCATACTTTCTTCATGAATTCTGATGATCATACTATATTTACTTGATAGAGCAGGGGGGAAATTAAGGAAATACTATCATCAAAGCTTACCAATCTATATTTAAATCTGTAAAACAGTTGCGACAAAAACTGTCTTAATTCAATCACATCAACTTAATGAGGCTACCACTAATTTACCATTGAAAGCGACTTACTAGCTCTGTGCCCTTGTGCAAATTACTTTACTTCTCTGTGCCTCGGGGTCCTCATGTGTAAAATGTAGCCCTTTCACAGAGGTATCTGAGGATCAGGCCAGTTAATGTATGCGGTGTTCAGAACAGGAAGCTCTCAAACGCTATAATGCTGCTGCTGCTCCCAAGTCTTGTCTCCGCAGCCAGCTTTACCGGATATTCCTCCTCTGCCCTTGTCTTCTCAGCCTGGGCTCTCCTGGGTGGCCCTGACCCACCCAGAGGGCTTCAACCTACCATTTGCTAGAGAACAGCTGAATCTCTCTCTATCCAATGCTAACTTCTTTTCCAGACTGCATTTCCAACTGTCTACCAGACATTTCCATTGGAATATATCATGGGCACCTGAAACTCAGTGGGTCTAAAAATCAAGCCCATAATCCTTCTGCTCTTGCCCCTTTCCTCTCCTTTAGTTTTTGTTAATGACATGACTATCTATCCTAAACCAAGCTAGAAACAACAGTTACTTTTAACTATATTATGTGCAACTTTCCCATTTAACTCAGCCCAGATCCTCTCACTTCCATATCCTAAGTATCTTTCAGAGACATCGCTCTCTTTTTGTCATCTCAGCTAGATTTTTTATATCTGTCCCTGCGATCTCTCTGCTTCCAATCATTCTCTCCTCCCAGGCCATCTTTCATTGGCACCAGAGTCATCTTTCTTAAAACATATACTGGATCGTATTATTCTCTACTGCTTGGGGGGAAGGACTCTACAGACCTACAGGTGAGTTTCAGAGCACCTGGGAACCTTTTGAAATTGAATACAAAAATTTGTGAGCCCTTGATTTAAAAAAAGGTCACTGCCTGATAGGACAATTTTTAAACTGTTCATCAGGGTACAATCTGCAACCTTAAATTGCATCTTAGTCACTCTCTTCATGTTCCACCCTGTTTTAGATACAGTGAACATCATACTTTCCTTCAAACATGCACATCAAATGCCATTTCACCTCCTCAAGCCTTTTGCACGTGCTATTCCCTCTACCTGTGATGCTCTTCTCTGCCTGTTGAGCACTTGAGCATCCTTTAAGTCCTGGCTCAGGTCTCAAATGTCACCTCTGTGAAGCCTTGCTCACGTGCACAACACTGCATGGACAACAAACGAGATGCTAAATAGATTTCTGGTGTCTGTATATCATACACTGGTCTGAAATTTCTTAAATTCAAAGCTTCATACTATACAAAATAAATAGCCTTAAATATTTAGACACACATTATGTTTCCTTAAGTCTAGGGACATCCTTGGATTTTAATGAGGTCAAGAGTAAAGACGTTGGAACCCAAGTGCCTAGGTTCAAAATCCTGGCTCAATTACCAGTAATGGGGCCCCAGGCAAGTGACATAGCTTCTCAATGCCTCAGTTTCATGATCTGTAATGATGGAGAGAATAACAGTACCTACCCTTCAGGATTATTCTGAAGATTAAATGAGTCCATGTGTATAGTACTATGTAAGTGCTTGTTGTTGTTATAATTATTTTCTAAATCAACGGCCAGGACCAGTGGCTCTAAGAGATAATCAGAGAGCAAAACTAATGGACCTTGCCACATAAGCCTCAAGCTTTAGTCAACTGAGTTAATTAGCCAGAGAATACTAACAATAATGGCCCTTTTCACTAATGTTTTTATGAACTGAAGTGTTCCAAGTCTACCCGATAAAATTCAGATGTTTCTCCTTTTGCCTCCACTAGCTAAAATTATCAGCTCAGAATATTTCCAAGGCACACCACAAGTAGACTAAAATAATTCCTTTGAATAGGAAAAGAGAAAAACAGAGTTGCTGTTTCCTGGGCAGCAAACTAATGAGCCACCTCATTGCTTATGAAGTGCCCAATATGAAGGGAAAATGCTAAGTAGGAAATTGAGAAGAAAGATAAAGGAGCTTAATGACTCAGCTTTCAAACAAACCAGCTTACTTGCCAGACATATGGGGTATTAGGCATTTTAGCACCACCCACCTGGTCAAAAAAAAAAAAAAAAAGGTGTGAAATGTAAATCCTAACATCATTGAACCTAGGGAGGAATCAAAATAAGTGCATGCTGTAACGATGTAGCTGACTTTCATCTGAGTGATAGGATTATGTGACATATTTGGCACAGCCTCTGTGGAAAATTTTCAGCAAAAAAAAGCCATTTGACCCAGACACATACTGCAGTTGCGTAACAGTAGTTTTTGTTCTCCAGCTAATATCGGAAACTAAGGAAGGAGAGAATAAAGCCCAATTTCCTTATCCTAGTATTAAAGGTCCTCCATGATCTAACTCCAACCAACTTTCCAACTTCATCTTCCATGATAGGCTCCTTGAAATCTTCTACTAAACACAAATCCTTGCAGTTCCCCCAAACATACCCACTCTTTGCCTATTCTATGTGTTTCCTCTAAAGAAAATAGTTTTCCTTACATTTCCAAAGTCTAAAGTCCATCCTTCCTTTAAACCCTGTGTGGATGACATGAAGCCACTTCCTATGGCTCAGCTAGAAGCAATTCTCCAGGTTCTCAACTTTCATAATCCTTGCTCAGCACCTCCTGGACTTTCCTCAGTCCATCTTGATCAGAGTTTTTGACACACATGTCTTTCATTCCCCAGAATGGATGGCCTCTGCAGGCAACACCCACACCTGCTCCATCTCTGTAAGCACAACTGCACCTGGCACACCTGCATATGGCAGTGTGCCCATACTTTTCGCTAATGTATACCAGAAGTATGCTAAAGTGTGCTAAAGCTCGCTGTGACTGATCATTGAAACCAGATGGACAGAACATGCATTCACACAAATTTTGCTGAAGAAAGGCTTCAGTTAAAAAGATATGCAATAAGATTTGTTTTCTTGTGAAGCAAGTTGAGATGAGAATTTTTTTTTTTCAGTCTTTATTGAGTTTTGTTACAATACTGCTTCTGTTTTATGTTTTGGTTTTTTGGCCATGTGGGATCTTAGGATGTGATTGCCCAACTAGGGATCGAACCCGCACCCCCTGCACTGGAAGGCGAAGTCTTAACCACTGGACCGCCAGGGTAGCCCCGGGAGATGAGAATTTTAATGTTGCTCCCAGGGCAAAGAAACCACCATTAACATTTACCAACTGGTGATTTGTCAACAACTACTAACAGTGGTGCTTAAAAAGCTTCCCTCCCATTTATATAAGTGATAATACACTTCCAAAGTTAGAGAAAGCATAAGATAGCTGGTCCTGTATTTCCCCTACTATAGACTCAAAGCACTACTTGCCTCTGGGCTTTGGAAAAGAGCCCTAGAGACCTGTGTACATAGTGATAATTTCAATCATCACATCTAATGCGCCTTAAACTCTAAATATTCAAGGACCAAAATCAGAGAATCTGATAAATAACAGAACCCACAAGTGCCAAGAGAGGGAAAGATTAACAAAAGAACCCCTAAACCCTGGCAGTCTGATATAGCTTGGGCAGAAGTTCACTAGTCCTAATAGGTCACTTGAATGGTGCTAACTGAAACACTTATTTGGATCACAAAAGAGAGGCTGACTTCACTCTGGGGTGATGCTCCAGGGCTGTGCTGCTTGGTATGTTCTTGCCAGACCACTGAACAGCTGCCCACTGTCCTATATTCACAGACGACACTTCTCTGCCGACTCAGTTCACAAACTGTTACATACGTGAGTTTTAATATGCACTCCTAAATATAAGTAATTTTCCAAAACCCCAAATCCTGAAAGAACAGATGACTTAAGTCCTAAACCCAGATGAAGAACATTTTTATAGGGACGTCTGGATTCAGAGTCATGCTAATAGGAAGTTTTCTGTTGAGTGTGCTCCCTGAGATGGTTTTCATATCAATGACGTTTGGAACATTCAGTCTCCAAGATCACGTTGCTGGTGTCTCTCAGATTACTGGAATGGCAATTGAATCCTTCGGGCAGGTAGCAGGAGACTCTTTTTTAACTTAAGCACTTTTACAATAACTATAAAATCACTATATGTTCTTTTACAGTACAAATATGTCCACCGCATACACACTGAGGTCAAAATAATATTAAAATCTGTTAACAAATTAGGTATACATTGTCAGTGGCATCACCATAAATTATACAGTGGTTCGAAATGATAAAATAGACCCTAAACAAGTGTAAGTTTTGTATATGTAATCTGTATTTTTTTCCATACACGGCTTAACTGAATCACCTTGGCCTAATTTCTCTTTGAGCCAGTCTCTTTTACCTCCTATGCTACTTTGATGGAATTACTTCAAGCTGCCCATTTCTTAGGCCTCTTGCTGTATCAATTCATCTAGATTTCTGTTTGGTTTCCACAGCGACTTACTTGTTTGCTCATCAGACCACAAAAAACTTTGACAACTAAATCAGGCCTATTAACATTCTTATGACTAAAGCTTCCTGTATTTAGATAGATGATACTGGCAGTAAAAGCAGAATAAATTTTAAAATGCTGAGACAGTGAACAATGCCATCCATTACAATTCAAAATTGTTCTGGGAATTTGATTTGATGTCATAGATGGATTAAAAAAAATGGATGGAGAAAGCAGGGTAGACTATGATATCACATAAACAGCAATTTTCTTTGAAATTGAGTGCTTCCTTTGGGCTCAAGTGGAAATCTGTGGCATCATGGAAAGAGCACGGGGCTTGGAGTTAAACAGGCTTACTTTAAATGCCAGTTCTAACTATGATGTTTTTTAGCTATGAAACTGGGCAGGTTACTCAGCCTATCTGATCTTCAATTTCCTCATCTGAGAAATGGGGATTTGGGCTCAAACAAAACCTAGTTCGAGTTGCTTTGGGGATTACAGATGATATATATTCAGGATCTAGTACTGCACGTATCCTATGAGAGATGTCCAAATGTTAATTATGTAGAGATTTTTTAACTCATAAATTTTCAGACTTCAGATATTCTTTAGTTCTCGTGACATACACACATAATTTACATAAAAATACACAGACATCATTGAGTAGTATATTTGGCTGCCAGTTTACATACCTTCTGATTCAGATCTACTGATATTAGATTTAAAATTTTTCTTTTGAAAAATTGAGATCTATGGGGCTTCCTTGGTGGCGCAGTGGTTGAGAGTCTGCCTGCCGATGCAGGGGACACGGGTTTGTGTCCCGGTCCGGGAAGATCCCACATGCCGTGGAGCGGCTGGGCCCGTAAGCCATGGCCGCTGAGCCTGCGCGTCTGGAGCCTGTGCTCCGCTAAGGGAGAGGTGAGAACAGTGAGAGGCCCATGTACCGCAAAAAAAAAAAAAAAAAAAAAAAAATTGAGATCTATGGATTATTCTAATACCTCTATAGGTCATACAGTCATCCGTCCATATCTGTGGGGCGCTGGTTCCACTCCCTGCGAATACCAAAATCCTAAGATGCTCAAGTCTCTTATATAAAATGGTGTAGTATTTGCATATAACTTATGCACACTCTCCTATACAGTTTAAATCATCTCTAGATTCCTTATAATATCTAACACAATGTAAATGCTACATAAATACAAGCAGACTTCCCTCGTTTTACTGCTCTTCACTTTACTGCACTTCGAAGATGCTGCATTTTTTGCAAATTGAAGGTTTGTGTCAAGCAAGTCTATGGGTGCCATTTTTCCAACAACATTTGCTCACCTCGTGTCTCTGTGTCACATTTTGGTAATTCTCGCACTATTTCAAACATTTTCATTATTATTATAATATTTGTTACGGTGATCTGTGATTAGCAATCTTTGATGTACTATTGCGAAAAAGATTGACTCACTGAAGGCTCAGGTGATGGTTATGAGTCTTTAGCAATAAAGGACTTTTAAATTAAGGTATGTACATCGTTTTTTAAAACATAATGCTGTTACACACTTAATAGACTACAGTAGTGTAAACATAATCTCTATATGCACTGGGAAGCCAAAAAAATTTGTATGACTCACTTTATTGCAGTGCTCTGGAACCAAATCCTCAATACCTCCAAGGTATGCCTGTAGTTGCCGGCACGCCACAAATTCAAGTTTTGCTTTTGAAACCTTCTGAAAAATTTTTTCCTTGAACATTTTCGATCTGTGGTTGGTCAAATCTGCAGATGCAGAACCTGCGGATATGAGGGCTGACTGTACTTTCTTCAGACTACAAATTTGCCATCCCAGTGAGAAATTACATGCAAAAGTCATTGAAATGTTCTTGTCAAATATCCAACTTCTATGAGGCTCTTAGAAATAAAGACTGAATTTAAGAGTTCAAAGAACCACAACTAATAGGTAACTGTCAGGCAGTAAGTGGCTAAGAGCCCAGTTTCTGGAACCATCTAGGTTCAAATTCCTCTCTGCCCCTCTCTAGCTGTGTGACCTTGGGAGAGTTATGTCTTTTCTCTGTTTTTTGGTTTCCTTATCTGTGAAATGGAGTGACTAAGAGTACGCATTTCATAGGGTTGAGGACTGAACAGGAATAGCTGGTACGTAAGAGCTGCCCGATGTCAGTTTTTTTTGTTTTGTTTTGTTTTTTCCGATGTCAGTTTTTATTATTAAAGCAGGTCTGTCCAACAGTCACACTACATATATATCCAGACTCAAATTTAACTCATGGTCATGCTTTGTGGTTTTCCTTGTTCATCCCCTTCCCCACAAAAAGAAAACAAGGGATCTTCCTTGATAAGAGAGACAAACTGAGGAATTTATTGGAAAGCATTCATGCTTAATTCCTGTCTTACTTGGTGCAGACCTGACCTGAGCCCACCCCCGACCTTGCTGCAGGGCCCTATCAGAGATTCCTCTCATGGTGCAGTCCACAACCTGTCCTAAGGAAGGAGTGTAGGGAAGCTCTGGTCATGAATCCATCCCGGCACCAGCCCCTGTGTTATTACGGGCCTTGCCCGACACTCTTAATTTTATTCAGCCGCAACAGAAGGACAAGAGTTCTTGGCATAGAGCAGACTCTCAATTAGGATTGTGGAATGAATGGCATCATGAAACTGACCAGCGATAAAGCTGGGAGCCTTGATAACTATAAAAGTCAGAATTAAATAATTGGTTGCCACAATGCTCTGCTGTTATATTTGTCTTCTTTCCTGAGCTATGGACGTATCTCAGGACCCACTCAGATACTGACTGAATGCCTACATTGTGTGGCCATGAGGGTTCATAATCTGGAAATATAAGCAATACTAACATTGGGAAAAACTCATTCCCTCCCTCAAGTTAGAATGACCAGAGTCTTTATACGTTTTGAATACACTTTACTGAAACCTATAAAACAGTTCAGAATCTGTATTTAAATTCTCTTACATTGCCGGTGGGAATGTAAATTGATATGACCACTTCAGAAAAAATGTCTGCTAAAGGTAATAATACTCTGTGACACAGAAATTCCACTCACGGATATATGTTCAAGAGAAGTGAGTGCTTATGTCTATCAAAAGGCAAATCTTTTAGCCCCAAACTTGAAACCCAAGTGTCCATTAAGAACAATACACAGAAATGAAAAAAAATCAACTACAGATGAAAGCTATTGCAACTACTAAAGCAACAACATGGGTGAATCTCAGCCCAAAGAGAACCACTGTACGATTCCATCTCTATGAAGTTCAAGGACAGGCTGAATTAATGCACAGTGACAGCAGTCAGTACGGTGCTTACTGTTGGGTGGTACAGACTGGGAGAGGCATGAAAGAACCTTCCAGTGTGCCAAAAATGTTCTATATCTTCATCTGGAGATAGTTTTGCGCATAGACATAGATATAGAAAATTAATTGAGTCTACTTTCAGAATCTGTATACTTTGCTATACATAAGTTAGAACCTTTTTAACAAATAAGCAAAAACACCACTCATTTGTTCATTCCAATGAACGCCTACCACGATGCCAAGCACTGCAAGCATGGTTCTCATTGTTACAGAGTTTGGATGCTACTGCAGAAAGTCTCTTCACTCTTCACTCTTCACTGGTAGTACTAATCACTTGGCAATAAATCATATACCAGCTTCTGACATCTCATCTGTACTTTTCTTCAGTTACTTGACATTTTATATTTTGCTTAGGTTTACAGCTAATCTAACTTAGTATGTAAATTCCTTGGTTGTTTTTTAATCTTGCTATGCCCTTGAATGCCAAGCACAGTCTTATACAGCGCAAGTGTTTGATAATTTATTAGCCTATCACATCATAGAACCTCTCTCTGACTCAGGTTTCCTGCCAAATGTTCTTTTCTCCAGGTTTTCACTTTTTCCACCACCTATGAAGCCTGAAGAGCTGTAAAACACTTAAGAGAGTACTGTTTATACTTACATATACTATATCTACCAGTAGAGTGGAGGATAGGGCTTCTTTTATTCTAAGTTTTCTTTCATTGACCCTTTCAACCTATAATAGATTGAAATTCATCCTATATAATTTCATCCTATTATAGGATCTTATAATAAGAATATGTAAGAGGTAAAGTGGGAAAAGTACAGACATAATCAATAAACTCATGTCATTGGGGAGAAAATGATAAGCCTTGCCCTGATAGCTTGCGATGCACTGGCAAAAACAAAAATAGCCATGCCTCTCTCTAGCTTCCCCTTTCTAGAGTGTTCACGGCCCTGCCGATGCCATATCTACCAACGTACCCAGAAAATACCCTTGAGAATGACATGCTGATTCATTTCCCTAGGATCTTTTTCTAAAGGTGACTTTTTGAAGGATCACTAATTTAAAAGAGCCAGGAAAAAGCATAAGCCCCACAACTGAATGTAGTTAACAATAGTTATCATTGTTCTCACAAAAAGGGCAAGAACAGTGGATTACTTTAGTTTCATAGTTTTCTCCTCTGTGGTCTTGTTAAATATAGCAGGTCTCACATGATTCTTGAAGCTAACTGTTATCACCTGAAGTCACAAGACTGAGGGTTGCATCTAGAAGTCTCAGCCTCTCTCTGTGTGTTAAGGTTTCATGTTGACTTTCCTGCCGACCTGCAGCATCGCAGCGACTGAGCACCATCTGTCCCCCAACAAGAGCTATGCCCACTTGAGAGACGCAGCAAGGTGATCAACCCCCAGCTTCGTGGCTTCCATGGGGCTTCTGTGATGGAGCATGGTGACTTGACAGAATCTGTTTCTGTTTGGTTCTTTCACTGGTATTCAAAGGGAGAAGCTCAAATGCTGCAGAGCTTTAAGGTCTGTCCTCTTCTAAGACACCTGCCCACTGTAAATCATGAGGTATGGTCCTGGGAACAATCATCACAAGTCACACTCCAGATTGTGATAGGTCGGTGTTACGTGCTGAATTGTCCAGTTCATACACTGAAGCTCTAACCCCCAGTGTAACTGTATTTGGAGATAGGGCCTTTAGGATGGTAAATAAGGTTAAATGAGGTCAAAGAGTGGGCTCTAATTTGATAGGACTAGTGTCCTTATAAGGAGAAGAGATACCAGAGATCAATCACCCCCACCCCAGCACACACAGAAGCCATGTAAGGATACAGTGAGAAGCTGTCTACAAGCTGGAAAGCGTCCTCACAAGAAAGCAGCCCCGATGGCACCTTGATCTTGAACTTGTAGCCTCCAGAACTGTGAGAACATAAATTTCTGTTGTTTAAGCCATCCAGTCTGTGGTATTCTGTTATGGCAGCCCTGGTAGACTAATAGAAGCAGTAAAGAGCTGTGGGGTTAGCACTGTCCCGTGAAAATCAGAGAACATGTATACAGTGGTTCATTGGGCTCAATGTGGTCCTTGAATCGCTTGGGCATACAAAAGCATTTCACGTAAGACCCACTCTTAGGATTGAAACCAGAATTCTGAACAGGCAGGCCCTACAAACCTTGGTGTGATTTGCCCTTGCCTCATCCCACAGCATGTCTATCGCTCTTCCATTTAATTGTTTAAGCACATTCTGTTTTCTCTGCCTGGAAAACACATCTTTCCCTTTCTTTATCATCTAGTTAATCCCAAATCAGCCCAACTGTCAGCTCCCCAGGGAAGTGTTCTCTGATCCTGCAGGCAGGGCTGCCTCTCTCTGTCACAGTCTCACAGCACCCACATTTTTGCTTCAGCACTTTATCACAGTTTGCAATTAGAGATTTCTGTGATTTCTTTTGAAGCACATGTTTTAACCACTAATCTGTAAGCTTCCCAAGACTACACGGTGCTGAAGTATCTGCAGAACAAAGTGGGGAAGGAAGGGAAAAAAGAAGGGAGAGAGGGGAGGAAAAGAATAAAGGAGGGAAGAAGAGCAAGAGACAAAGAAAAGGGAAGAGAAAGGTTTGAGAATACAGAGCATCGTCCACGTCTGTCGGGCTGCTGTAACAAAATACCAGACTGCGGGTCTTGGACAAAAAACATTTATTCCTCGTGGTTCTTCTGAAGGCTGCAAAGGCCACGATCAAGGTGCGGGCAGATTCAGTGTCTGGTGAAACCCCCCCATCCTGATTCATGGACCACCATCTTCTCCCTGTGTCCTTACAAGGTCGAAGGGTGAGGGGCTCTCTGGGGTTCCTTTTATAAGGAAACTTAATCCCTTTCATGAGGGCTCTAAGCATTTCCCAGAGGCCCCACCTTCCAATCACCTTGGAGGTTAGGATTTCAACATGGATTTCGGGGGGGACACATGCAGTCTACTGCATACGTGCTTCAGTCCTGTCAGATTTAGGTCAATGGCAGGGGAAGGAATGCTGACCTAGGTCACACTAGCCACTAAAATGTTGCTATGCTTACAAAAGCTGGCCTAAATGTTCTAAGTCAAAGCCACCAGAAAAGAGTCCATGACCACTAATACAGCTGTGGGACAATCATTCAATCCTGGAACTTGAAAAACGGCATGAACTAAATTAAAGTGTACAGTACAAACTTCGGGGGCTGTATTTAGTTATTTTACATATACACACACACTTTTTTAAAGGAAACAAATAATCAGTATAAAACTCTAAAAAGTAAAATATAAAACAAAAACAAAACACTGTGCCCCACTGATAACAGTCTTCACACTCCCTGGAGGTCTACACCAATGATTCCCAACCGAAGGCCCAGGGACCCCTTGGAGATTATGAGATTATTTCGGGGCGGGGAGGGCCTCACAAATGCACCTACGAGCAAGTATTGCCTGTAGACTGAATACATTAAACCCAATTATTACCATGTTGAAAGCCATGAAATTCTGTGTGTTTAAAGAGTCCTCAACATCCACATAGTTCAAAGTCACACAGTTCAGAAATTACGTAGAGTCGGTCCTGTTCCCCATGGCACTGATGGAAAAAGTACACCTGTGAAATGTGCCCTTATTACTCTGAGCCAAAACTGTTTCCAATCTCCTTACAGAATTCACAAGGCATGCAAGGAGGTATATGGTCAGTACTCACTAATCAACATTTGTGAATGGCTATAAGGTCTTAAAAGGAGATGATGTCCTATAAATCCACAGAGTTCATGGGATGGTCAGTTTGGACATTTACATGACAGAATGATCAAGTAATTTCAAGGACTTAATTTACTTTTTTTCATGTTTAGGGATTTTACTTTCCCCTGGTTAGATAATTACCAAAACTCAAGAATAACTGGAAGATCTTACGGAACAAAGCAACTGGCATTCATGAGTTAGAAGAGTACAAAAGTAGTTCCCTGGAGGTCCAGTGGTTAGGACTCGGCACTTTCACTGCCATGGCCTGGTTGAATCCGTGGTCGGAAAACTAAGATCCCACAAGCCATGCAGTGTGGCCAAAAAAAAAAAAAAAAAAGAAGAGTGCATGAATTGTGTCCCAACACAACTGTTGGTCATAAGGAAAGGAGGCCCTGCACCTGTACCGGAGAGCTCCCTGAGCATCATGTTACCATGTCACAGTCCCCCTTTTTATCCTAAATATGGGCTTAGTGTGACTCTGGCCAGCAAAAGAGGTAAAAGCGCTTGCCAAAAGGCTACACTGTCAGAGGCTTCCTGATATCCTGAAGCCAAGTTTAAATTTATCATCATCATTTTAGAAGATACTGAGAATTTTCGGTGCCTCTTCTGAATAATGCATACACATATATATTTCAGTATCTCTGCAAGCCCTTAAGCTTTCCAACCAAGATGTGGAAGACAGAGAGAAAGACGCAATCACCAAGCATCCCAATACAGCTCAAAACACACTGACCAGGGATTGAATGTCTGGGTGCCTAGTCACAGCTCTGCTGCTTCAAAGTGTGTCACTCTGTGCAAGTCATTGAGAAGCATTGCTGAGGCTTGGTCTCTTTATTTATAAACTGAGGATGTGAGGCAACCAGATGATGGCAAAGCTCCTTCCAGCTCTGACAGACTATTCTATGTGTACTTTTGTCCAGGATCACACTAACACTTTGCTTTTGGAGAAACCCATTATAGAACTAGTTCTCATTTCATAACAGCTTTAAAAAAAAAAGGTTAAAAAATAAATATTATTTTTTAAATCCATTTCCATTATAAGTTTGGAACTATATCTACAAAATACTGAATCTTGAACTTCTGATAAAACAAGGGATAATCAAGTACCAGGTGCTGGGTATATCGGGTGTTGTATGGGATGCAGACATACTTTCTCCAACTCCGAATTTCAGCTGTATTTGATTCACCACCTCTATTTTATATTTTCCCAATTCATTAATCCCAAGAAACAGTGAGAGATACAGAAACTCAAAAGTTCTAATTTCTTTGTACCACTTTTTCCACAAACTTTTAAAAATTAAGACTTTATTTTTTAGAGCAGTTTTAGGTTCGCAACAAAACTGAGGAAAAAATACAGAGATTTCCTATATACCCCCTGCAGCTGCACAGGCAGAGCCTCCCCATTAGCAACATCCGCCCCCCCGCCCCAGACTGGTACCTTTTTTACAACTCATGAACCTACGCTGACACTTCATAATCACCCGAAGTCCATAGTTTACATTATGGTTCACTCTTGCTGTCCATTCTATGGGTTTGGGCAAATGTATGACACGTATCCACCATTAGAGTATCTTACAGAGTATTTTCACTGCCCTAAAAATCCTCTGTGTCCACCCGTTCATTCCTCTTCACCTCCCAACCCTTGGCAACTACTGTTCTTTTTATTGTCATCATAATTTTGCTTTCTCCAGAATGTCATATGATTGGACTCATACAGTATGTAACCTTTTCAGATTGGCTTCTTTCACTTAATAATATGCATTTAAGGTTCCTCCACGTCTTTTCATGACTTGATAGCTCATTCTTTTTCAGTGCTGAGTGACATGCCATGGTCTGGATATACCAGTTTATTTATCCATTCACCTACTGAAGGACATCTTGGTTGCTTCCAGGCGTTCACAATTATGAACAAAGCTGCTATAAACATCCCTGTGCAGGCTTTTGTGTGAACATATGTTTTCAAGTCCTTTGGGTAAATACTAAGGAGTGTGATTGCTGGATTGTATGGTAAGAGTATGTTTAGTTTTGTAAGAAACTGCCAATCTGTCTTCCAAAGTGGCAGATACCATTTCTGTATTCCCACCAGCAATGAATTAGAGTTCCTGTTGTTCTACATCCTCACCAGCATTTGGTGTTATCAGTGTTTTGGATTTTGGTCCTTCTAATTGGTGTGTAGAGGAATCTCATTGTTGTCTTAATTTGCATTCCCCTGAGGACATATGATGTGGAGCGTCTTTTTTTTTTTTTTTTTTTTTGTGGTACGCGGGTCTCTCACTGTTGTGGCCTCTCCCGTCGCGGAGCACAGGCTCTGGACGCACAGGCTCAGCGGCCATGGCTCATGGGCCCAGCCGCTCCATGGTATGTGGGATCTTCCCGGACCGGGGCACGAACCCGTGTCCCCTGCATTGGCAGGCGGACTCTCAACCACTGCGCCACCAGGGAAGCCCAATGGAGCATCTTTTTGTATCTTATTTGCCATCTGTATATCTTCTTTGGTGAGCTGTTATAGTCTTTGGCCCACTTGTTAATCAGGTTGTTTGTTTTCTTATTGCTGAGTTTGTAAAGAATTCTTTATATATTTTGGATAACAATACTTTATCATAAGCGTTTCTTACAAATATTTTCTCCCAATCTGTGGTTTGTCTTCTCATTCTCTGGGCATTGTCTTCCACAGAGTAGAAGGTTTTAATTTTAAGGAAGGCCAGTCTCTTCCATCTTTAGTCCATTGGAGCCCATAGCCCTAGAGAGGGAGGCTATTACGTTATTTTTTGTTGAAATATTGAAAGGAAACCAGTCCTTATAACGTTGCATTTCACTGATGCCTACTTCAAAATATTAACATTTCTTCTTTAAAAATGAATACTAAGTTTAAAGAAACACAATAACACTTCATTTATGTATCCTGATTCATGAAATGCTCCCCTTGGAGACAGATTCTAAATAATAATAATGAAATGGAGTTTTGCTAACATTTTGATACTAACCTTAAAAGCCGGTAACATTTGCATTTTTTTCCCATCCAAAACAATTCTCTTTTGCAACATGCATTAAGGAAAATTTAATGCTCAAAGAACTGGGGATATTTAACATATTTATTTCATTTACTGTAGATATTCAATTTGAAAACAGACATACTTTCAAGAATGGCGGTTTTCTTTGTTTTGTTTTGTTTTGCGGTACGCGGGCCTCTCACTGTTGTGGCCTCTCCCGTTGCGGAGCACAGGCTCCGGACACGCAGGCTCAGGGGCCATGGCTCACGGGCCCAGCCGCTCCGCGGCACATGGGATCCTGCCGGACCGGGGCACGAACCCGTGTCCCCTGCATCGGCAGGTGGACTTTCAACCACTGTGACACCAGGGAAGCCCAAGAATGGTGTTTTAAACATGTATGGGCAGAGTTTTTCTAGCAAAGCAAAAAAAGAAATTTACCTCTGCATTTAATTCTGAATCTCCCTATGGAGTAAGTAAAGTAATTCAAGTTTCTCTAATTATGATAACATGCATACATGCAATGTTTTGCCTTAGATATTGACTGTATACATGAACACATACGCCTTCCAGACTAAACTGGGGATGCTAAAGCCTGGGCTTCTTGCCTCCACCCTGTATAATACAAAATACTAGTCCAAATGTCCTACATATTGCCTCTCATTAAATAAAAATAACAGCAACATTAAAGTTAAGATCAGTAGGAGAAATCTGACAAAAATGATGACCAAGAGCTCTTTTGACCAAAAAGGAAAACCAGAACCACCATGCGTGTAAGGGGCTTGTCGGCAGTTAACTTTGCCCTGTTTTCACATACCAAATTTCTCACTGCTAGAGATAAAAGCCTTTTTCCAAGAAAAAGTTCAAAGTGAGAAAACAGTTGCAGGAGGGTCAACTAAAGTTGAAACTTGCTCTATACAAAATTCTCCGTTTGAACTGCTGTAATCTGTTTTCTGATCTCTTCACTTCACACAAATCACTTCACATCGAGGCCTCCAGACATTTCTGTACTGCTGAGGCCAGTTAACTAATATTTGAGATTCACCTTCCTGAACCTCTTCTCTACTCAGACAGGTTCAAACTTAGCTTTTATGAAAGGGCAAAGGAATAGGTAGAAAAACAGACCAATGAAACTTCAAAGCTTCATTTCTATTTTAAGATCCCTCTGCAGTTCTATTTTCCATAATTTCATTATTTCGTTAGCGCCTTTTACATTGTCTTACAAGCCCTTGCTTATTCACCCCATTCTTTTCCACCTAATCATCATTTTTTCATAATCTTCAATCTGAATTAGAATTATCAGTATGAACTCACGAAGCAGTTTACGTAAAGGTAAAATTTCCTAACTTTATCCTCTGAAAAGGCCTATAAATAATGACAAACCAAGTAGTGATCTCTACCGCTAGTGTTAATACTGTGTCTTGAAATACAATTTCCGTTAAAAGGAACCAGAATTCCTTGGAGAAGCAGCTGATTTCAGGTCTGGAAACAAAAGGTACAATGAGCTAGGAACATCTTGTTATCAAAGACCAGCAGGACCATATTATAAATAAATAGAAATATAGATAAATGGATGATTGATTGATGCATACATGCATAGGTACATACATACATACCATATATGCAGCTCAGAAGCCAACTGGAAGAGGCTCCCCTGGCCAAAACTGGACAATTTGATCATCAAAATAATTACTGCAAATGGATTGAAACATATCAAATGTGTTTAAATCCCAAAGTTCATTATGATCTTTTTTTTTTAACATCTTTATTGGAGTATAATTGCTTTACAATGGTGTGTTAGTTTCTGCTTTATAACAAAGTGAATCAGTTATACATATACGTATGTTCCCATATCTCTTCCCTCTTGTGTCTCCCTCCCTCCCACCCTCCCTATCCCACCCCTCCAGGCGGTCACAAATCACCGAGTTGATCTCCCTGTGCTATGCAGCTGCTTCCCACTAGCTATCTACCTTACGTTTGGTAGTATATATATGTCCATGCCTCTCTCTCGCTTTGTCACAGCTTACCCTTCCCCCTCCCCATATCCTCAAGTCCATTCTCTAGTAGGTCTGTGTCTTTATTCCTGTCTTACCCCTAGGCTCTTCATGACATTTTTATTTTAATTCCATATATATGTGTTAGCATATGGTATTTGTCTTTCTCTTTCTGACTTACTTCACTCTGTATGACAGACTCTAGGTCTATCCACCTCATTACAAATAGCTCAATTTCGTTTCTTTTTATGGCTGAGTAATATTCCATTGTATATATGTGCCACATCTTCTTTACCCATTCATCCAATGATGGACACTTAGGTTGTTTCCATCTCTGGGCTATTGTAAATAGAGCTGCAATGAACATTTTGGTACATGACTCTTTTTGAATTATGGTTTTCTCAGGTATATGCCCAGTAGTAGGATTGCTGGGTCATATGGTAGTTGTATTTGTAGTTTTTTAAGGAACCTCCATACTGTTCTCCATAGTGGTTGTACCAATTCACATTCCCACCAGCAGTGCAAGAGTGTTCCCTTTTCGCCACACCGCCTCCAGCATTTATTGTTTCTAGATTTTTTGATGATGGCCATTCTGACAGGTGTGAGATGATATCTCATTGTAGTTTTGATGTGCATTTCTCTAATGATTAATGATGTTGAGCATTCTTTCATGTGTCTGTTGGCAGTCTGTATATCTTCTTTGGAGAGATGTCTATTTAGGTCTTCTGCCCACTTGTGGATTGGGTTGTTTGTTTTTTTGTTATTGAGCTGCATGAGCTGCTTCTAAATTTTGGAGATTAATCCTTTGTCAGTTGCTTCATTTGCAAATATTTTCTCCCGTTCTGAGGGATGTCTTTTGGTCTTGTTTATGGTTTCCTTTGCTGTGCAAAAGCTTTGAAGCTTCCTTAGGTCCCATTTGTTTATTTTTATTTTTATTTCCATTTCTCTAGGAGGTGGGTCAAAAAAGATCTTGCTGTGATTTATGTCATAGTGTTTTGCCTATGTTTTCCTCTAAGAGTTTGATAGTGTCTGGCCTTACATTTAGGTCTTTAATCCATTTTGAGCTTATTTTTGTGTATGGTGTTAGGGAGTGGTCTAATTTCATACTTTTACATGTACCTTTCCAGTTTTCCCAGCACCACTTACTGAAGAGGCTGTGCTTTCTCCACTGTACATTCCTGCCTCCTTTATCAAAGATAAGGTGACCATATCTTAAAAAAAAAAAAATTATTGGTCACCTTTAGAGGAGGCCAGCTAACCAACTCATTTTGAAACTGGCAAATATAGGGAAAGAATCAGCATTTACCCTGCTTTTCTATTACAAGCCATACCTCAGGATATTGAGGCCTCGATACAAAACAGTTTCTCTTTATAGTAGCTAATAATTTATTCCAGCTAATAATTGAAGAAAAATGTTAGAATTAGAAGAATGCCATTCTTTATCTCCTAGTGAATGAATGGGACCTCAGCAATGATCATCGATGGCTGCTATGATTACCAGAAGCCAGTTACATCCTTCAAAAGTTTAATATGGGGAAACGAGTCATCGAGTATCGACTCAAACTTAAAACACACAGCGAAGGGAATAAAGTCAAAGTTATTCTGACCTTTCAGGCTCTCTTCTTTCCAATCAATTAAAGAAACTATGAATCATTCAGCAACATCAGTGTGTAAACTTTCTTTGGGAAAGGAACTGCTGCCTGTCAAAGGAGCCAGAGGCATCTGTAAATTAGTCCTTCCTTGAGTTCACTGCTCTACTTATGAGCCTTCCCTATATAAATTCTTAAACATTTCTTCCCTAAAAGCTAAGAGTCATTCTGCCTTTTTAAAATTTTTTGGGTCTATGTTGGCCTTTTCTAACCTAAAACAGAGATAACTGAGTTAAAGAATTCAAAGAAAATTCCCTACAGAAGAAAAACACATTTGGATCTAATTCTACTACTGAGTCCTCACTGATTTCTTATAAATAAAATGAAATGAAAAGCAAGATCTGGATAGAGTAATTGAAACTATTTTGATCATTTCTCTTCTACTTAATTTGCAAAACTGAACCATTAAGTAATCTAATTATAAATGATGAGACAGGTAAATGACTTTCTGGATCTTACAATTATCAGTACTTGACTGTAAAAACTCAGCACAGCCTCAAAGGGAGTTTGATCAAGAGGGCGCCAAGAACATATAGGCAGATACATTAGGAGAAATTAGTTGAGGACCTGAGGGGTGAGGATGCATGCCTTAGAAGCAAATGACTAAGTTAGCAAACTATTTCATGGTAAGCACCTCCTCCAACACCAACCCTCAGAACAGAATCAGCTGTCATTGAAGAGAATGATGGATCCTCCATATGTAAAGAAAAATTGTTCATGTCTATCATTCAGGGAATCATCTTTCTATAACTGTGAGATGAAGATATAGCTCCCATCTGAACCAACAGCACTGAACTCTAGGTCATGAGACTAGAGCTTCACAGCCATGATGCTGAACAAAAGAAGCCAGACTGAGAGATTCTACTCCTATGAAGAGTTCAAGAACAAGCAAACTAGTATCAGGTGAAAAAAAAATCAGAACAGTGGTTACCTAAGACGGATGGGGAGTTGACTGAGAAGGGGCATGAAGGAACCTTCTGGGAGATGGAATTATCATAATAGGGCTGTAAATTACACAGGTATATCCATTTGTCAAAACTATACAGCTAATTGTTGAGGTTGGGTGATGGGTACATGGGGATTCACCATACTATTATTCTGTTTACTTTGTACATGTTTGAAACATTCCAATGTTTTTTTTAAAGACTACAGGTCTTTAAAAAAAATTCGAACTTAAATCCCCTCTCCACTACTTAGTAGCTATTGGGTCTCTGGACCTTTTCTGAACCTCATTTTACACATCTATAAGCTGGAGATAACAAGCCCTGCACACCTCACTCAAAACAGCCCTGGGTTGTTGCTAAGTATCAAGCAAGGCAATGGATATAAAAGTAACTTCTAAACTGTAAGGTAATAAATAAATATAGAAAATTAATAATAATTAAGATTTGTAATTACTAACAGACCACATTCCATCCCGAATGTTTGAAGAGAACATTAACATATTTCTTTCAACAGAAACATGAGGTGTAGACACTCGTTTTTCAATAATTCCTGTCTGAAAAAAACAGTAATAGAACTGATAAGTCAAAAATATGTATAGCACAAATCCTATTTATATTTGGTTACAAAATATACTGTATGATTTATTTTGCATCATAATGCAAAAATTTAGGCCTTTAGGAAAAGTTTGAGTGTCTTGTGCCCATATTAACTTGATGGCTGAGAGAAGATGCCTAAAACCACACCGCAGAAGAAGATGGTTTAGGATTTTAAATGATGTCGATAATTCACAAATTCAAAATTGAGAATGAACCCTTATGAAATCCACTGAAGCCTGCCCATCCAGAACAATGCTCATTAGTTCATATAAAAAATCACAGCATTAGGAATAAGAAACATTAAATTCTTAATGCAAATTGATTATACTTAGAAAGCTAGATGTTAAACTTCTGGCTCTCCAATGTTAAGGCACATATATATTCAACTCAAGGAAGCCCAGTGGACATCTCGGCTTCATTTATTTATTTTTTTAAACCTGTCTATTAGGCTAACCTTACAACTAGTACAAAATAGAACTCAAAGAGAGGGGGCAGGGGAGAGAGGGAGTGTGTTTGTTTTCCCGGTGTGATTCTATTCTAACATCCCAGGCTAATCTCCAAGAGCCAAGATGTACCCTGAGAAGACAAACAGGCTGGCCTGGTGTGCTGCTGTAGGACCAAGTTTCAAAGTAAATAAGCATGTCAAAGCGATGTTTTAAATAAGCACATTCTCGTTCAAAATATATTTAAAAGAAAATCACTTAGATAAATTCTTTTGCATTAATCTTATCTTCAAATAATAGATGTATGTACCAAGTGCCTATTTGCAGTGTGCCACTGTCTTCTAAGATCTGGTTTAGGGGAACATGTTCCTTTCAGTTCATTCTCCATCATGGCCTTTAGTTCTGCATGAAGTGACCTGGTGAGCTCCTCAGGTGGCCTCAAACACCACAGCCGTTTTTTTCCATGACTTCCCTAAAAAGTGATGGCTAGGGACTTCCCTGGTGGTCCAGTGGTTAATTAAGACTTTACCTTCCGATGCAGGGGATGC
Organism: Stenella coeruleoalba; assembly: GCF_951394435.1. Taxonomy (NCBI): domain Eukaryota; kingdom Metazoa; phylum Chordata; class Mammalia; order Artiodactyla; family Delphinidae; genus Stenella; species Stenella coeruleoalba. Next base: position 73,453,705 of record NC_137151.1, on the reverse strand, counting down.
AGGTTCAATCCCTGGTTGGGGAGCTAAGATCCCAAGTGCCTCGCCGCCAAAAACCAAAACATAAAACAGAAGCAATATTGTAACAAATTCAGTAAAGACTCTCAAAATTGGTCCACATCAAAAAAAAATCTTAAAAAAAAAAAAGTGCCTGTTAACCCTGCCAACCGCTGGATTTCAGGATGGCCCTAGGAAGACCCTCTGAACTGCTGCTGAATATGAAATTACTTAACAAAATCATGATTGAAACTGTCCACTTCTTATTCCTTTGTTATGGTAAAGAACATTGCACAACACCTCTGTTAAAGGGCTGGTCGATTCAAGAAAAACCAAGGCTTGAAGCTAAACCCCCGCCCCCTCCAGCTATCATCCTGTTAGCAAAACCTTCACATTCTAGTTAAAGTTAGGTTCTAAGTTTATATTTCCCCTTACAGTTTAACATCTCCTATCCATAGAAAGGATCTTTTCTCTAAGAGGCTATGCTGCTTTCTCTAAACACCAGCTCTTTGCTTTTTTTTTTTTTTCCTCTAAAACATCACAAGGCTGTACAGCTTTTCTGCCAAAGAGAAAAGCCTCCCAATGTCCATAAAACCATGTAACTGCCCGTGTGGTCCACCAAGTCAAGGAGCTTCGCTTCTCAACTGCTTACCCAATTCCTGATTGCCACCTCTTGTAGCAGAGAAACCAGACATCAAGGTCAAACCTCAGGATGATGTGAACACCAAGGCTTGAATAGATTCATCCCAAGGATTTTGGACCAGATGACTTCTTCAAAGGTCATTTTTAACAATTAAGTCCTATCATATAGGAGGAAACACTGACAAGTGGGAGGACAGAGGAATTTAGTGAGAACAGGGTGTTTGAAAAGGAAGCTCTACAGGACTTCAGACTGAACCATTCCTCTGTCATCCCCCTCCTCCAAATTAGTTCACTTTATCGAATCTGTCCCCACTTTTCCCCTAAACCCAGGCCCAGATCTCACACTGTGAATGAAGGAAATGAAGGTGAGGGGCTGAGTAATTTGGTAAGTAAGCCTCAAGACAACCTCCGTAGTGCTAACTACCCAATCGATGGAACAAAACTCTGTATTACAGAGTCTCAGCCAGTGGAAAGTAATGGTGTCCAGACCGGAGAGTTACCTCCTTGAAAACTTCTGTTTCAGAGAACACCAGCGAGTGCACATTACAAAACAGCAGGCCCCAAAGCTTTGCACAATCACCTGGGGACACTGTTTAGAAATACTAATACCTGAACCCCAACCCCCGAACCCCAGTCCTACTGATTCAGACTCTCTGGTATGGGCCTGGAAATTAGAATTTTTAGTAAGCTCTCCAGGTGGGTGCTAGGATTTGCAAGCTAGCCAATTCTGATAGCCATCATGGCTAGTCTTTCTCAATTTTCATCTTGTGTTCTCTCAGTAGAGTTGCCAAATAAAATACAGGACATCTAGTTAAATCTGAATGTCAGACATGGAATCGTATAGTATAAGTATGTCTCAAATACTGCATTTAATACTACAATTTTATACTAAAAAATGATCCCTTGTTTGTCTGAAGTTCAAATTTAACTTGGTATCCTATATTTTTATTTGCTAAATATGGCAACTGGTAGCCCCACCTCCACTACAATGATGGATAAAATAAACATGCACATGGGCTTCCCTGGCGGCGCAGTGGTTGAGAGTCCGCGGGCTGATGCAGAGGACATGGGTTCGTGCCCCGGTCCGGGAAGATCCCACATGACGCGGAGCGGCTGGGCCCGTGAGCCATGGCCACTGAGCCTGCGCGTCCGGAGCCTGTGCTCCGCAACGGGAGAGGCCACAACAGTGAGAGGCCCGCGTACAGAAAAATAAATAAATAAATAAATAAACATGCACATAAAAAAAATAACACAAACTGTTATATCCACTTCTGATTTGCTAGCTCTGAATTTATCCCTTCAGAATATATAGCATGTAGATAATACAGCAAAATAAGAAAATGAGTATGGTGATATTAATCAAATAGCCTCAATTTCCCCAACTGTGAAAGAGTTGGACCAGATCTAAAATTCCTTTAAACCACTGAATTATTAACAAACCTTTACTCATATCAAATTTTGTCATCAATGTCTGAAATTCTCATGAATCCTGGAAGAAGTTTCTTTACAAAAGCAAATAACCAACCAACTCAATTTGTCATCCATTTCTACTTCTCCCTCAAAAGCAATTCCTGAAACCTATTTTTGCACAACTCATCAGTGGTGACAACTTCTCTTCTTCGGTGTTTTGAATGTTCTCTAATATGTGCTACCTTCTACAGATTCTGTCTACAGTCCCTATATCAGAAATGCTCAGGACTTACAGAGAAACTAGTGCTCCCTCATACTGATCTCACCAGGGGCCATGATTACACATGGTAATCCCTGATGTACTGTTTACCAAAAGCTCATATTATTTTAGCAAAGATCAAAAATTATTCTAAGATAGAGTTGTGCCATGAATTCATCAGGTCAGGAAGGAATGAATAGTAGACATCTAATTCATGCTGACTAAACACAGTCTATAGTATTAGCACTAATCATAAGGAATGGGGTAGGAACTATGCCTCTCTGCATATCTAAATTAAGTTCTATTCAAATGGTCTCAAGTAACCAATGTTTATCTGTGACGCAGATGGCATCTAACTTGGTCATAGTTAACAAAGACTCCCGAGGTCCTCTCTAAAATCTGAGTTTAGGCACTGACCATATGAGAGCAAGTCTCCTATTTTTTGTTTCACTCAAATCATCTCCCCTGCTTTAACTGTTTTGGTTTGGGCAATCATGCTAATTATGTCAACACACTATGGTCCATGGGTCAAATCTTGCCCTCTGCTTATTTTGTAATAAAAGTTTTATTGGCCTACAGCCATGCCCATTTACTTGTGTAGTGTCTATGGCTGCTTTCACACTACAAAGGCAGAGTTGAGTGGTTGGCAACAGACGGTATGGCTCATGAAACTCCTAATATTTACTATCTGGCCCTGCTGTAAATTTTGCCAATCCCTGTTGCAGATGACTAACGTTAACCCCATATTTAAAAAGGAGAAATGAAGTGATAACATTCAAGGCTCTACACCTTTTGGGCAACAATTTTCTAAAAATGCATGGTAGCTTTCCAGTGCACGAGTTATTTCCAATGCAATCAAGAACTCAGTCTTTGCAATCTCTCAAGTGTCCAGCAAACATTTTTGGTGTTAGTAGCTCATATGGTTAAGTGCAGTTTCAACAGAACACTGCTCTTTGGTCTCAGATATTCTTAAGAATCCAAAGGATAAACGTGCAGGCGCGGAAATATGAGAAAGCACATTTCTTTCTGCTCAGAGTCCAGCATTTCAAAGGGTGAGATTACACAATGACAACCACATGTGTAGGATGGCTGCTGCCACCATTATTTGTAGTCTGATGAGGGAAATGCGGTAGAACAGGAATACAGAAATCGTCTCCATGTGGCGCCAGTGCCTATGAGGGGACTGTCATTAAATTTAGAATTTAAATCAACACAGTTCTTCTGTGGCTTCACCGCTTTAGGCAGGAAGAGCGCGTGATCAGAAAAAACTGCCTTCAAAACCGAAACTACTGCGAGCCTTAAAAGGTCCCCACACAGGTGCCTTGTAGGACAGACTGGATTGCCAGAAGGACATACTATGGTTTCTGAACGCCCCCTCCTCCGCAGTAATCAACCCTGAAGGCCCCTTGTAACCTCCTTTCTGCTCCCACGGCAAGCCCTTGTAAGCAGACACGGCACACCCACAGTTAATGAAATTTTATGCCACAGAAAATTAAACACAGATATTCCAATAGTTGAGAGGAGCAGGAAGAAGAAGAAAAGAAACCCATAGTAACTGTTGCTAAGTTCAGCTTTACAATATTGACAGAGTAGAGGGCTTACCAAATAAAAACTTTAAGAACCGGTTCTAATTCAATCCTTCAACCCCTATGAGGGATCACAATGGGCTCTCCCACTGGGACAGAAGCAGAGCTGTGGCTCTTTCTACCCTCCTTTGATTCTTACTCCCCCGCTATGGACCATCTTTCACTCCCTGAGCCCACCACTCCCTTGTTTGCCTAAACGTGAGTCCCAGGCCTTCAGTCCTTGGGCTCCGCCTGGACAAACAGAGAATCAAATACACATCCTCACCCCTGTACGGAGAAAGAGACATCTCAGCTCATCTCCCTTCCAGGCACGGCCTGGAAGGAGCTCAATATATTTATACTTTCTTTTTTCACTCAAATATTTGTTGAATGTCTCCTATCTGCCAGAGATTGTACTTAGGGTTGAGGTTCAAAGGTGAACAAAATAGACACAGCCCCAGCCTTCTCAGGGCACTGACAGGTGGGGCGGCACAGGGAGGAAGGTATCAGATAAATAATTCCTCAGAGTCCAAGATTATATTATAAATGAGTCTAAGTCTAAGATTATGAGTCTATAAATCGTATTCGGTACATGAGGGTGAGGAGGAGAAGTCTGAGAACATAAGGGAGAAGCCTCATTTATATCAGGGGCCTGAGAAGGCTTCTGCTCAGTGGAGGTACATTTAAAATGAATTCAGAGGGGCTTCCCTGGTGGCGCAGTGGTTGAGAGTCCGCCTGCCGATGCAGGGGACACGGGTTCATGCCCCGGTCTGGGAAGATCCCACATGCCGCGGAGCGGCTGGGCCTGTGAGTCATGGCCGCTGAGCCTGCATGTCTGGAGCCTGTGCTCCGCAACGGGAGAGGCCACAACAGTGAGAGGCCCGCGTACCGCAAAATAATAATAATAATAATAAATAATAAATAAAATGAAATCAGAAAAAGGAACGGGAGTTGTTCGGGTGAAGAAAGGAGCTGAGGGGTATTTCAGACAGAAGGAATAGCCAAGTACAGAAGCCCTAAGGAAGAGAAGGTGTGGCCTGGTCAAGGGAGATGTGAGTGAGGCCGGGAAGAGAAGCAGCACCTTCTAAAACAGAGCGGTGATTTTTATTCATTCTAAATACAATGGGAGGCTATGAACAGGGCAGTGAAGGATTAGATCTGCATTTGTAAAAGACCATCCGGTGTGTGAGGACGAGCCCTGAGGGGGTAAGAGCAGAGGCATGGGCTAGGAGTTGTTGAGGCAGGAGATGACAGTGGCCTGCTTTGGGGGGGTTGCAGCAGGTGTGCAGAACAGTGGCATTATTCAAGATATATTTGGAAGGTAGGATCAACAGGGGATACTGACAAAGGAGGGAGAAACAGGTACCAAGGATGTCTCCCAATTTGCTAGTCTGAGCTCCTAAGTAGCGCACCATTTCCCAAGATAACAAATACTTTGGGAAGACACTACAGGGTGAAGTTCATCAAGAACTCCATTTTGTAAACCACACAGCATTATCTGTGAAGAGCACAGTAAGATTTACTAGCTTCTATGTAAGCTTCTGTGCCTCTGTTTTCATCATCTGTAAAATGGGAATTATGGTACCACCTATATGGCTGTTGGGATAAAATAAACTAATGCATGTAAAGTGAAACACTTAGCATGGCACACAATAATCTCAATAAAATATTAGCAGCTATAGTTATTATTTTGCACTTGAAGTTTGAAATGTCTTATCGGTGACCTTAGTGAAATGTCCAACAGGCAGTTAGAAAACTCGGCTCTGTAGTCCAGAACTCTCCTGCTGGGAGATAGTGGGGAGTATCATGCATGTTCAGGGTTAGAGTATGCTGCTGTCAGATTATGAATCAAACATCTAGTTAGAGCTTTTATAATAGCAATTGAAGATTTACTTATAAATTGGCTACAAGGTCAGTGTCTGGGTGTCAACAGCATAGAGATGGCACCCGAAGTTGTAGAAAATAGAATAATTTGATGTAGAGTAAGCCCGGAGGAAGAAAAACTGAGGGTCAAGGAATGAGCCTGCAGGGGGTTCCTTAAACTCAAACACAAAACAAAGACTGAAAAGTTGAAGCAAAGGAAACAGACGTAAAAAGGTTCTGTACATTTCATTCTATTTCTCCAAACCAAAAAAGGACAATCAATCTTACCAGGAGAATCAGTAACTCCTTACATATCAGAAGTGTTTACAAAGATACATTTGCAAGAACACTCACTATAATGCTGTAACAGCAAAAATGACCTAAAGCAACCGAAATCAACAATAGCAGACTGATTAGGTAAAGTATGGCACATCTATGTAAGGGACTAAATGTATAGCTATTAAACATCATGTCATAGATGATTTATTGGAAAAATGTTCACATTTTATTGGTACATCAAAAAAGTAGGCTACAAACTAGCACGCACAATATAGTATTTTATTTTTTTAAAAAATACACAATAAAACAAAACAAAACAAAAAAACTACCAGCAGGGCAAACAATACCAGAAAATTAACAAAAGTGAATTCCGGATAATAAGATTTTAGGTGATTTTTTTAGTACTCCTTTATTTTTCAAATATCAGCATAAGTAAATGTTACTCATATAGAGAGAAAATGAACAAGCCAGAGAATTCTCATCTCTTCCTCGAAAATATCCAACACTCTTAGTCCTCAAATCCCCAAACCAAAGCGCAGGAGAAACACTGAGACTGAAGACATGACACAAACGTCTCCATCCTCCTCCTTGCAGTGAAAGGAACCAGACGCTGTTGCAGGCACAGACAGCAGTATTTCCTGATCCTTCCTTAACGAAATAGAACCATGTTTTCCACCAGTGGCTGTCCTTTTCTAACCCTAACACAACTGACATCAGGGTCCCAAACTGGACCTCATTCTTTGTTGATCTTCAACAATATGCACTGAGAGAAAATGACAGAAAAAATTTCATTTCGTTGCAAAAAGAGAAAGTCACACAAACTTTCAGTTTGTACACATTTACATACCCTCACACCCCCAACCAAACCTGAAATTTCTTTTAGAGAAACACTAAACACTTTCAGAGGACCTTCACTTCCCCATAGCACTCTTAAAATTTATCAAGAAAGTTTACAATGACCCTCTGCCAAACCATAAATAAGCTTCACAACAGGAGATTAAACGTTTTCTGATGTAAGGGAAAGAAGAAGGTCCCCTTTTCTCCCAGTACATAGTATCTGTGCAATCTTGGCCAAGTCATTTAGCGTTTCTTACGTTTTCTCATCTAAAAGTGGGGAGAATATAACTTTCCTTGCAGGAACTTTCAGGTTTGGAGGACAATGACAGCTGCACGGACCCAAATCACTCTACACATCCTCCCCCAAAGACCACAAAATCAACAAGAGGGCAAATACGATCACGAGACCCAAGCCATTCAGCATTATCAGGGACAGAGAATACCACAGACTTCAAATTGCCTGTGCGTGGAGAAATAAACACCAATTTCCAGTGCAGCTCCTGCTACTGCTTTGATGCTGCTGGAAACCAGTGAGCACGAAGAGTGGGGAAGCTCTGCGAAAAGGAGAACAGGGGCACGGAGATGAAGTACAAACAAAATTACCCGCAAAGGGGGAAGAAGCTCCGGCACCAAGAGCTCACATACCGCACACAGGCCTGAGAGCTGGTAGTTCTCAGTACCAGCTACATGTCAAGAAAGGCCTTGGATGTGAGAGAGAGACCCAGGCCTCAGAGAAGTACCGCTTCTGGATGAGAAAGAAATAAAGGAAGGAGTAGCGCCATCACAGTGAGGGACCTTAGAAGGAGCAATTAAGGATACTGCAACACCTCAGACCCTCACGGTCCATCACCACCACCATCATCATCCCTTAAAGAAACTGCCCCTCTGACAGAAATGAGAGTTCCTGAACCAGGAAACACACCCACGAAACGCCTAGCAATAGAAAACTTTCAGCCTAAGATCAAACAGCTGCTGAAAATTCTCCCCACCAAAAACCATGAAGCAGAAGAAAACCGTTAACACCACATTCCAAACTGAATTAAATATCCTCACACAAGCACTTGGAGAATTTTTTTAAAAAATCACCTAGAATCAGAAATACAAAAATTAACAACAGAAATAGACAAGAACAAAAAAGGAAGAGATGCAATGAAAGCTGACTGAATTCAACAAAGAAATGAAGAAAAAGACCAAAGGATGCTTTCTTCAGAACTGAAAAATAATTTATAAGGTGCCCAAGAGAAAACAGGTTTGAGTTGAAATTTAATAAGGGACACAGAAGTATAAAACCAACAAAAGCAGGAAACAGTTAAGAACTGGAGATGTTTGGGAAATGGTGAGAAGTCGGGTACACAACAGCATGGGGGCAGGTCACAGGGAGGTAAAGTTGACACGCGAGATTGGAACCAGATTTATTCACTCAACAAATATTTTTGAGTGTTTACTGCATTCAGGGCCCAATTGCTAGTCACTGTGAATGGAATTGGCTCTTGCCCTCTAGGGAAGACAAATGGGAGTCAGGGACCTTTAATCAGGAGAGTGATATAATGAGACTAAACTCAGAGGAAGGTAACTGTAGAAGTGGAATGGAAGACTTTCTGGAGTGGGGTGAGACTGAAAGGGAGGCTAATTAGGAGGCCAACATAAATAATTCTAAGAGAAAAGCATCAAGGTTTCCTGATGACCCCATATGAAGATGACACCAAGGCTTCTATTTTGGGAAACTGGAGAATGATTCCATAATAGATGGAAAGAACTTCTGTTCCATTTTGGGCACAGTGTGATATCATATGTAGAGATCAGAACCTCGGGAGAGCACAGGAACTGGTGGCCATCTTTTGGTGACAAGGTAGCCACTGGACATGAAGAGATGGCCATGGATAATTCAGTTCTCATGCCTCAGAAGACCATGGAACTCTAGAGGTGTCAATACTTAAGGGGTAGAGTGGAGGTAGAGCACTGGAAGACAGAGCAGCAGCAGGAATGAAGCCAAAAGAGAAGGTGCCCAGAATCCAACCCGCAAGCCGAGACATTCAAGAAATGATGGCTGGTCCACAGAGGCAGGTTGCATGGAGACCAAGGAGAGGAAGGGCCAAGATGGGAACTCAGACACCACTGGGGATCTTACTGATAAGTAAGTTTCAGGTTGAGGGGTGAATTGCATTCATACAGGAGATTCAGGAAATGCTCTCGCGGTGAAGGGAAGAAGGGAGACAGAGGATGGTGACATGAAAGGGAAGTTGGATCAAGGGGAAAACTGGGAGCAGAGAGACAGGAGAGAACCAGTGGTAAGGTCAGAAGTGCAGAAACACCAAAAAGAGGATAGAACTGATGGAGCAAGAAAGGAAGGGGCCAGCATCTGGTTGGAGGCTAAGAGGTCAGCTTTCAGGGTCTCTTCCAAAACCATGACAGCAAGGAGTGCAGGGGCTGTGTAGGGTGCCCCAAGCCACCACCCCAACGGCACATGAACATCCTCCCCTTCTTTGAATTCCTATAGCATGTACTATGGAGTTTTAGGCTGGGAGCTTAGAGTCTAAGACACAGGTCTGTGTGCCAGTTCTGCCACTTACCACTTATATACCCATGAACACGTCGTAAGTCATCCGAAGCTCAGTTTTGTCATCAGTAAATTAGGTAGAACAGTAACAGTCACACACGCTCCCACCTACTTCATAGGGTTGCTTTGAGGCCCCAAAACACAGTGTATATGTGGATGCACCTTGAAGACAGAACACCCCTGTGCATAAATCATTGGCTCTAGTTATTCCACGTACACTTGTTTCCCACTAGAGGAGGATCAGTTCAATCCGTGTGCATTCCACACAGGGTCTAACAGTATTTTGTACCCAGGTGTTTACCACGCACCAACTTGGACTAAGAACCAGCCTCCTCTTCATGAAAGCGTGAGGCTGCACTGTTTTCTATGTCCCACACCACTACACAGGGACACCACCATACTTAAACCTGGTTCCCAACCTGAGTTTTTAGTAAGACTCCTAGCAAACAACAGAAAATGCTTTGTAACAGCATTTTCAAATTAGCAGAAGTGCAATTATGAAAAGGTTTCCATATATTACAGTCAGTGACTTTTTTAAATTAAGCAGAAAACGGTAAGCAATCATACTCCAAGCATACTCAGCCACTGGATCTAGAAAAGGCATCTAGAGAAAAATCAACCACCACATCCCAGCTGAGCAAGGAGAAAGGCACTCCCCACACAGCCCTCCTGCGGTAGAAACCCACTGGAAGCGGAAGACACACTGCCGAATCACCAAGTAAGAAGTTGCTGCAGTCAAATCCATCATGTCATTTCATATTTGCATCCCCGTTACCCCTGAAACAAAGCATACTCTGGAAAAGTACGTTTTAATTATGGCTGCTAGAGCCTTACCTACTAGTCAATCAAAATCTTCTTATTACAGAGATAATACCGGATCTGTTACTTGGCACTTTGTAGGGGGAAAAAATAACACACGTGGAGAAAATACATTTTTTTCACGACCAAAGCAGCAAATTACTTTTGCTGTTCTACACAGTACAGTAAGGCTCATACATTTTAATTAATTTATTTATTTTTGCTGTGTTGCGTCTTTGTTTCTGTGCGAGGGTTTTCTCTAGTTGTGGCAAATGGGGGCCACTCTTCATCGCGATGCGCGGGCCTCTCACTATCGCGGCCTCTCTTGTTGCGGAGCACAGGCTCCAGACGTGCAGACTCAGTAGTTGTGGCTCACGGGCCTAGTTGCTCTGCGGCATGTGGGATCCTCCCAGACCAGGGCTCGAACCCGTGTCTCCTGCATTAGCAGGCAGATTCTCAACCACTGCGCCACCAGGGCAGCCCAAGGCTCATACATTTTAAACAACCTAGATAAAATTCTTTTTTTGCATTCGAGGCAAATCTCAGTAGTGATTTAAAATTAAATTGTTAACCAAGCGTCAGGAACCATGAAATAAGCATAAGCGGTAGTCTCCCTCTGAATAGAAACACCAGGATATTCAGGATCACGTGAAACTCTAAAAGCACAGAGAGTAGTAGCACCAGCTATTGAATACCTTCAATTCAAGACAGCCATCTACTTACTACCTTTAACACTACGGGGGAAATGTTAGGAATGTGATATTATTATTATTCTCTTTTTATAAAAGATATTCATTTGTTCACTCATGCAGTATATTATGACTCTTTTATGTGGCAGACAGTGCTAGGAATTGGGGATATGGTGTTACACCAAACAGACCTGCCCTTGCTCTCCTGGACTTATGGTCTGATGGGAAAGACAGATTAAAAAATTAAACAGCTAAGCATATGATTACAAATATTAAATGCTAGAAGGAAAGATACGGTACTATGGGGAAAAATAATAACAGGGACCGAGTTTAACTTGAGAGTAGGAGAAGGCTTCTCAGAGGAATCAGCATTTAAGCTAAAAACTGAAGGTCAAAGTGGGAGGAGAAACTCCAGCCAGAAGGAACAGCATGTGCAAAGGTTCTGAGGCAAGGAAGAGCTGGGCATACTATGGACCTGAAAAGAGACCCGTGGAGTTTAAGCAGAGTGAGCAAGGGGAGGAAGGAGTGAAATGAAGTGATGCTTGTAGGTCAGAACCAAATAACTCAGCGCCAAATAAAGGATTTGAATTTGCTTTGTTGTTTTTGTTTCCTAGTGCAATGGGAGGTGGTGAAAGGCTTCAAACAGGGTACAGACAGAATGGGACTTGTAGTTTTAAAAGAATGAATGGAGGAGGACAAGAAATGAGGAAGCTATGGCAATGGAAATGAGAGAAGAGGATGTGTCTGGGATATATTTTGGAGATGACTGGATAGGATTGTTCAATATGGGGGGAGAGCAGTGAGTGAAGAGAGGCATCAAACGAGATCCCAGGTTTCTGGCTGGAGCAACTAACTGAATGAGGAGATATCTCACACAAAGACAGGAGGCACAGGCTTAGTTGGTAAGTAGGGGATGATCTAAAGGTTGGTTTTGACCAAAATGTTAAATAGTTAAAGATACCTGTGAGATCTCCATGTGGAAATGTTAAGTAAATGCTGGGATTAAATGAAACAGAAATGTAATGCATGTGCCACTTCACTCTTATGATCTAGATTAGTAGCTCAACCAGGTAAAGGTTGTCCAGTCTTCTTTGAAGGAGTCACTCCCACCCTCTCACTCACCTCCAGATACAGTTCATTCCCTGCCAAGGAGCAGGCCAATGAGAGGGGAACACAGGTCCTCTCGAAGAACTGTGAACAGTGCTCAGTCTCAAGCAGAGCAATTTATATCCTGAGAAAGTAGTCTTTGTAATATACCAGCTACATGGGGTTATAGATTTTATAAATTTTTATATAGGTTAACAATTTTATATAGCTTATAAATTATATACTTATATAAATATATTAATAAAATATATGAAATATAATTTAAATAATATTATATAAATAAATTTTATATCTGAAAATACAAGGACATTTTTGAAGGCTTTATGCGTACATATATTTATATATTGTTTCGCAGCTGTATTATAAAAAAAACAAAATGATAGTTTTTTAATGTTTAAGACAGGGCTTAGATGATTAAGTGAGCTCATCGGACATTTCTTTGATAAAAACTTAAGGCATTACTATCCTACTCCCATTTTGGCCAGCTAGTAGCATTTTGCAAAGCACCACAGGATGGTATGAAATCAATGATCGGCACCCATCACTGATTCATGGTTTCAGGTTACAGGAACTCCTAACCCATATCTGATCCCTGGGTTGCTTTTTGGTTTTTTAACCAAATTTCCATGATTCAAATGCTCTGTTCATTCAAAATTTCCACCAATTTAAATAAGAGCAAAAACTGCTGAAGCACGCTTGCCACACTTGACTTCTGGCAGAGCGATGATTAACACCGGCCCGACTGCCAAACGAAAAGATGATGTCATCTACAGCTGCTGATTCACGGAGAGGGAGGAAATAGGAGGAGGAGACAGTGAAGCCGAGAGAGATGTGGGAACTGTGACTACGTTTTACTGGAATGTGGCTGCTGAGGTAGACAACTGCTCAAAACGGTTACCGGTAGCCAGTGAGGAAAGAAAGAAAAGGCAGGTACTTTGTCAAATGAGATAGGAAGACTCAAATACTGGTTAAGCAGGCAAGTAAAACACAGAGTTTTAGCTGTGAAAGATTAAGACTGAAGTGTTCCCTTTTCTTCTTCTGAGTGCACAATTTCCATATCTAACCTACTTAAAAACATAGCTTCTCACTCTTTCACAAGATATATGTTAAAATCATCTTAAAGCCACCCTTGTCCAAGGCAATCATGTTAATTTGGCATAACTTTATAAGACACCTTTTTTAAAGTCACAAAATAAAACTTTTTAAATGACCAATACACAATATGAAGCAACATAATTTCTGGAGTAAAAAAGTCTATCTGTGCTATATGTGCTTAACTGCCTTAAATATAAACTTCTGCCATGAGTATGTAACCGTGCAGAATGCCATTAGTACATTTAAGGTATCAGATCAAAATAAACATTTAATCATAAGCCATGCCCATGGTCATAGAACTAAGTCCCTCAAGTTAAAAAAAAAAAAAAAGGAAGAAGTGATTGTAATCCATTGTTGTCACATCATTTATTCAATAATTGTTTCTTAAGTGCCTACTATGTATTATAAGGAACTATGTGATTAATTATTGAACCAATGGGCAAGGTGATCAATTACTGAATCAAAATTAGGACACTGAGAAGTATGAATGGGCCTGTGGAAACAATTAGCAAGGACAGTGGTACAGAAATAATAATAGCAATTATTAACATTAACTTTTATTAAGTGATTATTATATGACTGGTTCTCAGTTGAGCACTTTTTAAATTATTGTTTTTGATTGTGGTAAAATACACATAACATAAAATTTACCATCTAAACTATTTTTAAGTGTACAGTGGCATTCAGGACATTTACACTGTTGTGCAACCATCTACCTCTAGGCTCTTTTCATGTTGCAAAACTGAAACTCTGTACCTCTTAAATAGTAACCCCCATTCCCTCCTCCCCAGCACCTGACAACCATTCTACTTAAGAATTACAATTTCACAAGCATAGCTAAAAATATACTTCTTCTATTTGAATTCACGTGTGTTTGTAGGGTACCTTTTTCAACTAAAACACTAAAATCAAGAATCAAAATAAACTGTACTCAATACAGGGTATCAAATCCAGATTTTAAAAAATGAAGCATATTAAATTATTGATAATATTTTAGAGAGAACAAAAATTTTACTGTTAAAATTTTAAGTACTAATTTCATTTTCCTTTATCTTTGTAAAATTTCTACTTCCTATGTTTTATAACAATACCACCATATACATAATATTTATTAATAAATATCATGTTTTGGATATAACATGCACAAAACTTTTTACTGTTGTGGTATACAACTAAAAACGTTTGAGAACCATTGAAATAAAGGACTGTGAGCCCATTAACAGGAATCAATGAAAGAAGGGAAGGGAAGGAGTTTGTTTTTAAATATGTAAAAACATATTGTGTTTCATGTGTCATATAGAAGATCAAGTAGAGATAGTCAAAGGGCAAAAGGACACATAAGCCTAGAGTTCAGCTGAGATGGAATCTATATTTAGATGTCATCTATACAGCAATGACCAGAAGAGAAATGGGAAGGCATGAGAACTGGAAAAGAACACAGCTGAGGGCTACACAGAGGACAGTGCCCATATTTACAAAGTATAGGAGAAAGGAGATCTAAAGGAAACAGGGAGATAGGAGTAGACACAAAAGAATACATAAGATAGATACCACAGAAATGAGGCTGCAGTGTCAAAAGTTGCAAAAAATTAAGGAACTGAGAAAAGGCCACTCACTGGATTTGGCTGCCAGAAGGGCACTTTGGTCCTCTCAGAATATTTGCCGTAATGGGTGGTGTCAGAAGCCTGATTCACGACTGACTGAATGGTGAGGAAAGGGAGATAAGGAGTGTGAGTAAGCCACAAGGGAAACTTGGTGATAATGGAAATTAAAAGAAAAGGAGAATGGTAATGGACGGAATGGTGTGGTTGGAGGAAGACTTTCTAAGGTAGTGGTTCTCAGCTGGGGGCAATTTTGTCCCTCAAGGGGCATTTGGCAACCTCTGGAATCATTGTCGGTTGTCACAACTCCAGAGTACTACCGGCATCTGGTGAGTAAAGCATTGTTGTTAAACATCTTGCAATACACAGCACAGACCCTACGACGCAAGGTTGATACTGCCCAAGTATCAATATGTCGATAGTTCAGAAATCCTATTCTAAAGAACAAGAAAGATACAAACATTTTCATATGGTGAGGAGTTACCAAATTTAAGTTACAAAAAAGGAAGGAGATAATGACAAAATAGGGTCCCACAAGAATGGGACGGTATATGATTAAGGGTAGAAGCAGGTGGCTGAGAACTGGAAAAGACCTTTCAAGTTGTTTGAAACAGGAGGAATAGAAGCAAGACAAAAAATTCAGAGAACTGGAGATCAAAATGAAAGTTGGGGGAACTCATATCTGATGACGTTGATCTCCTTAGAAAAGTAAGCAGCAAGAATTCTGCAGAGATATGGGGATGGAACTAGGGTCTTGAGAGAAGAAAACACCTGGAACAGCCCATGTGGAAGTGGAATCAATTAGAGGGACATGAAAGGTTTACCAAGTATCCATGAGGGCCCAGCAGGAGGAAAAAAAAAAAATCAACTCAGTTCCCTGAATATCTACAACAAAAAAAGTTATTTATCCTAGGAGCCAAAGATAAGAGAATGACAGAGCTTTCTCAAGGTCAGGATTGGCCAGGTGGATCAGTGAAGGACAAGAGGTAAGAAAAACTAGGCAGTCCTGCTGAGTCAGCTTACGTGATGTCCAAGCTATGGAAATGATGCCAAGACCAGATGAACTGAGAAGACATAAAGGAGGCTGCGTTCCATGGGGGGGACAGATACTATGTTGGGTAGGAGGAAGAATGAGGGGAGAAAAAGTGATAGGAAGCCAAGGTCAAAGACAGTAACTCTTTGGGGTCTCAAATGTTAGAGGATAAATTGTTTCAAATTATGATGAGGTCCAAGACAAAGCCATGGCTGTAGACTAATTCTAACATTCATTGCGGGGGGGGGGGGGGGGGGTACTCCATCCTAGACTGCACCATCCTTAATATATTCCTACCAGCATCAGTCTTTAGAGATCACTTACTTACCAATATGCCTCTGTTTAGGTACACCAATCACACTATCACTAGATCTTGTATATCCCACAGCACACATCAGTGACATGGCCATCTGAAGTTAGTCGAGATTGTGTCACCAGGGCTAGCTAGCCCACGTGGAACTCGAACCTCTCTGACATCAAACTCTCCTGAGAGTTGCACATGTAGAAAGATGGTATCATGATAGAATAGCACATAATATTCCTTATTACAGGATGGACATCATGACCCACAGCTATCGCTATTCTCTACTGTGGTAATGAGTGGATCCAACTTTACAAACAAGACAAAATTAGCTCTCCTTTCTTGCCTTTTGGACTCTAACCGATTGTACTGTCTGAAGACACAAACAACATTAAGCACTATTCCCTAAATGTATCATTTTCTTCCAAGGTGAAGATATAAGAAACACAGTTTTATTGCATCATAATTTTAGCTGCTATCTTTTAGCACAAGGCCTGTTCCAGCATGCCCTATCATCTTAAAGGCACAATTTAATTTTTAAGGGACTGCAGCAGCTAGAAACATGGATTGAACAGAGCAAATGACTCAGGAGAAAACAAAAAATGAGAATTTAATTTGTAAAAATAAATAAATTTTAAAAAGTAGTCTAACTAGTTCAAACAAATGATATAAAATTAAGACATTCTAAAATCGGCATTTTAATAATATTCTGATTACGTTCCAAAATCAAATAAAACATCCAGATATGAAACTGTCATTTTTCAGAGGGCTATTAAAGACATGCAAGGAATTCTTTATGCATGTCTTTATATTCTTTATTTTAAAAATACTTTAAATTTTTTAAAAGAGCAATCAAACATCTAAATATTAGATTGTTAAGCCACAGGAAAACTGATATTCATCAAGTGCTGTAAATTCTTCTCCAAATACAGATTCCATGAAATTATCTGCTCCAATAAAGGGAAGAAGAGGTACAAGTATTAGACCAAAAAAGATACAAATAACCCCAAGACTATATAATGTATATTTACATATATTTTATATAACTAAACACCCTCCCCCCAAATATTATGTAATTAAGTAATTTCAAGCATCAGGACCAATGTCTAGGCTTTCTGACAGTCTATAAATAATAATTAGGATGGTTTTTATTCTACTACATCTTATATATAGGGGTCCAGAAAAGTAACATCTAACCAATAATCTATTTATTAAGACCTTCTACGTACAGTAGCAGAAAGTATCCAGCAACACAGCTATTCCAGAGCTCATCAGAGGTTGTATAGAAGTTATCTACACATATTTGATAATACAAGGGGCAGAAATGAATGGGACAACCCATAGACAAAGAAGAGCAAGAAGGAAAAAACCCAAAGCCAAACTGTGAATCAGTGGTTCTCAGGTTTTAAGAAGCTTCTTAAATTAAACAGTCTACCAGACTCCATCCCTGAGAATCTGATTCAGAATATTTGGGGTGGGGCCCAAGCAAATGGGCTTTGTAACAAGCACTTCAGATGATTCCAAAGCAGGTGCTGTGTGGACCAGCTTTTGAGAAACATGACCCAGTAATAAAAAAAAAAGGAAAGGTTGATACATTGGACCTTACCAAAATTAAAAATGTTTGCTCTATGAAAGACCCCATGAAGAGGATGAAAAGACAAGCTATAGACTGAAAAAAGTATCTGCATGTCTGAATAAACTCTGTGGATTGTACCAATGTCAATTTTCTGGTTTTGCCTTATACTATAGTCATGTAAGATGGTCCCTTTGGGGAAAACTGAGTGAAGGGTACATGGGACCTCCCCGTACATTTTTTGGCAATGTCCTGTAAGTCCACAATCAACTCAAAACAAAAAATTTTTTAAAAAATGACTACCTGTCTGTCTAGCTATCTATCACACTGATAACAAGTTGGTGGGTTATATTACAGCCGGAAATGTTATTTATTTTAAAGAACTGTAGTCCAGCAAAGCTTGTAATTTACAACTGTGAAATCTTCAACAATGTTAACCTGAATGGCACAGGCATTCTCTCCTTATTAATTCAGATATAAGTGCAAAAGTTATTATTGCTGTTGTCATTATTATTAACATTTCACTTTCTGAAGTAGTGTTATAACATGTACCATAGAAACTGAGTAAATTATATGACTTCAGATGTACGTGGTAATTAACATGAAGAACTGTTATGAAAATATTCTTATTTTCTCCTATTAATGTAATACTGAGTGAACATTAGTTTTTAAGACTTTATGATTTTAAGACTTTATGATTAGTATTATAATCTATAATCTATAATACTATAATCTGGCACTAGAGAACTGTTACTGTCTCAATATATAAAACTGTGTCAGCAAGAGTATTTTCAGTGTCTCTAGAATTCAGTGTCTCTATTATTGTAAATAATAATACTAACTAATTACTAGTAATCATAAGGGAATTACTATGTGCCAGATACTGTGCTACTAATCTCATCACAAGTGGATCATCTTTCTTAATACACACAACAACCCATGAGGTAGGTACTGTTATGAAAGATGGGTAAAGAGAGAGATTAAATAGCTTGTCCATGGCCAGATCTCCCATGATGTTAGAACTCATGCTACAACTACTGAACATCCACCTGAAATCCCCGTCACTGCCCCCACCACGTCATCACCACCCTACATTCCCAGAGGATGAGGGATCCCCCCCCAGGTCTGCTCTGAAAATGTCAGAGAAATTAAGGGCTCTGGCTTCTGATAAGGTTTTAATTTGACACCAAATATTTTAACAACCAACTAGAGTAAATAATAATGTCAACAGTAATTCCAGTTACTGTGAGTGGATTAACAGTGAAAACAGAATTGCCAGACATGAAGGTGTCCTGCTTGCAGCCCACTGAGAAGCCTCGACCTATGCAGAGGAAGCAGCCATGATAAAATAAGGCCAAGCAAACCCGACAGGCCAAGCTTCAGGAGAGCAAGGCCATTTAACAGGAATTAGAAATTCATCAACGAAGTGGCTGTTATCTGATTTCTAATTTCACTTTTACTGCGTATTTTGTTTCTGAAGCCGATTCAAGGATTCCCGTTGAGTATTTTCTCAATTTTTTTTTTTCTGAAAGGCAAGGCCCTGATTCCAAACTTAAAGACTGAAGAAGTAAACCTTGCTACTCTTACACTCAGAATATTAAACATGTTTCTTCAATCAGCTGTTTTGAAAGTGCTTGAAGAATTGTAAGCTGTGAAAAATATTAATTTACAGTTCCCAATATTATGAAAACGAATACATTCCAGGCAGCACACCATGGACAGTTTCTAGTCAAGCCATTAGGAAATCTTTTTTATATAATGATTTGTTATCCAATGTCAGTAGCAATTTCAAATTATCTGATCGTTAAAAAAAAATCAGATGTGGTGAGTCACTGTGAAATGTTTCTCACAGCAGTTAAACAAGAAGACCTGAGGCCCAGGAGGAGGTCCTACCACCACTACACTGAATGGAAAGGTTCTAAGGAAGGGTATTGCTGGGGCTATTTTTGCAAGACCAGTTTGGAGCTGTTAATCCAGAAAAATGTATTGGGCTGAATGGAAACTCAGTGTTCTGGAAATAAAGAACAATACCTCATGTGATTTTAAGACAATAGAAAAAAGGCAGATGTAACATGCTATTCAAACCCTGAGAGTAACGAGCTAGGTAACTCAGTTTCCTCCTCTATAAGAAAATCATAAGAGTGGCTAATAGTTAGTGAGCTGAGGCAAGGGTACTACTAACCTTCATACTTAACCATGACAACCGCCTTATAACATAGGTACTATATCCCATTTTACATATGAGGAAACTGAAGCTCTGATAGGTTCAGTAACTTCCAAGATCATACAGCTGGGAGTGCCAAATCTAGAATTCAAATCCAAGCACTTTGAATCCAGAGCCTTCCCCTCCCTTAGCCATAGTGCCCTATGCCTCTTGGGTTAGAGGTGTCCGAACTTACCTCTTTCAAGTGAAGGCACTCGTGAGAAAGCACCATAAATTACTGATTTTGTAAATTTAAACGTAATAGATATCTTTATGTGATATCAAGTTATCTTAGGTAGATTTTAGAATAGGCAAACAGCAAAACATGGTAAACATTTAAGGAAAACATACAAGAAAAACTTCAAATAGAGGAAAGCTATACTGTAATTTATTTTGTCTGTGAAGTGAGAAAAGTTACTATTGTTTTACCCAGTTTATGGCTCTGAACCCCAGAACACCTGCGTCCAGTCGTAGGTGGTGGGAGCACAGTTCAAGAAACCTTAAAATGGATGTCAAAGACGTAAATTTGAACAAAGATTAACCTCTTATTTGTTTAAATTTATTAATATGTTTAATCGATTTGCAGGGATTTAAGAGGATGTTATAGATGGTGAGGATGTGGGCAAAGGACCACTCATGAATTGTTGTGGGTGGAAATGTACATAGATATTCACTGTGGTGCTAATTATAAAACAAAGTAGAAGCAATGGAAATATCCCCACAACAGGAACTGATTAACTTACAGGATGCTATGTAGTCTTCAACAATGCAGATCTATATTACTGACATGAAATGTATTTGTGCTGTAAGTTAGACAGGAAAGGCAGACTACAAAAGAGCAAGAAAGTATAATTTCATTAAAAAATATTTATAGTCTAGGTAGTAGACATATCAAAGTGTTAATGGCAATTATCTATGTAGAATGGAATTGGGACAGTTATATACTCATTCTTTGAACAATCTTACCTAAGGCTAAGTCCTGCCTTCCACAAATGTGCCACACAAAGAAAGCCTTCTTCACTTCAAAGGAGGATGGTCAGGGCTGATCTTAGTAACTCGAATTCACTCTGGCACCTTTCAAGTTTAGACATATTTCATAACATCTTTAATACTTCCTTAGGCATTATATGATTCCATATTTCATCTATTCGACTTTTCCAAGGAACCCAATATGCCAATGAAATACTAAAACCAAGCCTAAGCCATAGGTTGCAAACTAAATCAAACTGCACCCATCTTTTGTGGTGAGATTGCAAATTGTCCTCAGTGTCCATTTTCCCCTTCTTCCTTTCAGGAACAGAACTTCCTCCACCACCCCACCTCCACAAATTTTAGCTTGGCACAGGATCAGCCAGCCAGTCTACAGTGCCCAGCCTCCCTTGCAGCTAGGTATGGCCACTCAGCTCTCTCTACTCAGTGGGATCTGAGCAGAAGGATGTGTGCAATTCAGCCTTTAAAAAAGGAAATTGCTTGCCCACTATACTCCTCTCTCCCCAGCTCTCAATCTTCCTACAGGTAGGATGCAAAAGTGGTCCTAATCAGCTAGCTTCTACTCTGTAGATGAAGTCAATACTACAAGTGATTGGAGAGCAACAAGGTAATAGACAGTTGTCTCTGAATGGCCTCTATATCTGTGGTTTTCAAACTTCAGTGTATACTACAATCACCTGCATGACTTGTTAAACCCAGAGTGTTGGGCCCATCTCCAATTTCTGACTTACACTTTGCATTTCTATCAAGTCCAAGGTGATATTAAGGCTCCCAATCTGGTGGGAGATGCTGGGGGAGCACATCTTGCTAACTAATGAACTAGAACTGCTCTTTCATTAGGATGGCCACTAGCCACATGTGGTTACCGAGCCCTTGAAAGATGGCTAGTGAGACTGAGGAACTGAATCTTTAATATTATTTAATATTAATTATCTTAAATACCAATGCTTGATTCAGTTAATGGAAAACTTTTAACTGTGTTTAGAACATCTTGGGTATGTGAAACTACTTTTTCAACTGTATATTTTATGAACTCTCAGATCAAGTACTTCTGATGAAAATTTAGTGTCTGAGTTGATATGTGCTATAAGTATAAAATACATATAAGGCTTTGAAGACTTACTAAAATGAAAATATAAAATATTTCATTAATAATTTTTATATTGATTATGTGCTGGAATAATATTTGATTATATTGAGCTAAGTAAAATATATTATTAAAATTAATTTCACTTTTTTCTTTTTTAATGTGGCTACCAGGAAATTTAATATTGTAACATAAGTGGCTCACATTATATTTTTATTCAATGGCGATGATCTAAATTATTATGTGAATGAGGGAGAGAAAGTGAGAGAGAGAGACCTTCTATCTTGTATGAACAGTTAGTTTTGTTTGCAGTCTCTTTGTAATAGTTACTTAGCCTGAAGCCTGTTATCCTCCTATGAAAAATATACAATTTCCAAATTTCTGGTGGTAAATGTGCTCTGCTACTGTTCCCTTTCTACTCATCCTAATCCTTTTTCTTGTTTTATTCAACCTCAATTGCACAGAATTGGGTTAATCACCATCTTTGATATGAACACATTCACATCCCTGGGCCACACATGCTGCCCTCATTCACTCATTCTTCATATCTAATATTGTAATATGCAACCATGAACAATAACTGTGACAATAACTTATCTACCCAAATAGCCCTCCCAGTCTCATCCTCCTGGTTCCCACTACTTGAGGTAACAACCATCCTGAATCCCGCACTCAATATTCTACTGCTTTCCTTCCTATACATTATCATCTCATCTACATGTATTCCTAAAAACTATGGTTATGATTTTAGTTGCTTTTAAATTTCGAGAAAAGAGCACTATATGTAATATTTTTAGAATTTTTTCATTTTATATTGTTAAAACATCTATGCTGCAACTCTTTCATTATACTTTATTTTGACTGGCATATCTCCCACTGGGTGAATATACAACAGTTTACTCATCCACTCTCTTGCCCACAGACATCGGGGGTTTCCCAGGTTTCTGATGTTGTGTTCAGTGCTACCATAAATATTTCTGTACATATGTGCAAGAATTTCTTTTACATATATACTGGGAAGCAAAATGTTGGAAATGTGGTAAACTTTATGGGATAATGCCAGAACCATTTTCTAAGGTAGCTGTACCAATTTATTAGCAGGGTATGAGATGCTCCAGATCCCCATCCACCCTAGCACTTGATATTAACACACCTTTCAATTTTTCCAATTGAATGGGTATAAAATGGTACCTCATTGTGGCCCTGAGTTGTATTTCCCTCCAAATCACAAATGATATTGAACATATTGGGACTATTTCTTGGCCATATGTACTTCCTTGTCTGTATCTATAAAATACCCATTCATATCCTTTGTCCATTTTTCTAGTGGGCTATTCATGCCTTTCTCCTTGATTGGTTGGACTTCTTTGTATATTCTACTAATCCTTTCATCTTTTGTGTGTCTAGTATAATGAACCCCATGTACCCATCACCCAATTTCAAAAATGATCAATTCATGGTCAGTCTTGTTTCATCTATACCCCTATTTCCCCTCCGTTCCAACAAATTATATTGAAGCAAATAACAGGCATCGTATAATTTCAATAATGCTTGTTTAGATTTTAAAAACTCTTAATTTTAATATAGTCCAATTTGTCAATCTTTCTTTTATAGTAAATGTTTTTTGTGTCTGAAGAAATCTCCTTTGAAGACTAAAAGTCTAAAAAAAATACAACCTTAGGAAATCCCTTCCTATGACCAAGTTTAAAGTCTTAATGTTTTGTGGAGTTTTTTCTGGCATTTAAGACTTTGATCCTTCTGGAGTTTATTTATTTATTTATTTATTGGTATAGGGTATGAAGTAAGGATCTGTTTTCATCTTTTCTCCTAAGGATAACCATTTATTCTCTGCTCTATTTACTGAATAGTCCTTCCTTTTCCTACTGATCTGAAATATACCAAAGTTCTAAACCTGTGTGTAGGCATGTGTTATGGTCTGAACTGTGTTCTCTCAAAATTCATATGTTGACGCACTAACCCGCAACGTGACTGTAATTAGACATACAGCCTTTAAGGAGGTAAAATTAAATGAGGTCATAAGGGTGTGGCCCTAATCCAATAGGACTGGTGTCCTTATAAGAAGAAGAAAAGACACCAAGGGAGTACATGCACAGAGAAAAAGCCATGTGAGGACACAGCATGAAGGCAGTCATCTGCAAGCCAAGGACACAGTCCTCGCCAGAAGCCAACCCCGGCATTACCTCGATCTTGAACTTCCAGCCTCCACATCTGTGAGAAAATAAATTTCTAATGTTTAAGCAACTCAGTCTGTGGTGTTCTGTATGGCAGCCCTAACAGACTAATACAGCATGTTTCTGGGCTTTTTATTTTATTCCACCGGTCAATTACCTGTCCTAGTGCCAGTACCACATTAAATTTCTATAACTTCAGGGCTTCCCTGGTGGCGCAGTGGTTGAGAGTCCGCCTGCCGATGCAGGGGACGGGGGTTCGTGCGCTGGTTCAGGAGGATCCCACGTGCCGCAGAGCGGCTGGGCCCGTGGGCCATGGCCGCTGAGCCTGTGCATGCGGAGCCTGTGCTCCGCGACGGGAGGGGCCACAGCAGTGGGGGGCCCGCGTACCGCAAAAAAAAAAAAAAAAAAAAAAAATTTCTATAACTTCATAACAGGTCTTGATATATGGTAGGGCAAGTTCATTCTCCTTCCTCTAACCTTATACATATTTTTAAGGTCAAACTCAGAATTAACTTAGTCTACAACAGAGTATCACTGATCCCTCTTCTCTTTAAACCTTTTGCATTTGACTGGCACCACCACGCTCAAGCCTCATTGAGTTTTAGATTGTTCCCCATACATGTTCTATGGGTAATGGTCTCATACCTAGTATAAGGATCAGTAAACGTGTTGGTCACACAGGAGATGCTCAATGAAACTGTTATTTTACGGTTCACAATGAGAGCAGAAGTATTTCTACTGCGACCAATAACAATGCCAGAGCTTCAGCTGGTAGGGAGCTGAGATTCCTGAATTCTTCCTACTTTTCACTGAAAAAGAATAGTGCAGAAGACCCAGCACTGGAGAAAGAGGATTAACTGTTTAACTATGAAAAACACTATAGAAGGGCTTCCCTGGTGGCGCAGTGGTTGGGAGTCCGCCTGACGATGCAGGGGACACGGGTTCGTGCCCCAGTCCGGGAAGATCCCACATGCCGCGGGGCAGCTGGGCCCATGAGCCATGGCCGCCAAGCCTGCGCATCCGGAGCCTGTGTTCCGCAACGGGAGAGGCCACAACAGTGAGAGGCCCGCGTACCGCAAAAAAAACAAAAAAACAACAACAACAAAACACTATAGAAGTCAAATTTATCTTGAAAGAGGCTAGGAGCAGTCATTCCATCATTTACTCAAGACATAATTCCCTACTTCACGCCAGACACCTGGCTAGATGCTAGGGAGACCAAGACAAATGAAAGGAAGTTCATAATCCAAAGGACCTGAAGTTTAGAGGGGGAGAGACGCGCCTAAAGAAATGACAGCAATTGTAGAATATGCACTAGACTGGATGTAGCACAAACAAGGGAGTAGTCAACTGGGAAAATCATAAGACTGATTGGTGTTCCTGTTCTACTGCCAGTTCCTACAAATGGCATTCTTTCATAAATAACTTCTCTTCTAAATGCTTACGCTCTCAAAGGGTAAAAGAGATCCTTAGAGAACAGAGGAAAGTTGCACACCATACTAGTTCTTCTCCATTTGCCACCCACTTCCAGAACCATTATCCAACCTTCTCTTGCCCTTCCCTGTGCTCCAGGAAGCTGACCTCTACAGACTGCATCACCCAAGATCCCTTACCTCTAGCTTCCAGATGGATGTGGCTAACAGAAGACACCAGCAGGAGATCAGAGAAGAGAGGAGAGGAGAGGAGAGTCAAGGTATTTACACTCATCCCCATCTCCCTGCCTGTTTCTGTCCTGGCTATAGCTGTTTCTACACTTACAGCTCCATGGCCAGAGCTTTCACTCACTAGGTCCCAGGAACAATGCTTCCTTCCTTCCTTGTTCCTTCTGACCTAGAGACAGTCAACAGTTTCCACAGTTGCTAGCTCCAGGGTACTTGGGGGTTCTCTGGATCCTGTCTTTACCTCTTTCAATCATTCCTTCACTAAATGCTCCTCAGTTAAACCTTTAGAATATGCCATCCTTTACCCGCCAGTTCTCTGACTGAAACCATGATTACCTGCAACTGCAAAATCCAATCTCTAGAAAATATCTGAGCAAAGCTTAAGTTTTCCAAGGGCCTGAAATCTGGACAACACTGTCACTGTCCAACACTGACTGAAGGACTACCTTGGACAGCACATTTTATCAAGTGTTAAATGTGCCAGTTTCAACTGGAGTAAAATTTGCATCTCTCTTGCACCTGGTTTGAGATCTGAAAAAGGGGGGCTCTTAAGAGCAGTTCTGGGTATTTCAGGAGTGAGTCACAGACTTTTTTTTAATAGGACGAATTAAGCACCTGACTGAGGGTTCTGAGAGTAGAGAATGGTCAGCTCACTGGTAGCCCCAGCTAGGCTTTCTTCCCAGGACCACGCAATGCCTTTCTACCTGAGCCTGCGTTCCGCTTATTTGAGCAGCTAAAACACTGCTTCCTGTCATAATAACCATCCTGGAATATTGTAGATGTTTTGTTTAAAAAAAAAAAAAAGGACTTTAACCACACTAGTTTCAAATCTATAATGGTTTTGATTCATGAAAGTAACGAGTAAAAGTGTGTCCTATGATTTTGAGTGGCGTCATTCTGATTCCAGAAAAATCATTCATGATTTATTCAGGCTACAATGGAGAGTACTGGAAAGAAAACAACATTAGTTCCTTAAAGCAGAGTTGATCAAATACATCATATACACAAGTCTGTTTCAGTGAAAAAAATATTTTTATTGTATACTTCTCAGAAGTCTCCACTATTCTTTTTTTAATTAAAAAAAATTTTTTTTTTGGCTGCATTGGGTCTTCGTTGCTGCACGCAGGCTTTCTCAAGTTGCGGCAAGCGGGGGCTACTCTTTGTCGCTGCGTGCGGGCTTCTCATTGTGGTGGCTTCTCTTGTTGCGGAGCACGGGCTCTAGGTGCGCGGGCTTCAGTAGTTGTGGCACACAGGCCCAGTAGTTGTGGCTCGTGGGCTCTAGAGTGCAGGCTCAGTAGTTGTGGCACACGGGCTTAGTTGCTCCACGGCATGTGGGATCTTCCTGGACCAGGGCTCGAATCCCTGCCCCCTGCATTGGCAGGCAGATTCTTAACCACCGGCGCCACCAGGGAAGTCCCTCCACTATTCTTTTTGTCTCCCCAGATATTCATTTATTGACCACGGATCGTCTTCCTAAGCATAACTTTTCAGTCTTCATTCTCAATGCCTTTCTGCTCACTCTGGGCTATAGTGTTTTCTTATGCATGAACCATTTGCTCGTATTTATTATTTGATTTCTACCACTGACTTCAATGCAACCTTCTCCTTCCGGCCTCTCTTCTTCCCTGTTCT
This sequence comes from Stenella coeruleoalba, assembly GCF_951394435.1. NCBI lineage: Eukaryota > Metazoa > Chordata > Mammalia > Artiodactyla > Delphinidae > Stenella > Stenella coeruleoalba. The sequence goes on along the minus strand of NC_137151.1, from coordinate 73,426,337 downwards.
CTTGATTCCCTTTTTTCTTTCCTTCATTCTCTCCCTTCCCTGAGTTCATCATCAGATCATAGCATAAACCTCACCTGCCCTCAATGTTAGTAGAGTGTCCTAAAACAGACAAATGTACTTCTGTTGCTACTCTAAGGACAGAGTTCCTCCCTTCAGATGTGGCATTCCCACTGGGACTTGGGGCGTTCAATTAGAAGCAAGTGAGGTTACCCAGGCAACCGCTCCAAATTGTCCTAGGATGCCTGGCAAGCATGTTTTACGCAGCCCGATATGAAGGTCACACTAGCCAACCCTGTGACAGTTAAAGGCTCAGTCTCTGTGCAGTCAGCCAAGGGCTCAGGGAGCATCCATCAAGATAATCTCATAACATTTGCATAATCGTAAAACTGTCAGGCTCCCAAAGCCACAAGGACCCACGCAAACAGACTATTTCGAAGAGCCAAAGATATTAGCTTAGAGAAGGAACACAATAGGTGAGTGTGCTAAAATCATGAAAAAGAACACTTTACAAACCAACCAGATGGAATCCAATCACTCAGCTGGTGAAAACACTTTACTCAGTTTCTCAAATGATTCAGGAAGAGTTCTACCCCGAGGCAAGGCAATAAATGGAAGGGCCTGGAAAAAGTCACTCTGTGTCCTTTTACTTTTCATAATTCCCTTAGATCAGAAGTGTTTAAAACATTATTCTCAAATAGCAAGACTCAACATTGAAAAACATGCTCATACCCACCAAATTAATGTTATACTTGACTAAGTCTCAATCAAAATTCCAATTTAGTAGGGAAAATACCTACAATGCAGAGAAGAAATCCATGTCCCTCACACATGAAGTGCTCTCACAAAACAGCAGCCAAGACAGGAATATTCCTATAGAAAAATGGGAAAAGCGAACTAGCCAATTGACCACAAAATTCAAATGGCCAATACAATACAGAGAAATGCTCAGTCTGAAAAACAAAGATGCAATTTAAAACAATGAGAAACCACCTTTCACGTAACAGATGAATAAGGAATCAGAATAAACTTTTGGGAAAGCACTCTAGTAACAAGTCTCCTAAGCCTTCAACATAGGCTCTGCTTTGATCTAATAAATTCTATATTTAAGAGTTTATCTTAAGTGTATAATCAGGCAAGTGCCCAATCATGTGTACAAAGATGTTGATCGCAGTATTGCTTATTATAGCAAAAATAAGGACACAACCAGCACAGGCTTCACAGCCATTCTAAGTGATGATGTAAATATAGTCACCAATATGGAACAGTAGTTCAAATACTTTCTCTGGTTGCAGCAAGGGGTAAGGAAAGGGAGAGGTTTATAAAGTAGCATGTGTCCATTTTTTTAGAAAATAAGTAAATGATATATAGGAAAATAAATCCTAGGGAAGAAAATATGGGTATTTAACACCAAATGTTATCTGGGTATTTAACACCAAATCTGGAGAGTGGGATTATGAGTGATTTTTATTTCCTGGGGGAGGTTCTATCTTAATTTTTTTTTCTGGCATGAAAGATACTACCTCCCATAACATTTAGTTTGAAGTGTTAAAAAGAAATTGTAACTACCTTTCATGCATACCAAGACTGTTTTATTTTTTTCAGCAAATTTGCTTTAGGTCAGCATTATTAAACCTCTTCGTAAAATGTGAGTCTCTACGAATTAGAATATAGAAGGTCCTTAAACATCTATGGATTTTAGGTAGATGGATGGACAAGAGACTAAAATGACATCACCAGCATCAATTCCTAGAAGCCAAGATGGTACCTGAGAAAGCTGCAGCCTAGGGTTGCTCCCTGACATAACAACAGAATCAGAACTTCGTGGGGTTAGAAGGGAACATGCTACAAACCATCACTGGTTACAGGCTCCATAAGGGTGATTTTCTTAGCAAATGTCTTCCTTCCTTCCCCTCCAATCCCAATGCACACCACAGAAAAACAGAAAAAAGCCAACATTGTAACAGAGAACGTGGGATCTGCAAGTGGGATCTAACAGAGGATTTTTCAACCAGGGCCCCATGGAGGTTTACTCTAGTGGGGACAGTTTAAATGCTGTGCCTATGAGGGGTCACTTGACAGTATAGATCTGGGCTCAGGAAAGCAAAACCATTCATTTTCACCTGTTCTGCCAAGTAAAATTATCTCAAGTTTGCTACTTCATGCATCATCCATTGTGAGACCAGCTCCCTTCCACCCCCCAAAACATGGCTGGCTGACTGAATCAATCATCCTATGAGTATCACTCACTAATCAAAGCCACACCTTTGCAAACTCAACCCACGTCTCTGTAAGAATACACTGTACTTGACTGATAGACAGTATTAACTTTTATCCTTAAACTGAAGATCAGCTAATATCATTACGGGGCTATTTAGAAGTTTATTACTTGGAAAAGGAGAGTGAAAATTTTATAACACACACACACACACACACACACACACCCAACAAACAGGTTTAGGACTAAACAATCTTAGAATTTACATTTCCAAGAAAGCACACTCATAGCTTCATCTACCCTTGCAGGGCAGATGCAGGGTGCATCCTTCAGTTTCACTCAATAATGACAGGCTCATTTATTAACAGCCTATGTATTCAGTTTACAATGCATTCCTTCCAATAGTACTGTGTGCTTATTAGGTATTCCCTAGTGATGCTTCTACCCCACACTAAGATAGCTGACAATACTCCATGCCCACCCAAATTGAACCGATGCCCCTCAAATTCTTTATTTTTATTTTTATTCAGGTTTATATTTCTTCTTTCTTTTCTTTTTCTTTTCTCTCTTGTTTTCTTAGGCATTTGCTAAGTGGCAATCTCTCAGCTGTGCATAATCGGGACTTCCAGAGGCCTGTTTTGTGGTGGTTAGAATTTACAGTCAATGTGAATAGTCTAGTTGAAATAGCCAAGTCCCAGAATGGAGGGGAGACAAAGAGGTTCTTTACCACAGGGATTCCTTGCGCTGCCTCCGTGGGCTGAAGAGTCAATTACCGCTGATCTAAACCCATAAGGGAGCCAGCATTCTGGGGCAGAACCTGGCTTAATGGATACAGTCCAGTTATCCCACAAGAGCAATTGTTTTTTTCAGATGCTTGCACTGCTCAGCCACACGCTAGCAACTTCCTGTAACTGCATTTTCCCATGGAGTGTCTCAGCAGCATGCAAAAATCCAAAATCAACAGGAAAATCCCACCTCAGGAGATAATCCTAATGTCAGCAAAAGCAGCAGAACCACAAGCGACAGTAAGGCTATGTATACAACTCAACTGATGATGCTTCTGCAGCATCACATTTTACTTCTAAAAAGATGTTTTAATTTCTTCATTTTTCTCTATAAAATAGAACAAGAATATGAAATATATTTTATAAACAAAGGTATCAAATTCCAGTTAGAAGTTTGCTCATTTTTCAACTTAAATACTTCCCATTAATCCAAGATAGTCAATTAGCACAACAGAACTTCGTTTCTTGGCCAAGTCTTGGCCAAGCCTGTTCATCCGAGCTTTCGGTTATGTGTACACCCAGATTTCATCGGCACACGGCAGTCATTCTATTGGAGCTGCGTGGGAGCAGTGTCCCCATGATCAGCTCGTAGACCATATCGCGTGACTTCATCCTCTGCCAATATCTCTGTCCCCTTTCCTAGGCACTCAAAATCTGAAAACTTTCAGAATTAACTATATTCCCACATTTCTGAAATCTTCATAATACTAGTTAGGAGAATGTCCTGCATTTGCGCCTTGAAATAGCATTGCTCAGATGGCACTAGGGTGATGGTGGAGGTAGTTATTTAAATCCATCCATCCTGCTAGGATTTATTGTCCACAGTTCGGCATATTGAAGATGACATGTCACAAGGTCACTAATTGCTCCTGACATGTGAGGTTTACCACTGGAACCTCTGAATATGAAATGGGTCTTGGATTTAATAGTGCATAATTAGTTCCTGTTCCACTCCAAACGGAGAATCTTGCGGAAAGGGGTCCGATGGGATGGCTTTCAGCAGCAACATGTGCTCATTATAGATAACGACTCACTAAGAACCAGCCATTCAGATGCTGACATAAAACTCAGCTTTCCCTCCCCCCACTACTAGTGTAATAAGCAATACAAGACTCATTATCTGTGGCTCCCTACTGATACTCATCTAAATGTCACCCTTGGACCCTAAGGCACTATCTGTAGAATCTAATTGTTAATGGAACTAACACCCATGGGCTTTATAGTAGGACTGAAACACCACAAGTTTAGAAATTCACCTTGGATTTTGAAACTTGGCTTTGCCACTTACCATTTTTGATTTTAGGTAAATTGTTCAACTTCTGTGCTTCAATTTCCTATTCTGTAATATGGAGATTAAAAACACCTGCTCCAAAACACTGTGAGGATTCAATGTGACTATGGATTCAGGCCATGTATTCCTTGCAAGAAGACCACTGAAATGATGCTGTGCTCTTTTCAGTACATCACATCAGGAGGCACAGGATGTCGGATCACCCCAACACTGACGGTGTTAACCTTGACCACCTGGACAACTATGTGTCTGCCAGTCTTCACCATTTCCTTCTTTGTAATTAATGAGTATTTTGTGGAAAATACTATAAGACTATGCCAATATCTGTTCTTCATCAAACCTCCACCCATCCATTGACAATTCCTGCCTTCATCAATCATCACTGTGATGTTTTTTGCCAAATGATGATTTTCCTGTTTTCTACCCATCTACATATATTGGTTGGCATTTTCCTGTAAGAGCTTACCCTCCCCCATTCCCATTCATTTACTGATCAATTAACTCTTATTTCAGTTCATGGTTTATAATATATTACCACATTATTTATTTTAATGCTCCAATTTTTCCAGATTTGATCCGTGACAGCCCCTTGCACTTGCCTTTTTGGAAAGCAGATTTAGTGAATACAATTTCACATACCCAGAGGTATGTTCAGTGCCAAAAAAAACTCTGCTTTTTCTATTTGATTTGGGAGGTGTAAGACAACACAGAAATCATTCATGAATGTTAGCTTTTTTTTCTTTTCCAACATCTACTAGCTGACATTCATCTTTAATTATAGGGTTTCCCTGGTGGCGCAGTGGTTGAGAGTCCGCCTGCCAATGCAGGGGACACGGCTTCGTGCCCCGGTCTGGGAGGATCCCACATGCCGCGGAGCGGCTGGGCCCGTGAGCCATGGCCACTGAGCCTGTGCATCTGGAGCCTGTGCTCCGCAACGGGAGAGGCCACAACAGTGAGAGGCCCACGTACCGCAAAAAAAAAAAAAAAAATTATAAGCAGACCTCCTGGAATCCACTGTCAGGTAACTTTCAAAATGGAGTACCTATATTATCCTCTATAAAAAGGCAGAAGACCTAAAAAAGAATCTTAGACACCAAGCATCTTCTTCAAACATCTTCCTTTGTTCAGGACTCTCCTTAGGTGATCTCATACAGGCTAGAAGTCACACTGGCATCTCAACTGACATGAGATAATGGGTGTAACTCACCAGACCTAGTACAGAAGCTCAGTCGGTGGCAGGTGTTACCTTTCATCTTTTTACCTGCCTCAGCACTAAATATCCATTCCTCCTCTGGTACCATCCACCCCCATTACTCATCTTGTCATAGCCCCCATCTTTAGAGCAATAAACCTCAACGTCACCTTCAAATCTTCTCTCTCCCTCACTCAGTTGATAAACACTGCTAGTGCTAGAATCTAGCTTCTAGTTTAGACTCCTGCCCTTAACATTCTCTCCTTCCCTCACTTCCACACCAGATTCCTCTTCCTAAATAATATGAACGTGCCCCTCCTCAACAGAGAGGATCCAGCCAAATAAAGATGGATCCCCAAGCTTGGCACTCAGGGCACTTCACACTCTGGCACCAAACCACATCTACATAGCATTCCATACTGCAACCCCACTGAACTCCAGGCCTGTAATTATCTGATTACCTATTTGTCTACTTAAATCCACTACAAGGCTCCAAAATATAAGGCGGTATTCTGCCTCTTCTTGTATCTCCACTGCCCAGCTCTGTGCTCAGTAAATGTTGGCTGTGTTAATAAATAAAAAGTCACCTGAGAAGACACAGTTGTCCACCTGTTAGAAGCACTACACACAAAAGAGCCAACTTTCCTAGAATTTTATTATTGATTCACACTTGAGGTAGTAACAAATTTGTTTTGCATAGTAGAGTAATGAGGTTATTTGGAATACTTCAGCAGAACAGGTAAAAATCTCTTTAAAATAGGCATTATTTCCATAGCAAATAAGAAGCCCACTGAATAAATATTTAATTATCATTCTCCATCCCAGAAGTGTCAAATTTGGTGGGGTTTTTTGTTTTTTAAGTTAATTATGTTTTTAAACTGGTGCTTTGCATCAAAGTTTTCTTTGATGGTCAACTTTATGTGTCAAGTTGGCTACAGGCTACAGTTTCCAGTTATTCAATTTAATCTAGGTGTTGCTCTGAAGGTATTTTGTAGATGTAATTGAAGTCCATAATCAGCTGACGTTAAGTATGGAAGATATCCTAAATAATCTGGGTGGTCCTGCTTCAATCACTTGAAAGGCCTGAAGAGTGGAGCTGGGGCTTCCCTGAAGAAGAAATTCTGCTTGTGAACAGCAGCCTTCCTGTGCCCCACGCCCAAGAATTCCAGCCTGCCCTTCCTGACCTCCTGCCTTACAGATGTCGCACTTGTCTAGCTGGCTCCTTCAATCACGTGAGAAGGCTGATTCCTGCAATAAATCTCTTCTCTCCTACTGGTTCTGTTTCTCTGGTAGAACCCTGACAGATACAATCTACTTCTAGAATAGAGGGCGACAGAGTGCAACAGCTGAACAGTTAACAAGATCTAAATAAGGCTTTCACAGTATTGCTTCATTATGGAGTGGGAAGTGTTCAAGTCCTAGAACATCAGATACCCCATATTCAAACCTAAGTGCAAATACACATAACATATGCCACGGCTTCTGTCCAACCGTATTCATTATACATTCATTTGACAAATAATTGTAATGAGAGGCACTGGGGAGTGAATGGTGAGCCATCTAGACAGGCATGGTCCCTGCTCTCAGGGAGTTTACAGGCTAGTAGGAGAATCAGGCATCAAAACAGTAATTATACAAATGCTCATTCAATTATAATTATGATGAGTGCTAGGAAGTACAGGATACTGTTGGCATATTTAGTAGCGGAATCTAATCAGTTGGGGAGGGCTTTTGAAATGTCGCTGAGGAATGACACTGCAGCTAAGACTAGAAGGGTAGGTAGGCAGTAGCCAGGCAGAGCATAAGAGGAAGTGCATCCCAGGTCCAGGGAACTATCTGTACAAAGGCCTTGTGCAGGGAAGGACCTAGATGATTTCAAGCACCTGAAAGATGGCCAGTGAGTCTGAGCTGTCGTGAATTAGGGATAAGAGCATACAAGATCAAATGGCCTGAGGGCTTGCCTGGTGGCACAGTGGTTGAGAGTCCGCCTGCCGATGAGTCCGCAGAACCTGATGAGGTCAAATAGGGAAGGAGTACAGGGAGGGAAGAAGACCTAAGACAGGGCCCTGGGAGCACAGACATTTTAAGTGGGTGGAAGAAAATCCTGAAGAGGAGCAGTCGAGAAGACCCACATTCACAGAGTGCACATTCACTTACACAAGAAACTTTTCCAGGAGCCATTTTAGTTCAGCCTCCACATTCAAAAAGGTGTACATTGGGCTGCCCTGGTGGCGCAGTGGTTGAGAGTCCGCCTGCCGATGCAGGGGACACGGGTTCGTGCCCCGGTCCGGGAGGATCCCACATGCCGCGGAGCGGCTGGGCCCATGAGCCATGGCCGCTGAGCCTGCGTCTGGAGCCTGTGCTCCGCAACGGGAGAGGCCACAGCAGTGAGAGGCCTGCGTACCGCCAAAAAAAAAAAGGTGTACATTTTTCACTGAAGAAGAAATAGTAACCAAGGGAGGAGATATGGGGATATATGTATATGTATAGCTGATTCACTTTGTTATAAAGCAGAAACTAACACACCATTGTAAAGCAATTATACTCCAATAAAGATGTTAAAATAATAATAATAATAAAATAAAATTTTTAAAAATATGGTAACAACCGAGGGAAAACCTAATTTGAACGGACATGAATAATTTCCAGCTAAGGTGTTTTCTACAATGGATATCACCTCACTGATTACTGTTTGCAACAGTTATTCAGTCTTTGGGTCAAACTATACTTTCCGAAGTCACTTCTTATTAACACTAATGACTTGGTCCTTTATGTATAATTAGTTGAGGCAATTAGTTGCAAGGCTCACATTAGGACACATTGCTTTAATCTTTTGAAAATCACTATGGGCCACATAATTCTAAGAGTGCCTCACGTGAAAGAAAACATTGAACCAATAGGAAGTACTAATTTTATAAGGCTCTAAGAAGAGTGCCCCAGCCCCCAAAAGAATCACACGAATTAGTGCAAGCTCAGTGACTAAAAGAACTTAGGCTCCAGGAAAGGACGCATTTAAATTAAAATTGCACTTTCTCAGACTAGGAATCCTCCCCATTAGTACAATACAAGATATGTCAGAGAAAGCTCTACAGTGTGTTGAGGTTCAGAGGGCAATCTGTAAGGTGCCTTATTGTGGCTTAGAAAAACAGGCCCAGCGGGGAGGCCCACAGATCCAGCAGTTACAACAGCAGGATGCACAGCGGGAGCTTAATGAATATTTGATGATGACATTTTTCCTCCTTTGCATGCTGTTACAAGGCAGCCCCCATCTTACCAATGGGAACTTGTGCGGAGTCTACTACCCATTTTTCCTTAAAAACCCATTTTTCCTTAAAAGTTGTGTTATAAATGGTGGAGCCCAGGCCATATGCTAAACCGTAAGAGTTTAACTAGAGCTGCTGACCACCATTTATAACAAGGCTTTTGTGAATTAAATACATTGGGCACAACTTAGTATTCCAAAGGTGTATCTTTCCTCGTCAGCAGTCCCAGAGTGGCCAAAGATGCCACTCCCACTAGCAGCAGGAAAAGGATTCACCTGGCTCCAGGCTGGGAATGTGGGCAGAGGGGTAATGATGGGGCGGCAGTTGGGAGTCGGGGCCAGTGGCTACCACGTGACAGATCCAAACCCCAAGATAAGGATGTGGGGGACACATCAGAGGGGGGTAGAGCAAAGACTCAGCCCTAGCAGGGCTGTAGGGATAGAGAAGGGTTAGGGATTCCCTACCAAAGATGACGAGAGGCCGTGGTCAGAAGGAAGCAGCAAGCGCTGGAAGCAACCATGTTCTGGCAGGAGCCCTGAGGGAAAAGGTGGTTCTGAGGCCAGCAACAACCTGAGAGGCAAGGTCAGATATCAGTCGAAGACTGCGAGCCCTTGGCCCTTCAGGACATACTATTATCCAAAGTCTCTGGAACCACATCAAAAGCCATGCAGCTACTCCCCTATTTGTACACAGACAGGTTCTCTGCCTGAACTTCCCAGGATTTTCCAGGTGGCTCAGGACCTCCCTGGCTTTATCTCGGGGGCTATCCATGTAGTCACCCCATCTGGACTTGGCAGCTTGGCTTCAGATGACCACCTTCACCCCAGTCCTTGTCTGGGCCTCTGCTCCATCCCAGGAGAGAGTGGTCATTTATATGTCCAGTGTACAAGACTACATTAGTCTTCCAAAATTGATATCCAAACCTGAAAAGCCATCAAGGCACAATATTCAAAGGATGGCCATCAAATAGGTTGAATCATCTAATGGTAAAGTATCTGGTCTATCCTAATTGCAGAGGAAGATGAATTTTAGAGTCTTTGTTGACTTAAAAACAATTTTAATGTAGCTACAGCTTTTATGTTTAATATAGTCTTATTTTTTTCAGAATATATAGCAATAATATGGACAAAAGAGGAAAAGACATTTTCTTAAAAAGCCTTTTAAGTTACTTAGTAGGTAAGAAAAATGGCAGCCAGGCCTGTAGCCTTCAGGGAGACGCTTGGGAGATTGTTCTCTGTGAAATCTTTCCTAACCAATGGAAAAAAAAACCTAAAGATATTGTTGTGGCAATGAGGGTGGACCTCCTCATGGAACTGGCTCTGTCTGTGAAGTCCTCAGCTTAGAAGCCCCCTTGCGTGCTGGGAGCTTCCCAATCAGCTCCCTGGTGCCTCACTCTTAAATAGAAGTAAACAATCAAGGATCACCAGATATCTAAGGAAAAGCTCTAACATGAAAGACAGACCAAAACAAGCAAACATAAGGGAAGCAACATGGAGGAAACAGAGGTTATACAGGAAACAGAAAACATTAATATCCTTAAAGGAGTAGGAGAAGACACTGTATCCATAAAACAAGAAAGAAATGTTTAAAAAAAAAAGGAAATTCAGACATGAAAAAATCAAGAGAAGGGCTGGAAAATAAGGCTTAAGGAAATTTCTCAGAAAGTAGGGGAAGAAGATTAAAAATGAAGAAATACAAGAAGAGATAAGAAAATTAGAGAACTAGTGAATCCTGGAAGTCTAATATTCAAATAAGAAGATTCCAGAAAAAAGAATACAGTAAGAGGAGAAAATCATCAACAAAACTAAAGATGTTTCAGATCTTAAGGACCTGAATTTTCCAGACTGAACTGGCCCAAGTTCCTAGAAAAATTTGGATTTAAAAAGAGAAAATAATATTAACTACCAGACAGGCCAAACCTGACCCACTGCCACTGTTTTGTAACAGAGTTTTTCTGGAACACTGCCACATCCATTCATTTAAATGTTACCTATGGCTGCTTCACTACTATAACAGCAGAGTTGAGTGGCTTCAACAGAGACATTATGGCCTGCAAAGCCTAAAGTAATTACCATCCAGCTCTTTATATAAGAAGCTTGCCAAACCCTGACGTACAATTAAGGGTATAGACACTGAGTTCAAATCCTGTAATACACTACTAACTGTGTGACCACGAGCAAGTTACTTAATTCTCAGTACCTCAGTTTCTTTACAGATGAGTCTGTAAGGAGATCATTATTGATCTCCTAGAGTTATTATGAATTTTTAAATGTAAATAAATAAATAAAAGAAAGTACAATACATGTAAAGTTAATTAATAATATAAAAAGTGCTTAGAACGAAGCCCGCACATTTTTTAAAGAGTGTGGTAAAAACAAAAAGGTTTAAGACCAAATGGTGAGCAATAATAGTGAAAGTATTCTATTGGACAATGCTTCATTTCTAATAAAACCTTACTAATCATCACTTTGGCATACAAGTTCTCCAAAATCAATCTCCACAATTTGGTTAATATTTGTTAATCATCAAATAGCTGAGAAGGAAAAACATTTTCTCAATATTAGCTGAAAGTCACTACCTCTTAGACTTTCTCAAACCATTTACTACTTAGCTTTAGAAAGGCCTCTGAATGTTTGATATTTTCCTCAAGATTCTTTCACAATACTCACTCCACCTCCATCTCTCCCCCTCCTCACACACCCAGGAGCTGGAACTCCAGCCCAACACACCCGGGGTTCTTACAGGTGACTTTCCCTGCATGCTCATGGCATCCAGATGTTCACTAATGTACCTCTGCAGGCATCTCCTGATGGCAGGTGTACTCACAGCTGGAAAAACCAACTGTGGTAGGCTGAAAAATGACCCCCCAAAGATATATTCACTTCCTAATCCCCAGAACTTGTGAATATTACCTTTATTATGGCCAAGGAAAAACTATTGCCTTATATGGCAAAAATATATAAATATAGATGATTAAGTTAAGGATATTAAGAAGAAGTGCTTATCCTGGATTATCTAGGTGGGCCCTAAATGCAATTATGTGTATCCTTATAAGAGAGCGGCTGAGGGAGTTTTGAAACAAACAGAAAAGACAGACAGAGAAGAGAGGGCAATGTAGAGATGAAATAGAGATTTGGAGAGATGAGGCCACAAGCCAAGGAACACCAAAGAATGCTGGCAGACTGGAAGCTGGAAGAGACAAGGAATGGATTCTCCCCTGGGGCCTCTGGAGGAGCAGTTGCCCTCCTGACCGCATGATTTCAGCCCAGACTGCTGGTCTTCAGAACTATAAGAGAATAAATTTGTGTTGTTTTCAGCCACCAAGTTTGTGGTAATTTGTTATAGCAGCCATGGGAAACTAATATACCACCTCACTACACCCACACACACAGAGGCACTCACTCAGCACCACCTTTTTAAGCAGGGACCCAACAGTTAGAAGACTTTCTCATTTAAAAAACCCAATTCTTACAAAGGAGAGTTGGTAAAGAGTTTACTAAAGCCTTTGATAACTGAATTAAATCCTTCTGAGAGTGATTCAACATGAATCAAAATTTCTAACTCTCTCCTCACCTTGAAAACCAGAGGAGAAATAATAATATCACTAAGTATATAGGTTATACTACTGTGGCCTCATGGTTTTGTGTTCTGACTTTGTGTCCCATTGGTCTACTGTAAAACTGTTAAGCAGTGACACTGACTTTCACATGCAGCTGTGGACTCAGTCTCATTGCTACGTCTTACTTGGTAATCCCTGACCACAAAATATTACATAATCTGTGAGTTCTCACATTCCTTTGTGTTGACATAATGTGCAATAGCCTTTTAACCCAAACAAGAATCCAAGAATCCTATTTCGTCTCATTCTACCTATTGGAAAACTCTTTAATTCTTCATACAAGACAAAAAATAGATGCTAACTTTCTTAAAATAGCCAATAAGATAAACCCTAATCACATGGCCTTCATATATTACATTGTGGAAAAATTAGATGCATAATCTGATTAACCAGCATACCGAACAGGCTTGAATAGTTGAAGGTTATATACTGACTCAGGTGTGACTAGTTTTAACAGTTTGAAATGTAACCTTAAAAGATGGCAGAATTAATACTTCTCTGCCCAGCCTTGATACTTCCATAGTCAAGAGCCAAATGCTTCTAAAGTGTGACAAATGATCATTCTAATTAAAACTGGTCAAACACTTAGCTGTGCTGCTTAGTAGTATAATGCCCTTAAGAGGATTAGACAAATAATTCTGGAAATATACAAAGCCATGGTGTTTGTTAATGAATTTCTGATAGAAAGAATAAAACATTTTAGTGTTTCAATAAATGAGTAAATGGAACTTCTCATTTGTCCAAGTGACTGACCTAAAAAGGATTTGGATATATGAACTGAAAATATCTTCTACTCTATTGCTTGCTTTTTTGCTCTCTGTCAGTGTTTTTGATGAAAAGAACTTTAATACAGTGTTTTCTTTATGGTGAGTATTCTTTACATCTTGTTTAAAAAATCTTTGCTTACTTTTTCTAGAATATTTCTGTTTTACCTTTCTCAGGTCTATAATCTATCTGGAACTATTATTAGAGGTCCAGGATTAACTAGAAGATCAGGTAAAATTCTGGGGACCTTCCTTCTCCCACCTCACTGTCATTGTCATCATCCAGGACTAAGTACATGCTCCCTTATTTCTTTAAGGCCATTACAGCCATTGTGAACACAATGGAGACCTTAAGGCCTCTGCAACTTTTCTTCTTCCCATACATCAGCCTTCATCTTTGACCCCCTCCTTTCCTGATCTAGTTAATCATAAGCTGTCCCTTCCACCTCTCCCTTTCTAGCACTCTCAACTCCCCACTCACTCAGCACAAATCTCAATCTTGGCAAGAAGAAAGTACTATGGACCAACTGGTTCTGAAGGTCCAAGGATCTGGGTTTGAAATAGGATTATACAGTTTATAAGCTGCAGGACTTCAGCACTCACTTGACAATCCTACTTCCCCTTCTAATATTGAGAAGGGCTGGGGCTGAGGTTAGGGTAGAGAAGGATTATCAATAACAATACCTTTTGGACCTATTGTAGGGGTGAGAAATAATGTATGTCAAGACCTTGGCACAGAATAGGCACTTAACAAACAAACAAACAGTATCTAAAAAAGAACAATAAATAATAAATCAATAAAACCACTAGCCAACTCACTCAGTTGCTTTGAACACTGCTGAAGAAACTCTTACCACCTCAGCTAGGCTTTCCTATTCACCACATTGACCATGTAAACTTCTACCACAACCCCTGAAGTTCTCTATTTTACTCCTTTGTCAGTCTCCTCACTTTCAACAGATCCCAGGAAAACTTCCACTCCTAGCCAAGATAAAATAACAAGGACAGGATTTACCTTCCTATCTGAAACAACCATAAAGTGGACAAACACACGAAGAAACAGTTTTCAAGACATTATCAGACAACAAAAATAGTGAACTGAAAGATGGGAAAGTGAGGTGAGTCCCCAAGTTGTACCAGCCTATGCCTTGAGAGTTTCCAGCTGTGGCAAAGGGAAGGGAATCCAGGAAGGGATCAGCAGACTTACTGAGTTGAGAGTCTGAGAAGACCAAGGCAGCTATAGTTCGAAGGAAAGGACAGAGCTTCACAGGGTGAGAATTCTGGAGATGTGCAGAGAGTCCCCCTCAAGAATGCAGTTGATTCCTTCTCACAGCTGTAAGGAAACTAAAGTAGCTGGAGAAAGAACCAGCAGAAAGGCTCAGAGGTTACAGCGTAGTGCCTGAAGTCATGCAGAATCAAAAACAGTATCTGGTCCCATCTCCCAGACTGGAAAACCTCATGATTCAGAGGACACTGGACAGAGTAAACACAAGTGTCTTGTCCAGTCCTGTGGAATACTTAGCCCTAAATTAAGCACTGTTTTAGTCCCATCTAAAAAACCTTAAAGCAAGACCTAAAAGAATCAAACTATTTCCAAGTAAATTAACTGCATTACAGAGTAAAGTTCAAGAATATTTACAGAAATTCAAAAATATCCAGTACCCAACAAGGTAAAATTCACAATATTTGGCATCCAATAAAAAATTACCAGGTACACAAAGAAGCAGGAAAATATGACTCTTAATGAGGAGAGAAATCAATCAATCCCCTCAACTCAGAGCTGATTCAAATATTAGAATTAGCAGACAAGGACTTTAAAACAGTTATAATAACTGTATGCTCAAAAAGTTAAATAGAGAGACGGAAGACATTTCATCTCCACTTCTAGAGATGAAAACAACAAAATCTGAGATGAAAAATACACTGGATGGGATTAATGTTTTAGACACTGCCAAAGAAAAGATTACTAAATGTGAAGACATAGCAGTAGTAACTATCCAAAGTAAGATAGCAAGAAAAGAGAAATTTTTTATTGAACAGAGTATCAGTGAGCTGTAAGACAACTTCAAATGGTCTAATATACAGGCAAATACAGTACCTCAAAAGAAGGGAAAGTGAAGAAGGAATAGAAAAAAACTTTTGAATAATGGCAGAAAATTTTCAAACTTTCTTGAAAATGAAAACCCCACAGATCTAAGAAGCTCAATGAATCCCAAGCACAAGATACATGAAGAAAACCACATCAGTGCACATCATAATCAGATTGCTCAAAACCCTAATGATAAAGAAAATCTCTAAAACAGCCAAAGGGGAAAAAAAGATACCATGTGTACCAAAATATGGATAACAACAGATTTTCCATTAGAAACTCTTCAAGTGGGAAGCAACATCTTTAAAGTACTGAAAGAAAATAATACTGCCTACTCAGATTTTCATAGTCAGTGAAAATAACTTTCAAAACAGAAGGCAAAGTAAAGATATTTTCAGAAACACAAAAGCTAAAAGAATTAATCACCATCAGACACAAGAAATGTTAAAGGAAGTCCTTTGAGCTGAAGGCAACTGATTCCAGATAAAAATATGGGTCTACAAAAAGGCATGAAAGGAACATAAATGGTAAATACATGGTTAGGCATATAAGATTTTTTTAAATTATTATTTAATTAGTTGCAGCATGCGGGCCCTAGAGTGTGCAGGCTTCAGTAGTTACAGAGCGTGGGCTTGGCAGTTGTGGCTCATGGGCTCTAGAGTGCAGGCTCAGTAGTTGTGGCGCACAGGCTTAGTTGCTCCACGGCATGTGGGATCTTCCCAGACCAGGGCTCGAACTCTTGTCCCCTGCATTGGCAGGCGGATTCTTAACCACTGCGCCACCAGGGAAGTGCCTTGCTTCTGTTTTTAATGTCTTAGGTTTTGGAGGGCAAGGCATGTGGGATCCTAGCTCCCCGACCGGGGATCAAACCCACACCCCTTGCATTGGAAGGCAAAGTCTTAACCACTGGACTGCTAGGGAAGTCACCTAAAGCAATTTTAGATGTAATATTATCATCTGAGTTGCACATTTAAACTAAAACCTAGGAGCAGATATACGAGCTAATTTGTCAGGGATAACATTCTACCATCACCCTCAAAAAGAGATTACTAATTTCCTGTTTTAAGTACAGTCATCACACCTATGCCAGCAGAGGAGAAATGAAGAAAGTTACCTTATGATTTGTGGGTAGCTGTTAAAGTGTCTGAAGAAACAGAACCTTGCTTGTGTTTAATTCATAAGTTATTGCTTTGCAGAGAAATGTCAAATGGTCTGTTTTAAACCAAAAAGAATCAACTAAAAATCTCTAGTATCTCCAACTTAAAGAAATTCATTTTAGCCTTTGTTTACTTTATTCCTGGCTTTGAAAAATGTAATCCCTAAACCTCGTTATTTCATTATGTGACCTGCTCATAAAGAATAATTAGGCATTCTTCTCAAGATATTTTTTAAAAATATTTCTTCTACAGGGAAACAAATAATTGTCGGTTAACTACCCTATAATGGACATTTAAGAATAGAAGTACAGCAGTGCTTTATCCAAATACGTGTTGTGTTTCCTTTTAAAGTTTAAAGGAAAAACTACAGGTTTTTTCTTCAGTTCTCCGGAAGATTAGAGTGTAAATACAAACTAAACAAACCTATAATTAGCATTTATAATAGCAAACAATGTACAGTGTAATTTTATATGAATCAATTAACAAAAATTACATATTCAACAACTTACTGAATGCCCACTACGTATAAGGCTATATGACGTGGGAGTTAAAAAGATAAACAGAAAGCGCCTTCTAGTTCTATTGAAAGCCCTTTAATAGCATTAGTTTGGGGGATTTAACAAGTGAAAATAAAAAACAACCCTTGACAGTTATCAGTCCCACTGAGGTTCCCATGACATCTGAACAGTCACTCAAAGGCAGCTAAAGGTTGAAGACTCGATAGCTCTGCAACCCAGGGAACCATAGGATGGAGCCCCAAACCTAGGCAGTAAAATCAGTCCGTCCTCTAAAAAGACCCAGAAAAACTTAGCAGCAAATATGCAAGCATCCTCAGGAGCAAATTAACAGAAATATTAAGTGTGTGGAAGGGGTAATGGTTGGGGCTTGGGGGAAATAGCAGAGAGAAGGGAAAAGAATGTTGATTTGTATTTGTTTAAAGCAGAATTTCCACAGTAAAGTCAAAAACTGAAATGCTGCCTTTACATACTGACACATGGAAGCTCTCATTTGAATTTAGAAAACTGGATTTTAAGTTTATATTTCTTTTAATCACCAATTGGGATTAATAATTTTAGTCCTATTTTACTATGTGCCAGATAGTATTTATACACTGAAGTCAGCAAAACCAGAGTTAAGAATACAAAGTGTCCAATACATATATGATACAGCCAATTTCCTCTCAGAAAAGAAAAAAATTCGTAAGCTCTCATTAAATAGTAGTCACTAAACACCAATGACGTACTAAATGTTGAGTGAGTTAGATAAAGTTGAATTTGAGGGAAACTTTCTGTTTGAATATTTATTCATTAACTGAAAAACTAAGAGCTAATAAATTCTCTATGGTCATTTTAGTTGTCATGTCTTTGATGCTACCACTTCTATAACAGTGATGATTCCCTAACACTACTGGTGATAACTGGTTAGTTTTTACTGGTGATAATGGGCCAGAAGAGCACAGAACACTCAACACAACATAACGACTCAAGACTTAGGTCCCAATAGTAATCCCATGATTACAGTTAAGGAAATTACTTGGCCAAATTACTTAACCTTTTGTGCCTCAGTTTTCTCATCTCTAAAATGGAGCTGATAACAGCAGTAATCAATAGCATTACTGTGACTATTAAATGAGTTAATTCAAATAAAGTGCTTAAAACAATGTCTGACACATAGTAAACTGCATATATATCAGCTATTATTAGTGTGTCTACGTTTTCACCATGCTTGAACAATTTTTTTTACTAAGCCCTCTCATACATTCTTAGCAAAAAATGTTTTTTTTAAAAAATCTGGAGGCCTAGACTGCTAGAGGATATGTAACGAAGGCCTTAAAATGTTCACATCCCTTAATCCTTAATCTAGCCATTCTAAGGAATAACCAGAGTTGTACACAAAGATCTTTACACAAGGCCATTTATCAGGTTACTTATAATGCCAAAAAGCTACCTAACTGCCTAACTAGAATTAAGTATGGTATGTGCATAAAATGCAATATTCTGCATGTATTAAAAATTAAATTTAGCTATGGAGATAGTAAAAAGATGAGTGGTTGCCAGGGGCTGTGGGGAGGGAGGGATGAACAGGCAGAGCACAGATGATTTTTAAGGCAGTGAAACTACTTTGTATGATACTATAATGGTGGACACATGTCATTATATATTTGTCAAAACCCATGGAATGTACACCATGGGCAAACCATAATGTAAATTATGGACTTTGGGTAATAATGATGTGGCAATGTAGGTTTGCCGATTGTGACAAATGTACCGCTCTGGAGTGGGGTATTGATAGGGGAGGCTGGGCTTGTTTGGGGGAAGTGGGCATTTGGGAAATCTCTGTACTTTCTGCTCAGTTTTGCTGTGAAGCTAAAATTGCTCTAAAAAAGAAATTCTATTTTAAAAATGAAGTTTAGGAGAATAATGAATGACACAAGAAATACTCATGATACATTGTTGAGTAACAGAAAGCAATTTGTAAAGAATTAAAGGAACATACCCAAATATTACAATTCAGCTTCTAGAAGCAATATTATAGCTGATTTTAAAATATACTTTTCTGGATTTCCCTGGTGGCGCAGAGGTTAAGAATCCACCTGCCAATACAGGGGACACGGGTTCGAGCCCTGGTCCGGGAAGATCCCACGTGCCGCAGAGCAACTAAGCCCGTGCGCCACAACTACTGTGCCCGTGTGCCACAACCACTGAAGCCCACGCACCTAGAACCCATGCTCCGCAACAAGAAAAGCCACCACAATGAGAAGCCCGCGCACCACAACAAAGAGTAGCCCCTGCTCACTGCAACTAGAGAAAAGCCCAGGCACAGCAACAAAGACCCAATGCAGCCATATATAAATAAATAAATTTTAAAAATAAATAAATAAAATATACTTCTCTCAGTTTGCAAATTTTACTACAATGAACTTGTATCACTTTCAATACATAAGGAATTTTTAGGACTTTCCTTTAAAATATCATGCAGTTTTCAATTCAAAGTTATTGAAAAAAGGCATGTACGGTTAAATAAGAAAGAAATAATCAGAGATGAACTGATACTTCTAACATTTCCTTCAACCAAAAAATCTCACCAAGTTCTTAAAATCCAATAGCTCTGAGATATTATGCATTCATTCATTCCACAAATATTTACTGAAATACGAACTAGGTCCTGGGAATAAAGCAGCACCTAAGCTAGACATTGAATATTGGGAGGCAAACAACAACAAATAAACACCTAAGGAGGTGAGGGTGTGATGAAAAGGGAACCCTCTTGCACTGTTGGTAGGAATGTAAATTGATACAGCCACTATGGAGAACAGTATGGAGACTGCTTACAAAACTAAAAATAGAACTACCATATGACCCAGCAACCCCACTACTGGGCATGTACCCTGAGAAAACCATAATTCAAAAAGAGTCATGTACCACAATGTTCATTGCAGCACTATTTACAATAGCCAGGACATGGAAGCAACCTAAGTGTCCATCGACACACAAACGGATAAAGAAGATGTGGCACATATATATACAATGGAATATTACTCAGCCCTACAAAGAAACTAAATTGAGTTATTTGTAATGAGGTGGATGAACCTAGAGTCTGCCACACAGAGTGAAGTAAGTCAGAAAGAGAAAAACAAATACCATATGCTAACACATATATATGGAATCTAAAAAAAAAAAAAGGTTCTGAAGAACCTAGGGGCAGGACAGGAATAAAGATGCAGACGTAGAGAATGGACCTGAGGACACTGGGAGGGGGAAGGGTAAGCTGGGGAGAAGTGAGAGAGTGGCATGGACATATACACACTACCAAATGTGAAATAGATAGCTAGTGGGAAGCAGCAGCATAGCACAGGGAGATCAGCTCGGTGCTTTGTGACCACCTAGAGGGGTGGGGTAGGGAGTGGGGGAGGAAGATGCAAGAGGGAGGGGATACGGGGA
The DNA here is from genome assembly GCF_951394435.1 of Stenella coeruleoalba. Taxonomy (NCBI): domain Eukaryota; kingdom Metazoa; phylum Chordata; class Mammalia; order Artiodactyla; family Delphinidae; genus Stenella; species Stenella coeruleoalba. Next base: position 73,406,021 of record NC_137151.1, on the reverse strand, counting down.
TATATGTATAAGTATAGCTGATCCACTTTGTTATATGGCAGAAACTAACACAACAATGTAAAGCAATTATACTCCAATAAAGATGTTTAAAAAAAAAAAAACACCTAAGGAGGGAGCTGTTCTCAGGTTGGGATGCACCAGTTGTGATGGACGGACTTCAGTGGGGTGCTGGGGAAGCCCCTCTGCCATTGAAGCTGACACATGAAAGCTGAGGAGGAGCCCATCAGGCAAAGCTGGGGGGAAAGAGTCCTAAAGAAAGAAAAGAACAAGTGCCAAGGCCCTGAAGTGGGAATAATCCAGGTTTATTTAAAGAACAGCAAGGAGGCCAGTGTGGCTGGTCATCAGTAAATGTTGGTCTTAACAGCTCTCCCTCTAAAATGCCTGAGGTTACTAAACAATTATTATCTAACAGACAGGCTGGGTTCGATTCCAGCTTGTTCACTTATTATAGATGCAAGGATTGAGAGCTGGTCACCTCCCCTCTGGACCATGGCCTCCATATCTGTAAAATGGAAGTAACAATATCTACTGCAAAAGCAGCTGCAAGGCTTTACGTGAGAGGATGATCATCGCAAATGTTTAGGACAATGTATGGCAGACAAAAACAAAAAAATGCTAAACGAATGGTAGGTAGTCTTAAAAGTGCTCTGTGAGGAATTTAAAAACAAAACCAAACAGAAACATCCTAGAAATTTCACTGTGTTTGAATCACATCAGTATAAACAGACTCTACCTTAACTGACCTGATGCTTTTTCAGTTATATGTCATGTCCCAGAAATTCTGCTACTACATGCTATTTTGTCAAGAAAAGCCAATGAATCCCCAACAAAGTCTCTCTGGCCCAAAGGAAGATGAGGAGGGAATGTTTTTCATGGTCTTTTTTCGATCCTTACTCCCCTTACATTTTCTATAGTCTTTGTGATAGCCCATTTCTCTTCCTAGAAATTCCTTCCTCTCTTGACTTGGGGACAAGACGCTCAGTCTTTTGCCTATTTATCTAACTGTTCCTTCTCTACCTCAGATCTCTCCTATTCTTCCTATTCCTCAAAAATGTCATCAGTTCCTACATTTTTACCCATGCCCCTCTTACCCACAAAACCTTCTCAGATGCTTCCCAACCTCCAGAGACACTTGCACCACGAAATCACATTTCTTGGCATGACACTTACCTCATTACACTTCGTGTTATACTAAATTATGTCTTATCTGCCCTATTGGGTAGGCAGGTTCTTAAAAGCACGATCAACAGCTTAATCATCTTTCCTTCTCCCTTACGACCTAACAAAGTCTCTTGAACATAGTCATTGCTATAAGTAAATGAGTAAGCGTATAAAATACTTTTAACAGATTATTAACATTAAAACAGAGCCTTGCAAATTCTGTTGACACGTTTCTTATCTCAAATTAGCTTTTGATTTGTAAGAAGGCATAAGAGACATTGACTATATTTACATTTTACATAATAAGTTTTCCAACTAATGAATATTAATATGTCTAATTTTCAATTAACATGCTAAAAATAATAACAGCTAGCACTTACTATCTGCCCTTTCCAGGAAATATATACGCATCAACTCACTGTATCCTCCCAACAATGCTTTGAGTTAGGTATTAATTTTATATTTCCCTTTTTACAAACGAGTTAACTAGGGCAGAATGACTTATTCAAGGTCACACATCTGCAGGAAGCAAAGTCAGGATTTGAACCCAGACAGCCTTGGCTCCAGTCTGGTCTTGTAATCCTAAACCCTACCTAAATAGTCATTCACCATAAAAATCTAGTTTTACATAAGCATTTTTTAACTCACAACTTTTTATAGAAACTTGTTATTCGTAAGTAATATATTTTCTCTGTAATATAAACAAATATATCTGTATTAATGACACCAGGCTTCTGGCTAAATGTACACGTATACTATGTACTACTGCATATTTCATAATGTCAACTTTGCATTAAATATTACAATGTTTTAAGTTACTTTATCCTACTTCTGAATGCTTAACGGTATTGCCAGTCTAATGTGGCATCTTCTTGACTATCTTAGGAAATTTTTATTTCCATATAGATTTTTCTAGATTCTTATCTATTTTTAAATTCAAAAAAACTAAGATTTTTTCATAAATATGTAACAAAAATCACACTAATGCTACTTTGCATAGGTGTCACATAGGACAACAACAATAAAGTTACAATCTTGTTGAAAAATGACACTTTAATATATGACGTCAGGTTTTTAAAGAGTATACTTAGCCTTAATTAATTTCCTACCACTAGAAAATAATCTTCACTATTACAAAGTCTGCTTAATTCTCGGTTGTTGTTATATTTAAAGCTTTTAGGTAAATAAACCCAAATACAGTGATGGAGAATTCTACTATTAAAATGCAAACTGAACTTCTAATCAACAAAATTCTTAATATGTGATTAGCTACTGCTGGAAGGCCTGATTTCTCAGCATTTAATGTTTTAAAGAAAAATTTTTTCGGTCTTTGCCTGACCAAAAGCAAAAAGTGTTCAAGAGTGCTCAAAAGTAAAATTCCTTTGTCTTAAAAGTAACCTGCCTGAACCAGACATATTTTTGCCCCTTTTAAGAGTGTAAAACCTAAGGTACATACGTTCCACTCCAACAGGCTCACTCTCCAGGTCCTTGAACTTGCTGTTCCCTCTGCCGGGAAAGGATCTGCTCCCAGACTTTTTTCACAACCTGCCCCTTCCCATCATTCAGGCTCAGCTTAAATGTCTTTACCTAGCAAGGTCTTGCCTGGTCAGTCCACCCAAAGAAGCCCACTGCAATGGGCTGAATCATGTTCCCAAAAAAGATATGTTGAAATCCTAACCCCCAATACCTAAGACTGTGACCTTAGATGGAAATAGGGTTGTTGCAATGTAGTTAGTTAAGATGAGGTCATACTGGTGTAGCGGTGGCCCTTGATCCATTATGACTGGTGTCCTTATATAAAGGAGAGACAGAGACAGAGACACAGGGAAGAAGGCCATGTGAAGAAGGAGGCTTAAAAGCTTTAAGTATAAACACAAGCGAAGAAATTCCTGGGGCTGCCAGAAGGTGGAAGAGACAAGGAAGGATCCATCTTGATTTTGGACTTCTGGCCTCCAGCGCTCTGAGAATGTGTCTCTATTGTTTTAAGCCACCCAGTTCATGGTACTGTGTTTTGGCAGCCCTAGGAAAGTAATACTCCCACCACCAACAACAACTGCTGTTGCCCCATCAGTCACTTTTATTGTCCTTATAGTTCTCAATAGAATTTAAAAGAGCAATGTACTTTTACTGACTGTCTCCCTTCATTATCATGTCAGTTCCAGGAGAGCAGGGGCCTTTTCTGACTTCTAAGCACAAATATTTTGTCAAATAAATTAATGATCCTGTTAGAAACATGATAGGATTAGAGAATGTCAGAATGATAATTCATTGCCAATATTCAGAGAAACTATAAACCCTCCCATAATCTAATAACAAAGTCTAATACCAGATCTATCTAGCACTGAGAGAGACTTCATACCATCTTAACTATCATGTACTATCTGGAAAATGAACCTCTGAGCTAAAGAAAAACAGCTTCAGAAAAATGAGCGGTAAGAAGTATTCCTTACTTACTACTTCAAAGATGTGGCTGAAGAAGAATTACTTCAGTACTTCCTGTATGTCATCTTGTGGAAGGGCAGCATGCACAGGTGTCAGAAGGCTGACTGCTAATGGAAGAAGAAAGCAAAAAAATCTTCCGGGGGAAGAAAAAAGTCAGTTGAAAGTCAAAGGAGAAGAATTCTAGGGTTATTTGGTAAAGGAGCAATTCGTGCTGCCCCACAACCGAAGTCCTCTGTATTACAGGCGTGAACAAAAATGGACACTCTTAGTCTAAAGTTACTAGCGTCACTTTAACGGGCTCTGTTGTTGCATTCTCTATGTGCAATTTTTTTTATCTGAAGCATATAAAACATTCTAGAGAGACTTCTATTTTTTTTTAAAGGTTTAAAATTAAGGGGAGGGGGATGTTCATGTTTAATGGAGGTGTCACTTTTGGGAAACACTTCTTTTACTGATGATGTCAGAAAAATGAAGAGTCGCAGAGCAGGGAAGCGTGCTCAGAGGGAAGCAACCAAATGTCCCAGAGAGTGGACATCTAAGGAGCTTGAAAGACAGAAAGGAATGGTAACGAGACCTGGTCCTAAAAAAAAGGAGCCCCCTTCTGCTTGGGAAAGCAAAACATACAAGGAGGCAACCAAAGGAAGTCACACAGTGGAACAGGGGGAATGGAGAAGCCGCAGGGCTGCAGGGAATAGTGACTGCCCAGGGGTTTCAGGAAGAATGAGTTAAGGGGTGGCTGGCATGATGTAAGGGGAAAGAGAGCCCCGGGCGTGGAAAGGGAACTGAGGCTGCGAGGGGACAAAAAGCTGCTGGTGGAGTGGGGGAAGGGCAGCACCCTTGGAAGGAGCCAGAGGTGGACTGACCTTCGTGACTGATGCCTGCTTTCCCCCAAATTGGTCAGAAATTGGGATTTTCTACTTTGATTTCCCACATATAATCAACTAATTTTCAAAGAACCAGACTGCTGACCACTTAAAAAACAAACAAAACTACTGAATGTAATTGTAATTGGTATTTGATTTCCAAGTAACTTCTGAGTTTATAGTGCCACTGGGCAGTTTAGCATTAAATCAGTTGTCACTGGACAAGTCTACAGAAAAAATGTAGTTATTTTGGTTTTCTGGTTATCTGGATTCTAGGTAAATGGGAATTTAAGGTACTGATTAATAACTGCACTTTCATAGGACTTAATAGTTCTCTAAGTGTTTTCACATGCTAATTGGAAATGTGGTCACTCCAACAACCACAGATTTACCCTCAGATGAGGCTCCCGGAGGTTACTGGCCCAGGGTCAGGTGCGTAACGAGAGGAGAAGCTGGGAACAGAACCTGGGTAGCCGTGATACCTGCTCCAGAGCTCTTCCTGTCAAAAACATACTGCTTCTCCAAAGTGCGTATTGTGATAAAAAGCACCACAAGATAGCAGGCTATTTTCAAAGAGGGATATAGTGAAAAAAAAGAAGCTAATGCCTGGCAAGAAGAAGCAGTTTAGCACAATACCATGTTCACATGTATTTAACATATGCTACCGAATCTCTTAAAGAAATATACATGTTCATTCATGTCAGATTAAACCTACCCCTAAAATTCCATTAGGAATTAAGACACATTAGATACACCGATTAAGGATCAAATGCATCCTGAAATTTCAACAGCCCTGGTAAGTTATGGAAAGGGTCTCCTAGATACTGGCACACATGACCCACAGGGCCTGCCAGTGCTTCCTCTTCTGTGATAAAGAGCTTCTCTGACCTCTCCCCATCCACCTCTATCATTCTTTGCTCTTCAAATCATCCCACTTTCACCCCCAAAGCTTCCCATGGTATGCCACTATGAGGCTGCTGCTTATTCCTCCTAGTTTCTAAACAAACTTAAAAAGAACATAGCTACTCCTGTGGTTTATCCACAAGCACCCCAGGGACTGGGTTGCAGGCCATCCCTGGGCAGCCAAATACTGCTCTAGTGTTTCACTCCTCCTATATTCTCTCTCAAGTATGAGTCAGAACAAGACAATTCTCAGATCCCTTGCTTCTGTGAGTGAGGCTGAGGCACTCTGTCAGGGCACCACATATAGCTTGATGTCCCTGAAGAGGTAATTGACCAAATGGGACCTAAAAATCCTAAAGTAATGGAAGAATTATTTACTTTTATCATGTTTATGTAAGCACTTTGTTTCCGAGAAGTTTACTCATTTTGGCTTATGATGAATAGTTTGCGTCTTTATAAAAGCTAAATATGTAAAATGGGCACATTTTAGTATTACAGGTAGTGTGGGTATCCTGACAATGCTTAAGTTTAGAGAATGGAGATCTTCGGAAATCAAAATCCAGGTCACCTTGTCGGTCTGTGCCTTTCACCTACTGACTGCCCATCGGACTTGCCTGAAGCTGGGATGCTGAGAAATCATCAGTGGAAAATCGGGCAAATGCCTTGTCAGGACACTTTGAACAAATGGCTTTACTGGTAATTAACAGGGCTATCAGGCACCCACATAATATATTTCACTTTCTGTATCATTTTAAATTAAAATTAAAAATTTCATCAAGAAAAAAAAGAACATACCTACTATAATATCAGAGCTTCCACAGAGAAAAGGAATATATTATTTACTTGATTCATTTATTAGGATACATACTTAATCCTAACTTCATGTCTAGAGGTTAAAAGAAAGAGACTGATGTAACATTTCCCCACTGTGTAACTGGTGAGTGTCCTTCCTGATTTAAAGTGACCAATTCCAAATGAAGGCCATGTCTATTAACTTTGCATAAATATATATTAATGATGATAATTAAACTATTTTTATTTCTTTTTAGGAAAATTATTTTGCAGTACAATACCTTTCATTGTTACCAAGTTTTTCCTTTTCTTCAGTATAACTCATAACTATTCATATTATTGCTTTTAAAATTCATATCAGCACATACTTCCCAAAGCTATGACCCACTAACCATTCAGTTGTTTCCTCAGCTTTCTCCTTCTTACTATTCTGTAGCTTAGTATTAGATATCCTTTTGTGGGCTCTAGGAGGGCAAAGGCATGATGAAACTATCACTCTATGAGTGTATGCATTTAAGAGCAGAATATATAAATGGTTTCAGAACTAATTAGAAAAATACTCCATGGAATGGATATTTCAAGGGATGAAGGGGATCATCTTAGCTACAAAACAAGGAGGGTGAAAGAGATAGTGTGATTCCCAGAACGGGCAGATTCCTAGACACCATACCAAACCTCAGGGGCAGCAGAGGACCTCAAGACCGTGGCCCATAAAATAACATTTCTCTCTATTTTAGTACTGTAAGCTGCCTCTGTTGGAGTCGGGGTAGCAATTACTACCATCTCGCTCTCTGTGCTCTCCCAGCCTCAGGCTTCTGCCACCACCTTCTTCGATGTCTGTTCTCCCTGAACTGTCATCTGTACCCTGGTCCTAATCAACTCCCTTGAGTCTCCTTTCCAGTAAAACCAGTTAGCTGGGGGCACAGTGGCAAAGGCAGGGCAACTGCAGAGAAGCAATGTGCGCCAACACTGTCCCAAAGGGCAACCGCTTCCAGCTTCCCTCCTCTTTGAACTTTAGCCTGTCAGGGTAGTAATGAGGGTGAGTCTTTATGGCAACTACCACATTCTTTTATCAACACAGAATGGGACCGAAAGTTGCAAAGGAATGCTACTGGTTACAACTACTCAACATTCTTGATCAATACAAGTGATCCTCAAGAAATTTTAAAATTATATTGGTTTGAATACATAATATGTTCAGGTATTTAAGAATTCAAATAGTAGTAAAAGGTGCACTAGATTAGTGTGCTAAATAAGTGTCCTTCCCATTCTCATCCCAAACCCAGCTCTCTTCCCCAGAGCCAGTCACTGTTACCAGTTTATTGGGTCACCTTCAAGAGACAGTCTCCACAGTCACAAGCATAAACATATTTATAAACTCATATTTAACATCAATGGCCACCTACTTCTCTACACCTTGATCTGTTCCCTTCTTACATCTGAAAGATCATGCCACAACAGCAAATATAGAATGATCTCATTCTTTTTAACAGCTGCCTAGTTTCGTTTCTGCTCCTTATTTAACCAGTCCCATATTGATGGATCTTTAGCTCGCTCTAAATCTTTGTCATTACAGACAATGCCATGGTGGATGTCTTGATGCAAACTCATTTTGCGATGTACAAATATATATCTGTGGCAAAATTTCTTAGATTTCCTGGCATGAAAAGGCAGGTGGATTTTTCATTTTGGCCATATTGCCAAATTGCTATCCATAGATGCTGTGCTCCACCAACAATGCATGAGCCTGTCAGTTTCCCCAAAGCCTTGCCACCCCAAGGAATTAACAAACGTTAAGATCTTTGCCAATTTAACAGGTTAAAATAGTTTAAAACTGCATTTCTCTTATAAGTTGAGCATAACTTCATATTTGTAAGTGCCACTAGTAATTCCTTTTCTGTGAACTGTTTGTTCATTTCCTCTGCCCCTTTTTCTGTTAGATTAACAGTCATTTTTTCTCATTGATACATAGGAGTACTTTGGATATTAAGAAGTTACCAGTGGTCTACAACATGTTATAAACAGTTTCTTCCTGGTGTGATGTTTATCTCCTGTCTGTTACACATACTATCTTTTCTTAAATGAAGTTTAATTTATCAATCTTTTATCTTATGCCTTCTGTATTCTTTAAGATGTTTAAAAGGTTTTTTTAAGTGTAGAAATAGACATCTTCTATAATATCTGATCTCCAAAAGCCTTTAGATTCACACTTTTATTTCCTCTGTTGGCCCTTTTTGAAATAAAACTGGAAAACAAGCTGGGATATATCCATCTACTTCCTTCCCTGACCTTCCTGTTCCATCATTCTGAGTTCCTGTGGATTTTGATCTCTTCCTTTCCCTTGCTATCTTCCTGAAGTTTCACATGGATCCTACATTCGCTTGGCCTACCTTGGAGATCACACTCTTTTTATAGTTCTTGCTTCAACTGGAGGTTTACTGAGATCAAAAAGAATTTCATTGATGTCTTTTCATAATCAACATGCCATTCAAATTGTGCTACTTTTTCTATTCTAGGGAAATTATACAACAAAAACTGTTCAGATTGTTGCCTGATGGGGTGCGAATATGCAAAAGCTTGTCTAGCTGCTACAGTCAAACAGAAAGCAAAAATGTTATCTTAATTTAAAATAGAATCAGACTTTCCACTTTATCTATAGAAATGACATGTAACAAAAAAATTTTTTAATTGTAAGGTTCTTTTAGATACTTTATTCTTTAAACTTTAGTAGTTGATCACAGTATGTTACTTGTAGCAACATTGTATTATGTATAAAAAACATTAAGGTAACTTCTTCAAATTTATGGTAAAACTTAAGCACTGGTTTAGGAGCTGTGAAATAAAGCTATTGCTGGAAATTGAGGCCAGGTTTATTTTAGATTTGACTTTTGAAAAAAAGATTCTGAAAATATACTGCTGTGTTCTCCCTTCTACTTCCACACTCTTTTCAAAAGGTGGATAGGTCTGTCTCAAGAGCTACAGTGAGAATTGCCTCAATAAGATGCAAGATAAAAAAATAAAAGTTGATGTTCTATTCCTGACTCAATTCCCTCTACACTTCGATTTTGTCTCATATTAGCTTATGGAAAGAGAATGACAAAGGAAAAGAAGCACAGGATAATTTAATTTTCTCTATCCTTTCCCGTCCATTGAGTTAAAAGACAAAGCTATGGGTATCAAAATAGCAAACATGAAAAAATTTTAAATAATCATATTTGTAGCATTTATTCCTCTCATCATACCCTCAAAAACAAAGCCTTCTCTCTAAAAATCTAAGAAAATTTTAAAAGATATGCTTGACTTCACTTCCTACACCAACCACTCAAAGAGAATGACAGAAAGGAAGCTTAAAATCCACTGCAGAGGTTGCTATTGGTTCATCTTCTTATTCATATACTCATAATTTAGGAAAGAGCTTTATTTCCTGTTACCACCAGAAGAAGTAAATTATTTGACACATTATCTGCTAATGGTGCTAGCACCTCACTGGGCAAGTCTCTGGGCCTCAGTTTTTCCACCTGGGAAATGGGAGAGGTGGGAATTGGAATAAAAGATTTTTTAAAGTCCTTTCACCTCTAACACCTCATGAATCTAATATAAAGGTCATTCAAGCATCAGCACATCAAGCAAATATAAGTATCTCCAGTGTCTGGGTCCTTTCTTCATATATTTTACAAACTGACATCTAGCTTTTCTTGAACAGAAAAATATATAATCCATCATCTCTAAGGAGAAGGTAACTTTTGTGTATTAATCATGAATTCTTTGTACTCAGTCTCATAACACTGGTGAAACATATTAAATGATACTCTGGCAATATTTTACTTAAATGTTTTTTACCTATTTAAACTTATTGTTATGTACTTAAGCTTATTTATTTATTTACTTACTTAAGCTTATTTTCAGAGTGAAGTTACATACTTAATGCTCCCTCTAACCCAGTTATCCCTTAGACAGTCCTGGCTATCAGACTACTTGGAGTTACCTCCTTTCAAGCTCTGCCTTTTGTCAGCTTACTATATAGATTTTCTGAGACACTGGCCCCAGCAGATGGAATTCCCTCACACGGGGTAGTTTTTACTTTCAAGTAACCTGCCAAACCACTGTAAGAAAGAGTCCTTGGACGTTTCTGCTTCCCATAATTCACCACTCTATTAACATAATCCTTTTACAAATATTTAACATTTGCATTATGATGTATTTTAATATAAAAACTACATTCATACATACACAAAGTAAGTGAATACAAACTTTCAAGAAAATGGGTTCATATAACCCACCAGGAAATTCGTCTTGAGACCATCGTGACTCAATATACTCAGTTCCCTGTAATACCCAAGTTGGATCTCTTAATAACCATTCATCTTTGTCTATTTTCTATTTTTCCCTTTAAAAATCAATTCGATACTAAGTCATGGTCCATTCCCAGCAAATCTGAATTCACCTATCCAGATATCTCTTCCCTGACCTCTGTCTTTCTCCTATTTGATAACATGACAAAAGGACTTACCATGAGTAAGTCCTTCTAAAGCTTCTGCTTTTAAAAAGCCAATAAAATAAAACTATATTTAAGCACTCCCAACTCAAGGAGGTCTAAACATAAATCTGGAAAAAGTTTAGAGAACAAAAGAAAAAATAGATACTTCATGCAAATTCTAAAACCAAAGCCAGATCCACCCCACACACGTATACATATTCAACAGTGATTTGTTTTTGGTAGAGTCTGTTTTGGGTAGATCCTTGAGGGCAGACATGTTTATGACCCAGCACCTAATATGGTGTTTGACACATACCAGGTGTTCAATAAACGCCGGCTGAATGAAGAAGAATGACACTCAATGTGCCCATGTCACTGCCACATGAGACCCACAGAAGTGACCGGACAAGGGGTTGGTGATCGAATGGATGGACGTAGAACTGCCTCCAAAGTTCATGGAAACTCAGAACCACTAGAAAAGCAGACTACTAAGTTCAGTAACTGAGATGGACATCATGTCAGTTACCCCTAAAATTAATTTTAGTTCATTTTCTTGATCAAAACTACTAAGTTCACTCTGGATTTCAAATCATATAAACACACATCTCTGCAGGGGATGTAAGGAATGTATAGCTGAAGCAAGGGATGTAGATAATCATCCTTGAATAACAGAGGCTTTATTATTAATAATAATAATAAAAAAGAGAGTCCTTTACTTTCTTATGAGCTTTTTTGATAAATTCTGACTTTATTGGTAAGCAACAAGCTTTTTTCCTGGGGAGGTCTTTTTTTTTTTTTTTTGTATTAAAGATGCTGCCACATTGTCATTCAACTGCTTTTGGAATTACCAGCAATGTGTTCTCCAAATCACTACGCCAAGGGAAGGCAATCCGACACACACGCACACACGCACACACTTATGCTTGTTTGTATTTGATTATTCATGTTTGCTTGTTTCCCTGGCTTGTGTAAATTAGTACAATTTTAGAAAATAATTTGGCAATATCTATCAGTTGCATATTCACACATCCTACACAATCAACAATTCTATACCTTGGTATTTACCCAAGAGAAACACTTGCCCATGTGCCCCAGGAAACATGAATGATCAAAGCATCACTCTTTGCAATCTTCTTAAAAATGAGGAAAAAAAAAAAAGGCCATTGGTAAGAGAGCAGGGAAACATATTGTGTTACAGACAAATGATGGAATATTGTACAGCAGTGTAAGTCAGTGAACTACAGCTGCATACAATACGGACGAATCTTAGTGACATAACGTTGAGTGGGAAAAAAAAAGTCTCAGACATCAACAGATAGTATGAGACCTTTTTTTCAAAATTAAAAACAAACTTTAAAAAGTATTAGAATTATTACTTAACCTTTGAAGTAAAAAAAGAAAAAAAAGTCCTTATTTTGAGAATTCATGTCTTATCCTTCCAAACAAGACAACAAACTCTTGAGGACAGAGGGGCATCTTTTCACTCTTATTTGTATCTCCCACATGCCTAGACCAATGTCCTAAACAGACAGGTGCTCAATAAGTTAAGTATCCACTGAATGATTACTGCATGTTACTTAACCAAGACATTTTAATAAAAATTATACCTTCTCCCTAGTCCAACAGTTTTATGAGTAAAGTCACATAAAACTTTTATCTAGGACTTCCCTGGTGGCATAGTGGTTAAGAATCCATCTGCCTGCCAATGCAGGGGACACGGGTTGGATCCCTGGTCCGGGAGGATCCCACATGCCGCGGAGCAACTAAGCCCATGCACCACAACTACTGAGCCTGCGCTCTAGAGCCCGCGAGCCACAACTACTGAGCCCACGTGCCACAACTACTGAAGCCCGCGTGCCTAGAGCCCGTGCTCTGCATCGAGAGAAGCCACCGCGATGAGAAGCCCGCACATCGCAATGAAGAGTAGCCCCCGCTCGCTGCAACCAGAGAAAGCCCGCGCGCAGCAACGAAGACCCAACGCAGCCAAAAATAATTTTTAAAAACAATTTTATCTACTTAGGCATTAACCTAATTCTACTTCTGCAGTGATGCTACAGATCTCCAAAAATAAATATTTCTTCTTGAAAGGACTTTACCTTTTTTCTTGGAATAAAGTTAACTAACGTAAAGTTAAAGCCAGCTAAGGACAAGAAAACTTAAATATATTAAGTGATCCTGTAAAAGTCTAACAGAATCACATTATATTATAAGCAAGAGACATCTGATAAACCATCATAATTTGAAACTGAGATATCCCAAAAGGAATCCATCCGCTGAATGTAAAATGGAGTTATCAACATGAAAACTGAAAATATGAGCAAACCCTGGATTTTTAGGCTTTCTAAAAGCAAAGATTTTAATTTCAAAATATTGTGTTTCTACTTGGAGAAAAAAAAATAGTTTTAGGGGGAAACACACGAAATCCAGGGGTAAAATAATAATAGGAATAATATTCCACCAATCAGGGCTTTCCTTATAACCCAAGGAGGGCTATGCATATTCTCTGTAGGTGATTATAGCCCGGTTACACTGCAGCTTCCCTTCGACCTTGGGAACCCTGATCACTCTGAGTTACTGTGAGGTCTTCTGTTTCATTTATTATTAGTCTTTGTATCTGCAGTGCTGTAGCATTGGATAGGAATATCAACTTTGTGAGCTCGCAGTACCTAAAACTGTAGAAATGCTTCCAAAAAACAAAAAGGGGAGGAGGGAGGGAGAAAAAATACAACCAAGAGGAAAACAAAGTTAATGATATTGAGCAGGAATATTAAAAATTTTTACCTCTGGAGAAAGACCACATATACTAATCAGCTCTATGATATACAACTATCCATTAGCATGCAATTTTTAAATTTAAGAAAAGATAGTCAAGAAAAATTATTTTGTTATTTGGGGAAAAAAAGCACAGTTTGCTAAAACTAATCCAGCGATTTAAAAATGGAAATTCTTATAGAGAAAAAGCCTACAGGACTTTGCATCCAGGAGGAAGAAATAATCTGGCAACCCAATGGGTTCACTTAGTTTCGTGTCAATTGCTTCACGTCCATTATGTAATGCTTTCCCCAGCTTTAGGTCTCTGTTTAAGCTACCTTCAGGTATATAACAGATTGCCACAAAATCAGTATCTGGTCATAACTTTCAAAAACAGCTTTAAAGATGTCATGCACATGTGTCTGTATACAGCAGAGGCTTTTTTAAAAAATGTGCTGGTGTCATTACTTCTTCCCGGCTTCCTCCCTAGGTCTCCCATCCCCTCCTCGCCCAGCATCCCCGGCCCCACATTTTGCAGGCAGCTCCCGCTGGATGCAGGGGAAGCACGTCTTGACTGCAATGAAAACCCTGTCCCGGTCTGAACCGGAGAAGGCAGGCTCGGCCCTGGCCGGGGGTGTGGACGAAGGCTGCAGGAAAGGCTGCAGGGGCGCCAGCAGCTTGTGGGCAGGGGTGCCCCGAGAGGGCAGTCCGCAGTGCACGCGCACAATAAAACCCAATGCACAACTTCCCCAGCCGCTCCTCTCCGCTCCCCAGCTTCCCTGAAAGGTGAGGCGTAGGCGTTAGCTGGAGAGGGCGCGGGCGCGCCGGTCGGGTTCTCCGCAGACAATTATATCAGTCCCTGTCCCTGTCCCTGCCCCAGCTTCCATCCCAGCAGCCGGGGCGCGGGGCTGGGCGGGGGGGATGCAGGAACTAGAGCCGGGCGGCCGGAATTCCCCACTACGAGGGGGAGGGGAGGGCGGCGAGCGCGGACGGGGACCCAGACGCCCCCTCCCACCTCGGCCGCGGGGAGGGACTGGCACCGCCGCCCCGGGCTCTCTGGCCAGGGGAACCCCCGGAGGGCTCGATGCCTCAGAGGCCCAAGCCGGGCTGCCCGGCCGTGCGTCCCTCAGGGTCCTCGGCCCTCCGGCCGCGCACAATGCCCGCGGGCCGGGGTGCGGGCACCGTCGCGCCGCTCCAGAGGTCCCCTCCGCAGCTAGGACACCTACCTGGAAGACGAGCAGCGGCGCCGCCGACCTTGCGGCGGCAGCGGCGGGAGGCTGCAGACGGCCCCGGCGGTCGGGAGGGCGCGAGGGCCGGCCGGGGAGCGGAGGCGCGGGCGCCGCCTGCGTGGATCCGCGGTCTCCGGCGCCCACAGCTGCGGTGACGGCGGTGCTGCGCCTCCAGTGGTCCGCGGCGCCGCAGCCCCTCCTCTCCCACGGGCGGGGCGCGCTGGAGGGGCGGTGCTCCGGACTCCCCGCCCCCGGCTGCCGCTGGCTGGCTGGCTGGCTGGGCTGGAGTAGAACGGCGGCGGTCGGAGCTCCAGCTGCGTGCGGGACCTGCTGGACACCCTCGCCGCGCTGCCCGGAGAGCCACGGACTGGGCGCGCCGAGCCTCCGAGGCGCGGGGTCTCACTGCCTGGGCTCACTCCCGGCCCGGCCCCCGTGGGAACACCCCTGGTGCCCAGAGATCACAGCTGTGGAGCCCCTGACCGGACATCCCTGGGCCTGAGCGCCGTAGAAACGACCCAGTTCGCCCTAGCTCCAGACGTCGGAGGTGGGCCAGCCCTGGTTCGCACGGGGTGGACCCAGATGGTCTCAGCGCTCGGGGCCTGGAGCGCAGCCGCTCCCAGCACCGTTGGAGAGCGGATTCAGAAGGGAACAGCAGCCCGGCCACCTCCCTGGAGGCGCCGCCCGGCCCCTGTCTCAGGCCGTCGCTCAGGCTGATCAATAAACAAACGGGACTGTGTGTGCCTGCTCCCCGCCGGCCCTGACGCTCCCCAGCAAAAACTTCCCCGGCCCAGAGACACACCTCACTACGACCCTTCCCAGCCTCTTAAACTCTTCTACCCTTAAACCGTTCCCAGCCTATACCCAAGGGCAGATTAATCTAAAGGCAAATTTGCTGGGAAAGACGGGGTAATTTTGCACAGACGTTTCTTCTGTAAAGGGATGATTGGGGAAACGTCGGAAGTATCTCAAGACATTTCTGTCATCACCACCTTCAGGAGAAAAAAATCCAGAGAGCACGGATAGTAACAGGAACTACTAGAGAAACAGCGCTGGAGTGCTTTGTGGGCTCTCTAGGGGTCCAGGTTGGATGAGTCGGGGGGTAGGTGCCCTCAAAATTTGAAGATATTGGTACCCACAGAGGCAACTGTGATGGCATTTCACTGTTCTCTGTAGTGATAAAAACCCTGCTTCGCTATGAAACATAGTCATTCCCACACACAATTTCTCTTGAATCTCCAGTCTCACTTTTTGGATTAGCTACTTCCACCCTCACTAACAACGTTCTCATATCGTCCTGTCATAAAATAATAGATGCTGAACCCTGTGACATGTCACAGTTTCACCTTAACTCCTTCCCTGTGGAGAAAGTCTCCTCAAGGGAACGACTGGGGCTCTGACCTTCACTTGACTATCACCATCTTTTCACCCCTTCCATCTGGGTTCCACTGAGAGAAACTCTACTGAAACTGCTCTCTCTGTCCAAAAAGAAAGAAAAAAAATCCAAATCCCATATACAAGAAAATACGAGTGTGAAAGGAGATGAGAGAGCACACACAGAGTCTTTAACCTAAAGAATTGTTTCTCAAAATTTTTCACTAAACCTCTAATAGCAGAGAACCATAAATTAGTAGAGAGGGGAAAGGAACTATCACAACCTAAATCTCATGCTTTACCTTAAGAATGCTTGTATGCTTTCCCTCTATTCCATAGTATCTCTGTTTTATTATTTTATTTTTGTAATTAATTAACTAATTTGGGGGGGGCGGGGTGTGGCACGCTGCATGGCTTGCGGGATCTTAGTTCCCCGACCAGGGATTGAACCTGGGCCCTCAGCAATGAAAGCGCCGAGTCCTAATCACAAGACTACCAGGGAATTCCCTGTTTTATTATTTTAAAAATAGGTTCTAAAGATCAGGGGGAAGTCTCCTACATGTCTCATTGATTAATGATCATAGAAGATGTGATGGCACTACACCCATCCATTTGAGGAAATGGGTGGAATAAAGTGAGCTGACATGGAACATCAAGGCAGTTTTTCTACTCTGTATATCACAATATTTTGAAAACAGACTGGCGTACATATGTAAAATGAATAACAGGCTTTTCACTGCTTTTTGAGCTATGGCAGGGTTATTGCTCAGAGGTTGCCAGAAAGCAATGTTTTCATTAAGTGTATTCTTGCTGAGAGTTTAGGTCACAAGTCATATGTTGGCTAAAAGGATCTCTGCTTCCTGATTCAGTCCTTCAGTTTGTCTCAGAAATACTTGTTCATAGGCCTTTTCAGTGAAGGAAGATAATGATATTCTTAAATACTACTACTAATGCTATAACTTTATCATATGGAAATAAACTGAGCCTCACAGGAATCATAGCTCTCACCATCAATTCTTTTCATATAACTCTCACACTTCATTTTCATTGCAATTTTTCTATGGGTGCAATTTTAGCTGGGATTTCTTAGGAAGGCTGAAATGCTAATGCTTCGTTGAATGATGCAGTCTCAGGGCATCAAGAGTGAGGAAAAAAGACGTGCAACAGGGAAGAATGGGAAGCAAATGCATGGCAATATATTACCAACCTGGTCTTTGCTTCATGACCCTGAGGAGACGCAGCCAATTGCTTGGCCATGTGCTGTGTCTATGGACAGGCTCTATAGAAAACATGCCCAGCAACAGTCTATTAAAGCGAGGACCAAAGAAGAAATTTACCTGCAAGCTCCCTCCCATCTCGTATCTCCCACTGGTCAAAATTTACCGCACTGGTGGTTAACTCCCCCAACTTCCAGGTTCAGTCATCTGATCCCTCTGGCAAAGAGAAACAAACCCCATACCCTGCAGACATGGTATTGTTCTATAGGCAACTTGGTTATGTTGGAAACTATGTTTTCCAGAATCCCCTTTCTTATATGCTTAAAGGTCTGTATTTGTCTGGGTGGATAAAACTGAGGTTACCTGAGATTTGAGTTTCATTTCAACAAAAATGAAGCAGCAGCCATTAAACTCTGAAGGTCATCATTGGTTAGATGTGGCAAGAGACAAATGTCTGGATGTAAGAGAGTTCTTGTTCTCACTCTTCTCTGCCCTGCGTTCCCCCGGTTGAATAACTGTGACCACAGTCAGGCTAACAGACTCTTCACAGAGTCTCAGAGGTAGTAGTCACAAAGAGCCCACCACCTTCCATAGGCATCTCCACCAGCCCTCCTTGTGGTGCCACAACAGCAGCTGGATGTGCCTAGCTTCCAGATTTCCCTGCAAGCTTGGACTCCTTCGCTTATGTCAGGACTGGCCTCTGATCTTTCAACAACCACTTTTTAGACTCAATTCCCCAGCTCCTCCAGCAAATGTGGAAGTCTAATTCCTTTAATAAGTTCCTTGTTTAACATACTCAGAATGCTTCTCCTTCCCTGACTGAACCTCACTGGCCAGGGGCATAAGCTTGCGGTTGATCTGCTCCAGGAGGCCTGCACTGGGTCAGTCACCTGTAGAGCAATTGAGGCAGGGTAAGCAGCTCAGAGACCAAGAGAAACGTGAGGCCAAGAGAAGCGGAGGAGGTACTGTAGCTGTGTCCTATACAAGCAAGAAAAATATTCATAATTTGCTTAGTATTTTTTCATTAAGAGTCTTCAGGCTTGAAAATATTTTTATTATTACTTAATTATTCACTACTTTATTACTAAATTAACCTACTTTAGTGAATCACTCCCATATTATCAAAATGAACAATGGCTCATTTTACCTTTGTTGAAACATCATTTTGGCTCCTTGCGTGGAAAACAATAAATCAAATCTCAGCTGGAAAATTATAACTACTATCTTTCCCTAGCTACGGAAACATCCTATCCGCGTTTCTCATTTTGTTGTAAAGTTGAGTATAAAGATGAGCATTCCCTTTGTAATTTACTTTTTGTAGAGTAAGGGGTTTTTGTTTGTTTGTTTCTTTGTTTTTGTTTTTTACAAATTTACCATTTTCACAATACCAAAGGAACACAGGGAGAAAATCAAAAGGCAAACTCTTTGAAACAATGAGTCCTTGCAGGAAGGGTACAATACTACCTAGTGCTTCTAGGGTGAGGGGTCTTGATCTATCCTTATCTGCAGCTTGTTTGTCTGTCAGACTTGGTGCTGTTTTTGAATGTGTGCATACATCCCCCCCATAATTCCTACAATGTTTCATAAAAATCACACATATTTTTGAATCTTTTCTTACCAAGAATATTGCCATCAAGAACTCCTGTGTGGGAAAAAAATAAAAAAGAACTCCTGTGTGGAAAATAGTCAATATTTTATAATAACTACGAATGCACAATAACATTTAAAAATTGTGAATCACTCTATTGTACATCTGTAACTTATGTATTATTGTACATCAACTGTACTTCAATTAAAAAAAAATGTGTAAACACCTGACAAATTCAGAAGCCTAACCTCCATGTCCCAAACTCCATTTAGTCCCATGCGCTTATTCCCCACATTGTCATGATCTGCTCAGATGACTTGCTGATCCAGCCCACAGAATATTATCTCCGTTTCAGAGTGAACCTTTCATTCAGAATGCTTATCAGAGTGCCTAAAAGGATTGAGAATTAGGATTTTGTTGAGGTTATAAGTTGTGGAAGTTGAGGTGGTTTGGGTACCTGCTTCGTTCATTTGATTCAATAAATATTTATTGAGCCTTAGGCATTATTGTGTTAGGCATTATTCTGGGTGATTGAAATAGGAGTGAGCAAAACATAGAGTCTGCCCTCGTAAAGCTTACATTCCAGCAGGGGGAGACAGACAATCCACAATAAACCTAACAGGTAAGTAAATTACACGGTATATTAGAAAGTCGTAAGTGATATGAGCACATTAAGTTGAGCACATTAAGATAAATGGAAGTGGGTAGCCAAGCTGCAATACAGTAAGTCCTCTACATACGAACCTTCAAGTGCGAACTTTCCAAGATGCAAAGGTGCTTTCCATCAATGTCAGGCGTGAGTGAAATTGCAGCTTGCCCTCCGTCTCCTATTGCTGATGATCCTTCAGCTCTACCATCTCCCACCTCCTCTCCCTCCTCCAGTCAGTAGGTCTTCTTGCCTGTTCACTGGATGCCAGCCCCTGTATGCCAGCTGTTGTACTGTACTACTGCACTTTTCAAGGTACTGTACTGTAAGATTAAAAATGTTCTCTTTATTTTTTGTGTTTGTTTTTTATGTATTATTTGTGTGAAAAGTATTACAAACCTATTACAGTACAGTACTATATAGCCAACTGTATTATTTGGGTACCTAGGCTAACTTTGTTGGACTTACGAACAAATTGGGCTTACGAACACGCTCTCAGAATGAAACTTGTTTGTGTGTAGGGGACTTACTGTATTAAATAAAGCGGTCAAGCTGGGCCTCGTTGAGCAGATGACATTTGAGGAAAGACTTGAAGGGGATGAGGAAGTTAGTCAAGCAGATGTATGGGGATGGGAGATTCCCATCCCAGTCAGAGAGACCAGTCACTGCAAAACCTTGGGAGTGAGCATGACTGGTGTCTTCCAGGAAGGGCAAAGGAGGCCAGAGTGCCTGGAATAGAATGAGCTTGGAAGGGAGTATGAGGAGAGAGAGGGAATGGGGCCCAAATCATGTACGGTCTGTAGGCCATTGTGAGGACTTTGGTTTTATTCTGAGTGAGATGGGCATCAATCACAGGTCTATGCAGTGGAGTGAAATGATCTGACTTGTTTTAAAAGAGCTACTCTGGCTGCTGTGTTAAGAATAGGCTATAGAGGGTCAAGGGTGGAAGCAGGTAAGAGGCTGGGCCATCGTTCAGGTGTGTGATAAAGCTGGATCAGGCCAGAAGGTAAGCAACTGTTGAATTTAATCTGTGTTTTAAAGGTAGAGCCAACTGGATTTTTGATGTACTCAGCGATAAGTGTTTGCTTGAGTTATGATTGAGACTTATTTCCATTGTACACTCACTTGCTGCTAAGGTTGTGGGAGGGGACATGGGCCTTGCTGCCTCCGGACATCCAGGCATTAGGGTTTCGGATCCTAAGGCCTGAGGGTGACCGTCACCATGCTCATACCATTTGCTGACCAGCAACTCAACCGTGCTCCATTCTCTGGGTTTTTATAAAACACACACAAACACACACACTCAAACACAGGATTAGCCCACATGGAAAAACAGACTCTTTGGGCACAGACACGACCAGCCCCGTAGTTCCACAAAAATTGAAAATGAAGTCTCCCCCAAAAATTGTTGAATAAAATCAGCAAAACCGAATGCACTCTGTGCTTCATAGCCTAGGGCCTAATTTGAAAAACAACTTTCCTGTAAGTGAACTCAGACCCAGAACATACCTTCTCAGCCTACAGGCCCTTTGGGAGGACTAGATCCTTAAAGTGCCCTTGTTATTACTTGAGTCCTCCGTGTACAGGCCTCCCTCCAGAGGGGCTGAGGGAACAAACTCAACTTTCCTGATGGACAAAGATGCTAAGGGAGTTGAAAGCTCTTCAAGGATAATTAGCATAATGATGGATGCTGCTGAACTGGGGCACTTGATATCTTTCTTCCAATTCTCTGAAAGGGTCATTTCTCTCTGTTTATCTCTAGACTTTCTTCTACTACAAAGAATAGGGCATGTAACAAAAGTGTGGTGAGATGATTTAGGTGGTGCCCAGACATGTATTTTAAAGCCATTGAATTACAGAGTTAGTCTTTTCAGATTTTTCTTTCTTTCTTTTCCTTTTTTTTTTTTTTTTTTTTTGGTTTTGATTTACCTCAAGAAGCAAGGCTCAATTTGGTGCTTATATGTTTTTAATATCTCCCTTTAACACTTGAAAATGTCCCATTTTAACAAAGAGCAAGCAGACCCCAGGCTCAGAGCCTTTGATCCTAGTAGGATGGTTCCAGAATTTAATGACATTCTATGTTTGTTGGTTTTCACTACACTTAGTTTTATTTTGTTTCTAGCTTGTGGTATAAATTTGTTTATAAAATGCATTCATTTAAGAATATTTTTTAAAAAAGAGAGTCTATTTAAAAACATACAAGGTAAAAAATACTGTAGATGGTACATAGATATCCCCCTCCCAAAAGTCAGAAAAGTAGTAAGAAAACAACTGAAAATTGAGAAAAAACCAGTAAATTGGAAAGAGAAAAGTCAGAAAGACAGCTTATAAGCTCAACCTTTCCTAGCTGTTTGACTTTGAATGTGTTTCTGAACCTCTGTCTGAGCCCCAGGCTCTTTTTTTTTTTTTTTTTTAATTTCCCAAACCTAGTAAGGTTGTTGTAAGGATTATTACAGTAACATGTTACAAGAGTCTCCTATGTAGACGCCTCGAGACAAATATTACTTGGGTTACCTCTGCTTTCCAAAAATCTTCCTTGGAGATGAAACACGAATGTCATGATTTTCATGAAACTTTTGCTGATCTGTTCCAGATTTGAATATGACTGTAACTCCCACAGACTGCTTCCTGTATTTTTCCTAGATCCTGTTGGACTTGCCTTGTTCCCTGTTTGATTATAAGCTTCAATCTGCTGACAACCACTAGGAGGCCTTGGACTCATCAACACATGGTCTGAGAATCTGTACACACAGAAGGTACCGCCCTAAACAGAATCACCACCTCACACGTAATACGACCTACGCTTTTGCAAATGTACATGGATGCTCTTGTGATTAATAAAGTACAATTCATTTAAAAGTATGACTAAGATCATAGTAGGTTTTAGTTATGATTTTCTTCTCAGGGAATTCTCTTATGAATTAGCCCACTATTTACTTGTTGGTTTGCTTTTAATATTATGAGTCTTTACACTGAAAGTGGCTAGGAAACACTAGATGAAATGGTCCTCAAAAGCATTATAAATAAATAAATAAATAAATAAGCATTCTATTGCTCTTGGCTTATGCTCTCAAAGCTGGTGTCAGGATAGGTTTAGGTTGGTAAGATTCTTAAGATTGTACCATAATATCAAACTAGCTCATGAGATGTAAGTATGTCTTAATGTGATATACAATATAGAAAAGAAGAGCTAGGTACTAGTGTTAGGTGTATGGGCAATACCAAAAGCAGCAGCAGTATGTATTGCTACACAAATTACATGACATTATTTAGATATAACATTTCAAGTTCATTTTCTCATTTTATCACGTGGCCACTTTGTGAAATACACAGGTAAGATTTTCATTTGACATAAGAGGAAGCTGAGGCACTGATTGTGACTTGCCCACCGTCACATAGATTCATGGAAGCTCTAGAACTCTGTTCTCGGCCTCAAGCACCTTCCCATTCCCTGGACAAGGTACATTGCCCTGGAGACCAGGGCAGGTATACAGATGGAGGCCCACACACCATATGTATAAATAATCAAAAGTTGTAAATCAAACAAACAGTTTAATGAAATATTTTCTAGTCTACCTTGACAATTGTTTCTTTGTAATGACCTGGAATGTATTCAGAATATTCAAATTCCTTGTAGTCTAACCGGATGACTTGGCAGTGCAGGAAGATACGCCCAGGCTCACGCCTGTGTCCTACATCTCTTCTCTCCCCGCTTCCAGCTCTCACCCATCCCAGGAGGGTCTTCGTGCTCACACAGGAGGACAATCCAGCCCCCACATCTAAGCTCCATCCATACTTTTCTCAAACAGCTGCCCCTTGGCACCAGGGTCCTTGGTGTAGAAGAGGAGCAAAGGCTCTGGTGGGCATACCAGCTGGGTCCTGCACATCTATGCCTGAAGAAGAGTGCATGGCTGGAGGAGGACCACAAAGGACCTCTGAAGCACAAGGTCCAGAGCTATGGCTCCCTCATCTAACACAAGGACAGTTTTGATCTTTACATATATTTACCTTTTTAACATCAGCATTTCCTGGTGAAAACAATCTGTCAAACCAGTCGCCTCATAGATATGAAACCTCGCAATCGTCTTTATTATTAAGCTCCATTCCATAATCACAGAACTGTAGAAATATTCAAGTCACTGTATATGTCTCAACTTCCAAAACAAACAAACAAAAGCTGTTGTTTTAAATTACTTTGGAGATGTTAATAAACAGTGGTAGTCAAATTCATCAACATAATATACAGAGAGGAAATTGCCAAAAGTAATTCATAAGATCTAGATTTCTTTTTTCTTTTTTCAAAACCTAATTCACAAACTAAACAGATGGAGACCAATGTCCCTAAAGGGATGTGAGCCTTGACAGAGGAAGGCTAAATGTATATAGATGAATGAAAAAATATACCCTACCCTCCGAGCTTTTATTAAAGGGTAGGTCCAGAATTAAGTGTCAAGATGGGGGGGGCGCTGGATCTGTCTCACTGAGACACTTCTTTAGGTGTCCTCATTTGGATTCTCCTAACCTATCCACACCTGACTCCCAGGAATTCTGGCCCAAACACAAAGTTCTTTTCTTTGGTTCCATTTAGCAGAGCTGATACCCACTGACATTTCCAAAGTATGTTCACTAAACAGTAAAGGCAAAGTAAATAACTAGACAAAAATACAAGTAACTTTATGGCTTTATTTCTAAGATGAGGTATCTGGTTCTGAATTAATTAACTACATTTTAACACCATGGGTTCTAATTTTCCAGGTAGCCTTCCCCAAGGGCTTCCTGCCTCTCTCTTGGCTAGCGGCGGGGGTGGGGTTGTGGGTGGAGGTTCTGCCTACCATCTCATCTTCCCAGCTCACCAGGAATAATTTAATCATCCATTTGGCTCTGTCCTGTGGATGAGCAACACAAACCCAGATGCATATTCACAGATTCCTTTTTATCCCCTCCCAGAGGCCCTGTTTTCAGTTGGAAAGAAAAGTTTCTGGAAAAACTGAGAATTCTGTTGATTTATAAATAGATAAACTTCAGTGTTCAGCTCTCTCCACAGCTGAAGAACTCAGAAGAGACCTTTCTCCCTTCCGCAATAACAGGGCGATGAACTCATCCATTATCAGCCCCCATGGGGATATATTGACCACAGAACCATGTACAAGCATCAGCGTAACCATAATGTAGCCCAAATGAGTGTTGGCTTAAAATAGTAGAAAAGGAAATTCTCTCAATCGCTGTAGCTGTTCAATAATATTATGAAGAAAATGTAATAACCCTCTCTTTTTTGACCAATCAGGATCACCTTTTAAAATGGAATACAATTTAGAACTGCACTAATCAATATAGTAGCCATGAGTCACACGCAGCTATTTAAATTTTTATCGATATTAATTAAAATTAAATAAAATTTTAAAATTGAATTCAACAGTTGCACCAGCCACATTTCAAATGTTCAATAGCCACAAGTGGCTTGTGGTTACTCTATTGGCCAGCACAGAATGGAACATTTCCACCATCACAGCAAGTTCTATAGGACAATGGTGATTCACAAGGTGTTCCTACGACTAAAAAGGAATAGAATTTAAAATGTTTTTCCTGTGACCACAGTCTTGGGCAGAACATGAAACACTCAGGAGTAAGATTAAACTACAGGCCTCACAGATAGAAAAGGAGGATTTTTTTGTTTCCCACGTGCCAAGTTTTAGGACATTTTGGAACATTTTGGAAGGGAGCACCACAATCGATGGATAGGAAAAACATCTATGCTGAAAGTGAATTTTAAGGTGCATAGACAAGGAGTAAGAATAAATATCCTGAGTCTGAAGTGGAGTCCCAACGCAGACCAATTTGTGTGGAACAGAGAAGAGAGAACTGGCAGAACCAGGAAAAAGAGACTGAGACTAGACCAAAAAAGATATTATTGTCTCAGTAGCCATATCTGACTAAGAGATCTGGCCAGTTCATTAGCGAGAAAGAATTCTAAATTAATATCAGAACTCCAGTACATGTCTTTTTGGCTACATATGATTTTGCTTAATTACTCAGTAAGATTGAATATAGTAAAAAAATGACATGTGATATCAGAGAGCATTCTAGGATGGTAAAAAAACAGATGAAGAATTTTTCTTTATGAAAACTAAAGGTATGAAAAAGCAAATAGAAAATATAAAGACATATTAGAAAGCAGATAGACCTACATTTGATGCTACCTGCCTCTATTTTAATTTACATTACCTTTAAATATATATTCCCTATGTTGTATTGTTCAGATATATAGGATTTGGTTAATTCAGTCATCTTTCTAAAGGTTTCTGTCTGGGAAATTGATTCTTTTGAGGACTGGCTATCACTAGTCGTATTTTGGTTGCTGTTAACCATTTACTTCCTGTGTATTTGATAAGCCTGTTGCTGCAGGATGATGAACAGGTACAAGTATGCTCCAGAACTAGACTGCTCTTGATGAAGCACCCAGAATTTGATTCAGTGTAAGAAGCAGGAGAGTATATATTTTCTTTTCTTAAATAATGAAATCATGAATTATACAGAGACATACACAAACACAATTAATTTTGAAGGCTCACCTACTCCCACCCCATGACTTAGCAAGTTTTTTTTTTGTTTTTGCGGTACGCGGCCCTCTCACTGTTGTGGCCTCTCCCGTTGCAGAGCACAGGCTCGGGACGCGGCTCTGGACGCGCTCACGGGCCTAGCCGCTCCGTGGCATGTGGGATCTTCCCGGACCGGGGCACAAACCCGTGTCCCCTGCATCGGCAGGCGGACTCTCAACCACTGCGCCACCAGGGAAGCCCGACTTAGCAAGTTTTATAACATATTTCGAATGTTCATGTGACTTCCACTCCTCCACCCTCAATTATAAGTAGAATTCAGCAAAATCATTTTAGGCCTATGGTGAAGTGAAAATACAAAGTTCAGTTTACAGTGGCCTAGCTGCCAAAGGGAGATAAGCAGAGTTTAAGAGAAGAAAAAAAATAAATGTGTGCCCAACTGCTGGCGAAGGATCCTCGCCAACAAAGCCAACACAAGCTACCAGTTCCATCCATCCCACAACTTTCTCACTATCCATTAGTGCTCTACTGTTCTTCATAACCCTTTTTGTCCAGTTTTGATTCCAGAGTCCACCACTATAATTCTCCAATAAAATAATTTTCATTTCTGCACTGCTTTCTCTGATCGGCTAAATTCCAAACCTGTAGAAACCCAGTTACCCCACCTTCCCTTGTCCTACATCTGAGCAGCTGAACATTGATGGAGAATATGACACATTGGCTTAAACTCTACCTTTGGAATCTTAATCCTCAAAAGTGCCCTTTCAACAACACAGCCATCACACTACTTTCCCAATAGCTTTCTTTTTTCAGCTCTCGAAAATACTATTTCATGCTTTCTTCTCCATCCTCAAATCTGCTACCTTATGCCACTTCGAAACTCTCAGCTGAAAATCTTGCAAGAGTCTTTGCTGAGAAAATAGACACCATCAAACAGGAACCTGTGCTTTCCATTATTACCCATCTACAAATGTTGATTCCCCCTCCTATCAGAGCCAATGCCCCAACATGTGCTCTGGATCCCAGCTGCTCTAGTGACCTCAAGGACTTTGCTCCTTGAGTTATCCCCTCCCTCTCCTGAGTTAGCCCCTCCACTCCTTCTCCCTGGAATCATTTCCAACAATATAAAAACATGCCCTAGTGTTGTCCATTCTAAAACGCCTCCCTTGATCGTATCGTCATCTCTCCAGCTACTGTACATTTCTCTGTTCCCTTTTCTAGCAAAATTTCTCCAACTCCTCACTTCCTCTTCCCTCCACAGGACTCTTCAATCTGGCTTCAGCCCTACAGTCCACTAAAACTGCTCTTATTAAGTACCATAGGTTGTTCTTAGTGACCTCCATGTGGTGAAATCCAATGCACACCTTTCTATCCACATCTTACTGGACCTTTTAGCTGCATCTCTATCGGTTTCTTCATGGATCCCCTTCTACCAACTTCTAAATGCTGGGGTTTTTGGAGCTGTCATCCGGGCCTCAAATGCTTCTCTTCTCTAGGTAATTCCTCCAGTCCAAACCTATGCTCTGAGTTATGGACATTGTTTTCCAACTTGCTACTAAACATTTCCATTTAATGGTTCACAGGCATTTCAAGCTTAACATGTATAAGACTGAAGTCAATGATTTTGGTCCTACCAAACCTCTAGGGTTTCCCATCTTGGTGAATGATACCACATTTCACTTAATTGCTCAAGTCAGAAACCTCACTTCTCATATCTAATCAATCATCAAGTCCTGTTTGTTTTAGCTTTGAAATACATGTAAGATGTCAGTGTGAAGATGCCATTTCTCTCTTCTCTCACTGGAAATCATACAAAAGCAACAAGAAGAAAGAAAAGGAAAGGAAGAAAGAAAGAAAGGAAGGAAGGAAGGAAGGAAGGAAGAAAGAAAGAAAGGAAGGAAGGAAGAAAAAGAAAGATAGAAAAAAGAAAGAAAGAAAGAAAGGAAGGAAGAAAGGGAGGGAGGGAGGAAGGAAGGAAGAGAAAGAAAAAGAAAGAAAGAAAGAAAAAAGGAAGAAAGAAAGAAGGGAGAGAGAGAGGGGAAAGAAGGGAAAAGGAAGAAGAAGAAAAACGGAAGGCCAGAAAAAACTCACAAGCCATATTTTCCATTATACTAAGGAAACAGCTGAAATCCCAAACCACAAGAAAAGTGGAATAGTTCCCCCAAAGCATGGGAGATCATGCAGGGGTGCACTTATAGAAAGCAGAGAGAGGGTTCATGGATGTAAATCTTAGAGGCAGCAAAGAACGCCTCTTACCACAGGGTATCAACATTTTATTCCGCAGCGTTTTTACTAAATGCCTTATTGTTCAGTTTTATAATTTTACCTTTACACTTGTGATTAACTTTGAGCTAACATTTGTACAGGTATGAAGTTTAAATGGAATTTTTCCCCCATTGTGAACATGTTATTAATTACTACCAGTTTTTGAAAATCCTTCGTTCATTGAATTGCCTTGGTACCTTAATCAAAAATCTGTTGGAAGTACAGTGACCCTTGAACAGTACAGGGAGTTAGGGATGTTGACTCCTGAGTAGTCAAAAATCCACATATAACTTAACGTTGGCCTTCCATATCCATGGATCTACATGCTTGGATTCAAACAATTTCTGACCTCGTAGTACTGTGGTAGTGTTTTTTGGAAAACATGCACATATAAGTGAATCCACACAGCTTAAACCCGTGTTGTTCAAGGGTTAACTGTATTCCTTTAGGGCTGTTTCTGGTTTCCTCATTCTGTTCTATTGGTCTGTGTGTCTGTCACTCGACTAATCCCATACAGTCTTGATTACTGTCACTGTATTATAAATCTTGTTATCATGTGGAGTGATTCCAACCA
Source organism: Stenella coeruleoalba (assembly GCF_951394435.1). Lineage (NCBI taxonomy): Eukaryota > Metazoa > Chordata > Mammalia > Artiodactyla > Delphinidae > Stenella > Stenella coeruleoalba. The sequence goes on along the minus strand of NC_137151.1, from coordinate 73,377,188 downwards.
CTTCAGTATTGTTCAGATATATCAGCTCTTCTATTTCTTTTGCCTTTCCATATTCATTTTAGAAAAATCTTGTTTGCATCTTCAAAAATTTTGATTGGAAATGCATTAAACCTGTATGTCAATTTGAAAAAAAAAGAAAATCTCTTAAAGGAGACAGGTACACCTTTATTTCCCAAATTGAAATCCCTTGTTTATAACAGTAGGGACAAGGTACACATGCTGGCCACGAGAGTAACCAGGACCTGTTTGGTTCTGAGTAGTAGGGAAAGAGGATCTGAACGAGGAAATATAGCGACAAGCTACATCTACAGGAAGCAGTCTGTCTCTATGGCACAGCAGGAAAATGCATCGTGAAAATCCACTGCCTGAGACCACTGGCTGAGGAGAAGTAAAAGCTAAACAAATTACACAAAATCGAGGTTATAAAAACATTTAAGCTAGCCTATGACTGGCCCTACTCTTTCCACTACATGAACCTCTTGCAAATAGTGGTATAGGAAAAACTCAGCTACTTCAGAGATAAGTAATCGAAAAGGAATATGCACAGTATCCATACATAGGTGCTACACAGAGAAAAGGAAAAAAAAAACAAAGGATTAATAAAGCACACTTACCAGAAAAATGTTTCCATAGAGCTGCTGAAAATTATGATCAAACATTTTACCATGAATCTTAAGAACAGAATGAATGAATCTCCTTTATGAGGAAAAACCATAAAGCAGAGATAGAAGAGCTCATGTAACAGATGTTAACACAACAGGAAGAAACAAGATGTGAACTGATAGAGCACATGGAAGAGTGGAAGAAAGAAGTAACCACCGGGAAAGCAAAATGGGAAGAATATGTGGGCCAATAGGTCCTGCTGAAAATGCAAAAAGAGACATATTGGATGGAAATGAGGAAGTGAGCAACATGAAATGGAAATGAAGAAAAATTTTAAAGGATAGAAAGTAATGATAGATATAAAAGGCAAGCAAAGGAGAGCCAAATGCATCATTGAAGTGTGAGGAAAACACAAAAATAATGAAATAATACTTAACAATATCATTACAGAATTTTTTCCTCAAATGGAAGAATACTTGAACCTACATCTTGAAAGGGCCCAATATGACCAAGGAGAAAGTCACCCAGATGTAGCCTACTAAAGTTGCTGAATTTCAAAGATAAGGAAAAAACAGAGCTAGCTACAGACTTCTCCATAGCAATATTCAACACTAGAAAATCTTTAAGAAAAAAAAAGATGTAAACCAAAGATGCTATCTAATTATTGCTCAAGTGTAAATGCATAAAACAATGTTTTGAGCATGCATATCATTCCCTTGAGCCTACTTAATGATTCATTCAGATGACAAACAGGCTAAACAAGAGATGACCTGAGAAACTGCTACAGAAGACTGGCAGGGAACAATGAATATATTTATCTAATAATAAAACAATTACAGGAATCAGGGTGACAGAACAAAATGTAAATCTTATATGCTTGGCAATGCAAAAATGAAAAACTAACAAGGGTTACCAGGGGCAAGGGGAAAGACAGTAAATTGCACATAAATATGTTAATTTCCTTATTTTTAATAGCTAGAAGTCAATGAATAAATATAATTTTAAAAGTATGTGGTAGAAAAGAAGTAGGAGGTAAAAGACAAAATATTAATTTAATCAATGCTTATGGTAGGAAAATAGAAATGTCTGAAAAATAGAGGATTGGGGCATTCTATAAAGTTGTAATTGCAAAGAGACCAACTAGAATAATATAAGACTTCCTATTTAGCATAAGGAATACACAAGGAAGCAAATCAAAGGAAACTACTAGTGATATCATTTATAAAATATAAAACAAGTATAAAATAACATGAAAAAATTGAAACCAAATATGTCTGTCCAATCAATGAATAGAAGGGGGCTAAACTCTCCTATTTTTTAAAAAGTATATTTTGCTTGTATCACAAAGTGAATTCAGTGCTGAATTCGAGAGATATACCTAAAACAAAGTAATTCAGTAGGGGTAAAAATAAAAAGATGAGCCAAAGTAAGTTGGGCAAATGCAAAGAAAAAGCAGAGATTGTAATCTTATACCAGACAAGGTTGGATTCTATTTTCAAGCCAAAAACTATTAAATGAAAAGAGTAGGGCTCCTTATAGCATTCAAGAGTACAATTCACTAGAAAATATGAATAATTTATATCTATTATTAAATAAAATAGCATTAACATTCATAAAGCAAAAATACAAGGTGGTGCAATAAGAAATAGAAAGACATCAATGGTGGGAGATTAATCACTTCAGCCCACAATAGATCATGATGACAAAAAATAAGTAAAATTATAATAAATAATATAGTGAATAAGATAGTCCTTATTGTTAAAACAGAGAATGTATCTTCAAGTGTCCAAAGGAAATTTATAAAAATTGACCATGGAGAGGGAGACGCAAGAGGGAAGAGATATGGGAACATATGTATATGTATAACTGATTCACTTTGTTATAAAGCAGAAACTAACACACCATTGTAAAACAATTATACCCCAATAAAGATGTTAAAAAAAAATTGACCATGGATTAAGCCATAAAGAAAATATCGACAAATTGAAGAAAGGAAAAAGGTAGGCAATATTCTCCGATCACAATGCAGTAAGAGTAGAAATTAGTAGCAAAACCAGATTACACCAAGCTTCTACCATTATTACCTAGAAATTTGAAAAGTAGGCACTCTCTTAACTCTTGGGTGATGCATGAGATTCAACTAAAATTGGAGACTATAATAGGAAATAAGAACAATGAAAAACTATATCAGAACTAATGAGATACAGGTAAAGTACTGCACAGAGGTAACTTGTAGCACTTCTACTAATAAAAAGAATAAAATATGTGAGTTAATAAGTTATAAAATAAATCACAAATTACTCTTAAGAGAAGAAAAGAGTTAATAGAGATAAATCAGAAATGAATAATTTAGAAAATTTAAAAATAGTGAAACTAATAAATATATGTAAAAACTACTTTTTAAGAAAAACACAGTAACAATATAATATAAACTTAAGTAATCACAACAGCAAAGAGATAAAGCACAAATGCACAGAATAAGAAACAAAAAGGGAGAAATAATCACTTATGCCAAAGAAGTCAAAGGAATCATGAGACTCTGCTTAACTCTGTCATAGATAATTATATCTATGAAAATAAAGTTGGAAACAGGGATGAAGAGATGAATGGACACTTGAAAATAGCTATAGTCCTTGTTTTAACAATACCTTATTTATGATACCATTTAGGTGTACTATAAGGAGGTAAATATAATTTGCCCAAAATTGACTGCAGAAGAGACAGAAAATCTGAATAGATCTACTGCCACAGAAGAAACAATGCCATGAAAAACCTAATCCCTTTTCCCTTCTCTTGATAAAAAACATCAGGCCCAGAGGTTTCACAGAAAATCCATAGGGGAACAGATAATTCTAATGCTATTTAAAGTGCTTCAGAGCATATTAAAGAAGAAAACCCCTTAAATTATTTTAATGAAACCCAATGACAGCATTAAAAAAAATGTGCAAACCAAATTCACTTATGACTATGGGTGTAAAATTCCTTAAAAAAAATTGTAAGTAGAATTCAGTAGCACACTAAGATTACAGTATACCAGACCAAGTAAAGTTTATTTTAAAAATACAAGAATAATTCAATATTAGGAATTCTAATATAGAATAATTGATTGTATCAGTAGATCTAATGAGAAAATAATAAAATAATTTGTATATATGCCATTAAGTTATTTGATAATGTTCAATATCTATTATTGGTTTAAGAAAATAAACCTCCCAACAAAACAGGAATAGGAGGAAACTTCCTTGACGTGATAAGATGTTGTTACCTAAACCCTAAAATCTAGCCTTATGCTGAATAGATAAATACTAGAAACATCCTTGTTAAAGTCAGGAACAAGTCAAGGATGTTCTAGAAGTTAAAACTAAACATAATATTTAACACTATTTTTGAGGTCCTAGCTAATACATTGAAAAAAAGGAGATAAAACGGGGTACAATTATTATAATTTGCAGATGATTGTATATTTGAAAAATCCAAGGAAACTGGAAAAGATGATGTGATTGTATATTTGGAAGCTCCAAGAAAATCTTACAAAAACAGTAAGAGAATACAATAAAGTTGTTAGTTACAAAATTAGTATACAGCAATGAATATATAAATCACTCTCCCTACACCAATCAGAGTGGCAAAGGGATGGAGTTACACTGATTGTCATGGGCCAATCAGGTCCAAAGACCTGGGGTTAGGGGTGAGATAAATCACATTCAAACAGCAAGGAGTAGTTTTCCCCCAAAGAAAATCTAAATGCTGTTTGAACGGAGAAGGAGGAATGGATGTTGGGTAACCAATAAACAAATGTTTACCCAACCAAAGAAGGATTAGATATTTTAGTTCTTAACATTAGTAGCTGCTGATAATCTCCTCTCATAAGATGGGACAATAACAAATAATATCGTGGTTACTAAACAAAGATGTTTAATGAGAACCTAGCAAAAATGGTAATAGTACTGGGTATTTTATTTTCTCCAGCAATATTTAAAATGAGGTAGTGGTGTCTCAAATCTTGATAAATCATAAAATGCTGTGTTACCACTTACATCTTCTTGCTTTCCCTCTCCTGTTCTTTATTTTGTTTTTTGGCACATAAAATTATCCAGATGAGTTGTCTAAGAAGGGGACATTAATTCATCTGGTCATATGTGTATTAAGGGCTTCTGGTACATGCTGTTATATAAAGAATGCTGGATATCTGTATACTGTAATCTATGTATGAGTTCAACAAGTTTTTAAATATACATCACTTGGTTTATTGTAGATTATTGGGTCCCAAATGCCTTACTCATTAACGGAATACTCATATATTTCAATTACTCTCATTTTCCTTGGATAGTTTAAAAGAATTTTTTTATGCCTAAGCTACCTCTTGTCTTTTCATCCCAGATGGCTTGCACAATAACGATAATTATATTGAATTGGGTATATATTCATTACTTTTAAATATAAAAATGTCACTATTGCCTTTAGAAGTATACTTTGGAGAAGACTTAAAAAAAAGTTACTTTGGGTATCTGAGAGATGATTGGGGATTTCTTTTTCAGAATGGATTATTCTTCACTAGACTAAATTTCAATAACTGTTTAAGTTAGATAAAAAATAGAACATTCATGATCCACAACCAACTTGACTGAATTACAGTAATACAGCAGTGGAAAGATGACAGGTATCGTTTGTGTGTGGGAAGAGCATGGCAGCATGTTTTGATGGATTTTATTGTGACATTTGTCTTTAGCAAGTATTACTAGAGTTGGGATGAGAATCTTAAAGTTCTCCCCTGCCCACCCCCTAATTTAGCTTTACTGAGATATACTGGACATATAATATTGTGTAAGTTTAAGGTGTCTGATGTTACAATTTCGTATATATATGTAAATGATTACCACAATAAGGTTAGTTAACACATCTATCACCTCACACAGTTACAATTTGTGTGTATATGCTCACTTTTAAGATCTACTCTCTTGGTAGTTTTCAAATATATGATACAGTATTGTTGACTACAGTTACTATTTAGATGTTCTATTAAGCATTTTTTAAAGATAAAAGGGCTAAAAGAAATCTTGCATTTATAATAATTAGGGAAATGAAATAAACACATTAAGAATTTGTGAAAGCATATAACTGTTGCTTGCATTTTAATGACTCAAACTGTAAACTACAAATATGTAAGTTTCATAGAAAAATGCATTTGTATCATATATTTACAATGTAGCTAATGCACATACCAATTTAATAATTAAAATTATTATAATACTATTTCAAATGCAGAATATAAGAAATCTTGCATACCATAACACATACTGATATGACTCAAACTCAGATTAAATAGCTGGAGACCCAGGTAAGAGCTAATGCTGTAGTTTTAGTCCAAAGGCCATCAGGCTGAAGACTAGGGCTGCTAAGCTGCATTTCAAGTCCAAAAGCCATCTACTCGTAAAATTCCTTCTTATATGAGGGAGAGCAGTCTTTTGTTCCATTCAGGTCTTGAGTGATTGGATGAGGTTCACCCACATTAGGGAGGACAATCTGCTTTTTCTAAGTCCACTGATTTAATGTTAATCTTATCCAAAGACACGATCAAAGAAACATCCAGAATAATGTTTAACCAAATACCTGGGCACTATGGTCCAGGCAAACTGACATATAAAATGAACTATCCCAGTTCCTTAATGATGGCTATTTAGTTTGTTTATAATTCTTGGCTAATATAATATGTGTCCTAATATATAAATCATTTCATAGACATGCAAGTATATCTATAAAATAAATTCCCATAGTGGAATTGCTGTCTATGGGTGCATGATATAGTTTTTAAATTTATTTCATTTATTTATTTATTTGGCTGGGTCAGGTCTTAGTTGCAGCATGAGGGGTCTTCATTGAGGCACGTGTGATTTTTCGTTGTGGCGCACGGGCTTCTCTCTAGTTGTGGCGTGGGGGTTTTCTCTCTCTAGTTGAGGCACGCGAACTCAGTAGTTGTGGTGCGCGGGCTTAGTTGCCCCTCAGCGTGTGGGATCTTTGTTCTCTGACCAGGGATCAAACCCACATCCCCCACATTGGAAGGCGGATTCTTTACCACTGGACCACCAGGGAAGTCCCTATGGGTGCATGCTTTTAAAATTTTGATAAATATTACCAAATTGTCTTCCAAAGTATTTGTACCAATTTGTATTTACAAAGGATGAGAGTGTTTGTTTCCCCAACACTTTACAACACAATGTGTTAGGAAACTTTTTGATTTTTGCTATTTGGATGGATGCGATATGAGTCAGATAACTAATGAGAAGGTATTGCATGCATGTTAGTGAGAACAGCATTCCCCATCACGTACACAGATTCAGGATGGACATGGTAGTGTTATCACAATAATGATAGAATGGAACGTAGAATACAATTTATCTGAGTACTAGAATTAATGCTGAGGTTAGAAATGAACCTTAATCCTGCATTTATTATTAAGACTCTGATGGGGCACTTAAAAATTTCAGTTATACGTTACAGGGGAATTTACCTACTCGAGGAGTACTTATAAATTTGGAGATTCAGTAAAGTTCTCAGAATATTATGTCCTGTTTTAACATCAAAGATTCAAGATTAAAATTGAAAGAGGTGGGCTTCCCTCGTGGCGCAGTGGTTGAGAGTCCGCCTGCCGATGCAGGGGACACGAGTTCGTGCCCCGGTCCGGGAAGATCCCACATGCCGCGGAGCGGCTGGGCCCGTGAGCCATGGCCGCTGAGCCTGCGCGTTCGGAGCCTGTGCTCCGCAATGGGACAGGCCACGGCAGTGAGAGGCCCGCGTACCAAAAAAAAAAAAAAGAAAAAAAGAAAAATTGAAAGAGGTTTGATAGGCATTTGGAAAGTAAATTCAATAGTGAATGATCAGATCTGGAGGTGATGGGGGTAGGAATTGAGAACGGTGCCCTCCATTCTCTCACTTTTCTGGCTTTGAAGATCCGTGAGAATCCAATATATGAAGGAGTCATTTCAAAGAAAGACCAAGCTGTGGACAGATTTAGACTCCTCAGACTGTCCTGTCAGTAGTTACTTACACTGTTGTCTTCAGTGGAGATGCAGAGACTAGGAGGTCCCAGTAGCAGAATCACGGTGCTTTCTGGTGTCCAGTCCTCTAGAACTCCCCTTTCCCCTGCCTCTGCCTTAAGGGACTCTGATGCTCGTCTTTAATCAATGACATTAGACCCACAATGAAAGTGAAAACAAAAAGTTTAAAATCTTCTCCCCTCCAACCTTTCCCTCCCCACTTGTCTTTCTGTCCTCTCTTCCCATCTTTTTCACTCCTTTTTTCTTTTTCTTATTGTTATTTTCATTCTTCCCTTCATTCAACACACATTTACTGAGGGCCTTCATAAGCCAAGTCCTGACCATACTGAGATGAATAAGATACAAAAGTCACAGTTCTTTGAGGAACTGAGAGTTTCCAAAACAAAGTGTAAATTGATCATTTCTCAACTCCTTTCACTTTCATTACGTGCTTTGTTATAGCTGCTGAAATATTTTATTTTAGTAGTCTAAATTTGTTTTTGAAATATAGAAGTATAAATCATAAACACAATGAACATAGTTGCAATAACAACAACCACAAATGCTCAAAGCTGGCCCTACCACTAATCAATTATTTTATTACATATTATTTTAGACATTTCAACCCAATTTCACCAGAGGTCTGGTTTGTTATTAATACAGTATCTTAAGCAAAGCATATGACAGTTACGAAATTTATTATTTCAATGATCATTCGTAATGTATTTATAATTAAATAATAAATGTTGATTACTATACTGATTGTTTATCATCCTAAATTAGTTATCTTTCCTTTATCTGGGAAAGCATTGTTATATTATTATGCTGTCCTATAGTTTAATATATTGCTCATTTAAAATCTCATGTTAATTTTGCTTAATATTTAGAGGAAGTACAATTTCTAACAATACTATAACCAAACTGATCCAGAGCAGAATGGAGACATCAAGAAAATCTGACTTTATTCTCCTGTTCCATTATTGGTACTCTGTGAGACACTGGAGTAGATTTTTTTCCGGTACCTCTTTTCCCACAAGTTAATTTAGATGAATCATTATCACTGTTTCATGGCTTTGAAGGTCTAGGGCCTCAGAATCAGGAGTTAAATAATTTTATGTATTTCAAAAAAAGAATTTTAAAAAGTTTATTTCTGATATATAGAAAACTATTAACATCAAATTATTTTTTAAATTACGATAGTGGGGGCTCCCCTGGTGGCACAGTGGTTGAGAGTCCGCCTGCCGATGCAGGGGACACGAGTTCGTGCCCCAGTCCGGGAAGATCCCACATGCCACGGAGCGGCTAGGCCCGTGAGCCATGGCCGCTGAGCCTGTGCGTCCGGAGCCTGTGCTCCGCAACCGGAGAGGCCACAACAGTGAGAGGCCCGCGTACCGCAAAAAAATAAATAAATAAATTACGATAGTGGTTAACAAGATAATAGAAATTTCCTTGACATAAAATTAAATTTGGTTTCATTTTTTAAGGAAGTAAAATATATTAATGCGTTAAACTTAGATATAACTTTTATAGAGCAATAGCAATAGATGAACCTCCATTTCATTTAACAGTAAATTATATAACTTGGTTTCTTACCATAGTGGTTTAATATCATGATACTTAAAAAACATAGTTTCATTTTCTTAGTTACAAAAAAGCTCTGTTCATCAGAAAACACACTTTTTGTTCACAGAAACAGATGGTATGTAATAGCTGAACTTCTCAGAGATGATAGAATTGAAAAGTACATGAACAAGAGTATAAACATGAGTTTTGAAATGCTGCAGGTGAATATATAATTCCTAGTTAAAAACTCTCAATATAGAATACAACTCTCATCAAATACTAGGCTTTGTCTTTAGACAATGAAACTGAAAGAAGATAGGTAGCTTGGAATGAAGGAAATCATTCATCAGAGTAGTCTGCTTCTCTTTCATATCTCTTTTGCTAAAGAGGAGAAACATAAGACAGCAGGGAATGAAGAATTCAAACTCTAGTAGTCAAGGCTTCTTCGTGTAATAGACACATATTGGGTTGGCTACCCAGCTCACAATGATTCTCGAAATGGCCATAATTGCCCCAGTCATGCCATCCCTCATCTGGGGAAGTTGTTCATCCTCTCTGTGCTCTGAATGGGAGGTGCCATCTAGTTACAGAGTAACCCGCACCTCCCAAAATGTTATGCATATGGCTCAAGAAGAGTTAATCATACTACACCCCTTTGGCCATTGTGATTGGTCCAAGGGATGAGTGTATGATTTAGTCTATGCCAGTCAGTGTCCTTCCCTGAGATTTTCCAAGTTGAGGTTAAAAGGAAGCACTATTTCTGTTTGGTTAAGCTATGAGGCTGAGCTTGGATCCATCAAAGATCATGTTTCTAGTCTTATGTGGATAGCAGGCCCCAAATCATAAAGCTAATGATCAAAGAGAAGCAGATTCAAGATGTGGAGTGAGGAAGAGAGGAAGAGGGAGACAGAGAAAAAAAATTTATCACCTCACACCCATCAGGATTGCTACCATAAAAAACAAACAAGAGGGCTTCCCTGGTGGCGCAGTGGTTGAGAGTCCGCCTGCCGATGCAGGGGACACGGGTTCGTGCTCCGGTCCGGGAAGATCCCACATGCCGTGGAGCGGCTAGGCCCGTGAGCCATGGCCGCTGTGCCTGCGCGTCCGGAGCCTGTGCTCAGCAACGGGAGAGGCCACAGCAGTGAGAGGCCCGCGTACCGCAAAAAAAAAAATTAAAAAAATAAAAAAATAAATAAGGGGACTAATGGAAAAACTGAAAAATGACCAATAAAGGGCCAATTTAAAAATTAGAAAAGACATAATTGGACAATCACAAATCAACAAGTTTAATGTCTCTGTTTAGACAGTACCTTGAAGAATTAAGTAGCGACATTCAAATAATATTTTATCTTAGTAAAGAAAAAATGGAAACAAGGGTATTTGGTAAAACAGATAGCATGCCACATTTATTTAACTTGAATGGTTTAAAAAATATTTAGAGATATCTCAAACTACCTAATTTGGCAGAATGTTAAATCTCACAGCTCTAAACATCGATTGTTTTCTTAACCTAAACATTGACTTGTATTTCTCACGGTCTACTAAAAATAGATGTTAACAAATGAAATAGAGCTAATTTATGTCTCTAAGAATTAAACCTCATTCTGTTTCTGCAAAAAATGGTTTAATCTGCTAATGCTTGTGGTAAAGACTTTATAGCAATTTTTCAAATAGGAGTGGCTCCAAATACTATTTTTCCCAAGATATTTCCCCAAGGACTTGTTATATGAGGACTTCAGTTGATGTGTAAATGGAGAAGAGGATTGCCTGTGTGAATGATTCAGTAGGGTACCAAAAACATCCATCTTACTAATGCCAACAGATCAGTTACCTTCCTGCTGCCATTCTGTGGGAAGTGCTCTGAGCCATAGTAAGCCTCAAGAAACAATAGGTTCTTTCAAACTCTTTAAGGAGCATGACACATTAAGTCCTAACACGTCAGTGAGAATGAGTTAGTGTTTTGAGAAAGGAGGAGCCATGTGATAGGAATATACTGGACACAGATCCCTGGGAGGCCAGGGTTGAAAGGGAAAGAAAACAGCAGAGAAAAGGGAGGTAGAGGCAAAAACAAACTTGTCCTACATCTCAATCTTGCCTTCCCAAGACAGATTGTGGCTTCTGTGTATGTTCTTTCTGTTCACATCCTTAGTCCCTGTATCTCATTTTATGCCAGCTGATCAAGAAACAGAGAGTGGATAAGGCAAGAGGACAAGTCATAAGATTTTAATGTTAAAAAATATAGCCTTGTTTAATAGTTAAAAAATTGAAAAGTAATGATTCTTCTTGGTTCCAGAGAGAAATCATTGAGAGAGGATGTCACAGGTTAGCTTCCCTGAGAAGCAGACTCTGAGCAGGAGATGAGCAGGCAGGAGGTTCATGAAGAGCATTCTAGGGATCATCACCTATGTAAGGGAAGGCAAGGGAAGGGAACAGGACTGGCAGAGGGGGAAGCTGGGCTGTGATGGGTTCTCAATGAAAACCCTAGCCCTTTGGGACCCTCTTTAGATGAGATGACCCTTTGGAGATGCTTGAATTGGGGTGAGAGGGCCAGGCCTTTATACCACTCCATTGGCCAGTGATTGGATGCAAAGCACCCTGGGAAGGGCATGTGACCTTAGGTAAGGAAACTCTGCAGTTAAAGCAATCCCTGCATGGGGGCTAACAGCTGAGGGCTGTCTTGTCCACACCACTCCTGGCAGGTGGGAGAATAAGGCCTTCAGTCCTGAAGGGGGATTTTGGTAGTGTATCACAGTGTCCACCAAAGAGGAAATTAGTACCTACCACGGAGCTTGATATGTGTAGTCACTCAACAAACATTTGTTGAATAGATGAATATTCTTGTTTTGTCTTTCAGTTGCTCACCCCTTCCCAACAGAAAAACAAATGTGACATTATCAAAGCTTTTACAGACAAAAAATTGCCTTCAGATAACTAGTTTTTGTCATGCAGAACAGGGGTCCCCTTTTTGGCACCAGGGACTGGTTTCGTGGAAGACAATTTTTCCACAGATGGGGGGATGGGGATATGACGTTTCAGGCGGTAATGCGAGCGGCGGGGAGCGGCAGATGGAGTTTCCCTCACTTGCCCGCTGCTCACCTCCTGCTGTGCGGCCCGGTTCCTAATAGGCTGCGGGCTGATACAGGTCCATGGCCCGGGGGTTGGGGACCCCTGATGTAGAAAGCTTGGCAAGAAATCTTTGTAATAAAGAATGTGACAGATATCGGTGAGTATGTGCTGTAACTTAATGTGCATTTTTGTAAAAAACTTTTCATTTTGAATCAATGTCAAACATACAGAATGCTTGCAAAGAGAGTAGTAAGAACTTTTGTTATTTGAACAATTTGGGAGTAAGTTTGTGACCTAACTTCCCATTACCCCTCAATACTTTTGTGTGTATTTCCTATGTATAAGGACATTCTCCTATCTCACCATAATACAACCAGTCAAGATCAGGAAACTAGCATTGATACATTACTACCATCTAATCCTTAGACGCTGTTAAAGTTTTGCCAAATGTTCCAATGCCATTTATACCGAAAGGATCTAGTCGAGAATTAAGTGTTGTGGTAACTTCCATGTCCCTTTAGAAGTCTTCAGTCTGGAACAGTTCCTCAGTCTTCCCTTGATTTTCATGACTGACACTTTTGAAGATTATAGGTAATTAATTTTTAGAGTGTTCCCATTTTAGCTCTAATGTCACCTTAGAAGGTTATGCCCCTTTGTCAGGAATCTCATAGAAATGATAAAGTGTTATTACCTTCTACTGGGGGAAGGGATGTTCCACATTTTCAATTTGTCCAATTACTGGTGTATTGACTTTGATCATTTGATTAAAATGATGTCTTCCAGGCTCCTTTATTATAAAGTAACCCAATTTTCCCTTTTAATCCATAAGTATTTTGTAGGTGGGTGCTTTGAGGCTATGTAAATATCTCCTTCTCATCGAACTTACAACTTCTTCATTTATTTATTTATATCAGTATGGACTCGTGGATTCATATTTCACTCAATGAGTTATAACTTATTACTATTATTAGTTATTTTGATGCTCAAATTGTTCCAGATTTATCTAGCGGCATTCACTTCAAGCTGATTTCTGTGTCCTTTTGACATGGTCCCCTTCATCATTTTGAAGGGCATTTCCTATTTTCAAGCACAAAAAGATGTTCCGGGTTTACTTTGTATTTCCTGTGCCCTAACCCTGTAATCAGCCATTTTTCTGAGCCTCTACTTAAGACCACCTCTCCATTAGTGCTCTGGACCCATCACAAGCATGTGCAAGAAATGCTAAAGAGGAATTTATGGAAACTATGTAATGGATTACTTCTTGCTCTTTGAATTTGAAATATACATGCTTTGTGCTTGAAATCCTAAGCTCCAAACGTACAGGTTTCATAAGGGTTTATTGTAATATCTTCACTGTACAGATATGTATCTTTAGCATATCTACGAAGTAATATAGTTAATAATACTTTGCATAGCATAGTGCATTTATATAATCCAGGTCTGTGAAAGGTGATAAAACCTATTTAAAACTGCTCTATGGTAAGATTTGTGACTGCCACTTCAGCAGCATGGTTGGTAGACTTTAAGCAGACAACATGGGTTTGCGTCTCAGTGGAATCATTTAGTATGAAAATAATCTCTAACCCACTAGGTTGCTGTAAATATTAAATGAGATAGCGCCTGTAAAATTGCCATGTAAATTGTAAAAAGCTATTCTAATATAAAATGTTACATAGATTTCTATGTAAATGCTAATAATCACTTACCTATTATTAAACCTTTTAAAAGTGAACTCCTTGGTCTCAAGAAAAGAAAAACCAGTGTGGCAAAAAAACTAACACTCTTAGCCTTTTAAGAATGTGAGATCGTCTTTATATGCCATATTTTTACATAGGACGTTTAAAGTCTGTAGCTCTTTCAAAGGTAAGAAAATGGCTTGTTAAACTGTGGGTGGGCCTGAATAATGAGTTAGGAAGAAAAAGAAATATTAAAGAATTACCACTTGTTATTCAGTGAGAGTTTTGTGGAAGAGATAAAACTAATGAATTACTAATCTTTTAGTGTAAGAGTGGTATTGTTTGTTAGAGTCCTTATCTTTTATAACACATACTGACATATATATATATATATTTTTTTTTTTTTTTTTTTTTTTTGCGGTACGCAGGCCTCTCACTGTTGTGACCTCTCCCATTGTGGAGCACAGGCTCCGGACGCGCAGGCTCAGTGGCCATGGCTCACGGGCCCAGCCGCTCCGCGGCACGTGGGATCTTCCCAGACCGGGGCACGAACCCGTGTCCCCTGCATTGGCAGGTGGACTCTCAACCACTGCGCCACCAGGGAAGCCCTGACATATTTTAAAATGAAATGTGAAAAATATTTTTAGTGAAGGAAGTGGATGAGAGTACAGTTCAGGGGTCAGCAAACTTTTTTTTTTTTTGTAAATTGCTAGATAATAAATATTTTAGGCTTTGCAGGCCATACAATCTCTGCTGTAACTACTCATCTCTGCTATTGCAGCATGAAAGCAGGCATAGACAACATGTACACAAAAGAGCATGGCTGTGTTCTAATAAAACTTTACTCATAAGAATAGCTGGTAAGCTGGATTTAATATGTAGGTCATAGTTTCCCAACCCCTGCTATAAATGAAACAAGATTTACCATGATTAATAATTATGAAGCTCAGTTATGGGTACATAGAGATTATTATACTATTCTGTATATATTATATATTTGAAATTTTCCATAATGTTCTACATAATAAAAAGTCAAAAAACAAGAGAGGAAAGTTTGGATAAGAGGAGAATGGGATTACCAGGTTGTGATAAAATATATTAATACTTAATATATACATTTGAAAGTAGTTTGTTTTAATAATCAGAGTTATTGGCAAGAATAGAGGACTATTTTCTACCTTTGTTTTGTATAATTTGCCTGATCATTTTTTTAAATGTACTGAATTTGAATATTTATGTCTATCTTTCAAGAAACTGGTTATTTTTTTTGTAATGTACTAAATTTAGGCATACTTAAATTCCAAGAGGTGTTAAAACAAATTTTACGTTTAAAGACCACCACAGAAAATAAAAGAGAACCTTCATATATGATTCTAGGGCTTTGGGTAGCAATGTTGTTTAAAGTTCAAGGTTCAAGATATCCCCCTGCTCTAAATCCACGGCTATGATACATATGAAAGAAAAACAAACGAACAAACACAAGCTTAGAAAAGAAAAAGACACAACTTTGTTCAGTAAGACAAACATTTCTGTGAACCAAGAAAAGAAAAGAAATGCAATTAAGAAAGTAGGAGGGGGGCTTCCCTGGTGGTGCAGTGGTTGAGAGTCCGCCTGCTGATGCAGGGAACACGGGTTCGTGCCCCGGTCCGGGAAGATCCCACATGCCGCGGACCGGCTGGGCCCGTGAGCCATGGCCGCTGGGCCTGCGTTTCCGGAGCCAGTGCTCCACAGTGGGAGAGGCCACAGCAGTGAGAGGCCCGCGTACCACAAAAAAAAAAAAGAAAAGAAAGAAAGTAGGAGGTATTGTCATGGGCTTGCTGGCCCCTGGGTGGTGAAGTAGGTAGAAGCAGTTGAGAGTCCATATCCTATTGGGGAATAGAGAATAAAAGTGCCCTAGATGAGAATGGAGATTAGCGACTAGATTAGATTTAGGTTCACTGCCTAAATCTAGGTGCTGGGCTGGTGACCCTCACTTACCCCAACCCCCTCAAGAGAAATCTTTAAAAAGCTGCTGCTGAGGGCTTCCCTGGTGGCGCAGGGGTTGAGAGTCCGCCTGCCGATGCAGGGAACACGGGTTCGTGCCCCGGTCCGGGAAGATCCCACATGCCGTGGAGCAGCTGGGCCCGTGAGCCATGGCCGCTGAGCCTGCGCGTCCGGAGCCTGTGCTCCGCAACGGGAGAGGCCACAACAGTGAGAGGCCCGCGTACCGCAAAAAAAAAAAAAAAAAAAAAAAAGCTGCTGTTGAGTACGGCTTGGCACTACAGCTTTAGGAGAAACGGCATGTTTCTCAAAGCAGGACAGAAGTGCAGCCTGGCAACCAGTATTTCACATATTACCATGCAGGATGTGAGAAGTTATCAGCCTCAATGCTTCTCCCCTCCCCGTATCCACATCTTGTACTATTCTAGCTTTGAAGTTCTTTATAAAAAAAAGGCAGCATAATTTTCCACGCTTTGACTCTGGGCTCAGCTATGGGGCTTGCTTTGGCCAGGGGGACCTTAGTAGATGTGATGAAAGCAGGGGCTTGAGATATGTTTGTCTAATGGGGTTACCCACTTGTACTTCTGTCACCTCAGTGAAAAGAGTTTTCCCCAGAGTAGCCACTACCCTTCAACCTGGGCCCCAGTGTGGATATTTGAGGAGCAGAACTGCTCTACTTGCCCACAGACCTGTGATGTGGTACAGAGCTGTTTCAGTCATTGCTACCTGAAGCTGCTCTAGCTGACCTGCAGACCCACGAGAGAATTAAAAGCTTATTGTTATGTGTCACTGAGATTTTGTGGTTGTTTGTTATGCAGCAATAGCTAGCTGATAGGGAAAATCTAATCCTGGGATGCTACTGTAACAAGAACCTAAAATACATGGTATTAACTAGGGAACAGGTGGCAGATGGCAAGGAAACCATTACAGAAGCTGGAAAGATGTCAACCTGTATTTGGTAAAAATGCTGCCTGTAGTAACATGAAAATAGTAGAATGGTTTCTAGGCTTATGTTGAAAGCATGAGCAGTTACTTTTATTTCCATTTTATAAGGTGCTATGAGAGATAAATTCAGAAAAAAAACTGCCAGCTTGCAAGAAGAATTTAGAGGGATTTAAACAGCACAGAACTTGCTTATTTGGAAAATAAAACCCTTTATTTCCAGCCACTAAGAGTCTGATTCAGCTTGGGGGAAAATGTAATTAAGGGCATAGCTATAACTTCCTTTACTAAGACATCTGAAAGAAGGTGATGCCTGGAAGTTTCTCTCAGCTGGACAAAGGGGTTTCTAGAAAGCTTAAGGGTAGGGTCCCTCAGAAGCCTAATGGGTGGAAGTTCCTCATAATATAGTATGAGAGGCATGTCCCCAAAAGAATTGTGGGTATGGTTTTGTCAAATAGAGTTTACTGAAATCAAATACATGGAAAATCCATGTTTTTGAGAGAGCTGTATTGGCAAACAAACTACCAGCTAGGACTAAAAGGGGATGAGACTGAGATATAAAAAGACCTTTGAGCCAACAACACTTTACAGGCAGGAAGTGGCTGAGAAAGCTTCTTAGCATGAAAAGGGGCATATTCTCCAATGTGCTCTCTGGAAGTGACCAAGGAGGATGGCAGAAATCTAGTCTTTCCGGGAGGGTGAAACCAAGAGCAGGGGAGAACAACAGACTGGACTACCAGGGAGCAGAATTACAGTCTAACCAAGGAAAATTCCTTACTCTCAGAGTAGGGGGACCTGGCAACATTGTCCCTAGGGTATTTCAGAAATGAATGCTAATGCCTTCGGATCTTCCCGTTTTTGATTAGGAGTGTTAAATACAG
Source organism: Stenella coeruleoalba (assembly GCF_951394435.1). Classification (NCBI taxonomy): domain Eukaryota; kingdom Metazoa; phylum Chordata; class Mammalia; order Artiodactyla; family Delphinidae; genus Stenella; species Stenella coeruleoalba. The sequence goes on along the minus strand of NC_137151.1, from coordinate 73,359,443 downwards.
CTAACATACCCTTGTTCCATCATTCCATGTTGGGTAAGGCGGGGGGTGGGAGGAAGATTACACACACTCACACACACTTTAGTTCATAGTTTTCCAGATCAAGGAGAATCACATTCAAATCTGATGTATATCATAAGATTTTGGATTTTGATCCTGAGGCCATGATTGGATGAAGCTGTTGGGGATCTTGGGATAAGGGTGAGTCTGTTTTGCTGTACAGCAGATATAAACTGCCTTGTAACTTTGAACTTCCTCCCACGAAAGGCAGAGTATGCTTACCAGCTCCTTGATTTGGGGCTCAACTATGGAACTTGCTTTGGCCAATGAGATATTTGTAGATGTTATATAAGCAGGGGCTTGAAATGCTTGCACAATGGGTCTTGCCCTGTCGTGCTCTTGCCTTTATCATGAGATGAGCTTCCCCTAGAGGGCTGCTTCTCCCTCAGCCTGGGCTCAACAATGAACACTCCTGGAACTGCCCCAGCTGACCACAGACCTGCAGTTTGAACGAGAGCTACCCCACAGACTTGTGAGCAAAAGAAATGCTTATTGCTGTGTACAACTGAGATTTTGAGGTTATGTTGGTAGTAACTAATGAAAACAGGGGAGAAATCTCAAATTGTCAGTGTAAGATCTGGTTTGAGATTGGAGAACCTTGGAGCTTGTTGGACAAGTGCAAAATCCTTAGATAGGGAGATGTGGGTAACAAAACCACCCCTTCCCACTCAAAACGAACACAAAAATCAAAGTTCCAAACCATATGAAGAAATCTACCATTAAGAAGCACTGTCACATAATCAAAAATTAGAACAATGATTTGCTCCAGATTAAACTGAAATAAGAGGACAAGAAAAAAAAGTTTCATATCCTCAAAGAGATGAAGCAATACATACATTAAAAAAATTATTTATTTTGGCTGTGCCAGATCTTAGTTGCAGCACGCAGGATGTCCATTGTGGCATGTGAACGCTTAGTTGCGGCATGCATGTGGGATCTAGTTCCCCGACCAGGTATCGAACCCAGGCCCCCTGCATTGCGAGTGCAGAGTCTTACCCACTAGATCACCAGGGAAGTCCCAATAAATACATTTTTAAAAAAGAATAAGACATTATGAAACAAAATCAGACATGTTCAATAATAGGTAGAAAAAGTAAAAAAATTAGAAAAACATACCTATTGAAATAAAAAACTTAATGGTCATTCTAGACTGTATACTATCAGAAAGAATTACTATAATAGAAGGCATTACAGAAAAATTACTCCAAAATGCAACAGAAAGAGATTTTTAAAAATAAGAATGAGAGGGCTTCCCTGGTGGCGCAGTGGTTGGGAGTCCGCCTGCCGATGCAGGGGACACGGGTTCGTGCCCCGGTCCGGGAGAATCCCACATGCCGCGGAGCGGCTGCGCCCGTGAGACATGGCCGCTGAGCCTGCGCGTCTGGAGCCTGTGCTCCGCAACGGGAGAGGCCACAACAGTGAGAGGCCCGCGTACCGCAAAAAAAAAAAAAAAAAAAAAGAATGAGAAAATTAGTGACACAGATTGAGAGACTCTAACTATCTAGTGGAACTTCCAAAAGAAGGAAATAGAGAAATTACAAAGAAGCAATATTTGAAGAGATTCAATTTCCAAAATTGAAGAATAACCCCTTAGATTAAAGGTACACTCTGTACCAAGCAGGATAAATATAAATTCCTACCTAGACACATCATGGTAAATTTCAGGATATCAAAAATAAAGCAAATCAAACCATCATGCAGGACATATTAAACTTACACGGTGATGTATGCCAATTTTTTCTCAATAAAACTGGGAAAATATAGAGAAAAATCTTAAAAGTAGTTAGTAAAGAGGAAAATAATAATTCTACACTCAACCAAAAGCTATTATCCAAAGAGTAAAAGCAAAAATAAAGACATTTGCAGACAAAAACAAAACCAAACCCCTTATCACATCTCATGGAATAACCACTAAAGGTTGCAAGAAAAGTAAATCCAAGGGAAAGAAGTTAGAGGCACGAAACAATGGTGACTTTATAGTATGTGAATTATAGCTCAATAAAATTGTTACAAAAAAATGGTGAGCACAAAATACTTTGGCATATTTGAATATATTTTTTTTTAATTTAGGATAAGAAAGTTGATGCTAAGTTCTTAGACAACAATAAAAGTGAAGACAAAAATCTGCTAATGGGTAAATAAAATGAACTAATGTTTCCTGTTTGGAAAAAAGATAGAAATACTGAATAACTTTAAACTTTGGTTAAAATTTTATAGATGTATATGTAGAAAACTTAAGGGTGGCCACTAAGGTAGAGAAATATAACTTCCAAATAAGGAAAACATAAAGGGGTAGGGAAATAGAGAAAATCTTCTCAATCTAGCAGAAGACCAGAACTAAAGATGCTTATGGAAATAGTGGTAAACAGAATGCAAAATGGTAAAAATTAAGTCCAAATGTCATTAATCACAATAAATGTAATTGGATTAAACTGACATACTGCATAGCAAACAGAATCAGATTCCCTAAAAAAAAAAATCTAGCTACATGTTGCTTATAAGAGACACATCCAAAGTAAAATGACACAGAAGTTTTGAAATAGAGGGATAAAGATAGACTAGGCAGAGTTCTCCTAGAAATTGTAGGGAAGCTCTTATCAGACTAAGTGTCCTGTAATAATTATAAACTCTGGGCAACATATTAAAAAAACAACTATTTGAAGGCACTGGAGAATGACCAAAAGCAGGCAGAAACTGAGGGGAGTAAACATTTTGAAGGGAGGAAACCATAGATTTGTTTTGTTTTGTTTTTTTGCGGTACGTGGGCCTCTCACTGTTGTGGCCTCTCCCATTGCGAAGCACAGGCTCTGGACACGCAGGCCCAGTGGCCATGGCTCACGGGCCCAGCCGCTCTGCAGCATGTGGGATCTTCCTGGACCGGGGCACGAACCCGTGTCCCCTGCATTGGCAGGCGGACTCTCAACCACTGCACCACCAGGGAAGCCCCATAGATTTGTTTATAAAGCTTTTTGCCTGAGGGTACTCTCATGTCCTCCTGAGTGCAGGGATGCTAGTACTCAGAAAAGGGCAGTCCTACTGGCTTGAAGCATCAATGGGCAGAGTTTAAGGATGACCAAGCAACTTTGAAGTGAGGGAAGACACCCAAGAAAGGAAACAGCTACAAAACAGAGAGTCTCAAAATCCGTGATAAACCTCACCCAAATTTTTGGCTGACTCCTTTGGCTATGCTTGTGCAGGGGAGACCATAACGTGCCTGGTGGGAAACAACAGCTGGAAGGCTGAAAGCTGTGACAGAAACATCAGCTGCTGTCCACTGCAAAAGAGCTGGAAATTTGAGCCTAGACAAATTCAGTGCCTGTTATAACAAAAACAAACACTCTTCAGAAGAAGATAATAGAATTCAGAGTCTCTACAATGACTTATTCTTAATGTCCTGTATACAAGAAAATGTTCCTAAATATGTGAATGTTTACAACAAATTTATTCTCCAAACTGAAAACAACCCAAATACCCATCGACAGGAGAATGGATAAATTGAGGGCTAGTCTTATAATGGAAAGCTACCTGGCCATGAAAAGGAATGAATCACTGATATACACAAAAGCATGGATGAATCTCACAGATATTATGCTGAGTGAAGCAGATAAACACAAAAGCAGATATATTATGATTCCATGAACGTGATGCTCCAGAAAAGGCAAAACTATCTATTGTGGTAACAATCAGAAAGAGGATCACCTCTTGTGAGACTGATTGGAAAGTGGCATGTGGGAAAATGCTGCTCCAATGGAAACGAGCTGTATTTTGGAGGAGTGTGGTTGTTAAGAACTCTGAAGGGTCTGAGGTTTTACCCTGTCTGCAAGATAACAAGTTAACCTGCCACAGACTCACAGATGTTGGCAAAAACACAAAGATCCTGGGTTACAGGCAAAGGACTTAATTATCCCCAGCACAATAAGCAGTCTGAGCTCCATGTCTGCACTGGTTCCTCTTGCCTCCTAAGCCTTACAGGGGGTGACAATGAGGGGCCCAGAGGGATGCTGTACACATAGTTAAGTTTCTGACAGAACAGAGGAACCTCAAGCTTAGGGAACCTAAATCTTTTATAAAGGGCAATAAGTCTGCCTGTCCCTTGCCCTGGAAGGAGACATTATCTTTACTAGACCAGACAGTAAACAAACCTGCCTTCTGCTCTAGGAGACACTGTCTTCCAAGCCTGTTCACTATATAAACATTCCTGAAAAGAGAGACTGTATCTCTGCTTGCAAGAAATGGAAACTTGTAGGGGACCCATGGAAACAGTCTCTAACAGTGGGTTATAAGAATGTATGCATTTGTCAAAATTTATTGAATCTTACATTTATGATTTGTGCACTACACTGTAATTTTAACCTCCAAAACTAAACAAACTGATCCAGTAAAACAAACAAAAAAAAAGAATTAAGTGTGGACAAATTAAGGGGGAGAGAAAAGGCGAATTCTGTTGTTCTGGCAAATCCTTTGAAAGTGGTAGGTTTGGAAGGAACCAGCCTGCCTTTCCCAAATGGCAGCTGACCCCACGTTACATCACTTTTTCAAAATACATCATAATTAGACTGAGCTACATAAGTGCAAGGAAACTTTCTTCTTCTCCTCACCATTGTGTCCCTTGACATTCATCAGTATATATTACTCAATATATTTTAAGATAAACTTATACAACCAAGGTGAAAAAGGAACAAAGTCTTTGACCCCCAAACCACTGAGTCATTCTCTTTATCCTACTATCTCTAATCTTTTACTCTCTTGCTTTCTTCATGTCTGTTAAGCTTTTCTCTTTTTTTTCCACCCCACTCTCTCAAGGGGTCATTCAATGGAATAAATTTCTCTATTACATGCTCTATTTATATGATAAAAATTTTATACTTCGTTCTTAAACAAAGAACAGTGGTTGAATTAGGTAGTATGTAAACTTAAATGAGACCATGGAGTTGTACTTCCTGAGTGTGAATCCCAGCTCCATTATTTACTTGCTGTGTGCTGGCAGAAGTCATTTAACCTCCCTATGCCTCACAGTATTAATTTTATAGAATTGTTATGATATTTAAATGTGAAAATGTTTACAGTGCTTAGAACAGTAGTGATGTAGAGTTCAATATATGCTAACTATTATTTTTCAATACCACTGAGATTTGTACGTAGACTATGATTTAGTCTTTAATAGGATTGTAAAAAACAACAAAAACATAAAATTGAAATTAAAATTAGCAGAACCTTTTAAAATGAGCCTAATAGGTAGGGCTCCAGTTTGTAAAGAGGCATCTGAACAATTGATTAGAATATTTATAGAGAATAGGGACTTGTTTACAGAATCTCTGTAGTAGGAGACATACACAGGAATCCTTTATGTTGTATTCCAGCTGGATAAAAATTTTGTGCCCATTATGTCTAAAGAGGATAGCTGGGTTTGATGTTACAAAGATAGAGATTTGCTTACAAAAGCTTATGATCTTATAGGGGATACAGTACAGTATACGTTTTAGATTAAAAAAAGGGGGGCAATAGTGAAAAGCAAACATACACGTTGGGTTCTTTTCAAACTCATTCTAGCTAAAAAAAATTTTAAACCGCACTATATATACAATTTTGTTTCCTGCTGCTTTCACTAAATAGTAAGCATTATTCCCATGCTCTCCCATAGTTTTGGAAGGATTTGCTGTTGCTGCATAATATTCAATTTGTGTGTGTGGTAGTTTCTGAATTCTTTGTTATAGCCATTGATACTTAAGTGTAGAGGTTAAGAGCATGGGTTTCAATTATGACTGTTTGTATATGAAGCCCAGCTTCCCCACTTGCTGGCTCTGTGTTCTTGGGCAAGTTACTTCATCTCTTTGAATGTACTCTAGCTTCCTTTCTGTAAAACAGGAATAATAGTACCTACTTCACAGGTTTTGAGATGTGTGTAAAACAATTAACCTGGAAAACAGTAAGGGCTCAATAAATTTAGCTGTTTTTCTAAGAAACAGTCTTAGACATTTTCATTGCTTCACCAATATCCATTCTGTGCCGCCCCATTATACAGGAATCATGTAGTTAGGGATGAGGGTTAGGCACAGATTTATTTAAATAATTCAGGCTAATCCCACGCCTCCAGCCAGTGACTGTTTCAAGTAAACCATGCGTACTCTAAAATCTATGGCATTTGTCTGATCACAAGAACGGACAAGCAGCCAATTGATCAAACAGATCTCATTATGGCCCTGTTAAAATGTGTATTATAGTAACAGTTTTTTCTTAATGTGAGCTACTTTTCCATCAAAGGATAAACCCTACTTGGCAATGGTGAATTGTTCTTTGGACATATTATTTGTACTTTCTAAAATTTTTAGGTTTGCATCCATATTCCTGGGCGAACTCAGCATCTACAGCTTTGATATTAAACTGTCTTTAAGTTTTGGTGTCAGGGTAAGGTTAATCCTATCTTTATGTTACTTTTGTTTCTAGTGCTGCATGTTTCATTCATTCATTCTCCCTATGCAATGGCTATCCTTTTTCAGCATTGCTTTAAACACATCATCTCTATTTTTGCCATTTTGTTTTCACTGTATTTTACTGCCTTTTTCTTGACCAAAAAAAAGCTGCTTAGAATAGCTTTTAAAAATTATTTTCCAGGTAATTGTGCTTTTATCATTTTCTGGGTTTATTATCTTGTGGTCAAAGAACAAGACCTGTATAACGTCTGCTCTTTAACACGCACTTCAGGGGAATTTTCAGGCTCCAAGGATTGCTTTCAGCTTTTACACTCCACTCATGCTGATGTAAAGTCCAGCATGTGGGCACCAAATGCGGACCCATTTCATTCCTCCAGGAAATTCACGTTAGTTTAAAGGATCTAGGCTTAGGGCAGAAAAGGGTAAGTGATTTCCTTGCAGTTTATCTTTAGGACAAAGAGGCTGAAAAGAACAAGTTTGAGGATTTCTTCCTGTTTTGTTTTTAATCCTGCTGCCTTTGTCATTCAATATCACTATCTGATCGAATTGTAAACTATTTGAGAAAAAGTTAGATTCTCTTTTCCATACATATTAATTTTGCTTTTTTTCTCTGCCTCACTTTTTAAGGGTAATTTCTCCCTTCTATTTGATTCATGTTACAATTCACAGACCATTGCGCTAAAGCCTTCAGCACAAATCTCTACACCATTTTAAAGGCCTTTGTACTTCTAAATTTTAATCCTATATTATCCTGCATATAAACGTTAAGGTTTGTTGTCTTCACTACTGATCCTAATTTTATTAGTGAATGTGCTACTGTTATATAGCCTTATACTTTCTCCCGTAAATCGCACTGAGATACTTTTTGTGTTAAGTGTGTGACAGAATTTGATTTAAAGGTAAGTCTCTTGGAAGAGGCTAATTATTTCATTTTGTTTTTAGAATTTAAACAAGCTAAACAGTTTTAATCTTAAGTGCTTTCCCTTTTTCTTTTGACTTTCATATACAGTTTCACTTATGTCTTTTTCAAGGATTTGGACAGGAGACATTCTGTTATTAATTTTATTGTTATCCACCTTGACAGATTTCACAAGATTGTTAAACTTACACTTAACTTTCCAAGTAAAAAACAGTTTTAATTTTTCTTTACAAAAGATAAGAATTTTACTTTTCACTTCATCCCCCCAAAAAGAAATTGCCATCCCTTCTTAGCCTTCATTAACTTAATCTGAGGTAATAAACCTCACTTAAAGATTTTGAGATAATTTAATAAATCTCTTGCTTTAAGCATTACATTTACAATAATTATCTGTATTACTCTAACAGTTGCACTGATTTCAATACTCACCGACTGGTCTTTCTTTCCTCATTCTTCTACTCTGAATTTTGATTCATTCTAGTAGCGTACTGATTATATTCAAGTAGTTTTTTTCTGTAAAGGGAAAATGAGTAGTACGCTGCACATCACAGAATCCTTTTCTGTTACCTTCACATCTGGATGAGTAGAGAAATCCTGAACTACACAACTCTGTAGACACTGCTCCATTCTAGCTGGCATCTAATGTACAGAAGAGGATCTTCAGACTTGAGCACTTTTTAAAATCAAGGTTTCTTCTATTAAAGCTATTTATTGTTTAATTTGTCTTGTCATCTTCTTTGGGAACATCTATTATTCAAAGGATGAACCTTCATAGTCAGCCTTTTAAATCTCCACCTTTTCTCTCACTATATTCATCTGAGGGTGCTTTTGATTCATTGTAACTTATTTAAGTTGCAGAATCCCTTAAAGGAGAGCTTATTAAGCACAGTAGATAACACTGATGAAGGTAGCTTTAATTCTGGTTGATGAACAAGTTGGGGGAACCCTTCTGTCTTCTCTTTGTTGGTTCATGAGAGCCCATGGCGCTCTGAAAGCAGTTTGATATTCATCGTTCTTCATTATGGGTTAGATTTTCTTTAATCTGTGACTATTTGCTGTTTCTGACACAACTTTTAATTTAGCTCCTCTCTTTCCTTTCCTCTCTTACTCTTCTCATGTCCTTGTCCTTGTCATGCCCTGTTGTACCAGAGCAGGAGCTGAAGCAGATATTTTCTAATACTTCCTTGCTTTAAATGAATTGGATGCATACAGAAAGCCCTTCCTTTTAAATGCCTTAGGATATTGCTCTTCTCTCACACTGCAGGAGTGTCTGTCCCATTAGCCTCATGTTGATACTGCTTAATGCGTTAAGAAACCAAAACTTTAAATGAATTATAAGACAAATACAAAAAAATGCATAAACTATAGAAAGCACAATTCAAAAAGTTATCACCACACTGGTCAGGAAAGACAAGATTACCAGTACATCATAAGCCCCCTTCATCCCTTTGTGACTCTTCCCCATTCAATTGTGCCTAGGTTTTGTTTCTGAACCCTTTCATAAGTGGGAATCATACAGCATTGTCTTTTGTTGGCTGGTCTGTCAACACAGTTATGATATTCATCCAAATTGTTACATGTAGCAAGAGTTAGCTCATTTCCTGTACTTCACTGTATCCATTCTGTTGATGGACACTGGGGTTGTTTCCACTTTGAGGCTATTACCAGTAATGCTTGTATGTTTTTTTTTGTACACATACTTTCTTATCTCTTTTGGATACATGCTTAGAAGTGGAACTGCTGAGCTGAGCGTAGACGCAGGTTTTAACATTAACAGGTATTTGTCAAATACTTCCAAAGCAGTTTATGAGAGATCCTGTTGCTCCACACTCTCACCAACACCTGGTATTGTTGATATCTTAATTTTTGCTGTTTTTAGCAGTGTAAGGGTATCTTACTGTAGTTTTAATGTGCATTTCCTTGATGACTAATATTATTGAGCATTTAACAGATTTTAAAAAGATTCTTCAACTTACATTAACAGTCAAAGTAAAAAACATGTTTTAATGTTTCTTTATAAAAGCTAAGGAATTTACCCAATCCTCTCTTCCTCTGCCAAAAGAAAAAAAATAAAAAAGAAAGGAAAAAAAAAAGAAATTGCAATCGCTTCTTGGCCTTCTTTTGTGAAGTGCCAGGAGGTCAAATCTCTTGCCCATTTCTCAACGAGGACAGATTTAGCTAGGCTGATTTCAGAATTGGCAGACTCTGAGGATCGCTTTCAGCTCTTTTACAGTCCACTCAAGTGCTGATATAATATCAAGCACATGGTCAGAAATGTCAGACACATTTCATTCCTCCAGGAAATCCGAGGACGTCCATCAGATCTAGCCTTAGGGTGGAAGAGGGTAAGGGATTTCCTGGCAATAAGACCAAAGTTCTTAGGGCAGAGGCTGGAAAGAATACTTAAAAACAATCCTGCAGTAAGTATTCTTAATCTGCCGATGGGCAGGAGCTAAAAGATCTTTTTGGGTTGCTAATGCTGCCTTTGTCATTCAGCATTTCTCTTGTGGTCATAGGTGGGATCTCTTTTATGACCCTCCCCACCCCACGGTGAATGCCAGTTGTGGTTCTCTTGGAACTACAACTCCAAGATAGTGCAGTTTCAGTGTCACTAGTTAAGAAATGCAGAATGAAAGCCTTTTCTGATGGGACTCTCAACAGCTGTCTCAAATTATTAGTCCAGCCTTCTTATACATACGTTAATTGTGTTAAAAGGGGGGAAGCTAAGGTATCATCTTGTTTTACATGACAAGTTGTTTCCATGTGGAATTTGAGTCAGCCATTTTAAAAAAAATCCACACCTTACTGCTTTATTTAGTAAAAATTTTTTCTAGTATCGACTATTCTTATCTAAGTTTCTATGAATGATACCAATTTTTTTTTTTTTACTTAAATGTTTTCATGGGTATTTTTACAGAAAACTGGGAGAAGGGGGTTGCAAGTGTTTGTTTACACAGCCTTTATTATCTTCTACTTTCTAGATGAGAAAACAGGTCCAAAAAGGCAATGTTGATACCATATGTGAAATATGCTCTTAGGAGAACTGAAGAATAACAATATTAACAAGACCTAGAAGACGTGATACATTCCTACATTACAAGTAACTGAAAGCTATTAAAGAGAAGCTGGGTATTGCAGGCACACTACTAATCTTGCAGGATGATGGAAGATCTACTTCCATTCTTTTTTATGAAATACTTTCTTTGAGTTACTGCAGTGAAATAAGACTGGGCTGGTGAAAGATGGGACTACATTACAGTGCTTACAGTTCCCAGATTTAGGGTAAAAGTGGTAGAAAATGAGCCCTGCTAGGAGTTTCTGATGAAGGGATTAAGCCAAGATGGTAGTAATGGGAGATGAACCCACACAGGAGTTTGTGATGGTAAAGAAAAGGTGGGTGCTCTCTCCAAGTGTACTTTTTCTTTGCCATTGTTGGTCCAATTTTGACACTGCCGAAGCAGGTCAGTCCGTCCCAGCGCTCTCATCAACTACTATAGACTCTTCCTAAAGTCAGTCCTACAAGTAACAAACTGCGAGCCTTTCTGTACCTTCCCCCAATGTCACACGGACATTTAAATTTCTTAAGTTACTAATGTACTAATGGGGAAAAGGAAGAAAGTTTTTTGTGCTAATGGATCAATAATAAAAGAATGCAAAAACTGCTAGGGCCCAAAACCAATACAACAGACAGATTTGTCGATGATGAAAGGAAAATTATGTACTTTTATATATCAGATCTTCCAGTAAATCAGTAGATAACTTTAATTAGATGACTTTAAATCTCTTCTTTTAGAGTTAAAAAACCCCACAAAAATAACAGAAGAAACAAAATCCCTAAGAACTCTGTGCTAATGAATGCTGTGACCTGTGTATTACTGACATTGGAAAATGATAATATATGAGCAAGAAAATTAGTAGTACCACCATTTACCTACAAAATCAGAAACGGAAAGGTAGGACAACTCAGAATGTAGATTCATAGGAGTATCTGTGAGTAAGCACTTTGATTATCCTACTGTGCTCAATATTTTCCCAATGTTTGTGGAAAACAGTACTTGCCTTTTCACACATTCCTGATTTTTGTATCTCCAATACAAATAACTTTGCTTAAACAGCCTCCTGAGGCCTTCCTTCTACCACTTCTGCAGCAGTGTGGTCAGAAAGGCAGTCTCTAGGGTGCCACAGTAGTTGTAGTCTTGGTCAGCTAGCTCGCATGGACCTGGACGTCTAGATACTGGCTGCAATTCATATACGACAGTCATTGGACTCCCTTTCCTGTGATAACCACTCAAATGGATTTTCGCAGGGCCTGGTAACTTTCTCAAACTTTAGTGGGAACTGCATATTCTCCTGAGGACAAGTCTCTTCTAATTAAATAAAGCATGTTCATTGTAATGAATGAACTGCAATTTCATATTTTAACTAAATATTTCTGTTTGACCCCCTAGCAATACCATACCTTTGGTTCCCAGGATCCATTGTTCTTGAGTTACTGTTTCTAGAAAAGGAAATAATGCAATCCATTTATTAGAATTCAGATATTAAAATGGAACTTCTTATCTAATAAGGATGACCTTTATGTTTTCTCTCTTTACTGAAATCGTATGTAAAAATTAACTTCCACGATTTTTAATAGAGCTTACCATCCACATACAGAAGAAATAAAACTTGCATGTGGCTGTACTGCTGGGTGAAAAGGCTATATAAACATTTCATTTGTTTTTGCCTTTACTGATTTTTAGTTTTACTCATTCATAACAAGTACTGACAGGTAAACTGCACTTACAAATCAACAGAATTTTTGGGTGCACCAAAACAGCATTCATTTTATAAGAAGATTCACTTTAGGACTGCAAGAATACTTACTTACACATACAAGATTTCTGTACCCTTGTGAATATTCCATTTCAGTTTTTTAGACACTGATGATAATTATATCACCTTCATGCTCTTTTGTCATTTAAAAAGAATGACATGTACCTATGCACTTCTTTAGAGACAAAATCTGAAAACTTATTAACATAATTCACTTCAAAATAAATGTAAATAAAAAATAAAATTAGGTAGGAGCTTTGAATGGCATAAAGCAAATAATTACCATCCTTTATAAACATCAAAAAACATTTGCCAACACGAAAAAGTTGGCCTGACTTTTGCTATTTGTAAGACTGCTTGTGTTTTTCAGTTTCTTATTGTAATTAATACCTACTGATATTAAATTGAGGGAAAGCAGATGCTTAATTCTATTAAATAATGCTCAAGGTAAACGACTTGGAAACTTCTCAGTGTCTTACTTTTACAACAGTCCAACCTAAGGTCCAACACACAGAATCTCTTTAGGTCAGTGAACCACAAAGTCAATGCCAATGACTACCATATTAGAATCACTTAGGGAGCTTGTTGAAAAACTCACCCCAAACCTATAGAATCAGTGCATTTCAAACAAACACCTGAGGTGACTCTTATAGACACTGAAGTTTAAGAACCACTGCTCTAGACAATACAAATTCTATCATTTCAGGCTCAGTGCCTTAGATAACATTGGAATGTTGCACTTTGTTTTTGAGTGGCAATGTTTATCACCACCTAGTGGTAAAGTCTCTTATTTCTATTCTCTGTCCATTAATACTGAGTAGGTTGAGAACTAATTTCTGAGAAAGCTACAATTTTAGAGTAATAATTTCCTTAGTATTTTGCATTAACTTTTTATCAAGGGAGGGATAAAAAAGTTAAAAAAAAAACTAAACTTGTAGGGCTTCCCTGGTGGCGCAGTGGTTGAGAGTCCACCTGCCAATGCAGGGGACACGGGTTTGTGCCCCGGTCCGGGAAGATCCCACGTGCCGCAGAGCGGCTGGGCCCGTGAGCCATGGCTGCTGAGCCTGCACGTCCGGAGCCTGTGCTCCGCAACGGGAGAGGCCACAACAGAAAAAAAACAACTTGTAAATAAAACTGCACCATACCATATGAATAAAAAACAGTCTATATTTCAGAAGGATCTTTCCTAAAATCTACTCCTTGTAACACTAGTGCCTCTAAAAACATACTTATTTCACAGTGCAAACTATGGTCCTCTTTTAGAGATACAGGGATGGGGTACATTAGCATATTAAAGGCCCCGGAAGCTTCATGGTCAAAAAACCTGTGAACTAATAAATAACTGAACATTTCCTAAATATACTGGACCATGAAAATTTCTTTCCTAAAGAATACGTATTGACTTCTCTCAAGAGAACACTATTTCAAGGAACATAGTTTGGGACATGGTGCTCTAGAAGAGCAAATCTGACAGCTGCTTTCAGCATCTGTGATCTACTGTAAAAGACCTGACAATAAATTTACAAGCAAGTTTGATTGGGCTTTATTTTAAATGTTAGTTATTATGCGAACCACTTATTTGAAAGAGAATTTTATTGATCTGTATTGCTTAGCATTTTCTTTTAAGTAAAAAAAACCCATACCTAATAAAAACCCCACTATATTGGCAATTTTATTAACTGACGTATGCATGGTATCGAAATATCTATACATTATATTCATATACCAAAAGTGCATTTGAGAAGTAAACATTTAGGTGAAGACATAAGCACTAGATTATTAAATGCTATTTCTTAGGTTCTAGAATTTCCTCATTTTAAGAAAAATGTGAGATTCTGGCTTTTAAAGTTTTAGGGATCAACTGCAAGCAAGAGACAGGAAAGCAGGAATAAGGCTAAACGATTAAGATTAAGTGCAACACTGAAGCCAAAGTAACCATTATTTACTGAGGCATGCAATTGGGAGAGAAAACACAAGAGAAACTCACACTGTAAAAGCCAAGAACTGTTTTGTAGACAGAGTATACATGTATACATGTTTTTTTCAGAATTTATATGAAGGATTCAAGGAAATAAACATAGACAAGGCACTTCACTGAAACCACGACGGTTTGCTGCAACTGGCTACCTGAACTTAAATGCAGAATAGAAAATTTGGGGTCATTTAATCTGCACTAGAAAATCAGTGGATGGCAGGAGGGCATATGACAGCTATCCTGTGAAATAGCTAACGTCAACAGGGTCCAGTGAAAAACTTTAAGACTAACAAGTAAAATAGCAGGGAATCAGGTTTTATGTCAATTATGGGGATTAACCAAAGATGTAATGGACTTAGGCAGGTAGTAGGGAGCTTCCCATTTTTACATGTTTAGATTAACCACCTGGCGGGAATATTTTCGGGGGAATTCAAGCATTACTTGAGTGTTAGAGCCAGATAACCTACAAGGGACAATTTAATTCCAATCTGTGAAAATGGAACTATGTGTGCAGTAAATGAGTTTGGGATGAATAAATCTATCTATTGGTAATTAATCCTCAACTCTCCTCAGTTAAGTTTTTCATTTCTAAAGACCCATTTGCTTCCTTTTTAAAATATGGCCTTTGGCTCACAGAAAGATACTTGGTTCAATCCTTGTTCAGTAAGTCTTGCCTGGGAAGATAAGACAGGATATTTTCTTATCTAAATTTATTAAAATTACTGATTCAAAAAAAAAAGGATTTTAATTTTTCAGCAGAGAAATGTCCAAGCATGAAATATGCTATTATGCTCAGTGAATTTAATCTTTTCACTATTTTTAATTTAACTCAGGATGTGAAAGGCATAATGCGGAGGTAATTAAGTGATGTTTTAACAACTGCATGCCATTTAATGTCTATTTTTTTTAAGGTGCCAAACTCTTGACTTAGATATACCTTTTCTGATACATATCATTCGCCTCAAGAGCACATAAAATTTTTTTTCTTGGATTTTCAAAATACAAGCAGAGTAGGCTCCTCATTTTTAATCTTTTATGAAATGACTATTCTTCCTATCATAGTCTGTTCTGAAAATTGCTTATATATCATATTTTTGGAGTGGCCATTATGTTCTGTACTTATAAAGGGAAAATGTCCACCTACCAAAGCCATTGATATTTATTTAAACATATTATCAGTGATAACTTAAATTTTTTTTCCCTTAGCACCACTGCTCTAAAATCTTGAAAGGGACTTCCCTGGAGGCATAGTGGTTAAGAATCTGCCTGCCAATGCAGGGGACATGGGTACGAGCCCTGGTCTGGGAAGATCCTACATGCCGTGGAGCAACTAAGCCCGTGCACCACAACTACTGAGCTTGCGCTCTAGAGCCCACGAGCCACAACTACTGAAGCCCGCACCTAGCGCCCCTGCTCCACAACAAGAGAAGCCACCACAATGAGAAGCCTGCGCACTGCAATGAAGAATAGCCTCTGCTCGCCGCAACTAGAGAATGCCCGCTTGCAGCAGCGAAGATCCACAGCAGCCAAAAATTTAAAAAAAAAAAAATCTTGAACGATCTGTACAAGATTACCAACAACCTGTTGTATCTTGGTATAAAAAAATCATTTCTAATGATATGTCTTTTGGCTCTTGCTTTAGAGTTAAGTGTAAGGAGCCAATCTATATGTGTAGGTTGAGTAGCAATTATATTTTATTGAATCTAAGATGCAACTGATTGAAAACAGCATCTTTATGTTCCACTAAGAAAGAAAAAAAGAGGTTGTCAATTACAGTAATGGATATCAAAATATTTCCAATGTCAGAAGTGTAAAAATGTGCATCTCAAAATCAATGAAATATGTCATTTAGTCAAATTCTAAACACTGACTTCCAAGTTTTTTCATTTCTGATCTTTTACATAAATAAGGCATGATTTAGTTAAGCAAAGAAAACTTTATTTCTGCCACACATAACAACATATTGCTCTAAGAAACAACTACTATATTAGTTTTAGCATTAACGTGTGGTTTAAAAATACATGTCAACAATCCCTGCTCCCCAAGACAAAACAATGCTGTGCAGAGACTATCAGGTATGTGAAAAAAAAAAGCCGTCAACTGTCCACAAGGAGTGCGTCCAGTCACATTTTCAGTCAGTCAGCTGAGGATTATGTCATTAGTCTTTGTTCTGTAGAAAGAACACAACACAAGTATGAAAATCATCACCTGAAAGGAAATAGCTGTTGTATATAGTATACCTAAAAATGTTAGGAGTTATTCCTTTATTTCGTATACCCAATGTTACCTGCTTACTTAATCATAGATGCCCCCAAATAAGCAAAACTTAACTTACTCAGAAGGATGATGCAAGCGGGTACTGAATTTCTGGAGGGAAAATATTGTAAATTAATACAAAAATCATGCATGTGAGGATGACAGCTTTGGGTTTTATCCCTACACACCAGGCTGATGAGTGGGTGTTCGTAACTGTCTTCTTAACCATGAGTCCAACTAGAGCATGTACGCTGAAATATTTTGTTCTTTTGGGTAGCTAAACTCAACTAATCATAATTGTTCAATCATAATTGAGGGACAAGGATAAAATTCAGAGGGATTTCCTCAAAACAATATGTCAAGATAGAAAACATAGGAAGTGAAAAAAGTGACAGTTGTACAAACCGTTTTATGTGATTAAAAAAGAAGGAAATGGACCTATAAAAAAACACACACACAAAAATCAGGATGTTCTAAAATACTAAAATTTGTTTTCCTCAAATAGAAGAAGAAACATATTTTGCACATCAGATCCACCTCAAAATAGAACTCAGCTATTTTCAAAGTGATATTCTTAGACCAGTTTCTTCTCCTATTTCCTAGTCACGGCTCAGTTAATCCTAGGCTTACTCCTCAGAGACAAAAGGAACTAGCCTTCATGAGTAGTGTTCGTGTTCTCTTAAAATTAAAGAAACAAATGAAAAAGTGGCCCCCATCTCCCCTAAAATCTTCAATGGTTACAATCATGTAAAACTTAGAAAAGTCTTTCATACTATCTTATTGAACCTTAAAATAATATATTATTTAACGTACCAACAAAAGAGGTGAATCTCATTATGAAGTCCATGGTAAATGGGGATTCGAAGCAAAAATAAAAAAAGCCGTGCTGCAACTAGAAGACATTCAAAACCAATATAGCTCATTATGTCCTACCATTTTCAACTAATCTGACCCTACTTTACCTTTGCCCTGAATATGTATAACAGCTCACTCAATAAAGGGAAAAAGGATAGATTTATATTTCATGACTAGTCATGCTGAAGAATATGCACTTCCTCTAATGTAGGGAATTGGATGAATGCATATCACTTAAATGTGATATTATAAAGCTTCATTCTCACACACTTGCTGGCCAGAAGGTAGTTTTGTATCATTAATCTTAGTTTCTCATTGTTTTGATGAGATGACATAAAGGTTTCACTGAAGTCATCAATGCACGAGTTTAGCTCACACTTTCAAAGCAAATTAAAATTTTATTTTATAAGGAATTTTGCTGACTCATTTTTTCTCAATAACCCTATGGAAAAACTCGGCCTCAGAAAGGTGAAAAGATCTGCCAAATCATAGTTAAGTGTCAGAGCTGGAACTCCAACTCAGATCTTCCGATTTTAAGTCTAATATTTTCTATACTATATAAATAATTATTTTAAAAAAGGCTCAATCACAGGAGTAATTTATATATTTTCCCCTTACTAAGAAGTTAGTATTATTGTCCTTTTTTAAGGACAAAGATTCTTCGAGTAAGAGTAAGAATTGTTATCTATATTTTGAAAGACTCACAGACATGAATAAGCAGTTTTGTATGCTATTTTAGAAGACAGCTTGTGTAAAGAGAATTCAGTTCTTAACGTTTTATTTGCAAACACAAAAAACTGCTTTGTTATAAGAAAGACTTGCTAATTCTTTTTCACTGGCAAATTTAATATTTCTGAATTGTATGAAGTAACGGGAGTGGATTTTGTAATTAAATAAAACATTTGAAAACATTTCTAAATTGAGATTATTCATAATGGGCCCAAAAGGCACTTCGTATTGACAACTGCCTTCTGTAAGGAGGAACTAATCACTTGACTTGCTCTATCAGAGGAAAGGTCATCAGCAGTTAGAATTCAGACAATTCATTTTGATACTTCCTAGTTCTCATAATTGGTCAGAAAGAAAACCTGGTGAAAAGAAGATTGCTTTCAAGTAAGTAACTTCAAACTGACTCTAAAGTACTTGCCAACTGCTATTATTTGACCAGCAGTGGACTTGGGAAGCTGGTGTGTGTGTGGGAACGGGGAAGCTCTCAGCTTCCCCTGAAACTCAGGATTCATTTCCAGAATGAAAAAGTGAAAGAATCAAACATTTCTAACTTTCAATAATGTTTCTCCAAACCGTGGAGATGTGAGCTGTCCTAGATATAGAAATTTAGGTTTGATTTCTTAAAACTAGAAGAAAAAGGAATTCATAAGGCTGTATGTAGCATTATTTATAATTGACAAGAGTTTCTGGAAATTGTCAAGGTTATTTTTGAAAATATATATATGCACGAGAGTATTTTCTGAACGTGCAGTTTAAATGTACAAACTCACAAATATGAGTGCAGAAAAACACCAACGTTTAGGTTCAAAAGGTTCAAAAAGATGCATTACAATTGACCCTTGAACAATGTGGGGGTTAGGGGTGGCTACCCTCCACCCAGTTGAAAATCTGAGGATCACTTATCATGGGCCCTCCATACACGCAGATACTCCTTACCCACGGTTCTGCATCCACAGATTCAATCAACCTCGGACCCAACCAACCTCAGATCATGTGGTACTGCAGTATTTACTACTGAAAAACATCCACATGTCCACAGTGGACCCATGCAGCTCAAACTTGTGCTGTTCAAGGGTTAACTGTATTTGGTATTGCTTTTTAGGCATTTCACTAGTGAATGTCAAGACATTCTTTATAAAGACTGTCATAAATTACCTCAATTCATAACTCAAAACATTAACTGTTCAAGTTAAAAATCTTTAGAAGTATTCCAATTTTAAAGTTTATGTAACCATATAGTAAAGTCCAATTCTTTTTTTTTTTTAAGTCCAATTCTTAATAGCAAAGACATTCACACACACACAGACACACACACAAATACCATTTAATTTTCTAAACTGAAATCTGATTTTATTTTATAGGATAGACATTCTCCCAGTAAACATCAAAAACATTTTTTAAGTTTAAAAAGTTCAAGTTTAGGGCTTCCCTGGTGGCGCAGTGGTTGAGAGTCTGCCTGCCAATGCAGGGGACATGGGTTCGTGCCCCAGTCTGGGAAGATCCCACATGCCGTGGAGCGGCTAGGCCCATGAGCCATGGCCGCTGAGCCTGCGCGTCCAGAGCCTGTGCTCTGCAACGGGAGAGGCCACAACAGTGAGAGGCCCGCATACCCAAAAAAAAAAAAAAAAAAAAAAAAAGTTCAAGTTTAAAAAATATACTGTAAAATTATCAGCACAGTGCTTTTAAGCCACAGTGCTTTTAACCAACAACTTGTAAATCCTTAAAAAGAAACTCTATACATATTCCTTTCGTTACACTATTTAGCCAATGTGTTTCAGAATTTAGATTAAAAAGAGCATACCTCAAGAATCAGTAAGTTCTTTGTCGTTTGTTAGATTCTTCTCTTGGGGAGTCTGCCAGCATAACTTTAAGTCTGACTCCATTCAGGATCTTTCCATGTAAAGTAGTAATGGCATCATTAGCACTTACTCTATCTGCATACTTGGCATACCCCACATTTTTTCCTGACACAAGGTAAACTTCGATCAGGTTACCAAAACGACTGAAACAAAGTAAAAAAAAAAGATCAACTGAAATTGATAAGTAAAGATGCTCAGGTCTAAAAGTTGGGGTCCATTCTGGACTCCTTTTTTCACTCCTTTTCCCACATCCAATCTCTAATAATGTCAATCTTCCTTCTTAAACATTTCCTCTATCAGTCAATTTCTCCTCATTATCACTCAGATCTCTTTCCTCATTCTGACCATCATTATCTTTTTCTTAGTTTACTCTAATACCTTCTTCACTAGTTTACCTGCCCCCTGGGTTTATCCTTCTCCAATCTATTCTCTATCCTGTCTTCTGAGTGACCTTTCTAAAACACAAATATGATCATTTCCTCCCTAAGAGTCCCTTCAGCTGCTCTTCATGCGTCCAGGGTAAGGACAAGCTCCCTAATATAGCTTGTGGGGCTTTCTTGACTTGGGTCCTTGTCCTCTGCAGCTTCATCTTCCCTCAGTCTCTCAAATCCCATATTCCAACAACCTCCTTCCACGTTCTCTCCCGTAGGTATAACCACCCACACGCCCAGCTTTCTTCCCTGGTTAAATTATTTGTATCCTCCAGGCCTCCACTATACCTTGCTTCTTTCAATAAGTCTTCTCTGAGTTTCTAAGGCAGGTGCCCCTCCTATGTATTTCACAGACTGAATATTCCTTTTCACCACACAACCTCTCTAGGTTGTAATTTCCTATTCACTTATCTGTCTCCTACATGTGATTAGTTCTAAGAGGACAAGAACTATTACATCTTGTTTATGTAATATAATGTTTGTTTACACAATGTCTCTGGCACTTAGCACAGTGACTGCCTGGTACAGAGGAGAGGTTAAAAAAATAAACGAAATAAATTGGTTAAATAAAAATCAAAATACTTGAACCACATCACTGATATTTTGTGAAGTTCTTTAACAAGCTTTCTATCTTTTAAATAAATTCGCTAACATTGTAAGGCAAATAGGAAAAAGACCAAAAAGAAAAAGTTAAGGTTAAAGAAGTTACATTAAAAACAAACAAGAGTCTTCCCCCTTTTTACACTTATTTTATATACGTATGTACACACACACACACACACACACACACACACACATACACACACTCTTCCCTACAATCAAGTAATTGTTTACTCAATGTAGTTATATAATCTTTAAGGGTCCAATAGAGTGCTGACAAAATAGAAGATGCTTAATAAGCACTGTTCAGCTGAATTCTAGAGGACAGGTCTATACAGATGTATCTTCTATTAAGAAACAAATGATTTGTTCATTCTATGTATGCAACTTTTCAAAACAATACTCCATGTTTTATGTCTTCAAAATAAAATAAAAGGAAATTCTGTGTGGAGACTTATGACATGTAAGTAACAAAGAAGAGAAGGAAATAATTATATATTTTAAAAGGTGATATAAATAAGAACTTTTTTAAACCACAGAACGAATCAGCTGTACCTGAAAAGTACCACACACAGGAAGCTTCAAGAGTGCAAGGCTGCTTAAATGACTGGTTTAAATATATTATTTAAAAATGTAACTCTGTGGAATTGAAATCTTACCAGAATATATCCTCTAGTACATCTAAAGGTAAAGGATGTGGATTAAACACGATAAAAAGTCTTTCTTTCACCGGAGTTTCAGGAGGGGCTTTTTTTTTGCATGACGGAAGTACAACATCTGTCTGGATTTGAGGCAGCTGTGATCCAGAACTTCCTCCAAATTGCTGTTGAAGAATTAGGTTCAAAACAAAAAAGAAGAAAAACTGCACTTTAGGGATTCTTAAGTCAAGAGCTAAAGAGATGTGTATCATGGCACCTATGTGGTCTTTTACTATATCTCTGAAAATTTTCTTACACAGGTAATAAACAAAGGCCACATTTATTTTATACTACTGTGAAGGTTAAATTCCTACCTACTTACCAGAAATTGCTGCTGACTTGGGTTATTCCACACCATTGATGCAAGCTGTGCAGCTACCATCTGCGTTGCCATTTTTCTAAGGAGACTGGAGATAAGAACTGGTAATACACAGAAAACTAGAAATATTCAGTCTCTAAACAGTAACTTCTTTTGTGTGACTTCCTCACCTGAGAGGTCAATTCTATTTTTATTCTCCAAGTCATATCACGTATATCCAAAGCTTGGCTTTAGGCTAGCTCCTGGAATGGTACTTACTCTGATGCATTACTCCCATCATCAATGAAGGAAACACCTATCCGATTCCCAGGAGGATACTGAAATCCATGTAACTTGTATTTTGCATAAATAGCAGATGCTACATTAAAATACTGAACCACTCCATGACCTAAAATAAAGCAGAGAATATACGGGAATTAGAAAAAAAGCAGATTCAGTAACTAAAGTTTGTGTTGCCATAAGAATGAAACAATAGAGAAAAACACTAATATCACACAATTAGTAAATATATAATCAAATGTGTCAGAAAACCAAGTTCTGTTATACATGTGTTCAATAGCTGTGTTCCTATAAAGCAAAGTATAAACCAGATGTTGGTAAAAATATGAACATGATATTTTAAAAAAAAATGGTATCATTAGCTTAAGTTCTGTCCAATGAATTTAATTTTAAGATCTTGGCTTTTCTTATATGACAGAGAAACAGCTAAAAGCCAACCAGTTTTTCTGAAAATTTTCATTCTTTGAAATATACTTTGAAATTCTAAAATTTTCCCTATCATAGTAAGAAATGAAATGAGAAGTGATATATGAAAAGAATATATAGTCATCTTGGCTAGCTGAAGTGGTAGACAGAGAAAAAGTGATATATGTAGTAAAACCAAAAAGCAGGGTAACAGAGGGTTTCGGATCAAAAGTCACATATTTCACATTCCTTTGAAGAGCTTTTAGCTAAGGGGGTAGATTTCAATTCAGGAAGGTGATGCTACAGGGGGGGAAAATTTTATACAGGAGCCCTTACATGGCAAGCCCAGGAGCTTGTAACACAACCAAAAGGTTTTCACAATACGTTTGTACTATAACTCACTTTGGGAAAAACAACGTTTTAATTTAATGTTCCTCTCTAAATCTAAGCATCTCAACATTTTAATGAAATTGAAACTCAGGAGCAAATGAACATATAAAACTAATTCAAATAGGATTCTAACTATATAATACCTCTATTAATAAAAAGGTGTTCCAATGATACACATATTTATCAGACACATCCAACCAGAGAAACAATAGAGAAGGTAAAGGAACAAATACATTTCAAAGTACCAGATAAAAAGGAAAGAAAATACAAAACAAATAGAATTACATATGAATATAATAACAGATATGCCAAAACCCACAAAATGTGTGCCTTAGAGTCACAAAAAAGAATGACAGCAGGGACTTCCCTAGTGGCCCAGTGGGTAAGGCTCTGAGCTCCCAATGCAGGGGGCCCGGGTTCGATCCCTGGTCCGGGAACCAGATCCTGCATGCATGCTACAGCTAAGAGTCTGCATGCCACAACTAAGAAGTCCACAAGCTGCAACTAAAAAGGATCCTGCATGCCGCAATTAAAAAAGATCCCACATGCTGCAACAAAGATCCTGCATGGGGCTTCCCTGGTGGTGCAGTGGTTGAGAGTCCGCCTGCCGATGCAGGGGACACGGGTTCGTGCCCCGGTCTGGGAAGATTCCACATGCCGCGGAGCGGCTGGGCCCGTGAGCCATGGCCACTGAGCCTGCGCGTCCGGAGCCTGTGCTCCGCAACGGGAGAGGCCACAACAGTGAGAGGCCTGCGTACTGCAAAAAAAAAAAGATACTGCATGCCACAACTAAGATCCAGAGCAGGCAAAATAAAAATAAATAAATTAATAGTAAAAAAAAAAAAAAAAAGACTGATAGCATAAGACTGAGTTAAAGTTGGAGATGGTACAAAGTAGGTCAATGACTTTTTAGTAGGTCCTGCTAAAAGACCAGTGCTGGGTAGAGTAATATTGATTATGTGGGAGTGTCTGTATGAAGGGTGTGGACACTCTAGGTCAGTCAGTCTATATAATCTGACTCATCTATTTCCCCTCAACATCCATAAAAAGACACCCTAAAATGACTAAATCAAGTATATCTATAGTACTGGAAGAGATGCCAAGTATGATTTCTCTATACCACCCCTCACCTCCAATTCTTTAAAAACCAACAAACTGAGTGCCTATTATGTGCCAGGACTTGCAGTAGATATCTTATATATATTATTTCTAATTCTTATCTAACCCTGGCATAGAAGGTACTAATAATCCCATTTTACAGATGAGGAAAGAGAGACTAGATAGAATAAGCAATCTGCTAAGGTCTTACAACTACGTGTCATTGTTGGGATTTGCACCTGAGTTGGCTGCAAAATGGAATGCCAACCTTTTCCCATTACACCACTAGGGCATTTTAAAAAAGCCTTAAAAAAATCAAAAGGCTTACAAGAATACAAAGATGGATTAACCTAACACTAGATAATAGGTTTAATCAATGAACCAGTTACCAAGTTCAAATGGCTGACATTAGAGTCTTGCTTCTATTAAGAGTGGGGAGAAGCAGAGAGAGAAGTAGGGCAATTAAAATGCTTGAAATGGAAAAAATGCTTGAAAAGGGAAGGAGCTCCATTTTGAGGTATAAAGTTTAAGAAAAAGAGACTTAGGGAAGAGGAGAAAACTTTAAGGGTTTTATCACTTTGCCTAGCATTAATGAGAAGTACAGAAAGAGACCCTATTCTAAAGTATTTTTGTTGTACAACTGGAAACAGAGAATGCTCTATTTTATGGGCGTTAAAACAGTTTTAAAAAAATACATGACTATAAAGTAGATGTATTCCCAGGGATTTGTTTATTGAGGTATCACTATATTTGAAAGTTTAAGGTAGAGAAAAAAGAAACAAAAAACTGTCATACAAACAGTATCTGACATGAAAAGTGCCATCGGAACAAACGAACTTATTTACAAAACAGAAGTAGAGTCACAGATGTAGAAAACAAACTTATGGTTGCCAGGGGGAAAAGGTGGGGGGAGGGATAAATTGGGAGATTGGGATTGACATATATACACTGCTATCTATAAAAAAGATAACTGATAAGGACCTACTGTATAGCACAGGGAACTGTACTCAATACTCTGTAACGACGTATATGGGAAAAGAATCTAGGAAAGAGTGGATATATGTATATATATAACTGATTCATTTTACTGTACAGCAGAGAGTAACACAACATTGTAAATCAACTATACTCCAATAAAAATTAAAAAGAAAAAGTGCCACTGGAGGAAAGCCAGTTTAACAAAACACAGTATATTAAAAAATAATACAGACATTATTTTTACCATAATTAGAATACGGATCTCGTTGAACTTCACAGTATTCCAACCCTGGTACTATATCAAAAATGCTGAAAAGCTGCTCTTCAGTGAAAGGAACTCTTGATACAACTGACAGGCGTTTGGAGATGGATTCCTGGCCTCTGTTGTCATTCTTGTCAAAACTTGAAAATTCAGATTGTTGTTCTCCAACGATATAAAAAAAAAAAAGCAAATCTTTAAATTTCTATACATTCAGAGATTCATTTAACATTTTAGATACTAGAAAATAAAATGAAGTGTCATTAAGTCCTCTGCATTGAACAAAGGCACTGTCTTTTGTAATATGCTCTTGGTCATCAGCACTATCAGGAGAGACAAGGACAAGAAAACAGACAACTCTCCCCATTTCCCTGCCTTGATACAGAAATATAAGCAGAAATGTGTAGTGTAATTTCACAGGAATACGTTTACTATGCAAAACTGCAAAATATGGCAAGTGTTTCACCTAAAGGGAAGTTTATGCCGAATAACATTTACAGGTCTTACTTTCATCACTCATGTTCCCCCTTTTCTAACTTCTACTTTTGTCATTCCTCTCCTTTCTCTAGCCCTAATTTTAAAGCAGCAGTAATTTAGGGATAAAATTTTAGGATTCATACTGAGGGGATAACTGTATATGTCTTTCATATTTCTTGGTCAGCTGCCTACAAGCAGCAGCTCACCCCCCCAAAATGGCAGTGTAACACTGCCACTGACAGTGACAGAGTGTAACACTTAGATAATCCATAACTAACCACAAAAAACTATAATTGGAAATAAGTTAAACAAAATAAGCATTAAATAATGACATTAGGTGTCATGACCAACTTCTCGAAAGAAAAAAAAAACCTATAAATTCTTTTATTCACTACGTGAACTTCAGACTGCTGATAAAAGAGTATTAAAAAAAACCCCTCCAAATCAGATTGCATACACTACTTATGCCATTAAAGTAAAGATAGCCCACTTACCAAATGGAAACATATTCACTCTAGGTTCATGTCCCAAAGTCTCCTGCCTCATATTACTATAATAATCTTGTTCTGAGGATTCAGATGCTTTATTTTTAGGTTCAGCCAAGATTGCCCTAAAACCTGAAAAAGAGAATCCATAAATTTCAAACTTTATAGCAAATTTAACACACCTACAAATATACTTGATTGCTAGTGCTTGACTTAGTTTTATAATTGTATAAAACAAAATCTACACAAACAACCACCTCCACCAGACCTACTTCTTTGCTTTTTGAAAGATGGCAAGGAGTAAATGAGAAACAGCAAGAATCCCAAATTATGGGTCAATGTAGACATGAAAGATCAGCAATTCTATTCTATCCTTTCCAGTCTCCCTCTACGACAGATGACATCATCATTCATTCTCTCAGGCTTTCCAACATCAAAATCCAATAGTGCTTCTTCACACCCAACTGTCATCAAGATTCTTCCTTTGAAATATACTTAGATGTTATCTTTCACTCCAACTTCCCTGCCTCTGTTTTAAAATTAGATTCTCGTCAATTAATTACAACCCTTCAACTGATAGCTTTGCCTCTGGATCAAGAGTTTTAACTATGTACACCAGCAACGATGAGCTTCAAAAGGTGGGAAGGTTCATGAACCCTCTGAAACTTTAAACATAATGCTTATTCATATGTGCACATGGGCATATTTCAAGGGAGAAGGTTCACAGCTTTCATCATATTATTCAGTGGTTCCAAAAAGGATAAAATGAGCCTCTTTGAATTCTTCCTCTGTAAATCCACTCTTGATACTGTGGTTAGATCAACTGTGCTGAAACAGTTTTTGTTATTTTTCTCCTTTTAAAACAATCTACAAGGAATTTTCTAATGTGGACTAAGCTTGAACTCTTCATCACCTCCCGTGTACGGTTCCAATGTACCTAGATTACTCTGTCCCTGTTTCTCAACAGGAACACCAAGCTTTATTCAGATTGTTGCCTTCATGCTATTAAGCAAAGACGTTTATTTCTAGCTCTGTGTCTTTACTAACATTGCTCTCATCTTCTGCCCTGCCTACTCTACACCAGTTGCAAATCCTACCTCCAGATGTATTCCCATGCTCATTTGGTGCACTTGTTTTTCACCATTGGTAGGCTATATCACATAGTTCTGAACATTTTCTCATTTGGCAAATTTTTATTGAGTCTACTATAAATGGCAGTATCTTTGCTAGAGATCTCAATAAATCTTAATTGAGTACTACTCAACTGAGTACACTACTATATCGAGTACTACTAACAGCAGTACTAGGTACTTGGGGTGACAGCAACAGATAAATAAGACACAGAGCTTTAAAAAATCTATTATTCCTTAACTATTTTTTGCCTATTAGATCTTGGCTACCCAATATAGCTGTCAATTCCTTAAATGCCAGCGTTGCTATATATTTCATTTGTATCCCTCTACTTATATTGGTGAGTATACCATAGGTACTCAGTTAATGTTGGTTGACTGAGAAATTTAGAAGGATCTGAGAGAAAATTTTGGTGTATACCTTAGGGTTATCTAAGAGTTCTACTGATTAACAATAATCATTTTCAGTATGTATCTATTTTTATAATATCCTGAAACCCACTAATTGAATTATTCTACATGTCATTTCTAAGGGTCAATATAACTAGAAGTATGACAACAAAGAATATTTTCCTTGGCCTCTTTAGAATTCTTATTCTTCAGAATGTACACCAGCAACAGCAGAAGATCCGAATAATGTCACTCTACCTTGAAATTAACCCAATGTGTATTTACTTCACAATGCTAGCAAACCTTAAAAATCCTATCCTTATTATTTATATGTTTATTAGTATACCTAACTCTATTTAGGGTTTAGGTCAAATATAAACAAATATTACAGAATACTTGAATTTCTTTAAAATATAAAGAATAAATATTAAAAAAAACCCCAACCTGAAAGGGTTGGTAAATTTTTTAATACTTAAAATTCTAAATAATTTAATAAACCCCAAAAACCTGTAGAAATAATAACCAAAGTAGGACAACAGCATTTTCACTGAGTTAATGCAGTTGCTCATATTTTTTAAGATAGTGCCTCAATGAAAGCCTAATCACAGCCCCCAAATTATTTTCATCCTAGGACTATATATATTTAAACTCCCATTGCTGAGATTAAATTAGCAGGTATGGCTATTAGCACAAACCAGTATTAGATTATAATTAGAATAATTCGAATTTTTTCAAATGTCTATTACAATGATAAATGAACACATCCTTACTTCGATCACAGTTTTCTATTGCTTGGGCAGCCTGTGATGGTTTTAAGTATCGAACATAGCCCAAGCCTTTACTTTCTCCAGTTACTTTATTCTTAATAATGCTGCAATACTCGATATCTCCATACACCTATGAGAGTTAAAAGAAATGATCTTAGAGGAGTCAAAATTAATAACTGAACAGATTTCACAACTAACTTAAAATTTACTTGTTCTTCTTGCTTACAAAAAAAGAAATCAGAATTTATAGCTACTTTTAATAATGGAATAAAAATGTCACAAACTAATGAGGCACTAGAAAAATAACCATAATGATGATAAAACCAAATAATAACATAACCAAAATAAAGATACTTTTGATTTACTGAGCATTTGCTTTACATATATCACTTTATTGTTATAACAGCACTTCAAGGATATATATATATCATACTGCTTATTTCACAGACCAGGAAGCTGGGCCTTAGAGAAATCAAATAACTTGCCAAAGTCATGGAGGGAGAGCAAAAACTTGTACATGGTCTGGAAAGCTCCAAAGTCTTGCTCAGTGTTGGTTAAGAGCAGAGGCTCTGGAATTGAACCTTCTTTATTTTAATCTTGGTTCAGCCACTTATTAACTGGGCAGTTGCCTATCTCCTTAGCTGTTAAATGGGGCTAATAGCTGTACCTACCTCATAGGGTTATTTTAAGGGTTAAAAGAGCAAGTACACCTAAAGCGCATATAGAGGGTCTGGGACATAGTCAGCCCTCAGTAAATATTAGCTATAATTATTTATCTGCCTTCTAACACGAACATAAATGATTGTGTATACTTTTGAAGGAGTGCCTCTTGAAGTACATTTTAAAAATATATTGGTTCACGCAGAAAGTTAATACTCCATGTGAGAAATATGTGGTAAATGTTTACTTTTAATGTTGGAAGAAATACGGGATATAAATTCTTACTGTTTATTATTAATTTAAAAAATTTTCATGTAACCGTTAGTAACTTAACTACTATATATGTATTTAAAAATGCCACATTTGTTCACTCAGAGAAAGATAAAAGTTTATAAGTATATAAGGTAAAAACTTTATTCTTACTATTGGAGGAAGTATGGAATATATATATATTTGGTATTTGTTATTTTTGAAGTATTTTATTCAATCCTCGGTTGGGGTAGGATAGAGGAAGTTTGAAAATTACTTTTTACTACTTGTTTTCTTTCTTGCTTGTTGTCCACATGATTCAGTACTGGGAAGATTAGTAGAAAAAGAATAAAAAATTACAACTCAAGACAATTTAAAAATTGCTTTTTAATAGCTTTTGTGAAAGTGTGTCACTGCTTATAAAAGTCAATGGCTAAAAAGAAATTTTAAATTGTCTCCAAATTTCATTGACTACAATCTAGCTATAGTTCAGAGTTGTAGGTAGTTTTTTTTTTTTTCTTTAAATATAATTCCTTCAGAGGTCTAATTTTAAAACAAAAACTATAGAGGATAAGTCTTTCTGTGAACAAGTTCATCAACATGCCACAGACTTGTAACAAATGTGAGATAATACAGTTCACACACTCAGGCTTACCTGCCCCACCTCTCCATGAGAGGCAATAGAGAGGAGTGCTAAGAGGGTGCTTTGAAAATTTCAAGACCAAGAGCAGGCTCTGGATTCAGACACCCTGGGCATAAATCTTGGCTCCATCACCTACTAGGTATGAGACCTTACTTAAAACTCTGAGCTTTATACTTCATTTTCCTGAATCTGTATTTTCATTAAATGGGGGGAAAAACACCATCATCAATATTTTCCAGGTTTTATATATTTTTAAAAAGTTAACTTATTTTAGTTTTAATATTTAATAACTAGATTGAAATAGATGACTTAAAAATAGTTATGTAATTCTCCACCACCAAGCTAATGATCTAACTCAAACAAAACAAGATTTAGTAATTGTACAACCAATGTAAGACTGTAAGTTATCAAGAACCCTAGCTGATTAGAAAATGTTAAGTACCTTAAATTTTTCCCGTAGATCTTCTTCTGTGTAGGACTTTGGTATCATAACAAATATTCTTGTAAGTTCTTCATCTTCAACATCTCGGTGACTTCCAGATGATCTGGACTGAGCAATGAAAACCTAAGAAACAAACAAAACCCAAAGAATAATGCGGAAATATCAGTCAACTGTTTTCCTACTCCTTAAGAATACTTACTTCATTATTAGTATGGGATTCATGTTAGGTTAAATGCAATGTAATAGCGTCTTATCAAAAAACATTTTGCTAAAGCAATCTTTATTGCAATGACTTTTTATGAGATAACACTGATCTTTGCACTTTTTTTCCGAATTCTTTTTTCCTTTGTATTTTTTTTACCAAGAGCAATAGTCAGTGCACTGAAAGAGAGCAACAGTCAGTGCACTGAAAGAGAACGTGTACTCTGCGCTTGTTGGGTAGTGTTCAATAAATGTCAATTATATAGTTGATTAATAGTGTTATTAACATGTCATATCCTTACTGATTTTGTCTACTTTTTCTGTCAGAGACTAAGAGGAGTGTAAAAATCTGAATATGAATTTCTCTCTCCTTTTAGTTCTATTAATAATGCTTCATGTATTTTGAAGCTCTATTATTGGTTACATAAACATCTGGAATTGTTATGTACTTTTTGATTGATATTTTTATTTTTAGGAAATTATTCTCTGTTAATACCCTTCCTGTTGAAGAGCATTTTGTCTGATATCACACCAGCTTTTTCTATCCTTTTACTTTCAACCTCTTTGTATCTTTATACTTAAAAGTGCATCTCTTGCAAACAGCATTTAGTTTGGCCTTTTAAAAAAAAATCCTGACAATCCCTGCTTTTTAATAGGAGTGTTTAGCCAATTTATGTTTAATTTAATATTGATACAGTTGGGTTTAAGTCTAGATGGTCATATTTTTAATTGTTTGCTTTCTAATATTAATCCTTAAAAAAAGGTAACATGACCATATTCTGGATCATCTCAGTTACCACCTGAATGACTTATGTGAGCAAGAAAATGCACAGAATGGACTGAGGCTCTGTTTTTCTATTAGTAATTTAGTTTTATTGAAATATTATCTGTGACACTAGATTATTACCTGGAATTTAATTTGCTTTGTGGTATTGCTTTAATTTAATTCATAAAATCGCTTTGGTTTTATATTATTCCAGAGGAATGTAAAATCTTTAACTATGATTCTGGATTTGTTTCAAGAGCTACAAGCATAAGAATTTTAATGGCTACTCTTATTTTTTATAACTTGTAGAAATGTAATAAAAATAATGTAAATCACCAGACAGGGCCCTTGAGTATTTTTTTCCTTTCTTCTTCTTCTTTGTCTTTAAAGGGGGGCGGTATACCATTCAGTATGAGAAAACGTGAACCTATGGAATTCCAGAGGAGAAGGGAGCAACTAAAAGGACAAAGAATTTATAGAGCCACGGGATTTTAGAAATATTGAAAAATAGGGTCATTATGTTTGCTTGGAAAACAGGTGTCACAGAGGTGTAGAACCTTGCTTACAAGATACAGCTGGAGATACACCCCTAGGTAGCATCTACTTCCAGTTATTCCTTTGATAAACTTATACCACATGCCAAGCACTGTATAAGGTATTAGTAGTAGAGTATTAAGTAACACAGAAATGGCCCACTAGAAAGTTAGTCCAGTGCATGTATCAGTAATGGATGGTCAATAGGGAAATACAAATAGGGAACCTTTAAGTACAGGAAGACACTAGGAGAAAAAAAGAGTTTCAAGTAAGACTTGTGATTGGAGGTGCCATCAGATCACAAATTTTTAAATTTTAGAAGATTGGAGCATTTCAAATTTCTGATAAAGATGACAATATCTAAGTAGAAAACATGTATAATAATCAACCACCTACTGGATGATTTCTCCTGAGACTTTACGTTCACAGACTATGGCTCTAAATTCTCGCAAAGCTAAGAACTAAGATTTTTCTCTTGTTTTCTAGGTTTACCCTTTTCCTCAAGATAATGTAGCTGATCACTCACAGAATGAGTTTCATTTGGACAATCTTTTCTGGCTGTAGGCCTGGTATTAAAATTTTCTTATTTGTCTTGTAGGGCCTTTGGAACTTTGCAAAAGCAAAGTACATGAGAAACACTGAAGGTGAATTAATTTAACTGGAAATACTGAAAAACAAAACAAAAAACCCCACTACATTCCAGCAGAAGACAGCCCAAGTTGAAGCTGCTGAAGAATGAATTTAGACTGTCTAGCTAAGGCACTAGTGCAACAACCCTCTGGCTGAAACTGAGTGGACAAAAATGTGAAAAACAAAACTTAAGCTTTAATTATCTTTGGGAATCATTTAATTTCTCTGTGGTGAAAAGGGGGGGATACATTTTAGTGCTGGAACTTTTACTTCTCTTGTAGGAATTTAATGAAGGCAAGGGGGGGTCTATAGGTTTCAAATTTGGGGCATTTTGGGGAGTTTCCAAGAAGATCTCTGTGGTTATACTATATTCAAAGTAAAAAAATCCTCCCTGCTAAGATCATAATTGGAAGGAGATGAAAATTATCAACCTAGTGCAGGAGTCAACAAACTTCAGCTTCCTGTTTTTCTACAGCCCATGATCTAAGAATTGCTTTTACATTTTTAGAGGGTTGTTAAAAAACAAAAAGAATGTGTGACAGACTGTGCATGACTCACAAAGCCTAAAATATTTACTGACCCTTTACAGACAAAGCTTGCCACCCCCTGATCTAGTATATACTGTGGCCTTACACTTAATTTCATTGATGATCTGTCCTGACTCAGAGGGTCTGGGAGATGGGAGGAGAGGGAATGTCTATTGTCTAATGTGTTGTTGGTGTATTCCTAGGCTCCTCTCTTTTTTGCAAGAAAGGCCTACAGAGACTGCTACTATGGACAAAAAGATGTACTGAGGGTTCACCTTGTACTGGCTCTGTGCTAAAAGGAAAGATTAAGTCAAATACCCTCAAAATCACCCTTCCTGCCCTGTGTCAGTATATTAATTTTACAGAGAAGTTAAGTGTGGAAACTTAATATAAATACCACCATTGTTAATTAAGAGTATTCAAAGAGGCATTTAATATTAATACAATTACACTGCCATCACAATGATTTGCCTCTTTTTTTTTTTAAAATTATATACATGCACGGCTTCCCTGGTGGTGCAGTGGTTGAGAATCCGCCTGCCAATGCAGGGGACACGGGTTCGAGCTCTGATCTGGGAAGATCCCACATGCCTCGGAGCAACTAGGCCCGTGCGCCACAACTACTGAGCCTGCGCGTCTGGAGCCTGTGCTCCGCAACAAGAGAGGCCGCGACAGTGAGAGCCCCGCGCACCGCGAGGAAGAGTGGCCCCGCTCGCCGCACCTAGAGAAAGCCCTCGCACAGAAACGAAGACCCAACACAGCCAAAAATAAATAAATAAATAAATAAATAAATAAATAAATAAATTATATACATGCATACTTTGGTACTGGGAAAATGGCTAACGGGAGGCCCACAGTTACATGTACTTTTATCAAGTCTTTAAGCACCTTACCTACCTGAGGAAAAGCAAAGTTACTTGTTTTTAATACACGGTAAACCGCGAGGTCTGAGGAGGATCAGAGAAGTCCTCAAAGTAGGTCAGGGTCGGAGCTGGGCGGTGGATTAGCGACGGCGGGGGCGCGGGGCTGTCCGGGCACCGCAGCTCTGCAGCCGGAGTAGCCGCAGACGCCTGGTCCGACCCGGGAGCGGACGTTCTCTCTGCATCCCCCATCCCCCCGCACCCCAGTGCAGCCCTGCCGGCAGGGGGTCCGCAAGAACACTCTCTGCAACGCCGTCCTCCCCTCCCCGACCCCCACCCCGGAATGCCAGGTGCTGCCCAGTCCGCCCCCGCGAGCGGATGTACCACCCCTACCGCAGCCTGACACCGCCCCCGGGGGCACCCCGACCCGGCCCCCGCACCTTGATGGGCTTGGTGTCGCTGGGGCTGAGGCACTGGCCGTGCATCTCCTCCATGGCCCTGCAGGCCTGCGAGCTGCGGGCAAACTTGACGAATGCAATGCCCTTGGACTCTTTGGTGTGCTTGTCCCGCACCACCCAGATGTCTTGGATCTCCCCGAAGGGCGAGAAGCGCTCCCTCAGCACCGACTCGGGCGTGTACTTGCTGATCACCAAGAAGATGCGGCTGTTGGGCGGCTCGTCCAGGCTGTCCACGCCCGGGCGGAAGCCTCCGCCGCTCGCACAGCTCCCAGCTTCGTCCATGGTGCTCCACTCCGGCGCGGGAGCCAGGCCCGCACCCCTTTACTCCTCCTCGCTCCCGCCGTGCCCGCCACTGCAGTAGCTGCCCACCCAGTCGCAGCCAGCCTCGCGTCCGCTTCCGGAA
Source organism: Stenella coeruleoalba (assembly GCF_951394435.1). NCBI lineage: Eukaryota > Metazoa > Chordata > Mammalia > Artiodactyla > Delphinidae > Stenella > Stenella coeruleoalba. Next base: position 73,324,468 of record NC_137151.1, on the reverse strand, counting down.
GACGGAAGGGTCTGGGGCCCGGCGCAGGCCGGCCACGCAGGGTGCCGGCTTTGGGGTCGCGGAGCTGCTGCGCCCCTAGCGGCCCGGGGGAGCCTGACGCAGTCTACGGCGCCAATCCCGCGGAGCCAAGGCCCACGCACCAGGTGTGTGATCCTGGTTCCCTGTTGCTGTAAGTCTCTGGTGCGCGGGCTTTCCCGTCGCTGGCTCTGCCCCACTCCCAAAGCCCATGGTGTCTTCCCCCAACCTTGCCACCTTGGTCGTAAGCTCACTAGAACAGCTCTATAGGACTGAGTTAAAACGTTCAGCCTTAGAGCTGATCAACCAACTCCAGCCTCATTGTTGAGAAAACTGAGATGAGGAATTGGGGCCCATGGAGTAGCAAAAGGTAATAGAAAAACAAACAACAGAGCCCAAACCAGAAACAACTCCATCTTCTGATCTACTCAACTCCCAGAAGCAACCGTGGGAGGTTTAAGGGCAGAAAGAATGCAGCGCACAGCTGTGGAACTAGGAGAAATCCTAAGGTGCAAGCAAAGTGGGAAATCTACTGACTTCTAAGGCTTGTTGTTAATGGGCCTTGAGGAGAGGTCAGCATAAAACTGGCAGAAATCCAGAAACAAGGCAGTGGCACTGGAATGAACTGAAAGGAACAAACCAGAAAATGGTTCAGGAGCAGAGCTTCTTAAATGTTCAAGTCCAGGGTTACTATGAATGAAAATAGGTAAATACTGTTCATCGGGTGCCAACCGTAAGCCAGGCTCTGTGCAAGGAGATAGACATACAATGCAGAAATGGAAGAACATGATGCCTGCCCTAAGAGAGCTTTTTTTCTATTGTGGAATTCTTACATGAAAATATATAATGCAAAGTAATATCAGATTGTGTTAAATGCTTTTGTCACTGAATTGTGTGAGCTTGGACAAATTACCTCATGCTTCCAGCTTCAGTTTCCTCAACTGTAAAGTAGAAATAATATTACCTACTAAATAGCATAGTTGTCAAGCTTAATTAATTCATCCATTCTATTAAGCCAGAAATGTTTTTGACTGTCTAGTATGTGTTGGGAACTGTGCAATACCCAAGTGATATGTCTTAAACAAAATGATCACTCTCCTTGCCTCATGAAGTTAATAGATTGGGCTTGTCTAGTTAGGATTATTTGAGATAATATATATGGAGCTAATAGCTTAGTGATCAAATAAGATAATATGCGAACAATGCACGATGGAGATTTTCTTATTCCATTTCACTATGGTGTCCACTCCCCCACTCTTGATATTGTACCGTTGTATGATGGCAACCGAAAGTTAGGGATTCTGGGTTCCCACCTCAGGCTTTAGCACAAAATTGTGACAATTTCTCCTTGTATTACAGTCCACATCTGTAAAATGAGGGCTCTGTTTACCCTGGAGCTTAGCAAGTTAAGTATCTTATCTTAACTTTCCACTTCTCTTTATCTTACCCAGACCAATCAAAGTGAATGAAAACAATGTGGTAATGTAATAATTTTATTGATGTGATGAAAGTGTGGATTCTAGCAACACTATTTTCCACCAGTGCCATCTAGTGGAAAATGTATAATTTTCTTAAACTGCACTTACTGGGAAATTTCTATTAGTAGAACAAGATTACTGATTGGTATACTGAAAATTTTAGAGCAGTTAATTTTATTTTAGAAGGGATAAAAGATTGGATAAAACAAAACCAGAATCAGAAATATTGGGTAATGCTGAGAAAGCAAAATTTCTTTACCATTTAATCATGTGAAATACCACATATTCAATGAAAATAAGAAATTTACTTATAAGTTACTAAATTATAGTAAATATATCTTTCTTTGACTTGTCTATTTATTTTAAACAGATTTATTGAGATATAATTCAAATATCACACAATTCACCCATTTAAATGTTCACTTAAATGGTTTTTAGTATTCACAGAGTTGTGCAACCATCACCACAATTGTAGAACATTTTCATCACTCAATAATGACAGATTTGTCATGTTTCAAATCATATAAAATCACATTTGAACATGAATCACATGTAACTAAAACAGCTGAAAATTCTGAGATTTGAAAGGATGATTATTAATTTGTCTTATATTAGAGAAAAGATATGCTGGGCCTTTGCAGATTAAATTAAATAAAACACATAGCCTATAATGCACAATTATTAGAATAATAAACACATTAGAATGATAGACACTGAATTTCACATGAAATTCAGATTTCCCTTGAAATTTTTTCTTCTGAAGTTCTCACTAATTTTTTTTTAAAAATGAGAGATTATATTGTAACTTATTTTTGAAATACAAGGATAAAATAGTAAATTCTTGTCATTGTTTTACAAAATTTCTCCAAACTATGATCTATTTACAATGAGGCTTATTGGTTATTGAGATTAGTCATCATACATTATATTTAAGTAAAAATGTTTTGCCTGATTTGCACATTTTTACTAGATTTTACCACTGATATTTGTTGGTGATCAATTAGTAACTTTGAGATTGTTCTGTAGGAATATGGTCCAGAGTATCCATTTTTTTCCCATCCTGTAAGGCTACTGGCTACTGATAATATATGCAAGCACATAGCCTGGCTTGTGGTAGCTACTCAATAAATAATAGTCTCCTTTTATTTCTTGAGTTTGAATGCTTTGTTTGAGTTTGAGAATAATATTTAACACCAGATTTTTTTCCCCCTTTTGATTCAATTTGATGAAATACATCTTTTAAATATGTAGCTCACAGGACAGAACACATAGGTATCACTTGGAGTAGTTTCATTCAACCATCTGGTAATTGTGGCTATTAAAATTAATTAAAATAAAAAAAAATCAGTCGCATTAGTCACACCTCAAGGGCTCAAAGTTACTTGCGGCTAGTAGACAGTGTCCACGCTGAATATTTCCATCATGGCAGAAAGTTGTATTGGACAGAGCTCCAGAGAACAAGAATATGGGTAAATCTCACACTTACCTATTACACAAAATTTAATAAATTATTTTAATATTCCTATTTCTCTGCTACAGCCTTACCACTCACATCTCACTGAATTAATTATGTAACCACAGGTAAACTACTTTTCCTTCTCTCGTTTTCCTAAACACGACTTTGACTTTCTTACGTTTCTGCCTTCAATACCCTCGTCTTCTTATAGCTTTCCCAGTCCTCTCCTTTATATCTTCCTCCCTCGCTCATTCTCTCTCTGTTTCTATTCATACTCTATTCTGCTCTTTTGGCGATTAAAGAGCAGCTTGCAACCTCGCTGTCTGTTCTTGTATTATTGCACTTTTTATGTAGCTCATTTATAATGATTTAACTTTTAATGTACTTAAATCTTGCCCCAGCTGGATTATAACTCATAGAAAATTGGCGCTTCAGGTCAGTGTTTGTCCTTACGAGTTGCTTGGCACCGTGTCTTGCCCACAGAATAAGTAGTTGCCTTATTCATTTATTGACGTGATTTGACTCCCGCAATCAAATACTAACGGACCATTCATAAAACATTGGATTCCTACTTCAAGCAAGAGCTGGTACCTATTGTGAATATACATAGATAATTTAACTCTTCAGTTAGGTAAAAGTGAAACAAACAAAGCCGGACCCTTACTCTGTCACGTTTACACTCAGTCACTGACGGCTCGGCAGCGCGAAGCTTTAGGCCCCTGCGAGAATTGCGATTCCGTGGGATTTGGGAGCCAATCAGCAGTGCCGATGGAGCCCCGCCTACCACTGGCTGGCGTCCACCAGAAGCACATGCAGGCCCGGCGTTTCAGTGCGGCCTTACCAGGCGCTGCAGCCGCCGGGCAGCCAGACTTGAACTTGGGGCGCACGCTTTGGCCGAGCCGCCGCACAGTTGACGTTAAAGGTTCTCTGGGGAAGCGGAGGACGGAGCAGCTGGCCCTGTGGTAAGTATGGAACTAGGTAGGAGGGGGTGGGCCGGGCCCTCATGTGATCTGAGCACTGGTTATGGGCCGTGATGCAATTTGGGCCTGGGTTCACTCAGAGAGGAGGATCCAACCGTTTGGTTAGTAAGAAGCTCGCCTTAGCCCCAGCGAGGTGGGGCCTGGGTACCCCTGAAAGTGCTACAGAAGACAGTTTCTAGAGAGGGGCCTTTCTTTCTTTTTTTTTTTTTTTTTGCGATACGCGGGCCTCTCACAGCTGTGGCCTCTCCCGTTGCGGAGCACAGGCTCCAGACGCGCAGGCTCAGCGGCCATGGCTCACGGGCCCAGCCGCTCTGCGGCATGTGGGATCTTCCCGGACCCGGGCACGAGCCCGTGTCCCCTGCATCGGCAGGCGGACTCCCAACCACTGCACCACCAGAGAAGCCCCTCGGTTGAGTTTTGAAGGTAAAAATGTGCTTAGAACTGTACTGTCAAGAATTAGGTATTTTAGTTATTTATGTAACAGTAACCCTTATGTGGAATCCATTCCCATTCCCACCTCCTCCGCAACCATTCTTTAAAGAATACAAACTGCAGGAAAACAAAACCCAGGTACTGCATTTTAAACTAAATTTTTTTCAATAAGTTAAAATTATTTTAGTTTTTATATCATTTTGGATGGAAGAGGCATTTATTTAGGTACATAACAGAGTTTTTGGCAGTCTTTTTTTTTTTTTGCGATACGTGGGCCTCTCACAGCTGTGGCCTCTCCCGTTGCGCAGCATAGGCTCCAGACGCGCAGGCTCAGCGGACATGGCTCACGGGCCCAGCTGCTCCGCGGCATGCGGGATCTTCCCGGACCGGGGCATGAACCCGTTTCTCCTGCATCAGCAGGCGGATTCTCAACCACTGCGCCGCCAGGGAAGCCCTGGCAGTCTCTTTTAAAAATTGTTTTTTATTATTTGTAAGAATTCTTTATTTTATTTATTTATTTATTTAAATTTATTTTTGGCCGCATTGGGTCTTCATTGCTGTGCGTGGGCTTTCTCCAGTTGCAGCGAGTGGGGTCTACTTCTCGTTGTGGTACTAGGGCGTCTCTTTGTGGTGGCTTCCCTTGTTGCGGATCCTGGGCTCTAGGCGCGTGGGCTTCAGTAGTTGTGGCGTGTGGGCTCAGTAGTTGAGGCACGCAGGCTCCAGGGCACACAGGCTTCAGTTGTTGTGGTGTGCGTGCTCAGTAGTTGTGGCTCGCGGGATCTAGAGTGCGGTCTCAGTAGTTGTGGTGCACGGACTTAGTTGCTTCGCAGCATGTGGGATCTTCCGGACCAGGAATCAAACCTGTGTCCCCTGCGTTGGCAGGCGGATTCTTAACCACTGTGCCACCAGGGAAACCCCGAGTTTTTGGCAGTCTTACCGAAATATCTTTAGGCAGAATTTATTGTGTATGTCTATCACTGTGTAACAAACCCCTCCTTACTTAGAACTGTATATTTTCTACTACATGTACTAATGCTGACTGAACTCAGTAATGTTTGATTGTTTTTAGGTAGTGCTTGATTTAGTCTGGTAGATTTGTTTACAGCTGAGAGTGTAAGGTAAATAGGAAATTATGTATTACATGTAGCTTGCTGTGGCCTCATTTCTATATGGTTTTTTATAGTTTTGTCTATTATTGCAGGCATGTAAATAATCATAATAAATATCATATTTAATCACCTTTCCAATTTGTTATGTGATTATTTTTAAGTAAGGGAATACCAATTTAGACATATATGCTTCATGTCATTGTTTGCACCTCTACTTTTTGGAAGTGAAAAGAAAAATAGAATATTGTTGTCTTAGGTAAATTACTGTAATTGTTTGAAGGCTGAAGGAAAACCAGGCTTATACCAACAGCAATTTCTGAAGTAGCAATGGCTAGAAATTCAAAATAAACCTGATAAGTGAGATGATTCTTTATAAAATTGGATGCTATGTTTGTGTTTTTGAGCACTCAGAATTTAAAGCATGTCTGCTTTAAATTATATTTTGGTTTAATATCATTAGTATTCACTTCAGTCAAAGTGATGAAATTCCTTTTTATCCAGCCTTGCAAATCAGATATTTTCTTTGGTTTGTGGTTTAATGTTTCATTGCAGAACAAAATGGCAAATGCTGAGGCAGGCAAGAAGATCTTTGTTCAAAAATATGCTCAGTGCCACACAGTGGAAAAAGGTGGAAAACACAAAACTGGTCCAAACCTCTGGGGCGTTTTTGGCAGAAAAACAGGACAAGCACCAGGATTTTCTTATACCGTTGCAAACAAAAACAAAGGTAAAAACTAGGCAGTTGTTGGAGAGAACCAGAAACTTTGTAGCAAAGAAGAAGCCACAGGATTTGATATAATAATTTCCCAATTTGCAGAATTAAAAATGAAATCCACATGTTTATATCATGGAAATATTGATTTATGTCATAAGATCTGTGTTTGGATAACTGGTCATCTTTATGATCAGAGAAATTAGTAATCCTCTGTGGCATAAGTTTTTTTGCCTATACAGGGAACTTCATTTTATGCAATACATATATCTTGAAAAAGCATGAGCTAAATTAAAAAAAATCAAATTATGTTTTAATGGCATAATGGCAATTTTTTATTTGTAGTAGTGATTCTTAGCAGGGTGTGGGGAATGTTATATAGTTTGAAAAGTATATTCAATCATTTCTTTGTTGGTGGAAAGCGTGTAGATGACAGTTAATTTTAGGATTGAAATTCAAAATGGTTGCAAAAGACTAATATCTTTGCAAAGCAATTTATTACTCTTGGAGATATCTATATCTCTATATACTTACGTATATAATTAGCATTCAGTTAAAAATAGGGTACAACTCTAGTTTTTAAGCTGTTCTTGGTGTACAGAATGGACTTGAGGACAAGGTGGGTGGGGAAGGGGAAGCTGGGATGAAGTGAGAGAGTGGCATGGACATATAGATACACTACCAAATGTAAAATAGATAGCTAATGGGAAGCAGCTGCATAGCACAGGGAGATCAGCTCGGTGCTTTGTGACCACCTAGAGGGGTGGGATAGGGAGGGTGGGAGGGAGACGCAAGAGGGAGGAGATATGGGAATATATGCATACATATAGCTGATTCACTTTGTTGTACAGCAGTAACTAGCACAACATTGTAAAGCAATTATACTCCAATAAAGATGTAAAATTAAAAAAAATTTGTTCTTGGTATCTCACCATTTCTTACAGGCCCAAATTTCAGATCACTACTACACCACTGTTTGGAAAGGTTTTTATTTTATTTTGTTTTGTGTTATTTTACTTTATTTATTTTTCTTTCTATTTTTCTAATTGAGATGAAATTCACATAACATACAATTAGCCATTTTAAAGTGTAAAATTCAGTAACATTTACTGTATTCACAGTGTTGTACAATCACCACCTCTCTTTAGTTTCAAAACTTTTTCATTATCCCAGAAGTATCCCTGTACCCATTAACTAATCACTTTCCATATCCCCCTACCCCCATCCTTTGGTAACCACTTATCTGCTGTCTCTATGGATTTGTCTACTCCAGATATTTCATATAAAAGGAATCATGTAATACATGATCTTTTATGTCTAGCTTCTTTTGCTTAGAATATTTTCAAGATTCATTGAAGTTGAAGCATGTATCAATATTTCATTCTTTTTTTATGGCTGAATACTACTCCATTGTATGTATATATCACAATTTGTTTATCCGTTCATCAGTTGATAGACATTTGGATTGTTTCCACCTTTTACCTGTTGTGAATAGTGCTACTATGAACATTTGTGAAAAAGTGTTTAAGTCCCTGTTTTCAGTTACTTTAGATCTATACCTAGGAGTGGAATTGCTGAGTCAGTTAACTACGTTTAACTTTTTGAGGAAAGGTCAGATTGTTTTCCACAGTGGCTGTACCATTTTACTTTTCCATCAGCAGTGTAGGAGGATTCTTATTTCTCTGTATAGTCACCAACACTTGTTCTTTTCTTTTCTTTTCTTTCTTTTTCTTTTTTAATTGCCGTCCTAGTGGGTATGAAGTGGTGCCTGGTGAGTTTGCTTTGTATTTCCTTAATGATCCATAATACTGAGCATTGTTTCATGTGCTTGTTGGCCATTTGTATATTTTCTTTGGAAAAATGTCTGTTTATATTCTCTCCCCATTTTTTATTTGGGTTGTTTGCCTCTGTTGTCGAGTTATAAGATTTTTTATGTATTCTGGACACTAAACCCTTATCCAATAAGTGACTTGCAAATATTTTCTCTTATTCTGTAGACTGTCTTCATTTTTTAAAATAATGTCTTTTGATGAACAGTGATTTTTAATTTGTATGAATGCCATTTATCTATTTTTGTTGTTGATATTGCTTGTGTTTGGGTGTAAAAATCTGAGAATCTATCATGAAATCTAAGGTCATAAAGATTTACCCTATGTTTTCTTCTAATAGTTTTATAGTTTTATCTCATATTGATATTTAGGTTACTGACCTACTTTTAATTAACCAAAATTAATTATCATTAATTTTTTATATAGAGTGAGGTAGTGGTCCAACTTCATTCTTTTGCATGTGGTTATCTAGTGTTCCTAGCACCATTTGTTGAAGAGATTCTTTTACGGTTGAATTGTTAAAAATCATTTTACAGCCTTGTTGAAAATCAGTTGGCCATATATGTTAGGGTTTACTTCTGGACTTTCAATTCTCTTTCATTTGTCTGTACATCTTTTCTTATACTAGTGCTACACTGTTTTGATTACTGTAGCTTTGTAGTAAATTTTGAAATTGGGAAGGGTGAGCCCTCCAACTGTGTATTTATTTTTCAGTATTGTTTTGGCTATTCAGGGCCCTTTGCAATTCCATGAGTTTGAAGATCACCTTTTCCATTTCTGCAAAAAAGGCCTATGGAATTTTGATAGAGCTTGTATTGTATCTGAAGATTGCTTTGGGGAGTACTGCCATTTTAACACTATTAATGTTACATTCTGTGAACGTGGGATGCCTTTCCTATTATTTAGGTCTTCTTAAATTTAGCAGTATTTTGTAATTTGCAGTGTGCAAGTCTTTCACCTTCTTGATTAAATTTATTTCTACCTATTTTATTCTTTTAGGTACTATTATTAATAGAATTGTTTTTAAAATTTCCTTTTCAGATTGTTCACTGCTTGTGTGTAGAAACAGCTGATCTTTGTATGTTGATCTTGTGCTGTGCAACTTTGCTAAATTCATTTATTAGCTCTAGTAGATTTTCTGTGGATTCTTTACAATTTTCTATATAGAGAATTATGTCACCTGTGAATAGAGATAGTTTTAGTTCTTCCTTTCCAATCTGAGTAGCTTTTATTTCTTATTCTTCCCTAATTGCTTTGGCTAGGACTTACGGTAGAATTCTGAATAGCTCTGGGGAGAGTGAGCATCTTTGTTTTGTCTTGTTTGTTTTTTGGTTTCTTTTTAAATTAATTTATTTATTTTTGGCTGCGTTCAGTCTTTGTTGCTGTGCATGGGCTTTCTCTAGTTGAGGCAAGCGGGGGTCTCTCTTTGTTGCGGTGTGCGGGCTTCTTGTTGCAGTAGCTTCTCGTGTTGTGGAGCATGGGCTCTAGGCATGTGGGCTTCATTAGTTGTGGCACATGGGCTCAGTAGTTGTGGCCTACAGGCTGTAGAGCGCAGGCTCAGTAATTGTGGTGCATGGACTTAGTTGCTCTGCGGCACATGGGATCTTCCCGGACCAGGGATCAAACCCGTGTCCCCTGCATTGTCAGGCGGATTCTTAACCACTGTGCCACCAGGGAAGTCCTTTGTCTTGTTCTTGATCTTAGGGGGAGAGCTTTCAGTTTTTTACCTTGAATAAGGTGCTAGCTGTGGGTTTTCCATAAATCCTGTTTATCATGTTAAGCAAGGTCCCTTCTATTGCTGGATGTTTTTATCATGAATAGGTGTTGGATTTTGTTAAATGCTTTTTCTGCATCTGTTGAGATAATCATGTGTTTTTTTTTTCCTTTTGCTCTGTTAATGTGGTATATTATGTTGATTTTCTTATGTTGAACCATTCTTGCATTCCTGGGATAAATATCACTTGGTCATAGTGTGTTATTCTTTTAACAGTGCAGTTGGATTTAGCTTGCCAGTATTTTGTTGAGGATTTTTGCATTAGAGATATTGGTTTTTTAATTTTCTTGTGATGTCTTTATCTGGGTTTGGTGTTTGGAGAAGTTTTAAATATAAATTATTGGCAGCTGTAAGTCCTCTTCATAAGTGATTTGAATTTAGTATTTAAAAATTCCTTAATTGGTTTTTTAGTGCTTGTATAGACTAAAGTACCTCATTTGATTGAGCTTTGTAGACCATGTTGCAGGAGAAAGGCTTTCATAAGGTGAGTTGGCATCTTGTGCATTATTTTTTGAGTGCACATATAGTAGCTTACACTTTGTCAAAAGAGGGATTCTACTTATTTCAACCTGTGTTAATGTTTCTAGTAAGATAGTGTTTGCAGTTCGTTTCAGCCTGTTGCGGTTTTTGTTTGTTTGCTTGTTTTTGTGAAACTTGTACAGGCATACCTTTATTAGACTTCTCAGATGTTGCAGGTTTGTGGCAACCCTGCACCAAGCAAGTCTCTCAATACTATTTTTCCAACAGCATTTGCTCACTTCGTGTCTCTGTCACATTTTGGTAATTCTCACAATATTTTAAACTTTTAAATTATTATTTTACTTGCTTTGATGATCTGTGATCAGCAGTCTTTTTTTTTTAACATCTTTATTGGAGTATAATTGATATGGTTCTTATTATGATTGCAAGACACACTTTACTTTAGCAACAGCCATCAGGAAACTTTGAAAAAAAACAAAGTTTATTACTCACATGTCCTGGAGGGTACACAGCATGTGTGGGGCTACCCAGTGTGGTATCAGGTAGAAAGAGAGCGTGGGCTTGGGGTTTTGCTTTTATTGGGGCTGAGAGTGGGGGGGCTGAGAGTGGGGTGCCTAGGGTTTTGTGGGTTCACTCTTTATTGGTGAATTTAAAATATAAAAGCAGGAATTAAAGCATGGGAAGGGAAAAAGCAAGGCAGTCAATCAAATGGTCAGTTATATGGGTCTGCCTTTCTGAAAAAAGGGAACTTCATGGGTGGGCATCCTTGCTCTTTATCTACTTTTATAGCTGGCAGTGCATTTATTCAAGATGGATGTATTTGAAGGGGATGCCTCAGCAATTAAAAGTTTAATGTCCAGCACTTACATTACAATCAAAAAGGCTAATTGTCAGTTACTTACACTACAGATAGATAAGATGTAAAGAAATTTTTGTTACCTGGAATTTTTGGGAAAGAAACCTTATAGATAGTCAAATGGTTTGGTTAAAACAAAGTTCACACATGTCTAGATTGTCAGTTTTTTTGTGTATGTGAAAATAAGATACTTTGCATTTTCTCAAAGCCTTGAGAGCAATACAGTTTAGTAGGATGGAGGGCTGGCAAAGCCATTTGTTCCTAGACTTGGGTGTCCAAGCAAACTAGGTTGGTGTGGGGAGTATATGGTAAGTCTGTTTTAGAGCACTACTACTACATCTTAGCATTTGAGGATGGTAATAGTTTCCTAGGGCTCCTGTAACCAAGTACTATAAATTAGGTGGCTTAAAATAGTGAAAATTTATGGTTTCATAGTTCTGGAGGCTAGAAGTGCAAAATCAAGTTGTTGGCAGGGCCATACTCTTTCTGAAACCTGAGGGCAATCTTCCCTTGCTTCTTCCTAGCTTCTGGTGGTTTGCCAGTAAACTTTGTGTTTTGGGCCTACAGCTGCATAACTCTAGTCTCTACCTTCATTGTCATATTGTCCCAATGTGTCTCTGTCTTTACATGGCCTTCTTACAAGGATAATAGTAAAATTGGATTGAGAGACCTATCTTACTCAGTGTGACCTCTTTTCAACTTAACTAAACACACCTGCAATGACCTTATTTCCAAATAAAGCCACATTCTGAGGTACCAGGGGTTAGGGTCTCAACATAACTTTATTCAGGGGGCACCCACAGTAAAGGACGACATATATATCAAATAAATACTTAGATAATTTATAAAAATACTTATATTAAAACAACATAGAATAAAATTTAATCTTTGTCATGTCAAGCATGTTTATCACCTTCTTAAACATCAGTGTAGTTGTTAGTAATACAATATCATTGTATTTAGTATATGCAGAAATGCTGGTTAGTAGATACTCTATAATAAAGAATTGTCTGGTCTTTGTCTCAGGTTCCTGGGAGGGATCTCTAAAACCTTGGAATTTTCCAGTGATAGGAGCATTTGTTACTCAGGGTTGGGTTCTGGGACTACAGCCTGTGTTTATGCTAATGAGATGACTTGTGGTAGGCTCCTTGATAGTTTCAGGATGAGGGCTGGGCAACCTGGAAAGACCAACCATGTAATTAGAGAATTGAGGCTTTGGGCTAGGTGATATCAGTCTGACCTCCAAGGATAGAGGACAGGGGCTGGAGATTGAGTTCAAGCACATGGCTAGTGATTCAATCAATCATGCCTACGTAATGAAACCCCAATAAAAACTCTGGCCACTTTCAACTGGAAGCTCTACTTGAGCTTCCTGGTTGGTAAACACATCAATGTACTGGAGGGGGATGAGTCATGATTCCACAGGGCCAGGGCCAGGAACCTCTGTGTTTGTGAGTTTCCCAGACCTCACCATCTGGGTCTCTTCATTTAGCTGGTACTGATTTATATCCTTTATAGTAAAACTGTAATTTTTAAGTAGTGCTTTCCTGAGTTCTGTGAGTTGTTCTTGCAAATTATAAAACCTAAGGGAGTCCTGGGAACCCTTAAATTTATAGTCAGTTGGTTAGAAGTTTGGATGGGCTGGGGACCCTGAACTTGCAGCTGGTGTCTGAAGTGAGGCAGTCTTGTTGGGGACTTTGGCGTCTGTGCTAACTCCAGGCAGTTAGTAGGAGAATGGAATTGCATTTATTGCAGTAGGATTTACAATTGATAGACTATTGAATAAATCAGTCTTAAACTTGCATTTATTGTATGCATTTATATGGCTCTTTAACTTTTAAAGTAATATTTTTCTATAGTGTCATTTTATTATTTTATTATCCAATTATAAGAGCAGTCAACTTTTGAAGTCCTGATTTTTAGAACAGTTATAACCTAACATTTGTCCCTCTAGCTGCCAATATGTTAAAGACTTTTTTGCTTATTAACATTGATTTAAAATCATATTAAAGCTTATTATAAATATATCTTTTATTATAGGTTTTTATCAAAGATAAAAGGCTGTATACGGCTTGGCTTTAACATTATTTAATAATTAGAAATAAAATTTTCCAGAGTCAGATTGTTTAATTAATACTTATGACTTATTTGGGGATATAATATTATTTGTTAGTTCTACTAATGAAATAAGAATAATAAGTAGCAGAATGAAATTGAACTCTTATTGTTCACCACTGACAAAAATTAATTTGAAATGGATTAAAGATTTAAACATAAGACCAGAAACCATAAAACTTCTAGAAGAAAACATAGGGAAAAGTTCCTTTACATTGGTCTTGACAGTGATTTTCTGGATATCACACCAAAAGCACAAACAACAAGAGCAAAAATAAATAAATGGGACTAATTAAACTAAAAAGCTTCTGCACATCAAAAGAAACAGTCAATAAAATTAAAAGGCAACCTACTGAATGGGAGAACATATTTGCAAATCATATATCTGATAAGGGGTAAATATCTAAAATATATAAAGAACTCATACAACTCAATAGAGGAAAAACCAACCAGATTAAAAAATGTACAGAGGAACTGAATAGACATTTTTCCAAAGAAGACATATAGATGGCCAACAGATACATGAAAAGGTACACATCATTACTAATAATCACGGCAATGCAAGTGAGATGATCACCTTACACCTGTTAGAATGGCTATTATCAAAAGACAGGAAATAGCAATTATTGGGAAGGATGTGGAGGAAAGGGAACCCTTTTACACTGTTGGTGGGAATGCAAATTGGTAAGCCACTGTGGAAAACAATATGTAGTTTCCTCAAAAAGTTAAAAATAGACCTACCATATGATCCAGTAATCCCACTTCTGGGTATATATTCAAAGGAAATGAAAGCAGAATCTTGAAGAGATATCTGCACCACCATGTTCATTACAGGATTATTTACAATAGCCAAGATATTGAAATATCCTAAGAGTCCATCAGTGGATGAATGAATAAAGAAGATGTACTGTATATACACAATAGAATATTATTCAACCATGAGAAAGAAAGAAATCCTGCTATTTACAACAACTTGGATGAACCTTGAGGGCATTATGCTAAGTGAAATAAGTCAGACAGAGAAAGACAAATACTGTATAATACCACTTACATGTGGAATCTAAAAAAGCCAAGCTTAGAAAAATTGAAAGTAGAGGGGTAGTGACCAGGGGTGGGGAGTTAGGGTAATGGGGAGATATTTGTCAAAGGGTACAAACTTCCAGCTATAGGATTAACAAGTTCTGGGTATCTGATGTATAACATGGTGATTATAGCTAATAATACTGTATTATATACTTGAAAGTTGCTAAGAGAGTATATCTTAAATGTTCTCACTACAAAGAAGAAATGGTAATCATGTGATGGGGTGGAGGTTTCTGCTAATGCTATGGTGGTAATGATTTTGCAATATGTAAGTGTATCAAATTAACATATTGTACACCTTAAGCTTATAGAATGTTATATATCAATTATATCTCAGTAAAGCTGGAAAAAATAATGTAAGTAGCTTACTAGGTTAATTGAACAGGATTTTAAAATAATATTATTTAGAATAAATAAAGATTTAAAAAATACTTTAGGACAGCTTGATCAAAGACAGACTTGATAAGAAGAGCCAAGAAGTCAGTGGTTCAGTTTTAATACAAATTGTGGAAAACTGTCAGCCGTAGTTTATTTTCCATGTATGGTGTTGAAAATAATTAGACCATTTTAGTTTTCAAAAGAATAAGGAAATTCTCATATTTTAAAGACGATTGTTCCATATGACTTGCTTAGAGTATAGTTTTACAAAATTCATGATTGTGGCAATAATTTTATATAGTGTGGTTTAAAAAAATTGTAGCTAAATATGTATAACATAACATTTACCATTTTAACCATTTTAAAGTGTACAGTTCTGTAGCATTAAGCACATTCACATTGTTCTGCAGCCATCGCCACCATCCATCTCCAGAAGTTTTTTATCTTCCCAAACTGAAACTCTGTACCCATTAAACAGGCCCTCGAAACCCCCATTCTGTTTTGTCTCTGAATTTGACTACTCTAGGTACCTCATATAAATGTAGTCACATGGTATTTGTCTTCTTGTGACTAGCTGATTTCATGTAGCATAATGTCTTTAGGGTTTATTCATGTTGTACCATGTGTCATAATTTCCGTCCATTTAAAGGCTATATGATATTCCATTGTATGTATATACCACATTTTGTTTATCAATCAGTGGACACTCTGGTTACGTCCAGTTTTGGCTATTATGAATAATGATGCTATGAACACAGGATATAAATATTTGTTCATGTTCCTGCTTTCACTTCCTTTGGGTGTAATACCCAGAAGTGGAATTGCTGAATCATATGAAAATTTTGAGTTTAATTTTTTGAGAAATAGCTTGTACCATTTTCCATAAGGGCTCTATCATTTTATGTTCCCACCAGCAATACGTAAGGATTCCGAGTTCTCCACATCTCAGACAACATTTGTTATTTTGTTTTTTGTTTGTTTGTTTGTTGATAATAGCTTTCCTAATGGGTGTGAAGTGATATCTCCTTGTGGTTTTGGTTTGCATTTCCCTAAAGATTAGTGATGTTGAGCATCTGTATTTTTTTTTAAACATCTGTAAATGGATACAATTTTTCTTTTGAGAATAGTACTTTATACATATTATTGAATAACTATATGCTGTTTGCATTTTGGGGGCAATGATAATTGAAACAAATTGAATTAACTCATGATTTGGCCAGGGTTGTGTGCTAACAAGTGATATAACTAAGATTCAGACTCAGATCTTCTTCAGCCTTTGATGAAATCATATCATGGGGTTAACATATTAGCTGAACTAACATTATTATTATTATCTTTTTCCTTTTGTCATGTCAGATCTGTTAAAATAAGCAGTAGGACACATAAAATCATAAATGTACTAATAATTTAAAAAATATTTTGAAACCTATTTATATTATATGAAAATTCAGATAGTTTAAAAGGATACTTACCAGTATGAGTGATAGGAAATTATGTATATTCATGTCTCCCTATACTCCCCTATTCCTTTCCCTTTACCAACTAATTTTATATGGTAATATTATTCTTTATAATTTTAGTGGCTGTATTCATACTTTAAGTTATACTGTATGCCTCTATTATTTTATTTAACTACTTTAAGCAATATCTGTCTATTCTTCACTCTGAAGGATGAGAGAATCAAAGTGGTTATACAACCTCCAATTTTTTCATACTCTTTTTTTTTTTTTTTTTTGCGGTACGCGGGCCTCTCACTGCTGTGGCCTTTCCCGTTGCGGAGCACAGGCTCCGGACGCGCAGGCCCAGCGGCCATGGCTCATGGGCCCAGCCGCTCCGCGGCATGCGGGATCCTCCCGGACTGGGGCACGAACCCGCGTCCCCTGCATCGGCGGGCGGAATCCCAACCACTGCGCCACCAGGGAAGCCCCAATTTTTTCATACTCTTAACTGAGCTACTTATGTTGTTATTTCTGATTTGACATGATACATATAATTTATATCCTATGTAACTATAATTACCACAGTTGCTTTAACATTTGTCCTACATTTAGATTGTATTAGTGCTTATTCCCAGCTTTTACCACAGTGTCTATATTTACTTTTTGGTTGGTAGAAGATTATCTATCAGTAGTTATGCCAAGAAAGAATTACTGGAACCATATTACTCCAGTTCTTGATGTTTGAAAAGATCGATGGATTCCCATTACACTTGAATTGTTTGGCTAGACGTAAAATGATTGGATGATACTTTTACTTCCTCAGGATTTTGTATGCTTCATGTTGAATTTTTCTTTGGAGAAATCTGAAGCCAGCCTGATTGTTTTCCATTATAAGTTACTTGTTTTTATTTTTATTTTACTCTTTTCCCCCTAAGTTTCAGTAAAATTCGTATTGAAATTTAGTAATTTACTAGGCTGTGTATAAGCCTTGATTGATCTGTTTCAGATTTTCCTGGACATGTGTTCTTCCAATTGGCAGATTCAGGACTTTTTTTTTTTCTTCTTAACATTTTTATTGGAGTATAATTGCTTTACAATGGTGTGTTAGTTTCTGCTTTATAACAAAGTGAATCAGTTATACATATACATATATCCCCATATCTCTTCCCTCTTGCATCTCCCTCCCTCCCACCCTACCTATCCCACCCTTCTAGCTGGTCACAAAGCACCGAACTGATCTCCCTGTGCTATGTTTCCCACTGGCTATCTATTTTACATTTGGTAGTGTATATATGTTCTATATACACTACCACTCTCTCACTTTGTCCCAGCTTACCCTTCCCCCTCCCCGTGTCCTCAAGCCCATTCTCTAGTAGGTCTGCGTCTTTCTTCCCGTCTTGCCCCTAGGTTCTTCATGACCACTTTTTTTTTTTTTTTAGATTTCATATATATGTGTTAGCACACGGTATTTGTTTTACTCTTTCTGACTTACTTCACACTGTATGACAGACTCTAGGTCCATCCACCTCACTACAAGTAACTCAATTTTGTTTCTTTATATGGCTGAGTAATATTCCATTGTATATATGTGCCACATCTTCTTTATCCATTCATCTGTCAGTGGACACTTAGGTTGCTTCCATGACCTGGCTATTGTAAACAGAGCTGCAATGAACATTGTGGTACATGACTCTTTTTGAATTATGGTTTTCTCAGAGTATATGCCCAGTAGTGGGATTGCTGGGTCATATGGTAGTTCTATTTGTAGTTTTTTAAGGAACCTCCATACTGTTCTCCATAGTGGCTGTATCAATTTACATTCCCACCAACAGTGTATGAGGGTTCCCTTTTCTCCACACCCTACACCCTCTCCAGCATTTATTGTTTGTAGATTTTTTGATGATGGCCATTCTGACCAGTGTGAGATGATATCTCATTGTAGTTTTGATTTACATTTCTCTAATGATTAATGATGTTGAGCATTCTTTCATGTGTTTGTTGGCAATCTGTATATCTTCTTTGGAGAAATGTCTATTTAGGTCTTCTGCCCATTTTTGGATTGAGTTGTTTGTTTTTAAGGACTTTTATTTTTGAAAGTTTTCTTGAATTATATGTTTTAATAATTTTATACTATTTCATTTGTTTTTATTAAATCTTACTTGGGCCATCAATTGTGCATATTTGGGATATCTGTTGTCTAAATGTCTTCTATTTCTGTTATTTTTCCTATGACTGTTTTAAACTTTTTATTTTCATTTTGTTTTTATCAATATTTTCAAGCCTGATTGTGCTATCAGTAGTATCTATTCTTTTTGCTGTTATTTATGTCTTTCTGTTTTATCATCTCCTTGAACCTTTGTAGCTCTGCTATAAGCCCTTGATTTATAAAGACCTTTTTTTTTTAGCTGATAAGTTGTTTTTTTTGGTCTTTATTGGAGTATAATTGATTTACAATGTTGTGTTAGTTTCTGCTGTACAACAAAGTGAATCAGCTATATGTATACATCTATCCCCATATCCCCTCCCTCTCGAGCCTCCCACCCTCCCTATCCCAGCCCTCTCGGTCGTCACAAAACATTGAGCTGATCTCACTGTGCTACGCAGCAGCTTCCCACTAGCCATCCATTTTACATTTGGTAGTGTATATATGACAATGCTACTCTTTCATTTCATCCCAGCTTCCCCTTCCTCACCTGTGTCCTCAAGTCCGTTCTCTACATGTCTTTATTTCTGCCTTGCCACTAGGTTCATCAGTACCGTCTTTTAATTTAATTTATTTACTTTTATGTATTTAATTTTATTTTTTAACATCTTCATTGGAGTATAATTGCTTTACAATGGTGTGTTAGTTTCTGCTATATAACAAAGTGAGTCAGCTATACATATACATATATCACCATATCCCCTCTCTCTTGCATCTCCCTCCCACCATCCCTGTGCCACCCCTCTAGGTGGTCACAAAGAACCAAGCTGATCTCCCTGTGTGATGCGACTGCTTCCTACAAGCTATCTGTTTTATGTTTGGTAGTGTATATATGTCCATGCTACTCTCTCACGCCATCCCAGCTTACCCTTCCCCCTCCCTGTGTCCTCAAGTCCATTCTCTATGTCTGTGTCTTTATTCCTGTCCGGCCCCTAGGTTATTCAGAACCATTTTCTTTTTTTTTAGATTCCATATATATGTGTTAGCATACGGTATTTGTTTTTCTCTTTCTAACTTACTTTACACTGTATGACAGACTCTAGGTCCATCCATCTCACTACAAATAACTCAGTTTCCTTTCTTTTTATGGCTGAGTAATATTCTGTTGTACATATATGCCACATCTTCTTTATCCATTCATCTGTCGATGGACACTTAGGTTGCTTCCATGACCTGGCTATTGTAAATAGAGCTGCAATGATCATTGTGTTACATGACACTTTCTAAATTATGGTTTTCTCAGGGTATATGCCCAGTAGTGGAATTGCTGGGTCATATGGTAGTTCTATCTTTAGTTTTTTACTGTCCTCCATTCCCACCAACAATGCAAGAGGGTTCCCTTTTCTCCACACCGTCTCCAGCATTTATTGTTTGTAGATTTTTTGATGATAGCCATTCTGACTGGTGTGAGGTGATACCTCATTGTAGTTTTGATTTGTATTTCTGTAATGATTAGTGATGTTGAGCATCCTTTCATGTTTTTGTTGGGAGTCTGTATATCTTCTTTGGAGAAATGTCTATTTAGGTCTACTGCCCAGTTTAGGATTGGGTTGTTTCTTTTTTTGATATTGAGCTGCACTAGCTGCTTGTATATTTTGGAGATTAATCTTTTGTCAGTTGCTTCATTTGCAAATATTTTCTCCCATTCTGAGGGTTGTTTTTTCGTCCTGTTTATGGTTTCCTTTGCTGTGCAAAAGCTTTGACGTTTCAATAGGTCCTATTTGTTTAGTTTTATTTTTATTTCCACTTCTCTAGGAAATGGGTCAAAAGGGTTTCTGCTGTGATTTATGTCATAGAGTGTTCTGCCTATGTTTTCCTCTAAGAGTTTCATAGTGTCTGGCCTTACATTTAGGTTTTTAATCCATTTTGAGTTTATTCTTGTATATAATGTTAGGGAGTGTTCTAATTTCATTCTTTTACATGGAGCTGTCCAGTTTTGCCAGAACCACTTATTGAAGAGGCTGTCTTTTCTCCATTGTATAGTCTTGCCTCCTTTCTCAAAGATAAGGTGACCATATGTGTGTGGGTTTATCTCAGCTTTCTTTCCTGTTCTATTGATCTATACTTCTGTTTTTGTGCCAGTACCATACTGTCTTGATTACTGTAGCTTTGTAGTATAGTTGGAAGTCAGGGAGCCTGATTGCTCCAGCTCCATGTTTCTTTCTCAAGATTGCTTTGGCTTTTCGGGGTCTTTTGTGTTTCCATACGAATTGTGAAACTTTTTGTTCTACTTCTGTGAAAAATGCCATTTGATAGTTTGATAGGTATTGCATTGAATCTGTAGATTGCTTTGGGTAGTAGAGTCATTTTCACAATGTTGATTCTTCCAATCCAAGAACATGGTATATCTCTCCATCTGTTTGGATCATCTTTAATTTCTTTCATCAGTGTCTTATAGTTTTCTGCATACGGGTCTTTTGTCTCCTTAGGTAGGTTTATTCCTAGGTATTTTATTTTTTTTGTTGCAGTGGTAAATGGGAGTGTTTCCTTAATTTCTCTGTCAGATTTTTCATAATTAGTGTATAGGAATGCAAGAGATTTCTGTGCATTAATTTTGTATCCTGCTACTTTACCAAATTCATTGATTAGCTCTAGTAATTTTCTGGTAGCATTGTTAGGATTCTCCTTGTACAGGATCATGTCATCTGCAAACAGTGACAGTTTTACTTTTCTTTTCTGATTTGGATTCCTTTAATTTCTGTTGCTTCTCTGATTTCTGTGGCTAAAACTTCCAAACTTTGTTGAATAATAGTGGTGAGAGTGGGCAACCTTGTCTTTTTCCTGATCTTATTAGAAATGGTTTCAGTTTTTCACCATTGAGAATGATGTTGGCTGTGGGTTTGTCATATATGGCCTTTATTATGTTGAGGTAAGTTCCCTCTATGCCTACTCTCTGGAGGGTTTTTATCATAAATGGGTGTAGAATTTTGTCAAAAGCTTTTTCTGCATCTGTTGAGATGATCATATGGTTTTTCTCCTTCAATTTGTTAATATGGTTTATCACATTGATTGATTTGCATACATTGAAGATTCCTTGTGTTCCTGGCATAAATCCCACTTGATCATGGTGTATGATCCTTTTAATGTGTTGTTGGATTCTGTTTGCTAGTATTTTGTTGAGGATTTTTGCATCTATGTTCATCAGTGATATTGGCCTGTAGGTTTCTCTTTTTGTGACATCTTTGTCTGGTTTTGGTATCAGGGTGATGGGGGCCTGTAGAATGAGTTTGGGAGTGTTCCTCCCTCTGCTATATTTTGGAAGAGTGTGAGAAGGATAAGTGTTAGGTCTTCTCTGAATGTTTGATAGAATTTGCCTGTGAAGCCATCTGGTCCTGGGCTTTTGTTTGTTGGAAGATTTTTAATCACAGTTTCAATTTCAGTGCTTGTGATTGGTCTGTTTATATTTTCTATTTCTTCCTGGTTCAGTCTCAGAAGGTTGTGCTTTTCTAAGAATTTGTCCATGTCTTCCAGGGTTTCCAATTTTTTGGCATATAGTTACTTGTAGTAATCTCTTATAATCATTTGTATTTCTCCAGTGGCTGTTTTTACTTCTCCTTTTTCATTTTCTAATTCTGTTGATTTGTCTCTTCTCCCTTTCTTTCTTGATGAGTCTCACTAGTGGTTTATCAATTTTGTTTATCTTCTCAAAGAACCAGCTTTTAGTTTTATTGATCTTTGCTATTGTTTCCTTCATTTATTTCTGATCTGATCTTTATGATTTCTTTCTTTCTGCTGACATTGGGGTTTTTTTGTTCTTCTTTCTCTAATTGCTTTAGGTGTAAGGTTAGGTTGTTCATTTGAGATGTTTCTTGTTTCTTAACATAGGATGGTATTGCTATAAACCTCCCTCTTAGAAGTGCTTTTGCTGCATCCCATACGTTTTGGGTCGTTGTGTTTTTGTTGTCATTTCTTTCTAGGTATTTTTTGATTTCCTTTTGGATTTCTTCAGTGATCTCTTGCTTATGTAGTAGTGTATTGTTTAGTCTCCATGTGTTTGTATTTTTTACAGTTTTTTTCCTGTAATTGATATCTAGTCTCACAGAATTATGGTCAGAAAAGTTACTTGATACGATTTCAGTTTTCTAAAATTTACCAAGTGTTGATTTGTGGCCCAAGGTATGATCTATTATGTGGAATGTTCCATGAGCCTTTGAGAAGAAAGTGTATTCTGTTGTTTTTGAATGGAATGTCCTATAAATATCAATTAAGTCCATCTTGTTTAATGTATCATTTAAAGCCTGTGTTTCCTTATTTATTTTCATTTTGGATGACCTGTCCTTTGGTGAAAGTGGGGTGTTAAAGTCCCCTACTATGATTGTGTTAATGTCAGTTTCCCCTTTTATGGCTGTTAGCGTTTGCCTTATGTATTGAGGTGTTCCTATACTGGGTGAATAAATATTTACAATTGTTATATCTTCTTGGATTAATCCCTTGATCATTATGTAGTGTCCTTCTTTGTCTCTTGTAATAGTCTTTTTTAAAGTCTATTTTGTTTGATATGAGAATTGCTGTTCCAGCTTTCTTTTGATTTCCATTTGCATGGAGTATCTTTTTCCATCCCCTCACTTTCAGTCTGTATGTGTCCCTAGGGCTGAAGTGGGTCTCTTGTAGACAGCATTAAACAGGTGGTATTTTTGTATCTATTCAGCCAGTCTGTGTCTTTTGGTTGGAGCATTTAATCTATTTACATTTTTGGTAGTTATTGATATGTATGTTCCTATTACCATTTTGTTAATTGTTTTGTGTGTGTAATTGTAGGTCTTTTCCTTCTCTGTGTTTCCTGTCTAGAGAAGTTCCTTTAGCATTTGTTGTAAATCTGGTTTGGTGTTGCTGAATTCTCTTTGCTTTTGCTTGTCTGTAAAGGTTTTCATTTCTCTGTCGAATCTGAAAGAGATCCTTGCTGGGTAGAGTAATCTTGGTTGTAGCTTTTCCCCTTTCATCACTTTCTATATGTCCTTCCACTCCCTTCTGACTTGCAGAGTTTCTGCTGAAAGTTCAGCTGTTAACCGTATGGGGATTCCCTTGTATGTTATTTGTTGTTTTTCCCTTGCTGCTTTTAATATTTTTTCTTTGTATTTAATTTTTGATAGTTTGATTAATATGTGTCTTGGCGTGTTTCTCCTTGGATTTATCCTGTATGGGACTCTCGGCGCTTCCTGGTCTTGATTGATTATTTCCCTTCACATATTTGGGAAGTTTTCAAGTATAATCTCTTCGAATATTTTCTCAGTCCCTTTCTTTCTCTCTTCTTCTTCTGGGACCCCTGTAATTCGAATGTTGTTACATTTACTGTTGTCCTAGAGGTCTCTGAGACTGTCTCAATTCTTTTCATTCTTTTTTCTTTTTTCTTCTCTGTGGTAGTTGTTTCCAGTATTTTATCTTCCAGGTCACTTTTCTGTTCTTCTGCCTCAGTTATTCTGCTGTTGATTCCTTCTAGAGAATTTTTAATTCCATTTATTGTGTTGTTCATCATTGTTTGTTTGCTCTTTTGTTCTTCTAGGTCCTTGTTAAGCATTTCTTGTATTTTTTCAATGATTTTGGATCATCTTTACTATCATTATTCTGAATTCTTTTTCAGGTAAACTTCCTATTTCCTCTTCATTTGTTTGGTCTGGTGGGTTTTTACCTTGCTCCTTCAACTGCTGTGTATTTCTCTGTGTTCTCATTTTGCTTAACTTACTGTCTTTGGGGTCTCCTTTTCTCAAGCTGCACGTTCGTAGTTCTTTTTGTTTTTGGTGTCTGCCCCCAGTGGGTAAGGTTGTTTCAGTGGGTTGTGTAGGCTTCCTGGTGCAGGGGACTGGTGCCTGTTTTCTGGTGGATGGGGCTGGATCTTGTCTTTTTGGTGGGCAGGACCATGTCCGGTAGTGTGTTTTGGGGTGTCTGTGACCTTATTATGATTTTAGGCAGCCTCTCTGCTAATGGGTGGGGTTGTGTTCCTGTCTTGCTAGTTGGTTGGCATAGTGTGTCCAGCACTGTAGCTTGCTTGTTGTTGAGTGGAGCTGGGTCTTAGTGTTGGGATGGAGATCTCTGGGTGAGCTTTGGCCGTTTGCTATTACATGGGGCTGGGAGGTCTTTGGTGGAGCAGTGTCCTGAACTCAGCTCTCCCACCTCAGAGGCTCAGGCCTGACACCTGGCCATAGCACGAAGACCTTGTCAGTCACACAGCTCAGAAGAAAAGGGAGAAAAAGAAAGATAGAAAAAAAGAAGAAAAGAAATAAAATAAAGTTATTAAAATAAAAAATATTGTTAAAAATTTAAAAAAGTAATAAAAGAAAGAAAGAAGTGAGAGACCAAACCAGAAAACAAATCTACCAATCATAACAAGCACTAAAAACTATACTAAGAAAAAATACTAGACAGGCAGAACCCTAGGACAGATGGTAAAAGCAAACCTATACAGAGAAAATCACACAAAGAAGAATACAGTTACACACTCACAAAAAGGGAAAAAGGAAAAAAATATGTATATTTATAAAAAGAATAAAGGAAGAGAGCAACCAAATCAATAAACAAATCTGTCAATGATAATAAGCTCTAAATACTAAACTAAGATAAACATAAAACTAGAAACAATTTAGATGCAGAAAGCAAACCCCCAAGTCTGTAGTTGCTCCCAAAGTCCATGGCCTCCGTTTTGGGATGATTCCTTGTCTATTCAGGTATTCCACAGATGCAGGGTACATCAAGGTGATTGTGGAGATTTAATCTGCTGCTCCTGAGGCTGCTGGGAGAAATTTCCCTTTGTCTTCTTGTTTGCACAGCTCCTGGGGTTCAGCTTTGCATTTGGCCCCGCCTCTGCATGTAGGTCGCCTGAAGGTGTCTGTTCCTGCTCAGACATTATGGGGTTAAAGTAGCAGCTGATTAAGGGGCTCTGGCTCCCTCAGGCCAGGGGGAGGGAGGGGTACGGAATGCGGGGCGAGCCTGAGGCTGCAGAGGCCGGCGTGATGTTGCTACAGCCTGAGGCGCGCCGTATGTTCGCCTCGAGAAGTGGTCCCTGGGTCATGGGACCCTGGCAGTGGCGGGCTGCACAGGCTTATGGGTGGGGAGGTGTGGATACTGACCTGTGCTTGCACAGAGGCTTCTTGGTGGCTGCAGCAGCAGCCTTAGCATTTCATGCCCGTCCCTGGTGTCTGTGCTGATAGCCGCGGCTCGCCCAGTCACTGGAGCTTGTTTAGGTGGGGCTCTGAATCCCCTCTTCTTGCGCACCCCGAAACAGTGGTCTCTTGCCTCTTAGGCAGGTCCAGAGGTTTTCCTGGACTCCCTCCCAGCTAGCTGTGGCGCACTATCCTCCTTCAGGCTGTGTTCTTGCAGCCAACCCCAGTCCTCTCCCCGGGGTCTGACCTCCGAAGCCCGACCTCAGCTCCCAGCGCTGCCTGCCGTGGCGGGTGAGCAGACAAGCCTCTTGGGCTGGTGAGTGCTGGTCGGCACCGATTCTGTGTGCGGGAATCACTCTGCTTTGCCCTCAGCACCCCTGTTGCTGTGCTCTCCTCCATGGCTCCGAAGTTTCTCCCCCACCACCCCCCATCGTCTCCACCAGTGAAGGGGCTTCCTAGTGTGTGGAAACTTTTCCTCCTTCACAGCTCTCTCCCTGAGGTGCAGGTCCTGTCCCTGTTCTTTTTTTCTGTTTTTTCTTTTGCCCTACCCAGGTATGTGGGGAGTTTCTTGCCTTTTGGGAAGTCTGAGGTCTTCTACCAGCGTTCAGTAGGTGTTCTGTAGGTGCTGTTCCACATGTAGGTGTATTTTTTTTTTTTTTGTAGTACGCGGGCCTTTCACTGTTGTGGCCTCTCGCGTTGCGGATCACAGGCTCCAGGTGCGCAGGCTCAGCGGCCATGGCTCACGGGCCTAGCCGCTCCACAGCATGTGGGATCTTCCCGGACTGGCGTGTGAACCCATGTCCCCTGCATCGGCAGGCGGACTCTCAACCACTGCGCCACCAGGGAAGCCCTGTAGGTGTATTTTTGATGTGTTTGTGGGGAGGAAGGCGATCGCCACATCTTACTCCTCCGTCATCTTGAAAGTCTCCATATTTATTTATTTAAAAAAAATAAATTTATTTTCAAAAATAAATTTATTTATTTATTTTTAAATATTTATTTATTTTTAAAAGTAAATTTATTTTTTAAAAATTTATTTATTTTTTAAAAATAAATTTACTTTTAAAAAATAAATTTATTTATCATTGGCTGCATTGGGTCCTTGTTGCTGTGCGTAGGCTTTCTGTAGTTGCACTGAGTGGGGGCTACTCTTTGTTGCAGTGCACTGGCTTCTCATTGCAGTGGCTTCTCTTGTTGTGGAGCATGGGCTGTAGGCACAAAGGCTTCAGTAGCTGTGGCATGTGGGCTGAGTAGTTGTGTCTCACGAGCTCTAGAGCACAGGCTCAGTAGTTGTGGTGCGTGGGCTTAGTTGCTCTGTCGCAGGTGGGATCTTCCCGGGCCAGGGCCCGTGTCCCCTGCATTGGCAGGCAGATTCTTAACCACTGTGCCACCGGGGAAGTCCCAGTACCTCTTTTTAGATTCCATATATGTGCTTTAGCATACGGTGTTTGTTTTTCTGTTTCTGACTTACTTCACTTTGTATGACAGACTCTAGGTCCGTCTACCTCATTACAAATAACAAAAACCTTTTCTGAATCCATGGGAATGTGCTCCTGATTTTTTCTGCTTGGTGTATATAATTTTTGTTGTGTATATTTCATTTAACTTTTTTTATATTCCTTTCTGCTGGGTGTGTGTATGTTGTGTGTGTGTTTTCGGTACTCTTTCATGGTGATTCCTTTCTGATTACTACTCATCTTTTGATTAGGACAATTTGTCCTTGATTGGTTATTTACAGAAGGACAGTAAGAGTGAGGATCTGAGTGTTCCAGTTGGTTATAAGATCCTCCTCACCCACAGTTATGTGTTAGAGCTATGTGTATGTGTATATGTTTGCTGCAGGGTTATTTGGCTCTTCAGCTGACAAAGACGGGCAGCTCCAGGGTTATCCAACACCTCAAGTTTCTCTTTTATCCTATTACAAGGTAGAATCTTTCTTTTAAAGATGTGTTTTCTTCTTTACTCCTGGCTCCCCTGGCCCTCCATGTTATCAAATTGAATTTAGGGAGACTTTCACAGCCAGCCAATATGTACTCTACTCTCTTTGGGCCCAACAGAGGGTTATGACTCTGCACCTCAGGATTTGTCACCTATTTTGGAGAACTTTTCTCTTCTTTAGAAATTAGTGAAAAGTGTCCTTTCACTCTGGTCCAGGTTTTATGTCCTTGGTAGTCTTCTAAGTGTATCAAGTTTGGTGGTAGAGGCACTCACTCAAAAATTTTATTGAAAGTGGAACTAGCATTTCTGTTTCTCTTTGTTCATGTTCTTTTCAACTGGCTTTAGAAAGGAAAAACGTTGGATGCAACCTCTCTCTCTCATTGTAAAACTGGATTCCTGAACTCATAGGTTTTTGTTAGAGATCCTGACAGAGGCAGCTTGGTGTGATTGGGAAAAAGAGAAACAAAAAAACATGGAAATATAAGTTACTAGTTACCAGTTCTTTACTCTATATACCCTTGTCATCTTAGGGTAAGTTATTATCCTCTCTTTGGGTCATCATTTACTCATCTGCAAAATGAGGATTTTGGTTAATTGATCTCTAAGATAGAAGGAATTCTCTGTGATTCTAGGAGGATGGCATACTGCTTAGGCCCAACATGTCTGGGTTGGTCATTGGTGTACCTTAGATAATCTTAAACAGCATTGGATTTCTACAAAGAAGCCCAAGAGTAGATCACCGAAGACTAATTTTGGAATTTTCTTGTAGGTCAGAAACTAAGTATTCTCAGTTATAATAACCTTCCTACTGAGTCCAAGAGTAATCTTTTGTTCACAAATGTGTGTCACATCAGAAAGTAAACCTTACAAATGTAACTTCACAAACTTAAAACTTATTTTCACCTTTATAGGTGTTATCTGGGGAGAGGAGACTCTGATGGAATATTTGGAGAACCCCAAAAAATATATCCCTGGAACTAAAATGGTCTTTGCTGGTCTTAAAAAGAAGAGTGAGAGAGAAGATCTTATTGAGTATTTGAAACAGGCAACATCTTCATGAGATGCTCTTACAACTTAAAAATTATTAGTTATAAGCCAAATTTTTCCTATTTCAAATATTGCATGTTTGAAGAAGTCATATTTGACCTTTCCTGATCAGCTTGTAGTAAGTTTAACATTTTAAAATAAAAGTTGATTTTTTTTTTTTTTTTTTGCTGTACATGGGCCTCTCACTGTTGTGGCCTCTCCTGTTGCGGAGCACAGGCTCCAGATGCGCAGGCTCAGCGGCCATGGCTCACGGGCCCAGCCGCTCTGCGGCATGTGGGATCTTCCCGGACTGGGGCACGAACCTGCGTCCCCTGCATTGGCAGGCGGACTCTCAACCACTGTGCCACCAGGGAAGCCCAAAAGTTGATATTTTTGATTGTGTGTAATCTACTGATCAAATGTCCTTCAGAGTCTGAACTTGATTTTATCTGGTCGCTATGGATGTGGACAAGGTCAGGATGGAGGAAGAGAGGGAAGGAAACTGAAACATTGCTCTTCAGTAGTCTCTACATGCACAAATATTTTATAGGCCTAGCAACTGCTGTTGATGATGGAGATAGCTTCCACATACTTATTTCTCTGCAATTTAAATGTAAATATAGCAGACAGTAAGTTTAATTTTCATTAAGCTGTTTGGTTATATGTTTGCCTTTTATTATAAACAATACTTAAAGTAACTTTAAGGGAAAAAAAGTAGGGAAGATGAAGGCAAATATGTGATCTTAGGAATATCATTGGGGAAAAAAAGGCAATTGTTGACCATGGGTGACATAAAATAAAACCTAGAGAGAAGGAGAAAAGCATGTTCCATGTTAATATGCATTTATATCACATAACATTCTTTTTCTGAATTAATCTTTTTATGATGCCCTTCTAATCCTGAGTAATATAAGGCTGGACTGTAGGGAGGGATAGCAGGGACCCTGAGAGAGAGGGAGAAAGAAAAACAACCCTCACCCTAAATGTAAAAGACCTCCCACTTCACAGTAAGTGGGAATGAGGCATGGTGGGGCAGGTCCACAACAGGGCCCGTGTGGAAGGGAACGGTGGCTCTGAGATGGCCCCTGAAATGGCTTTGAAATCCTACAAGTACTCTGTCACCCAAACGACACGGCCCCATACAAGGACAAGCTGTTTCCTTACCGGAGAGGTGGATAATGGACTGGTCAGGGTCATTATGGGTGAGGATAAGATATTCATTATCTCATTTCCACTTCACGACAACACCTCTGTAAGGTGAAGTTTACCTTCTACAGTGAGACTTAGAAAGACCTGGTGCCAGAACCAAAACTTAGATCTTCTACTCCAATTCTTGGTGACTTTTCAACATGTCCTAGGAATATGTTAGCTAGTTAACTTACTAGCAAATGCCACTACTGAGAAGATATTCCTGTCAGAAGGTTTCCAAAGTGAGGGGAATGTGGTTGAAAAAGCTGTGATTTCCAGAAGGTTCCTCTAAATCATTTAAGTGCCTGGTATCACTCTTAATGCTTTGGCAAGTGGGAGAGAATGAACTCCTCCTGGAGCCCAGGGCGGGTGTTGAATAGGAGAGTGTGTCCCTGTGGGCCAACAGAGGGCCTTAGGCAAAGCTGTCCTTGTGACTTTCTCCCTGGAGGAGTTCTTTGATGAGGGCAGAGACATCTGTAGGGACTCCAAGCATGTATTAAGGATGTTGCCAGTGTCAGAGCTGAGTTGGATTTGCAGGGATGTAGAACTGGGTGACATACCCTGTGTTCTAATTTGCATGAGACATAGAGCTCTGTGAGAAAGAGCTTGAACTCAATTCAGATTTATAATTATAGTTCAGATTTATACAGTCCTGATAGATAAACTTGGTGGTACTGAGAAAAAGCCACACTGCACAGGAGCAAGAAGGCCTCCTGTTTGGAGTTTAAATACTTTTTGACTTAGGAATAGTAGAAAGAAGATAGTGTGAGAAGAGCTGAAATGATAAAACGTAGTTGGTGGAAATGGAGAAGCATTAAGTAGATTTTTTTACATTTAAAAAATTGTTGAGCTAGTGATAAGGTGTTGAGTGTTGTTTTACATTTTATGTTTGTCTAGGTAAGAGCAAAATAAGTACCTCTTTGCTGGTAGAAATGTTTCTAATATTAGATAGGAAAAAAATTTGGAGGAAAATTTGCAAATAAATACAGTAATTAAAATTCTGCATTTTCATAGGCTTTATCACTGAATGAATATATGTCGACTTTGAGAGGCTTAAATCCATCTTAGGATCAATTTACAGTCCATGAAGGAGCTTCTGGGCACTGTGGTAATTTGATATTGTGCCAATTTAGCTAAGTTGGAACTGTGTTTTCCAGAGCTCTCTTCTCTGTATGGCTCCTGGTTAGGTCTGGTCACATGAGAAATCTGCCTGAGATTTGGAAAGCAGCAGTTAAACGGAAGCCTTTACATTTGTAAGCTCCATGTAGGGTCCCAGGTGCAACTCATACTTGTCACTACAGCAGCCTTTGGGTGGTGGGGCAGCAGCTGGGCACTCAGCGCCTCCAACTCCTACCAGATCTTTTTCAGCTTTTCTGAGTCCTAGACCAGGGGTTCAGGGTATGTGCTGCTTTGAGGGGGAAGGCTTAGGTCAGGTCATCCATATAATCAAGGTGTGAAATGGTGAGAAACAGACAACACTGGTACCAGTTTGTCCTCACAGGTTTGTCCTTGCTCTCTGTAGTTTGTTCTTGGCTCTTCTTCCTGACTCCCTGCCCTGCTGACCTACAGGTTCATCACCAGATGCAGAGACAGTAACCTTCCGTAATCTTCACCAGCTCCCCTTTGTGGTCTTAGGAAATTTGATCCTTTAGCTCTCCCTTTCTGAGACATTATTTATTTCCTTAGCTTCTCCCCAAATTATGTAAAGTCTAATCTCTGTAGTAATTCCCTTATTCACATCACTCATAGCGGTCCTGCTTTCCTGGTCAAACCCTAACTGATACAGGCACCATATCTGTGCAACATACCTTCTTGTGAATAACAGGACCCTCTAGGGGAATTACCCTCTGAGTGCTCTTCAAGCTAAATTTGGTGTACCTTGACAGAGCAAAGGAAAGAATAATTAACTTTACAGTGACCTAATGTTGTCAAGATATTGAAGTCTGCCAATGTCTCCTAATCTTGAATTAAAGATTCAGTAGAAAAAAGATTCATGTTAATAAGAGAACACATTCTTATTATTATGAAATCTAAAATAAAAAGTAAATGTCCTTGTTTTATAGCACCATTAATAGGAACCAGGAGACTTCAGTGACCAGGAAATGTTATGCTGTTTGCATACTAACAAAAAGATATCTGAAATGTATTGTAGACAGTTGGATGATTATATAAGATCTACATTTATTACTTTTAGCATAGGCAATTTTAATATATATCTTGATAGGGATCTGGAAGAATAAAGTGTTATTTCATTTAATTAGAGTGAAAACATGAGATCACTTGGCAATTATTTGTGTCTTGGAAGGAAAAGAGAGAACTCATCAGAAAGCAGTGGAACATTGTTAGTTCCTGTGTTCTTAAAATTTTTTACACTAGTAAGTGAAGTACTTCTCAGATGTAAACCTCTAGTCAGGAGTTCTTGTGGGAAACAACATACCATTTGTTTCTTAAGAAGAGTAACTTTTTGAATTGAACCCTTGTGTCCTACAAGAGGTTGTGTATAATACAGCATGATTTTGAGAATATTTTATTGGCTTATTTTCCCTCATCATCACATTAGAATTTAGAATCAAATTTTCTTTTCTGTATTTTTCACTCAGTGATCATTGTTACCAGCTTGTGAGTTTGAAATCACAATCTCATGGAGTTCTTCATCTTGAATTCCTCATTCCCCACAGAGTTGGGCCTCATTTAAGCACAGAATACTATGGTTGTAGGGCAGCTGAGAGTAGGGAGCCACTGGAGGGGTGAGGTGTTGTACGAAGGAACGAGAGCTGATGACAGGCACTAAGAAGGCAGAGGGAAGGGTGCAGAAAGGGGCGAAATCTATAAAATTCCTCATCTATAAAATGGGGGTTTGGGGCCAGATCTCTCATTTTCAAATACATTTTATTTACAGAACCATTTGTTTATATGCAGTCCTCCGAAGAAAACTCAGTATTTAAAACAAAAGTACTCTGATTGGGGAAGGGTCAGACACATCCCTACTCCCCCACATCTTATTTCCCTGCCTCCTATGAGTAAAACTACTTTTGAATAAAGTATACAAGCTAGAAAACGTTTGAAAACTGTTGGTTCCCATATTCTCATTTTATAGTTGAGAGAACTGAAGTTCAGAGACTTTTCCAAAATCAAACACTTAGTCAGTGTTAACCTTCAAAACTGAGACTAGAACCTGTGTCCTGATTTCCAAATATCTGATTTTTCAACTTTTTATGTGGGATTCTGGCTAAGTCCATACTCATTTAATTACTGTTGTCAAATCTACATCTTCACATTTAACTTTCCTTTATAAAACTGCAACAATGATATGGAATCAGAATCTTTGAAATAAAATCTTTCTGTGTTAATCCTGCCAAGAGGTTTATTTTTGGTTCATTTTCCTTTTTTGGAATAGTGTGTGAAAATCATGACTATATAAATGCTGTTTGATAATGAAAATAAGGGTGATGATTTTAAACCATTGTGTGCCTATCTCTACCACAATAAGAATATGGTCTGCTACGGTAGAAGGTTATTAATAAGTGAGCTTATATAATAAATATTTATTGTGCATCACGGCAGCTGGTCTCCAGAAATGGTGGTCAGTAAACTGGCTTGCAGGTATTCGTGCCTTTTGTAGTCCCTTCAAACGTTGAATCTGGGCTGACCTTGTTTCATTTTAATGAATAGAACGTGGTAGAAGTGATGGTATGCCAATTCTGGTCTTAAGCCTTAAGAAGCCTGGTAGCTTCCTCTTTTGCGTTTTTGGAAGATCTAAGCCACCATGTAAGAAGTCTGGCAATCCTGCTGGAAAGACCACATGGAGAAACCTTATGGTGAGTGAGAGGGCCTGAAACTGTCGAGAAAGAGAGAGAAGGAGAGAGAGAGAGATTGATTTAGCTGGCAGAGAGAGTGAGAGAGAGAAATCAATTGATTCAGCTGTTCCAGAGACCCACTGAGCCCGGACTTCAGCCATCTCTGTGAAGGGGCCACACAGCCTGGGCCATTTAGTCCAGCCAAGCCCCCAGATGACAGCAGCCCAAAGATTGTTTTATGTTTAACAGTCACAGTCCTTTTGAAACACTGTCTTTTTTTTTTTGTGCGTGGTACGCGGGCCTTTCACTGTTGTGGCCTCTCCCGTTGTGGAGCACAGGCTCCGGACGCGCAGGCTCAGTGGCTATGGCTTACGGGCCCAGCTGCTCCACAGCATGTGGGATCTTCCCGGACCGGGGTACAACCCGTGTACCCTGCATTGGCAGGCGGACTCTCAACCACTGTGCCACCAGGGAAGCCCTAAACACTGTCCTTTTAAACACAGTCCTTTTTTAATACAACTGTCTCCAAACATCTTTTTAAATTTTGTTCTTATTGTTGATGGTTCTTTGTGCTTATCAGGGTTTCATGGAGTCATATTCTTTTTCTGAGCCATTTCTCAGCCCCAAGACTGTCTTATTTGGCCTTTGTTGCACAGAGTATTTTCAAATTCTATCTGAAGTTGAAATGAGAAACAGTTGTAGCTTTCAAGGTGGCAACTCCTAGGATTTCTGGGTTCTCTATTTTCCCTTGCATCATGCTTGTAGATAGGCCTGTTCTTTTCATGAGCTCACCTATTTTGTAGAATCTTGTTAAATACAGCTAGGAATGACCAGAGTACACTAGTAACATTTTGTTTTGCATTCTCTTCACCCAAAGCCATAAATTTATTAGGGTTATTACCTGCTGTTTAAGTTATTGCAGGTGAAAATTTCACCAAATATTTGATCCTTGCATAACACGGGTCACCATTTTTCTAGCTCCGAATAATAGTTTCCTTGCCACCTGCTATCTGGTGCAGAAGGTAGGGCCACATAGCAGCACCCCACTTCTAGGTACCAATTTCTGTATTAATCAACTTTGCTCCAGTAACAATATCTTAGGGGCTTGCAACAATAAAACATTTATTTCTCATTCACATGGCTTGTATCCTGTAGGCAACTGTGGCCCTACTCCAAGTGTCTTCTCATTCTGGATCATGTTAAAGGAGAAGTACCTCTATGAGACAGTCCCATTTCCCATTCTTATGGAAGAGGAAAAGATCAAGAGTCCTGGAAGAAGCTCCTGATGCTTCATAAAGCTTCTGTTTAGGTGTGGCATACATCGAGTGACCAAAACAGGGTAAGTGGCCTAGCCCAGTACCAGTGAGGTGAGGGGGTATGCTCCCTCTGCAGGAGGAATGGCAAGCCATATAACAGTAGTAGGTCATCCCTTCAGAAGGAAGAGGATAGTGAATAATGCAAGCAAAATACCATCCACCGTAAACATGTGTATGTATTTCTTTTGCTCATATTTTCACTTCAGACAGTTACTCTGTTGGACCCAGCCTTTTCGCTCTTTGATTTACCTGTTACCCTGATCAGTCATGCTATATATAGGTGTTAACTTTGCTCTTTTTTTAAAGTTAATTTTTAAATTTTATTTTTTTAAATTGGGGGTTGACATATAGCATTATATTAATTTCAGGTGTACAACATAATGATTCAAATTTTTATATACTGCAAAATGATTACCACAGCAAGTCTAGTTAACATCCATCACCATACATAGTTACAAAACTTTTATTTCTCCTTGATGAGAACTTTTAAGACATACACTCCTTAACAACTTTCAAATATGCAATACAGTATCGTTAAATATAGTCAGTCACCATGCTGCATATTATATTCTCATGATGTGTTTATTTTATGAGTGGAAGTTTGTACCTTTTGACCACCTTCATCCATTTTGCCTATCCCCCACCCCCACCTCTGGCAACCACCAATCTTTTCTCTGTATCTTTGAGCTTGCTGTTTTTGGTTTTTAGATCCCACATATAAGTTAGATCATTTGGTATTTGTCTCTCTCTATTGGACTTATTTCACTTAGCGTAATGCCCTCAAGGTCCATCCATGTTGTCACAAATGGCAAGATTTCATCCTTTTTTACATCTGAATAATATTCCATTGTGTATATATACCACGTCTTCTTTATTCATTCATTCATCGATGGACACTTAGGTTGTTTCTATATCTTGGCTGTGGTAAATAATGCTGCAGTAAACATATGGGTACAGATATCTTTTTGAGTTAGTGGTTTTTTCCTTTGGATAAATATGCAGAAGTGGAATTGCTATGCCATGTGGTAATTCTATTTTTCATTTTTTGAGGAACCTCTGTACTGTTTTCAATAGTGGCTGCACCAAATTGCATTCCCACCAACAGTACACAGGGTTCCCTTTTCTCTGTATCCTCACCAACACTTGTTATTTCTTGTCTTTTTGATAATAGCCATTCTAGCAGGTATGAGTTAATAATCTCATTATGGTGTTGAGTTGCATTGCCTTCATGATTAGTGATGATGAGCACCTTTTCATGTATCTGTTGGCCAGCTGTATGTCTTCTTTGGAAAAATGTCTGAATGTTCCTCTGCCCGTTTTTTAATTGTTGCATTGTATGAGTTCTTCATATATTTTGGATATTAACCCCTTATCAGGTAGATGATTTGGAGATATTTTCTTTCATTCTGTAGATTACGTTTCCATTTTGTTGATGATTTCCTTTGCTGTCAACTGCTGCATTCTTGTTTCTCAATTCTCTACTTGCTTGCAGCTGCCTACTCTCATTTCAGACTTGCTCATATCTGCATTCTGGATTGTGAAACCATCAACTTTGCTCTAACTATCCCTACCCTCCTACTACTTCTCCAATTCTGATATGTGAGGAAAAAAAACCAAAGCCTTTGAAAATTCCAACTTTAGATTAACTATACACTAATGATCAAATTATTGTGCAGTTTTACTTGAAGCATGAAAAATTAGCTACCTTTGGTAGCTAGGACTAGAAGATTCTATTCTACTATTATATCTGAGAACTTCGGTAAACTACTCAATATAATTTATCATTGGAAGTTAAATTCTGATTTAGAAGAGACAGTCACTTCTCTTATAATTCTGGATAGGATAAACATGGTCTTCTTGGAGAGTTAATTTTACTTGATAAAAACCTTTTTTGGATTTTTATTCTTTTGAAAGGTTTTATTCTGATGTGGATGAATGTCTTTAATACACTGTTGAGTAAAGAAAGTAAATTTCTTGGGGCTTCCCTGGTGGCGCAGTGGTTGAGAGTCTGCCTGCCAGTGCGGGGGACATGGGTTTGTGCCCCGGTCCGGGAAGATCCCACATGCCGCGGAGCGGCTGGGCCCATGAGCCATGGCCTCCGAGCCTGCGTGTCCGGAGCCTGTGCTCTGCAATGGGAGAGGCCACAACAGTGAGAGGCCCGCGTACTGCCAAAAAAAAAGAAAGTAAATTTCTGATCAATGTTACAGAACGGTTCAATTTATATATGGTTTTTTTCTGTGCACATACAAAAATATGTATATATAAAGGTATCTGTATATTTATTTGTCTATTGATACATACTATACTGATAAGTGTGTTTCTAGGGAACAGGGATGGAAGACTTTTATTTTTCCTTTATATAATCTTGTTATATTTAAATTTTTACAAGTATATATTATCCTGTCAATAAAAAGAAAAAAAGAAAGCACAAAAGTCACTAAAATTTTGTTGCTGATGTAAAAGTAAAATCTGTGAATTCTTTTTGTGTGTCAGTAAATCTCATTTTATGAAAATTTAGAAAGAAGAACATTTCCATGCATAGTGAGTTATTGGGAAGCTTACTTTGCGTGTATTTTGGGAATGTGGAGTTAGTTGTACCGCCTGCCGGAAGGCATGGTGGTTACTGTAGCAGGGAGCAGTAATGCTGACACGTCCTGAGAGGGCTGGTTGTGTTGATCTGCAAGACTCCCCTGAACATGTGCAAAACCAGGACAGCCAGTTCTTTTGAAAAGCAAGTGCGTCGTCTTTCTAAGCAGTGTTTTTTATTTGTTTGTTGTTTATGTTTTTTGGCTCCTCAAATTGGTTCAATTTCCTGCCACGATTGTGCTCTTTCACATATTTAGTTCTGTTAAATTCTATCTTTCTCTACAGTGATTTTTTTTCAGTTACCCCCAACTAGCAGAAATTATGGTTTTAAAAATAATTATTCATGTCAGCATTTATGTTCCTTAAAAATAGTGTATTTAAAATTGTATTTCCTTAAGGAATATGGATTGGTGGTTAAAATAGTGATAGCAATAACAATAATAGAATAGCTAACATTTACTGAGAGCTTACTATTTGCCAAATACTGTTCTAAGTGCTATACATGTATGAACTCATTTCATCCTCCAGACAATCCTGTTAGGGAAATGATTCACATTTTATAGACGTAGAACCTGAAGCATGGAGAAGTTAAGTAAGTTGCCCTACCATACCTAGCTTGAAACTAATGAAAATATGTTAAATAGAAATTCTGACCAACCTAAAATCATTAAGGGCAGTGACAGAGATTGCCTTGTGCTCCCCACAATGGCCTTCACTGTGACCATGATTATGATAGATAGCAACACTCCCACTTCACTAGGGAATCTGCTAAAGGAGAAAAGCCAGCCTACAAAGTACGTATTTAAGATACAAGTTTGCAATTTCAGAAAAAAAGATCGGGTTAGAAGCAATACAATGAAGTCACTACCACAGACAAACAAACAAACAAACAAAAAATGCTTTAAACTCCCTCCAAGGTCATTGTCAGAATATCTTTGGAGGGTAAAGTTCATTTAATAGGGAAAATTTGGAGAAGCCCAATCGAACAGATGGATGACAGAGTGCAAGAAAAGGCAGCCAGGCTGAAAATGACAAATTTTACTTTGCTGGAAAGAGTATTTGGATGAGAAACTGAAATTAACCACATTCTTTATCTTATTATTGTATTATGGCATGAATTTAATAATTTGGCCAAATTTTTTGTTTTTTTCTTTACTATATTTATTATGTTGATATCTGGTAAGACATTTAAATTATTCTATTTCTAGGTGGTAAAATAACTGGTAAAGAAATTTCCTACACTTACAAGAGTCTCATTAAGAAGCAGGTTTTGTGCTGAAAAAAAAAATATATACACAGTGAGAAAATCTTTCAGAGGCTAAATTTCGGGGGAAATATCCAGCATCAGGATCTATCTTGGATTGACTGTTTGCATAATGCACAAGGCTACACTCATTATCTGTTCTTACAGCACATAACAATGATGTGATTAGAGTTTCTGGAACGGTAACTAATTATGTTAGCTGCTATTTCACATTATATCCTATATTAGGAAGATTATTTTGGCAAGAGATTCATAGTTTCTCAAGTTCAAATTGTTTTAATTTTGATATATTTATTTGGGGGAAGGTAAATTGTAACATTAAAACATTATAAATGTTTTATGGAGAGCATGTGGTATGTTGTCAAAAATGTTTATTTAAAACTTATAGATTGGCCTTGTTCTCATTTATCATAATCACTCGAAAGATAAAAAATAATTAAGAGCTGACATGTTTGCTTTTAGATATTAGTTGCTGTTAAAGTTACTCTTGGGAGTAATATTTCATCTTTGAATCAAACTGTAAATAACAGATGAGACAAATGGAGACTGTCTTTTAAGTGATAAGGTATCCTTATTCTATTCTTACAGTGTTTTTCCTATAATACATGTAAAGCAGTAACTGGAATGATTAATTACTTTTGATTTAGTGAATGAAGGCATGGCAATTAAGCAGAAAGGCCTCAGTATTTAATATTTATTATCCTTCTTCTTATGTGTTAATTCCCTAAATGAAAACTGAACCATCTGTAGTTGAATTTTCCTCCAATTTTTTCCTCCTTTTGTTCTGGTATTAGTGGGCCTACACTTTCAATATTAATACTAATTATGGATTATTATTAGATATAAACAATATCATACGGCATTTAAGAA
Source organism: Stenella coeruleoalba (assembly GCF_951394435.1). Classification (NCBI taxonomy): domain Eukaryota; kingdom Metazoa; phylum Chordata; class Mammalia; order Artiodactyla; family Delphinidae; genus Stenella; species Stenella coeruleoalba. Next base: position 73,285,050 of record NC_137151.1, on the reverse strand, counting down.
TACGTCTGATTTCTTTTTATAGATTTCCTTGTCTGTCCTACTCCATCAATGGTAGCTTGTAGTGTCAGCTGTAGTTTAATGTAAATATCTCCCTAGCTAGACTATAAATAATGTTCTTTGAGGAAAGGGATAATCCTTTGACTATTTTATATTCTCAGCATCTAACTCAACATTTGATTGTTTAAGATAGTTTTAGCAAAGTTACCTTTATAAAGATTCAAGGAATTTTTAAAATATTAAATTTGTGCGTATTCTACTAAGTTTGAGTCTCCAAATGTAGAGAAAATATTTTGAGACTGTTAAAAGCCAATGAATTAATTTTATCAGCATATCATTCTTCAGCAAGATACTTTGATTATTGCTGATTTTTCTTCTGAGATAAAATACTCTATTGATTTTAAGAAGAAGAAAACAATATGTAAAACATTTATGGCATGATATGGAAACATATTTTTCTGTATCTTCATGGGTCATTATTGTTCACCTAGATATCTTTTAAAATTTTTAAATTTACCTTCTAGGTACTTATTTTTCTTTAATACAATTATGAATGCGGGTGGGCTTGTTGCTCAGAGTGGTTTCAATTTTTTAATTGAAAAAAGAAGAGATAAATAAAAGAATAATAAAATGTGCTTTGATGTAAAATTTTTTAAAATGGAGAATTAAATGCATCATATTGGGTTAAATAAATACCAAGTATTAAATAATTTATAGCAGATATCTGACCAAAATATATGGAAGCAGGAGGACAGATCACACAGGAGGATAGAACACTGCTTCTCATTATGGAAACAGGTAAAACTTCATGTAGGATGTGACATTTCAAATGGGTCTAAGTGGAACAGAGAAGTTAGAGAGGCAGGACAGGGGAGAAGGGCTTTTCAGGAGGAAGCCAAGAAGAGAGAAGGTATCTGCATGCTTGGAGACTGTGTGGTAGGGAGTAGCAGAAGATGAGAACAGAGATGGAAGACAGAGATACAATGATGAAGGATCTAATATTTGTTTCCCAGGGTTGTTATAACAAATTACCCCAAACTTGGTGGTTTAAAGCAGTAGAAATTATTCTCTGACAGTGCTGAAAGCCGGAACTCCAAAATCAAGGTGTTGGGAAAGGTTTATTTATTTATTTATTTTTCTGGAGGCTCTGAGGGAGAATCCATCTCTCACGTCTCTTTTAGCTTGTGGTGGCTGCCAGCAATCCTTGATGTTCCTTGGCCTGTAGATGTATTACTTCAATCTCTGCTTCTGTCTTCACGTTGCCTTCTCTTCTATGTATCTCTGTTTTCTGTTCTGTATCTTATAAGGAAAACTGCCACTGGATTTAGGCCTAAGTTCAGGATGCTCTTATCGTGAGATCCTTAACTTAATTACATCTGCAAAGACCCTCTTTCTAAATAAGGTCACGTTCACAGGTTCTGGGAGGACATGTCTTTTGGAAGGCTGCCATTCAACCCACTACATGTCTTTGACAAGGACTTATGTCTATAAATAAAGAGTTTATTTAAAAATAAAGTTTATAAGTAAGGCTGGGCCATTATTACACTTGTTATGTGGAAGACAATACTGTTCAGTAGAGAACTGGACAGTTAATGAAGGCTTGAATTAAGGCACGTGGGTTTGGAGGAGAGAATCTGGTTTCAAAGAGAAATTTCTAAAGTAAAATATATAGAATTGAATGACCTAAGGTGTGGAGGAGTGAGAGTGATGTTGGAGATGATAAATTTGAGGTGTCTGTGAGATATTTAGGAGCAAATTTCTCGTAGCAATTGTAAATGTGGGTTGGGGATTCAGGGGAGAGCTTGTGTGGTTGACTGTCAAATTGGTGGCTCCCAGTGAACCACAGCTGTAAGGATTCACATCCTTGTCCTTCCTCTGCATTTAGCTTGGCTATATGATTGGCTTTGGCCAGTGGGATAGTAAGTATGATGCAAGCTTGGTAAGCTCTTGCACATTGGGCTTATCTTCTTGAAACACTCCCCCTTGGAACCCAGATGCCACACTGTAAGGAAGGACAGGTTGTCCTTCTGGAGAGAGAAGCCATATGAAGAAGAACTGGAGGATGAGACAGTGAGAAAACTGGAGGCTTCTGTGGCAAGAGCCCTCCTGGAGGAGAAATGAGTAACACCAGCACTGAGGTCCTGGATGTGTGTAAGAGGCCTTCTTGGAGGTTCCAGTGCATTCCAGCGGCCAGCTAAATGCAGCCATAGAAGCGATTCCTGCTAATACCAAGTGGCACAGAAGAACCACTGGTCAACCCACACAATTGTGATAAGCAAAAAACCAAACAAACAAAAAACACCCCTTAGTTTTAAGCAACTAAATTTTGAGGTGGTTTGTTATGCATGTGTTATGGACTAAATGTTTGTGTCCCTGCAAAATTCGTATGTTTAAGCCCTCACCTCCGATGTGATGGTACTTGGAAATGGGGCCTTTGGGCGGTAGTTTAGGTTAGGTGAGGTCTTGAGGGTGAGGCCCTGGTTTGAAGAGATTAGTGCCTTAATAAGAAGGGACACCAGAGAGCTTTCTCTCTCTCTCTGCCATGTGAGGACACAGGGAGAAGGCAGCCATCTGCAAACCAAGAAGAGAGCTCTCACTAGAACACAGCCATGCTAGTACCTGACCTGACCTCAGACTTTCGGCCTCCAGAACTGTGGGAAATAAATTTCTGTTGTTTAAGACACCTAGTCTATGGTATTTCATTATGGCAGCCCAGTTAAATAAGATAGCATCTGTTGGTAGAAAACGGAATCACCTTGGAACATGATATATGGATTGGGGAGTATAAAAACAGGAGATGCAGTCATGGGAATGGACCTTAAATGAGTAATTGCAACAATTAAGGAAGGCCACAGGAGGTAGAAAAACTAGTGAGATAAACTGAGAAATGATGGTTACTCATTGTTTTGAGAGAATGTAATTAAAATCCATTCAAGTAATACAGAATCAGGAAATGGTGCTGTTGAGAAAAAGTTTCACGAACAGAGCACTATCATAAAACTAGGATGAGGATTAAAATGGACATTATATTTGACAGTTGGGAGGCCATTGAATGACACTGGTGAATAAACACTGAATCTTAGGGCTGCAGATGATCTTAGAGCAGCACTCCCAAATAGAACTTTCTAAGATATACACAGTCCAGTATGGTAGCCATTAGCCACACATGGCTATTGGGCACTTGAAGTGTGAGTAGTTTCCCAAAGAACTGAATTTATAATTTTATTTAATTTTAATTAATTAACATTTAAATTTGGTTAGCCACATGTGGCTAGTGGATACCATATGGGATAGCACAGTATTGGGAGCACTAAATCTAAGGAAGCTGAGGTCCTTGTAAGTTAAATATGAGAGCTATATTTTGTTCAAAGATAATTTGGGGAGAAATAGCTAAAAATGGTAATAGTGAGGGGAGGGAAAAAAGACAATTGAAATGGAGTAAAAAAGAAAATTTAACATTAAAATATTTTAAACAAAAAGTATACCATTGTAATTTGTTGTACATGACTATTGCTAAGAGTATAAGAGCTATTGAGGGCAACCTGTTAATTTGATTAGTGATACTAGGAATTAAGTCAGTTATACTTTGTAACACAGCTATACTCGTCTAGGTAGCGTGTAAATGCGTGCTTCAGAATTTACATGCACAGTTTCTTCTTCTGCAGTTAAAGAAACAGACTTCAATCCCAAATGCCCAGCTGGACAGTGCTAATCTAATTTATCCCTCCTGGTGTATATTAATCCACACAGTTACTTTATATATTTACCATTCTCTTGTGAGTTACTATGGGTTACAAAATTTCACTGGATTAAGGTGAAATCACTACTGGGATAGGGAGTGACAATTTAAACAGGCACATGTAGAGATTCTGCACAAATAGAATGGGAAAAAACGGTGCTTACAAAATTTAAAAGCAGGTAAGGTACCTGTAGTGGTTAATTTTATGTGATAAATTGAGTAGGCCATAGAGTACCCAGATTAAACATTGTTTCTGGATGTGTCTGTGAGAATATTTCTGGATGAGACTAACATTTGAATTGGTGGACTCAGCTCTTCCCATTGTGGGTGGGCATCATCCAGTCCATTGAAGGCCTGAATAGAACAAAAGGTGGAGGAAGAAGGAATTCACCCTTTTTCCCCTGCCTAACTGCTTGAGCTGGGACACCTCATCTCATCTTCTCCTGCCCTCGGACTGGGATGTACATCATTTGCTCCTCTTGCTCTCAGGCCTTCAAACTCAGACTGAATTACGCTACTGGCTTTCCTGGATTTCCATCTTGCAGACAGCAGGTCATGGGACTTCTCATCCTCCATAATCATGTGAGCCAGTTCCTCCTAATAAACCTATCTCTGTCTCTATCTCTATCTCTGTCTCTATCTCTCTTTTCTCTCTCTGTATATAATCCTATTGGTTCTATGTCCTCTGGAGAACCCTGAGTAACACAGCACCTCAGGTTTTGGATTTGGTATAGACTATGACCAATTCTGATAATGAAATTTCTATAAAGGTAAACATCTCTGTGGAAGTTTTCATCTTTTTGGAATGGGAATAACCCATCTTCTGTTTGATCCTGTGGACTCCTATTTCCTAAAACAATACTATGCCAATTTTAATTAATATTGAAGTGAATGTTTCATTTTGAAAATTGGATCAGCGTATCTGACGATGTTTACTGGCCACATTAATGGAAGTCTGTTTCAGGAGATGGAATGATTATGAGACAGGCTTAGGCAACAGAATTTCTTTGGCTTCAAGAGGTTGGTATCGAGTTCTGGGATGTATGGGTAGGATGGAACCAGGAGCAGATCAGAGGTCGTTCTTGGCAGGTGACTTTGGAGGAGTTAGGTGTCTGCTCTGGATCTCAATTTACACATATGTGAAATGAAAGTGGAGTATTAGATTATCTCTAAGATTTCATCCAGTACTAAAATTTAATAGGTCTTCTTTGGAATAACAAAAGTTACCTTGCAAGTAACCCAGTGCTTTGCATGTTGCTCAATAATGGCAGTGATGAAGTAATGAATACTTGGATCATTATTCTTGAAAACTAGTTATTCTTGAAAACTACAAATAGGAGGGCCCCTTTATCTTCTCCTATGAGAGGCTACTTGGTCAATATTTACAACTTGGTGGAAAGGGGGAAGTGTAGATAGGGAGGGAGTCTGCAGAGTTTCTTACTTGAGCTGACTATCTTCACAATATTGTATCTTTTCAGGGTGAGTGCCATAGAGGGTTTTGTTGACTGCAAATGTAGTTGTAGGGTGTATTATAGACAGATTGGTGGAATTAGCAGGGAGCAGAAGAGGGCAGAATTACACAGAAAATTCTCTGGAGTTATATAGCATCCATTATTTCCTAAGGGGACTCCTTCAAGGTTCCATTTTGGGCCAATTATTTTCCATTTGCCCCTGAAGATCTTACACAAATCCCTTGTCCTATTCTACTCTCTGCCCAGGAGGGATGACATATGGATTCCATCAACAAGCTCCTGACCTCTAGCTTCTAGCTAGGTCTGGTCAGGATATGAGGGAGGGAGAAAAATGAAATCAAGGTATTTATTCCTGATATCCCACCCTTTGAGGTCAGCTTGAGCTGTCCATGTCCTTTGACATGTTGTTACTGCTTCTCTGAAGGCAATAGTCACTCACAAGTCTCTCTTCTTCTGGGTCCTGGTAACTGTTCCCTTCCTGCTCTCATCAGGTCTAGGGGTGGTGATTTCTCTGCTGCTGTGAGTCCCAAGTTCCTTCACTATCCCTGTGGTTTACCTGTGTAATTAGTTCCTTTTTAAATTAACCCTCTTAGAATTACTTTGAGTGTGCTCTGTTTCCTGCTGGAACCATGACTAATAGCTATACCATTCTACAAATGGAGAATGGAAATGAAATGGCAGCTGGTGCCAGATCGCCACACATCTTATCATGCAGCCCTCCATCACAGCCCTCTGGAGCATCTTAATTGTGCCCTCTGTCACCTTTTCATTTTCTTCCTCAACAGCTGGCTTCTTCAGTGGCCTCATGGACCAAGCAGGGAATAAGGCTATAGCCAATTCAAAACCAAGCCGCAAATGCTCAATTCCTTCTCCTACCCTTCCCAGTATTCTACTCCAGCTCTTCTTGGCACTGTAGACTATGAGATTCTCAATCAAAGGCAGAGATTTTGTCTTGGTCTTATTTTTGTTCCTAGAGCCTGGAACATAATACATGTGAAACATCTGCTTATGTAATGAATACATGGAAGATGGAATTAAGGAAATGTCTATTTATTAAGCCCTGTTTCCAGGCAGCCCAGGGGTGCTCTGCTTCTCTCCCTTCCTTGAGGATGCTCATTGCTTTTCTTGCCTCCTTGCACAGCAGTGCTGCTCTGTTCTGACCAGTCATGTGCTTTTGTAAATGGCTTTTGTTTTTTTTTCTATAACAGCTTTAATGAGATATAATTCACATGCCATACAATTCACCCATTTAATATGTACAATTCAGTGTTTTTAGTATATTCACAGAATTGTGCAACCATCACCACATTCAATTTTAGAACATTTAATTACCCCCCCCAGGCCTTATACCCATTAGTGGTTACCCCTCCCCCACCAAACTTTCGTACATCTCCTCTTGCCCTCATCTTCTGGCAACCACTAATCTATGGATTTGCCTATGCTGGACATTTCATATAAATGAAATTGTACAGTATGTGGTCTTTTGTGAGTGGCTTCTTTCACTTTGCACACTGATTTCAAGCTTCATTCAAGTTGTAGCATGTATTAGTACTTCATTCATTTTTGTTACATCTAAATTTATTCTACTATATGGATACACCACATTTTATTTATCCATTCATCAACTGGTGGGCAGTAGAATTGTTTCCTCTGAATTCTGGTAGGTGTTTGACAACTAGCAATCTGGGAAAAAAAGTCCTTCTTCATAGCATTTGTTGATTTCCTTGGTGTAAATACCCCCATCATGGCTGATTGCAAGCTACATGATGTCACTGAACATGGAGTTGGAAAGAGATGCTAAAACAGGCTCTTGTGAGCCCCTATAAGCCAGCTCCAGCATACCGCTCTGACCATCTTTACTGATGGGTCACCCAAGTTACCAGAGATGTGGCCACACACTATTACTTTAGGATAATAATAATGATAATAAAAGTAATACAACAGGGAACATTTATTGAGCACTTTATGTGTACCAGGCACTGTGCTAAGCTGTTTTTTCTCATTTAATTCTTGATCACAACTCATCTCCTTAGCAGCCTGCAGCTCCAAACTACCAATATTCTGTGCTTGGTTCAGTGTCTCCTAGCTGGTCCCCTTACTGTTTCTTAAGTACTCCAAACACATTACATCTCACAACTTCAGCACATTTCCTCTAACTGTTACACTCTTTTCCACGGATATTAACATAGCTCATTCCCTCATTTCTACCAGATCTCCGCTCAGGTATTCCCTCCTCAGAAAGGCCTTTCTACCACCTCATCACTTTATTTAATACTTCGCCAAGTTTTGTTTTTCTTCATAGCACTTATCACTGGCATTCTCTTATTCTGTATACAGTTGACCCTTGAACAAAGTAGGAGTTAGGGGTGCCGACCCCTGCAAAGTTGAAAATCCGCCTATAACTTATAGTTGGCTCTCTGTATCAGTGGTTCTGCATTCATGGATTCAACCAACCCCGGATCATGTCGTACTGTAGTATTTGCTGCTGAAAAATATCCATGTATTAGGGGACCTGCAGTTCAAACCCCTGTTGTTCAAGGGTCAGCTGTATTTACTTTATTTGTTTACTGGCTGTCTCCCCACCACACTGTAAGCTCCGTGAAGGCAGAATCTTTTGTTCACAGTTGCATTGCCAGTGCCAAGACCATGCCCTTAATCACACTACTAAGCTGGGAAATTTGGAATTTTCAAACAAGTGCCTCTCTTCTCCCTCTCTGCTCCTCCTGCTGCTGTCAAAGGAATGTTTAGAGAACATTATGCCCCAGTCCCTGCATCTCTGTTACTGGCCCGAATCCCAGTAGAGCTAGGGCTCAACTGACACAGGTGGGAGACAATCCAGTGATGTGGCCGAGCGTGCACCTCACTCTGGGGCCAGTCTCAGTGGACCCACATCCCAGCTCTGGCAGCAGCTCACTGTGTGCGCTGGGTAGGTTACTCAGAGTTTCCTGTCTTTAAAACAGGATAATAAGAGTCCCTACCTCATAAATCTGTTGTGAGGATTAAATTAACATGTTAATTTAAAGTGATCAACACATAGCAAGTGTTCAATACACCTTGGTGAGGACATCGTCTGGAGTAAGCTTTACTTACTGCATAAGTCACCTGTGTGTCCTGCCACATGGAAGCCCCATAAAACTCGCTACCTGCCTCCTCTGCAGCTTTTCTATTACCCTCGTCACTGGCATTCTTTTCTTTTTTTTTTTGTAAATGCAGTTTATTTATTTAAATTAATCAATTATTGTTTATTTTTGGCTGCACTGGGTCTTTGTTGCCGTGCGTGGGCTTTCTCTAGTTGCGGTGAGCGGGGGCTACTCTTCGTTGCGGTATGCGGGCTTCTCATTGTGGTGTCTTTTGTTGCGGAGCACGGGCTCTAGGCACGCGGGCTTCAGTAGTTGTGGCACACAGGCTCAGTAGTTGTGGCTCACGGGCTCTAGAGTGCAGCCTCAGTAGTTGTGGCACATGGACTTAGTTGCTCTGCGGCATGTGGGATCTTCCCCAACCGAACCTGTGTCCCCTTCATTGGCAGGTGGATTCTTAACCACTGCACCACCAGGGAAGTCCCGTCACTGGCGTTCTGTAAGAGCACTTCTAGATTGTCCTGCTGTCCCAGGGAACTGGATGGTTCTCCATCTGCTTTTGTTTCTCACAAAAGAGGAGACCCTTGGGCTTCAAGAAAGTGTGATCAGCCTGCTTCTCTTTCCTGGCAAATCACCTAAGCTTAGCCACTAAGTTGGAAAAGGCCTAAGGGAAACCTGGTTATTCTTAGCCTAACTAGCTGAGACTTGCCAGGTCTGGAGCATCCCTAGGGCTTGGGAAAGAAAAGCTCCCACAGAGGAGAATCTTTACCCACAGCCCTAAGATATTGAAAGTAAAGGAAGCCAGACTGAGTGAAGAAAGAAAGAGATGGCAAGTCATTCATGAAAAGAAGAGTAACCACCCCGTATGCAGGACTGGCTTGGAAGGAAGCCCTGAGGCCCTCAAGTCCACTTTACTATGTGCTCCTGCTAGGCAGGGTCCCTAATCCAAGGACCTGTGTTTTACACCCTCATTCCATGTACCACCCTCCCGTCCCCAACTCCAGGACCATGAATTTGGTTCAAGTCATGAATTGCTCAGATGGGGAACTTCATTTAGTAATTTTCATAAATCTAGTTCTGTTACTATTTACTGAACGCCCACAAGGAGCTGGGCAGTATTAGTAGGCAGTCCCAGGAATCCTAGGAGCCAAGAATCCACAGTCACATCCCAGAAAAATAATACCCCTGTCTCTCAGCATCATTATTTCCTCCGAGTCAGCTTCTGGGTCTGATCCATGCACAACACAAACACTTCCTAGTACCTGGGCTCCCGCGGGGCCTCTGTGAAACGCTGGAGGATTAAGGGGCGGGGAATAGGGAGGGCTGGGGAGGTAAGGAAGGAAGGAGGGGGAAGCAGTAAAGTGCGTCTCCCCCTCTAATCGTGTTCCGATCAGGAGTCGGCCTTGTTCCCAGGCGCCGATTCCCGCCGGCAGTCCAGAGACTCTTCCAGGAACCGCCTGGCATCCTGGCCGCGGACTTCGGCTGGTCTGGCGCTCGCGTCTCCCTCCTCCCACCTCTCTCCTCCTCTCTCCGGGATCCGTGCCTCACTCAGGGGCGTGTCCTGCCCTACCTCCCTTTCACAGTGGTCCACTCATCCTGTTACAGCGACAGCGGTAGCGGCGGCGGCGGCAGCCAGAGCAAGAGCAGCGGTAGCTCGGGGTTTTTAGAACGAGCGGCAGCAGCTCTGTGGGGGCACCTGTGCGGCGCAGAAGTAGAAGGACCGGGGGTGGGGTTCGTGCCAGCCGCTGAGCCCGAACGGAGGGGCGCTTCCCAGCCCCTTAGGATTCCACTGCTCCGCAGAATCTCGGCCCGGAGCTGGGAATACCGGTGGGGTGTCATGTGCAGGGCCGGCTAGACGGCTGGGGCAGGGAAACATTTGGTCCAAGTGTAGAGAGGCAGAGAAAGCTGTGTCTGGGACCATGACAGCCTCCCGCCTGGACTTTGGGGAGGTGGAAACTTTCCTGGACAGGCACCCAGAGTTGCTTGAAGATTACTTGATGCGGAAGGGAAAGCAGGAGATGGTGGAGAAGTGGCTGCAGAGACACAGTCAAAGTCAGGGGGCTTTAGTGGCTGGCACAAGCGGCGTGGCTCACGGCGGTGGCAGAGGTAGTAGCAGCAGCGTTGGTGATGGCACCGGACCAAATGTCTCTGCTAGCAGCCAGCACACTCCGGGTGGTGGGGACTCAGGGGGGGTTCCCCTGAATCCCAGCTGGGCCAGTGGCAGCCGCAGCGATGGGAGCCTGCAGCGGAGAGCTTCTCAGAAAGAGCTAAGGAAGAGTTTTGCCCGCTCCAAGGCCATCCACGTGAATAGGACCTACGATGAACAAGTGACCTCCCGGGCCCAGGAGCCCCTGAGCAGTGTGCGGCGGAGGGCACTTCTCCGGAAGGCCAGCTCCCTGCCCCCCACCACTGCTCACATTCTCAGTGCACTGCTGGAATCGCGGGTGAATGTGCCTCAGTACCCCCCTACCGCCATGGACTACAAGTGCCACCTCAAAAAGCATAATGAGCGTCAGTTCTTCCTGGAACTGGTCAAGGATGTATCCAATGACCTTGACCTTACCAGTCTGAGCTACAAGATCCTCATCTTTGTCTGTCTCATGGTGGACGCTGACCGCTGCTCTCTCTTCCTGGTGGAAGGGGCAGCTGCTGGCAAGAAGAGCTTGGTCTCCAAATTCTTTGACGTGCACGCAGGAACCCCACTGCTGCCCTGCAGCTGCACAGAAAACTCAAATGAGGTGCAGGTCCCCTGGGGCAAAGGCATCATTGGCTATGTCGGGGAGCATGGAGAGACGGTCAACATTCCTGATGCCTACCAGGTAGGACTTTGCATTGTCCCCTTCCAGAGCCCCATTGGTCTGGGAACCAAACCTTCTGTTACCCTTTGGCATCCAGGAACACATTAATGTAGACTCTTTACAATATGAATTTTGCTATTTAAATTCCTTCTGAGTTTAGACTAGTTAGAATGTTACTATACTATCTTTGATCTAATGGTCTTTTCCTAACACACAGTGGCTTGTGGAATATTCATATATCACAGGGGCTACGTTTTGTACCCAATAATACCTCGTGTTTCTCTGTCAAGATACCTTGTCTGTAAGAATATCACAGAATGGTTTTAGAATGCATTTGTTAGGTGCTAGAAAAAGATGTCTACTCCAGAATTCCAGTGTTAGTCTGAAGAAAATGGGCATGTTGGTGTCTCTGATGTCATTTTGGGACCGTAATGCATTTCATTCTCATTCAAGATTGGGGAGAGATCATGAGTTCCAAGGTAAGGAAGACGAGGAAAAGAGGAGGAAAGTCAGGGGAAGAATGGGCCTCTGACCCATTTATGCCTTTTTAGCATCTATTTTAACTGTTTCTGTTGTTGAGCTGAGAGAGGCTGGACAAATTGAGGGGTTATTTAGGCTTGAATCCAGCATTATCTGCAGTCATCTTTTGACAGGACTGAGCAAGTAGGTTTTTAGTTTGTGAAACAAACAAAAAATGGATAATTTTCTAGCAATTCCAAAGGCAATGAGCAGGGTGAACATGCTAGTTTCAGGGGGAAAAGGAAACCCAACATGCTGTCGTCTGCCTTTAATTTTCATAGTGATTTGAACTTGCTATTAGATCCCGAATCTGAAAGCCAGTCTGTTCTAATTTCTTCAGTATCTATTCACTGAGCATAATGAAACTGGATGCCACTTTCTATGGGACTTCTTTCGTGTTCATAATAGTGGAAAGTTCTTATCCTTGGTCATGCAAGTTTTGTAGTCATTTGATGAGCTCTTCTTCCAGTTGTCTAATAAAGCTGCATGTTTCTCTAGAGTTTGTTGCTGTTGCTCAGAATAGCAAAAGTGGTGGGAAGGACACTAAAGGTAAAATTTTCTCTATTTCATCTGAAAGTTGGCAATATTATGTAGAAAATTGACGAGCTTGTACTGAAACCAAGTTCCATGTTTTTGTGAGATGTCTATCAATATAACGCTTTAATATTAAGGAATGCCTATCAAAATACCATTTTATTTACTTTTTTATTTATTAGATGCATTATTCACTATATCCTTCCTAAAGACTTTGATGGGTTTAGGACAAGCAAGCAGTGAGTGATCTTTAATAAGTGTCTATTTCTGTATAACCCTAGAAAGCCATGGGAAGAAATAAAAGCATTTAATAATTGATATGTTGAAGATTCTTTAAAAAGTTGAGCAATCACAAATTCTTCTCTTTCTCATTATTTCCACATCCTTATTGTGTACTTGGGCTAAAAAAAATCCCTTCCTAGTAGAATGGCTTGTTATAGCCCAGAATTGCACTCTTTTCTCTTTATTGCCCTTACTTTTCTTATTCTTCCCCAACTGATTTTCTCCATTTCTATAGCTTTTGTTTCTTATTCCCCTCTGTCAGCTCCTAACTTTTATTTAATACTGTTCATATACTGTCTTTTCTTCAAGAGCATAATTCTCAGCTTCCTCAGCAGTTAACTTGTCTTCCTGCTTCCTAGAATTGCGGCTAGAGGTGTTACCACAGGCATAGAAAATCAGGTTTTCAGCTGCTGATGTTTCTTCAGGGCCCTACTCTACTCTGAAGACAGAGGGTAAAGGAAAGTTGCCTTTTAATATTTGGGAGCTGACTTTGGGAATGGAGAGTTCTTCTTTTATCCCCCCAGGGTAGTAATGATGGCTGTAAAGACTAGGTTGTTGGGAGGACTGGCAAAAGGCAGGGAGGGGAAGTGTGTTATAGAGTTGAAGATCTTGGTTCAGTCTTTGTCTTCATTTTGATCTTCTTAGAAAGTTTCTCTTTCCTGTCTCCATTATCTTCTACCATATATGTCTGTATTTTTAACCTGGTGTGTTTTTCATTTTTACTTCACTACTTTTCTTCAATAAAATTACTTTTTTTTCTTTATTATGGTACACCAGTCACCATTACTGTGACCCTGGGAAAATTTCTTGATCTCTGAGTCTCAATTTACTCATATGCAAAATTGGAATAATAACACCTCTGTGGTCAAGATTATTGTTTTGAAAATAAAATGAGATATATTGCATTAAAGCCCCCAAAACAGTACCTGGCACACTTTAATTATTCAAGAAATGGTAACAGTTTATGATGACCATGGTGATATCTAGTTTGCTAGTATTCTTTTTCTTTCTCTTTGTCTAATTTTCCATTTTTTTCTCCTTATCTGGGGCTGAGATATGAACTCAGCACATCCTGACCAGCCTTATCTTTCCCTAAGCAATACTCCACCCTTAAGTTAAATATTTTAGAACCAACTTTACATTCAAGGAATATAGAAATAGCTACTCTTCCACCTTCTGCTTAAGATTCCTCTAAATGTGATTGATAATACTTGACCATATACTATCCTATCAAAAGTTCTACATTTTGTTCCTTTTAGAACTCATGCAATATAAAACTTTTTATAGAGTTGTATTAATGTTGCATCCTTCCCAAGTTCTAGTGTTTTCCCTTCTCCTCTCCATTTCCTGCTGTTATAGATTTCTCTTAATGAAAATTGACAGCCTTCCAAATGCATGTTCTTTTATCACAATATTGTTGTAATTCTGAGAGTATACATAAACATCTTGAAGTTTCCATGTAAAAATGTAACCATCCTCCCTGATTCTTTATTAACTACTATATTTTTAAGGTGTTTCTTGCTCAGGATCAACTAGTGTGCTTTTTTTTCTTCAGGAGATGAACTTTGAAGAACTTATCACATGGAGTTTAAAAATTTAATTATTTGATAAATAAGATTGATGATCCTCTTAGAGGTTCAGAATATGGGTGAGAGAAAGGCATTGAAAACACTTACAAAATTATAATAAACATGGCATCCCGAAGTCAAGAGTAGACTAATGAACTACTAAAGTCGAATAAAAGTTTTGACAGCAAAAAAACCTTCACAGTTTATTTCATTATTTTTCATCACTTTCCTCAATTAGTCCTAAAAATCAGACTTGAAATTAGGAGACAAATAAAGAATTGCAAGTGAAAAAAAATTTATTCTACGTATCCAGTATCATAGTGACTGCAATCTACCTTTTTTCCCTGTTATAAGTTATTAAACAACCCACTTTAATATAGTAATGAAAAAATAGCCCTCAAGAGGTTGAAAATAAGAGCACTCAAGTAACAGGTGTTCTCTTTGAGGTTATTCTAAGCATTCAGAATACAGAACTTTAAACATTAATAAAAAGTGTGAGATGATATTTTTGTTAGCGTTGATAATGATGATACAGGTGTTTGATGGGCTTTTGGTTTGAAAAGCAGCCAGGATGTTTTGTTAGGTGAGCTGAGAGGAGGAAAGGGGATGACGCAGAAGGGTTATGTAGGTGTGCCAGGCTTTCAGAAAGCCTGATCTATTTGCACAACAGATTCATTTATTCATCATTTCCAACAAACATACACTATACATTGAGTGCCCATTATACCTAAGCCCCGGGTAGGGGCCCTATGGGTGTACAAAACTAAGAGGACATGCTTCTTGCCTTCTAGGTACTTCCAAGTTCTTCCAAGTACAAGATTTTGTACTGTTCACAAACAACTAATGTCAAGCTGTACTACTGATAAATTGATAAATAAATGACACAAACTAAGTGGCATTAGTCACAGAGGAAAATGGAGTCACATTGTGACTTGGATCATTATAGAAGACTTCATGGAGGAGGTGTCAGTCAAGCTGGGAAGAGAGTTAGGTTTCACTGTTGGAGATAGCTGTGGAGTAGGGGAAGGCATCCAGGTACAGCAAAATGGCTTTAGCAGAAACACAATAATGAGCAACCCAAAATATGTATAGGGGATAGTGAGTGGTTTAATTTGGCCAAAGTATTGCATATGCTATAGAATGGGTATGCAAAAATAGGATGGGGGCAAAAGAAGAAAGAACCTTGAGTACCTGACTAAAGAATTCGAGCTTCACTAACAGTAAGCCACAGGGAGCCCTTGAGAACCTTTTAGCATGGTCAGAGTGGGGTTTTGGGTAACCTGGTGGCAGTGGCTAAATGGATTGAACAAGGGGAGACTCAAAGCTGTGAAAATAATTAGGACTCTATTATGATGGACTGGTGGAGCCAGATGAACTACTGAACTAAAGCACGAACAGTAGGAATAGATAGCAGAGGACAGATGGGGTTGTCCTGCAGGTGTGAATTTGGGCAAGGAGGGAGGGAAGTCAGTGATGACTCAGAGATTCTACACCTGAGAAATATGGAGAAGGGTAAAGACATCGTTAAAAATAGTTCTTCCTATTTTGGATGAGTAGAGATTCTAAGTAGAGCCAGCTACATAATTTGTGGAGCTCAGTGAAAAATGATTAAGCAGGAGCCTGGCTGGAGGTGGAGAAGTCAATTTTCCCTTCCCAAGGGTCTGCTCCTCCAACCCACAGCAGATGTGTGACCCCCAAGTGATTTTAACCTCCATGCTGAGAAATTCTCAGTACCTGGATTGGGTGTGAGTGAGAGGCCCTTGCTGAGTTGCCTGCTGAATGTGCCATAGTGCTGCGAGCTCTGGGTGGGGATGACCACAGGCTTGCTCCTCTTCATGACGGCATGGGGCATGCGCCTGACCCTCCCCCCACTCCCACCCAGGCTGCAGCCAGGAGCAGAGGGCAATGGCAGATCAGTTGGGCCTCACTCTCAACAGTTTTGACCTGCTTGTGGCTCCTGGTCTTAGGAAAGGGCTGACAAGGGGGTAGGCTGGGTGGGGCCCAGGGTACCAGGGAGCAGGAATCCATGGCCAAGAACCAGTCCTGGGCAGGCAGTGGGAGGGGAGACTGAGTGTGAGCCAAGGCTCCAAGCTCTGGACTCATACACTATTGTTCTGTTGGACTTCATTTACAAAGCACAAGTTCAAAGATAAAATTATTGAGAATTTCACACAGCACAGCATTAAACCTCAAGCAGGGAGCGCCTGTGCGACTGCCCTGGTCACATGCCCAAGAAGCCGGCCCTGATTCTGAGTCATAGGGAGTCTTAGGTGGAAAAGTTCAATTTTATTCCAGCGTAGTATCTACTGCTTTCGCATGGCCTCAGCTCCATTCTAATTAAATTCCGTGCCATTTTCAATGGCTGGATAGTGCTTTTCTATTTCTGTGTTTTTCATCCTTTCTGCCAGGACTCCTCTTTCTCCATCTTTGTTCATTCAGATCTTGCTCTGCCTTCTCATGATATAAGAAAGGAGAGCTGATTGCTTCTCTTTGAAGAGAAGAGACGAAAAACCAAACAAAAAATTATACTGGGAGTTATATTTAAGAATGCATTGCACTGGGACTTCCCTGGTGGTGCAGTGGTTAAGAATCCACCTGCCAACGCAGGGGACACGGGTTTGATCCCTGGTCCGGGAGGATCCCACATGCCACAGAGCAACAAGACCCGTGAGCCACAACTGCTGGGCCTGTGCTCTGGAGGCCGTGAGCCACAACTACTGAGCCCATGTGCCTGGAGCCCGTGCCCACACACTGCAACGAAGACCCAATGCAGCCAAAATAAATAAATTTATATATAAAAAAGAATGCATTGTACTATACTGCTATTATATATAAAATATTAATGTAATGATATTTAATAACTTATTTTCACTGGACTTCATTTTTAATTTTATTTTAGAATGATTTCCATTGAAATAAATATATTTAAAAGTGTTTGGTCTCAGAAGGGATTAATTTCATGTATGTAGAAGATTCAGTGGTGAATATGCTTATTCCCTGATAAGCCAGCGATGACCGACATGGGTCTATAGTCCTGTGATTGAACTGCTGAGATTTGCTTAAAAGGCAGATGTTGCTTCCACTCCAACACTAGAATTACAAAGGAGTTTCATGAAATCTCATTTCAACTTTGCACATAGTGTTTTAAAAATTCCCTCAAGCCCACAACCATGTTCACTAGTCCAGAACCTGAATCGATTTTGTGTTTGAAGCAGGAAACATTTGCTGTTTCAGCCCCTCTTCCTGACAGACACATGATCATAAGAAACACAGTGACAAACTGCATTTGCTGCTTTGAACGTGAGGATAGATTATAGAAAAGTACAGTTCCTACAGAATCATGGGGAGGTAATTTAAGGTTAACTCAATTTTTTCCCAGCCCATAATCTAAATGTTTACTAATCTGACCAATTTATTTTGGTTCCTGAGGTTTGGGTCACCCATTTATTTACAAGGCTGGCTTAATTTGGAAGTTAGTGTTTCATGTTTCGTATAGTGTTGAAGAGTCATACGAAGCTTTCCTCTGAAATAGTTTTGAGTTGTTTTATGGAAAGTCAACAAGATCCTTGAGGTCCACTACTTGCTACTTTAGTCACTTATTTTTAGGGTAGTTTGCATTTAACCACCTTGTTTTGGAAAGTGGAATTTGAATCACAAAAACAGTTTAGTCATAAAAGAGTGGGTTGGATTTCTAATATTTTAGGAGAAACTTGGGTTTCCGATCATTCACAGGCATTCAGGCTAAATTTATTTGTTTATTTATTTATTTTTAGGATTAAAATAGTAAAGATGTTTTCCTGGCATAAAAAATGTGTATTTTCTATAATTCCAAGAGTTTCTTATTAATTGGTTGTTTCAGCGGCTGAACAGTGGTTTCACATATTAATGATAAATTCTGTTTTCTTTCCTAAAACATAGCTTTAGGCTGTTGCAAATTTAGTTCAAAAGATCTTTTTCACCTGAGTGAAAAAAATGAGGAACCTTTGAGATACCTCTTTAGGGTATCAAGTTTTAAAAAATGTAAACATGATAGAAGGGAAATGGAAGCTCCACTGTTGATTAACAATAACTCTATTTATGGAGCACTAACTACGAGCCTGGAATTAGCTCTTCAGCAAGCATTGCCTCTTTTAATCCTCTCAACAGTCCCCATAGGTAGCTTATTCCCACCCCCATTTTACAGAAGGAGAAACTAAGGCTTGGGAGGTTAAGTAATTTGCTCAAAGTCACTCAGCTGGTAAGTGAGGGAGCTGGGATTCAAGCTGAGGTCTTCGGATTGCAGAACCTTCATGCCCGGCCACTCTTGTTGTGACCTCTGCTGACCATTAACTATTGGGTGTACAAATCCTCTCATCCCTTAAAGCCCATCTTCATGAAACTCTTCGTGATCCTTGCCACATCCCACGTAAACTGGATATAATCTCTCCCTCTTTTGAACTTCTGTAATGCTTTAAATATACTCCTTTCTATTTTCTTAATATTATAAGTATTTGGGTATATAAATGACTACTTGACTATGAACTCAAGGTCATGACTTCTCATTTTTCACTGCACCATAGGGCTTAATGCAAGGTTTTCTATTCAATTGAGTAAAATTACCACTGATACCTCCTTATGTGGTCAGTTCAACCACCTCTAAGCAGAAATTTCAGCCTATTCAGCCAATATAGCTAATATTATTCAGCTAATATAGACAGTTAAACCAGGAAATTCATTTCATGAACACATCTTTTAATTATTTGGATGTTATTTTATAAATTTTTAAAAATAGAACTTATAAAGCCCGGATAACTGGTGAATTATCTGAACTGCTTTTCTGCATTAATTGATCTTTCTTTTAAAAATTTATTGATTTTATTTATTTATTTTTGGCTGCGTTGGGTCTTTGTTGCTGCACGCTGGCTTTCTCTTGTTGTGGTGAGCGGGGACTACTCTTTGTTGCGGTGCGCAGGCTTCTCATTGCGGTGGCTTCTCTTGTTGCGGAGCACGGGCTCTAGATGCGCAGGCTTCAGTAGTTGTAGCGCACGGGCTTAGTTGCTCCACGGCATGTGGGATCTTCCCGGACCAGGGCTCAAACCCGCGTACCCTGCATTGGCAGGTGGATTCTCAACCACTGTGCCACCAGGGAAGCCCTGCATTAATTGATCTTTATGTTAATTGCTGGACCCTCATCTCCTCATCCCTTCCATTGTTTTCCTGTTTGTTTTTTTCTTTTACTCCATTTCATGTGGAGACCATATTATAGAGAAAGTAGGCTGTTGCTGACCAAATGGTAACTAGCAACAGCCCACTGCCAGCTTCTTCTAGGCAAAAGTATTGGATGAAGCATGACTGTTCCAGCTAACTGAAATTTCTAGTTTTCTCATGACTACTTCATTCATACAGTATAACTTACTGAAGGTAAAACCCCTTCCAGCATTAGGCCTTGAAGATGTTAGGATTTTTTCTTTGAAAATATTTTCAGATATGGGAGATTATATTGACCAACCGTATACTTATTTATAATGGGGTTTTGAAGTCCTATTATTATATTGACCAACCTTTCAGGAACATTGAATTTTCAGGTTTATTGATTACATATCTTATGTTTCATATACGCCCAAAAAGTCTCATAAAAATTTTAACTTCTGAGATGGTTGCCTTTACATCCTACTCTTTCCAAGATGTACTTATTAGATATGCATTGAGCATGTCCAAGTGACAGCATCTCTATCCTTTCTGATCCGTATAGTAATCAAATTTGGCTGTTGGCTACACCTCCTCCTCAGCCCACCTCCCAGAAGAAATAATAAGGTATTTAAGGGTAAACAGTGTAGCTAGTCTTGCTATGTAGAAATTAACTGCCACTCCTAGATCTGAAGAGGAGAGTGCAACTACCAGAGCCTCTCTCTCAGAGGTTCTGAGAGAGAGTTACAGCAGTGGGAGAGCCAGAGCTGTGGCCCTGGGAGAGAGGAACTCAGACACTGGCAAACCATGACCTGGACGAGAGAGAGCCGGGGAAACATTACCCTCCTCACACCCTCTATCTCCTGCCAGCGCCACTCATTGGTTGAACCCAGCCTTGCTTGAGGCCAAGAGGGCAAAGGGAGCCCTGGTGCAGTAGGTCATAGGAGTCAGCCTTCTGGCACAGAACAGGGCAGTGAAAGGTGGCAAGTGCATCTGGAGAGACAAATGGGGACTATCCAGAGTCACCAGGGATATTAGTTTACTCATCAGGGATGTAAGTATAGGAAGCCCAAGTCGGGTAGTAATATCCTTCACTGAACACTAAATTTCATCAGTCTACAGAGCATAGTGATTGAAATCTATCGAAAACAAGTTCAGAAATGCTGTAGTGGTATTTGACTGTCTTATTCTGTCCAAATAGTTTTGTTTATTCCTGGCATCCTAATGCTCAGAAGAAACCCTATAGGAGGGCCAAAGACACCTACAGGGAAGAAACGACATTGGTCTAGTTTATGGAACCTCTTCCCTGCAATGTCTGATTAAGCCCATTTGTTTGAGAATTAAAATCTTAGATCACTAATCACTTTGTTAAACTGTAAAGGACATCAGAGTGTAAGAGAACATGTTCTAGACTTGGAAACAGGAATTTTGGACTCTATTCTCAATTCTGCCTTAGTTTTTTCAGCTATAACATAAGGATGATATGTTCAGACACATCTAGCCCATATGATATTTTGTAAGGATCTAATCATTTGATTCTAATGAGATAATTGGAAAGCATATTTAAAAGGGTAAAGTAAGAAATGTAAGACCGCTCTCTCATTTCGTCCCAGCTTACCCGTCCCCCTCCCCGTGTCCTCAGGTCCATTCTCTACGTCTGCATCTTTATTCCTGTCCTGCCCCTAGGTTTATCAGAACCTTTTTTTTTTTTTTTTTAGATTCCATTTATATGTGTTAGCATATGGTATTTGTTTTTCTCTTTTTGACTTACTTCATTCTGTATGACAGA
Organism: Stenella coeruleoalba; assembly: GCF_951394435.1. Lineage (NCBI taxonomy): Eukaryota > Metazoa > Chordata > Mammalia > Artiodactyla > Delphinidae > Stenella > Stenella coeruleoalba. Next base: position 73,264,109 of record NC_137151.1, on the reverse strand, counting down.
CTCTATGTCCATCTACCTCACTACAAATAACTCAATTTCATTTCTTATTATGGCTGAGTAATATTCCATTGTACATATGTGCCACATCTTTTTTATCCATTCATCTGTCAATGGACACTTAGGTTGCTTCCATGTCCTGGCTACTATAATAGTGCTGCAATGAACACTGTGATACATGACTCTTTTTGAATTATGCTTTTCTCAGGGTATATGCCCAGTAGTGGGATTGCTGGGTCATATCATAGTTCTGTTTTTAGAACTAATACTCTTCTCCAAAGTGGCTGTATCAATTTACATTCCCACCAACAGTGCAAGAGGGCTCCTTTTCTCCACACCCTATCGAGCATTTATATTTTGTAGATTTTTTGATGATGGCCATTCAGACTGCTGTGAGGTGATACCTCATTGTAGTTTAGATTTGAATTTCTCTAATGATTAGGGATGTTGAGCACCCTTTCATGTGTTTGTGTGCAATCTGTATATCATCTTTGGAGAAATGTCTGCTTAGGTCTTTGGCCCATTTTTAGATTGGGTTGTTTGTTTTTTTTTGATCTTGAGCTGCATGAACTGCTTGTAAATTTTGGAGATTAATCCTTTGTCAGTTGCTTCATTTGCAAATATTTTCTCCCATTCTGAGGGTTGTCTTTTTGTCTTGTTTATGGTTTCCTTTGCTGTGCAAAAGCTTTTAAGTTTCATTAGGTCCCATTTGTTTATTTTTGTTTTTATTTCCATTTCTCTAGGAGGTGGGTCAAAAAGGATGTTGCTGTGATTTAAGTCATCAAGTGTTCTGCCTGTGTTTTCCTCTAAGAGCTTTATAGTGTCTGACCTTACATTTAGGTCTTTAATCCATTTTTAGTTTATTCTTGTATATGATGTTAGGGAGTGTTCTAATTTCATTCTTTTACATGTAGCTCTCCAGTTTTCCCAGCACCACTTATTGAAGAGGCTGTCTTTTCTCCATTGTATATTCTTGTCTCCTTTATCAAAGATAAGGTGACCATACGTGCCTGGGTTTATCTCTGGGCTTTCTTTCCTGTTGCATTGATCTATATTTCTATTTTTGTGCCAGTACCATACTGTCTTGATTACTGTAGCTTTGTAGTATAGTCGGAAGTCAGGGAGCCTGATTGCTCCAGCTCCATGTTTCTTTCTCAAGATTGCTTTGGCTCTTAGGGGTCTTTTGGATTTCCATACAAACTGTGAAATTTTTTGTTCTACTTCTGTGAAAAATGCCATTGGTAGTTTGATAGGTATTGAATTGAATCTGTAGATTGCTTTGGGTATTAGAGTCATTTTCACAATGTTGATTTTTCCAATCCAAGAATATGGTATATCTCTCCATCTGTTTGCATCATCTTTAATTTCTTTCATTAGTGTCTTATAGTTTTCTGCATACAGGCCTTTTGTCTCCTTAGGTAGGTTTATTCCTAGGTATTTTATTTTTTTTTGTTGCAGTGGTAAATGGGAGTGTTTCCTTAATTTCTCTTTCAGATTTTTCATCTGTAGTGTATAGGAATGCAAGAGATTTCTGTGCATTAATTTTATATCCTTCTACTTTGCCAAATTCATTGATTAGCTCTAGTAGTTTTCTGGTAGCATCTTTAGGATTCTCTATGTATAGGATCATGTCATCTGCAAACAATGACAGTTTTATTACTTCTTTTTTTTCAATTTGGATTCCTTTTATTTCTTTTTCTTCTCTGATTGCTGTAGCTAAAACTTCCAAAACTATGTTGAATAATAGCAGTGAGAGTGGGCAACCATGTCTTGTTCCTGGTCTTAGAGGAAATGGTTTCAGTTTTTGACCATTGAGAACCATGTTGGCTGTGGGTTTGTCATATAGGGCCTTTATTGTGTTGAGGTAGGTTCCCTCTATGCCTACACTCTGGAGAGTTTTTATCATAAATAGGTGTTGAATTTTGTCAAAAGATTTTTCTGCATCTGCTGAGATGATCTTATGGTTTTTCTCCTTCAGTTTGTTAATATGGTGTATCCCATTGATTGATTTGCATATATTGAAGAATCCTTGCATTCCTGGGAAAAGCCCCACTTGATCATGGTGTATGATCTTTTAATGTGTTGGATTTTGTTTGCTAGCATTTTGTTGAGGATTTTTGCATCTATGTTCCTTGGTGATATTGGCCTGTAGTTTTCTTTTTTTGTGACATCTTTGTCTGGTTTTGGTGTCAGAGTGATGGTGGTCTCGTGGAATGAGTTTGGCAGTGTTCCTCCCTCTGCTATATTTTGGAAGAGTTTGAGAAGGATAGGTGTTAGCTCTTCTCTAAATGGAAACAACCAAGTTTATTCTTTAGAGATTGCCTCAAAATAATCAGGATCGGGCTTCCCTGGTGGCGCAGTGGTTGAGAGTCCGCCTGCCGATGCAGGGGACACGGGTTCGTGCCCCGGTTCGGGAGGATCCCACATGCCACGGAGCGGCTGGGCCCGTGAGCCATGGCCGCTGAGCCTGCGTGTCCGGAGCCTGTGCTCTGCAACGGGAGAGGCCACAACAGTGAAAGGCCCACGTACAGGGGGAAAAAAAAAAAAAAAAAAAAAAATCAGGATCAAGCATTCATGTATGTATCAATAGGAATATAACAATATTAATTGCTTCTTGTAGCAACCTTGCGAGGTTGTATAATTTAATGCAGAATTATATGGAAATAATTTAATGGAAAATGATATGAAAGATATGAAAATATAAAATGAAATAGATGTGCTTTCTCTCTAGCAAGTGAAGCCAAAATTTACTTCCAAGTCACCTCGTCTCTTTACGCGTGGCTGTTGATATGAGCTTCCTCCTTGGTTGCTACCTGTGCACCTACCACAGTATCTGGCATATAGGGCATATAGTAGGTTCTTTTTAAATTATATTTGAATGAAGAGAAGAGCCCTTATTACTGCCTTTGTTTCATCTCAAGAGTAACATACACTGATGGGACCATTATGTCAGTTTGAGTGTCTCAACAGTGGCACTATTGACATTTTAGGCTGGATAATTCTTCGTTGGGGGAAAGGGGGGCTGATCTGTGCATAGAAGGATGTTTAACAGCATCCTTGGCCTCTACTCACTAGATGCCTGCCAATCCTGACAATTAATAATGTCTCCAGACACTGTCAGTTGTCCTCTGTGGGCAGTTCCTCCCCTTTTTAGAAACCGCTGATGTAGAACAATTTGGCAATAATCATGTACTGCCTTAGGAATATTTACAACTTTTGATGTAGCAATTCCAGATCGCCCTAAGGAAATTTTTATGGGTATGTGCAAAGATTTGTCTATATGAATACTTACCACAGTCTTATTTATAATAGTGTAAACATATCAACCCAAACATCCAACTAGAGGGCTGGATAAATAGACTATGATACATATAAAATGGAATATTTAATCAGAGGAAATTGCTCACAAACTATTAAGTGAGCAAAGCATATTTAGAAAACAATAGCACCCCAGTTTTCTTAACAGTAACAACAAAAGCATGAGATAAGGGGTTGAGTTTACAATCAGACAGACTGGATTCAATTCCCAGTTCTACCACCTAAAAGTTATATCATATTTCACTTCTCCAGTTGTTAGTTTCTGCAATCCTAAAGTGGGAATATTGATTCCTATCTTAAAAGGTTGTTCTCAGAGTTAAATAAAATTATATATGAAAAGTTTAACATTCTGTTTGTTACCTTTTGAAGACTCAGTGAAAAGTAATTGCAATAGCGCCTGCGGAAAGGCTGTAAGGTGATAAGCCAAAACATTAATAGAGGTGATCTCAGAGTGGTGGGCTTACTTTTCTCTTCTCTTTTGTGTTTTCTATTTATTTTTCTGAAATTTCCACATATGTATTAATTAATAGAGTAACTGTAGTTGCTTTAATAGATACACCTCCTAAGCTCGGTGGCGCACAGTGGTAACACAACAGAAGCTTATTTCTCACTCTTCCTAAGCTCAGCAAAGTCTTCCTGATTGATGGGTAGCTCTCCTCCAAGAAGGGATTCTTTCCTTCCTAGGTCTTCACTCCTTCAAGATGGGGCTTCCAAGGTTGCCCTCAGCATCAACATCTTTTCAGCAGATGAGGGGAGAAAGAAATGGACAAATGAAGCAGGAGGACTTTGTGGGTCAGGTCTGGAAATGGCACATATCATTTTCTGCTCCCATTTCATTGATTTTCTAGACTCTAGAACTCAGGCAGGTAGCCATACCTAACTGCAGGAAGGCTGGAAAATGTGTAGCCTTGTCCCAAAGTGGCTCCCAGCCTCAGATCCCATCTAACTAATTCATGCAGCTCAAAGTGCAGGACCTTCCAGTGGGGAGCCGTCTCCTCTAGTGGATCCTCCTGGTTTTCACAGGCTGGGATTCATGTACATGATTAATTGCCTACAACAAGATTTGAGAGGGAAAATCAGCTGGGCTTTGGAAAAGGGGGAGAAGATTCTTGCTGTTTTATTTGACGTTGTTGAGAATGGATTCAAGAATAGGACTCTGCAGGCAGGAAGTTTGCTAAGGAGGTTGTTGCCTCTAAGCTCGAAGGTCTGAGGGTTAAAAGGTCAAGGAGTGGGGCCAAACCTACCTATGTAATTTGTGGGACCCAGAGAAAAATCAAAATTGGGGTCTTGGCAGAGATCAGGGAAGTCAGTCTCCCCAGGCCAGCCACCAGATTGCAGTCTCTGTGCCAGAACATGCTCTCTGTCCCTGGATCATGGTTGGGTGAGAGGCCACGGCAGAGTTGCTTACTGAGCGTACCGAGATGCTGTCAGCCTGGTGGGGACAGCCAGCATGTTGTTTCACCCTGAGACATTTCAGGGCTCTTGACCTTCCCAGTATCCATGCCCGTGACCTCACTGGGAATGGAGAGCAACATCAGAATGTGGGCACCCGCCCCCATCACATCACCCGTCAACCAGACCCTGTTGCAGCCCTGGATAGAGGAAGTAGAGGTCATGGGGCTGGGGCAGGGAGTGGGAGGCTGAGAAACCATCAGGTAGCTGGATGGTGTGTGAGCCCCTGGAGCATGTTCCATCTGACTTAACCTACAAAACAAATTCAACTTAAACTTCAAGTGGCGGGACAGGAAGGGGGGCTTCTCAGCATGGGGTACTGTGACTACACTGGATGCTCATCCATAAAGCCATTTTGGGGTGGCACCTATACTTTGACTTTAAGAATAAACAATGAGGATGGCAAACTCCCCATGAAAGTTTTTTTCCCACCTACTTCAGTAGCACTTTGCCCATATGACGCTTGCTATTTATTCAATTTTTGGTAATTTCAATTTTGGCTCACCTGTCTTTCTCTCCATTAAGCTGTGAGCTCCTTGAGGGCAGATGCTATGACTTTCTTAGCTTTGTAGCACCCCGTGTGTGGCCCAATGCCTAGCTCGTAGTAGTTGGGTACTCAACAGATACTTGTTGCGTAAATAAATGAGAAAAAGGAATGTAATTGAGAATTTGGTCACAAGGGCAAGTGGCCTAGGTACTAGTACCAGGTTACAGGTCAGATTAAGACCAGGGGTTTAGCTAATGATGCTGAACTAGGCTACTTATAGGCCAAGGGTCCTTTCATTGTCCTAAGCAGAGGGAAGGATTGGGTTCCCAGGTCAAGTGTCAGGTACAGGGCTCTAGTGGTCCAGGCTCTGAAAGTTAGAGAGATGAAGGCACAAGGAGCCAAGCATTTCATCTATTATCAGTAAAAAAGAGGAATTAGCAGAGTTGGGAGGATAAGTGAAAGAGAAAAAGGATACCAACTATGACAGCAGTCCCAGGGCTTTGAGAAAATAGTGATTATGTAGTTAATAATGGCAGCGTTGGAACAAAGAGGATATTGTCTACTTTTCATATGTTTATTTAAATGGCAGTAGTGATGTCTTTTAGGCAAGGCAGGTGATTCGCTAGGGAGAGTATAAAAGGTCAGACTGGGAGCTCTCTGATTTCTGGAGTGGTAATTTAAACGAAATTCATGCATGTAGAGAGCCCAGCACCAAGCCTTTGATGAAAGCAATGCACTACCACTACCACCATTTCCATTTCTCCCCCAAGAACCAGAAGTATTAATATTTATGTTTCTCTAGTCTGTACTTGTTTCCAGGAAGCATCCTCCAAGATTGTCAGATTCTTTTTTGGACTCTAGATATTTTAATTTGCATTATCTATCATTACCTTAGAAAAGATTCAGTCCTTTGAGAAGTATGTAATTCTTCAAAAGTCATCTGTGACCAATTGTGTTAAACTGTTAAATGACATTCCCACAGACAGTTATCACAATTGTTACCACTTCAAAGTTCAATGGAATGATACTGTCAACAAGTGCATTTACCTAACATAGTTCAGAATCTTCTGAACCACTGGCTTGCCCCAGCCTCTTTCCTTTTCCTCTGTCTTCCTCTTTTTTCCTTTCCTCTCTCATTTCTTTGTCTTATGCTTTCCATTTCCTCTTTTCTGACATTCCGCACCTGTCTTCCTTTTTTGTAACTGCTTCCCTTTGTGCCTCCCAAATTTCCCTCTCTTTTCCCCCTCCCTTTCCTATTCTCCCCCAGCCATCCTTCGAATTGGCTATCTCTCTTTTTCCTTATTCTTTCTTCTCTTTTCCATGTCTTCTTCTTGCCTTCTGTGATATTACTGACTTGAACATAAAGCAGATATAACATGAAAATAAGTTTTAGTTATAATTTCCAAATCAAAGTTTAAAATCTCGTAGACCTACCTCAGAAAACAATTGAGTTTCTTTTTTACGTCCATGTGGCCCGTGATTAGTATCTCTCTTTTAAATTTTAAAATTGGGTACATGGAATATTTGTCTTTCTTTTAAAACACACAAATTTTAATTACATTTCAAACTGTTAACCCATGTGGCCCATGGTTGTAATTTAGTTCCTATAGGTGAATGCCTTGCAATGTGAAAAAGACCTTGCCCCTGAAGTATTGTACATTCTAAGTAGAACAAGTGACAGGGAAATTGGTATTTAAACACTTGGTATACAATATCCAGGCTTTTATTAAAGTGAGAACAATGCTAAATATTATTTCTTTGGTATTTCTCTTAGCCTAGTATCCACCAGGAATTCTTAGCAACAGTGACACAGAAGTTACCATGCCAGCAGTTCTCAGGCTGATTGATTATTTGAGGTTTTGCCTCTGTTAACCTAAAGTTCCTGCTGGTGAATGTCCTCTTCAGGGTATTTTTTTTTCTTTTGTTCCTTTTCCTTTTGTAGGCAGAAAAGAAATATTTTCCATCTTCCTGAATCCACTAGGAAGCATGTGGGATTTAATCACCTCTTATTATATTGCTTCTCCCCCAATGTACTAACACTCTGAAACTTGCTTAATCATTTGTAAAATTTAGCCACAGGACTTGCTGCTGCCCTTCTGTGACAATCCATCACAGGGAAGGTCCACCAAACTTTATAAGCTGTGTGACTCTGTTTCCTAGAGTTGATGTTTTCTCTTGACTGAAAACCACATTGAACCTTAACATCTGTATCTTGCTTCCTCCTTTCTAGCAGAACGTAATACCTGGCTTGTGTGTGGAAGTGTTCTTTTTTAAATTGTCATTCCAGCTTTATGAAAGATAATTTTTTTCCCATCCTTGATAAAGGAAGCCATTCATTAGAATGTGTTTCCAATTCTCAAATTCTGTATAAATGTACAAAGCTAAAGAATAGGGCAGTTTTTCAATATTTGAAATAGGAAAATTTGACTAAATGAGCATTAGACTACTTTTTTTTCCTTTCTTTTCCTCCATGCCTGTCACCTTTGATAAACCACTGTTTGCCTAAGGAGACATATATAATAAGATATCTATAATAATTATTATTACAAGAGAAATATTAATTTGTCCATTGTTTGGTGTTCTCTTTGCAGAAATTCCATCTTTAAGTTCCTTAGTCAGTGCATTTGGAACTAAAAGTAATGTTTCCTATATTTGAATATTAATTTGAGCCTGGTATTTTTTCAGGATTATCTCATGTGATCTTCATAATAATCTGATGAGAAGGGGGGGAGTGCATGTTATCTTCTCCCTTTTTTAGATTAGGAAACAAGCACTGAGGCCTTTTCCCGAGACCACATGGCCATAAGTGTTAGACTTAGGATTCTCTATTCCTCTATCACTGTTTCTTCTACTCTTGGCTTTGAGAAGACCCAGTAAACAACATCTCTCTTTCCTACCCTGATCTGACGTAGATGAGAAATAAGACAAAAGAGGAAATGGGACATCAAAATATCACATTTACAATTTACTAAGCAGATGCTGGAGTATGAGCTTATAATACCTCCAAAATTAAATAGCCCTACACTCCCAGATATAGAAAAAGCTGGATGCCTACAGTCCTCCCCACAAGAGAGGCCCATCCCTTTGAAACGTACAGCATTGAGGAACAGAGCAGAGGCATGCTTCCTGTGGGCAGAAGATTAAGAGGAAGAAGGGGTTGGCAATGCATGCCCAATTAGTCTCCCTAGTACCCTAATAAGGTAACTCACCCTACCTCCTTGGGGAGGAGGAAGGAGACGGTACAAAGGCTGGCGAGCTTAAGGGAGATCTCTCCTCATGAAATCCAAAGAAGGAGGAAAGAGTTGTTCCTCCTCTCACATATGCCATGCCATCTCTCAAATAGATTGTCATATCTGAAACACTGAGAGCACTCTGTCCTTCACCACCTTGACCTGCAACATTCTCCTGTCCCTATCTTATCTTCCTTATCCTCAGTTACCCAAGCCAGAAACCTAGCTGTCATCTTTGATTCCTTCCTTTATTCACCTACCATACTCAATCTATCAGAAAGTCCTTTTGATTCAGTCTTTAAAACAGATCTCAAGTCCATCCATTTTTCTCCATCTCTCCTGCCACAACTCCACTCCAAGTCCCCATTTTCTTTCTCCTAGATGATTGAATCTGCCTCATAATGGGTCTAATTCCACTCTTAGCCATTTCCCACAGAGAATGTTTATGAGGCAACAAGGAGCCCAAGCAATGGATAGGAAAGTGGGACCAGATTTTTCGAGAGACGTGTTATCCTAGTTACCTTCACTTTGAAGGCAAAGAACCATAGAATACCTATGAGCAGGAGAGGGACACAGATCTGGGCTGCCCTGCACTCATCACCCTTGGGAACTTGGGCAGATGCCCTGCTCTCTGTGCACCTCAGAACCTTCATATGTAACATGAGAGAGCTGGGAAAATGATTTCTGAGAGTCTTCAAGCTCTAAAATTTAATCTTAATTACGGAATCGAAGAGCAGAAACCTAACAAAACAATACTGGGTATGAGTTGTAAAATTAACAGTTTTGTAATAAGGCATGCTTAGTTTTGAATAAGACTCATGTCTGAGCCACTTGTAGTGTTACCAGTGGCTGCTCCAGAATGTTACAGGAGGGGCTCAGGACTGCCACCTGGCTGGCAATATAGTCTAGGGGACTTGTAATAAAGCTCTATTTGTATAGCTACACCTTATCTTTACATATCTTTGGGAAGGCTGGAGATAAGCCATTCCTTGGTATTGTCACTGGGTGATATCTTTAGGAAAGAAATGATTTGGGTTCAGGATTGCATTCTGGGTCTTCCCATTAACTGCAATAGAGGAGATAGCCAACTATTATGTAATAGGATCTGAGTCTCTTCATCTCCAAATCAGAAATCAAAGAAAGTTTTTCTGCATAATTATTCCAATCTAAGGACATTAATGAGTCCACAGGAACAAGATATGCCCTAGACAGAGGAACAGTGGGTAAAAAATATCAGGCAATGATCTTTCCCCCAAACTAACAGCTTCACAACCTATAATTCTACTATCATAGCTTAATTTCCCTCAGTATTTCTGGTTTTTCCAACTGTGAGAATCTCCAAACATCTCTGAGAGCCCATCAGCTGTGAACAAGTTAATTAGCAGTTAACATGAACAGAAATGAATTGACCACTTGGTAAGAACAATAATGGGACCAGGATAGGTTCAAGGACTGAGAAGAGTAAAGAAAAGCTACCAAGGAACCAACGACGCCCAGACTAGTTCAGCTTTGCCAAAGACAAACCATGTTTAAGTCATGTCTGCCTGACTTCAATGGGGGCAATTAAGAGCCTTCCTCTAGACATCCTCTAACCTTCTAACTCTATGACTTTATCATTCTGAAGTTCTGACCCCAATTCTTACATTATGAAAACAAACAAGAAATTTAAGTAGAAAGAAAGCATTGATGATTCTTTTCAGAGGTCAATCACCTTTTCAACATATTTCTATATATTTGTTAGACAAATGCTCCAGAATTATACTGTAAGGTTTATAATAAAATCTTCCAAAAATGCCTCTTCATGTGGAGTAAACCTGATAAACAAGATAACAAGTAAACAAGATAATGGCACAAGAAAAGACTTCTGCTAGTAAAACTTCATCCTTACATTTTATAGTCCTTAAAGTACCAACTGCTAATAGAATTTTTCAATTAACACACAGGCAAAGAACTCATTTTCAACTGGACTAAGCAAACCAAAGAAAAATTAATATGCTATATTCTAGGCACTATGCTAAGATTTAGTTATCTCATTTAATCCTCACAAAGCTCTGTGAGATAGGTATCATTACTTTCCACATTTTACATGTGAAGAAACTGGATTTTGGGAGGTTTAGTAAGTTGCCAAGGTTTACAAAGCTAGTAAATGGCAGAGCCAGGATCCAAGCCCAGGTTGTCTAACTTTGTCAAGACTGCACACTTTTACTACTATGGGAGATATTAAGGATTATACTCATGTCTTGTTCAGGTATTCAAGGTTGTAATAGTCCTGCCCATGAAAGAAGATGGCTCCTTGACAGAATAGGAAGTTCAAAAATCTATTAGAATGCCTTTCAGAAGGTGTGTTAGCAATTTACATCCATTGACGTGAGGAGTTGTTGATTATTTACAAGCAAAGATCGCAGGAATTGTATCATGTTTGGAGAGTTTGGGGCACGATGACTCAGGAAACTTCACTGTATGCAGTATAACCCATTAATGCCTGTGAAGGCAGAGTAATAAAAGTAGTAAGAGCTAACATTTATAAGACACTTACTGTTTGCCAGGTATTGTCTTAAGCACTTTACATACTTCACGCAACAATTTTGTAAGGTAGGTCTATTATCAATCTATTGCACAGTTGAAGTAACTGAGGTACAGAGAGGTTAAGCAACCTCCCCACGATCACACTGCTAATAAGTTGGAGAGCCAGGGTTTGATCCCAGAATGTTTGGGGCCACAATTTGTGTTCTTGAGAACCACTACCTGCAGCCTCTGTTGTGGTGTGTAAACAATGAGTAATGAGCTATTCAACATCTTTTCATAATGCCCTTTACCAAAGTTGTGAGACAACTTTGACATGGACTACACAGTTGATATTTCTGGAAGCTGGGTTGTGAGTGTACAACATGGATAGTTCCTTTAAAGATGAAAGGTTTGAAAAACATCACAACTGCTTAGTACCTAAACCTACCAAGAAAATCTGTTTACATCATTAGGATTTAACGGGAGGAAATCGTTAAGAGATTTCCTGTGATATTTGAGAGATATTGATAATTTTTAAGGCAGAGATAGAATTATTCTCTGAAGATCTTATAATTGCATATATCCATTGTAGAGTAAGAGATGTACACTTGTTTCCAAGAAAAGATCTGGAGCTCTGGAGTATATAAGCAAGCCAATTATCCTAGAATAAATTGCTGTGAAACTTTTTGGAAACTATAGGTGAACTGTAAGTAAGGCATTGGAGTTAATAGCCATAACAGTGATTTATTGATTCATCAGCTTTTTCCTGTTTGGCTAGAGGGGAAGTCCTTTGGGGGCATTTGTTGCTTTAGTCATGGGTTTGTTTGATTGCTGGGGACAGACACCCGATGAAGCAATCAGAAATAATAAGTGGGGTGAGAGATAACATCCCAGAAATAACATATAGGGAAATATCACTGAACTCAAGACAGGAAGTAAGTCAAGCCTTGTGGGGACAGAACTTGGGAATTGGAGAGTTCCTAATGCTTCTAGTCTGATTCCTGTTCTGTATTCTGAATGTGGTTGTATATTTGTGTGGAACTTGATTTATAAAATGCTTCAACCTACACTATCTCAATTCATCCTTACTGCTGTGAAAGGTAGGAATCATTATCCTCATTTAAAAAAGTGAAGAAACTGAGGCTTAGAAAAATTAAATGGACCAGAATTTTGGAGCTAAACAGTAGCAGAGCTGGGATAGGGAATTTAGGACTTCTGTCATCACATCCAGCATTTTTCACATTTCCCGAGAACTTCCTATATGACTGTGATCATGAGAGGTTTAACTCAGGGGAATATATGAGGAAATCACACATTGTACTTGCATATCATCCTTCTGTTTTTGGAAAATAAAATCAAATTGGGATTCTAGCTTCACTTTCTTTGGTCATTTCATCTTTTCTGTGAAATGGGCTGCACCTGGGGAAAGATATTTGCAATTCGTGGTGTGCCTATTCTTCATGAAACAAGAGCTTCAAGCTTTTGGGAGGCTTACTTGATTCTTCTGTGTTTTCCTTCTACGGAAGTCAACCTTTGCTAATATATTTAATTATAGACTAGAAAAAAATGTGACCGTGGTGTTGAGCTGGCCAGCAAGAAGAATGACAAACAGTATTAACTTCTGACTCTGTTCTAGTACATTAAATTGAACGTAAACTATTGTTTATTACCACTGACAGATCTCTTTATGGTTTTGGAGCTGCATTTAACAACATGGGCAGTGGCCCGGAGCACAAATGGCTAACTCTTCAAAGTAACATAGTATGGTAAAAAAATGCCCAAGCTTTAGACTCAAGCATCTCTGAGTTATTCACACTTTAGCACAGTTATTGGTAAATTACTTACACGATGTAAGTTAGTTACCTTTTAGCCTCAGGTTCCTTGTGTGTATAATGGGGCCAGTCATATTCACTTTGCATGGCTGTTGTGAATATTATATGAATGTAAAACACCTGGCCCAGATACTGGGTCCATGGTAGGCTCTTGGTAAATGATAGCCATCATTCTTATTATCTGAAGAATCGCTTAGCTCCATTATTACCTCAATTCCTTTACAATTTAAACAGATCGCAAGGCTCATTTAGTACCTCTGTTAAAGGCTAACCTAGCACATGCAGTGCTGGAGTAATTGGTATGACACTGTCTACTGTATGCTTGTCTGATGACTTAGAAGGCCAAGGTTGAAAGTCAAAGTCATGGATTGCCTGCTGCTGCAAAGCCAGATTGTGTTACTGTTCTCTCTTCAAGTTTAGTGTCAGTAAAATCCTGACTTGATTTATATATATACTTAGCACTGCAGGATTTGGCTAATATCTTGAATTTAGTGTGAAGGGAGTGGTTGTGGAGAAATTTCCTAAGGAATTCATGCTATTTATAAGGCATCAATGTGAATCATCTGCCCATGACAGATACTGTCTGTGAGGAAAATAGTATTGGTTCTTATCAAAAAGCATGCCATTCCTTAAATTCCACTTCACAAATGCGCACTGAGTACCTAATATCAGCCAGGTATGATTGTAATAGTGTAAGGCCACATTGCACGAACCACAACCAGAAATTGTCTCTATGACAATACATTAGAATCTATGTCTAAAGGCTTATAATTCATCCTTATACTGTAAAAGAAAAAAAAGCTATAAAATCTTTTTTTCCAGCATCTTTAAGATGCTACTCACCACCCACGCCCAAGGGGAGCAGTATCCCAGTTTCTCATCACAGGAATTTGTTTCAGGAGTTGCTTTCCACCATTTTGTGCCTCCCACCAAATGCTGTGAGTGTCCCAGTCTTCTTCTTGATACAGTGTACCTAGATTGTTCCTCTCTTAATTGCCCCTCTGATTGCTTTTTTTTTTTTTAATGTTTGTCGTTTGTTTATTTATTTGGCCGTTCCACAGGGCTTGTGGGATCCTAGTTCCCTGACCAGGGATCGAACCCGTGACCTCGGCAGTGAAAGCGCAGAGTCCCAATCACTGGACTGCCAGGGAATTCCTGATTGACTGCTTTTTACAAGCACCTCTCACTTTTCTGATTTGGCCTTTTTTTCAAATGCTACCTCTGTTCGCCACCCTTTTCCACCTTTTGACCTCTCAAAAGCACATGATACCCATCCCTGCACCTAACCAAGGCTTCTGCTGTACCACATACTGATCCGGAGCCAGTGTCCTGAGCCCTCAGTTGACTGTTAGAGGAGACAGGAATAGAGCTCAGGCTTCCTGTCATGACCCATCAGAAGCACTTACCTTTCCTTGGGAATTTATTAAGAAACCTTGGCCAAGATGTATTGATTTTTGCATGATCAACCCATGGAAGATTATTTTAATTGTGGTAATTCCTTCTCATGATGGCTTTAAGGAGATGGTATTGTCTCAGATTATTACTGCAGCAAGTACACCTCTAAGCCAGTTACTTGCAAAAATATGGGTTATAAGAATTATTTCTCATCTGCTTTTATCTCAGTTGAATTTAAGGAATTTGTGGCTAGGGAATTTACAAGCTGTCATGATCCTATTTCATGCAAGAGGCCAATCTGAAAAGATGGTATCAAATGCTAAGGGCGACCTTGGGTGGATTGTTGGAGATGACAGGTCAAGGAGATTAAGGAGGTTTCTGTTCCTCAGTATGTCACTCTATGTCCTACAATGGAATCAATCAGGATGAATTATTAAGGGCCTTAAGACCTCTATTGAGGCTAAATTTAGGAGCATAAGACAAAAAACAACAGAGAAAATTTTATTCCACCTGTCTTTGCTAGCTGCTGTGGATCTGGACCAAAGTTGGTTCAAGTTTTTCTAATAAGATTCAGACCACGTGCCATATAAAATCTGAGTACACAGTGTGGATTTGGAAAATTAAGCAGTCGTTTGTTAGTATCCAGGCTCAGTCACTTATTGCCCGTGGCCTTGGGTGCATTGCTTAACTGCTTTTTGCCTCAGTTTCTGTATATGTAAAATCTCTACCATGCAACTCCGATGGTATTCTTCCCAGTTGACAAGAGCAAAGCCATTAAAGGCATTAGAGTCTTCTCTCATTGGTGTTTTGGGTATATTTTCTTGGTACCCTGAACATTAAAATAGAGATTGGTGTTATGACTGCTTGGAAGTTCTGGAGTCCAATGTTGGTGAATTGTTTGGATATTTTTACCCCTAGTTGCCTGCTCCAGTGATTTAGTATGAGGTTGATATAGAGCAGTTTTGCAGGAAGAAGCTATGTCTTGCTTGGTTACAGTCTTCTTGCTCTAACTGTTGTTTTTTAAAAACTTCTATGTGACATAATAATAACTTTAGAGACTTCAGAGCAGAATATCTTATATAATTTTAGGATTTTAAAATCATTTTTCTATTCTGAATATTACTTAACAAAATCACATACTGAGGCCCACTGTGGAGAGTGGAAGATATATCATCTAAAACTGATTACCTGTACTTTAATATCTTCTAATATGCATACAAGTTGTTAATTTTGATTAGCCACTTACTCTTTAAAATTGCATTTGTAGAAATTTCTGTTACATCTTTTATAATATAAAATAGATAAAACATATAACTAGTGTGGATTTTATTTAATTCTATGTATCTTCAGAATTATTGCATATTTATGTGATATGTGAAGCCAGCTGAGCCTCTAGAAGAAAACTACCCTCTCTACCCATTGTCCCCTTTGCTCACAAAAGAAAGCATGCTCATCACCCTGATCCCTATAGAAACATAAAAAAATAATAGTAATATTTATACCATTTCTTTAAAATTTTTTCAAAAGAAAGCAAAAACTTCTTATGTGGGAAAATTATTTTTGTGTGGTCATGTAAAGCTTTTGTCAGATGATAAATATGGGTCTTATAAGAAACTTATGTTCAAGGGAGTCCTTGAATTCACAGGCAGGTACAGCTATTTGTATTGTGACATGTAGGGGGATAATGCTTGAAATTTTGTCTTTTCTTAGAGAAGAGGATATAGAGCAGGTAAACTGGACAGATAGTAGTTCAAAAGCAGAATTAAGTGCTTTGGTACCTTGACAGTGACATCTGTCATACAAAGGATTATGGAAAAACTGGAGAACTATTGCCACATGGACTTAAATATTGGCTTGTGCCACTTTTGAAAAAATTTTTTTTGCGTGTGAAGATAGCTCATTGTAAGTTTTATCCAGTTAGAGGTTAATATTTCTTTGGAGAAATGACATAGGTTGAAAAAATTCTGATTGCTTATTACTATCAATCTGTATTTGTTGATTAGATTATTAACTTAAAATTACGTATCAGTAGTATCAAAGTCATAAAAGTTAATTGGGACAGAACAATGTGGAAAGAACTGTAGAGAAGGAAAGCAGTTCTGTTTAGTAGATTATCTGTAATATATGGTAATGTCAACACACTAAAAGAACGAGAAAAGTAAACAAATTGAGGTGTGTAATTCTCCGAATAAACATTCCATTTTAGTACCAGTAACTCAATGGAGTAAAGTTTTAGTTCCCATTAACACAGTGAGAGCTGGGTTGTTAACTGCTCATGTACGTTGCTAAAGCATACCCCTTGTACCCCTGCAAATTAAAGTAAAAGCAAAACGAGTGCTGAACATATTGGCAATGGCAAGAGCTTTGGATCTTCAGTTTTCATTGTATTGTCCATTGCCTTTATTGAAAATTATGAAATGTATTACATATCCAAAGGGCAGAAAATATACACGTACAGAGTAAAGAATAATTACAAACTGGACATCCTTCTGATTACTCCAGGTTAAAACATAAAACATTGCCATTACCCTAGAAGTTGTCTGCTGCCCCTTCACAACTTTACTGTCCTCTGTCTTGAGCCCTACCCCTGTTATCACCATCCTGTAATTATTCCCTTGCTTTTTTTGTTTTTATGGCTTTGCCACCTATGTATGTTTTCCTATACGATATGCAATTTTATTTTCTCTGTCTTTGAACTTTGTATAAATGGAATCATTCTATGTACAATCTTCTGTTTCTTGCTTTTTCTGCCCACCATTATGTTTTTGAGATTAATTCATGTTGAAATGCATAGTAATACTATCCACTGCTGTATAATATCTCTTTGAATAAATATATCACAATTTAGGGCTTCCCTGGTGGCGCAGTGGTTGGGAGTCCGCCTGCCGATGCAGGGGACACGGGTTTGTGCCCTGGTCCGGGAAGATCCCACATGCCGCGGAGCGGCTGGGCCCATGAGCCATGGCCGCTGAGCCTGCGCGTCCGGAGCCTGTGCTCCGTGATGGGAGAGGCCACAACAGTGAGAGGCGCACATACCGCCAAAAAAAAAAAATCACAATTTATCCATTTTATCATTGATAGACTTTTGAGTTATTTGTAGGGTTTGTTGTTGCTGTTGTTTTTGCTGTTACAAATAATGCTGCTATAAGCATTTTGTACATGTCTCCTGGTTTACTTTTGTGGTATGTTGAGTAATGGCTTCTCAAAGATGTCCACATTGTAAACTTCAGAATCTGTGAATATCTTACCTCATAAGACAAGAGGGACTTTGAAGAAGTGATTCAGCTAAGGATATTGATATGGAGAGATTATTCTGAATTATCTGGGTGGGTTCAGTGTAGTAACAAGGGTCCTTACAATAGGGAGGCAGGAGGGCCAGAGTTTGGAAGATGCTGCCCTGCTTTGAAATTCAGTTGAAGATGGAGAATTGGTCCATGAACCAAGGAATGCAGTCTGCCTACAGAAGCTAGAAAAGGCAAGGGACTGAATTCTCCCCTAGAGCCTCCAGAAGAGATGCAGCCCTACCGACCTTGATTTTTAGGACCTCTGACCTCCTGAACTGTAAGAGAATAAATTTGTGCTGTTTTAAGGCACTAAATTTGTGTTTATTTGCTAAGGCAGCAATAGGCAACTAATATACTTGAGTGAGGGTTTCTTTGGAGCATATATATAGAAATAGAATTTGGGGAGTCATATTTTATGCACATGTCAAAATTACTGTTAATGACAAACTCTTTCCCAAAGTAGGGCTGACCAGTTACACTCCTTCTAGTGATGTGTTGGTTTCTGTTGCTCCACATTCTTAGTATGCCTTTTTCTTACTGATTTGTAGGAGTTCTTAAAATATATGCATGTATCTTTCTAACACCCCTTACTGGTTATATATATTTCAAACATCTTCTTCTCTATTGCTTGCATTTCATTTTTAATCATGAGCTCAAGTTCTTAATTTTAATGCAATTTATCAATCTTCTCATTAAATTTTGCATTATTTGCTTCTTTTTTTTAATTTTAAGAAATAAAAGGTTATAAAGAAAAGCATTCTAGGGACTCCCCTGGTGGCGTGGTGGTTAAGAATCTGCCTTCCAATGCAGGGGATGTGGGTTTGATCCCTGGTCAGGGAACTAGATCCCACATGCATTCTGCAACTAAGGAGACCGCCTGCCACAACTAAGACCCTTCTGCAACTAAGGAGCCCGAGAGCTACAACTAAGGAGCCTGCCTGCTGCAACTAAGACCTGGTGCAACCAAATAAATCAGAAAAAAAAGAAAGCATTCTATATCATCTTTAGAAAATTTTATAATTTGGTATTCCATATGAAGTATTTAATCTAATGCAGTTCATTTTTGTGTTAGAATAGGGATACAACTTTTTATTTTCTTTTTGGATAAACAATTGACATAGTGTCATTTCCATATATAAGTAGTTTTCCATATTAGCATGGGTTTGTTACTAGACTCTCTATTCTTCTTTTGATCTATTAGTCTATGCCTGTACCAGTATCACACTGATTTAATTTCCATAACTTACAGTAAATCTTTGTATCTAGGAGGGGGGAGCTCCCAACCCCACCCCACATTTTGCTCTTCAGGAGTGTCTTGGCTTTTGTTGGCCCTTTATTTCATGTAAATTTTAGAATCATCTTGTTGAGTTTCACATGCACATAATACACAGTCTGATAGAAATTTTACTTGAATTGCACTGACATTGTAGATCAATCATGGAGAGAATTATGATATGCTTTATGATGTTCAGTCTTTCCACCCAATAATATGATAGATCTTCCTAGTTATTTATTTGTTCTTTAATATCTTCTAATAAAGTTTTTTAGTTTTCTCTTTAGAAGACTTACACCTTCCTTATTTTAAACTAGGTATTTTTAAATGTTTATTGCTATTTTAAATTGTATCTTTAAAAAACTTTACAATTTTAGCCAATTGTTGTGGGTCTCTAGAAATGCAATTTACTTTTGTATATTGATTTTGAATCTAACATCCTTCTTTTCTTTAAACATTTTAACCATTTTAAAAATTGAAGTATAGTTAATTAACATCCTTCTTACTAATTTAAATTTTTACTTTTTATTTTTCGCTTGCTAATACTTTATTGAAGATTTAAACATTTTTTTATTGAAGTATAGTTGATGTACAATATTATAAGTTATAGTTGGACAATATAGTGATTTGTAATTTTTAAAGGTTATACTCCATTTATAGTTATTATAGAATTTTGGCTATATTCCCTGTGCTGTATAATATATCCTTATAGTTTATTTTATACATAATAGTTTGTACCTCTTAATCTCCTACCCTTCTCCCTCCCCACTGGTAACCACTAGTTTATTCTCTATATCTGTGTCTGCTTCTTTTTTGTTATATTCACTAGTTTGTTGTATTTTTTAGATTCTGCATATAAGTGATATCATACATTATTTGTCTTTCTCTGCCTGACTTATTTCACTTAGCATAATACCCTCCAAATTCATCCATGTTGTTGCAAATGGCAAAATTTTCTTCTATTTTATGGCCGAGTAGTATTCCATTGCATGCGCGCGTGCACACACACACACACACACACACACTTCTTTATCCATTCATCTGTTGATGGATACTTAGATTGCTTCCATATCTTGGCAATTGTAAATAATGCCGCTATGAACATCGGGTTGAAATTTTTACTTTTTAAAAATCCTTTTCCCTCGTGACATAGATACCTAAAAGTAAACTTTAAGGGAAAGGAAATTAGTAGTAACTAAGTTCCTACTATGTGCCAAATAGTCAACATAGGTGATCTCACTTAATCCTCACAACTATTTTATTGCTTATTTTTCTCAACAAACATTTATTAAATAACCCTTATGTGTTAAGCTTTGTTTTTTGAGACTTTCTATGTAAGTGATCATATCTGTAAAATAATGAAGGTTTTTGTTTCTTTTTTTTCTAGTCCTTCAGCTTTTATTTCTTTTTCTTGATTTACTATGCAAGGTCCTCCAGAACAATGTAGAATAAGATTGATGAAGACAGGCATCCTTATATTGAACCTGATCTTACAGAAGATGCTCTCAGAGTTTCATTGTTAGATATGATGTTTCTGTGGGTTTTTTGGAATGCCCTTTATTGGGCTAAGTGCCTTCTATTCCCAGTTTGCTAAGGAGGTTGTTGCTTTTAGTTTTTTACATCACAGATGGATGTAAAATTTTATCCAGTTTTTCCTACTTCTGTTAAGATACAATATTTTTTCACCTTAACATGTTAACATGGTGAGTTACTTTCATTGATCTTCTCATGATAAACCAATCTAGGTTTCTTAGGAAACACCAACTTGGTCATAACAAATTATCTTTTTATCCACTGTCTGATTTGTTTTATAAAAATGTTTATTTTTTAGAGGTTTTGAATCTGTATTCATTCATTAGTGAGACTGGCCTATATTTTTCTTTGCTTATAATATCCTCATCAGGTTTTGAAGGCAAAGTTACATCACAAATGATTTTTTTCCCATTGTGTGAAATAGTTTGTATAAGATTAGAATTTCCCAATGCTCAAACATTTAGTAGAATTTCCTGGAAATCTGTCTGGATCCAGTGTGTGTGTGTGTGTATGTGTGTGTGTGTGTAATGGGACTATTTTGAACTACTGATTCAATTTCTTTAAAGCTTATAGGACTCTGTTAAGCTGTATATATCTGTTTATTTCATCTAAGTTTTCATGTTTATAGACACAAACTCATTCATAACATCTTATCTGTTTAATCTCTGTAGCAATTATAGCTTTGCCCCTTTTCATTCCTGATTAAAATTTTTTAAAATGCCTCTTTTTTCCCCTTGATTATTTTCTCCAGAGATTTGTATATTTTATTACTTTTCTGACCTCTGTTGATCCTCTTCATTATATGATTATTTTCTTTTTCATTAACTTCTACTATTATTTTTATTATTTTCTCTCATCTTGAGTTTATTTTGCTGTTCTTTTTCTAATTCCTTATGGTTGTATGATCACTTCATTAAGTTGAGCTTTTCTTTTTAATGTAAGCATTTAAGACTAAACTTTAAGAACCTCTTTAACCGTGTCCTACCATTTTGGTACATAATATTTATATAATCCTGGTATTTTTCTAAATATTTTCTAAATAGTTTATAATTTCCATTTATTTTTTTTGGTTGATAGTTTGTTTAGAAATGTATTTTAAATTTTCAAGTATTTTTTCCTTTAGTTACATATTTTTTAATAACTAAAGTACATTAGGGTGAAATGATATGTTCTGTGTGATACCAGTTATTTCATATAATGATTTCAAATTGGCTAGCTTTATGACCTAGCTTTTAGTCAATTTTCATAAATATTCAATGTCAACTTGACCAGTTGTATGAAGTGTCTTCTTGTTGGGTGTAGTGTGTAGCCAGATGTATCAGATGTACTTGTATATGAGCATGTTGGTGGGTGGGTTATTGTGGGGGAGATAATACGCAATGATGCCCATTGATAATCTTTCTTTTTATGTAAGGCAGAGGGACTTACTTAAAAGATAGAGGGACTCACTAGTAAGTTTTAAAGTTGGAGTTTCCATAGATATTGGAAGTGTATTATTACTCTGTCTAAGAGAACATGTGGAGGGCTTTTAGATTTGAGCAGCCCAGGATTTGCTGTGGTTTCTGCTTTTGTTGTTCCATCCTATGCAGATCCTAAACCAGGGAAGAATTGTAGTTGGTTAAATTGATTGCTCATTCAATTGAAGCATCTCAGAAGTAAATTAAGATTTATAAAATGGTTCCTGACCCTGTTGCTTCTATGAGAGTAAATGCTAGCTGATATGTCCAATCTTTCTAACCCAGCAGAACCCAGACCTGCAAAATATGATGAACGGTATAATTGACTGGCTCTGCTAAGGGCTTGATCTAGTTCATAAAACAGCCAGTGCAGAGTTCTGCCAGCTGGCCTAGGAAATACCTGGAACAAGGCAGCAGGCAGGAGACCAGTTCTAGGAGGCACTAACCAACTCTATCCAAGATGGAATAACTTAGACAAAGCTGCCAAAAATCAGGCTGACTCAGTTCTCCAGTGTGTATGTCTAGAAGGCTCCTACTTACAAGCATTTCTTAGAAAGTATCTTGGTGCTTCATCCAGGAAAAGGCACCCTGGGTGCTGAGTCCACTCCTGTGTCTCTCTGGACTATTTATGAATAACTCCTGTTGATGAAAACAATCCTCTGGTGGAAACAAACCATGTGTTGATACCTTCAGTTTGATTCATCACTCTTACTCTCAAATCTGAGGGCTGGAGATACATGCCCCCATTATTTTGTGGAGCACATGGCCGTATACCTTCTGGAGGGAGTCTGAGTACTCTCAGCACAGCTGCTTATTTGCAGCCAAGCTAGGGTGAGCACCAGGGGAATAGAGCCTGGCCTAGGAACAGGAAAGAAAGGCTTCAGGGACACAGTGGCTGTCAGTGGGGAAAGGAATGTGCGTGGAACCAGCTAGCCCCAGGGATCCACCTGGAAGATCAGTGGGAAGTAGTGACGTGCTGCTTCCAAGTCCTCTTTGCAGTGGATGATGTGGCTTTTTCTAACCTGGGTTTTCAGTGGCTGAATGCAATCTTGTGATTGGAAGATTTGTTTTTATCATTTTCTTCCAAACTTGGTTTAATAGTTTGTTGAGAATTTTGTTTTATAAACCAATATGAGGCTACTAGTTTTTGGTTTCCAGTATTCATCCTTTTGGAAAATCAGATGTTTTCCACCATGATACTGTATACGCTATGCCAAATTAAGTTGCTGTGATATTTACCAGTTAAATGTGGAAAGGGTCAGAGGCTGAGAGAGTTGAAAGATCCATCCATTTCACATATCAGAACATTGCCCAACTATAGCATCTTGACAGTCTTTTTGTTCTTAGCTCTCTGTGATTTTCAGAAAATATCAAATTCCTTTAGCATTCCATGTAGCAATTCAGTTGGACTTAATTTTTATGGTAAAGAGTTTTGTAGTCAGGATGATAATGGCTTTAAAAACTAGGGACATTTAGATGGCTGCTATATCCTGCTAAAAGTATAGAGTGCTATGCTGTCTGTTTTTCACATATTTATATTACTTATGAAGATTGACTCACTGCCCTCTTGACAGTTGTCATTTGGTATATCTTGCCTATCTATTTTACTGGCAGTTCAATAGTATAGACTTCTGTCTTTTTGGAGGGCACTTCTGAAGCTGTAGTGCTGTCCTGAATGGTAATCTCATCACTTTGATGTAACTATGCTAATTAATACTGTTTTTTAAATTTCTTTTCCTTGTGTCACTTTCTCATGTCAGAATAAAATTATTTATAACATGTATAATAGTAACCTATAAACTTTTTTAGTGATATTGTGAATATACCATAACATAATCAATTTCCTGTTGAATATTTAGGTATTTTTCAATTTTTTCTTATGAATTCCTAGAAATAAAATTATTGTATTGAAAAGTAGGAATATTTTAAAGGTTTTTGTTATTTACTGCCACATTGTCTTCCATATATATATTGCACTAACTTGTATTCTCTCCAACAATGTATAAAAGTAGACTTTTATACAAAAACTTTTCACAAAAACTTTCAATAAATCTAGGTATCTTGACACCTCAAATTTTAAATCTTTGCCAATTTTATAGAAAAACTATAACTGTTGTGGTAATTTGACAGTTTTCAAATATTTATGTGAAATATGAGACAATTCTTTCCCATCAATTTTTTATTTTGTTAATTTCTGATTCTTACCCAGTGCTCATTTTCCCTCATTAATTAGTAAGAATTCTGTATGTTTAGGATTTAACACTTTGTCAGCCAGATGTGTTTAAAAATATTTTTCCAATTTTATTTTACTTTTAATTCTTTGTATTATTTTTTAGGTACTGAAATTTAAAATTTTTATTAGTCAAATATATTAGTGTTTATGTTTCCTCCTTTTGGTATTATGTGTTGAAAGACTTCCCTCTAGTGAGATCAGACAAATTTCCAGTTATATTCCTTCCATTCTTTTATTATTTTATTTTTGACATTTAACTTTTTAAATTATAAAAATGTTTTAATATAATTTCCAAGTAAAGTAAATGATGATTTAGTTTATAGTTTATCATGTCATTATTCATTCTTCTACTGAAAACTTTCAACCATTTGTACTTCTGATAAGACTCTTAGCTGAAATGAACAAATGAAAGAAATGGAATTAATCTTACTTTTATTGGCTGCTTTGGTTAAAGATTTGGTGGAAAAGAAGGCCAACATTTGAACATAAGGCCATTGACTTTTCTGAGTGCAAATTTAGGATTTACTTGATAATATTTGGGATATATACATTCTCATATTATTGACTATTATAATTAATATTCAGACATTTTTCTCGTAGTATTTCATGTTAAAATAAGAAATGTGTCTTGGCAGGGTTTGAGTGATCTGTTCCACTTTTGTAATTCATCAAGAGATGAGTATATTTATCTTCAAATTCTGCTTGAAATTAATTTTGATGTATAATGTGAGGAAAGAATCTTACTTTTCCCAAATATGTAACTAATTGAATAATTTATTATTTTCTGACTGATTTGAAATGATACTCTTATGATTAAATACATTTATTCACACACATATATACATATGTATATATGCACGTATATATTTGGCATTATACTTTCATCAATTTTTCTATTTTCTGAACAAGTATCACATTGTTTTAGTTATTGTAGCTTTAAGATATATATATATATATATATTTTTAAATAAATTTATTTGTTTTTGGCTGTGTTGGGTCTCCATTGCTGCACACGAGCTTTCTCTAGTTGTGGCAAGTGGGGGCTACTCTTTGTTGCGTTGCACGGGCTTCTCATTGCGGTGGCTTCTCTTGTTCTGGAGCATGGGCTCTAGGTGCGTGGGCTTCAGTAGTTGTGGCATGTGGGCTCAGTAGTTGTGGCCCACGGGCAACAGAGCGCAGGCTCAGTAGTTGTGGTGAATGGGCCCAGTTGCCCCGCGGCATGTGGGATCCTCCTGGACCAGGTCTCGAACCCGTGTCCCCTGCATTGGCAGGTGGACTCCTAACCACTGCGCCACCACGGATGTCCCTAAGATATATTTTAATATTAGGTAATCATGTACTTTTATCTTCATATTCTCGCAAGAAAGAATGATTCAAAATGTTTTTAAAAACCTTTGAAAATAGGTTTTAAAAGGTTTTAGAATTTTTAGAACTTTTAAAGCAAACTTTAAAATTACTTTTTTTTTTTTTTTTTTGTGGTATGTGGGCCTCTCACGGTTGTGGCCTTTCCCGTTGCGGAGCACAGGCTCCGGACGCGCAGGATCAGTGGCCATGGCTCACGTGCCTAGCTGCTCTGTGGCATGTGGGATCTTCCCGCACCGGGGCACAAACCCATGTCCCCTGCATCGGCAGGCGGACTCTCAACCACTGCGCCACCAGGGAAGCCCTACTTTTTTTAAAACTTCTTTATTGGAGTATAATTGCTTAACAATGGTGTGTCAGTTTCTGCTTTATAACCAAGTGAATCAGCTATACATATACACACATCCCCATATCTCCTCCCTCTTGTGTCTCCCTCTCACCCTCCCTATCCCACCCCTCTAGGTGGACACAAAGCACCAAGCTGATCTCCCTGTGCTATGTGGCTGCTTCCCACTAGCTATCTGTTTTACATTTGGTACTATATATAAAGTCCATGCCACTCTCTCACTTTGTCCCAGCTTACCCTTCCCCATCCCCATGTCCTCAAGTCCATTCTCTACGTCTGCATCTTTATTCCTGTCCTGCCCCTACATTCTTCAGAACAATTTTTTTTTTTTTTAGATTCCATATATATGTGTTAGCATACGGTATTTGTTTTTCTCTTTCTGACTTACTTCACTCTGTATGACAGACTCTAGGTCCATCCACCTCACTACAAATAACTCAATTTCGTTTCTTTTTATGGCTGAGTAATATTCCATTGTATATATGTGCCACATCTTTATCCATTCATCTGTCGATGGACACTTAGGTTACTTCCATGTCCTGGCTATTGTAAATACAGCTGCAATGAACATTGTGGTACAGGACTGTTTTTGAATTACGGTTTTCTCAGGGTGTATGCCCAGTAGTGGGATTGCTGGGTCCTGTGGTAGTTCTATTTTTAGTATTTTAAGGACCCTCCATACTGTTCTGTATAGTGGCTGTATCAATTTACGTTCCCACCAGCAGTGCAAGAGGGTTCCCTTCTCTCCACACCCTCTCCAGCATTTATTGTTTGTAGATTTTTTGATGATGGCCATTCAGACTGCTGTGAGGTGATACCTCATTGTAGTTTTGATTTGCATTTCTCTAGTGATTAGTGATGTTGAGCATCCATTCATGTGTTTGTTGGCAATCTGTATATCTTCTTTGGAGAAATGTCTGTCTATGTCTTCTGCCCATTTTTGGATTGGGTTGTTTGTTTTTTTGATCTTGAGCTGCATGAGCTGCTTGTAAATTTTGGAGATTAACCCTTGGTCAGCTTCTTCATTTGCAAATATTTTCTCCCATTCTGAGGGTTGTCTTTTGGTCTTGTTTATGGTTTCCTTTGCTGTGCAAAAGCTTTTAAGTTTCATTAGGTCCCATTTGTTTGTTTTTATTTCCATTTCTCTACGAGGTGGGTCAAAAAGGATCTTGCTGTGATTTTACTCATCGAGTGTTCTGCCTATTTTTTCCTCTAAGAATTTTACAGTGTCTGGCCTTACATTTAGGTCTTTAATCCATTTTGAGTTTATTTTTGTGTATGGAGTTACGGATCATTCTTTCACATGGAGCTGTCCAGTTTTGCCAGCACCACTTATTGAAGAAGCTGTCTTTTCTCCAATGTATACTCTTGCCTCCTATATCAAATATAAGGTGACCATATGTGCATGGGTTTAGCTCTGGGCTTTCTCTCTGGTTCCATTGATCTATATTTCTGTTTTTGTGCCAGTACCATACTGTCTTGGTTACTGGAGCTTTATAGTATAGTTTGAAGTCAGAGAGCCTGGTTTCTCCACCTCTGTTACTTCTTCTCAAGATTGCTTTGGCTCTTAGGGGTCTTTTGGGTTTCGATACAAACTGTGAAATTTTTTGTTCTACTTCTGTGAAAAATGCCATTGGTAGTTTGATAGGTATTGCATTGAATCTGTAGATTACTTTGGGTAGTAGAGTCATTTTCACAATGTTGAGTCTTACAATCCAAGAACATAGTATATCTCTCCATCTGTTTGGATCATCTTTAATTTCTTTCATCAGTGTCTTATAGTTTTCTGCATGCAGGTCTTTTGTCTCCCTAGGTAGGTTTATTCCTAGGTATTTTATTCTTTTTGTTGCAGTGGTAAATGGGAGTGTTTCCTTAATTTCTCTTTCAGATTTTTCATCATTAGGATATAGGAATGCAAGAGACTTCCGTGCATTAACTTTGTATCCTGCTACTTTACCAAATTCATTGACTAGCTCTAGTAGTTTTCTGGTAGCATCTTTAGGATTCTCTATGTATAGTATCATGTCATCTGTAAACAATGAATATTTTATTACTTCTTCTTTTCCAATTTGGATTCCTTTTATTTCTTTTTCTTCTTTGATTGCTGTAGCTAAAACTTCCAAAACTATGTTGCATAATAGTGGTGAGAGTGGACAACCTTGTCTTGTTCCTTGTCTTAGAGGAATTGGTTTCAGTTTTTCACCATTGAGAACGATGTTGGCTGTGGGTTTGTCATATATGGCCTTTATTATGTTGGGGTAAGTTCCCTCTATGCCTACTTTCTGGAGGGTTTTTATCATAAATGGGTGTTGGATTTTGTCAAAAGCTTTTTCTGCATTTATTGAGATGATCATATGGTTTTTCTCCTTCAATTTGTTAAAATGGTGTATCACAGTGGTAGATTTGCATATATTGAAGAATTTTTGCATTCCTGAGATAAACCCCACTTGGTCATGGTGTATGATCCTTTAAAGTGCTGTTGGATTCTGTTTGCTAGTATTTTGTTGAGCATTTTTGCATCTATGTTCATCAGTGATATTGGCCTGTAGTTTTCTTTCTTTGTGACATCTTTGCCTGGTTTTGGTATCAGGGTGATGGTCACTTCGTAGAATGAGTTTGGGGTGTTACTCCCTCTGCTATATTTTGGAAGAGTTTGAGCAGGATAGGTGTTAGCTCTTCTCTAAATGTTTGATAGAATTCGCCCGTGAAGCCATCTGGTCTTGTTTGGTCTATTTGTATTTTCTGATTGGTCTGTTTATATTTTCTGTTTCTTCCTGGTTCAGTCTCAGAAGGTTGTGCTTTTCTAAGAATTTGTCCATGTCTTCCAGGTTGTCTGTTTTATTGGCATATAGTTGCTTGTAGTAATCTCTCATGATCTTTTGTGTTTCTGCAGTGTCAGTTGTTACTTCTCCTTTTTCATTTCTAATTCTATTGATTTGAGTCTTCTCCCTTTTTTCCTTGATGAGTCTGGTTAATGGTTTTTCAATTTTGTTTCTCTTTGCAAAGAACCAGCTTTTACTTTTATTGATCTTTGCTATTGTTTCCTTCATTTCTTTTTCATTTATCTCCGATCTGATGTTTATGATTTTTTTTCCTTCTGCTAACTTTGGGTATTTTTGTTCTCCTTCCTCTAATTGCTTTAGGTGTAAGGTTTGTTTGTTTGAGATTTTTCTTGTTTCTTAAGGTAGGATTATATTGCTCTAAACTTCCCTCTTAGAACTGCTTTTGCTGCATCCCATAAGTTTTGGGTCATCTTGTTTTCATTGTCATTTGTTTCTAGGTATTTTTTAATTTACTCTTAGATTTCTTCAGTGATCTCTTGGTTATTTAGTAACATATTGTTTAGGCTCCATGTGTTTGTATTTTTTAGTGTTTTTCCTGTAATTGATATCTAGTCTCATAGCGTTGTGGCCAGAAAAAGTACTTGATATGATTTCAATTTTCTTAAATTTACCAAGGCTTGATTTGTGACCCAACATATGATCTATCCTGGAGAATGTTCCATGAGCACCTGAGAAGAAAGTGTATTCTGTTGTTTTTGGATGGAATGTCCTATACATATCAATTAAGGCCATCTTTTTTAGTGTGTCATTTAAAGCTTGTGTTTCCTTATTTATTTTCATTTTGCATGACTGTCCATTTGTGAAAGTGGGCTGTTGAAGTCCCCTACTCTGATTGTGTTACTGTCAGTTTCCCCTTTTATGGCTGTTAGTATTTGCCTTATGTATTGAGGTGCTCCTATGTTGGGTGCATGAATATTTACAATTGTTATACCCTCTTTTTGGATTGATCCGTTTATCATTATGTAGTGTCCTTCTTTGTCTCTTTTAATAATCTTTATTTTAAAGTCTCTATTGTCTGATATGAGAATTGCTACTCCAGCTTTCTTTTGATTTCCATTTGCATGTAATATCTTTTTCCATCCCCTTACTTTCAGTCTGTATGTGTCCCTAGGTCTGAAGTGGGTCTCGTGTAAACAGCATATATATGGGTCTTGTTTTTGTATCCATTCAGCCAGTCTGTGTCTTTTGGTTGGAGCATTTAATCCATTTACATTTAATGTTATTATCAATATGTATGTTCCTATTACTATTTTCTTAATTGTTTTGGGTTTGTTATTGTAGGTCTTTTCCTTCTCTTGAGTTTCCTGCCTAGAGAAGTTCCTTTAGCATTTGTTGTAAACCTGGTTTGGTGGTGCTGAATTTTCTTAGCTTTTGCTTCTCTGTAAAGGTTTTCATTTCTCTGTCGAATCTGAATGAGATCCTTGCTGGGTAGAGCAATATTGGTTGTAAGTTTTTCCCTTTCATCACTTTCAATATGTTCTGCCACTCCCTTCTGGCTTGCAGAGTTTCTGCTGAAAAAGCAGCTGTTAACTTTATGGGGATTCCCTTGTATGTTATTTGTTGGATTTCCCTTGTTGCCTTTTTTTTTTTTTTTTTTTTTGCCGTACGCAGGCCTCACACTGTTGTAGTCTCTCCCATTGCAGAGCAGAGGCTCTGGACGCGCAGGCTCGGCGGCCATGGTTCACAGGCCTAGCCTCTCCATGGCATGTGGGATCTTCCTGGACCGGGGCACGAACCCGTTTCCCCTGCATCGGCAGGCGGACTCTCAACCACTGCGCCACCAGGGAAGCCCTCCCTTGTTGCTTTTAATATTTTGTCTTTGTATTTAACTTTTGATAGTTTGATTAATATGTGTCTTGGCATGTTTCTCCTTGGATTTATCCTGTATGGAACTCTTTGTGCTTCCAGGTCTTGGTTGACTCTTTCCTTTCGCATATTAGGGAAGTTTTCAACTATAATCTTCAGATGTTTTCTCAGTCCCTTTCATTTTCTCTTCATTTCTGGGATCCCTATAATTCGAATGTTGGTGCATTTAATGTTGTCCCAGAGGTCTCTGAGACTGTCCTCAGTTCTTTTCATTCTTTTTTCTTTATTCTGCTCTGTGGTAGTTATTTCCACTCTTTCATCTTCCAGGTCACTTATCTGTTCTTCCGCCTCAGTTTTTCTGCTCTTGATTCCTTCTAGAGAATTTTAATTTCATTTATTGTGTTGTTTATCACTGTTTGCTCTTTAGTTCTTCTACGTCTGGGTTAAACGTTCCTTGTATTTTCTCCATTCTAGTTCCAAGGTTTTGGATACTGTCATTACTCTGAATTCTTTTTCAGGTAGACTTCCCATTTCCTCCTCATTTGTTTGGTCTGGTGGGTTTTTACCTTGCTCCTTCATCTGCTGTGTGTTTCTCTGTCTTCTCATTTTGCTTAACTTACTGTGTTTGGAGTCTCCTTTTCACAGACTGCAGGTTCATAGTTCCTGTCGTTTTTGGTGTCTGCCTGCAGTGGCTACGGTGTTTTTAGTGGGTTGTGTAGGCTTCCTGGTGGAGGGGACTGGTGCCTGTGTTCTGGTGGATGAGGCTTGATCTTGTGTTTCTGGTGGGCAGGATTGTTTCTGGTAGTGTGTTTTGGGGCGTCTGTTACCTTATTATGATTTTAGGCAGCCTCTCTGCTAATGGGTGGGGATGTGTTCCTGTCTTGCTAATTGTTTGGCATAGGGTGTCCAGCATTGTATTTTGCTGGTCATTGAGTGGAGCTGGGTCTTAGCATTGAGATGGTTATCTCTGGGAGAGCTTTCGCCATTTGACATTACATGGAGCCTGGAGATCTTGGTGGACCAATGTCCTGAACTTGGCTCTCCTACCTCAGAGGCACAGATCTGACACCCCGCCAGAGCACCAAGACCCTCTCAGCCACACGGCTCTCTCTGGGCTTCTATTTCAGCAACAACAATGTGACTGAATGGTGTAGGCCACTTTTTTCACCAATTGTCCGAGGAGAAATCTAAGATTACTTTTTAACATTAAACTTTTGTCAAACAAAAACAGTAACTTCCACATATTAATCGTAAAACCTTAATAAAATATGTATTAAAATATAACTTATACACTTTGATACTAGAAATTAGTGTATTTGCCATAAATGTGGGAAAGTCACAATCTTATTGATACAGCTGTTTACCAATTAGTTACATTTGGGGGCCAACATTTCTGGTTGTCTCAATTGGTCACAGTGGGAAGAGTAAAATAGGCTTTCTGTTGGAGGTGGTCCTTGTTGGGTTTTTTTTTAAATCCAGAGCTTTTATTTAATTTTCCTTTCAGTTTTATCCAGATTTAATTGACATACAGCACTGTATAAGTTTAAGGTGTACAGCATAGTGATTTGACTGAAATACATCATAAAATGATTACCACAGTAAGTTTAGTGAACATCCATCATCTTGTATAGATACAAAACTAAAGAAGTAGAAAACAAATTTTCCCTTGTGATGAGAAGTCTTAAGATTTCCTCTCAACTTTGAAATATGACACACACAGTTTTCATTATATGATGTTGTACATGATATCCCTAGTGCTTATTTGTCTGATAACTGGAAGTTTGTGCCTTTTGACTACCTTCATCCAATTCCCCCTGCCCCCGTGCCCTGCCTCTCGTAACCACAAATCTGATCTCTTTTTCTATGATCCTTGTTAGGTTTTAACAAATAAATGAGACCAAATCTCTGGTTTGTCTCTGTTAATCTAATCTGTACCCCTGATTCAGATCTGGCTTTTCATGCATCACTCTTTTGACCTTGGCTTTCCCTATATTCCCTGGTTCCTGACTGTTTGGCTTTGAATCACAGCTCCATGTTGACAATCCCTTGTCCATATTTATAGACTTCATGGCCTTCTTGGTTCCACCTGTAGCCTCACCCCCCTGATTCACCAGAGTTCTTAGATGGCTCCACTGTGACAGGAAGAAAGGTGCTTCTGGCCAGCTGACTCTTCCTATGTCTATCTCTTCAGATAGTGGTCTTTGGCTCAGACATTTTAATTATACACAATAAATCTTATAGAAATGGAGTTGAATTTTAACTCTACATACAATTTATTTGCACACTTACAGTATATCCTTAGTAGATATCTGTGCTATGTATTAAAGAAGTTTAAGATTTCACCATTTTCTTTCATACCACCTCACCAACTTTGGTTTCACCTGTGCTGTAGTTCTTCTATTTTCTTGTGTCTTATGCCTTGAGATATATTTGTATTTCTCATAAGAAAGATAAATAATAATAGTCATGATGACAACAATAAGACAGGACCAAAGAAAAGTGCCAACTAAGAAAGGCAGAACAAAGAAATAAGATCAGCAAACCAAGTTTACTTTAGAAACGCACCTAAAGTACAGTGACTTGGTAATAACAATGGCTCTTTCTAAACCTCATATTAAATTCTTTTATGGTGTCTGTTAACCACTAATTCAGCTTGGAAGACTTAATTGAAAGTGTGCCCATTAAGCATTAACCAAATAGAGGTGACCTGTACATATTTATAAACTGCTCCACCACCTACCACACCACTTCAGGTCCATAAAAGAGTGACGTTTCAAAAACATACATACTTTTTGGTAATATTTTATACTATTTAAAGCTATACACGTTTCTTTGTGGAAGAATTCAGAGACAAGATTTTTGTTTGCTGTTGAGCAATGACATTCTATGAATACATATTAGGAACAACCATGATAACTGCACTTTTTCTCAACAAGTATCAAATTAGGATGCCCAAAGCGTTAGCTATCTACTTACCATATGCTGTGTCTTTGTTTTTGTGCAGTATATTCTCAAGCCTTCCATCAGTTCAGAACAATTAGTTATGCTTCCTTGTATGGAGAAAAGCAGAATAGTACATTTCAAATGATTAAAGACTAATCAAAAATTTTGAGAGCTTAGCTTTCCAAGCAGTTTTTGGAAAATAAGTGTTTATGATCAGTCATAAATGTAAGGAGATGCTTTTATGAATTGGAATTAAATGAGTGTTACTAATTGATGTACCAATAAAAGCAATTTTCTTTTAAGCTTCAGATAGTGGGCAATCCTTTGGTTTGAGTTTCAATGGCATATTCATTTTATATTTTATATTTCCATTAGCTTCTCTACATTGCAGCTCCATAAGGCATTTGAAAGAAGATGTAGATGAAATACGGGACTGAACTTCGTCTCCAAACCTTTCTTTGTTGTGGGGAGGATAGGAGGGTTCTGTGTAAGGTATGCAGGCCCAGTGTATTAAGCCTATGAGGAAAGTGGATGGAAAACATAACAAACTGAAACAAAACAAAAGCTAACGAACAATCTTATTCTGAAAGCTCTAAAGCAGTGGTTTACAAGACCCCTCAGAACTCTGGAGGCCTTGGATTTATTAAGGGACCTTTGATTCAGTGGTTCTTAACCCGGACCAACAGTTAGAAGTCAGATCCCCTGCACAACCCCTCCTCCCACCGATTATGATTTAATCGGTCAGAATGGGGCTAGGGCATCAGTAGTTACCTAAAGCTCCTCAAGTGATTCCAATGTTAGGAACAGTTGCCAACCACTGCTCTATTCTTATGAATACCTAACAGTGTTTGTAGACTGAAGAATTACCATATATACACACATGTTGTATTACTTTTCCTCTATAATTTATGGACACAGTAACTCAGATACAAATTCATTAAACATTTCATGGAGTTAAGAGGAGCTTTTTGCATTTACATGTTTTCTCATCCATATGTTCTAAAAACATAATTCTCATCATGTGGATGTTCTCAGACTTGAAGAGTTTGATCATCTTAGCTCTGAAGGACCCAAGGTAAAGTTGAAATTGTGGTTAAAACAATCACCCTTATAGGTTAAATGGTGGTCAAGACTAGTTCTTGGCTTAATCATGAGCACTGGATAATTTTACTGTAAAGTGTTGGGGAGAGAAACCTTAAACACAGAGAGGGTAAAAGAGATCTTATGTGACCCATCCTTGCTATGAGTCTGAATAAGATTCTTAGCTCTGGCTCCTGCCTTAGGGAGCCTTGAGTGGCTTCTCTGAGAAAGTGAAAAGAAGAGTGGATAGTTTCCCTTTTGCTTTGAGGCTTCTTATGTGCCTCAAAAATATGTCTCCCTGAGGCTGGCTGGGATTCTCGAGTGCAGTGAACATAGCTCTTTTTTCAAGGACCTGCAAGCTCAGACTTCAGAAGTTGGTTCTTTCTACAGCCTTAGTGGACTTTGCAGGTGGGATCCACTTTCTGGGTGTGTTCTGTGGCATCATATTCAACTCAGGAATGTGCAGAGGAGGCTGCAATTGCAAGGTCCTGGGTCAGAAGTACATGCACTTACTGTTCTCTCTGTAGCGGGCACAGGTCAGTTCCATTGCTAAAAATTCAAAATTGCTTTTGGCCTTATGACTTTATCTTTTTAAATATTAAAAATCATAGCTGAGTGTCACATGCAAAAAGTAGGTCTACACAAAAGCACTGAGAAGATCCCTGCACTTCTCAAAAACAGTTATACTTAAAGTATCTGTGATATGAAAAATATTATGACATAAAAATACTCGAAGCAAAAAAGAGTCTGCCACATTCATAAGAAACTCATTCCAGATTTTAACAACCTTATTAAAGAAGCCCTTTAATTTATTAGAAATCTCTCCTGTTGTAGATCATTTCTTATTTTTTTGTCCTAAGGGAGATGAATAAAAATTGGACACCATTCTCAATGTGATATTTCATTATAGACCTAGAGGCGTTTGTTAGTTTCCTACTCAAGTTTCCATCTCCAACAGTAAGTAGGCCCAATGTTTCTACCTTCTCATTGCTCCTGTCACCTCTGTGCCTGGCCTTCTGTGAAGCTTTGCTGGTGAGTGTGGTGAAGACCTCAAGTGAAGTTATTGAGCAGAAACTCTCATTCTTATCTAATTAGTCTCTTCCTTGCCTTCCTTTTCCTGAAATTAAAACACCTATCTATATATCTATCTACCTACCTACCTACCTATATCTCAAACTACTTTGGGGGCAATACCACCATGTGGATGGCCCGTAGTTAACTAAACCTCAAAACATCCACAAGGGAACTCCTATTACCCCCTCAGAAGCTGTCCCCTCCCTGTGTTCCTTACTCAGGGAATCTACCACTCACCCAGGTACCTGCACTGGCTATATGCAGCTATTTTTTACTTCTCTAGCATTAGCAACCTTACATCAAATTAATCAGCAAGTCCTATTGATTCTGCCTCCTAAGTATCTTTCAACTCAGTCCTTTCCCATCACCCCTACCACCAGTAGCCACCATCCCAGTCCAGAGATGGTTTATCTCTCACCTAGACTTCTTGCTTCCCATTCATTCTTTACCTGTAAGCCATACTAACTCTTTCGAAAATGAAGAATCATCCATATTACTCCCACCTACCTTCTTAAAACCCTCTAGTGACTCCATCTTCCTCTATGGTAAATTTACAGTTCAAAACCTGGTCGCTAAGCACCCCTTCTTCAGCTTCCACCTGGTCTTTTTTGTTCCATCTCTGACTCTTCCCTTGAGAACCATCTTCAACTTTTTTCAGTTCCTCAAATTCACCAGCTTCCTATTGCCTCTGAATTTTGAATACTATTCCCTCTTCCTGGGAAACCAATCCTTTGGCTGTCAGCTTAAAAATTTCACTTTCCTTGGGAGATTCCCCCACGCCGCCCCCCCTCCCTCAGACTGTGTGTTCCACAATGCCCTATGTTTCCTTTACTACTATACTCATTTGTGGTCATTGCTTGGCTAGCAAAATCTATTTTTTGCTATCTTCCATTTTTAAACTTTCCCTCTCTCTGTAACATCAGAGTAATATGTTCCTTTATCTAATTATTTCCTTAGTGTTCTTCATCTCCTATGATTAATTTATACCTCGATTTTGGGCTCAGCTTTCTTCATTTTCTTAAATTGGAAAATTAATCTAGAGATTAATATAATTGTAAAGTATGCAATTGTATCAGCTCTTCTGACCTCTCATTAGATGGATTATATCAAGTTTTGAGTTAATTTGTGAGAATAATCCCATAAATAGTGTAATGAAGACATGGACAAAGTATGTTTTATGATGCATTATTTTTAAAAAACCATTATGACTTAATGAAATAAATTTATCTTCCCAGCTTTTAAATTAGAAGATTAACACTTACCACTTATATCAACATAATTATCTTTTTCTCCTCAAGTTACAAGTTTATCAGGTGAGTGTAGAGAGTTGGAGAGATGGTGAGGAGGGTTTACTATATTTTTGTTCCCCCTGGTCATGATGAAGCACCCCTGTATCTGTTGTTGTCATGTGGCTTTGGATATTTTGGCAATGAATACCCCACAGTCTTGGTGGTTGATTTACTCAGAGTTGGCTTTTGGTGGATGACGCCCTTCTCCAGAGATACAGACTATCACAAAGTTAAGAGTAGAAAGGCTTGCCTATTCCAGAGTAGATTTTCAAGTCGTCTCACATGGTCCACACCAATGATATGTAACCACCGGAATACATGCCACTCTCTTTGTTCCTTCCCATTTTAAGGCTTTTCTTATCAATGAACTTTATTGATCTTACTAGTGACTAAGCCCTTTATCATTTTGGACAATTGTTCTCCTGTGAGAATCAGCTATGAGCATTTAAAACCAATTAAAAACCAATGCTTCGTATTGATTGGTTCAATTTGGGATGGGGTGAAGCCCAGGCACTGGTATTTTGAAAACCTTCTCAGGTAATTCTCACATGCAGCCAGGGTGGAGAACCACTGATTTTAGGTTGCAGGATATACCTCACTGATTTATCAACCTTCTTGACTTTCTTTATACTTTCTTTATATGTAGACTTTCACCTTCATCTCAAACTTCCCCACTCCAGTAGATGGCACTTCCATCTATATAGTTTCTCAAATTAAAACCTGAGATTCATTCTTCTTTCTCTAGACCCCCGTCACCAACCAATTCATTAGGAAGTACTGTAGACTCAACATATCCATCTATTTTTCCTTAGCTCCATTGCTTTTCTTTTAACCCAGACCATCTTCTTGCCTAACCTGGACCACTGAAATTTCCTTACTGGTTTCTCCTATTCCAACCCTATATCATCTTCCACAAAGTTCTTAACTTTTAAAAGTTGGTCTTAAACTTTTTGTTATAAAATATTTCAAACCTTTAGATAAGAAAAGACCATCAAAGTTTATAGAATTTTAGCACTGTACTACATTTGCTTCACAGTTTTTTTTTTAAAGAAGGAAAATTGTGTTGTTAGAATTGAAGCCTCCCTCTACCTCTCCCTCATGCTATTTCCTCCCTTCCTCCCTGGCGGTAACCACTTATATCAATTCAGACTTTAT
Organism: Stenella coeruleoalba; assembly: GCF_951394435.1. Taxonomy (NCBI): domain Eukaryota; kingdom Metazoa; phylum Chordata; class Mammalia; order Artiodactyla; family Delphinidae; genus Stenella; species Stenella coeruleoalba. Next base: position 73,226,215 of record NC_137151.1, on the reverse strand, counting down.
TATTCCCATGCATGCATTATACTGTTGCTACATGTATGAATCCATACATAACATTTAGTATTGTTTTTAAATTTTGGTGGTATTATATAGATGGTATCAGTTTGCAGCTTGTTTCATTTAACATGTTTTTGATGTTTGTTCATGTTAATACAAGTAGCTTTAGCTGATTCCTTTAAATTGTTATATAGTATATCAAAACAAGACATCATAATTTGTTTATCTTTCTATTGACCAATATTCAAATGATTTCCAGTTTTTTTCTTTTCATAGTTGATGTTGCAGTAAACATTTGTGCATCTCTTTTCTGTACATGTACAGTAGTATCACAGTGAAATGTGGGGCCTTAGGGCCTTTTCAACTTTCTAATATTTTGCATAATTACAACACAGTCTTTAAAAAAAACCCACCTATTACTCAGGAAAAGTGTTGTGGAACACCTCTAGTAAGCCAGTATGAAGTAGTAAATGAGAAATAAAAGCTTTGCACTCTCAGATCTTATATACCAGTGGTGGGAGAACAAATAAACTAAGATGATGATTTCAGAGAATGCCAAGTGCTGCATAATGAATCATACCATCCTTCTGCTTCAAGATCTTCAGTGATTTTCCATTGCATTTAGGAATAATATAACTCCTGTCTGGTCCTGTAAGACTTGGTACCATCTGGCCCCTGCCTTCCTCTTCCATTTTCCCTGTGGCTTCCTGTGCCCTTGCCTTTGACCTTTGAGTTTTTGGAAATTACTAAGCTTTTTCTTGCTTCAGGACCTTCACGTGTGCATTGTTCCAGGTTCCTGGAAAGTTTTTCCCACCATTATTTGACTGGCAAATTATTACTCGTGATTCAAGTCACAGCTTACTTGTCCTGTCTTCAGAGAGAACTTCCTTGATCCCCATAAAAATAGGTTCCTTCTTTTGAGCCTCTCTCCTGATACCTTGTCTTTTCCTCAGTATCACTTAGCACAATATATGATTATACATTTATATGTCATCTGCCTCATCTACTAAATTTCAAGTTCATTGAAGGCAGGGATGATGCTTCTTCTGTTTCCTGCTGTATCTCCTAGCTCACGGCCTGACACATAATGTTTCCTCAGTGAATGAAAAAAAACGTAATACAAATTAATGTTTTTCTGAAAGTTTAGTTGCAGGCTCATTTTGAGCAGGAGATTTGGTTTTGTCTGGGTTTTGATTCCCCTCTTTCTTGAGGGCTCCCTTCTCCCTAACTAAGGGTTTAGAATGGCCTCCATAGGCCCCAGACCAGAATCAGGCCTTATTACAAACAGGGTTCCTGTTCTTTTGATATTGGGGATATCACAGAGGTCTTTTGATATTGGGGATATCACAGAGGTCATAGAAGCCCAGCACAATTTGGTCTTGAAGTTATCACCTTGTCTGCAGCCAGCCTTCCTAGGCCCTCAGTCAGATAAAATTTATAGCTCTCTATGGTGGTTGACAACAGTGCTTTGTTTTTGATTTTTTTTTTTTTTTGCGGTACACGGGCCTCTTACTGTTGTGGCCTCTCCCATTGCGGAGCACAGGCTCCGGACGTGCAGGCCCAGTGGCCTTGGCTCACGGGCCCAGCCGCTCCGCGGCATGTGGGATCCTCCCGGACAGGGGCACAAACCCATGTCCCCTGCATCGGCAGGCGGACTCTCAACCACTGCGCCACCAGGGAAGCCTCTGTTTTTGATTTTTAAGCCTCTTTTAACAAGGAAATATCAAGAGCATTGGGAAAGCCTCACTTCAGCCCCTGGCTTGAAGCAGTGAGCCTGGATCCAGTTTATCTTCTTCCTTGGAATGTTTTTAATCCCTATTACCCTTTTCGGAGCCAGTCTTTTCTCCCTCTCTCACTCTCCGTTCTTCCTTCTTTTTTCTCCCGTTCCCTTCCCTTCCTTTCCTTTCTTTTTTCTTTTTTTTTTTTTGGCCCACTCAGCATGTGGGATCTTAGTTCCCCAACCAGGGATCAAAACCGTGCCCCCTTCAATGGAAGCACGGAGCCTTAACTACTGGACCACCAGGGAAGTCCCTCTCTTTCTTCCTTTCTTTCTGCCTCCCTTCCTTCCTCCCTTCCTCCCTCCCTTCCTTCCTTCCTTCCTTCCTTCCTTCCTTTTCTTTCCATTTGAAAGTAAGTTGAAGGTAGTATGACATTTCACCTCAACATACTCTAGCATGTATATCCTAAAAATAACATTGTCCTACATAATTACAATACCACTATCACACCCAAGAAAATTTATATTGATACAATGATATTATCTAATGTAAAGTCCTTGTTCAACTTTCTCTAATTGTCTCCCTCCCAAATTGCATAACAATTTTCAATGAAGGATCTCACATTTCATTTAAGTTTCAGGTCTCTTCAGTCTTCTTTAAACCAGCACAGCTCCCATGGCTTTATTTTTATTTTTAATTTATTTCATCTCTCATGATATTGACATTTTTGAAAAGTACAGGTCAGGCTTCTGAAGGAATGAGCAATAATCTGCATTTTTCTTAATTTTCTTTTCCTGAATGATCAGATTCAGCTCTTTGACAAGAACATTCCACATTCTTTTTTTTTTTTGCGGTACGCGGGCCTCTCACTGTTGTGGCCTCTCCCGTTGCGGATCACAGACTCCGGACGCGCAGGCTCAGCGGCCATGGCTCACGGGCCCAGCCGCTCCGTGGCATGTGGAATCTTCCCGGACCGGGGCACGAACCCGTGTCCCCTGCATCGGCAGGTGGACTCTCAACCACTGCGCCACCAGGGAAGCCCCATTCCACATTCTTGATGACGCTGTGTCCTTCTTATTGCATCACATCAGGAGGCGCACACGGTGCTGTTTTGTCTCATTAATGGTGATGCTAAGTTTGACTACTTGTTTAATATGATGTCCACTAGATAATGATAAAGACATCTTTTTCTCTTTGAATTTAATGAGGCACTTTGAGACTAAGTGAATACCCTGTTTACTAACAATTTTTCATCCAATGGTATTGCCATCTATTGATGATCCTTGCTTGTATACATGATTGTATCTGTAGTTGCAAAATAGATATTATATAATTTTATCAGTCCTTCTACATTTTTTAGCTGACATTGTGTAAAGAAGCCTTTACCTCCTCCCTACCCATCACATTAAAAACATTTTTTAGAATGTTTAAAAAGTATCAGTGTGGACCTATAAGTTCTGTTTTTTTCACAGGATCATTTTGACTGAGGAAACATAATTGCTTTTTCTGCATACTTTTTCATAATGCTTAATATATATTTCTTATATGATACTTCATAGCCAGTTGTCTATGCGAAATAACATATTTTAATAAATAGCACAGTGTGAAGTTCTATTAAAAACACTTGCCCCTTCCCCAGTTTTACTATATTGTTGTAGTGGGGTTTAAAGTTTCTCTCTTCGTTTACCATGGTTAAAAACTATGGTGGTGATTTATTTTCATTTATGTTCCTTTGGTGAATTCAACATGAAATCAGATCTGTTCTTGTTATTAAAAATCCGTGGGGTGAAGTTCCCAGTGATAAGGTATCACACACAGAAACATTCTCTCTCCTTCTCCCTGACAACAATGCAAATGCAGTTAATGATGCCCTCTTTGTCTTATTTTTAGGATCGCAGATTCAATGATGAAATTGACAAGCTAACTGGATACAAGACAAAATCATTACTGTGCATGCCTATCCGAAGCAGTGATGGTGAGATTATCGGTGTGGCCCAAGCAATAAATAAGATTCCTGAAGGTGCTCCATTTACTGAAGATGATGAAAAAGTAAGATTTCATGCTTTTTGTGACTTGTACTTTCCTTCTTGATCATTGATTGCTATTCTCCCTGAAAAGGACAGGAATTATGTGAATAGCTGTTGGATTAGGCCATTCATGGATCAAAGAGCTTTTTCTCATATTACACAAAATGTAATGGGAGTTTTTTGCTGTTTTGTAGAATGTGGTATAATTGAAAATAATTACTTCATCTTCTTAGCTTGCTTTTCATTGCAAGCCCTAGTAGTATTCTTATTATTCCCTAGTCTTTATCTTCCTTATAAAGAAGCCTTTTTTTAAAACATAAATAATTTGCGATATTTTAAAAAAACACCAAGAATACTGCCAGTACCATCACATCAATGTGTGTGCTCTTTTTCTAACCCATTTCCCTGCCTTCTACCACACCCAAGGATAACCACTAAACTAAATTTTCATTGATATTCCTTTGCTTTATGAAAAAATAATTTATATTTACAATCCCTAAACAACATAGTGATTAATTTTGCTTGTTTTGGAGTTTTTTTACAAATGGTATTATAATGTAATCTTCTACAAGTTGCTTTTTTTACTTAGTAAGACGTTGCTAAAATTCATCCATGTTGTTATATGTATCTGTAGTGCTCTTGTTTGCACTGCTGTGTAATGTTCCATCATGTGACTATTTATGTATTTATGTATTCAAAATGAAAATTCATTTCATTTTCCTTCAACAGATATTTGGGTTGTTTCCAATCTTTTTGGGGGGTGAGAGAATATAAACTATAAATATTCTTTTGTATATCTTGGCATACCTACAAGTGGAACAGCTGGGTCATAGGCTATGTGAATATTCAACTTTACAAATAGTGCTAGTATTCCAAAGTGGTTAAATCAATGTATGCTCCCTCCAGTAGGGCTTAAAGAGTTCTAGCTTACTAACACTTGGTATTATCAACTATTTTGGGGGGTGGGGGTGGAATCAGGTGGATATAAAAGGATATATCATTGGAATCTTAATTTGTTTTCCTGATTACTAATGAGGTTGTTCTTTTTTTTTTTTTCCATATGTTTATTGGCCGTGTGTTTTTTCTCCTTTGTGAAATATCTACTTGTGTCTTTTACCTACTTGCTTTTGGTTTAAACAAAAAATCTTTTTCTAATAGATTTGTAGGCGTTCCTTATATATTCTGAATACCAATTTTTTTCTTAGTTTGTGGCTTGTCTTTTTTTTTTTTTACATCTTTATTGGAGTATAATTGCTTTACAATGGTGTGTTCGTTTCTGCTTTATAGCAAAGTGAATCAGTTATACATATACATATGTTCCCATATCTCTTCCCTCTTGCGTCTCCCTCCCTCCCACACTCCCTATCCTACCCCTCCAGGCTAAATAAGCTTTTTAATTGAGGATCACAGCACTACCACACATGGCCCAGGGAAAGATAGGGGAGTTAGGAAGATTACTGTGTTTCAGAAGCTCAGCACTTTCTCATATTTTCATAATTACTGTGAAGAATTGTTTTCTCAGTTTTTATATAAAAATCTCAATAAAATGAATGTTTTAAATTGTTATTCCAAATTGCTAATAAAAAGAACATTATTTGTGTCCATGAAGAGCAATTGGCCTTGGTAGAGTGATGTACTTTTTGCTCTGAAATGTTGAGTTCTCTCACCAGCATTTTATTCACCAGCTCATTTTAAAGAGAGACCTTCAAAGAGCTGAAGTTCTGGCTTTGAATCTCTTACCTTCATATTGAATAGAATCTGGTGGACTATTTATAAGATTTATGGTAAAAGCAAATCTCAAGTTAGTTTGTTTAAGTTTGATGACTGCCATATTCTTACTTGATTATAAAAGACACTTTATAATTTAACCTTCTGGCTATGAGGTTGCTATTTGCCAGTGCTGATTACTAATGCATTAAATTAATGCAAATGTTCTGGTATAAAAGGTCAACATAAAATATGATTATAAGGAGACAAGATTTTTTAGGTGTGAAGAGAGTCCTTTATTGAGGTCATTTCTGTGGTCAAATTTGAACAACCCAGATCCAAGAAAATGTTTATAAACTCTTAGAGCGTGATAGGACCTCAGGCAAGGTCTTACCAATTCAATAATCAACTACAGTGTTCAAGGCACTTGTGTTGGGGCCGTAAGAGACAAAGATAAATCCCAGATATGCTATGCCATGAGGGAACTGCACAAGGAAGAAGGCAAGGTCAGCAGTAAGATGTTCTAGGACATGTTGTGAGGGCCTAGGAAAGGGAGGATGAGTCTTACTTGAAGAATCTGAAGAGGCTTTGATCTGACCTCTGAAGAAAGTGTAGGCTTCCCTAAGACAGAGCCAGGTGAGAAGGTGAGGCTGTTTAGGAACGTATAAAATGTAGTCTACCTCATTCACTATGCAAATGTTTCCATGGGATGTACAGATAGAACAAAAATTTTATTTTGTGCATTTTGTACCGAAGATGACAGAGTTCTATAATTATGTGCCTCTTATAAGGACTTAGATAGAAGGATTTGAGCTTTGTCTTTCCAAACATAACAGCCACGTGCCCACAACATCTCCCAAACCGTTGAGTTTATACACAGATATTAGTCCTGCTTTCACTCTGTCTCCTTCATTTAAGAGGATCCCATTGTATATTTAATTTTCATCTATGATTCCATTTATGTTATATTTGTTTTCTGGACTTTTCTCATTGGATTTATACTTATGATGTAGGGCTTCATGAGCTGTGGACGGTTTAAAGGGAAGGTATGCACAGAGCTTTGCCCCTGTCTTGAACAGCATCAATGCTTAGCTCTACTGAGTACGAGAGCTGGGACTGAGCTCCAGCTCGGCTAGAGACAAGCAGCCTGCTCTGGGTGAGCCACTTAACCTCTGACTTTGTTTCCTCTTCTGTCGACTAGACTGTCTACCATTCTACAGTATGAGAATTCAGTAATCATTAACAAATACTTTGCAAAGTATAAGAAACTAGGCAAATGTAAACATAAAAATTTTTTTTAAACTATCATTTTCCCAAAGAGTTTCAAAATGTTATTCTATATTTGTCAGTTATCCCAAGCCAATTTATTTCTTAGGTTTAACTTCATTTGAGTATTTCCTTGCTCAAATGTTATATTTTTTCTCCTCTGCAATTATCCCATGTGCCCACAGTAACATTTTATTTTCCAAGCTCTACGATTTCCTCACCTGATTAAAAAACCCTGCTTTAGTCTCACTTCTTGGAAAAAAAAACCTTACCACTTAGGGCAGGTAGGTTGTGTTCTTGCAGGTGACACTGGATGGAGAATATTTTTATCTCAAATTTTGTATCTGGCTCTTTCCTGCAAGAATTCTATATATTGTAAACAAAACAGGAGTGATGAAGAAGAAAAGCAGAAAACAAAATCTAGAAATGATTAATGGGAAAGAACAAGATCTAGAAACTTTTCTTCAAATAAGAGAAAACATTGTGGCATAATGGGTACATACAGTCCAGATAGTGAGTCTACCTGGGTTGAAGTTCCATCTCGGCCATAGCCTGTGTAACCTTGGGCAAGTTACTTAGCTTCTCTATGCTCCCATTTCCTCCTTTTAGGAGAGAGATTATAATAATAATACGTATCTCCTAAGGCTATAGGGGGTTAAATGAGAAAATACAAGGAAAGAACTTGGAAAAGCACGTAGCACTTAGTAAGTCCTCATAAAAGATTAGCTTTTACTGATACAACGTTAATACATGTAAGATACAGTCAGGTCTCAGTTAAGAAATTACCTTTGTATAATTTAAGTCTCTAAGTTTTTTTTGTTTGGCTTGGTTTTTTTTTAATTATTATTTTTTATTTTTTATTGTGGTACGTGGGCCTCTCACTGCTGTGGCCTCTCCCATTGTGGAGCACAGGCTCCGGACACGCAGGCTCAGCGGCCATGGCTCACGGGCCTAGCCGCTCCGTGGCATATGGGATCTTCCCGGACCGGGGCTCAAACCCGTGTCCCCTGCATCGGCAGGCAGACTCTCAACCACTGCGCCACCAGGGAAGCCCCTCTAAGTCTTTATTAAATACAGTCTATATGCCAGTTTCACTGTTGGAGTTTTAAAAACGAAGTGAGGGATATACTTCTTTATAAATTCACAATTCTCTTGTGTGATTGTTTATGCACATACTGTTTTACTTGATTGTACAAGATTATGCTTATACCAATTTGTATTCTACTTTTCAGAGTAATTTCTTACATATGTGTCCACATGTGAATGTAGTCTACATTTGCCATTTTTAGAGATTATAAAGTTTTCTTCTTTTTCTATGTAGTTGAGCTTGCACAGTCATTGTCCTATTAACTGGAAATTCGGGTTGTTTCCAGTTTTTCACTAACACAAATAGCCCCTGAATGAACATCTTGAACAAGTCACCTTTTTCTTTTGTGTTATTTCCTTGGGGTATATTCTAGAGAAGGAAATTACTGAGTCAAAGGGCAGGAAAAGTTTTATAGCTCTCATTCCAAGTTACCAGATAGCTTTCAGAAATACTGAACCCATTTACAACGGTAGCAACATACATATACCTCTCTTCACAGAGCCCTGCCAGGTTTGTTCAATTCACATTTAAAAACTGAAATTAGTTTGCCTTAGTCTTCTAGGCAGGCTTCAGAGAACCTCCTCCCGCATTTACCAGTATAAACTCCAGCAACAGAAGTTTCAGTGTTGCCTGCAAATAAGGAAACACGGGAGGGAAATGGAAGCACAGTGTTTAGTGTTAGGTGAGGAGCACCAGATCAGAGAGCCTTTGGGGCAGGCTCAAGTCTTTGCCTCCTACATGTTAGCTCAGTGACCTTGAGCAAGTTGCCCCATCCCTGTTAGCCTCAGGACCTCCTAGCGTTGTGAGGAGTAAAATAGAGCACAGATGTAAAGTGCTTAGGGTAGCACTTATTATCAATAAATGAGCTTCATGAAATCTCACCATCTACTTCAAACCCAAAAGAAAATAACTTGAACTATATTTGTTATTTTACTTTATACATACAACTCCTATGTCATCGTCCATATGGGTAGTGGTAAATTTATTGCACATTTAGCCTAATGTGATTTGTATGTCCTGATATCTTAAAATGTCAACTTCTGGAGACTATCAGCTCTGTTATGTTTGGTGTAATTCCAAAACATTTTGCAATATTAGAATCAGTAAATTATTTGCCTGAGATAAATTAAAAATTAAATGTGGTACATTCATTTCTAGTCTATTTACATCCCTAACATAATTGTCCATAGGATCATATTGTGTTTCTTGAAAATTCGATACATACCTAAGTTTCAGTGACTGTGCTGTATCATGTAATAGTTGATGGCAGCACCTAGAAAGGTCATCAGGTCCATTTCCCACCAACACTGCCCTCATCCAATGCATGAATCCACCTGACAGATGGTCATCCAGGCTCTGCCTAGAAACTTCTCTTTCAATGACTTTAAAATCATCATGCTCGGGGCTGGGCTTCAAGATGGTGGAGGAATAAGACATGGAAATCACCTTCCTTCCCACAAATACATCAGAAATACATCTACATGTGGAACAACTCCTACAGAACACATACTGAATGCTGGCAGAAGACCTCAGACTTCCCAAAAGGCAAGAAACTCCCCACATACCTGGGTAGGGCAAAAGAAAAAAGAAAAAACAAGGACAAAAGAATAGGGACGGGACCTGCACCTCTGGGACGGAGATGTGAAGGAGGAAAAGTTTCCACACACTAGGAAATCCCTTTACTGGTGGAGACGAGGGGTGGCCGTGGGGGAAGCTTCGGAGCCATGGAGGAGAGCACAGCAACGGGTGCAGAAGGCAAAGGGCAGAGATTCCTGCACAGAGGATTGGTGCTGACCCGCACTCACCAGCCTGAGAGGCTTATCGGCTCACGCGCTGTGGTGGGTGGGGTCTGGGAGCTGAGGCTCGGGCTTCGGAGGTCGGATCCCAGGGAGAGGACTGGGGTTGGCTGCATGAACACAGCCTGAAGGGGGCTACTGCACCACAGCTAGCCAGGAGGGAGTCCGGGAAAAAGTCTGGACCTGCCTAAGAGGCAAGAGACCATTGTTTCAGGGTGTGTGAGGAGAGGGGGTTCAGAGCACCTCCTAAACAAGCTCCAGAGATGGGCGCAAGCCGCAGCTACCAGCACGGACACCAGAGACGGTCGTGAAATGCTAAGGCTGCTGCTGCAGGCACCAAGAAGCCTCTGTGCAAGCACAGGTCACTGTCCACACTTCCCCTCCCAGGAGCCTGTGCAGCCCGCCACTGCCAGGGTCTCACGATCCAGGGACAGCATCCCCGAGAGAACACACAGTGCAACTCAGGCTGTTGCAACGTCATGCCAGCCTCTGCCGCCACAGGCTGTCCCCGCATTCCGTACCCCTCCCCCGCCAGGCCTGAGTGAGCCACAGCTCCCTAATCAGCCGCTCCTTTAAACCTGCCCTGTCTGGGTGAAAAATAGACTCCAGAGGGCGACCTACACAAAGAGACGGGTCCAAATCCAAAGCTGAACCCCAGGAGCTCTGTGAACAAAGAAGACAAAGGGAAATTTCTCCCAGCAGCCTCAGGAGCAGTGGATTAAATCTCCACAATCAACTTGATGTACCCTGCATCTGTGGAATACCTGAATAGACAACGAATCATCCCAAAACTGAGGTGGTGGACTTTGGGAGCAGCTATAGACTTGGGGTTTGTTTTCTGCATCTAATTTGTTTCTAGTTTTATGTTTATCTTAACTTACTATTTAGAGCTTATTATCATTGATAGATTTGTTTATTGATTCGGTTGCTCTCCTCCTTTTTTGTTTTTATAAATATATATATATATTTTTTTCCTTTTTGTCTTTTTGTGAGTATGTATCTGTATGCTTCTTGGTGTGATTTTGTCTGTATAGGTTTCTTTTACCATTTGTCCTAGCGTTCTGTCTGTTTTCTTTTTTTTTATTAGCGCTTGTTATGGTTGGTGAATTTCTTTGGTGGTTTGGTTTCTCTCTTCTATCTTTTTATTTTACTTTAAAAAATTTTTAATAATATATATATTTTTATTTTAATAACTTTATTTTATTTTTCTTTATTTTTTACTTTCTTTCTTTTTCTCCCTTTTATTCTAAGCTGTGTGGCTGACAAGGTCTTGGTGCTCTGGCCAGGTGTCAGGCCTGAGCCTCTGAGGTGGGAGAGCTGAGTTCAGGACATTGGTCCACCAGAGGCCTTCTGCCCCGTGTAATATCAAAGGGCCAAACTTTGCCCAGAGATCTCCATCCTAACGCTAAGACCCAGCTCCACTCAACGACCAGCAAGCTACAGTGCTGGACACCCTATGCCAAACAACTAGCAAGACAGGAACACAACCCCACCCATTAGCAGAGAGGCTGCCTAAAACCATAATAAGTTCACAGATACCCCAGAACACACCACCGAACATGGTCCTGCCCACCAAAAAGACAAGATCCAGCCTCATCCACCAGAACACAGGCACCAGTCCCCTGCACCAGGAAGCCTACACAACCCACTGAAACAACCTTACCCACTGGGGGCAGACACCAAAAACAAAAAGAACTACGAACGTGCAGCTTGAGAAAAGGAGACCACAAAGACAGTAAGTTAAGCAAAATGAGAAGACAGAGAAATACACAGCAGTTGAAGGAGAAAGGTAAAAACCCACCAGACCAAACAAATGAAGAGGAAATAGGAAGTCTACCTGAAAAAGAATTCAGAATAATGATAGTAGAGATGATCCAAAATCTTGGAAATGCAATGGAAAAAATAAAACGTTTCACAAGGACGTAGAAGAACTAAAGAGCAAACAAACAATGATGAACAACAGAATAAATGAAATTAAAAATTCTCTAGAAGGAATAAGTAGCAGAATAACTGAGTCAGAAGAACGGATAAGTGACCTGGAAGATGAAAGAGTGGAAATAACTATCACAAAGCAGAATAAAGAAAAATGAATGAAAAGAACTGGGACAGTCTCAGAGAACTCTGGGACAACATTAAATGGACCAACATTCGAATTATAGGGGTCCCAGAAGAAGAAGAGAAAAAGAAAGGCACTGAGAAAATATTTGAAAAGATTACAGTTGAAAACTTCCCTAATACGGGAAAGGAAATAGTCAAGTCCAGGAAGCGCAAAGAGTCCCATACAGGATAAATCCAAGGAGAAACATGTCAAGATGCATATAAATCAAGCTATCAAAAGTTAAATACAAAGACAAAATATTAAAAGCAGCAAGGGAAAAACAACAAATAACATACAAGGGAATCCCCATAAGATTAACAGCTGATCTTTCAGCAGAAACTCTGCAAGCCAGAAGGGAGTGGCAGAACGTATTGAAAGTGATGAAAGGGAAAAACCTACAACCAATATTGCTCTACCCAGCAAGGATCTCATTCAGATTCGACAGAGAAATGAAAACCTTTACAGAGAAGCAAAAGCTAAGAGAATTCAGCACCACCAAACCAGGTTTACAACTAATGCTAAAGGAACTTCTCTAGGTAGGAAACACAAGAGAAGGAAAACCTACAATAACAAACCCCAAACAATTAAGAAAATGGTAATAGGAACATACATATTGATAATTACCTTAAATGTAAATGGATTAAATGCTCCAACCAAAAGACAGAGACTGGCTGAATGGATACATAAACAAGACCTGTATATATGCTGTCTACAAGAGACCCACTTCAGACCTAGGGCCACATACAGACTGAAAGTGAGGGGATGGATAAAGATATTCCATGCAAATGGAAATCAAAAGAAAGCTGGAGTAGCAATACTCATATCAGACAAAATAGACTTTAAAATAAAGACTATTACAAGAGACAAAGAAGGACACTACATAATGATCAAGGGATCGATCCAAGAAGAAGATATAACAATTGTAAATATTTAAGCACCCAACATAGGAGCACCTCAATACATAAGGCAAATGCTACCAGCCATAAAAGGAGAAATCGACAGTAACACAATCATAGTAGGGGACTTTAACACCCCACTTTCACCAATGGACAGATCATCCAAAATGAAAATAAATAAGGAAACACAAGCTTTAAATGATACATTAAACAAGATGGACTTAATTAATATTTACAGGACATTCTATCCAAAAACAACAGAATACACTTTCTTCTCAAGGGCTCATGGACCATTCTACAGGATAGACCATATCTTGGGCCACAAATCAACCCTTGGTAAATTTAAGAAAACTGAAATCGTATCGAGTATCTTTTCTGACCACAGTGCTATGAGACTAGATGTCAATTACAGGAAAAAAACTGTAACAAATACAAATACATGGAGGCTAAATAATACACTACCAAATAACCAAAAGATCACTGAAGAAATCCAAGAGGAAATCAAAAAATACCTAGAAATATATAATGGTGGAAACACGATGACCCAGAACCTATAGGATGTAGCAAAAGCAGTTCTAAGAGGGAAGTTTATAGCAATACAATCCTACTTCAGGAAAGAAGAAACATCTCAAATAAACAACATAACCTTTCACCTAAAGCAATTAGAGAAAGAAGAACAAAAACCCCCAAAGTTAGCAAAAGGAAAGAAATCATTAAGATGAGATTAGAAATAAATGAAAAAGAAATGAAGGAAGTGATAGCAGAGGTCAATAAAACTAAAAGCTGGTTCTTTGAGAAGATAAACAAAATTGATAAACCTTTAGCCAGACTCATCAAGAAAAAAGGGAGAAGACTCAAATCAATAGAATTACAAATGGAAAAGGAGAGGTAACAAGTGACACTGCAGAAATACAAAGGATCATGAGAGATTACTACAAGCAACTATATGCCAAAAAAATGGACAACCTGGAAGAAATGGACACATTCCTTGAAAAGCATAACCTTCCAAGACTGAACCAGGAAGAAATATTAAATATAAACAAAACAGACCAAACACAAGCACTGAAATTGAGACTGGAATTAAAAATCTTCCAACAAACAGAAGTCCAGGACCAGATGGCTTCACAGGTAAATTCTATCAAACATTTGGAGAAGAGCTAACACCTATCCTTCTCAAACTCTTCCAAAATATAGCAGAGGGAGGAACACTCCCAAACTCATTCTATGAGGCCACGATCACCCTGATCCCAACACCAGAGAAAGATGTCACAAAGAAAGAAAACTACAGGCCAGTATCACTGATGAACATAGATGCAAAAATGCTAAACAAAATACCAGCAAACAGAATCCAGCAGCACATTAAAAGGCTCATGCACCATGATCAAGTGGGGTTCATCCCAGGAATGCAAGTATTCTTCAATATATGCAAATCAACCAGTAGGATACACCATTTTAACAAATTGAAGGATAAAAACCGTATGATCATCTCAATAGATGCAGAAAAACTTTTGACAAAATTCAATACCCATTTATGATCAAAACCCTCCAGAGGAGGCATAGAAGGAACTTACCTCAACATAATAAAGGCCATATATGACAAACCCACAGCCAACATCATTCTCAATGGTGAAAAAACTGAAAATATTTCCACTATGATCAGGAACAAGACAAGGTGGCCCACTATCCCCACTATTATTCAACATAGTTTTGGAAGTTTTACCCACAGCAATCAGAGAAGAAAAAGAAATAAAAGGAATCTAAATCGAAAGTGAAGAATAAAAGTAATCCAAATCAGAAAAGAAGAATCTAAATTGGAAAAGAAGAAGTAAAGCTGTCACTGTTTGCAGATGACATGATACTATACATAGAGAATCCTAAAGATGCTGCCAGAAAACTACTAGAGCTAATCAACGAATTGGGTAAAGTAGCACAATACAAAGTTAATGAACAGAAATCTCTTGCATTCCTATACACTAATTATGAAAAATCTGAAAGAGAAATTAAGGAAACACTGCCATTTACCATTGCAACAAAAAGAATAAAACACCTAGGGGTAAACCTACCTAAGGAGACAAAAGACCTGTATGCAGAAAACTGTAAGAATTTGATGAAAGAAATTAAAGATGATCCAAACAGATGGAGAGATATACCATGTTCTTAGATTGGAAGAATCAACATTGTGAAAATGACTCTACTACCCAATCTACAGATTCAATGCAATCTGTATTAAACTACCAATGGCATTTTTCACAGAACTAGAACAAAAAATTTCACAATTTGTATGGAAACACAAAACACCCCGAATAGCCAAAGGAATCTTGAGAAAGAAAAACGGAGCTGGAACAATCAGTCTCCCTTCTAACTCTACTACAAAGCTGTGGTAATCAAGACAGTATGGTACTGGTACAAAAACAGAAATATAGATCAGTGGAACAGGAGAGAAAGCCCAGAGATAAACCCACACACTTACGGTCACCTTATCTTTGATAAAGGAGGCAAGAATATACAATGGAGAAAAGGCAGCCTCTTCAATAAGTGGTGCTGGAAAAAGTGGACAGGTACATGTAAAAGAATGAAATTAGAACACTCCCTAACACCATACACACAAATAAACTCAAAATGGATTAAAGTCCTAAATGTAAGGCCAGACACTATAAAATTCTTAGAGGAAAAAATAGGCAGAACACTCTATGAGTTAAATCACAGCAAGATCCTTTTTTACCCACCTCCTAGATAAATGGAACTAAAAACAAAAATAGACAAATGGACCTAATGAAACTTAAAAGCTTTTGCACAGCAAAGGAAGCCATAAACAAGATGAAAGACAACCCTCAGAATGGGAGAAAATATTTGCAAATGAAGCAACTGACAAAGGATTAACTTCCAAAATTTACAAGTAGCTCATGCAGCTCAAGATCAAAAAAACAAACAACCCAATCCAAAAATGGGCAGAAGACCTAAATAGACATTTCTTCAGAGAAGATATACAGGTTGCCAACAAATACATGAAAGAATGCTCAACATCACTAATCATTGGAGAAATGGAAGTCAAAACTACAATGAGGTATCACCTCACACCAGTCAGAATGGCCATCATCAAAAAATCTACAAACAATAAATGTTGGAGAGGGTGTAGAGAAAAGGGAACCCTCTTGCACTGTTGGTGTGAGTGTAAATTGATACAGCCACTATGGAGAACAGTATGGAAGTCCTTAAAAAACTAAAAATAGAACTACCATATGACCCAGCAATCCCACTACTGGGCATATACCCTGAGAAAACCATAATTCAACAAGAGTCATGTACCACAATGTTCATTGCAGCACTATTTACAATAGCCAGGAAATGGAAGGAACCTAAATGTCCATCGACAGATGAATGGATAAAGAAGATGTGGCACATATATACAATGGAATGTTACTCAGCCCTCAAAAGAAACTAAGTTGAGTTATTTATAGTGAGGTGGATGGATCTAGAGTCTGTCATACAGAGTGAAGTAAGTCGGAAAGAGAAAAACAAATACCGTATGCTAATACATATATATGGAATCAAAAAAAAATAATGGTTGTGTAGAACGTAGGGGCAGGACAGGAATAAAGATGCAGATGTAGAGAATGGACCTGAGGACACGGAAAGGGCGAAGGGTAATGTGAGACAAAGTGAGAGAGTGGCATCACCTATATACACTACCAAATATAAAACAGATAGCTAGTGTGAAGCAGCTGCATAGCACGGAGATGAGCTCGGTGCTTTGTGACCACGTAGAGTGGTGGGATAGGGAATGTGGGAGGGAGCCGCTAGAGGGAGGTGATATGGGGCTATATGTATATGTATAGCTGATTCATTTCGTTATAAAGCAGAAACTAATACAGCAATGTGAAACAGGTATACTCCAATAAAGACGTTTAAAAAATTCATCATGCTCTTTAAAGTTTTTTCAGAATTAGCAATAATTTTATCGGTAGTGGTTAGAGATTTGTGTGAAATATAGTCTACCATATGCACGTATTAATAATTTAAGCTATGTACTGACAAGTTACTAGTTTGTTAGTTCACATTGCAAGTGCACCCAAAAGCAGACCATACAGAAGAGATGGTCAGAATTTCCTGGTTTACCTCATGCGTTTTCAGCAAATGTTCCTATTTTTCCGTGATATGTATAAGGTAGCTGATTTTGGTCATATGACTAGATTCCTTGCATTCAATTAATTTATTGCTTCATTTTCCTGAGTGAGTAAAAAGAAGTGTTATTTTGCAGAATAAAGTAATGAGACCTCGATAGGAGCAAACATTTGAGTTTTGTCAAGTTGTATGTGCACACCAGAGGAAACCTGGGATATGGAAGTAAGCATGGGCTCTTATCCGACCTTCCTAGATTGGGACTCAAAGGAGCTATTTCTTATTGCATTGTTGCATGAAGACTATGTCTATTGCGGTTACTTTCCAACAGCCGACATGTAAGAAGTTGTGGCTTGAAGTTCTTCTTTGGCTAATCTGTATAGGGTCTCTTTAGCCTGTAATCACCTCTCTCCAGCTCATAATTTGGAGTGTTCAGCTACCCTGCTATTCTCCTTCGTGCTAGCATGTTCAGACACCCTGCAGAGCTGGGATGCAGCCAGCTGAGCTTGGCTGCCACAGGACTGGCCACACTCCAAGAACTGTTATGGTTGATGCTGCCCTGCCAATTGGTGTTGAGGATGGTGCACGAATGATGCTAATGAGTCTTGCAAAAGCTGGAGTTTTGTTATTTGCAACAGGCCTGAGACTCACAGCCAGATAAGGGAAGGATTTCATAAGCTCTTGGTCTTACATTTTTAAACTGTTCCTGATTTTGTGAAGGCCAGTGTTTAGGATCCTGGTGAGATGTCACGGGTGCAAAAGCTATTAAATTTCACATTAGTGGGGCAGGAGGATGTTGAATACTTCGCGCTGATAGGGGTAACAAATTGGTGGTCCCAGAAGATTGAATGCAGCTCACAGATGTATGACTTGCATGGTATTGGACTGGCATAGGATTGAATTTCTTTTTTTGTTTTTGGAAAGCCTTTAGACATGCCTACAAGCTCCAGTTCTGCCGTAATAGCCAATCCCCAAGTTACTAGTCAATTTAATAAAATCAACTTAAGCAGAGATGGACAGGTTTTTTCTGTCATCTTATGAAGAGTTAGATGCTATATGAAGGTACTTTTCAAAAGTGCTTTTTAAATAGTTATTTTTCAAAAATCTTATTATACGTGTGGCTAGTGGTCCTATAACTCTGTTATGTGTTTCCTATTAATACTGCATTGTCTTTTGGATACCAAAATGTTAAACGAGCAGTGAGTTAACTAATTATAGAAATTGGCCTTTTTCCCCCTTTCCTGTCTATATTCCAATTAAGTTAGATTTTCAAAACTGTTGCAATAAAATTAGAATAAAAATCAGTGTTTGGCAAAAGGTTTTAAAAGTCCTGGCAGATGGCTTATGATTTCAAGTTATATTCAATTAATAAGATTTCAGTCCTGAAAAAATTTGGATTGAATTTCATAACTTGTTAATTGCAATATCTTATCTACATTTAAACTGTCTAGTCACTGCACTATTTGCCTTTTAACATCTATTACCCAGGTCGTGTGTAATCACTGAAGCTACAAGAGCTTCAAGACCTATTTCATGTTCTGTGTGTTCACTGGACTACATCTGACTGAGAATTTCAGAAAGAAGCAAGATTTACAAGAAAACTATTATCAACACAGTACCTGTCAGAACTCAGGTTCAACTTCAGGGAATTATTTTCTATTGGAGAAGTACTGTCTCTGACTTTTAGCTCTATTCTCTGCCCTTTCCTTAAGCAGGGTCTAATTTTGGGGTAAGAGTGTGAGTCTGCCTGCCAGGGTCAGCTTAAGTGTTAACGCTCAACAAAAACTGGTCATTCTGGGGACTTCTCTGGTGGCACAGTGGTTGGGAATCTGCATGCCAGTGGAGGGGACATGGGTTCGAGCCCTGGTCCGGGAAGATCCCATATGTCATGGAGCAACTGAGCCTGTGTGCCACAAGTACTGAACCTGTGCTCTAGAGCCTGCAAGTCACAACTACTGAGCCCACGTGCCACAACTACTGAAGCCCGTTCGCTTAGAGCCCATGCTCTGCAACAAGAGAAGCCACTGCAATGAGAAGCCCGCACACTGCAACAAAGAGTAGCCCCCGCTCACCACAAATAGAGAGAAAGCGCTCATGCAGCAATGAAGACTCAAAGCAGCCAAAAATGAATAAATGAATGAATTAATTAATTTTTTTAAAAAACAAACAAAAACTGGTCATTCTGCCCCTGATTTGGTCATGTCCTTACTCCTGTACCTTTACTCATATTCTTATCTGATTGCACAAAATTCTCCTCTTCTTCACTCTCTTTCAAGGTTTAAGTCAAATCTTGTCATCTTAAGTAGGTACTATTCCAAAAGTGATTATTACTTGTCCTTAATAGTGGTTGCTAATGTTTTATAGTTTAACTTTTTTTTCAGGTGTCCCCAGGGATTGCAGTTGGATTTTGACTAACCAGTCATTGAGAAAATACATAATGACCAAATATTCAGGAACTAAAAATATCAATAATACAACAGTTGGCAAAATGAAAGGCAATACGTACATAGTATATTTTGTATTTCAGATGCAAATAATGCTTGGTATGCATGCAGATTTACAGGCTCCTTGCAAAAAATTCCAGTGTCTTCAGATGGCTGATATGCTGGGTTTTGTCATTTCCTGCTTTTTGAGCTTCTCTTTTTATGTTTCTAAGAGTTACCAAGGAAATGATAAGTGCTTGTCCTTCTTTCTGTCTCTTTCCATATCCTTTGCAGAACCTTGTAAGGTAGTTTGCATTTATCAGGGACATGAAACAGCAGGACACAAATAAATGAACTAAAGTTATAGGGCTGAAACTGTTACAATGCAGAATCAGGAGGAGTTTTGAGTGATCATTGATCTGAATATCATTTTTAATGGCCAAATAATGTTTCACTGTGGAAGAACCATCCATTCATTCACTACTTATTGAGTTCTACTTAGTAGACACTACTATTTTTGAGGCACTGTTCCAAGTACCAGGGTTAAACTGCTCAATAAGAGATAAAAGTTCCTGCCTTCTTAGAGTTTACATTCTTGTGGTAAAGAGAGGTAATAAAGAAAGTAAATATGTAAGTATATAACATAACTTCAAGTAGTGATTAGAAATATAATTCTTATAATTTAGATAATTCAACCATTTTTTTTGCAGCTTTTATTCATATGAGTGTGCTTAATTAAGTTAGGTAATATTAAAAGGCTCACAGTAAGGCTTCCCTAGTGGCGCAGTGGTTGAGCGTCCACCTGCTGATGCAGGGGACGTGGGTTCGTGCCCCGGTCCGGGAAGATCCCATGTGCTGCGGAGCGGCTGGGCCCGTGAGCCATGGCCGCTGAGCTTGCACGTCAGGAACATGTGCTCCGCAATGGGAGAGGCCACAACAGTGAGAGGCCCGCGTACCGCAAAAAAAAAAAAAAAAAAAAAAAGGCTCACAGTAAAATAGGATCTTTCAGTAGGGAGCAAGATTTGATCCAAATCTGTTTCTCAAATAACCATGATAAACTATGATGGACTCTTCAACTGAATCTCTTTTTCCCTCTAAACTTCAGGTGTTCACATAAGGTGTGTGACCCTCTAGGCTGCCATAAGCACTAAACTTGAACTACAAGAAGGTGCTGTCTTTTTATTATGTTCACCTCAAGTATCTTTGTGCTGCATCGTCTCATGAGTATCAAGCTGTAAGCAAAATCTCAATTTACCATCACCTGAATTGGAGAAGTTAAGAAGACTTGATGATCTTAACTTGACACAGCCAGGCTGCAGACCTATATATAGTGCTAGACAGACAGGACGCTGGGGCATCTGGGAGGAAAAGGTGGTGGGGCCGAGAGGAGTCCCATGCATTCTGATTTTCAGAGACCAGTACATCCATGGCTTTTAATAGTTGGCAGGACATGAAATAGTCTTGTAGTCAAGTCACTTCTAAAAGTGCAGAATGACAAAAAACTGTCTCATAAACTCTACCTCTGATTTATACAGGGCTTGGACAAGGTAGAGTGATCTGCAATCGCAGATTAGAAATAAATAAGCACTTGTTGGCAGGAAGAATGATTATTGAAGAACTAGAACAGGGTGTTGTGGATTCTTGTTTACTGGAAATTTCAAATTAAGATAGATAATTGTCTTCTCTGAGTAACTAGTTTAGTGTTGTCATCTGAATAAAAGAGCAAGGTTGCTTCTTTTCACCTTAGAATGCTGAAATACTTGAATTGGAATTTTGAAAACTTAAGTCAGATTCTTCTTTGATTAAAAGTGGAATTTAATAGAATTCCAAGTGGCTGTCTTTGAACTCGGCATATCTGTCTTTCTTTATTTTCCTTTCCTTAGGTGATAAGGTTATTTCCTAATTGTAAAAGTAATACAAGCTTATTAAAGTGTATTTTTAAAGTAGAAAAAGGAAAACATAAAATACCTATAATCCTAATTTACAAAGAGAATATTTTTAATATTCTTGATGTATTTCCTTATATTTACTTTTACTTATAAACAAAGGTACATTTCCAGATTTGCATCATGTAGTATATGTAATATTTTATCATGCTTTAAACAATTCTGCAGAGCTGTGGCCAATTTTTCAATCAAGCGTGCTTAACTGTTTATGGGCCTATGTAAGGAGACCACCCTTGAAAGCGCTATAAATGGGGGTCTTGGTGAGCAGCTGGGTTGAACATCTGGCGGTACTGGGAGGTTTGCATCCTGGAAAGAGCATGGAAGCTTCACATACCTTGCCCTGTGCATCTCTGCTGTTTGGCTGACTGGGTTCCTGGGTTGTACCCTTGATAATAAACCAGTAGTCTGGACCTGTGGAATCCAAGTGTGGCTGCCAAGAGGAACCCAGAAAAGTCAAAGAGCCCGAGCATGTCAGACCTTCCTGTAGCCACACACACGTCAAACCCCAAGGAAGTGAGTGAGGATCAGTGGGAAGAAGATCCAACCAGCTCCTTACACTTTACAAAGTAAAAACAATCCAAGACTCATAAGCAGCGGCCTAAGCTGAGGTGCTGGCACAGCCATTTCACACTAGGAACTCTCATCTGAAGTGCCTGGTGCAGGTACCTGTGGAGGTACCACCTCCAAATGTGGTACCCTACGAGCAAGTGAAACTAGACTAAGCACAAAGGACGAAAAAAGTCTCGTTTCTGGTTTGGATGCACTCAGATGACCATTGTCTCCCAGCTCACTGACAACCCACAGGAGGGTCTTGGTGCTCCTGCCGGATGTCAGGCCTGAGCCTTTGAGGTGGGAAGCCGAGTTCAGGACATTGGACCACCAGAGACCTCCTGGCCCCACATAATGTCAATTGGCGTGAGCGCTCCCAGAGATGTCCGTCTCAATGCTAGGACCAAGCTCCACTCAACGATCAGCAAAATCCAGGGCTGGACACCCCATGCCAAACAACTAACAAAACAGGAACACAACTGCATCATTAGCAGAGAGGGAGGCTTCCTAAAATACTGATCAGCTCACAGACACCACGAAATACACCACTGGATGCAGTCCTGCCCACCAGAAAGACAAGATCCAGCCCCACCCACCAGAACACAGGCACCAGTCCCCTCCACCAGGAATCCTACACAACCCACTGAAACAACCTTACCCACTGGGGGCAGACACCAAAAACAATGGGAACTACGAACCTGCAGCCTGCGAAAAGGAGACCCCAAAGACAGTAAGTTAAGCAAAATGAGAAGACAGAAATATGCAGTAGATGAAGGAGCAAGGTAAAAACCCACCAGCGCAAACAAATGAAGAGGAAATAGGCAGTCTACCTGGAAAAGAATTCAGAGTAAGGATAGTAAAGATGATCCAAAATCTTGGAAATAGAATAGAGAAAATACAAGAAATGTTTAACAGGGACCTAGAAGAACTAAAGAGGAAGTAAACAATGATGAACAACACAATAAATGAAATTAAAAATTCTCTAGAAGGAATCAGTAGCAGAATAACTGAGGCAGAAGAATGGATAAGTGACCTGGAAGATAAAATAGTGGAAATAACTACTACAGAGCAGAATAAAGAAAAATGAATGAAAAGATTTCAGGACTGACCTCTGGGGCAATATTAAACACACCAACATTCAAATTATAGGGGTCCCCAAAGAAGAAGAGAAAAAGAAAGGGACTGAGAAAATATTTAAAGAGATTATAGTTGAAAAATTCTGTAATATGGGAAAGGAAATAGTCAAGTCCAGGAAGCGCCGAGAGTCACATACAGGATAAATCTAAGGAGAAACACACCAAGACACACATTAATCAAAGTATAAAAAATTAAATACAAAGACAGAATATTAAAAGCAGCAAGGAAAAAGCAACAAATAACATACAAGGGAATCCCCATAAGGTTAACAGCAGATCTTTCAGCAGAAACGCTGGAAGCCAGAGGGAGTGGCAGGACATACTGAAAGTGATGAAAGGGAAAAACCTACACCAAGATTGCTCTACCCAGCAAGGATCTCATTCAGATTCGATGGAGAAATTAAAACCTTTACAGACAAGTAAAAGCTAAGAGAATTCAGCACCACTAAGCCAGGTTTACAACAAATGCTAAAGCAACTTCTCTAGACAGGAGACACAAGAGAAGGATAAGATGTACAATAACAAACCCCAAACAATTAAGAAAATGGTAATAGGAACATACATATTGATAATTACCTTAAATGTAGGTGGATTAAATGCTCCAACCAAAAGACACAGACTAGCTTAATGGATACATAATCAAGACCTGTATATATGCTGTCTACAAGAGACCCACTTCAGACCTAGGGACACATTCAGAATGAAAGTGAGGGGATGGAAAAACTATTCCATACAAATGGAAATGAAAAGAAAGCTGGAGTAGCAATTCTCATTATCAGACAAAATAGACTTTAAAATAAAGACTTTAACAAGAGACAAAGAAGGATACTACATAATGATCAAAGGCTCAATCCAAGAAGAAGATATAACAATTGAAAATATTTATGCAACCAACATAGGAGCACCTCAATGCATAAGGCAAATGCTAACAGCCATAAAAGGGGAAATCAACAGTAACACAATCATAGTAGGGGACGTTAACACCCCACTTTCACCAATGGACAGATCATCCAAAATGAAAATAAATAAGGAAACACAAGCTTTAATCTTTTTTTTTTCTTTTTCTTTTAAAATTTATTTATTTATTTTTGCTGCGTTGGGTCTTCGTTTCTGTGCGAGGGCTTTCTCTAGTTGTGGCAAGCAGGGGCCACTCTTCATCGCGGTGCGCGGGCCTCTCACTATCGCGGCCTCTCTTGTTGCGGAGCACACGCTCCAGACACGCAGGCTCAGTAGTTGTGGCTCACGGGCCTAGTTGCTCCGTGGCATGTGGGATCCTCCCAGACCAGGGCTCGAACCCGTGTCCCCTGCATTAGCAGGCAGATTCTCAACCACTGCGCCACCCAGGAAGCCGGAAACACAAGCTTTAAATGATACATTAAACAAGATGGACTTAATTGATATTTATAGGACATTCCATCCAAAAACAACTGAATACACTTTCTTCTCAACTGCTCATGGAACATTGTCCAGGATAGATCATATCTTGGGTCACAAATCAAGCCTTGGTAAATTTAAAAAATTTGTAATCATATCAAGTATCTTTTCCGACCACAACACTATGAGACTAGATATCAATTACAGGAAAAAATCTGTAAAAAATACAAACACATGGAGTCTAAATAACTACTAAATAACCAAGAGTTCACTGAAGAAATCCAAGAGGAAATCAAAAAATACCTAGAAACAAATGACAATGAAAACATGACGATCCAGAACGTATGGGATGTAGCAAAAGCAGTTCTAAGAGGGAAGTTTATAGCAATATAATCCTACCTTAAGCAAGAAAAATCTCAAATAAACAACCAAACAGTACACCTAAAGCAATTAGAGAACGAAGAACAAAAACCCCGCAAAGTTAGCAGAAGGAAAGATATCATAAAGATGAGATCAGAAATAAATGAAAAAGAAATGCAGGAAATGATAGCAAAGATCATTAAAACTAACAGCTGATTCTTTGAGAAGATAAACAAAATTGATAAGCCATTAGCCAGACTCATCAAGAAAAAAGGGAAGAGAGTCAGATCAACAGAATTAGAAATGAAAAAGGAGAAGTAACAACTGACATGGCAGAAATACAAAGGGTCATGAGAGATTTCTACAAGCAACTATATGCCAGTTAAATGGAGAACTTGGAAGAAATGGACAAATTCTTAGAAAGACACAACCTTCCGAGACTGAACCAGGAAGAAATAGAAAATATAAACAGACCAATCACAAGCACTGAAATTGAGACTCGAATTAAAAATCTTCCAACAAACAAAAGTCTAGGACCACATGGCTTCACAGGTGAATTCTATCAAACATTTAGAGAAGAGCTAACACCTATCCTTCTCAAACCCTTCCAAAAAATAGCAGAGGGAAGAATACCCCAAACTCATTCTACGAGGCGACTATCACCTTGATACCAAAACTAGAGAAAGATGTCACAAAGAAAGAAAACTACAGGCCAGTGTCACTGATGAACATAGATGCAAAAATGCTCAACAGAATACTAGCAAACAGAATCCAGCAGCACATTAAAAGGATCATACACCATGATCAAGTGGGGTCATCCCAGGAATGCAAAGATTCTTCAATATATGCAAATCAATCAATGGGATACACCATATTAACAAATTGAAGGAGAAAACCGTATGATCATCTCAATAGATGCAGAAAAAGCTTTTGACAAAATTCAACACCCATTTATGATAAAAACCCTCCAGATAGTAGGCATAGAGGGACTTACCTCAACATAATAAAGGCCATATATGACAAACCCACAGCCAACATCGTTCTCAATGGTGTAAAACTGGAACCATTTCCTCTAAGATCAGGAACAAGTTGAGGTTGCCCACTCTCCCCACTATTATTCAACATAGTTTTGGAAGTTTTAGCCACAGCAATCAGAGAAGAAAAAGAAATAAAAGGAATCCAAATCAGAAAAGGAGAAGAAAAACTGTCACTGTTTGCAGATGACATGATACTATACATAGAGAATCCTAAAGATGCTACCAAAAAACTACTAGAGCTAATCAATGAATTTGGTAAAGTAGCAGGATACAAAATCAATGCACAGAAATCTTTTGCATTCCTATACACTAATGATGTAAAATCTGAAAGAGAAATTAAGGAAACACTCCCATTTACCATTGCAACAAAAAGAATAAAATACCTAGAAATAAACCTACCTAAGGAGAAGAAAGACCTGTATGTAGAAAACTATAAGACACTGATGAAAGAAATTAAAGATGATCCAAACAGATAGAGAGATATACCATGTTCTTGGATTGGAAGAATCAGCATTGTGAAAATGACTCTACTACCCAAAGCAATGTCCAGGTTCAGTGCAGCCCCTATCAAGCTACCAATGGCAGTTTTCACAGAAGGAGAAAAAAAATTTCATAATTTGTATGAAACTGAAAAGACCGTGAATCACCAAAGCAATCTTGAGAAAGAAACATGGAGCTGGAGGAATCTGACTTCCTGAATCCAGACTATGCTACAAAGCTACAGTAATCAAGACAGTATGGTACTGTCAAAAAAAACCATAAATATATATCCATGGAACAGGAGAGAAAGCCCAGAGATAAACCCAGACACATATGGTCACCTTATCTTTGATAAAGGAGGCAAGAATATATAATGGCGAAAAGACAGCCTCTTCAGTAAGTGGTGCTGGGAAAACTGGACAGCTACATGGAAAAGAATGAAATTAGATCACTCCCTAACACCATATACAAGAATAAACTCAAAATGGATTAAAGACCTAAATGTAAGGCCAGACACTATAAAGCTCTTAGAAATCATAGGCAGAACACACTATGACTTAAATCACAGCAAGATCCTTTTTGACCCACCTCGTAGAGAAATGGAAATAAAAACCATTTTATTTGAGACCTAATGAAACTTAGGTCTCATGAGACCTAATGAGAGCTAATGAGACCTAATGAAACTTAAAAGCTTTTGCACAGCAAAGGAAACCATAAACAAGACGAAAAGACAACCCTCAGAATGAGAGAAAATATTTGCAAACGAAGAAGCTGACCAAGGGTTAATCTCCAAAACATACTAGTAGCTCATGCAGTACAATATCAAAAAAAACAAACAACCCCATCCAAAAATGGAAAGAAGAGCTAAATAGATGTTTCTCCAAAGAAGATATACAGATTGCCAACAAACACATTAAAGAATGCTCAACATCAGTAATCATTAGAGAAATGCAAATCAAAACTACAATGAGGTTTCACCTCACAGCAGTCAGAATGGCCATCATCAAAAAATCTACAAACAGTAAATGCTGGAGAGGGTATGGAGAAAACGGTACTCTTGCACTGTTGGTGGGAACATAAATTGATAGAGCCACTGTGAAGAACAGTATGGAATTTCCTTAAAAAACTGAAAATAGAACTACCATATGACCCAGCAATCCCACTACTGGGCACATATCCTGAGAAAACCATAATTCAAAAAGAGTCATGTACCACAATGTTCATTGCATCACAGGTTACAATAACCAGGACATGGAAGCAACCTGAGTGTCCATCGACAGATGAATGCATAAAGGTGTGGCACATATATACAATGGAATATTACTCAGCCATAAAAAGAAACGAAATTGGATTTTTTGTAGTGAGGTGGATGGACCTAGAGTCTGTCATACAGAGTGAAGTAAGTGAGAAAGAGAAAAGCAAATACTGTATGCTAACACATGTATATGGAATCTAAAAAAAAAAAAAGTTTCTGAATAACCTAGGCGCAGGACAGGAATAAAGACACAGACATAGAGTATGGACTTGAGGATATGGGGAGAGGGACGCTTGGGCTGGGACCAGGTGAGAGTGGCATGGACATATATACACTACCATATGTAGAATGGATGACTGGTGGGAAGCACCCGCTTAGCACAGGGAGATCAGCTCGGTGCTTTGTGCCCACTTAGAATGGTGGGATAGGGAGGGTGGGAGGGAGATGCAAGTGCGAGAGGATATGGGGATATATATATATGTAAAGCTGATTCACTTTGTTATACAGCAGAACCTAACACAATGTTGTAAAGTAATTATACTCCAATAAAGATGTTGAAAAATAGAAAAACAAAAAAATAATTCTTCAAGGGCATAATTCATACGTGTGCATTATATTCTCTCATGTAATTATACAGTAGTTTGTTTAATCATTCTATCCCTCAGCATTTAGGTTTTTTCCCAAATCATTTTATCATAAAATTATAATTATTAACTTTTTTATAAGTAAATCTAGGACTTCGTTTTAGAATAGCTACATGGTTTCTCTTTTGTACGTCAAAAATATTTACAATTCCCTATGGTTCAAACTGATGCTTAAGATTATTGGTTCAAGAAATTTTCTTGTCTTGTTTTGAGTTTACTATGTCTTTTTCAAACTTGAAGCATATTTGATCTATAATATGTTAGTTTCAGGTGTACATCATAGTAAGTCAATATTTTTATAGATTATACTCTATTTAAGCTATTACAAAAATAATGGCTATATCTCCCTGTGCTATATAATATATCCTTATTGTTTATTTTATAATGGTTCCTCATTTATTTTGTAATGGTAGTTTGTATCTCTTAATCCCACATCACTATCATGCCTCTTCTCCTTTCCTCTTCCCACTGGTAACCACTAGTTTATTCTCAATATCTGTGAGTCTGTTTCTGTTTTGTTATATACATTCATTTGTTTTATTTTTTAGATTTCACATGTAAGTGATAACATAGAGTATTTGTATTTCTCTCTGTGACTTATTTCACTAAGAATAATTCCCTCCACAGAGTTGCAAATGGCAGAATTTCATTCTTTTTTTACAGCTAATACACCACATCTTCTTTATCCATTTAACTGTTGATGGACACTTAGGTTGCTTCCATATCTTGTCTATTGTAAATAATGCTGCTATGAACATTGGGCTGCATGTATCTCTTTGATTTAGTGTTTTCATTTTCTTTGGATGTATACCCAGCAGTGGAATTGCTGGATCATATGGTAGTTCTATATAAACCTCCATGCTGTTTTCCACAGTGGCTGTACCAATTTATAGTTTCACCAAAAGTGAGTGTACTAGGCTTCCCTTTTCTCCACATGCTCACCACCATTTGTTATTTGTGGTCTTTTTGATGATAGCCATTCTGACAGGTGTGAGGTAATACCTCATTGTGGTTTTGGTTTGCATTTCTCTGATGATTGATGTTGAGCAATTTTTCATGTGCCTGTTGGCCATCTGTATGTCTTCTTTCGAAAAATGTCTATTCAGGTCTTCTACCCATTTTTTTTTTTTTTTTGCGCTACACGGGCCTCTCACCGCGGAGGCCCCTCCCGCCGCAGAGCACAGGCTCTGGACACGCAGGCCCAGCGGCCACGGCTCACGGGCCCAGCTGCTCCGCGGCATGTGGGATCCTCCCGGACCGGGGCACAAACCCGCGTCCCCTGCATCGGCAGGCGGACTCCCAACCACTGCACCACCAGGGAAGCCCCCCCTCCATTTTTAAATCAGGTTGTTTGTTTTTCTGATATTGAGTTGTGTGAGCTGTTTATATATTTTGGATATTAACCCCTTATCAGTCATATCAGTTGCAAATATTTCCTCCCATTCAGTAGGTTGTCTTTTCATTTTGTTGATGGTTGTCTTTGCTGTGCAATAGCTTTTAAGTTTTAATTAGGTCCCATTTGTTTTCTGCCTTTGTTTCCTTTGAACGTTAATTTTTAATAACCACCTTATTGAGATATAATTCACATACCATTCAATTCACCCATTTAAAGTGCACAATCCAGTGGTTTTAGTATATTTGCAGAGATCTGTAACCATCACCACACTCAATTACTTTTTTCTTTCTTTCTTTTTTTTTTTTTTACCACACTCAATTTTAGAGCATTTTCATCACCCCAAAAGAAATCCCATGCCCATTAGCAGTCACTCTCCATTTGCTCCCGGCTCTCTGTCTTCGACAACTGACATCTACTTTCTGTGTCTATGGATTTGCCTATTTTGGACAATTCATATAAATTGAATCACACAATATGTGGTCCGTTATGACTGGCTTCGTTCACTTAGCATAATGATTTCGAGATTCATCCATGTTGTAGCAGGTATCTGTACTACTTCATTTCTTTTTGTGGCCAAATAATAGTCCATTGTATGAACATACCACATTTTATTTATCTATTCATCAGTTGACGAACATTTGTGTTGTTTCTGCTTCTTGACTCTTATGAATAATGCTGCTGCGTACATTCACATACAAGTTTTTGTGTGAACATATATTTTCATTTTTCTTGGAGACAAACCTAGGAGTAGAATTGCTGGGCCATACGGTAACTCTAATGTTTAACCTTTTGAGGAATTACCATACTCTTTTTCAAAATGGACACACTGTTTTCTCTTTCCATCGGCTTTGTGTGAGTATTCCGATTTCTCCACATCCTTGCCAATACTTATTATCTGTATTTTTGATTATAGTCATTTTAGTGGGAATGAAATAGTATTTCATTGTGGTTTTGATGTGCCTTATCCTGATAGCTAATGATGTTGAGCATCTTTTCATGTGCTTACTGGTGGAAATTTTTTTTAAGGCTCTTGATAAATTTCACCCATTTTCTTTCCATAAAATTGTATTACTTTATAATGCCAATAACTGTGTATCAACTCACTGAGCATTTACTAGCTTCAATATTATAATTTTTAAAAATTGCATTCCTTTGATTTCTGATTTCACTTTATTTCCACTTCTTTGATTTATTCTGTATGTGTATGCATTTCACAAGGAATTAATTAACCATAGGTCTAAGTTAACATAATTTTTTGCCTAGAAAATAGACTATCATGACGCAAACTGACCTAAGCCAGTATGGTCACATACAACTACTAGTTTATTCATAACAGCTCTTAAGTACATCATAATAGCTGCCTGAAAGTTTGAAGTCAATAGGAGCTGACTGCTTTCCTACAACTTTGCTACTTGTTTTTAATGAAAGCAGGTCTCAGACAGGTCTCATTATCTGCTACATAAAATACATTTATCTAAACCAAAATTTATTGATAAGCCAGGTCAAATAGTTCAGACACTGTATTCAGTAAGTTTCATGAAGTCCAACTATCTTTGTTTTAGGTGATCTGAATACCCCTGGCAATATTTCAAAAGCAGAATCTGGTTGTTCTTGTGGTGGGTATCAGGCAACCAGATCCTTTGAGCCAATGGCAGGATTGGACAGCCTCAGAGTCTATCCCTAAGGATACACATTTGGAACTTGCTAGATTTTTACACCTTATTAATACAAGGGTTGGGGTGTCTCTAGAGTATTATTACCAGTATACGTATCTTGAATACCACTATTTCAGTAGAGTCCATATCTAATATCCATTGTGCTGATTAACAAGCTACTAATTTCACCGTGAAAGTCCATTTCTAACATTGGCAAAAGCCCTATGCTATTGATGGCAGATAAAGATCTCTGGAGCACTTGTAATAATCACATTTGAGATGTTTTCTGATTATCGGATTGTATATTCTTGAAAGGGGAACTGTCTTCTCCTCCATAGCATATTAAACCTAGACCCCTCCACATGCACACATAATTTCACATTATCTTTGCTAAAGAGCTTAAAGCAAATTACAGACCTCAAAAAAGTGTGCAGTATCTCTCAGTGTTTGGTTTTTTTCTTAAATAAGAAAATGAGAAAATGACAGAAACCATTTATTAAGTGCCTACTCTGTGATATGTGCTTTGCATTCATTATCTCATTTAATCCACAACAACCCTGTGAGTAATTATTATTACTGTCATTTTATGGATGGGAAGACTGATTATGAGAGATTTGAATAATGTGTCCAGGATCACTTGGCTTGTGTCCACATCCACATGGCATGTGGGGATTCTTGGTGGATGTTTATTATTTTCCTATTGTGTCATCTTCACTTCAGGGACTCATGGACACATAGATCATGTTGTGCCTGATGCATGTGTATAGGTGGTTAAATAAAATTTGAGATTCTGCATATTTAATAAATTTGGGGGAGAATATATTATTGAGTAAAACATTATTTCTAAATTACGTGAAATGTCTGTGGCATTTCAGCTTCTCATGAATATCTGTAACCAAGTTTGAGCTTTATGTCTGTAAGAAACATAGAAAACCAACAGGCTAAGAATTAGGAATTATTTTTAAAAAATGATGGCTTTGAACACATTCAACTCTGAGGTAGATAATTTAATATTTTCCTTTTATTCAATTTTTGTGTTTTCACTGACAAATAGCAAAACATTTTAAATTTATGGTTTTTTAATGTATATTTTTCTCTCCTGAGAATGAAAAGGAGCTGAGGATCAGTTTCTCATGCTTTAAAAAGTTGTGCTTCAAGCCAGAATTTGTAAATACAGTAGTGTTCAGTTTCAATGAGCAGACAAGTGAGGTGTTCCAGTGTAAATTACCCTGCAGCCTGCTTAGAGGGTTTTTTTTTCCCCCTATGTTTAGCAAAATTATGGAGTATGCTGTTTAAAAGAAGCTATGTTATATTCTTTGTTGGAGAATTTCAAATGGAATATAAGATGACTTCGTAATTTTTAACAGTGTATTTTGATTTTTAAAATATACTTGGATATTTTTTTCCTTCTCTTCTTTTCTGTATTGAAGGTGGAAATGAAGCCATTTCTTTTTGTCATTTTCCATTATTTCCTTTTATTTCTCCCACTTGTGCCCTGGATAATATCCTGGCTAGATAGGATTACAGGCTATTTTCACTGGGAGATTCTGATTCCATTACCAATCAACAAAGTTAAGGAGCATTTCCCCCACCCCCTTTATAGTGTGCACACTCCATTTAGAAATGAGAAAAAGTCTCAAAGGTAGGCACTACTATATTACCAAAGCAGGCAGCTTTCGCCCGGGGAGGCCCTGAGCCAGAGTGAGAGCATGTTAAGAGGGGGAGAAAGTAATGAACAGTTTTGAAAAATGAGGTTATGTAAGTTAGAGCTGCCAGAGATGCTCCGAAGGTCTATTAGACACAGTTCTTGAAAAGGGGTTTAAATGAACTAAAATGCAATAATGAAATTTTCTCACTGGAGAGGATTTAAAATGATTACTCACTAGAATTAATTGATACCGTCGGAGGGCCAAAACATGCTTTGTCTGTCTGAAAAGTGTGTTTAGTGTTTTGGAAGACTTTCTATAGCATATAATAAAAGACTGGGAAATCAATACCTTTTCTTTAAAGGTGCACCCAGTGTTTAATAGCACTAAGTAATTATACCCCCCATAGCATCTGAGAAGTCTTAACTCCATCTTCAGTGCTTGGTGATCTGGTAAACCTCATTTCCAAAAACCTATCCATATCTGTTTTCTTTCCATCTCTTAAAAAAAAAAAGTGTTTTTGAGTAATTTTATGAATCCTTTAATACTGACATCAATTTTGTTCGTCATAATTTCTCAGTGGTATTTTTGGTTTAATATAACTGAAATTTGTTCTAGGTATTTTGTCCAAACACAGGATGAGGCTTCAAAATAAGCCTTGAATTATTCTCCCTTGTCACGAAGACAGAGAATCATAGTCCTTGATGAACCTTTAAGTGTCCATTGCTCCTTTTCAATTGTTAACTCTAAATTTATTTAAAAATCTCAACTTAGGGCTTCCCTGGTGGCGCAGTGGTTGAGAGTCCGCCTGCCGATGCAGGGGACGCGGGTTCGTGCCTGGGTCCAGGAGGATCCCACATGCTGCGGAGCGGCTGGGCCCGTGAGCCATGGCCGCTAGGCCTGCGCGTCTGGAGCCTGTGCTCCACAACGGGAGAGGCCACAACAGTGAGAGGCCTGCGTACTGCAAAAAAAAAAAAAAAATTTCAACTTAGTAGTTTGACATGATACCCTCATAGTTAGGATCTTGATGGGACATGATGGGAGTTTTGCAATTCGTATTGTCTTAACCTCTGAGGCAGGGTGACAGAAATTATCTTTATGAGACTGAAAACAAACTCATTTTGCTCTAGATCCGGAATGCCAATTGTTTGAAGATTTGATCCGGATGCTTATGACTTGTTGCCATGGATGTTTCCATTGTTTTACACATTAAAGACCCATCCAGTTATGAATAACAAAACTGTACAAATCATGGCAGACTTCTGGTCTGTAGCATGAATTTCTTAAGTAAAAGAAAACTGGAAACCAAACTGCTTCTTCTTTTCTTGTCTTCAATTTGTTGCCAGGGGGAAGATTATGCACAGATCATTGGGCTAAGCAAGTGTTATTGTTCCCCCTGCCATGCACAAAGTAATAAGTCATTCTCCTTCTTGAAATGACATCTTCACTAGGACCAGTATATAAAACACAGTTCTATTGGTGCTGGAAGTACAAGGTCACAGCCATTCAACTGGAAGATGATCCTTCACAATTATTCCCAGAAAAATACTTCAGAATAATGCTCTCTGCCCTTTATAGTTCAATGATGTAAAGTGTTTGTACTGCACTTGTTATGGGCACTAAGGTCAGAGAGCTTATCCAACAGATAGACCTGTGGGTCTAGCGCTATATTTAGAAAGACAGTCAACTGGAAGATGGTAGAATACATGCCAGGTGTACAGCTTGTTACATTTACTATCTTAGAAGCTATTAGAAGAATCAATCTTCATAATAACATCAAAATTTACACTTATAAAAACTTTAATCTTCACTCATATTAACTCATATGATTCTGTCAGTATTCTTAGGTAAGATAACTGTGAAATTTTTTTATTGAGGTAACTGTAGTCCATCTTGTCTAGCAAGAAGTTAATAGTGGAATTGGGAGATCAGTGTTCTTTCCTCTCCTTCTGCTTGGCTTGTTATTTTTTGTAAACAGTGCGTTGACTATTCCCACTACTTAGAAAGAGGAGCGCTGCAAGCAGAGAGCACAATTGAATTAATTGTAGCAGTGATGCCATTTCATATGCCAGAATGTACAGTTTACTGATCAGTAGGAAAGGGAAGATCGTAACAATGAAATCAGTTTTTCACATACAATGTACAATGAGCTTGTTAAATAGATAAAGGTGACTTCAGAATCTTCCCTGATACCTCAGTGGAAAATTAAGAAACATCTGCTCTGAGTGTATGAAAATCATAGAAAGTAAAGATACCTCTGAAGTTGTTTTTGTTCAGTCTTATTTTACAGCTTAAAAAAAAGAGGTTCAGAGATTTTAAGTGATTTGCTCCATGTTACACAATTGAAAACGACAGAGCTGAGAGTTGAATCTGTCTTTAAACTCCAGTGTTTCTGGACCTTACTCTATACCATGCAGATGTTTGGCTGCCTATGGGCAGAGGGTCAGACAACAGTGGTGGTCCCATTCATCTCTGTGGTTCCTTTGTGGGCCATACCACATAGAGTAGCCCCATTTTATGGGTAGGAAATCCTGGTTAAGGAGTGTCCCCAGCAGCAATTAGCAAGTCAGTGGTGTAATATCTCTCCCACGTGCTTCCTTGCCTGTCTTCTCACAAATGTTGGAGCCTACAATGTTTCTGCTTCCACCATAAAAAGCGTTTGTGGAAAATCATCTCTATATTTCAGCCACAAGGATTGAGAATGAAAAGAAGTGATTGAAAAAGAATCTCTGTTCTGCAGTCAACATTGAAGTAAAGTACCTATTGTCATGTTCTATTATAGCCTCGGTCATGCTGGAATCAGGTGTGATTCTAGGCTGTGATTCTAGGCTGGCGTAGTTTTGATGCTCCTAAGCTGATATTTGGATAGGTCAAGGTATCTGTCATTTGTGTCATGTCAGACCGAGGAATCTTCAAAAACTGTTACATGAATCAGTAGTCTGCTTGGCTTAAGGACCTTGAAAGAGAGCTACAACTGTTTACCTACTGGTGATTATTGATTTTTTATAGTTAACACAATGTATTTAAGAATAAAATGAACCATTGGAATAAAACTCTATATGGAATGTACTCTTAAGAACCATAGGAGACAAAAATTTTTGTAGAAATGGGTTAAGAGTAAGTAAGAGACGGATGTTTATTGAAGAGGCAAATAGTATGAATGGTAGGAATATTTTAGTAATTTCTCTTTATCACCTATCTACACAGAACATTTTGATTCAAGTGTTTTTGATGCAGGCATTTTGACAGAATTAAAGCCAGCAGACACCTAGTTCTACCTTAATCCCCTTCCCAATTCTGGGAAAGTTTTACTTTCCAATTTATTAATTTATTTATTGTTTGGAAACTTTTGAACTTTGGGTTTGTCTTGCTTTTATTTCTGGGATGACTGCTGTTTGGTAATGTATTATTGTTTTGTTATATTGCTGGGTTCAGTTAGCACTTTATAAATGAGACTGATCTCTAACTTTTTTCTTACTATTTCTAACTCTGCTATTTTTATTAAGATTATGTTAGGCATGTTATTTTAGAATTAGGAAAAAAGCAGTAAAATATTGTTTAGTCTATTATAATTGGAAAGCCTCCAAGGGGTTATTAGATACACCCCAAAGGCATTACTATAAATGAGTTTTATTATAAGTGTAAATGTGTTATTTAGAGAAGAGTTAGAAATTTAATTAAGGTCTTCTGTGTGATCTGAAGCTGAGAATGAGAGATTTTTATTATGGTCCAGGTGTCCTCCCTACCCAGTGGCCCCTAATATATACCAAGTTAAAAAAAAGAAACTCAGGAAACTTACAGGAAGAAGATAATGCTTTTCCTTTAGATAGATTGTTTTGCAGCATTTAAAAACTTGTGCCTTCATAAGCATTTACAAGAGTCCTATTTTTTTTTTTTTTTTTTTTTTTTTTGCGGTATGCGGGCCTCTCACTGTTGTGGCCTCTCCCGTTGCGGAGCACAGGCTCCGGACGCACAGGCTCAGCGGCCATGGCTCACGGGCCCAGCCGCTCCGCGGCATGTGGAATCTTCCCGGACCGGGGCACGAACCCGTGTCCCCTGCATCAGCAGGTGGACTCTCAACCACTGCGCCACCAGGGAAGCCCAAGAGTCCTAGCTTGACTGGCCCAGAAGATGTTGTCTGACCAAATATTCTGCAGTTTGTTTTATGGTAACAGTACATATATTTCTATTTACAAATATAAACCAGCATTATATTTTAAATATTTTTTCAAACTATCCCCTCAGGAATTTGTAACTGAAAATTACTGCTGTAAATTTTTTAAGTAAAAAGAGTTAGTTCTTTTATTGATCAACTACATTATTTAAAAGACAAGAATAAGTGAGTGTCACAATTGTGACATTAAAGGTGGAATTGCAATATCTGAGATGCAGAAAATTCAAGATACAAATGGATTCTCATTGACGAAGCAGTATTTGATTGGAATAATTCATGTTTCCTTCTGAGATGAGTGCATGATTTCTAACCATATGTACTTTGTGCTAGATTAACTCCAACACCATCCCCACCTACTTCTGTTGGTGCTGGGATGAGGTTCACCAGAGAAAGAAGGTCAGTTTTGCTTACTATTTGAGATATATAGATATAGATATAGATATAGATGTTTTTAACTTGAAACTGTAGTAGTGTATGTTTTAGTTTGGATCAAAATATCACACAGTTAATTCTCTCTCTCCATCCCCCCCTCCCTCTTTCTCCATTTGGTTCCTTAAAGGATTTGAGATAAATGTTGGGAAACATTGGGATATGAATAAAAGTCTCATGGCCAGGATAACCAACAAGAACCTCCTGTATAGCACAGGGAACTCTGCTCAATATTGTGTAATAACCTAAATGGGGGCTTCTCTGGTGGCGCAGTGGTTGAGAGTCCGCCTGCCGATGCAGGGGACACGGGTTCATGCCCCGGTCCGGGAAGGTCCCAAATGCCGCGGAGATGCTGGGCCCGTGAGCCATGGCCGCTGAGCCTGCGTGTCCGGAGCCTGTGCTCCGCAACGGGAGAGTCCACAACAGTGAGAGGCCTGTGTACCGCAAAAAAAAAAAAAAAACCTAAATGGGAAAATAATTTAAAAAAGAATAGATACATATATGTGTATAATTGAATCATTTTGCTGTACACCTGAAACTAACACAACATTGTTAATCAACTATACTCTAATATAAAATAAAAAGTTAAAAAAAAAGGCTCTTGGTCAGATGATGTGATGAGCTGGGAATTCTCTAAGGTGTTATATTGTTTTGTTTTTTGGTTTTTAAAATTTTTTAATTTTTTTTAGTGTTGTCTCTCAATATTTTATTATACACCATGGGTTATAAAATAATACTACTTCATTGTTCAAATTGTTCCATCTTTGGCCATTGGCAATTCCTTTTTTTTTTCACACACACACACTGTATTTTATTTTTACAAGAGATAAATAAACTGACACCAAGCATTGTAAATGGAAGACCACAACAAAAGCAACAATGATTGCAATTACCAAACATGAAACACACTCATACTAGGTCATAATATTGACATTCAGTCCAGTAATCCTCCACTGTAACAGCTCCTTTACTTTGCAGTGAAAACTGATTTGTATATTTTTTGCCTCTGAGTCCTTGTGGGATTTTTTTTTTTATTCAAACAGAAAGTCACAAAAATTATAATCATCCTCATCAGTTCACTCAGTCCCTGTAATTAATTTTTTTTTATCTTGATCTTTTGTTAGCACTTTTATGAATTCATCAGTTTTCCATTCGAGTTCTGAAAATGCTTATTCATTCAGTTCAGCAGTATAGTCAGTTACCAGAAACCTGTACTTGTCAGAGTCTTTTCCATGAATTCCTTGAAGATGAAACCCTTTTATAGGAACATTTTTGCAAAAGCATCAGAGTACACCCAGAACTGTCTGTAAATGAAAAAAGACTTAAAAATGACCACGGTTAAAGGTTTGATGAAAGTTCATAATAATGCAGTTGACAAGGAAATTTAGTTATTTCTGAGATATACATTTTAAAGTAATAACTAGAATTATGACTTATAACATTATACCAGAACATATAAGATTTTTAGAAATTTCATGTAATGTCTGAAACATTTATATTAACATATTTCCATAAAAATAACCCAAAGAAAGTTTAGTACTAGCTGTTGTTTTTTGTTTGTTTGCTTGTACTGCAGGTTATTAGTCATCAGTTTTATACACATCAGTGTATACATGTCAATCCCAATCGCCCAGTTCAGCACATCACCATCTCCACACCCCATGGCTTTCCCCCACTTGGTGTCCATACGTTTGTTCTCTTCACCTGTGTCTCAACCTCTGCCCTGCAAACCGGTTCATCTGTACCATTTTTCTAGGTTTCACATACATGTGTTCATATACGATATTTGTTTTTCTGACTTACTTCACTCTGTCTGACAGTCTCTAGATCCATCCATGTGTCAACAAATGACTCAATTTCATTCCTTTTTATGACTGAGTAATATTCCATTGTATATGTGTACCACAACTTCTTTATCCATTCGTCTGTTGATGGGCATTTAAGTTGCTTCCATGACCTAGCTATTGTAAATAGTG
This sequence comes from Stenella coeruleoalba, assembly GCF_951394435.1. Taxonomy (NCBI): domain Eukaryota; kingdom Metazoa; phylum Chordata; class Mammalia; order Artiodactyla; family Delphinidae; genus Stenella; species Stenella coeruleoalba. The sequence continues at coordinate 73,187,027 of NC_137151.1, read as the reverse complement.
CTGCAGTGAACACTGGGGTGCATGTGTCTTTTTGAATTATGATTTTCTCTGGGTATATGCCCAGTAGTGGAATTGCTGGATCATATGGTAATTCTCTTTTTACTTTTATAAGGAACTTCCGTACTATTCTCCATAGTGGCTGTATCAGTTTACATTCCCACCAACAGTACAAGAGGGTTCCCTTTTCTCCACACCCTCTCCAGCATTTGTTGTTTGTAGATTTTCTGATGACACCCATTCTAACTGGTGTGAGGTGATACCTCATTGTAGTTTTGATTTGCATTTCTCTAATAATTAGTGATGTTGAGCAACTTTTCATGTGCTTCTTGGCCATCTGTATGTCTTCTTTGGAGAAATGTCTATTTAGGTCTTCTGCCCATTTTTGGATTGGGTTGTTTGTTTCTTTAATATTGAGCTGCATGAGCTGTTTATATATTTTGGACATTAATCCTTTGTCCTTTGATTCGTTTGCAAATATTTTCTCCCATTCTGAGGATTGTCTTTTCATTTTGTTTATGGTTTCCTTTGCTGTGCAAAAGCTTTGAAGTTTCATTAGGTCCCATTTGTTTATTTTTGTTTTTATTTCCATTACTCTAGGAGATGGATCAAAAAAGATCTTGCTGTGATTTATGTCAAAGGATGTTTTTCCTATGTTTTCCTCTAAGAGTTTTATAGTGTGCAGTCTTATATTTAGGTCTCTAATCCATTTTGAGTTTATTTTTGTGTATGGTGTTAGGGAGTGTTCTAATTTCATTCTTTTATATGTAGCTGTCCAGTTTTCCCAGCACCACTAATTAAAGAGTCTGTCTTTTCTCCATTGTATATCTTTGCCTCCTTTGTCATAGATTAGTTGACCATAGGTGCCTGGGTTTATCTCTGGTCTTCTATCTCATTCCATTGATCTATGTTTCTGTTGTTGTGCCAGTACCATATTGACTTGATTACTGTAGCTTTGTAGTGTAGTCTGAAGTCAGGGAGTCTGATTCCTCCAGCTCCGTTTTTTTCCCTGAAGACTGCGTTGGCTATTTGGGGTCTTCTTTGTCTCCATACAATTTTAAGATTTTTTGATCTAGTTCTGTAAAAGATGCCATTGGTAATTTGATAGAGATTTCATTGAATCTGTAGATTGCTTTGGGTAGTATAGTCATTTTCACAATATTGCTTCTTCCAATCCAAGAACATGGTATATCTCTCCACCTGTTGGTATCATCTTTAATTTCTTTCATCAGTGTCTTATAGTTTTCTGCATACAGGTCTTTTGTCTGCCTAGGTAGGTTTATTCCTAGGTATTTTATTTTTTTTTGGTGCAGTGGTACATGGGAGTGTTTCCTTAATTTCTCTTTCAGATTTTTCATCATTAGTCTATAGGAATGCAAGAGATTTCTGTGCATTAATTTTGTATCCTACAACTTTACCAGATTCATTGATTAGCTCTAATAGTATTCTGGTGGCATTTTTAGGATTCTCTATGTATAGTATCATGTCATCTGCAAAGAGTGACAGTTTTACTTCTTCTATTCCAATTTGTATTCCTTTAATTTCTTTTTCTTCTCTGATTGCCGTGGCTAGGACTTTCAAAACTATGTTGAATAATAGTGGTGAGCGTGGACATCCTTGTCTTGTTGCTGATCTTAGAGGAAATGCTTTCAGTTTTTCACCATTGAGAATGATGTTTGCTGTGGGTTTGTCATATATGGCCTTTATTATGTTGAGGTAGGTTCCCTCTTTGCCTACTTTCTGGAGAGTTTTTATCACAAATTGCTGTTGAATTTTGTCAAAAGCTTTTTCTGCATCTATTGAGATGATCACATGGTTTTTATCCTTCAGTTTGTTAATATGGTGTATCTCATTGATTGATTTGCTTATATGGAAGAATCCTTGCATTCCTGGAATAAACCCCACTTGATCATGGTGTATGATCCTTTTAATGTGTTGTTGGATTCTGTTTGCTAGTGTTTTGTTGACGATTGTTGCATCTATATTCATCAGTGATATTGGTCTGTAATTTTCTTTTTTTGTAGTATCTTTGTCTGCTTTTGGTATCAGGGTGATGGTGGCCTCATAGAAGGAGTTTGGGAGTGTTCCTTCCTCTGCAGTTTTTTGGAAGAGTTTGAGAAGAATGGGTGTTAGCTCTTCTGTAAATGTTTGATAGAATTCACCTGTGAAGCCATCTGGTCCTGGACTTTTGTTTGTTGGAAGAGTTTTCATCACAGTTTCAATTTCATTACTTGTGATTGGTCTGCTCATAGTTTCTGTTTCTTCCTGGTTCATTCTTGGAAGGTTATACCTTTCTAAGAATTTGTCCATGTCTTCCAGTTGTCCATTTTATTGGCATATAGTTGCTTGTAGTAGTCTCTTAGGATGCTTTGTATTTCTGCAGTGTCTGTTGTAACTTCTCCTTTTTCATTTCTAATTGTATTGATTTGAGTCCTCTCCCTCTTTTTCTTGATGAGCCTGGCTAATGGTTTATCAGTTTTGTTTATCTTCTCAAAGAACCAGCTTTTAGTTTTATTGATCTTTGCTATTGTTTTCTTTGTTTCTATTTCATTTATTTCTGCTCTGATCTTTATGTTTTCTTCTGCTAACTTTGGGTTTTGTTTGTTCTTCTTTCTCTAGTTCCTTTAGGTGTAAGGTTAGATTGTTTATTTGAGATTTTTCTTGTTTCTTGAGGTAGGCTTGTATAGTTATAAACTTCCCTCTTAGAATTGCTTTTCTGCATCCCATAGTTTTAGGATCATCGTGTTTCATTGTCATTTGTCTCTAGGTATTTTTTGATTTCCTCTTTGATTTCTTCAGTGATCCCTTGGTTATTTAGTAACGTATTGTTTAGCCTCCATGTGTTTGTGTTTTTTACATTTTTTTCCCTCTAATTCATTTCAAATCTCATAACATCATGGTGAGAAAAGATGCTTGATATGATTTCAGTTTTCTTAAATTTACTGAAGCTTGATTTGTGACCCAAGATGTGATCTATCCTGGAGATTATTCCATGTACATTTGAGAAGAAAGTGCAATCTGCTGGTTTTGGATGGAGTGTTCTATAAATATCAATTAAATCTATCTGGTCTATTGTGGCATTTAAAGCTTCTGTTTCCATATTTATTTTCATTTTGGATCATCTGTCCATTGGTGTAAGTGTGTTGTTAAAGTCCCCCACTATTATTGTGTTACTGTCCATTTCCTCTTTTATAGCTGTTAGCAGTTGCCTTATGTATTGAGGTGCTCCTATGATGGGTGCATATATATTTATAATTGTTATATCTTCTTCTCGTATTGAGTCTTTGATCATTATGTAGTGTCCTTCCTTGTCTCTTGTAACATTCTTTATTTTAAAGTCTATTTTGTCTGATATGAGTATTGCTTCTCCAGCTTTCTTTTGATTTCCATTTGCATGGAATATCTTTTTCCATCTCCTCACTTTAAGTCTGTATGTGTCCCTAGGTCTGAAGTGGGTCTCTTGTAAACAGCATATATATGGGTCTTATTTTTGTATCCATTCAGCAAGCCTGTGTCTTTTGGTTGAAGCATTTAATCCACTCATGTTTAAGCTAATTATCGATATGTATGTTCCTATGACCATTTTCTTAATTGTTTTGGGTTTGTTTTTGTAGTTCCTTTTCTTCTCTTGTGTTTCCGACTTAGAGAAGTTCGTTTAGCATTTGTTGTAGAGCTGGTTTGGTTGTGCTGAATTCTCATAGCTTTTGCTTGTCTGTAAAGCTTTTGATTTCTCCATTGAATCTGAATGAGATCCTTGCTGGGTAGAGTAATGTTGGTTGTAGGTTCTTCTCTTTTATCACTTTAAGTATATCGTGCTACTCCCTTCTGGCTTGTAGAGTTTGTGCTGAGAAATCAGCTGTTAACCTTATGGGAGTTCCCTTGTATATTATTTGTCGTTTTTCCTTTGCTGCTTCCAATAATTTTTCTTTGTCTTTAAGTTTTGCCAATTTGATTACTATGTGTCTCGGCATGTTTCTCTTTGGGTTTATCCTGTATGGGACTCTCTGCGCTTCCTGGACTTCGGTGGTTATTTCCTTTCCCATATTAGGGAAGTTTTCGACTATAATCTCTTGAAATATTTTCTCTGGTCCTTTCTCTCTCTCTTCTCCTTCTGGGAACCCTATAATGCGAATGTTGTTGAATTTAATGTTCTCCCAGAGGTCTCTTAGGCTGTCTTCATTTCTTTTCATTCTTTTTTCTTTATTCTGTTCCACGGTAGTGAATTCCACCATTCTGTCTTCCAGGTCACTTATCCGTTCTTCTGCCTCAGTTATTCTGCTATTATTTCCTTCTATTGTAGTTTTCATTTTAGTTATTGTATTGTTCATCTCTATTTGTTTGTTCTTTAATTCTTCTAGGTGTTTGTTAAACATTTCTTGCATCTTCTTGATCTTTGCCTCCATTCTTTTTCCGAGTTCCTGGATCATCTTCACTATCATTATTCTGAATTCTTTTTCTGGAAGGTTGCCTATCTCCATTTCATTTAGTTGTTTTTCTGAGGTTTTATCTTGTTTCTTCATCTGGTACATAGCCCTCTGCCTTTTCATCTAGTCTATCTTTCTGTGAATGTGGGTTTTGTTCCACAGGCTGCAGGATTGTAGTTCTTCTTGCTTCTGCTGTCTGCCCTCTGGTGGATGAAGCTATCTAAGAGGCTTGTGGAAGTTTCCTGATGGGAGGGACTGGTAGTGGGTAGAGCTGACTGTTGCTCTGGTGGGCAGAGCTCAGTAAAACTTTAATCCACTTGACTGTTGATGGGTGGGGCTAGGTTCATTCCCTGTTGGTTGTTTGGCCTTAGGCAACCCAACACTGGAGCCTACCTGGGCTCTTTGGTAGGGCTAATGGCCGACTCTGGGAGGGCTCATGCCAAGAAGTACTTCCCAGAACTTCTGCTGCCAGCGTCCTTTTCCCCATGGTGAGCCACAGCCACCCCCCACCTCTGCAGGAGACCCTCCAACACCAGCAGGTAGGTCTGGTTCAGTCTCCCCTGTGGTCACTGCTCCTTCCCCTGAGTCCCGATGTGCACACTGCTTTGTATGTGCCCTCCAAGAGTGGAGTCTCTGTTTCCCCCAGTCCTGTTGAAGTCCTGTAATCAAATCCCACTAGCCTTCAAAGTCTGAATCTCTAGCATTTCCTCCTCCCATTGCCGAACCCCCAGGTTGGGAAGCCTGACGTGGGGCTCAGAACCTTCAGTCCAGTGGGTGGACTTCTGTGGTATAAGTGTTCTCCAGTCTGTGAGTCACCCACCCAACAGTTATGGGATTTGATTTTACTGTGATTGCGCCCCTCCTACCGTCTCATTGTGGCTTCTCCTTTGTCTTTGGATGCCCATATCTTTTTTGGTGAGTTCCAGTGTCTTCCTGTCAATGATTGTCCAGCAGCTAGTTGTGATTTTGGTGTTCTCACAAGAGGGAGTGAGAGCACGTCCTTCTACTCAGCCATCTTGGTTCTTGCAGAGATGTTGAGAGGATTCTTTGTTTTGTTTTTTTAATGTAGATTTTGGGAAATGTAAGGATCTCTAGCTGCTAGGATGTGATGGTGATCTGACTACATTCAGTCTTGACCAGAATATGTCATTGATGCATCCCATCTCTCTTGCATAGGGTGAGTCTGGAGGATTCCATTGGACTCCTAGTATGTAGATAGATGCTCCCAAGTCTCAGGTGGAAGGAATTTAGGAATGGGGGGGGGGCTCACTGAGAATGCACAAAACAAATAACACTATTCAAGGAGATAAACAGTTTGTGACCTGCCAACCAGGAAAACTGCTCTCTCAAAGTGGAGAAATTCATCAGCTATAAAGAAGAACCTTGCCAAGGCATAAGTATAACTATCAGGATTTTGGCCCCAGTGGACAAGTTAGTGGATCCATTTTGCCCCTGTGTAAATGGCATAAATCCGCAGTTTGTGCGTAAAGAACTTCACAGAAAAATAGCCTCTGTTTTACAGAGGAAATGGGCCTTCATTTCCTTTCTTATTTGTAACTCGCCTCTGGTGTGAAAGGAAGATTTAGGCCTGGTAGAGTATTCCTCTGAACTTCATTCATTCTGTGCTGTGACTAATAGTTTTTCCTCATAACCACATCAAAAATTGATACTGCTTTAGGAAAACAGCATTTCACATCTCTAGTGAATTGCTTATCTTTTTTAAAGCAGAGTGTATTGCTCACATTGTTCTTCTTATGTATTTTCTGACATAAGAGAGGCACTAAAGCTATCAATTGTTTTAGACTGTATGATGGGTTTTGAGGACCACTTAAAAGAACTCTGTGCAAAATAACCGAGTCAGACTCTGAAGTCACCAAAAAGTTCAGCGTGTATGCAGGGCGCTTTGAGCGCAGTTAGTCGACAGACCTCTTTTGCCGATCTAGTTGAGATATCGTACTGAAATTTTGCAAGAAGAAGCGATACATTTTTATGTATAACACAAGTAACCTTGGTGCACCTGGAAGATTCTGGTTAGTTTTGAGCAAGGAAAAAATAAGGGGGCTACAGAAGATGCCAGGAAAGTTTCAGAGGCTGTAATTTCGATGTATATCTCTTGCTGCCCATACACTAGTTGTGGGAACAGGCTTTCCACAGCTGCTGTCTGTGGACCTTGGTTCCATTGTCCTTTTGACTTAAAAGGACATTAATTCTTGACTTAATCGCAGAGGCACAGACAGTGAAGAGAAAATGGGCTTTCACATGAGAATAGAGCTAGACAATTCAGACTCTGTGGCAGGGCTGGCTGCATAATTTGTAGGGCCCAGTGCAACATGAAAATGCTGGGCTCCTTGTTCAAAAATTATTAAGAATTTTAAGCCTGTCACAGGAGAGCACTAAGGCAAGCTCAGGACACTTTGAAGCACAGGGTACTGTGTGACTGTACAGGTCGCCCACCCAGGAAGCTGGTCCAGCTCTTTAGTCCGGAAATATAAAGGTAGAGAAGGAGTTGCTTAAATCTGCGCAGTTTAGAAATGAATAGAAGAATGGATGAATTTTGTTTATGGCATCTCACAATATTAAATTTAAGGAAACCACTGAAGTTCCAAGGTGGATGATGATAGCATGCACTCCTTCTCTGCAGTAGAAGCAAACACTTTCTTCGAGAAGCTGCACAGGGCGGATCTGAGAGTTTCTTATTTGTGCCAGTCACAGGGTCAGGTAGAGCCATAGAAGCATCGAGAGGTGACCCCCGAAGCCTCAGTCTGGGTATAGGTGACATTCTCAAATTCCTGAAGGCTCATGGTGAATGTTTGTTTATGGACCCAGATATAGGTTGCTTTCATTAGTTACAGCTTTAGAGTCAAGATTCTCACAGAACTCAGAAGAGACAAGAAAACATTGCTTCAGAAGATTTGGTGTGCGGCAGTGGTGGTGGCACCCAGTGACTTCTCACACTTAACTCCCTGGAAGTTATGTTTGCAGTCACTCTTCTCACTGACTTTCATTTTACACAGCTGGTCACCTTTTACTGGATGGACTGTGACAATGGAGAAGAAAGCATTAATTCTGAGGAATGTTTCAGAGCCATTGGAAAGCTAGTAGGAGAATATTGCTTGGTTCTTTTTGCTATAACACAAAATATTAAGCCATACAAAAAATTAAAACAGTAAATGACAAAAAACACAACAGAGAAATTTCTTCTGTTTTTAAAATTACTTAAGAAGAGAGTAGACACCATTTTTTTTTTTAATTTTAAAAAAATTTTTATTGGAATGTAGTTGATTTACAATGTTGTGTTAGTTTCAGGTGTACAGCAAAGAGAATCAGTTATACATATACATATATCCACTTTTTTGTTTTTAGATTCTTTTCCCTTATAGGCCACTACAGAGTATTAAGTAGAGCTCCCTGTGCTATACAGCAGGTTCTTATTAGTTATCTATTTTATATATAGTAGTGTGTATGTGTGAGTTCCAATCTCCCCATTTATCTTTCCCTCTCCTTATTCCCTGGTAACCATAAGTTTGTTTCTACATCTGTGACTCTACTTCTGTTTTGTAAATAAGCTCATTTGTACCCTTTTTTTTAGATTCTGCATATAAGGGATATCATATGAAATTTGTCTTTCTGTGTCTGACTTACTTCACTCAGTATGGCAATCTCTAGGTCCATCCATGTTGCTGCAAATGGTATTATTTTGTTCTTTTTTATGGCTGAGTAATATTCCATTGTATATATGTACCACATCTTCATCTATTTCCTATAGCCACCATATTTTTAATGTAATAGTCACACATGGAATATTTGTCTCTAAACAAAATCATTCTTAGAGACAATGACCTGTTTTCTACTCATCTAGAAGTTTAATAAAGCATCTATTTATTTCTGAAGAGAAAAAGATAACTCATGTAGGGACATGAAACTAACATTTGTGGAGTGGCTTACTGTAGTAGACAACTTTGTCTGTAGCATCCTTATTTTACATGACTATGCAGTTTGGTATGTACCATTGCTTACACTTAGAGATGAGGAAGATGTGGTTCAGAAAACAAACATTTCACTAATGATGTCCCTCAGAATAGTGATTCTGTAAGGTGTCAATTAGTAGTTTTCCATGATAGTCAAATGCTTGGGAAAATACTTGATTTTATCAAGCATTAGAGAAGATTAGGAAACTTGGACTATATAATTGACATTCTGGGGTCCTTTGCTCTTTGCCCTTTGCCCTCTTCCCCTCTATAAGTGTTAGAGGGTCCTCTGGCCCTCGATTCTGACTGTAGGAAAAGCTGCTCTCAGAAAGCAATAAGGAAAACAGTATCAACTGTAGCCCTGTAGACATCTGCAAGCTAGTGGGGATATATTGAGGGACAGAGGATCTTCATGGAATCCCTGAAATTTTACTATGAAGTTTTACTATGTAAGCAGACATCAGTGGGTGAATCTGCCTCTGTTTGTAAAAATACCCAGAAGGATGTAGTCAGGAATGTTTGCTGAGAAAAACTGGACACTAAGTACTGTATGCAGTCTTTAGAGTTAACATTTCAATTTCCAAGATTTGAGTCAGTTATCTAAATACAGTTCTTTGAGTAAAATAGATGTAATTTTAGGGTTATTATGTACTCTGTAAAACCTGATAGATATGACTATACTAAGTTAGGTTGAAATAAGATCACAATAATATAGAAGAAGGCTTCTTATCTGATATGATCTGGACTGGTAATTGGTTAGGTAGGCTGCAAATTCATTACAATAGCAAATTATTGCAAAGCAATACATATACATCTTAAACATGTTATTTTAATTAAAATATTAATGTACATCCATCAGACAATTTTTTTTTGTCAGGCAAGTGTTTTCTTTGATTGAGGATCCATTAACTAGAGAATCACTTTGTTTTCCTTACATAAACCACACCCCTAATGCATTATCTGTGGTTGATAATTTAGTTTGACTTAAAATGGAGCTAGAGTTAAAAGGTACTTGTAAAGAAATCTAGAATCATTCTAGGCTTTTTGATTTTTCTTCAGCTTTTTATGATTGTCTTATCTACATCTGACTTGAGAGTTTTTTCTTTTTGATGACACAATTTTATCAAACTCTCTGGATTTCCACTTAACTTTCCTAGGGAAAAAAAGATTTTCTTTTTTTCATGTTGTTTGGTTTATAAAAAAAACCCATATCTGAACTTACAAGAACAACTACAACTGACATAAACAGGCTTGGAAGCAAATACAGTTGACACTTGGTAAGCAAAAACACTCAGCTAGTGGGGCCAGGTGTATGCAGGAGTATTGGTCTCCTAGCTAAACCTTTCAGCATGCTTTAGATATATGTCACTATGTTTTACAGAGGTCATCAATTTATACTGCAGATTGCTTAAGTGGAGGTCATTAAGAGAGCTTCTGTTGTAGTAACATTATATTTTTCTACCTTTCAACCACCTTTGATACTGTGGTGTCTTCAGTTCCTCAGACCGTACTACCTACTTCTGGGAAGTCCCAGGGTGATGTTTGTACTCGTAAACCCTGGGAAGTCCCAGGGTGACACCCATGTACTCATAAACAACTCTTTTTATTTTCCTTAAAATAAAATAATTTTCCTTATTTTCTGGGCATCTGTTGGTCTAAGCCTCATGAAGGCGGCATGCCTTAGGTGATGACAGCTGGGCTGTCTGCTACTGGACACTCCATCATGGCTGGAAACCACCATTACCTTCATCCCCTTAATGTAACGAGCTCTTTACAGGGTCTACTCGTATCTTTCTTTGTTTTTAAAAATCAAACATAAGCATCTGGAGGCCAGGTCAGCCACAGTTACGAATGTCAACAAACAGGATATCCTACTAGTCACTCCCTTCCCTCTGACAATCGAGGCATTGTTACAGGGCTAAGGGTGTAGGTCTGCCTTTCTCTTCCCTTAGGAGGAATTATTTCCAGGGAGACTCCTCTGTGTCTAATGTAAATGGACTCTTGGCAAATCCAGGCTGCCAGACATTGTGTAGGCATGGGCCCACAGATCAGACATTTCTCAAGTGTCCATATTATATCAGGTCTCCATTTTTTTCTTCATTAGTTGCTGCAGCTGTAGCACGCATGGTAGAGTAATTTAGTGAGGTATTATAATCCCCGTTTTTAAAAAGAGGAAACCAAGCCCAGAGAGTTAGACACACAACTGGTAAGCAGTAAGTTGGGATTGGAACCAGCCCCCTACACTCTCCATACGGTTCTAAGAGAGAACACAGAGCGTCCATCCCACTCATGAAACAGGGTCTGTAGTGGGCAGAGCAAGCCCACAGGGCTGTGAAAAGGCTCTGATCCCACTGCCAGAGATGCTCCTGCTTGTCCTCTGCTCTGTCCAGGTACATGGCTCCCCCAGGCTGACACTGCAGCAAGAGGGAAAGACATAGCTGAGAAGAGGGGAAGGGAGTCAAGAGTGTATTAGCCTGATGGTAGGGGCTGGGACCCCACGTCCCTGAATGTCTCAACATGTAAGATGATAACAGGTGTGTTCTTACTCCCAGGGACATGGTAGTTCAGTGCTATTATCTTTTATTCATTTCCATGTCTGTAGTTGCATGCAAGAGGGTGGGGTTAATCTTACTCTAGTTGTGGACCAAAAAAAAAAAAGAACACTGAAAGTCAGAGTGTCTTTTTCTCTTTTTATATTTTCCTTGATAGTTGAAATAGTTTGGCAGCCTCTTGTTTGAGAAAACTTGCACTAGAGCAAAAGGTTTTTGTCTAAGATCACTTTGGCTTATGTTTTTTAGGGTAACTACTCCTTTTTCCAACATAATGTCTCAACTTTATTTTTTATTTTTTTGTGGAAGAAGGAAGGATTTATTACTTGCAGCAAGTAAGGAGAACACCGGGGATCTTTCCCAAAGCAGTGTCTCGATGTGTCAACTTTAAAGAAGCAAATATAAGCACATGGGCCTTACTCTGGCTCTTCATGTAGCATTTTATAAAATTCCTGGGTTCCCACCTAGATAAATATTTTTGTTTTTACACTGTACCAATTCTTAAAACTTTAAAGTTCAAGAACAGAAATCCTCTTACTTTACGGAGCAGGAAACTGAGTCAGATAGGAGAAGTGATTTACCTAGTGAGACACAACTGATTAGTAGCAGAGCTTGGTTTAAACTCAACATTTCTTAACATTGAGTTCAGATTTCTTTCTACTACAATGTGTTGCCTCCTATGCCACTGATTAAGGGATTAATGAATTTCTCTGTATATGTTGGCTGAATGCCCCAAAGCCTTTGAAAGTAAGAAGAGAACATTATTCCTTATTGTTTTGGCTTAAATGAGTCACTAGAAAATTATAGGAAGCTCTCTTATGCTTCTGTGTTCCCTGATTTATGTAATTTTAGCTCAAATCACAGTTTTCCCAGTACTCCCAGAAGGGTATTGATATTTGGTAAATGAAAGCCACACACAGATTAAATTAAATCAAACTGAAGGTAAACCATGGCAATCCTTCAGTCAGGTTTAGTAATGTTCAAATTCAGTAGTACTCCAAATTATCATTTTCCCAAAAAGGTTTACTATTCATCTACACTCTTCATTTCAGTTACCAACCCTGCTTGACATGTAGATATGTAGTAGATTTGTTGGAGAAAGCAAACGCTATTTTAACTACAATAGCCTGAAATGCTAGTAGTCACAGCACAGTGTAACCTGTCAGAAGCCATTGAGGACCACTACTGGAAATCAGATATCCACCTTATTTCAATTCTAGCAAATGCCAGTTGATTTACTCGCCTATTAAAGCAGCTGGAGAATGTTTCACAAAAGCTTTTATTTGTTTGGAGGTACCTGAGAGGAATTGGAAGGTTCTTAGTAAGAGTTTTTGAACTTCTACTTTATGAACTGCCGGGTGGTATAATAACTAAATTGAGACACAGAGTGCCTGAGTAATATACCAAGACCATAAAACCAGTCAGCTTGAGAGCCAGAGAGACCTCAGGCAATGTGCCATTAACCACCGTGCCTCTACCTCCACTCTACGAGGCAAGCCAGGGGATTTGGCATAAAGTTTCTTGGATTCTGAACTGGGTTCTGCTACTCAGTAGTTGTGTAAACTTGGCAAATTAACTTGTACCTTTGTTTCCTCTTTATTAACAGACAGGGCGTTAGGACTAATCTCATGAGATTTTTTGGTGAGGTCAATGTGCAATGATACCTACTTATCACAATACCTAACATCTAATAAGAACTTAACAAATGGTAGACTTTATTATATTATTGTTATTATGACTGTGGGGGACTTAAAGATTAGGAGGTATATTACTGAGTCCAAGAAGCTTTTGATTTAATTGGGGACTGAAACATATAAATAGGTGCAAATTAATGCAGAATCAAGAATAAAAGCATAAGAAATTAAACCTCATAATTTGAAAATGCTCAAAGGAAGCACTGGTATAAACTATGTTTGTCTTCTTTCTGGGTTTACTTTGGCTCAATTAAAAGTGTCCTTGCAAATTTTGCCATTTGCAGTAACACAGATGGACCTGGAGGGTATTATGCTTAGTGAAATAAGTCAGACAGAGAAAGACAAATACTGTATGATATCACTTATATGTGAAATCTAAAAAAATAAAACAAACTAGTGAATATAATAAAAAGGAAACAGACTCACAGATATAAAGAACAAACTAGTGGTTACTAGCCAGGAGAGGAAAGGCGGGGAGGGGCAAGATAGGGGTAAGGGATTAAGAAGTACAAACTATCATGTATAAAATAAATAAGCTACAAGGATATATGGTACAACATGGAATATAGCCAATTTTTATAATAACTATAAATGGAATAGAACCTTTAAAAATTGTGAATCACTATGTTGTTCACCTGTAACTCATATAATATTGTACATGATATATATCTCAAATTTTTAAAGAGTGTACATGCAATATATATAAATATTGCATCATTCTGTAGTACACGTGAAGCTAATATAATGTTATATGTCAATTATATCTAAATTTCTAAAAAGTGTACTTATGCCAGTCATACATACCTTCAGCAATATGCTATTGATTTCATGAGAGAAACTTTAGTTCTAGATTTTTTATATGGACTGTTTAACTTTTCATGTGCTCTGTCGTTACAAACTGCTTAGATGAGCAAGCAATTTCATGCATTTTTGCTATGCATCATTTTTAGCTCTTACATTCAGCACCAATTTAAAATCAGCAGAGTATTAAGATACTCTCAAATTATAGTAGATCTTTTTCAGCAATAGGCAAATTTCAAATTTTTATGTAAATCATTTCTTTTCCTAAGCCCTGCAACAATTGCACAGCAAGAGATAGTCATTTTGGTGTAACTGATAGGCTAAGTAGAAGTCAGAATTTCACAGAAGGAAATATAAGTACATTAAAGAGAAGTTATGTTGCTAATTTATTTTATTAATTGGTTCTACTTTGGGGGGTGACTTTGTCATGTACTCCTAATAATGGGCCGTCATTAGCTTCAGAATTCTTGATCTGGAAGGTCACTCTTTCTAAGCTGTCAATGCCCGTTGCCTTACTTACTTGACCGAAACAATCGTATTACACAGACTTGATGACCAAACTTATTTATCTTATGGCAATAACTAGTGTACTATTAATTCTTAGTTTTCTGTCTGTCTTCTGGTTCAACTATAAACTCACTGGTGCCATGTCTTTCAAAATAAAAAAAAATTAAGAAACGCATAACATATGAAAAAGTTTCCTTTAGTCCATCAAGTAACAAAACCCTCATGAATTTGTGTTTCATTTTTCAAGTAACTAATTCATTACAGTAAATAAGAGCAGTCTTTAAAGTAGCTTCTTATGTGTAGTAGAAGACCTGGATTGTGTTTTTGATACAATAATTATAGCTGCTTTTTTTTTTCTATTTATGTAATCTTTTCTTTTCTCCATTTTTCATTTGAGTCTCAGAGTTTTCCAGTTTTCTTTAGAACCATGTGGACTAGATCAGCTTTTAGAGTAGGTGCCAATTAAAATAAGTACCAGAGGGGGAACCTTCAAGATGGTGGAGGAGTAAGATGTGGGGATCACCTACCTCCCCACAAATACATCAAAAATACATCGACATGTGGACAACTCCTACAGAACACCTGCTGAATGCTGGCAGAAGACCTCAGACTTCCCAAAAGGAAAGAAAATCCCCACCTACCTGGGTTGGGCAAAAGAAATAAAAGAAAAACAGAGACAAAAGAATAGGATGGAACCTGCACCTCTGGGAGGGAGCTGTGAAGGAGGAAGTTTCCACACACTAGGAAGCTCCTTCACTGGCAGGAACTGGGGGATGGGAAGCTTCGGAGCCACGGAGGAGAGCGCAGCAACAGGGGTACAGAGGACAAAGTGGAGCAATTCCCGCGCAGAGGATCGGTGCCGATCACCCCTCACCAGCCTGAGAGGCTTCTCTGCTCACCCGCCGGGGTGGGTGGGGGATGGGAACTGAGGCTTGGGCTTCGGAGGTCAGATGCCAGGGAGAGGACTGGGATTGGCTGCGTGAACACAGCCTGAAGGGGGCTAGTGCACCACAGCTAGCCAGGAGGGAGTCCGGGAAAAAGTCTGGACCTGCCTAAGAGGCAAAAGACCATTTTTCAGGGTGCATGAGGAGAGGGGATTCAGAGCATCGCCTAAATGAGCTTCAGAGACGGGCACAAACCGTGGCTATCAGCTCAGACCCCAGAGATGGGCATGAAACGCTAATGCTGCTGCAGCCACCGAGAATCCTGAATGCAAGCACAGGTCACTGTCCACACCCCCTCTCCCCCCAGAAGCCTTTGTAGCCTGCCACTGCCAGGGTCCTGTGATCCAGGGACAACTTCCCCAGGAGAATACATGGTGCACCCCAGGCTGTTGCAATGTCATGCTGGACTCTGCCAATGCAGGTTCACCCCGCATTCTAATTGTAACTACCTTACCCCTCCCTCCCCCCGTCCTGAATGAGCAAGAGCCCCCTAATCAACCACTGCTTTATCCCCATCCTGTCTGGGCAGGAACAGATGCCTGAGGGTGACCTACACACAGAGGTGGGGCCAAAACCAAAGCTGAACCCCAGGAGCTGTGCAACCAAAGAAGAGAAAGGGAAATCTCTCCCAGCAGGCTCAGGAGCAGCAGATTAAATCCCCATAATCAACTTGAAGTACTCTGCATCTGTGGAATACCTGAATAGACAAAAAATTATCCCAAAATTGTGGTGGTGGACTTTGGGAGCAACTGTAGACTTGGGGTTTGCTGTCTGTGGCTGATTTGTTTCTGATTTTTATGTTTATCTTAGTTTAGTGTTTAGCACTTATCATTAGTGGATTTGTTTATTGGTTTGGTTGCTCTCTTTTTTTATTATTATTTTTTTATTTTAATAATTTTTTTTCCTTATTATTATTTTTGTTTTTGTTTCTTGCGGTACGCGGGCCTTTCACTGTTGTGGCCTCTCCCGTTGCGGAGCACAAGCTCCGGACGCACAGGCTCAGCGGCCATGGCTCACGGGCCCAGCCACTCCGCGGCATGTGGGATCTTCCCGGACCGGGGCACGAACCCGTGTCTCCTGCATTGGCAGGTGGACTCTCAACCACTGTGCCACCAGGGAAGCCCTCTTTCTTTATTATTATTAAAAAAATTTTTTTTTCTTTCTTTTTCTCCTCTCTTTTCTTCCGAGCTGTGTGGCTGACAGGATCTTGGTGCTCTGGCCTGGTGTCAGGCCTGAGCCTATGAGGTGGGAGATTCGAGTTCAGGACATTGGGCCACCAGAGACCTCCTGTCCCCACATAATGTCAATTGGCATGAGCTCTCCCAGAGATCTCTGTCTCAAAGCTAAGACCCAGCTCCACCAAATGGCCAGCAAGCTCCAGTGCTGGATGCCCCATGAAAAACAACTAGCAAGACAGGAACACAACCACACCCATTAGCAGAGAGGCTGTCTAAAATCATACTAGGTTCACAGACACCCCAAGACACACCACCGGACATGGCCCTGCCCACCAAAAAGACAGGATCCAGCCTCATCCACCAGGACACAGGCACCAGTCCCCTCCACCAGGAAACCTGCACTAGCCACTGAACCAACCTCACCCACTGGGGGCAGACACCAAAAACAACGAAAATTACAAACCTGCAGCCTGAAAAAAGGAGACCCTAAACACAGTAGGTTAAACAAAATGAGAAGACAGAGGAATATGCAGCAGATGAAGAAGCAAGGTAAAAACCCACCAGAGCAAACAAATGAAGAGGAAATAGGCAGTCTACCTGTAAAAGAATTCAGAATAATGAGAGTAAAGATGATCCAAAATCTTGGAAATAGAGTGGAGAAAATACAAGAAACGTTTCACAAGGACCTAGAAGAACTAACGAGCAAACAAACAATGATGAACAACATAATAAATGAAATTAAAAATTCTCTAGAAGGAATCAATAGCAGAATAACTGAGGCAGAAAAACAGATAAGTGACCTGGAAGATAAAATAGTGGAAATAACTACCACAGGGCAGAATGAAGAAAAAGGAATGAAAACAATTGAGGACAGTCTCAGAGACCTCTGGGATAACATTAAACACACCAACATTTGAATTATAGGGGTTCCAGAAGAAGAAGAGAAAAAGAAAAGTTCGGAGAAAATATTTGAAGAGATTATACTTGAAAACTTCCCTAATATGGGAAAGCAAATAGTCAAGTCCAGGAAGTGCAGAGAGTCTCATAAAGGATAAATCCAAGGAGAAACATGTCAGATACATATTAATCAAACTATCAAAAATTAAATACAAAGAAAAAATATTAAAAGCAGCAAGGGAAAAACAACAAATAACATACAAGGGAATCCCCATAAGGTTGACAGCTGATCTTTCAGCAGAAACTCTGCAAGCAAGAAGGGAGTGGCAGGACTTATTTAAAGTGATGAAAGAGAAAAACTTACAACCAAGGTTGCTCTACCCAGCAAGGATCTCATTCAGATTCAACAGAAAAATTAAAACCTTTACAAAGAAGCAAAAGCTAAGAGAATTCAGCACCACCAAACCAGCTTTACATCAAATGCTAAAGGAACTTCTTTAGGCAGGAAACACAAGGGAAGGAAAAGACCTACAATAACAAACCCAAAACGATTATGAAAATGGCAATAAGAACATACATATCGATAACTGCCTTAAATGTAAATGGATTAAGTGCTCCACCAAAAGACACAGGCTGGCTGAATGGTTACAAAAACAAAACCCATGTATATGCTGTCTACAAGAGACCCACTTCAGACCTAGGGACACATACAAACAAAGTGGGGGGATTCAAAAAGATACTCCATGAACGTGGAAATCAAAAGAAAGCTGAAGTAGCAATTCTCATATCAGACAAAATCGACTTTAAAATAAAGGCTATTACAAGAGACAAAGAAGGATACTACATAATGATCAAAGGATCAATCCAAGAAGAAGATAAAACAATTATAAATATTTATGCACCCAACATAGGAGCACCTCAATACATAAGGCAAATGCTAACAGCCATAAAAGGGGAAATCGACAGTAACACAATCATAGTAGGAGACATTAACACCCCACTTTCACCAATGGACAGATCATCCAAAATGAAAATAAATAAGGAAACACAAGCATTAAATGATACATTAAACAAGATGGACTTAATTAATATTTATAGGACATTCCATCCAAAAACCACAGAATACACTTTCTTCTCAGGTGCTCATGGAACATTCTGCAGGATAGATCATATTTTGGGTCACAAATCAAGCCTTGGTAAATTTAAGAATAGTGAAATCTTATCAGGTATCTTTTGTGACCACAACCCTATGAGACTATATATCAATTAGAGGAAAAAGTCGGTAAAAAATACAAACACATGGAGGCTAAACAATACACTACCAAATAACCAAAAGATCACTGAAGAAATCCAAGAGGAAATCAAAAAATACCTAGAAACAAATGACAATGATACCACGACGACCCAAAACCTGTGGAGTGCAGCAAAAGCAGTTCTAAGAGGGAAGTTTATAGCAATACAATCCTACTTCAAAAAGGAAGAAAAACAACCTAACCTTACTCCTAAATCAGTTAGAGAAAGAAGAAAAAAAAAAAAAACCCCACAGTTAGCAGAAGGAAAGAAATCATAAAGATTAGATTAGAAATAAATGAAAAAGAAATGAGGGAAATGATAGCAAAGATCAATAAAACTAAAAGCAGTTTCTTTCTTTTTTTTTTTTCCTTACACGGGCCTCTCACTGTTATGGCCTCTCCCGTTGCGGAGCACAGGCTCTGAACGCACAGGCTTAGTGGCCATGGCTCATGGGCCCAGCCGCTCCATGGCATGTGGGATCTTCCTGGACCAGTGCATGAACCCGTGTCCCCTGCATCAGCAGGCGGACTCTCAACCACTGCGCCACCAGGGAAGCCCTAAAAGCTGGTTATTTAAGAAGATAAACAAAATTGGTAAGCCACTAGCCAGACTCATCAAGAAAAAAAAAGGGAGAAGAGTCAAATCAACAGAATTAGAAATGAAAAAGGAGAAGTAACAACTGACACTGCAGAAATATAAAGAATCATGAGGGAATACTACAAGTAACTCTATGCCAATACAATGGACAACCTAGAAGACATGGACAAATTCTTAGAAAAGTACAACCTTCCGAGACTGAACCACGAAGAAATAGAAAGTATAAACAGACCAATCACAAGCACTGAAATTGAAACTGTGATGAAAAGTCTTCCAACAACCAAAAGCCCAAGTCCAAATGGCTTCTCAGGCGAATTCTATCAAACATTTAGAGAAGAGCTAACACCTTTCCTTCTCAAACTCATCCAAAATATAGCAGAGGCAGGAACATGCCCAAAATCATTCAACGAGGCCACCATCACCCTGATCCCAAAACCAGACAAAGATGTCACAAAGCAATAAAACTACAGGCCAATATCACTGATGAACATACATGCAAAAATGCTCAACAAAATACTAGCAAACAGAATCCAACAGCACATTAAAAGGATCATGCACCATGATCAATTGGGGTTTATCCCAGGAATGCAAGGATTCTTCAATATACAGAAATCATTCAATGTGATACACCAAATTGAAGGATAAAAACCATATGATAATCTCAATAGATGCAGGAAAAGCTTTCAAGAAAATTCAACACCCATTTATGATAAAAACTCTCCAGAAAATAGGCATAGTGAGAACCTACCTCAACATATTAAAGGCCATATATGACAAACCCACAGCCAACATCATTATCAATGGTGAAACACTGAAAGCATTTCCACTAAGATCAGGAACAAGACAAGGTTGCCCACTCTCACCACTCTTATTCAACATAGTTTTGGAAGTTTTAGCCACAGCAAGCAGAGAAGAAAAAGAAATAAAAGGAATCCAAATTGAAAAAGAAGTAAAATTGTCACTGTTTGAAATTAAAGGAATCCAAATCAGAAGAGAAGAAGTAAAACTGTCACTGTTTGCAGATGACATGATACTATACATAGAGAATCCTAAAGATGCTACCAGAAAACTACTAGAGCTAATCAATGAATTTAGTAAAGTAGCAGGTTACAAAATCAATGCGCAGAAATCTCTTGCATTCCTATACACTAGTGATGAAAAATCTGAAAGAGAAATTAAGGAAATACTTTCATTTACCATTGCAACAAAAAGATTAAAATACCTAGAAATAAACCTACCTAAAGAGACAGAAGACCTATATGCAGAAAAGTATAAGACACTGATGAAAGCAATTCAAGATGATCCAAACAGGTGGAGAGATATACTGTGTTCTTGGATTGGAAGAATCAACATTGTGAAAATGACTCTACTACCCAAAGCAATCTACAGATTCAGTGCAGTCACTATCAAACTACCAATGGCAATTTTCACAGAAGTAGAACAAAAAAATTTACAACTTATATGGAGGCACAAAAGACCCCGAATAGCCAAAGCAATCCTGAGAAAGAAAAACAGAGCTGGAGGAATCAGACTCCCTGACTTCAGACTATACTACAAAGCTACAATAATCAAGACAGTATGGTACTGGCACAAAAACAGAAATATAGGTCAATGGAACAGGATAGACAGCCTAGAGATCAACCCACGCACGTATGGTCACCTAATCTTTGATAAAGGAGGCAAGGATATATAATGGCAAAAAGACAGCCTCTTCAGTAAGTGGTGTTGGGAAAACTGGACAGCTACATGGAAAAGAATGAAATTAGATCACTCCCTAACACCACATGCAAGAATAAACTCAAAATGGATTAAAGATCTAAATGTAAGGCGAGACACTATAAAACTCTTAGAGGAAAACATAGGCAGAACACTCTATGTCAGAAATTATAGCAAGACCTTTTTTTACCCACCTCCTAGAGAAAGGGAAATAAAAAGAAAAATAAACAAATGGGACCTAATGAAACTTAAAAGCTTTTGCAGAGCAAAGGAAACCATAAACAATATGAAAAGACCACCCTCAGAATGGGAGAAATTAGTTGCAAATGAAGCAACTAACAAAGGATTAATCTCCAAAATATGCAAGTAGATCATGAAGCTCAGTATCAGAAAAAAAAAAAACCCAATCCAAAAATGGTCAGAAGATATTTAGAGAAATAGATATTTCTGTAAAGAAGATATACAGATTGCCAACAGACACATTAAAAGATGCTCAACATCACTAATCATTAGAGAAATGCAAGTCAAAACTACAATGAGGTATCACCTCACACTGCTCAGAATGGCCATCATCAAAAAATCTACAAACAATAAATGCTGGAGAGGGTGTGGAGAAAAGGGAACCCTCTTGCGCTGTTGGTGGGAACGCAAAGTGATACAGCCACTATGGAGAACAGTATGGAGGTTCCTTAAAAAACTAAAAATAGAACTACCATATGACCCAGCAATACCACTACTGGGCATATACCCTGAGAAAACGATAATTCAAAAAGCATCATGTACCGCAGTGTTCATTGCGGCACTATTTACGATAGCCAGGACATGGAAGCAACCTAAGTGTCCATCGACAGATGAATGGATAAAGAAGATGTGGCACATATATGCAATGCAGTATTACTCAGCCACAAAGAGAAACGAAATTGAGTTATTTGTAGTGAGGTGGATTGACCTAGAGTCTGTCATACAGAGTGAAGTAAGTCAGAACGGGAAAAAAAATACTGTATGCTATCACATATATATGGAATCTAAAAAAATAAATGATTCTGATGAACATAGTGGCAGGACAGAAATAAAGACGCAGACACAGAGAATGGACTTGAGGACATGGGGACGGGGAAAGGTAAGCTGGGATGAAGTGAGAGAATAGCATTGACATATATACACTACCAAATGTAAAATAGCTAGCTACTGTGAAGCAGCCACGTAGCAGAGGGAGATCAGCTCGGTGCTTTGTGACCACCTTGAGGGGTGGGATAGGGAGTGTGGGAGGATATGGGGATATATATACATATATAGCTGATTCACTTTGTTATAAGCAGAAGCTAACACAACATTGTAAAGCAATTATACTCCAATAAAGATGTAAAATAAATAAATAAATAAAATAAGCACCAGTAGCCTATTGCTTATAGTGCCACCTTGTGGCTTTGATCATTACTACTGCCAATTAGCAATGACTGCAGTCCCTTTCCAGGGGCCAAATATGAAAATAGCAGTTTTTAAGAAATGTATCCGGAGTGAGTGTAATTATGCGTTTTCAGGTTATTAGTACTTGAGAAAACTGAGGTAATGACAAACTATAATTAAAATGAGAGTTCTGTCAGAGGAGGTCATTAATGCATTTGAGTAAATGTGGATCAATACAGCACTGAATAAAAAATAAAGGTGCTGAATTCACTACTGACCTGCATTCAGTCCTCAGATATTCCTGTTTTTATTTCTTATGTTAATTAATTTAAAGCCTTTGATAGGTATACCCATGACTGCAGTGTTAGGAGATCAAACCTTCATAGTATGGTCCAGTTTGGGGCAAAAATATATGTCATTTTGTAAAGCATATGAAGTAGAAATGAATGTTTAATGTTTGGGTATCATTTTGCATGATGAAAGTGGGTTTAGAATCAGGGTCATGGCAGAGAAAACTGGACAACAAGAAGTCCATATTACTCATTAAAAACATTTAACAAGACAAAAAAGTACTTGGCTGAGAAGAATTCATTTTGATTAATAAGTATGTAATTTATACTCATTTAAATTCCATTGAAGAGCCATTCTCTTCCAGTTGTGACGAGTGCAATTGAAGTTGTTATGTGATTAACAAACCGTTCAGAGTGGAGGTATATGCTCTTTTTCTGTGGCGTG
Organism: Stenella coeruleoalba; assembly: GCF_951394435.1. Lineage (NCBI taxonomy): Eukaryota > Metazoa > Chordata > Mammalia > Artiodactyla > Delphinidae > Stenella > Stenella coeruleoalba. The sequence goes on along the minus strand of NC_137151.1, from coordinate 73,164,320 downwards.
TTCTTATGCAGGCCTGGCTGCATAGGCCTGTGGCTGTTTTCTTTTCCTGAAGACCAGGAAACTATAGGATGACAGAGAAGTCACACCCAGCCATTCCAGAGTCAACTAAGAGCCGGAAACTCAATTTCTACACAAGTCATGACATGAAAAAGATCAAGTATTCCTTCTTTTAAAAAGAAAAAGAAACAGAAAATGAATCACTAGAGAAGGATATTCTACAATTTTAAAGTCCTTTACTAACTTATCTCTTGCAAAATATCTCTAGCAAGATAATTTAGTGAATCACTGTTCGAGTTGAATTGTGTTCCTCTCAAAAAGATAGGTTGCAGTCTTAACCTCCAGGACCTCAGGATGTGACCTTATTTGGATATAGAGTCTTTACAGAGGTAATTGATTAAAAATGAGGTCTTTGGGGTGGGCCCTAATCCCATATGACTGATGTCCTTATTAAAAGGGGAAATTTGGATAGAGAGATCGACATGCTCAGAGGAAAGACTATGTGGAGAGACACAGGGAGAGCACCATTTGAAAATAAGAGTTATGGTGCCACAAGCCAAGGGATGACAGGGCTGCCAGAAGCTGGAAGAGGAAGGATCCTTCACCAACAGGTTTCAGAGGGATTATGGCCCTTCAAAAACCTTGATGAAGGCTGCTGACTCCAGAACTGTGAGATAATACATTTCTGTTGTTCTAAACCACCGGATTCATGGTACTTTGTTATGGCATCCCTAGGGGAAAAAATGCAATCATAATATTGAACTAGTACTTAGTGCATTTCCCTGTGAGCACTTTACAGGAATTGTCCTATTCCCACCTAATAACAACCTTGAGAAGTCTATTTTTATCATCCCAAGATACTATCAGATGAGGATATTAAATTACTGAGGTTAAATGATTTGCCCAAGATCATAGTTAGTAAGTGAGTGAGCTGGGATTGGAACCCAGGCTGGTTTAACTCTAGACTCTGCTGTGTGTGTGTGTGTTTGTGTGTGCGTGTGTGTGTGTGTGTTGCAGCCACTGTCACACCACCCTCATGGCTCATCTAGAACCACTCATCTCCATTTCGGAGGAGAATGACTCTTGGCATACACTGGCAACTCCATTCTTCGTTTTCAAGGGCATGAATAAGATTCTTCATTTCTCTGACAATAAAGGATTGGTAATATTCTCTTGTCTCTTTGTAATTTGAAATTTATAAACTTATTGGCCTTTTCCCTCATACCTCTCCATTTCTTTCCACCTCTTTCCATCACCCAAATCAAAGTTTAATATGTTAACAGAGTGAAAAAACTACAGAGTCAATTTTCTGCTTCAAAAGAATTTGTTTAAGAAATCTCTTTGTCAAAAGACCAAATAAACTGGGATTGAACTGTGTAGATATCAGAGATACTGAAAACCGGGCTAACACTTAAAACTCAAAATTCTATCAGTGAAACTAATATCATTATGAGAGCAGAATTATTTTTCTAAATCACAGAATGAATGCCTTATTCTTATTAATAATTATCTCTGTGTTTCAGTTTAACTCCACTACCTGATCCAGAAAACCCAAGAAATTAGTTTATGAAGTGCCATGGGTTGAAACAATTAAAAAAGGAATTCTAGTTAGACCAGTAGTTAGACAAAACAGTTGATTATACATTAGTCATAGAATGTAAAAGCTCAAGCCATCAAATTAGATTTCTGTTAGCTCATTAGAGAAACAAAGAGAGAATTAGGAATCTCAGGGTATATTTGATTGTTAAGCTCTGAAACTTCTCCTTGTCTGTATTCTTGATCTTGATTTAAGATGTCACCTTCTGCTCAGTGTTCCACATTGAAGTGGTAGGTTTCAAACTTTTTTGTCTACAACCCATAGTCAAGGCAGCCAGGGGAGGAGTTTCAGGAAGGAGGGATGGTGGGCACTGTCAGCTGCTTCAGGGAGATTAAAAGGATGACTAACAATACTTCATACTTAGGGGATCAGTATTTATTGACGCAGATGTTTTTGCTGTTGTTCAGTCAGATAGTCATCTAGGGAATCAGGCATGAGTAATAAAGCTGCCAGAGGAATAAAAGTCACTGAATTTGTTAAGACTGTGAAGCTGAATAGCAAGAAAACCCACCTGCTTGGCAGGTGTACCATGCTCCAACAAACACCGCTGTAGAGACAAACCATCCATTAGCAAGGCTTCAGGCAACTCACAAAACAGCAGCCATGCTGTTGGGCCGGCTATCTTATAACAATACAAAAATAGTCAGCAACCCTCTACAGTATATTTCCTTTTACTTTTTCTTTTCAAATTGTTTTGTCTTTCTTTTCTCTAACACATTGTTTATAAAGTAGAAAGGAGAAGTTAGCAGTTTTACATATTTGGAGATTAAAACTCATGAAGGTTAAATGACTTGCTCAGAGCCCCACAGCTAGTTAATGGCTATTCTGGGGAGGCTGGGAAGGCTCAAAAGTCACCTGCAATCATCCTGCCCCCTACCGATCCTTTCCATTTTAGCAGGCTTTTCACAAAGCCCTGGACTTCAATCCTGCCACGTTGCCTGGCTAAACTAAATTAAAACTGCACTAAACTAAACTAAACTAAATGACTAAAACACAGATCTGTCCTGAGTTGAAGAATGTCAGGTAGGGACATGCTTTATTGATTGGTCATGAAGAGGGAAAAGAGAGGAAGAGGGCTAGAGAGACACTGATACTTTACAATGTCTCATTACTTAAGGCCACCAGGGTATTTCTGTTCCTACCTATGAATAAAATGAAGAAAAAGGACGATAGTACCGGTCATGCAGCTTATTTCAGAGCTGGTGGGTAACACTCAGACAATTCAAAGAGAAAATTCTAAAAGATAGGAACCTCTTAAGAAAGGGGGAAAAAACCATGTATATAAGAGGTGACTATGGAGTGGTGGCTTTCCGCTGTGGACTGCTGGAACTAGTCCAGCGAGATGTCAGCGAGACATCTAGATGTCAGCGAGATTCTCATAGGAAAGCAAGTAACATTTGTCACTTTTTGCATGTCTTTCTAACTTAGATAGAAGCAATATTATCCGTAGGATGTAAAAGCTAAATCCATCAAAACTAGATTTCTATAATAGCTGGACAGAGCTATGAAGAGAGATTTAGGAATTTTAAGGTAAAAGTGGTAGGCGATGTCATGGAAATGGAAAAGTTCATTAAAAAAAAAAATGCTTGTAGACCAAGACTAGAAGAGAATTAGGTAAAGAATCCTGATAATGAAGAATATGCAGAAAAAAAGGAGAGCCAGAGAAGGGATGGGCTGAGAGACCAGACCGGAAGACAATAGTGAGAGAAGGAAGCCAGAAAGATTCAAAGTTGTACCCATTACGGCTTTGAAATCAAGAAGGACTGATAATTCAAAATACGCCTTGGGATTTGGCAGGGAGGTCATAATCTCAGTGCAAGCTTTCGGTGAATGGTGGGGAGAAAGCCCAACAAAACTGGGGCAAAGAATAAATGGAAATGAGTGACCTGGTCACATCAGGGTAAAACCACCTTTTGAGATGTTTATCCCTCAAGGGAAGTTGAATTGAAAGGATATTTTATAAAGAGGGAGAAGTGAGCCAAGGGGACTGAGTCCAAGGAGAAGGGAGAGCTGAGTAAACAAGCTTTGGAAAGAGTGGGTGGACAAAGGGTCCGGTGTAGATGAGAAGGGGTTGGCCCTAGACAGAAGGAGGACGCCTCTGGGTTAGAGGCTAGGTTAGGATTTTAGAGGTTGGAGCTTCTGCCAAATACTTTATGTGTGGCTGAGGAGCCAGTTACCAACTGAGTGTGACTAAGGTGAGCTTGGTGGTGGCCTTAAGGAGAGAAGAAGAGCTTTGGATCCACCAATGAGTAAAGAGAGAAAGTGCACCTATTAACAGTTTGGAAGATAGATGGGAAAATCTGCCACTAAGCTAGAGACAAGACAGGGCTAGAGAGGAGAGGACAGATTAAGAGAACAACTGTGAGGCAGAGCAGGCAGGTTCTGCCAGCCCATCAGATGTGTGTGCTATGATTCAGATCAGGCAAGGATGGCTCTCAGGCAGCGTTTCCCAAACTATGCGTCACGACCCACGAGTTGCATTACAAAATCTTGTCTTGAGCAGTGTATTTTGTAAATGAAATAAAACATCAGAGAGCATTGCCCATAGTGAGGGTAAGTATTGTTACTATTTCACTTATATATGTAAATATATACATATGTACATGTGCTGGGTTGCTGATAACTGGTTAACAGAGGGTGTCCCTACCTGACATTCTTCAACTCAGGACAGATCTGTGTTTTAGTCATTTAGTTTAGTTTAGTGCAGTTTTAATTTAGTTTAGTTTAGCCAGGCAACGTGGCAGGATTGAAGTCCAGGGCTTTGTGAAAAGCCTGCTAAAATGGAAAGGATCGGTAGGGGGCAGGATGATTGCAGGTGACTTTTGAGCCTTCCCAGCCTCCCCAGAATAGCCATTAACTAGCTGTGGGGCTCTGAGCAAGTCATTTAACCTTCATGAGTTTTAATCTCCAAATATGTAAAACTGCTAACTTCTCCTTTCTACTTTATAAACAATGTGTTAGAGAAAAGAAAGACAAAACAATTTGAAAAGAAAAAGTAAAAGGAAATATACTGTAGAGTTGCTGACTATTTTTGTATTGTTATAAGATAGCCGGCCCAATATTCTGCATGCACGGCTGCAGGTGCGTTTTCTTGCTGTTCAGCTTCACAATCTTATCGAATCCAGTGACTTTTATTCCTCTGGCAGCTTTATTACTCATGCCTGACCAGGTATTCCCTAGATGACCATTTTACTGAACAACAACAAAAACATTTGCTTCAATAAATACTGATCCCCTAACTATGGAATATTACTAGTCATGCTTTTAATCTCCCTGAAGCAGCTGACAGTGTCTACGATCCCTCCTCCCTGAAATTCCTCCCCTGGCCGTCTGACTCCCTGCTGCACTGCTCTGGTTCACCGCCTGCCTCAGCCTCCCCTGTTGTACCTCCTCTGCCTCCTTTCCTTTACCTGGTCTTGAAGTGGTGGTAGCTATCTTCTGCTTTCTCTTCTGTTCTCCACTCTGTCCCTTGGGAGTAGCCTAAGTGCATGTGAGTTCAGCTCTCACTCTGGTGCTGAATGTAGGTCAGTAAGCTTATTTCACTTCTGAAGCTCCAGGATTCCACAGGTCATTCCTACTTGTATCTTCTGCTCCCTCTCAAATGCTACAAATTCCAAACCAAACTCACTGCCTTCCTGCACTGGTGCCCCGACTGTAGTCTTCCTCTGGAGTTTTCTGTGTTACTCCATAGTATCACCCTTCTTTTAACCACCTGGCTAGAGACCTAGCCATCATCCTTGATTCTACTCCTTCCTTTAATCTCATGTCCATGTCCAATATCTAATTGGTTGTCAAATTCTATCCGTTTTACTTACAAAATACTCTTGGTCTATAATCTTTAGAAGTGATGGTTTGTGTCCCCCCATTCTTGATTCTTCGCCTTTCTCTGGAGTTCTGTTGCTAGAGTTCTATTTTTGTAGTCCTGATGTGACCATGCCACTCACTGTAAGTCTCACGGATCTCTGTGCCTTCCAGCATAAAACCCAAACTCTTCAGAATGGCATTTGAATCATTTCAGGATTGAGTCTCAAATACTTTTTCACTCTCATTTCTCGACACATTGCCCATACATTGTTCACACTTAAGTCTCACTGGGATTCTTGCCATTTACAGGACACAAAATGCATCTCCCAACTCCTGAATTTTTGCTTATTCAATTCCTTCTGCCCAGAATTCAGTTAATATCACTAAATTCTATTAAAAATTCCCCATAATACTACTCAATAAATTTTTGTTGGATTGAAATATAATGATTAGTCTCTCTCCTGCACATAATATGAAAGCAGAGATCAAATCGTTTCATCTTTGTATTTCTAGCAATTAACAGAGATTACAACAGGTACTCAAGAAATATTTACTTGGAGACAAAAGCTAAAGAATTACTGATCTGCATGGTTATATGTATTTTTAATATCGATCTTTTCCCTAAGAGGGATAAAATAGTAAAATAACCAGTTAAAGAAATAAACATTCTTTACTACCAAGCAGCATGAATTGTTATTCACTGGGGAGAATAGCTATTTACAAGATTGGTACTGACATAAATAGTTGCAAACCACTCTTTTAGTCCCTAAGATCTGATTGGATAATCAGATGGATACAGTGGATAATAATGAATATTTGTAATAAATATTTTGTTTACAGCTTTTCTCTACATGAAATCTTGCACATATAGGACCCTCAGATTTTGGTATCATAGAGTATTACAGGTGAAATATCTGTTCCCTGCTTTCTGGTAGCAAAGCTTCCCAATGTGAAACACTGGGTGTTTAAATATGTATCATGATTAACAATGAAATTATGGCCTTGTTGCAAACACTGGAGAGTTTTAATAGCTGAAAAGTTGGTTCATCCTATAGGAATTTACTTGACTGTGTATGAATAAAATATTTTCATCTGGAAGTTTGTTTTTTGAAACAGCTATATTCCTAAACTTCAGTTTATTTAGCTTGTTTATAGTAATTCTTTTTACCTTCTGAACCAGTCCGTATTGATTGGGAGAGCACCAGTATTCTAAATCATTTTTAGTTTGCTATAGTAAAAACAGTTTCTCCCTTAGGATAATTCTATGATACAGATTAAATCAGAAATTAAAGAAAATCTTCCAAATCAGAGAAATATTTGTCTTCTTAACTAGGTTTGCCTGAGTGAATTATTTTATTATTTTGAGAACCACAAGGAGAATTCATTGCTGTCGTCATAAAAGTAAATGTGGGGACTTCACTGGTGGCGCAGTGGTTGAGAATCCGCCTGCCAATGCAGGGGACATGGGTTCAAGCTCTGGTCTGGGAAGGTCCCACTTGCCAAGGAGCAACTAAGCCTGTGCACCACAACTACTGAGCCTGCGCTCTAGAGCCCGCGAGCCACAGCTACTGAAGCCTGCGCACTTAGAGCCCGTGCTCTGCAGCAAGAGAAGCCATCGCAATGAGAAGCCCATGCACCACAACGAAGAGTAGTCCCTGCTCACTGCAACTAGAGAAAGCCTGCGCGCAGCAACGAAGACCCAACAACAAAGACCCAATGCAGCCAAAAATAAATAAGTAAATAAATTTATTTAAAAAAAAAGTAAATGTGTACATTGATAAGCCTTGGTTTTTTAGGAAAATAATCTTCAATTAAGGGTTAGACACATATATATGGAATCTTAAAAAAAAAATCGTTCTGAAGAACCTACGGGCAGGACAGGAATAATGACGCAGACATAGAGAATGGACTTGAGGACACGGGGAGGGGGAAGGGTAAGCTGGGGCGAAGTGAGAGAGTGGCATGGACATATGTACACTACCAAAGGTAAAACAGATAGCTAGTGGGAAGCAGCCACATAGCACAGGGAGATCAGCTCGGAGCTTTGTGTCCACCTAGAGGAGTGGGATAAGGAGGGTGAGAGGGAGACGCAAGAGGGAGGAGATAATGGGGATATACGTATATGTATAGCTGATTCACTTTGTTATAAAGCAGAAACTAACACACCACTGTAAAGCAATTATACTCCAATAAAGATATTAAAAAATTAAGGGTTAGAATAAATATGGTCCCTCTGTCTTTTCAGTCTGGTATCAAGTCTATGTGGGATGAGTCAAAATGAGCACTTTGTCTGACTAAATCACCGCTCTCCCATTTGAGAGGGTGTGGGAGAGTGCTTAAGACTGTGGGCATTGGCATCAGTCAGACTGTGTCTGGAATTCTGGCTTCACCACTTAGTAACAGTGTGACATTGGGCAAATGGCTTGGTCTCTCTCAGCTTCAATTTCCTGATCCATAAAATAGGTATTCATTTATTCAGTTGTTCGTTCATTTGTTCGGTTATTCAGCAAATATTTATTGAGCAACTACCGTGTGCCAAGTTCTATTACGGGAATCTGGGGAGTAACAGTGAACACAACAAGCAAAAATATTTTTATTTTTTAAATTGAAATATAGTTGATGTACAATATTATATAAGTTACAGGTGTACAATATAGTGGTTCACGATTTTTAAAGGTCATACTCCAGTTATAGGTATTATAAAATATTGGCTATATTCCTTGTGCTGTACAATATATCCTTGTAGCTTATTTATTTATACATAGAAGCTTGTACCCCTTACTCTCCTACCCCTATTGCCCCTCCCCCCTTTCCTTCTTCCCACTGGTAACCAGTAGTTTGTTCTCTATATCTGTGGATCTGCTTCTTTTTTGTTATATTCACTAGTTTGTTGTATTTTTTAGATTCTGCATATAAGTGCTGACATATGGTATTTGTCTTTCTCTGTCTGACTTATTTAACTTAGCATAATACCCTCCAAGTTCATCCATATTGCTGCCAATGGCAAAATTTCATTCTTTTTTATGGCTGAGTAGTATTCCATTGTATATACATCATCTTTTTTTATCCATTCATCTGTTAATGGACACTTAGGATGCTTCTGTGTCTTGGCTATTGTAAATAATGCTGTTATGAACACTGGGGTGCATGTATCTTTTTGAATTAGTGTTTTTGCTTTTTTCAGATATATACCCAGGAGTAGAATTGCTGGGTCATATGGTAGTTCTATTTTTAGTTTTTTGAGAAACTGCCATACTGTTTTCCGCAGTGGCAGCACCAATTTACATTCCCATCAACAGTGCGTGAGGATTCCCTTTTCTCCACACCCTCGTCAACGTTTGTTATTTGTGTTCTTTTTGATGATTGCCATTCTGACAGGTGTGAGTTGCTATCTCATTGTGGTTTTGATTTGCATTTCTCTGATGATTAGCAATGTTAACCATCTTTTCATGTGACAACAGGCAAAAATCTTGGCTCTCATGGATTTACTTCTAGTAAGGCAGTATTAATAGTACCTACCAACAATGGTTGTTTGGGAATTAGCTAATACAATGCAGGTAAACTGCTTAGCACAAAGCCCAGCACCTAGTACATTCAGTTAGCTTAGGACAGTGAGTAGTCTAGTTTGACAGGTATACAAAAGAGGTGCTGGGGGTGGGGTGTGGCCTGGGGAGAGGGCAGATTGGGGTCAGGGTAAGTTGGGGCTGTAGAGGCTAAGGTTTATTGAGTATTTACTATTTGTCCGACTCTGTACTAGGTGCTTTAAACTTACAACAATCATATGAAGCAGATACTGGGAGTAAGCTTTTGCTTTAAGGTAAGAGCTATTTTAGATACCATATCTCTGAAAACAGATTTTGAGAGAGGAGCAGGGAACAGAGCAAGAATGAGTTGGATATGTCCGTGGACCTGCTCTCTTACCTTTTAGGTGGACAAGGAGAGAAGGACACTTGGGTAGCTAGACTGTGGCCTGAGTGGGACTGTTCACTTCACTTCACTGGATCTCATCTGTCAGAATCGGGAAAAAAACTTCCTTTCTTTGGGGTCATTTTTTATATTTGAAGGAGTTGTACTAGAGGGTTGTTGAGATCTGTTCCTGTACCGACATTTCCTGATTCCCCATGTAGGAGGGTGGATCACTGCAGAGGAATACATCTTTGTGGTATGTGGAACACAAGGTTACACCAGCACATGCTCATGTATGATTCTTGTTTGATGATTCCCCTAAGCATCCATGTAGAGCTCATCCTGAGGTACAGGAATACTGGTGTGGCCAGGGAATGACTGATGGAATTGAGCAGCGACGCTTGAAAATAGAGCAGAAGATACTTGATAATTTTGAAGCAAGAGTTTACTTTCTTATTTTTTCTGTGAGATAATTACAGGACATAGATACAGAAAGCTCATTGACTGTTAAATTTTATTTATTTTTCCAACACAAAGCATAGGGAGCTGGAATAAGTCCCACCACTTCAAAGAGTTTCCCTATTTAATTTGTTTTAATATTTCTTGTAGGCAGCTTTTTTCTGCTGAAAATGAAAACTTTGACCTTTGGGAAGTAACAATTCAAAACTTAAAAAATATTTAGATATAATATTAACTAAATCTCCAGTTCAAATCTGAAAATTTCTGATTTTTTTTTAGCTTTTTCTCTCCCCTGCATCAGTGTTCATCTTTATGATAAAGCACACCTTAATTTATGTAATAAGTATGTTCCCAAAATAAGAATCAGATCATATTTAAAATGTAGTGAGGATTTGCTGTTTAAATGGTTTCTATTGTAAATTTATTTGCAGTGTAAGTTATTTGACCTTAATTTATCTTTGATGTATCCTTGGATTTTAATCTATTAGGTTTGTCTAAATCAAGGCACATCGATTAACCATTGGAACTATTCCTGTTTATTACTCTCCTAAAATCTAAAACTATCACTTTGAAATTTAAAATCCAGAATCTCCTGTGGTTAGCACCGTTACTACTAACAGCAATGTAGAGTTTTTGTTTATTTACAATGTATTTTATATCCAAGATAGTACACTATATATATATAAATTCAGTATATAATTAAATGGCCTTGTTAAGTTTAACTGAAGGATTCAGTATCTTCATTTTACTGATTATATACCTACAAATTATGACTAGGAATATTGATATATTTGTGGTCATTTATTCACTGAACCAAACATTTATTTAATGCCCACCATATGCCAGGCACTGGGCTAAAAGCACTGGGAAATGTAAAGTATAATATGTGATCTCCTTTAGAGACTTTCAATCTATTAGGGGAAACAGATATAAACACATAAAAAGTTACATGATAAAAGAAAAATTGCAATATGAGACAACAACATAAAGTAGCATCTCTCAAATTGTGGTATGTGAGATAATTTTAGGTAGTAGGCATGAAGAAACATTTTTTACATTAATGGTTATATTTATAATTATATAATGCTGTATATATATTTACAATTACCTTCAATTTGTGTAAAATGTTATTGGTTTTCCATTATGGTTATAATCTAAAATTTCCTATAAAATTAAATGTACTTAATTTAAAATATGGGAGTTGGTTTTAAGAAAATGTTAAAGAGGAAAACATAATAGGTAATATGTGGATATGGAAAAAAATAGTGAGGGATATGTGAATACTGAGATTTGGGACACTGATGAAAGAAATGATTTGGTAACAAGGCACATTACCATCAATGCTATGTGCTGGAGGAAGGAAAGGTCCTGGCATGCTGGAGGTTCGGGCATGCTCCATGGAGAAGAAAGGACTTAAGACTGGATGGAGAGGAGGGAGGATGTCAAGGGCGTGGTTCTCACAGTGGTAGAAGAACCTGGAGGCCAGAATTCACATTATATTAAGGGGAAGAGGAAGAGTTTAGAGTGGGGGGTCTGTGTAGGAGAGTATGGGAAGGGAGACTGAAAATGTAGGCTGAAGGAGGAAGATTGTTCAGGGCATTGAATGTTATGCTGAGAAACCTGGGTTGTTCGGACTATTTATAAGAGGAAGTGTTTTATTCTACTTCCAGCCTCCAGGAGGGATGATTGATGATTGGGAAAATCTGGAAAGCCTTTTGGATCACATACGTTTCCCAACATGAGATTCTGACCATTGTCAATACTGAAGGATTTGTTATCTGGTATTAATATCTCCTTTACCACCGACTGTGGTTCTATAGCAGTTAGTAGCTTGAAAGGCCAACTAGTCAGAAGGCAGCATTAGAATGTGGGTCCTTTAAACAGGGGATGTATAGGGCAGGGCTAGAATGGCATCAAAATATGGGATGCTGGGCAGCCCAAGATTACTTTCTCTCAATAGTTTAGCTTGAGGCTGACCTGTCTTCTCTATAGAGCAGTGTGGTACACATAAAAGAGTTGCAATCATGTGTTATTGGATTTGTCATAATGTGTTTCCTTTTTTTCTTCTAGACTTAGCAGCTTTTCTGTTTTAGACAATTATACATGACTATGGCAGGTCTCAAGTTCCCTTACAAATATAATTTGCCTTAGTTCTCTTGGGATTTTACTTTGGGGCAATCTGGGAGTCCATTTTCAGCAAACTGGGTGTTCCCCTAAGTTTATTTTTATTTTATGGTTAAATAAAAATTTGCCTTGAAAAAAATAAACATTAGATGACCCTAATGTTTTATATTTGTAAATAATGAAAAACATTACTAATTTTGCTATTCAGTTGAAATTTCTTCTTTCCAAATGAATTCCAAAATGGTATCCTTCTTGAAAACCCAAGGATATCAAAGTGGAACTATTTTCAAATTGCTGTCTGTCCTCTATAGTGAGTGAGAAGGAAAACTTTGGGTCTTGATCTCTACTTCAACTACAGCAAATCTGCTTTAATTTATTTTTTATATCTGTCGTCTAAAGACACTATGAAACTCGAAAATACAGATGAAAAAAGATAAAACTCTAATCCATGGGGTACTCCCCCAAGTGATCCAGAGATCAAAACGGTAATGACAGTGATTGCTCATCACCCCTGCCAGGAGGTGCTTGGATATTACTAAACCTTTTGAGATATATAGATAAGCAAGACCATCACTGTTTGGCTGGGATCAAGGCTTGGCTACTTAGAAAAAGAAGAGAGTGTTTTTACTCAGTTACTCTGTTAAAAGTATGCTATAATGATTTATTCTAATTATAAACATCAACCTCTATTCCTAGTATCTAAAAATTTAAAGGCATCACAACAAGAGTGAAATTTAGAGGAAAAAAACCATATATTTAACCTCCTCACTAATACTACTTGATAAATTTGTGTATCTACTCCTACCTACCAATCCAACTATCTAGTTGATTTGACTTTTGGATATCTAATTGATATATCAAATCTAATAATGGTCCAAACCAAAATTATGGATCCTCCTTGTAACCTATTTTCCCCCAGTCTTCCCTATTTCAATAAATGAGCCCACCATCCACTCAGTTACTCAATGCCCAAAGCTTTTTCTCAGTGTTCAAATGGAAGCAACCAATAGGCAAGTCCTGTTGGCTAAAAATATATCCCAATCTCTCCTTTCCATCTTTACAGCTACCATCCTGGTCATGATCCAAGCCACCACCATTTCTTGCCTAGAATATTGAGATAGTCTTCTACTTGGTCCTCCTGATTCTACTAACACTCCATAACAATCTATTCTCCATAGGGTGGCCAGAAAGATCTTTTAAAAATGTATATCAGATCATGGCACTTTTCTGGTTAAAACCTATCCCTGCCTTCTCACTCTATCCAAATTCTCAGCCCTGGTTACAAGGTCCTACACAATCTGGGCCTAGTCTTCCTTTGAGACTCTTCTCCTACTGCTTCCCTCCATGTTCAGTACTCTCCAGCCACAGGGATTTTTCTGTTCCTGGTACATGCCAAGCTCATTCCAGTCTTAGGGCTGTTAACCTCTTCACCCCTCAACTCTTGGTCTCCAGATCAGCTTCTTCTTGTCACTCAAATGCCCATTCAGGGTCTCCATGGGGAGACCTTTCCTAAATTAGTCCCTCCATCCTCAAGTCACTCTTTACAAAGCAAGAAAATTGTCTCATTCATTTCCTGTTTGTTTGTTTACTGTCTGTCTCTACTTCCCCTACTCTAGAATGTAAGCCACATGAGAATAGGAACCTTATCTTCAAGAGAACCACTTATTCCCACTAATTAGCACAGTCCCTGGAACAGAATATAGATAGGCTCAATAAATTTTGCTCCATTATCCAGTTTATGGATTCAGTATTTTTTCCCTTCTTTTATTTAATGAACTTAAGGAGAGAAACCTTTAGTTCTTTCTCTCAGATTCTGTCTGCCCTTACTATTATATCAATCTCCATTTAACTCTTGAATGAAATTATATGGAGAGACAGGAAAAATATAGCACCTACTTCTTCTGAACCCCACTCTGAGAATTGCTCAGTTTAGGGAATTTTGTCTTTTCCTTATGGCTTGATTCTTTTGAAATTCACCAGCGGTTTTAGTATTTCTCCTTTGATAGCCATTCTTTCCATTTCCTTCATGAGGCAGAAACCAAAATAGGGAAATTAATAATTCCCAATGTGTGCAAGAGTGATGTTCCATGATTAACTCTTTAAAATTGCAAGGGAATAATTTACCCCTCTCAACCTTATCTTATTTTCTTTTGTAGATAGAGATTTGTTAGTCTGGGTATTCTCTCTCCACATCCAAAATAAAATATAATTATTCAACAAGTAGGTAAGTTGCACACAAAAATTTAAAGTAGAGATAGAATGATAGTGGTTTAGCAAATGGCTTGGTCTTGATCTTGGGATGTGCTTGCTGCCCACCTCCACTCCTCTCTGCAGGCCATTTAATCACACCCTGCTATGCCCTTTCAAGTATTGAGGGGGAAAAAGCATGCTGCGATACTTTATGTACTTCCGGGTTCTAGTTATATTGAAAATGCATTGGAAAAAACAGAGGAAGGGAAAACAACAGTATATAGATCCTCAGCATATAGTTTTAGAATGATGGATTTTTAAAAATATCTTCTAATACTTTGTAAGTTTAAGAAGTAACATGTATTATTTTGTTTATTATTTTTATTATTCTTAAAATCAGAAAAAAGAATACTCTTTAAAAGAGAGAATTATTGGAACTAAACCCCCAGATAGGCTGTGAGCTGCCAGGGCTCTGGTACCTTTCTGAGTGACCATCACTGAACTCCCAAGGCTGGTCTAATAACCTCGAAGATCACATAGCTCAGTGGGCTCTTGTGTTATTTTCTGGTTCAGAAAAGCTGGTTTTAGGTTTACAACTGGTTTGATGTATAATTCTTTTCCAGACAAAAGCTGATTTAAAAATCACATTGTACTACATAATGGAATTTCGTTTCTTCCTGAACAGCGTCACCCAGGGGAGGTTTTTTGTTTTGTTTTGTTGTTGTTGTTTTTAGGATTAAAAAAAAATTACTTCCATTGAATTGATAACATTTGGTTCCATGAAAAGAAACACTATTGAATTTAACAGTTCTAACAATTGGAGTTCTGAGACCATTGAAAATAAAGAATTAAGTTTGCCATCTTCTTTATCCCTTTTTGTTGAGAGAAATAGCATATGTTACATACAATATTGGGTTTTCAAGAAAGGTGGAAATATTTGTACATTTATGTTCTTAGGTACTAGGGAAAGCCTGTAATGTTGATGACATATTTCCAATACCTTGCTGCTCCAAATCTGATGTATGGAGCAGCAGCTGATTAGAAATGTAGACTCTTAGGCCCACCGCACACCTACTGAATCAGAATCTGCAGTTTAACAGATCTTTAGGCAATTCTTTTTGATTTTTAAAAATTTATTTTATTGACGTATAGTTGATTTACAATGTTGCGTTAATTTCTGCTGTACAGAAAAGTGATTCAGATATACACACACACACACACACACACACACACACACACATATATATACATGTGTATATATATTCTTTTTCATATTCTTTTCCATTATGGTTTATCACAGGTTATTGAATATAGTTCTCTGTGCTATACAGTAGGATCTTGTTGTTTATCCACTCAGTATATAATAGTTTGCATCTGCTAACCCCACACTCCCAATCCATCCCTCCTCCACCCCCACCTCTTACTTGGCAACCGCAAGTTTGTTTTCTATGTTTGTGAGTCTATTTCTGTTTTGTAGATAAGTTCATTTGTGTCATATTTTAGATTCCACATATAAGTGATATAATATGGTATTTGTCTTTATCTTTCTGACTTCATTTAGTATGATAATCTCTAGGTCCATTCATGTTGCTGCAAATGGCATTATTTCATTCTTTTTATGGCTGAGTAATATTACATTGTATATATGTACCACATCTTCTTTATCCATTCATCTGTCAATGGACCTTTTGGTTGTTTCCATGTCTTAGCTATTGTAAATAGTGCTTCTGTGAACATAGGGGTGCATGTATTTTTTTGAATTAGTTTTTTTTTGATGTATGCCCAGGAATGGGATTGCTGGATCATATGGCAACTCTATTTTTAGTTTTTGAGGAACTGCCATACTGTTTTTAGTAGTGGCTGCACCAATTTACATTCCCACCAAAAGTGTAGGGGGTTCCCTTTTCTCCACAGCCTTTCCAGCATTTGTTATTTGTAGACTTTTTAATAATGCCCATTCTGACTGTAGTTTTGATTTACATTTCTCTAATAATTAACGATGTTGAGCATCTTTTCATGTGCCTGTTGGCCATCTGTATGTCTTCTTTGAAAAAATGTCTGTCTAGGTCTTCTGACCATTTTTTGATTGGGTTATTTGGTTTTTTGTTATTGAGTTGTATGAGCTGTTTGTATATTTTGGAAATTAAGCCCTTGTCAGTCACATCATTTGCAAATATTTTCTCCATCTATAGGTTGTCTTTTTGTTTTGTTTATAGTTTCCTTTGCCTTATAAAAGCTTCTAAGTTTGATTCAGTCCCGTTTGTTTATTTTTGATTTTACTTATATTGGATCCTTAGGCAATTCTGATGCACATGAATTGAGAAGCATTGTCCTGCTATACTTTGGGAATTTCCAGTTCCTAATTGCTTCCTTTACTGCCTTCTCCTTTTCCTTCTCTCCAGCCCCTAATGGCAAAGTCCATAAAGTAGGAGTTCTAAGCTGGGGTCTGTGGACTCTTAGGGAGTTGTAGGTGGTGATGTGTGAAACCACTGAAATTGTACATAAAATTATGTTCCATGGGCCTACTCAGCCTTCATTAGATTCTCGTGAAGCCAAAAAAAGAAAAAGGTTACCTATTCCAGGCTGCAAAAGCATGTTCTGCCTTGAAAGATGGATTAGAATAACTGTTGTAATTACAGAATTATTTCCCTTGTCTGGGAAAAATTTAGGAAAAAATATCAGTGAGCCTTTTCTACTGTTTTAATTTAAAAATATCAAGCTGACCAGAGAGCTGATCACAGAGATGAGGAATTTTTGGAAGCAGCTCCCTAGTTCCCCAAAACTGAAGTTTGCCCCACTGGTCCTGATGTGTTTAGATTAGGAGAAAATTGCTCATTCAGTTCTCATAGGTCCTGCATACTTTAGGATAATTTAAAAAGATTAACTTCTCCATAATATGAGTTTTGTGCCTTTAACTTTATCTTTTTGACTATTTTGATTTCCTAAGACAGAGCTCTTTAACCTTGGCTGAATATCAGATTCATCCCATGCTAGATCACTTGAATCAAAATCTTAGAACCTCTGGGGTGAAGACCAGGCTTACTGGGTTTTGTTTTGTTTTGTTTTAATTCTCCTTGGGTGATTTTAAAGTATAGCCAGGTTGAGAACTATTTGCACAGAGCAATGTGTTCAATAAATTCCAAAATGGCTTTCTTGGGGAATTGTGTGTCTTTCATATCTAAGGAATACTGATTCTGTTTCCTCTGGACAATGAAGTTCCTTTTTCTATTGGAATATCGTTAAATACATGCCCTGCTGTGCTATCTTCCTGCATGCATGTCCATGGAGGCTGGTATACAAAGAAGTTGTTCAAATCTGGAACTGATTCTAAGAACTATTGTATTTTCTAATTTTTTATCTGCTGCTCTAATTACCAGTCCATCTCAGAAAAGCACCCTGATTTTTATGTTATGAGTGACTTTTCAAATACAATAAGTCTGAAAGGGTCCTCTCTCTTGGGCTCCTTTGTGGAGAATACTTGCTATGTTGTAAGAAATGTTGGAAATGAGTAATTGTGCTATAACTAAATAATTGTAAGTAACTGGTTTTTTTTTCTCCATGTACGAGTACTTGGCTAATACTGCAGTTATAAAATGAACAGTCTCGGACATTTTGTAAGCCTAAGAACACATAAGAATCTGTAGGATTCAGGATTTCAAAGAGAGCAGGAAAGAGCATATAGACTGGTAGTAATTTACCATCACTAGTAATGCCTTTCATCAAATAAAGGAAGTGAAATTCTATGATAAAGTTCCCATTTATAAAGGTTGCCCCCAAGACACATTCACAAATTGATGTGGAATTTTACATACTTACATTTTTCCATTTTGTACCTCAAGCATTTCTAGCATTATTAGATTTTGCAGCCAGTCCTCTGAAAAATAACCTAAGAGTTTATTTGTGTATTATCCTTTTCTAAAGGAGATTTCTGGCAATCTGAGTACTTGCCTTCTTACTCTTTTGGGAATTTTCATGAGAATTAGTGGGATTTATGTTCACCTCATTTTTACCTCTGGGATGGATTCACCAAGGGTTCATTTAATCACTATTTCCTTCAAAATCATGAGAGTGAATGCCTGAGAATGATAAATTAGCTTCAACATCATTTGGGGGTATTGGAAATGGGGGATGGAATTATAGAATAATTCAAATCTGATGAAGATATTTTTGAAGTAGCAGCTTGTACTCAACATTAATGAAAAAAATTGGAGCTGATTATTTTCCTAGTATTAATGCTTCAGTGTTCTCTATAAACATTCAGAAGGATATAACATAACTTGTATGATATTAATTTTTATTAACCTCCTTCTAGCTAAGGGATTTCTCAGTTGTCTCCTGGTAAATATATATAAGCAAAGTGATTTTTCACTTGGAATGGAGAATGCATGTAGATTATATTTATGCTTTTAATCTTTACATAAGATTGCTTAACACTAGGAACCTCAACAGGAGGCTTTGTGATAAAATTGCTTTTGTTTCTGATATGCTTTAGCATTAGAATTTTGTTTTTCTTGGTGGAGGCTACAGTTTTGGCTATTATTAAAAAAAAAAAACAGACAGTAACCAGTATTAGGGAGGATATGCAGAAACTGGAGCTCTTGTGTACTGTTGGTAGAATTGTAAATGGTACAGCAGTTATGGAAAACCTTATGGCAGTTCTTCAAAAAATTAAAAATATGATCTAACTGTATGATCTGGCATTTCCACTTCTAGGTATATATCCAAAAGAATTGAAAGCAGAGTTTTGAAGAGATATTTGCACACCCGTGTTTATAGTAGCATTATTCACAATTGCCAAGAAGTAGAAACAGTTCAAATGTCCACCAACAGATGAACAGAAAATAAAGTGTGGTATATACATACAATGGAATATTATTTAGCCTGAAAAAGGAGGAAAATCCTATCACAAGCTACAATATGGATGAACCTTGAAGACATTATGCTAAGTGAAATAAGCCAATCACAAACACCATATGATTCCGCTTACGTGAGGTACCTAGAATAGTCAGATTCATAGAAACAGAAGGTAGAATGGGGGTTGCAGTGGCTAGGGGAGGAGGAAAAGAGGAGTTGTTTGATGGGTAAAGAACTTCAGTTTAAAAAACAAAAGAACTTCAGTTTTGCAAGATGTAAAAATTCTAGACATCTGTTTCACAACAAAGTGAATATACTTAACAGTACTGAACCGTACACCTAAAAACAGTTAAGATGGTAAATTTTACGTTATGTGTGTGCTTTAGGGTGCTTTTTAAATTACCATGGTCAATGGTAATCATGATATACAATCATAATATTATTCAGAGCACTCAGTGTTTTGGAAAAAAATCTGAATTTCTACTCCTGGAATATTCCAGGAAAAAGTGCCCTGCTGCTATAAAACACTTGCATAAAGAAAATGTGGGATTTTAGGGATTTGGGAATTTAACTGGTGGGAGAATTTTCAGATAAGAGAATTAGAAGAAAGTGTGGGATGGATCTGGTAGAATCTCAGCTTTGCCACTTACTAGGTGGAAAGGTTAGGGCAAGCTGCTTGATGTCTTCAAGGCACAGTTTCCTAGTCTGTTAAAATGAGCTAATGATACTCAAATCAGAGGGTCGATGTGAGGATTAAATGAGATAATCTATCCAAAATGCTTACCACAGGATCTAGCATGGAGCAGGCATTGGACAAGTGCTAGCAGGAAAGGTGAGAAAGGAGCTCTCATTACCTGGAGGTGAGCCTGGGAGTTGTGGAGAAGATTAAGTGCCCTAAACTTCTTGGCTGGTGCTAATTTTTACTACACATTACCCTTCCAATACATCTTTCAGATTGATCTGGTCCAAAATATCGTCACTTTAAGCTAGCTTTGACTTTGATTAATTAAGAAGTGCATTAACTTGGAAATAAGTCCATGTGCATCATGAAACACCATTCCCTTTAGAATCTGCAGAATAGAGGCTACACTGTGTGTTCTTCCTAGAGATTCACAGTGCATACTCACCTGTGCAAGGTATGAAAAGTACTGCCCAGCATTCTGTTTAATTCAGTGATTCATGGACTTATTTGACAGAACCCTAATTAATATCATGCAGAACAAATTTTTGAGTAATTTCTCAATGATTATTGTTTGCAAAGAGAATTGCTCATATTTAAATAATAATTTTAATGTATTGGAATGTTTGTTTTCGAAATGAAATTGATAATGGTATTAGCTAGGAGCACAACAGGCTAATAGGAAGGCAAATGATTATAAATAGGACTTGCATACTTCATTCAAGCAGCTGCTGAAATCTCACATCCTTTATTAAGCTTTCCTGGGATAAATAAAATAGCATAAATTCCCAGGACCCCATTATCTGTCCTAATTATAAATAAAATAGCATAAATTCCCAGGACCCCATTCTGTCCTAATTATCATCTCATGTACTTTTTCAAATACAGTTCCAATATAATCAGGGCTGCCTTTTGGCCCAGATGCCTTTGAAGAAACAGCCCAGAAACAAATAGGTGATTTCAGTTACTTCAGATATTATTCTGCTTCTGAAGAAGACACTAAATAGGAGAGTATATTCTTAATATATGGAAAAAAATCTTTCAAAAACTTGTTACTATGGAAAACTTCAAACTTATACAGATTAAACAGAATAGTATAAGCCCATCGCCCAGTTTCACAGCCATGTACTCTTGACCCATTCTGCTTCATCCCCACCCCCACTCTTCCTCCTCCTCCCATCTTATTCTAAAAGAAATTTCAAACATTATTCAATTTTATCTATAAATATATATCTCTAAAAGAGATGGATTCACTCTTTTACAAAACATAACAATACTGTTATCACACTGAAAAATTAACAATACTGATTCGCCTCATAACATTTTTTACTAGTTCAGAATAAGTTCCACATATTATGATTGGATGATATGTCTTTAAGTATTTTTAATGTATAGAGTCCCTCTCCATCTCTTCTTTTCGGTTGCAGTTTGTTTGCTGAAGACATGGCTAGGGTGACCAACTTGTCCTGGTTTGCCCATAACTTTCCCTGTATTAGCAGTGAAAGTCCCATATCTTGGAAAAATCCTCCAATCCAGGGACATTTGTCCTACAGTTTCCCACAATATGGATTTGACTGATTGCATCCCTGTGGCAAACACATTCCTCTCTCTATATCTGTAAATTGGTAGTCTAATGTCTTGGTTAAATTCAGGTTCAATTTTTCTTTCTTTTTTGGGGGCAAGATTGCCTTATTACTTATAATGTTGTACACTTCCATTATCTCTTTTTGTGATGTCAGCAGTTGTTGATAAACAATGTGTAGAATATCAAAACATCTTTAAAATGCTTTTCCAGCTCTTAGTTCTTCCCTTGTTGCAAATGTTCCCAGTTGTGTATGTACTAGTCAGCCCAGGCTGCCATAATGAAATACCATAGACCAAATGGCTTAAACAACAGAAATTTATTTTTTCAGTTCTGGAAGCTAGAATTGTGAGATCAAGTTGTTGACAGGGTTGCTTCTTGGTTGCTCTTCTTGGTGTGTAAGTGACCATCTTCTTCCTGCATCTTTAGATGGTCTTCTTTCTGTATGGGTCTGTGTCCTCATCTCTTCTTCTAAGGACACCAGTCATTTTGGATCAGAGCCCACCCATGTGACCTCATTTTATGTTAATTACTTCTTTAAAGATTAACTATGGTTATATTTTGAGGTACTGGGTATTGGGACTTCAACATATAAATTTTGGGAGGACACAATTCATCCCCTAACACAAACCAAACACTCCTTATTCCTCCTCCTCCTTTCTAATAAGAATCTACCCTGTGCCTCATTACCATGGGTTCCAGAGGAGGGGAGCCTCATTCTGAGCCCCAGGAGGGTGAATTATGATTGATCTAAGCCATATGGTGATCCTATTTTCCTTTCCCAGGAATGGTTTAAGCATGGGTATAATATGGCCTATGAGATGTGAGAGTCTGCTGGGAATCTTAGAAGGATTTTCCTCACTGAGTAAAAAGATGACACATGGGTAGAAATGGAGCTTCTTCTGCTGAAACACGAAGGGAGCAGGCTGAGCCGACTGTTGACAAAACATTCAAATTGACATGGATGGCAGAGCACAGGGGCGAAGTCCTGGAGGAGACTGTGGAATCTGAATTAACCAACCCTGCCTCCCTGCTTTGGGATTTTTATGTGTGATGCTATCTTCCCTTTTATTTAAAGGCACTTTTAGCTTGGATTTCTGTTGCTGCTTTCAGAGGCATCCTAAGCAGCATATCCATAAACTTTCCCACACATTCAACAACTCCAAACCCAGCTGTGCTATGCTTCACTCCTCCCCTCTTCTTCAGACCTCCTCTTCCCTTCCAGGAGCCATTCCTTTTTATCCTGATAGTGATTTTTTTCCCTTTCCCCTCTAATTTTCCAACCTCTCCTAGAAACTCCTTCTCTCGTATTTCCTCCAGGCTGAAGAAAAAGATTGTGAATACTGACAATTAGTAATTTTGCCTGTCTTCATATATATACTTTTCTCTTTCTTTAGTGGTTATGCTGATGTCTTTGGGTGGTTGAGGTGCTCTTAAGAAAACAAAATCGATATCCTGCTCTCTATTCTTGGAAGCATCCTTTGTACTGGGTGAGAGGTGACTCTGCTTCCTCTTTGGGTAAATAGGATCTCCTCTTCACCTTGGAGCTCAAAGCAAAGTTAAAGTGTTCTTCCTGCTTATCCCATTGCAGCTTTTTGCAAAGAAAAGGTAGAAAGCAACTTTAGATCATCTTCCTAGGTAGATTTCACAAGAAAAAAGCCACACCTTCTTGCCAATAAAGCTTTCACTCTGTTACTAAATTTCTGTGGTTAATCAATTGTTTGTCGTTCATGTCTCCCTCAGGGTTGACTTGTATAACTAAGTGTATTAGAGGTATATACTATACCTCTATATAAAGGGCTAAGATGCCAATTTGAGGTGATCAATATTCACATCAAAACAAAAGCACTGCCTTGAAAATTTCATACCCAGATAAAGTGGCTATATACTTTATCATCCAAGTCAGGACACTTCTGCAAGTGAAAGGCAAAGGGTCAACAG
Organism: Stenella coeruleoalba; assembly: GCF_951394435.1. NCBI lineage: Eukaryota > Metazoa > Chordata > Mammalia > Artiodactyla > Delphinidae > Stenella > Stenella coeruleoalba. The sequence continues at coordinate 73,141,187 of NC_137151.1, read as the reverse complement.
GCATAAGCCAGATCTCCCAGCAAAATGTGATGTGTAGTCACTCCAATTAGAGTGTGTAAAGGCATTCACAACTTTCCTTTGTAGGAATGTGTAAAGGGGTGCCTCGCAAATGTTTTAGGGACATAGTAATTAGTCCTAATGATTTCCCTGGAAGTCCAAACTCTCAGAATTTGCAGCTCCCAGGAATATCATAGGGATCTTCAAAATACATTACAAAACTTTGAGTAAAAGTATTCCTTGATTTTTACAATCCTGGGAATAACTAGATAAATTTCTTATCCAAGGCACTTTTCAAACATTCATTTGTCCACAGGGCATCTCTGATGGGGCAACTTCAGGATCCTGTCCTTCTCAGCATGTTTTCACATTAGGGGAGATCTGTGAGCAGTGGAGAAGTGATTAAGGAGTGATTTACAAGGTGTTTTGTTTAAATTGCACCAAGGGCACAGGGATGGCTTTCTGTCCATGGCCTCAAACCACAGAAGTAGAGTGACAGTTTTTTCTAGAAACCGAATGAAAAATAGATCTAAGTGTCACTAGCAGAATGTGAAATGACAGGCTGTGACTGTGACTCTGACATTGTCACACAAATGCTGAAATACAACCAAACTCAAAGTAGACCAGGCATAGAAAACATTAACATTGTATTCTGGGAGAGCAAGGGAAAAAATAGTAAAACAGCATTGTTTATTATGGCTCAAGACTCACTAATATTCTTCAGACTTCAGTGTGCCTAGTAAAACATGCGCTTGGCTTTTTTCTCTCTGTTGATACCTCACACTCCTCAAATGACATCCTACCCATCTCTTTCTATGGTTCCCTATGAGAGTATGCTAAGATAAATACATGGATATCTACTGAATTGCCCAAAAGAGTGCCAGGAGAAAATAAAGCAAAATTATACACAGGTGAGACAAAGTATGTTGACAAGTTATTTTATAAGACACCAAACGGAGCAGGTTGAGAGCTGATTAGGTATTCTGGTCTTTCTGACATGTGCTTGAGATGGGGAAGTCGGGCTGAGCTTCTTATTACTCCCTTTGGCCAATGTTAGTTGTCTTACTCAGTTTCACACTTCTGGTAGGTGTTATGGTCAGGGCCAGGACTCAAACCCAGATCTTCTGGCTCCAGAACTCAAGCTTATTCCGTCGGCGTGCCCTTGAGTAGCAGCTCTCCGACAGATCTGCCTCTGGCTGATCTTTCCCCAAGGATCCTGGGACACTGCCTGAGGCTGGTGGGGATAAGGCAGTGCCCTCCCCTCCCACGCCACCACCCTGCCTTGAGCATGGAAGGAATCGGTTTGGTTTGTGACGTCTTTTGGGTATTGCCTGCAATATGCTGTGTGTCATGCCTCTGGACAAATGCAACCTTGCACCTGGCATGGGCTAAGATGCCAATTTGAGGTGATCAATATTCACGTCAAAACGAAAGCACTGCCTTGAAAATTTCATACCTAGATGAACACAGTAAAATCATGTCTCACTGTGACATTCATTACAGCTGAACTACTCTTGGACTAAGCAAATTTGTAGCTATTTTAGCTCAGTGATTCCCAGCATAAGGACTCCTCACCCCTAGCAGTCCAGGAAGGCAGTTGTGTTTGTAAGAGTTGGGGTGCTTGTTAGTGCTTGGTAAGAGGTGGGATCCATGAATAATTTAAACAGTTCAAAAAGACTAACAGAGACAATATGCTCAACCACGACAAGTCTACACAAATAAAACAAGAGTTTTAAATGTCTTTTGGTGGGAATTTTATCAATATTCTTATTGGAAGTCCTGATTGGCACTTATATATGTCTATGCTGAATAAAACAATGAGAAACAAATTATTAATAATAGCAAATTTAGAGAAAGATGAAGATTTTACAAGATAGTACCTATAAGGGGAAAAATAACAAAAGGTGTTCTTGATGGTGAAAAGCATGGGAATCAGTGGATTAGCCTGTGACTATAAGTCCCAAGGGGAGGTGGGCCTGGCTAAGAAGCCACAGTATAGGACTCTTCTTGATGTGCAAGTTCTAGAGCTTTTCCAGTTAAGTTTCAGAGACCAGTTAAGGATCCAGTCCTCTGTGGATCCTTACAGGTGCTAGTTGGCTCATGGATCCTCTATAGGATTCAGGTCACTGTAATCAGAGGAACCAGCATTTGGGTTTTGTTCAGGGTTCCCAAAGTGATTCTGGGCCTTGTATTAGTCGATGCTCAGGTAGTAGCTTCCTTATGAATACTTGTGGGATGAGATTTCCTCCCCTTTTTACTCTGCTCTGCATCACATTTCCATGTAGAGTAAGGATCGGGCCCTAGAGCTTGGTAGTTATTCAGTATTCTACTTCAGCACTGATTGCTGCTTCTGCCTTTGACCTGGTCTTCCCCAGGATAAATACTGGGACTTATGCCAAGACAATATTTTTTATCTTTCCTGATCTGTTTTAGTTCGTTGACTACTAACCCACATATTGGATATGGCTCTTGATTACCTGCAAGGTAGGCATTGTGCAGCTGCTAATGCATGCTTGCCTGCCTGCTTGGATGCATGCCTTTTACTCTAGAAGCATGTATGGGTTGTCTACTGCATGCACTGAGGAACTTGTTTAAAGAGTAAATTTGCCTCTAATACAGCTTTAATAATTGAAAAATTAGCTTCAGAAACACTAGTCATTTTATGACAAGCTACACAAATATAAAATGATATTGTGAGATAGCTGTTGAATTGTACATAATTAATTGATCAGTTTAAACCTCAAAGAATAAGCTTCAAATTGAGCAAAGAGAAATCTGAAGTATTAACTGCCAAATCACACATGTATGCTGACAAAGTGAACAGCCCACTCATTCTATCAAAGTTGTAAATGGTGTTTCAGTGCTGTTTCTTCTCAGGGACTTTATTTTGTTTATTGTAATCATATTTATCCTGAAACTTTGGTTTATTAAGTAAATAACTTTTACAAAAATGGGATAATTGTTCAAACAGCAGTTACTTATTTACAGATCTTACTGCCGTCTTTAGATCCCCACTTAGAAGCAGTCTGGAAGAAAAACAACACTGTGCATTGTGATTTCTGTACTGAGAGTTTGATGTGAGCTTGGGGAGAGGGGGAGCTTTAAAAAATTCTAAACAGAATTTATTCAACTATAAAATTTACTCTCCCTCCCCACACCTCCACATTCACCCACACACAACCTCCTGAAGAAGTTTAACTGAGTTTAAGTGTAAAAGAAACCCAAGACAATAGGAAGCATACAAATGTGAAAAGAAGGAGAAAGAAAACCACAGAAGCTGCCTCACAGGAATTATAAGCTGAAACAAGAGTCTTGTCCTTGTACAGAGGAAGTTCCAGGTTCATCCCACCAGGCTTTGCAATACTGATACAAGTATTTGTATCCTTTAAGCTAACACAAGTTGTGTCCTACTTGGTCACTTGTTAAATAATGAATTGCACTTTAGGGTAGAGTAGATCTCTGTGTTTCTTGTTGTGGTTAATTTATGTATTTATGTTTGAAATTTTCTATACATTATCTTAGATATTATTTTACAGACTGTGTTATTTATTAAATCATTCTCTTATTTAATTAGAAATATATTCCTTGAGCAGCCACTGTGTGCTAGGTATTATACTGGAGGTTCAGAAACATGAACCTAATGCTCTTAAGAACCCAAGAATATTTTCAGGGATAGATTTCACATTTATGAAATATCAAATCAGAGAGGTAACACTGAGAATACTGTCTGACAGGAAAGTTACTGATAATTTTCCCCATTAATTGTAAAATACCTGTGTACACTTATTATTTTGGGCACTCAGCATCTTGGTAGTTGGGCCTTGATTTTCCTCTAGAGAGCTAACCCATCCTCCATTCTAAGTCCTTGTTTCCACTGCAAGCTCAGTGATGGACATATGGCTCCGTTCTGGCCTAACAGAAGATTGCTTTTCTTTGGCTTCATGGATTGGTTCAGCAATGATCATGTAACCCAATTTGGGCCAGTGAAGGCCAGGCCCAGCATTCTTGTGCAAATAGGGAAAGGAAGCTCTACCAACATTGCTGAAATTTTACCTTGAATGATATCTAGAGCTACTGTGGTGTTTGAAAATAAAACCCACATGTAGGGGAGCTAAGAAGTAAGTAGGGACAGCATTTTACGAACTCATTTGAGCTCTGATCCAGTATCTACTCCTGTACTTTTTATTATGTGGACAGATAAATTTCTTTTTTCTGCTTGTACCAGATCCCGTTGGGATCTTTTTCACTTGTAACAGAAAGAGTCTAAAAGCTACGCTGTGGAAACATTTGTTGAGGTCCTACCTTGTGCCTAGGCCCTGTGCCAAGTGGCTGAAGGACACAAAGATGAGTAAGCCATTGTCTCTGCCCTCAAGCAATTCACAATCTATCCAGGGTTATAGATATTGATAAAAATCTACCATAATATAAAAGTGATGTATTAGTGGTATGTACAAAGAGCTATAAAAGTATGATGGAGTACCAGTTACTTGTTTGGTAGAGTGAAAGAGTGGCAGAGAGAAAATGGTAGGGCAAAAGGAAAGGTTCAGGAAAAATTCATCGAGATGATATTTGAGCTGGGCCTTGTAAAATAAGTAGAGTTGAACAGATGGACAAAGTGAGCAAGAATATTCTGAAATGAGGGAATAATAATGAAGAAAGAGACATAAAACTTTATTATGCATAAGAGTGAATAACCTACTGTAGCTAGCATAGATGGAATATGGAGGGAGAAGAGTGCTGGAAGACAAGTCTAAAAAATATGCTGGGGCTCGACTGTGAAGGGCTTTGAATGCAGGTCCTCTAGGCAGTAGGAAGCCATGGAAGAACCCTGAAGGTAGCTTGGATTGCAGTGGAGGTGAGGGAGTGGGAAGAAATGATTGAAGAGAAGCAGACAATGTTGAGAGATAAGTAACAGGTAAAATCAAAAGGACTTGGTGATGTGTTGGGTATAGGGCATGGCTTCTAGGCTTTTGGATTCAACCCTTGTTTGAAAGGTGGTATCTTCACTAAGACACCACATTCCTCTTGGAAGAGAAATAAGTTGTTGAGGGTGAGTTCTATCATGGATAAGGTATTTGAGGTCCTTTTGAGGTATATAAGACATGTAAATGAAAATATTGAGGAAGCAGATAGATCCAGGTCTCAAAGGAAAACTCTGGGTTAGAAATACAAATTTAGAGGTCAAAGGCATGTAGACAAGGCATGTAGATTGGTTCCAGGAGCCCCTATGAATACCAAAATCCATGGATGCTAGAGTCCCTTATGTAAAATGGTGTAGTAGAGTAAATACACATATTTAATATATGAATATATATATTTAATCTTCTAATATGTTAGGATATTTCCTATTTGTTTTCATAAGGGACTTAGATAAGTTTAATTTTTGTACTATTTTTAAAAAAATTTTTCTTTCTTATTAGTCATCCATTTTATACACATTAGTGTATACATGTCAATCCCAATCGCCCAATTCATTGCACCGCCACCCGCACCCCCAGCCGCTTTCCCCGCTTCGTATCCATACGTTTGTTCTCTACATCTGTGTCTCTATTTCTGCCCTGCAAACTGGTTCATCTGTACCATTTTCTAGGTTCCACATATATGCGTTAATATTCGATACTTGTTTTTCTCTTTCTGACTTACTTCACTCTGTATGACAGTCTCTAGATACATCCACAACTCTACAAATGACCCAATTTCGTTCCTTTTTCTGGCTGAGTAATATTCCATTGTACATATGTACCACAACTTCTTTATCCATTCGTCTGTCGATGGGCACTTAGGTTGCTTTCATGACCTGGCTATTGTAAATAGTGCTGCAGTGAACATTGGGGTGCATGTGTCTTTTTGAATTATGGTTTTCTCTGGGTAGATGTCCAGTAGTGAGATCGCTGGGTCATATGGTAATTCTATTCTTAGTGCTTTAAGGGACCTCCATACTGTTCTCCCTAGTGGCTGTATCAATTTACATTCCCACCAACAGTGCAAAACGGTTCCCTTTTCTCCATACCCTCTCTAGCATTTGTTGTTTGTAGATTTTCTGATGATGCCCATTCTGACTGGTGTGAGGTGATACCTCATTGTAGTTTTGATTTGCATTTCTCTAATAATTAGTGATGTTGAGCAGCTTTTCATGTGCTTCTTGGCCATCTGTATGTCTTTTTTGGAGAAATTCTATTTAGGTCTTCTGCCCACTTGTGGATTGGGTTGTTTGTTTTTTTGTTATTGAGCTGCATGAGCTGCTTGTAAATTTTGGAGATTAATCCTTTGTCAGTTGCTTCATTTGCAAATATTTTCTCCCATTCTGAGGGTTGTCTTTTGGTCTTGTTTATGGTTTCCTTTGCTGTGCAAAAGCTTTGAAGTTACATTAGGTCCCATTTGTTTATTTTTGTTTTTATTTCCATTACTCTAGGAGGTGGATCAAAAAAGATCTTGCTGTGATTTATGTTAAAGAGTGTTCTTCCTATGCATTCCTCTAAGAGTTTTATAGTGCCTAGTCTTACATTTAGGTCGTGAATCCATTTTGAGTTTATTTTTGTGTATGGTGTTGGGGAGTGTTCTAATTTCATTCTTTTACATGCGGCTGTCCAGTTTTCCCAGCACCACTTATTGAAGAAACTATCTTTCATCCACTTACATCCTTGTCCCCTTTGTCATAGATCAGTTGACCATAGGTGCGTGGGTTTATCTCTGGGCTTTCTATCTTGTTCCATTAATCTGTATTTCTGTTTCTGTGCCAGTACCATATTGTCTTGAGTACTGTAGCCTTGTAGTATAGTCTGAAGTCAGGGAGTCTGATTCCTCCAGCTCCATTTTTTCCCTCAAGACTGTTTTGGCTATTCGGGGTGTTTTGTGTCTCCATACAAATTTTAAGATCTTTTGTTCTAGTTCTGTAAAAAATGCCATTGGTAATTTGATAGGGATTGCATTGAATCTGTAGAATGCTTTGGGTAGTAGAGTCATTTTCACAATATGGCTTCTTCCAATCCAAGAACATGGTATATCTCTCCATCTGTTTGTATCATCTTTAATTTCTTTCATCAGTGTCTTATAGTTTTCTGCATACAGGCCTTTTGTCTCCCTAGGTAGGTTTATTCCTACGTATTTTATTCTTTTTGTTGCAGTGGTAAATGGGAGTGTTTCCTTAATTTCTCTTTCAGATTTTTCATCATTAGTGTATAGAAATGCAAGAGATTTCTGTACATTAATTTTGTATCCTACAACTTTACCAAATTCATTGATTAACTCTAGTAGTTTTCTGGTGGCATCTTTAGGATTCTCTATGTATACCATCATGTCATCTGCAAACACTGACAGTTTTACTTCTTCTTTTCCAATTTGTATTCCTTTTTTTTCTTTTTCTTCTCTGATTGCCGTGGCTAGGACTTCCAAAACTATGTTGAATAATAGTGGTGAGAGTGGACATCCTTGTCTTGTTGCTGATCTTAGAGGAAATGCTTTCAGCTTTTCACCATTGAGAATGATGTTTGCTGTGGGTTTGTCGTATATGGCCTTTATTATGTTGAGGTAGGTTCCCTCTATGCCACTTTCTGTAGAGGTTTTATCATTAATTGCTGTTGAATTTTGTCAAAAGCTTTTTCTGCATCTATTGAGATGATCATATGGTTTTTATCCTTCAGTCTGTTAATATGGTGTATCTCATTGATTGATTTGCTTATATTGAAGAATCCTTGCATTCCTGGAATAAATCCCATTTGATCATGCTGTATGATCCTTTTAATGTGTTGTTGGATTCTGTTTGCTAGTGTTTTGTTGACGATTGTTGCATCTATATTCATCAGTGATATTGGTCTGTAATTTTCTTTTTTTGTAGTATCTTTGTCTGCTTTTGGTATCAGGGTGATGGTGGCCTCATAGAAGGAGTTTGGGAGTGTTCCTTCCTCTGCAGTTTTTTGGAAGAGTTTGAGAAGAATGGGTGTTAGCTCTTCTGTAAATGTTTGATAGAATTCACCTGTGAAGCCATCTGGTCCTGGACTTTTGTTTGTTGGAAGATTTTTCATCACAGTTTCAATTTCATTACTTGTGATTGGTCTGCTCATAGTTTCTGTTTCTTCCTGGTTCATTCTTGGAAGGTTATACCTTTCTAAGAATTTGTCCATGTCTTCCAGTTGTCCATTTTATTGGCATATAGTTGCTTGTAGTAGTCTCTTAGGATGCTTTGTATTTCTGCAGTGTCTGTTGTAACTTCTCCTTTTTCATTTCTAATTGTATTGATTTGAGTCCTCTCCCTCTTTTTCTTGATGAGCCTGGCTAATGGTTTATCAATTTTGTTTATCTTCTCAAAGAACCAGCTTTTAGTTTTATTGATCTTTGCTATTGTTTTCTTTGTTTCTATTTCATTTATTTCTGCTCTGGTCTTTATGATTTCTTTCCTTCTGCTATCTTTGGGTTTTGTTTGTTCTTCTTTCTCTAGTTCCTTTAGGTGTAATGTTAGATTGAGATTTTTCTTTTTTCTTGAGATAGGCTTGTATAGCTATAAACTTCCCTTTTAGAACTGCTTTTGCTGCATCCCCTAGGTTTTGGATCGTTGTGTTTCCTTGTCATTTGTCTCTAGGTATTTTTTGATTTCCTCTTTGATTTCTTCAGTGATCTCTTGGTTATTTAGTAACTTATTGTTTAGGCTCCACATGTTTTTGTTTTTTACGTTTTTTTCCCTGTAATTGATTTCTAATCTGAAAGCATTTTTGTCAGAAAAGATGCTTGATATGATTTCAGTTTTCTTAAATTTACTGAGGCTTGATTTGTGACACAAGATGTGATCTATCCTGGAGAATGTTCCATGCGCACTTGAGAAGAAATTGTAATCTGCTGTTTTGGATGGAGTGTCCTATAAATATCAATTAAATCTATCTGGTCTATTGTGTCATTTAAAGTGTGTGTTTCCTTATTAATTTTCTGTCTGGATGATCTTTCCTTTGGTGTAAATGAGGTGTTAACGGCCCCCACTCTTGTTGTGTTACTGTTGATTTCCTCTTTTAGAGCCTGTAGCAGTTGCCTTATGTGTTGAGGTGCTCCTATGTTGGGTGCATATACATTTATAATTGTTATATCTTCTTCTTGGATTGATCCCTTGATCATTATGTAATGTCCTTCCTTGTGTCTTGTAACATTCTTTATTCTAAAGTCTATTTTATCTGATATGAGTATTGCCACTCAGCTTTCATTTGATTTCCATGTGTATGGGAATATCTTTTTCCATCCCCTCACTTTCAGTCTGTATGTGTCGCTAAGTCTGAAGTGGGTTTCTTGTAGACAGCATCTATATGGGTCTTGTTTTTGTATCATTCAGCAAGCCTGTGTCTTTTGGTTGGAACATTTAATCCATTCATGTTTAAGGTAATTATCGATATGTATGTGCCTGTTACCATTTTCATAAGTGTCTTGGGTTTGTTTTTGTAGGTCCTTTTCTTCTCTTGTGTTTCCCACTTAGAGAAGTTCCTTTAGCATTTGCTGTAGAGCTGGTTTGGTGGTGCTGAATTCTCTTAGCTTTTGCTTGTCTGTAAAACTTTTGATTTCTCCATCGAATCTGAATGAGATCCTTGCCGGGTAGAGTAATCTTGGTTGTAGGTTCTTCCCTTTCATCCCTTTAGGTATATCATGCCACTCCCTTCTGACTTGTAGAGTTTGTGCTGAGAAATCAGCTGTTAACTTTATGAGAGTTCCCTTGTATGTTATTAGTCGTTTTTCCCTTGCTGCCTTCAATAATTTTTCTTTGTCTTTAAGTTTTGCCAATTTGATTACTATGTGTCTCGGCATGTTTCTCCTTGGGTTTATCCTGTATGGGACTCCCTGCGCTTCCTGGACTTCGGTGGCTATTTCCTTTCCCATGTTAGGGTTTTTAACGATAATCTCTTGAAATATTTTCTCTGGTCCTTTCTCTCTCTCTTCTCCTTCTGGGACCCCTATAATGCGAATGTTGTTGCGTTTAATGTTGTCCCAGAGGTCTCTTAGGTGTCTTCATTTCTTTTCATTCTTTTTTCTTTATTCTGTTCCACAGCAGTGAATTCCACCATTCTGTCTTCCAGGTCACTTATCCGTTCTTCTGCCTCAATTATTCTGCTATTGATTCCTTGTAGTCTAGTTTTCATTTCAGTTATTGTATTGTTCATCTCTGTTTGTTTGTTCTTTAATTCTTCTAGATCTTTGTTAAACATTTCTTGCATCTTCTTGATCTTTGCCTCCATTCTTTTTCCAAGGTTCTGGATCATCTTCACTATCATTATTCTGAATTATTTTTCTGGAATGTTGCCTATCTCCACTTTATTTAGTTGTTTTGGGGGGCTTTTATCTTGTTCCTTCACCTGGTACATAGCCCTGTGCCTTTTCCTCTTGTCTATCTTTCTGTGAATGTGGTTTTTGTTCCACAGGCTGCAGGATTGACTTGCTTCTGCTGTCTGCCCTCTGGTGGATGAGGCTATCTAAGAGGCTTGTGGAAGTTTCCTGATGGGAGGGACTGGTGGTGGGTAGAGCTGGCTGTTGCTCTGTTGGGCAGAGCTCAGTAAAACTTTAAACCACTTGTCAGCTGGTGGGTAGGGCTGGGTTCCCTCCCTGTTGGTTGTTTGGCCTGAGGCAACCCACCACTGAAGCCTACCCAGCTCTTTGGTGGGGCTAATGGCAGACTCTGGGAGGGCCAAGGAGTACCTCCCAGTACTTCTGCTGCCAGTGTCCTTGTCCCTTGGTGAGCCACAGCTGCCTCCCACCTCTGCAGAAGGCCCTGCAGTACTAGCAGGTAGGTCTGCTTCAGTCTCCTATGGGGTCACTGCTCCTTCCCCTGGGTCCTGATGCACACACTACTTTGTGTGTGCCCTCCAAGAGTGGAGTCTCTGTTTCCCCCAGTCCTGCCGAAGTCCTGCAATCAAATCCCGCTAGCCTTCATAGTCTGATTCTCTAGGAATTCCTCCTCCCGTTGCCAAACTCCCAGGTTGGGAAGACTGCCATGTGGCTCAGAACCTTCACTCCAGGGGGTTGACTTCTGTGGTATAAGTGTTCTCCAGTTTGTGCGTCACCCACTCAGCAGTTATAGGATTTGATTTTATTGTGATAGCGCCCCTCCTACCATCTCATTGCGGTTTCTCATTTGTCTTTGCATGTGGGGCATCTTTTTTGGTGAGTTCCAGTGTCTTCCTGTCAGTGATTGTTCAGCAGTTAGTTGAGAGCATGTCCTTTTACTCTGCCATCTTGAACCAATCCTCTAAAATGATCTGTTCTATTTTTATTAGTATATGCTGTCAGAATTATTGTGTCTTCAGAAAATACTTGAGGGTTTTCTGTATTTTTCTGGATTCTGGAATAGTTTGAATAGCTTATGAAGTACCTTGTTCTTGAAGGTTTGAAAGAATTTTCCTATGAAGACATCTACACCTGACACCTTTTCTGAGAATGATTCCATTACAACTCTCTCTATTATTTATTTCTGTGGTGACTGCTTTTCTCAAATTTTCTCATTCTTTTTGATTCAATTTTGTTAATTTATATTTTCCTTAAAATTCACAACTTGCCAATATGTAACTTTTCGAATATATAAGCTTAGGGTTGTGTGGAGAGTCTATTATAGTTCTTTTATTTTTTTCTTTGGCTGTGATTATATTTTCTTTATCATTTCTGTTTTAATATATTTGTGGGGTTTTCCCCCGATTCTTTTTTTTTTTTTTGCCCACGTCGTGCAGCATGAGGGTTCTTAGTTCCCCCACCAGGGATCGAACCCGTGCCCCTGCATTGGGAGTGCAGAGTCTTAACCACTGGCTCAGCAGGGAAGTCCCTTTTTCCTCTGATTAAACTAGCTAGTGATTTATGTATGTTTTATTGATTTTCTCTACAAGGACCTTTTGTGGAATAATTTATCAGTTTTGCTGGTTGTTTTCCCATTTATTATTTTCAGATTTTATTTTTATTAATTCCTTCCTTCCATCCATTTCTTTGGGTTTGAATTTTTGTTCTTTGGCTTACTCATATGGAATCTACCCCTGAAAATAAATAGTTGAATTTTGAAGAGAAACAGCACCTAAAGGAAGCGATGAGACACTATTGCCGACTGGCTGAATCTGGTTGAAAGTGGGAAGTGCTTATGGGGCAGTAACGCATTATGGTTTTGAAGATTGCTTCCTAGCTTGTCAGCTAGACTGTTCTAAGGTACAGAATGAGAGACCTTGGCTGAACTACTGATGAACCACATGGAATGCTTCTCCCTCACCTCTTTGGATTGATATGCCACCCTGGTAATAAACGATTAGCCCTTCCAAATTTCTCTTTGTTGTTAGGCCAAGCTTTAAGCTCTGTCTGTGTTCAAGGTTGTCCATTAAGAATGTCCTGAATTTACTAGGTACCAGTTCTGTATTTTAGTTGCATAGACACAACTTACAAGGCTTTTACAGTTATAATATTCATTTTAGAGTCCTATTACATTAATTAAATATTAATGCTCTAAGCATATTTTTCATAACCTTCTCTGTTTCTTCTCCACTGGAGAATATTGCCGGAAATTAAAAAATAGTGTGGTTTATTATCCATGTCATTGGTGTTGCATTTTGATGACAAATTATTTTTGGAAAATGAAAAAAGATAGATAACTAGAAGAATCCCCTCTGGGTCTCATGCATTTCTGTGAATAGCAATTTTATATTTCCTCACTATTTTTCCTGAGATTATTACATATCTTCCATAAGCATCTATAAAATACTTAGCCATAGTCTTAAATATTGGAGATACTTTCTGAAGAGCTTCTAATGAGATTTTTTAAAAATACTGTGTGTAGTATAAAAATGCTCATACAAAAGTAGTTTAAAAAAAACCTGGTTTTTAATATGTGTAAGGCCTTTATATAGTTTCTTACCTTCTTTACGTATGACAACAGGAAACATTGGGATGAACAGTCAGTGTGTTTAAACTCATGACTTTTCTGGATGGGAAACCTGAGGTTAATGAGTTCTTGACACATTGTAAGGATGAGAGCGTCTTGGCTACAGTTAAAATAATTCAGAGATGGTGAGGGATGGTAGTGCTGAGCCAGAAAAGCTCAATGGTATGGAGATGGAGGCTTCAAAAACTGCTGAATTGCTATGATGTGATTATGCCTATTTATGGACAACAATCCAAGAGGACTTCAAGGGTTTGGAACTGGGTGATTAAATCATTAATGGTTCTTTTGGCACATGGGGCATTTTGGAGAAGGAAGCTCTTTCTTCAGGAAGAGAGGGGGATTGAAATGACAAACTTGGTTTTGGAATGCTGAGTTTAAGGCAGTAAACAGACTTCCAAGTTGAAATGTCCTGTAGGCAACTGGTGATGTGGAGCTACAGCACAGAGAAAAGGTCAGCACCAAAGCGCCAACTTTGAGAATCATCCCACAGGTTACCATTGAGACACAGGTAAGAGAAAGAGACTTTGGCACCTATTTAGTTAATAAGGTTGAATTCAGAGTTGAGTTCAATTTAGGACCAGCAATGCTAAAATTAGACTATAAGATAGAGGAAGCAAATGTTTTCAGAACTCAGGTTGGTGGATCAGGGTCAGAAACTCCGAAACCTAAACCTGAGAAATAGCAGAGCGGGGCTGAGAGGAAATGGGGTAGGAAAATAGGAGAATGAAGTCAGAGGCAAAAGGAATTAGCCATGGACCAAAGTGCAAGAGTGAGGTAGGAGAAGCAAGTAAGCCGGAGGAAGTTTCTCAGCTACCTTAAATATCTGGCTGTACCAAGTTTGTTGTCTTTTCTAGCTAACTCTTGGTCAAAGGTTAATCCTTGCATGGCCAACCCACCTTATTTTGTAGGATTCTTATATTGTATGAATAAATCAATCAGAGGGAAATTGTAAAAAAAGAGGATTAGAAGGCCAAAGACTGAATCTGGAATTATAACTTAAATGGGGGAATCAGAAACACAGAAAGAGAAATAAGAGTGTATAGTACATGGAAACCAAGGTTTTAATGTCTAGCTGGTGATCAAGTGTTAAAGGCTTCAGAGAGAACTTAGAATAGTTGATGGATCTTATGATCTTGTGATTGGAAAGTTATAGACAATCTTCCTGTAGACTGAAGGTTGTAAGCTGGAAGGTAGGATGTGAGGACCTGAAGACAAGCAGATGTAGGTCACACAGTGAAGATGGAAACAGCAATACCAGGTGAAGGGGAACACATTCCCCTTTGAAGGGAGAGGAGAGGAGTTGGACACAAGAGACAGAAATGATGATGATAGAGAGGAAGGGCCTAAGGTCTCTCAGAAAGGACAGAATGAAAAACTCCAGCAAATGACTTGCCTCCACAGACAAAACATGCCTTTTTCCTTGGGCCTAGGAAAAAAGATATCGTCCTGTGTGGACTGATACTGAGATAAGGTCGAGAGTAGATGAGGAAATACGTTACAACTTTGTATTAAGCCTAAAGTTCTGTGGAATCAGAATAGAAACAAACAAAAAGTCTGGTTAAGCTTTATACAGAAATAACATATGATAAACAGATAAGCTACAGACTGGGAAAAAATCTTTGCAAAACACATAGCTATAAAGGACTAGTATCCAAAATATATAAAGAATTAAAACACAACAATAGCGAGCAACTCAATTTAAAAATGGGCAGAAGATCTGAACAGATACCTCACCAAGAAAGATATACAGATAGCAAATAAACATATGAAAGGATGCTTAACATCACATGTCATGAGGGAACTGCAAATTAAAACAACAAGGAGATACCACAACACACCTGAATGGTTTACAGCAGGCTTTATTCAAAATTGCCAAAACTTGGAAGCAACCAAGATGCCTTTAATAGGATAAACAAACTGTAGTATATCCATATAATGGACTATTATTCAGTGATTTAAAAAAATGAGCTATCCAACCATGAAAAAACATGAAGACACCTTAAATGAATATTGCTAAGTGAAAGAAGCCAATATGAAAAGGCCACATACTATATGATTCCAACCATATGACATTCTGGAAACAGCAGAACTGTGGGGTCAGTAAAAAGATCACTGGTTGCCAGGGGCTTGGGGAGAGGGAGGGAGGAAAGAATTGACAGAGCAGAAGGAATTTTTAGGTCAATGAAACTATTCTGTATGACATTGTAATGGTGGGTACATGTCATTATACATGTGTCAAAACACATAGAATATGTAACTCAAAGATTGAACCCTAATGTAGACTGTGAACTTTAGTTCATAGTAATGTATCAATACTGGCTCACTAATTTTAACAAATGTGCCACACTAACGTAAGATGTTAATAATTGGGGAAACTGTGTATGTTGCGGGAGGGAAGAAGGTATATGGGAAATCTCTGTGCTTTCTACTCAACTTTTGGGTAAAACTAAAACTGCTCTAAAAAATAAAGTCTATTAATTAAAAGAAAATTTTAAAGGAATGAACTACTGATACATGTTATTAACATGGACGAACCTTGTAAACAGTATACTATGTGAAAGCAGTCAGCCAGACACAAAAGGCCAAATATTATGTGATTCCATTTATATAAAATGTCCACTACTTTAAGAACCATGAGTTATAAAAAACAAGGCGCTAGATAAATGAGATGGCTAAAGGAAGTATTGTGCTGCTAATAGGAAGAAATCATGTGACTGTGTTTCAAATGTAAAGAAAAATGTATGTATTTCTCATCAGAAAGTAGTCTAAGAGAATTTTTTCTGTTCATACATTGATTGTGATATAATAGAATTTTTCTAGTATCAGCGTGTTGATACCATGACTAAATTACTATATAGTGTGTCTTCCTGCATTTATACCTATGCTTGGTAAGTGGAGAGATCATAACAATATTAATAGTTAAGACTCAAGAATGCCTGGATCAAAATGTAGCTTAAACTGATTTCTTATAGGAACTTTGAGTTACAAAAACGAATGGAGCAACTGGGCAGGCTGAGATATGTAGGTCAACCTACTTACAAAAATAACCTTGACAGAGTTACATAGGTAGATATTGCTCTAAATTTTTCTTCACACAGTGAGAAGGAGTAGGCCAAGTTTACTGAGCCATAATATCTATTCATCTTAGACAAAGCAATCATAGCTTGTAGACCCATTGGACCATATCACATAGATGGCAATTGCTAATTATCAAGAAAGAGTCATGATTTTCAAAAATGAAAGATGGTTAATATTCTTAGAATATAAAGAGTCCTTACTAAGCAATAAAGATAGATGAATGTCCAGTAAGAAAAAATAAATAGGGCACATTAAGAAAAAAAGAGATAACCAAGAAATTATGTAAAGTGTTCAGTATCACTAGTAATCTAATGTAAGTTGATACAAAAATGAGTATTGATTTAATTGATCATACAGACATAATTTTAAAAGGATAATAATACCCAATGTTACATGAGAAGGGCATTACTTTTAGTGGGGATATAAATTGGTAGAGCGTTTTTGGAGGTTGGTTTGGCAGTAGCTCTTAAGTTTTTTTTAATGCACATATTCTGCAACCTTAAAATTTCACTTCTAGGACTCTGTCCAACAGAAGTATTGTCCAGGTGAACAAAGATATATTTGTAAGAAAGTTTATGGCAGTGTTATTTGTAATAAGGAAAAATTGGAAACAATGTGAACCTCTACTAATAGGTACATCCACCCCCTAGAATATTAGGCAGAGATTAAAAGAATTAAGTAACTGACAATGATTTCCAAGATATATTGCCAGGTGAAAAAGAAGGCATAGAACATAACTTACAGTGTGATCCCTATTGTGTTTACCACCACCCTAAGACTAGATATTATATGTATGCAGTTCATAAAAAAGTACCCAGAAGAATACACTGTAAATGCTAATAGCGGTTGTTCCTTGGGAGAGGAGTGGGTAGCAGGACAGGAAACGAAGGGGGATCTGTAGTTATTTTAATGTATGTACTTCTATACTGTTGGATTTTTTTAAACGAAAACTAAAAATGTGTTTATTGTTAGGAGTTATTTAAAAGTGTACACACATCAATGAATTAACATTAGTAAATCATGCAGAATACTGCCTGATTCAGAGGAAGTGCCATGTAAACGTGTGTTAAATAAATAAGTTCAAATATTAGGGCTTTATTTTAAGAAAATAATAATGGGATGTGCAAAGATTTAATTGCAAGGCAACCACTAATCTACTTTGTTTCTCCATGCATTTTCTTTTTCCAGACTACACAGTGGGATATTTTTGCATCCATAAAAATTGGCCATTATAAGTGATAGTTGGTTATAAAAAGTGAAAAAAGCAGATAGCAAAATATTACATACAGGATTATTATTATTATATAATACACCTATTCGAGTGTATGTGAAGAGAGAAAGAGAGAGAGGAAAACTTGAATGATGGTCTCCAGAATGTTAATGATGGTTACCTCTGAGTGGTGGAAATACGAGTACTTTTATTTTCTGTTGAAATCTTATGACAATCCAAATTATCTTAGAAAGAACACAGCTTCTGAAATGGGTTTTCCCTTCGATATCTGTGAATAAGTGGGTGGGAATTTAGAACTGCCTGTGGACATGAGAGGGTTATTTTTCTAAAGTCTCGGGGGTGGGCAATGGGGTCACATAGAGATAAGATTATTGGTTGATGTGATTAGTACCTGCATGATTCAGGTGCTCAGCGGACCACAGCCTCTAAAAAGTCCAAGAGAGTATTTGATGTTGTACAGCTACTTGCCAGGAATTGGACTCGACCAGTCTACCGTGCAGAAGCTTGTGGATATTTTAACCAATACTAGCTTCAAGGAGAGAGGTGAGGATAGGGTGCTCACTCCAATTCTTCTGGGGGCCCAGCTTTAATACCTAGGGGCAGGAGCAGAAGCACTTACATCCCCCTCTCCTACGAAGAGAAAGTGGAGGACAAGTGAACCTTTCCTTCCTCATTTGCCATCTTGCTCTCCTGCATCTTTTGTGAATACAGTTCTCCTCCCACCCCATTCTCTTTATGAGTGTTAATTCCTAAAGTGGACAGTTGCAAAAAAAATATGTAATTGGATCATCTACTCCATGCCAATGTTTTTTGAAACAAAGTTGGTACTTTATGCCTCTGTGTAGTTTTTGGAGACTTTTCTTCAAAGAGGGCACAGCTCTGAGAGAAAAAGGCATGCTTTAGCCAAGAGTATATACTTTGGTGTGATCTGACAAGATGCATTTATTATTCTGATTCTCAAAATAAAAACCCGACATATTGTCTTTACTGAATTTGCATAGAAACAAAATTACAGTGAACTAAACTATACCTCTGGTAGCAGGAATTTCCTCTGGAGTTTCTAGAAAACTTCAAACTAATTTTTTACTATTTCAAATATTCTATTTCTGAAAGATGTAGAAGATGTTTCATTATGTGAAAGTACTGTGACTGTTTCCTATTTTGATAACTTATTTTCCAAATTACTCTACTTGAGGAGTTTATTTAGCTTTTGAATTACAATTATGAAAACATCCCCAGTTCCAAAATCAGTGTGGCTTGAATCAGTGAAGCTTTGCCTTATAGTTAATGCCTGAGGGCAGAAGTGACTTGAGAGCACAAATCTCAGGATCTGTACAGAGAAAGGAGGTGTTGGTGGGAAATCCCCTCACCCATTAATTTGGCTGACAGTGATGTGGCCCCTCCCGCTGTGTTGCTTTCAGGAGTGGGGTCCATAAAGGGGATGGCCCCAGGCCCCTCACTGTGAACCTCCAGTGTAGACCTCCAGTGTTCTTTAATGATATATAATTGGACCAGACCAGACCATGGGGCTTGAATAGCCTTACTCTGTGGTCTGCAAGTTTGAAAGTGCTCAGTACCTACTGTCTTTCTTTAGGATATTGATGGACAGTCCCAGTGCTCAGATTTTATGCTTATTAGTGGTACTTTTCATGAGTTTCCAGGGCTAAAGTGACTTTTTCACACTGTTTAATGATTTTCAGTTTAACTACTTTTTTGAGTGGGCTGTTGTAAAGATTAATTAGCCAATGTTCATAAAGTGCTTTCAAGCTGAAAAGTGCTGCACAAGGGTGTACAGACTCATTAGCTTCTTAGTCATTTAAGGCTTTTTAGATCTTTTGGCATTCAGAAACTAGATGGTGAAGGCCAAATTAGTATTTTTTCTTGGAGGAGGGGAATTTCAGAAAGAGCAGAATAGAACAGTATATCTTTTTCTAAAAAAGACATCTTTTGCACTGGAATGGACAAAAGATATAAAAATATTTTTATTTTTCATTATCTCCTATTTCCATAATGCTTCAGCTTCTTCTTATTCCCTTCTTTCAAAATGTATTTGACCACTTCTCCTGCACATTTATTTAGAAATTATATAGATTGTCATATAGTTATCCAATGGAGCTGAGTGTGGCTCCAGAGTGTTGAATTGTTGTGCCAGTGAATGACACAGTATAGATCATTCCCTTGGTAAGTAAAGACCCCCTCTCAGTTTGCAGTGTGTCATGAAGGTATGTATCGTCTCCATCAATAGTAATCTTCAGTTTTATGTGTATATATATATATATGTATATATATATATATATATACATATATATATATATATTTCACATGTTCCTTTAGTCATTCTCTTCTTCCTACTTGCTTGACCTATAAACCACCTTATATAATACTTGGCCCCAGAAGGCAACTAAATACAGGAAGGAAGGAAGGAAGGAAGGAAGGGAGGAAGGAAGGGAGGGAGGAAGGGAGGGAGGAAGGAAAGAAAAGAGGGAGGGAGGGAGGGAGAGAGGGAGGAAGGAAGGAAGAAGTGGAAAGTTAACCATATCTTCTCTCTTCCACCTCCATCATAGTCACTGTCTCCACGGTAGAAAAAAAACCCCAGAAAACTGCAAGGAAGGTGCTCTGTGTGTGTGTAAGTGATGTTGAAAGTGGTCCCATTCTGGCTAAAGGCAGGGAAATTCTGGCAGTATATCTGGCAGCTTTAGGTCAACAGCTTTATACGACTTACCAACATACTTCCTAAGGCATGAGGGGGACTGGCCGGAAGAGCGGGTGACAGAAATAATATCTAGTTCTAGAAGGCAACATGTTGTAAGGAATGATCACCAGTTGTAGAATGTGATGACCTGAGTTCCTTTGTAGGTTTGAGCAAGTTTCCTGGGTTTCCTGATCTCTAAAATGTACATAATGTTCCTCCATGAGGAGGTGATGTGAGATTCAAATGAAGAAATGAAGTGAGAGTGTCTGACACATAGCAGGTCCTCATTAAACATTAGTTTATTTTGAATCAGAGTCAGTGAAGGAATTTATCCTGAAAATATCTGTAAAAATCAATTCATTGATTTTTTTTAACCTCTATTCAATACCTTAATTCTCCCTTCTTTAAAAGTGGGGTCTCAGCTATCACCTCACACCTATCAGAATGGCTGTCATCAAAAAGACCACAAATAACAAATGTTGACAAAAATGTAGAGAAAAGGGAACCTTTGTACACTGTTGGTGGGAACATAAATTGGTGCAGCCACTGTGGAAAACAGTATGGCAGTTTCTCAAAAAGCTAAAAATAGAACTACCATATGACCCAGCAATCCCACTCCTGGATTGATATCTGAAAAAAGCAAAAACACTAATTCGAAAAGATACATGCATCCCAATGTTCATAGCAGCATTATTTACAATAGCCAAGATATGGAAGCAACCTAAGTGTCCATCAACAGAGGAATGGATAAAGAAGATGTGGGGTGTGTGTGTGTATACACACACACACACACACACACACACACACACACACATACACACACACAATGGAATACTACCCAGTCATAAAAAAAAGAAATGAAATTTTGCCATTTGCAGCAACATGGATGGACTTGGAGGGCATTATGCTAAGTGAAATAAGTCAGATAGAGACAGACAAATACTGTATGTTATCACTTACATGTGGAATCTAAAAAATAAAACAAACTAGTGAATATACCAAAAAAGAAGCAGACTCACAGATATGGAGAACAACTTAGTGGTTACCAGTGGGGAGAGAGACAAGATAGGGGTAGGGGATTAAGAGGAAGAAACTATTATGTATAAAATAAGCTACAAGGATATTTTGTACTACACAGGGAATATGGCCAAAATTTTATAATAACTATGAGTGGAACATAACCTTTAAAAATGTGAATCACTATGTTGTACAACTGAAACATATAATATTCTACATCAACTATATCTCAGTAAAAAGTGGGATCTCAGCATTCACTTCTACAAAATTCTGAATTACTTTTAGGGACACTCTGTCAGAGTTGAGTATGCCGAGGTAGCCAAAGCAAGATTTTAATAGGAAAGAAATGATAGGGATTGTGAAGTGCCAATCATCTTTTGTTCACCTCCAGCCCCTCTACAAAAGCACCTCCCACTCCAGGTAATTCTGTTCTGGGTATCCCAGGGGTGTCTCATGCTTGCTCCTGGGTGGATCTACCTCTGCTGTTTGCATCCCTCACCCACGGTGAGCACTGCACTGCCCTCTTCTGGGCATGGCAGGAACTGCTCGGTTTTGCTGCTGCCTCTTGACATGGCATCATGGTGCGTGTGAGAGAGAGAGACAGAGAAAGAGAGAAAGTGACTGTTATATAAAACATGCCCATATGCCCGTTTCCCTCTACTTTAGAAAATCCCAGAGCGTTGTCTCTTTTCATAATGTCCTACATTGTGAAGAGTTTATGGAAAGAATTCTTTCGGTTTTTACTTGAGACATTCTCTCTCTCTCTCTGGAATCAGAGATTCTGGAGGTGAATTTGAGTGAGAGTGCCAGGAATTACTGAGAATCCCTAGACCTAGACCCCCTTTGATAAGAAAATCTTTGTTAGGATCATGCCCATCGCACGTGGCTGTTTCTTCCCATAGGAGGAGTGCTCTCTTAAAGGGTACCCAGCCTTTCCTGGGTAGTTATAGCAACAGAGCAGTGGGTTCAATTTGAACCCTTCTGCATGAGGCTCTTAGGCCCTCTGGCGCCTAAGTTCCTACTGGGCCCATCCTAACAGGCGTGCTTAAGTCTGTAGCTGACAGAGTTCTAGCGTCAAGCTGAGATCCCTGCTGTGGATACATATGTACAAAGAAATTGGCTTATATCCTACCTCCAAGTGTGAGTATGGGCACTGCCTTAAATTCTAAATATATCAGACTTCATTTACTCATATTTCATTGATCAAGGAAGGAATACAAAGATGATTTAGACACAGTTCCTGTATCACAGCCATCACAGTCTGTTGCTTCACTTTATATCTTCATAGATGTGACTGTCCCTAGTTAAAGCTTGACTGTCCCTAGTTAACTCTGAAAAATATTCCTTCTGAAGTTAAGATACTAGTATCAACAACACCATACTCAGTCTCTGTGGTTGAAAAGATAGTATTGAAATCAGGCATATGAAGGAAATGTGAAATTTAGTTCCATCTTTTTATGTTTTAATGTTCATAACACTCTCTTTGCCCCCAGGTTATGCAGATGTATCTTCCATTTTGCGGAATTGCCATATCTAATGCTCAGCTATTTGCTGCCTCAAGGAAAGAATATGAAAGAAGCAGGGTGAGTAGAAAGAAACATTGCTGACAACCCTCAAAGCTCTCTTTCAAGTGTCTGTGAGTCATTATGTCTTTTAAAAACAGCGGATGATCTTTGAATAGTCCAGGAATCCTTTTTATTTGTATAATCCTTCAAGTCTATGGTTGAAGATCCCCTTTAAGCAATAAACCCAAATGGAAGTGGATATAAATTCTCTGTTGTTGTTTGCAGGAAACAGCTTCTTTTAAAAAGGAAATTAATTTCACATCTATACTTCAAGGCAGCAGATATATTCTTGCTTACTTATAGCTTTGAAACAATAACACAATTTAGTGATTTTTTTGCAATTTAGTTCCCTTAAGAAGCAAGGTATGTTACAAATGATTTCACCCCACCTCACAAATTTTGAATTGAAAGTTTACCTGGAAGAGCATCACAAGGTAACTGGACAATAATGCTACAAACACCATCTTATAGATTATAAAGAAACTCACATAGAGGGATTGATCTCATATACCTTCACCAATTATAGGGTTAAATAGTAAAAAACAAAGACTGGTGCTCAAATAATTGCAAAATGATCAAATACAGATTAAATTATATTAGGCTCACTATACTTTTAAATATAGGGAAGTTACTGTCACAATTTAGAAATATATTTAAAAAGAAGATGTTCAGAAAGGTTAGAAACCCTCAGTTAACTGGTAATCAAATTGATTAAAAGTTTCATTTGCTAAGCATTATGATTTATGAATATTTCACAGGGGACAATTGACAGCTACAGTTATCTTCTTTAGCACAGCATACCACCTGTTTTCTCTGACTTGGATCCTGTTGTCATCTTTAGCCCCATGTCTTACCATTCTCCTCCTTTCATTGGACATCCCAGCAATACAGTCCCCAATTTCCAGAAAACAGTCTGTTTCACTTTCTCATTCCCTTAGTAATATTTCTTCCTCTGCCTTCAATGCCTTATGTCCACCTTCTTCCTCCCACTGCTTTTGCCTTGCATTTCCTTCAAGACCCAGCTCAGTCTTCCATTTAATCTTTACTTTGCTTGTTGTTTTGCCTTATATATACCACCACTGTTTTATTGTGGGCACTTACCACACTGTATAATATGTATTGATGGCCTTCCTCTCCAACTACATTTCAAATTCCTTAAGGAACACTTCATGAATTATGAATCTTTGCATCCTCATGTATTAATTTACACGCTCAACAAATATTTATTTTGTGGTACTCTTCAGACACTGTCTGTCCAAAGCCCCTGCCTTCATAGAACTTACCATTTTAGTGGGAACTGTAGATAAGAGACAAACGAGCAAATAAAAATTAATATAGTATCAGGTAGTGGTAAGTGCTATAAAGAAGAATGAAGTGAGGTATTGGAATACAGACTGGTTGCTGAAGGATAGTTTCAGAGGGTGTTTATTTCAGAAGGTGATCAAGAAGTGTCTATAGAGAGATGATATTTGAGCAGAGACCTGAATTAAATGAAGGAGTAAAGCCATACAAAGATCTGGGAAGAACATTCCAGGCAGTGGAACTATCAAGTGCAAAGGCCTTGGGGTAGGAGAAACCTTGGTCCATGTGTCTAGAGAGCAGAGAGGAGAGACCTCAAATAGCCAAAACAATCCTGAGAAAGAAGAACAAAGCTGGAGACATCACACTTCTTGATTTAAAACTATACTTCAATGCTATAGTAATCAAAATAGTATGGTACTGGCACTAAAAACAGACACATAGACCAATGGAATAGAATCAAGAGCCCAGAAATAAACTCATGCATATATAGTTAACATCTCTTTGACAAGGGAGCCAAGAATACTCAATGGGGAAAAGGTAGTTTTTTTTTCAATAAATGGTGTTGAGAAACCTGGATATTCACATGCAAAAGAATGAAATTAGACCTGTATCTTACATCACTCACAAAAATTTCCTTGAAAAATATTAAACACTTAAATATGAGACCTGAAACTGTAAAACTCCTAGAAGAAAATGTAGGGGAAAAGCTCCAATGATTTTTTTGGATCTGATATGAAAGCTCCAACAACAAAAGCAAAAATAAAGTGGGACTACATCAAACTAAAAAGCTTCTTCACAGCGAAAGAAACAACACAATGAAGAAGCAACCTACAGAATGGGAGAAGGTATTTGCAAATCATACATATCAGTAAGGGGTTAATATCCAAAATTTATCAGGAACTCATACAACTCAATAGCAAAAAAAAAAAAAAAAAAAAAGTAATCCAATTGAAAAATAGGCAGAGGATTTGAATAGGCATTTTTCCAAAGAAGACATACAAATGGCCAATAGACACATGAAAAGATGCTCAACATCATTAGGGAAATGCAAATTAAAACTACAATGAGATATCACCTCATACTTGTTAGAATAGCTATTATCAAAAAGATAAGAGATAACAGGTGTTGGTGAGGATGTGGAGAAAAGGGAACCCTCTGTGCACTGTTGATGGGAATATAAATTGGTATAACCATTACAGAAAACAATATGGAGGTTCCTCAAAAAATTAAAAATAAAATTACCATATGATCCAGCAACTCCACTCCTGAGTATATATCCAAAGGAAATGAAATCACTAGCTCAAAAATATCTGCACTCCCATGTTCATTGCAACATTATTTACAATAGCCAAGACATGGAAACAACCTAAGTGTCCACTAATAGATGAGTGGATAAAGAAAATTGTGATACACACATACACACACACAATGGAATGTTATTTAGCCATAATGCAGAAGAAAATCCTGCCACTTGTGACACCATGGATGAAACTTGAGGGCACTGTGCTAAGTGAAATAAGTCAGACAGAGAAAGACAAATACTATATTATCTCACGTATATGTTGGATCTATGGAAAGCAGAACTCAAAGAAGGAGAGTGTAGTATGGCAGTTGCCAGGCATTGGGGTGTGAGGGAAAAGAAATGTTGGTCAAAGTATACAAACTTCCAGTTGTAAGATGAATAAATTCTGGAGATCTAGTGTTCAGCATAGTGACTATAGTTAATGATACTGTATTATGTACTTGAACATTGCTGAGAGAATAACTCTTAATGTTCTTACCACACAAAAAATGTAATTATGTAAGGTGATGGGTGTGTTAGCTAACCTTAGTGTAGTAATCATTTTGCAATATATAGGTGGATCAAATCATCACACTGTACACCATAAACTCACACAAAGTTTTATGTCAATTATATCTCAATAAAACTGGGGGGGAGGAGAAATAATGTGGTTGGTCAGTGAGAAGTGAGAGATTATACAAAAAAATTAGCAGTAAAATATATAAGGCTTACTGATATTGGAAATGAGTGAAAACGACTTTAGGTTTGTATAGGTGGCAAGTAAACAGCTGGATACAGGAATCTAGAGTTTTGGGGAGATGTGAAGACTCGAGATTAATATTTGGGAACCATCAGCATATAGATAGTATTTAAAACTAGGCTACAGGTGGGGAAAATATATGGGTAAGAAAGGGAAGAGGTCTAAGGATGATCCCAGGAGCAAAAAAGGTGATAAGAAGAAGGAGGTGGGGAAATGCAAGTGACATCAAGAAGCAAGGAGTATTCAGCTGTGTGCAAGGCTTCCAATGTCTGTTGAATTGCATGTCATCCTAGATTTTCTTCTTTTTTTCTCCTATTTTGGAGCTAGTCTGCATTGTTATTTGTGAAACTTTTATCACTTGTTAGTAAAGCAGAAATTTTTAATTAGAAACAATAAAATTACTATAATGTAATTTGTCAGTGCAAAACTCAAGGCACAATTAGTTTTTCCTCTGAGATAAAAGTTCTTGTATATGGGTCCCAGAGGCCCCATCCATGCAGTCCCAACAAATTGAAAAGTTAAATAATTGTTCAGTTAATATGATCCATCTGAAGAAATAGTCTGGATGATTAAGGAAATAATGTCCTCTCCCTTAATAACAGGGGATTTTGTTGGTAATTATGCAGACAGTTGCCTCATTTTTGTTTTGTTTTGTTTTTGTTTTACGGTACGCGGGCCTCTCACTGTTGTGGCCTCTCCCGTTGCGGAGCACAGGCTCCGGACGTGCAGGCTCAGCGGCCATAGCCCACGGGGCCCAGCCGCTCCATGGCACGTGGGATCCTCCCGGACCGGGGCACGAACCCACGCCCTCTGCGTCGGCAGGCGGACTCTCAACCACTGCGCCACCAGGGAAGCCCGCCTCATTTTTAATGTTATATTTGCACATGAAATTATCGCACATTGACCTCTTATAGTGATTTGCCGTCCAAATGCCAAATGGACAGAATACACTTAAAACTTTTTTCACCTCCTGGTGTTTCTCTTTGCTTTGGGTTCGTAGAGCAATGCATGGCCCTTAGCCATAGTCACAAGCTCTCTTTAGAGAAAACGCTACCCAAGATATTGGGTCCTATTTTAGATGCTCAGTGAACTAGACTCATTTCATGGATCTCTTAACTCATTCAAATGCTTTTCCACCTGAATAGACTCAGAGAAGAAATATTCACATGTTTCAAATGGTTTCAGGACAAATCAAATTCATTACCAAAGTTGAAAATTAGTCAACACCATCTACCAGAATAGATGTGAATTTGAAAACTCATGAAATCCTTTTGTGACAGGTCAGACTGGAGAGTGCACATCTTATTAAATTCTATTGAATAAAGCAGGCTCTGGTCAATTCACTGGCTGTGTAATTTTCTGATTGCACTCTTATAGAGGCATAATATCTGCCACCTGTAAATGGCCCACTATTCTTCCATCTCCAGAAATATCCATGTAATTAAAAATTCTAAATAAATATTATCTCAGTGCATAAATTGTAAGCTAACTTAGCTGGATAGAATGACAAGTTATTACAATTTCATTTTTAAATGAGTATACAGTTTTCAAGTTAGAATTTAAGTTTTTTCTTTAATTTTTGTGCTTTTCATTCTGTTGTTTTAATAGAAGTTTTAATAGTGATTTCTTTTTGAGAAGTATAATGGTATTTAAATGTTCTCCTGGACAGATTGGGATGAAGCAATACTTCTTGTGTAGAGGGATTAATGGAGTTTTTATATATTTTTTTGAAGGCTCTGAAACTTAAGTAGCATCCGCCACTGTGATTCTTAAAGAGTTCTGTGAGAGATGGGTATTAGTGAAAATAAGTCTTGAGTTTGACCATGAAGCTATTTCTTCTGGTTGGTGAGGAAGAGATGCTTTGTAATTTTCTGAAATAAATGTGCATTAGAGAGAATCAGGTATCTGTTATTCATAAAATGTTGGTTTTATACCTAGTCACATTGCAGAAAAACTACTGTAGGAGGGGAAAAGCCTATCAATAATGATTATATGAGATCATGTAGTCATTAACTATATGGAATATAGTCATACAGATATATGAGGAACTTATGTGGGATTTTATGGACTGGCACTATTCTCAAGTTACATTTTACAATTCAAGACTGTGTTATAGAGACTTCCCTTGTGGCGCAGTGGTTAAGAATCTGCCTGCCAATGCAGGGGACACGGGTTCGAGCCCTGGTCTGGGAAGATCCCACAAGCCGTGGAGCAGCTAAGCCCGTGTGCCACAACTACTGAGCCTGCGCTCTAGAGCCCTTGAGCCACAACTACTGAGCCCGTGTGCCACAACTGCTGAAGCCTGTGTGCCTAGAGCCCGTGCTCCACAACGAAGAGTAGCCCCTGCTCGCTGCAACTAGAGAAAGCCTGCACGCAGCAACGAAGACCCAACATAGCCAAAAATAAATAAATAAATTTACATATAAAAAAAGACTATGTTATAAAATGAAATGATGGAAGTTTGTCAAAACAACCATAAACGCTATAAAAATTAGCCACACAAAAATGTTTATATTTTTATAGCAAAGACTAAATGGAATTTTGAGAGAAAAATTTTAATTCAGTCCCTTAGCCACCTAAATACATCCACTTTATCTTTCCTAGGCTTTGCTAGAGGTGGTTAATGACCTCTTTGAAGAACAGACTGACCTGGAGAAAATTGTCAAGAAAATAATGCATCGGGCCCAAACACTGTTGAAATGTGAACGCTGTTCTGTTTTACTCCTAGAGGACATCGAATCACCAGTAAGTCATCTTTTATCTGTCATCTGCGTTAATGAAGTAAAGTTTAGTTTTGTTTAGTTGTAATTAAGTTTGTGAAATCGTGACTTGAACCACTCTTTTGTGACTCTTCTAACCATGAGGTGAGGTGACTTTTTATAAAAGTAAAATTTTTTATTTCCTTTACATGTATTTTCGGTCTTGATCTGCTGTCACCTGAGAAACATAGACTCTTCCACTGATGGGGGACCTTCGATGTCTAGCCTAGCCCTGTATATACAGATGAGGCAGCTAAGGGTTGGAAGGGTTTGCCCAAACTCACACAGCTGAATAGAAGAGAAGCTTGGGTGCCAGCCTCGCATCGTACCCACCCAGCAAGGGAAGGCCCTCAGCACTTGTGGGCATGGATTGCAATCCACACAGTGCTCCACAGCCCTCTTCTGGGGGTGGAGTGAGGAGAAGCAAACGAACCCTGGGGAAGCAGTGCCCTTTGTGCTTGAGCTGAGTGGAGCAACCCTGAGCTGGGCTGTGCTCTCCAGCAAAGGTCTGTCCTGCTGCTTCCCAGGTGGTTTCCAGGTTCTTCCACTGCTGCTTCAGACCTGTGGACACTTACACAGTGTACTCCAGTCAGGAGGCGGAGGCTCCTTTCCTCCTCACGCAGGGGCTGCTCTTACTCCAAGGGCGAGCAGCTAGATCTCAGCCTCAGGCCTGCCACACCTTGGCTCTCAGGTTCTGTTAGACGTTCTGGCTCTTTGTGGGAAATCTGCTGGTTAAATACATAACAATATTGAAAATAATGATCATCTTCGGTCTAACTTCTTTTTTTTTTTTTACATCTTTATTGGAGTATAATTGCTTTACAATGGTGTGTTAGTTTCTGCTTTATAACAAAGTGAATCACTTATACATATACATATGTTCCCATATCTCTTCGCTCTTGCGTCTCCCTCCCTCCCACCCTCCCTATCCCACCCCTCCAGGCGGTCACAAAGCACCAAGCTGATCTCCCTGTGCTATGCGGCTGCTTCTGTCTAACCCTCAACAGCAGTTTAATATCTTTGCCATGAACTCTCGCCAAAGACCAGGAATTGTCTAGCAATTAAGTGCTGTTTTAATACCTCAGAGAATGATATTTTACCATACTTTACTTAAAAAATGTTATTGTCTTTACCTTTAGGTTTGCTTTCCTCAAAGAATGAGAACCTTAGGATAAATTTTGGAGATTTAATCATAAGTATTGTAAAACTTACAACATTAAGTTTAAAAAATTTTTTTTATTGAAATAAAGTTGATTTACAATGTTGTGTTAGTTTCAGGTGTACAGCAAAGTGATTCATATATATACATATATATATATGTAACTGAAAACATATATATATTCCTTTTTAGATTTTTTTCCGTTATAGGTTATTATAAGATATTGAGTATAGTTCCCTGTGCTATACAGTAGGTCCTTTTTGGTTATCTATTCAACATTAAATTTAAAAAAAAATCTATATATGTTTAAAATGTTTAGGAGTGTTTCCCTATATCTTAGCAGAGTTTGGTGTTATTTCTACTCAGCAGGTGTGGTTTAAGCAAACAATAGCCTTGCAATTATCCTGCGATTGTGTAAAACTCAGTAGAACCTTGGGAGAACACACACACACACACACACACACACACACACACACACACCCCCCAATAGCCCATATTTGTGAAGCGCTTCCAGATGCTTTGTGAAGCATCTGGGTTTATTCAATACTCACTGCATCCTTACGGGATAGGTATTATTATCATCCTCACTTACAGGTGAGGACTTAAGGCTCCAAGAGTCGAGTGACTTATTAGTCTTCCCCACCACCTGACTCTGAAACCCCCACAAGAAGTGGGAAGAGGTGGGGTGCTCGGTGGTTTTTGGCAGGCTGTGGGCTCTCCCTGAGCAAAGGCAGGAAGGGGCAGTGGTTGGGGCTTTTCAGCTTCCAAGGTTCCTGAGCCACTCCCAGGTCCCTGTGAGGGCAAGTGGCTGGGGGACCATGTGGAATCTAAGCAAGGACAAGCTCACTGTTTGCTAGTTCAGTTAAAACAGACATGGAACTAATTTAAACCAGCTTAGGGTGGTCACTTTTGTAAATCTTCTAACATGGACTAGTTTTTACCCTGCAGTCTTGCTCTCTGGCAAGTCCGATGAAAAAATACAGAAGACAGACAATGATAGGGAAAGTGCGGGCAGAGCTGGAGAGAATAACAGCTACAGTAATAGCTTCAGGGTATAAAGTAGGGAGGGGGTCAAAAATCACTCCCTAGACTAGATGACTAGATGGTACATGCATAAAGGTGTTGGTATAGTACTGAAGGTTAAGAAGACCTTTTCACTATCACAGCTGAACATTCTAAGACTGTAATATTGGGGTCAGGGCAGAATATCTGGGCCTAGCCTATCATTTCTTCTTTGCCCAACCCCTCCCCCTCACAGTAAGGAGGAACTCCTTTACTCCAGAGGGGCAAGGTCTGCAGGTAAAAGTGAACTATGTGCAAAAAGAGGAGACTAATCTGTTTGGTTCCATTTGAGAAGCTGTGAAGATTTTTTGCCGAGGTTACTGCCTGGGGAGGTGGGGTGGGAATGGGGTATAAATGTGGCATCACCATGCAGAAAACCCGTCAATGCCCTGCTTTCCTTTAACACGCTTCTCACCAAAGGTTTGTTGAAACTTCAGACTCAAAGGGATAGCTGTTCTGTGCACTACCCTGATTGTCAGGTAAAAATGATAGGAAGGCGATCAGATACAGTCACTCCATGTGTAAGAGGAGAAGCCAACTCAGGACACCAGATGCCAAAATCTGGTGCTGGCACAGCAAACAGAAAATCATGCCGAGTCAGAGTTCTCTGGCTGGGACTTCGTCCTCCTCACCTCAGAATGCTGAATGGATGGAATGATATTAAAAACCTTTGTCATCTAGATTTAATCAGGGGGTTGAATGATTATTATAGAGGGACCCAAGCAACACCTGTAAATGCTACATGATCTTATTTTACTGATTAAGAGCACACTTAGATTCCTATCCCAATATTAGAAAACAAAGATGGAACTTGACAACATGATTTTTAATTTTGAAAAGTTCATATGGAAAAATAACATATAAAAGTAGCCAGAAAAAATGTTTTAAAGGCAACAAAGATGTAAAATGGATGAGGTTTTGCCTGTGAAGCTGTTAAAATATATTATAAAACTAGAGATTTGTTCCTTATAAGAAACAACTGAACAGAATAGAGTCCAAAGACCCCTATACATGTGAAAAGCTAGTAAAGACTGTTCTCTTTCCTGTAGAGTTTAGAAAATTATTTCTGAGAAACAAAAGTGTGTTGGAGGACTAGAGAGTTTCAGACTTGAAATGACAGTGTTTTGGGTTTGTTTTTTTACTGCAAGCATTTCAACAATAAAGATGCTTTTGTAATTATAAAGGAATACATATAAGTTCTCAACGTCACTGAGCAAATCCAGAATTCAGTCATGCCTTGCCCTTGTTACTTATGACCTTTCTTTCTTTATTATCATCAGCAAACCTATCACTCTCCATCCCTCTCTCCAACCCTCCAGTTAGCCTGGTACGTTGTTTCAGGCAAGGGATTGCACTGAATACAGAGACAAAGAACTCCATTCGGGGTTTGTGAGTGCCAAAATGGGCTTTAAAAAGTTATGACAGAGTTATTATTCTCAAAAACCAAGACTTTTTCATTGGCAAGAACAAGGCTTTCTTAGAGACTTGAAGGAACCAGAGCTTAACGTTGTACCCAAAACAGTAGATTGGAAAGAGAATAGATGAAGCCCTCGACTCTCCCATTCATGAGTTGCCTGGACTAAAGTGGGAGAGTTGGAGAGAAGAGGAAATACGGTTTTCCAGCTCTCCTAGCCCTGCCCAGCCTCAAGGCCACTCATAGTGGAGCTAGGGGGGTGGTGGGGATTGAAAGTCCCCCCAGACCCCGTGACAGGGAGGAAGACTGGAGGCGGCAATATGGGAGGAGCCATGGGACAGCCAGAGCCCCACGAAAGCATGAGGGGCAAATACAGTTTTCCCATTTCCTGATAAAAGGTAACAGAGGGAGGGCTGAGACCTGAAGAAAGAAGCCTAACTGTCAGGACGAGGGAGGCACAGAGGATCTGACCTGGGCCTGGGGAGCTATAGGTGTAGATATTTAAGCACATCCACTGTTAGGAATGACTAGACTGAAGATCAGTGAGGCTGTCTTGCCTCTTAGAGGCCAGCCTGGCTGAGAGGGTGACTGTAGATCAGATGCTTTGCTCCAAAGAAGCCAAAAAGTTGCATGTCATCCTGGTGAAAATTTCAGTATTAAATGAATTGAATTCTGAAACGATTGAGAAAATCTGAAGTGGCTGAGTTAACTGGATTGTCTCTTTTGCCTTCTGTCAGCAAGCAGAACTAGGGCTCAAGAAGAGATTCAGTTGCCACAGGAAAATAACATAAGTGACTTTTTGTACAGCTATGTCTGTGGCCTTTGAAATTTATAATCAGTATACAAATTGTATTCTCTAGTCAATCATCTTATATTCAGTACACAAATATGACAAAGCAAGCCTTTGAAATTAGATTGGTGGGAAGATTGATGGATTGTCCTACAAATGTTTTGGAAACAAATAGCTGGCAACTTAGGAAGAAAAAATTCAAAAAGCTGGATTCTTACCTCATACTTGTCAAAATATAATTTTCTATAAGGCAAAATTGTAACTTTCATGTAAATATTTAATAAATACATATCAAAGATTATTTTTAATTCATTAATTTATGAGGGAACAAATAAGATGTTAAAACAAGTCCAAAGAGCGTTTGAGAAGTTAGGTATTTATAGGCAATGTTAGGATAAAATTTCTCAGAGACAAAACTTTTTAGAAACAAAGCAAGTCCATAAACTGTAATCTTTAAGGTTATCTTTTCCGTAGGATAGAAATTTTTAATCAGAGAAAAAGCTACAAATTAACATGTAACTTTATTAAGTCTGGAGTCTTTAATAAGTAGTAACCAAGGATGGGACTTAGTACATTTCTTAGATTGGGGGTGGCAAATTTTTTTTTGTAAGTTTTCAGATAGTATATTTTTTAGGCTTTGCAAGTCACATGATCTCTGTCGTAGCTACTCATGGTAGCATGAAAGCAGTCTTAGTATGGCTATGTTCCAATAAAACATTAGTTATAAAAATAGGTGTGGGGGGGACTTCCCTGGTGGTCCAGTGGTTAAGGCTCCGTACTCCCAATGCAGGGGGCCTGGGTTTGATCCCTGGTCAGGGAACTAGATCTCACCTTCATGCCGCAACTAAAAGATCCCGCATGCTGCAACAAAGATCGCACTTGGCAACAGAGATCCCACGTGTGACAACTAAGACCTGGTGCAGCCAAATAAATAAATGTTAAAAAAAAAAAAAAGTAGGTGGTGAGCTATATTTGGCAGCAGGCAGTAGTTTTCAGTTCTCTGCCCTAGATAATTCTTGTGTGGCCTTTACTCTCTTATGACATTGAAAGATGAGCTGCCCCCCTTTTTGCTTTATTTCTGTAAGTCAGTATAAATTTCAGATGGATCAAAGACTTAATGTTTAAAAAAAAGAATGTAAAAATACTGGTGAATATTGTTTTATAGTCATTCTGTGGGTAAAGGCTTTCTAAAACATTCATGCAATTCCTTAGAGAATATAAGCACATTAAAACACTTCTATGATTTTGCAGCCATCAGACTGGTAAAGATTTAAAAGTATTATAACAGTGAGTTTGAGTGTGGTTATGAGAAAATGGACATTATCATTACTGATGATGAGAATTCAAATTGGGGTAACCTTTATGGATATAAGTTTGGTGAAATATATTTCAATTTTAAAAGGGCCTAGCCTTTGCATGCAGCAATTCTTCCTCTTAAAATTTAGCATAACGAAAGAGATGGAGAAGAAAGTAAAATCAGTATATAAGAATGTTTATTGCAGTATTTACAGTAGTGAAACTATAATTCAAATATCAACAGAAGTTTTATATAATGAAATTTTATATGTCCTTTAAAATAATGATGTATATCTATAGGAACAATATCCTTGATATATTTTTAATCAAATAATAAAGGAGAGAAAACAAATATAAAAGGAAGTGATTTTTATCAATATATGGGTACATAAATGAGATCATATTTTCACAACTATTAAATTGATGGAATTTAAATTTTCTCCCTTTGAGTTATGTTTCCTTGTATCTTCTCTGTTAGGCAGAGTCAGGAATTTATCACCTCATGGGAAAAAAGGGCAGGTAGTGGATCTTCCGGTAAGAGAGTGAACTTGAAAGTCGGGTGTCAGGAGAGAGGATCTGCTAAATGGATTTATATTGCCTTTTACCGGTTAAGGGCCAACCTGAAAACAAACAAACAAATAAACAAACAAAAAGGACAGGAAGTAAAACTCCATAATCCACAAAAGAAGAAGCATTCACAACCCTATGCTTACAATCATCACCCCACCCATGCCGCACATAATGCAGGGAGAGCTGCCCAATGCAGTGAAAATTGGGCGGGGTGAAGTAGAAAGCTGAGTGTGGTTGTCTGCATCCAGCTATCTTGGGCAGAGTACAGTGTTCATCAGAACAAGTCGCACATACCTGCTTGGAGCAGTAAGGGCGAGTGCCTGGCCAGGCTCAGGGATGTTTCTTGAGTCCTCCTTGCTGCCAGAGTGGCAGGAGAGGTGGGGTGGAACAAGAAAACTTTCAGACAAGCCATCTTGGAAACACGGCTGTCAGTATGTCAGGATAATTGACAGTGTGAGTGACAAGTCACCCTGCAGCTGCTAATATTGGTCAGCTGAAGAGAATTTCATCACACAAAAATATCTATGTCATATGAGACTTCAGAGTAAGCAAGGGAGGCTTCTGCTAGGCAGGGGCTGAAATTGCTGCCAGAGGAGAGTGTTGGTGAGAAAGTACTCAAAGACGATAGACCAAAATTCAAATGCAGTCACCCTAATCCACTCCCCTGAAGTCACCCCTCCTCCATTATTCACTTAAAGATAAGCATAGAACAAAAAGTCCCCAGCATGGGACTAATGCAAAGATACCACAAGAAAAAAGAAGGAAAGGAATGTGAAAACAAAAACCAGATGAAGAACACACCCCAGAAAAATTGCTAACAGTTTTCCATGAAATGAAATTAAAGATAGTGTGATCTCTCAGGGGGGAAAAAAGTGTTCAAAGAAGAGATACAAGACTCAAGGAATAAATGATAAGCAGTATAATAGATAAGAAAACTGAGTTGCAGAGCTTAGAAAGAAATAGAAGAAAAATATATAACCATATAGAACTGAATATTACATTAAAAACATCAAAAAAGAAGAGAAGGACTTCTAAAATACTTTCAGGGGCATGGAGGATAAAATTGGAAATGAAATGGAAAATAATACAGAATAAAAAGACAAGATAGAATGATTAAAATGGAGTCAAAATAAAGGAAGTCCAAAATAAGGATAATTGGTATCTCTGAAGAGAACATGACAAATGAAACAGGAAACAAAGTCAAATTATAACAATAGGACATTTTATTGAAATGAAGGCAAACTTGAATTTACAGACTGAAAGAACATATCATTTCAGGAAAAGTTGATGCTCACTGCTTAGTACTGAAACACATTCAGTGCTAATGAGCTTCAAAGATAATTAAAAAATTCTTTGGGCGTCTAGACAAAATCGAGTCACCTATTGGAGGAAAATTCATTCTGGTGTTAGTCTTCCTGGTAGCACTCTCCAGTTCAAGGAGACAACATAGTGATAGCTACCAAGTCCTCAGGGAAAGAAAATATGACTCTACAATTTAAAATCCAGCAAAATTCATATTCAATTATGTAAGCCACAGATAGACATAGAATTTCATCACACAAAAATATCTATGTCATATGGGACATTTATGCATTTTAAATATGCAAAGGAGAGTGCAGGAAACATAGCTCCAAGAAGCCCTTCCTGAAAAATATGAGAGGTTGAGATCAAGCCAAGCAAGCAATGGAGAAAACATGATAAATAAGAGTAGTATTGAGTATTGAATATAGAGCTAAGGCAAAAAAACAGTAGGCATATGCTTATAGAAGAACACTGTGCCTAGAGACTAGATCCCTTTTACATTGAGTGGTGTCTAGCCTGCTGTTTGTCTGGGGAGAGATGATACCTCATTGCTCAAATGTTCCCTGCGAACACAATCCTGAGAAATGAACCAGACAGAGAGCAGGGCCTTGCGGTCTTGGCATACACAGCCAAGACTTTCCACTTAGCACTATGCCTCTTTCAACAGGTATCTTGATTGCATGGAATATTTTAATTTTAATGTGTCAAACTTATCAATCTTCCCTTTTGATTTGTGACTTACAGTTTTTGTTTTTAAAAATTCTTTATCTACCTCCATGTTATAATGTCATTCTCTTATCTTTTCTTTAATCCATCTGGTTTTTATGGGCTTTTATATCCATCTAGACTTTATTTTGTGTATAGTGTAAAGCTGTATATGTATAACCAATTGTCTCAGAACTATCCCCCCCTCCCCCTTTCTGAATTATATCAAGTCTCCATATATACCTGGGACTGTTTCTGAGCTCACTATTTTGTCCCATTGCTCTGTCTATTTCTAAACCAGTATTACACTTTCTCAATTTCTGTAAGTTTATAATCCTCTTTGATATTTGATAGAAGTCCTCAATGTTGTTGTTCTTTAAAATTGGCTTGCCTATTCTTGACCTGTTGCCCTTCCATATAAATTTTAAGAGCAGCTTATCAAATTCCATGAAAAACTCTGTGTAGATTTTGATTGAAATTGCTTTAACTGATAGATTGATTTGCGGGATTTCTGCAAGTAACAGAATCTACAGGGGAAAATGGCTTAAACAATAAGAATATTTGTATCTTAACATGACAGGAAGGCTGCAGAAGGTAGTTCTGGGGATGTTGCAGCAGCAGATAATGTAATCAATGATCCAGGCTTTGTCCTTTTCCTGTGCGTGTCTCAGTGGTTGGCCTTCACCAGCTGGCTTTCACCCTCATGGTCCAAGAGGCTGGCATAGCTCCAGGCAGCTTGTCATCCTGTAACTGTGTCCCCGAAGAAGAAGGGAAATGTCTTTTTACATATCCTTCTTCTTCTCAGGGAGGAAAGCCTTTTTCAAAAGGGTTTTTTCCTAGCTGACTTTCCTTCCAGACCCATGGTCAAGAACAAGATGTTCAAATCATTTATATTCTCAATATTTTTTTGTTCTTTATCTATCATTCTCTGATAGACGTGTGTTCAGATCTTCAGTGTAACTGATTTATCACTATTTTCTTTTCCAATTCTGTAGGTTGTTGACTTAGTTGTCTGTATTAATCCTAATTGTTTATGTGTTTTTGAATTTGGGATTGGAGCTCATTTTAGTGGGAGGGTGTTTTATTTGTTTGTGCCATTGTTTTTTTCATTCTCTCTTGTACTCTTCCCTCCCTGTCTAATAGTTTGCACAACTCCTTTGTCCCTAGTCAGGAACCAGGTCTTATATTGATGGCTTGGGTCTCCTGCTGTGTGGTAATATTACACTATACCAGAAGCAGCTTGGTTCAGTTTCTGGGGGTGAAGCTAGGCCACCTGTCTCAAGGGAATGCTTTTAGTCCCCAAACTGAAAGTAGAAGCTGAAATCCCAACCATTGCTCCTTGCCTGTTTCTGGACTTGGAGCACAGTAGGTCTAAGTCTTCAGGCTCATGCCTTTAGAGATCTTATTTTTTCTCTCCCCTCTGCTCCCCTCCCCTTATCTTTTCTCTGCCTTTAAATCTCTATATGTCTTTCTGGTTTTTTCTTTCTGTAGTTTATCGATCTTTGTTCTGTTTTTGGAAGAGAGCAGAAGAATCAAAGCATGAACTTATAGCACCATCTTTATTGGCATTCCATACACTACTTTTTACACTCAGGAAAAAAGTATCATTTCAGGAAAAAAATCTGCTCAGTTTCCTCTGAAAATAGCTTTTGCTTTTCTCTATTTTATTAGAATCATTCCTGGAAACAAAAACTTCTGGTTTTTGTGTGTGTGTGATTTGTATATTTTTAAAAGCTGGTTATTGCAGATGTATGGTATTTCATGGCCTCTCTACATTTGAGGGAAAGAGGGAGAAAAAAGCATTTAAATCTAATTGTAGAAGCTTTGATTCACCAAGATTTTAACTCAGTGTTAAGACTGCATTCATGGTCTTTAAACTGGGCAGTCAGGTGTAAACTGATCAGTTTACTCCGTGGATGCCAAAAATAGAAATGAGAAATGCCTTCCTAGCCCTCTCTCCTGCCAAAATTAATGTTTTACCCTCTTTTGCTTTTCTTTAGTGTTTCAGTCAATCAGTTTTTTTTAACACCTTTATTGGAGTATAATTGCTTTACAATGTTGTGTTAGTTTCTGCTGTATAACAAAGTGAATCAACTTTATGTATACATATATCCCCATATCCCCTCCCTCTTGCATCCCCCTCCCACCCTCCCTATCCCACCCCTCTAGGTGGTCACAAAGCACCCAGCTGATCTCCCTGTGCTATGCAGCTGCTTCCCACTAGCTATCTATTTTACATTTGGTAGTGTATATATGTCAATGCTACTCTCTCACTTTGTCTCAGCTTCCCCTTCCCCTTCCCCGTGTCCTCAAGTCCATTCTCTATGTCTGCGTCTTTATTCTTGTCCTGCCCCTAGGTTCATCAGAACCTTTTTTTTTTTTTTTAGATTCCATATATATGTGTTAGCCTACGGTATTTGTTTTTCTCATTCTGTCAGTCAATCAATTTTAAGTGACTTTGTCAATGGTATTTTCCACTAGACTGAAAAAATAAAAAGATTGTTCCATAGCTAGCTGCTGTCAACATTAGGAACTACTTAGTCCTTTGAACTGAATATTCCCTGCTTAATGTTATTCCATTCCATGAACCTGTCTAAGCAATTCCTATCAATTCTCTTAGCTCTTTTCTAGCTCGTATACTTACTATTATCTCTGTTTCTCTTTGCACTTAGTTGAGGAAAGCGAGAATGAAGACATTTTAATCTTCTGTCCTGAGGCGCTGTCTCAGCACTGGTGTTTACACGTGTTCTTCTTTCATGGATTATCCTGATGGCTGGCAGCTATTTTGTTGTTCAGAGCTCCATGAAGTACTTTATAGCTGAGCTTATCAATATGAGACTGGTTTCTGGAGTTTATTTTCTAAACCATGAAGCACAAGCTCCACTTGTTTTCTAATGTGTTCCTTAACTTCTTGGTTCTTATGTGAATACACATACAATTTAGCCATTGAACTAGATGATCTTCCTGAACCCAGCACTTGAAAGGAAGAGATGGAGATAGTAATTGTCATCTGATTGTTCTGAAACAGCCACTATCCTAAGTGGATGGTAAAAATTGCTTCAGGCTTTCCTTTCTACTTCACTTTCTCTTCCTTTTCCCCATCCTACTTTCTTTAATTTTCCTTATCCCTGTTAGGAAACCAACTTAAATTCTATTTGATTTTTATTCCAAGTGCTTTTTCCAGAGTGCAGAATAGAAGGTATCTAAAAGAATTCCAAGAATTACCCAAACATTGTTATGTATATGTATGTATATACATATGTATGTACTCACATCATTAATCATTAATATATCATATTATGTATTTGTATATATTGACTCACTTTATTAGTAATTATATGTCAGTATATTAACTCACATCATTAATCATTTATATATGTTAAATATACGTATATAGGTATGTGAATATATGTGTGTGTATGTATATGTGTATATGTCTCCAACTTGTGAACTTTAGTCCCCACTGTCCATCTCCACCGCATCCTGTCACTTCTGAGGTTTCCTATTTCAGTTAATGGGTAACTCAAGCTAAAAACCACAGAGTAATCTCTGAGTGTTTCTTACCATTTACATTCAATTGTTTGTAAGGTCTGTTGCCTCTACGCTGAAACATCATTTCTAGCCCCTCCCTCCCACCCGTTCTACCGCTTTCTTTACTCTGACTTTACTAGTCTCTAGCTTGGAAATTTTCCTCTTCACTCATTTCTTTACTTGCAGACAGGGCACTCTTCCTTTTCATCAGTTCTTAATACTACTTCTAGTTATCTTTCTAAAACATGCATCCGCCCGTCTCATGCTTCAAAATATTTTATTATCTGTTGCCTACACAGTAAAATTCAAACTGCCCAACATTCAAGGTCCATCACCTGTGCTCCCAACTTAACTTTTAGCTTTCCTTTCTGGTCCTCAGGCTCGCTCTATCCCATTCTTCCTCTATCACCTCTCCTCCCCATGGTCAGCCTATGCATCTGTTGCCTCTGTATCTTTGCATATATAATTCCTGTGAAAGACAAAAGGCACCAGGCAATTAAGGAAATGATTTCATCTGGGCTATTGCAATAGGAAGAACATTCATTTATGAGGAACATTTCAAAGAAAGGAAAGGGTGCCTGGGGTCCTACAGAAGCATGTAGACAAAGGAGTTGACTGCATCATTTGTGCATCCCAGAGGAGTCATGAGGACAAAGGTCTTATTTTGGAATGTTCTAGGGCAGGGTGTTTCTTTGAGGTTAGCCAAATCTGGAAGACAAAGCAGTAGGGGTATTTCTTCATCATTATACCATTTTTGGGGGAGCAGGGCTCAGGTAAAGTTCAACATTGTCACCTCTGTACTGACTATTCTTTACAAATCCCAATTCCCCCATCTCATGCTGGTTTTTCTTTCTTCAGCTAAGTGCCTTTGAAGGCTGATTTCTATGTACTGCGCCACTTGGGCTTTCTTGTCCTCTGGCTTTCAGTTGCGTTTGACAAATGGGAGGAAGCAGCAGAAGATTTAAGAGCTGAAGGAGAGAGCTACTGGGAGTAGTTATTCCCCTGTTCTTTCTCTGTCAGTTGTAGAGGTGGCTGAATTCTTCCAAGGCCCCTCTCCATGGCCCCGGGGCACCAATAACATTATCCCCTCCCTTCCTCCATCTCTCCTTCTCTCCCTCACTCTCTCCTGTGTCCCCTCAGACCTAGGGGTGTTAATGACTTTCCAAATGTCTACTCCCTGGGTACCTCACCATTCCTTACTGGTTTCTTTTCATCTTGCCCATGCTTCTGTACCTAGTCCCTTTGTTGAATTACTTTCAGTTAAACCATTTTGGAGTGTTCT
The DNA here is from genome assembly GCF_951394435.1 of Stenella coeruleoalba. Taxonomy (NCBI): domain Eukaryota; kingdom Metazoa; phylum Chordata; class Mammalia; order Artiodactyla; family Delphinidae; genus Stenella; species Stenella coeruleoalba. The sequence continues at coordinate 73,099,516 of NC_137151.1, read as the reverse complement.
TTCTGTTTTCTGGCAAAACCTTAACTGATTTAGTCCCTCAACCTGGAAACCTTTCCCCACTTTTCAGCCTAGAGCATGCCTGCTCCCCCTTTAGGACAGAGTTCACATGAAAACTTCTTCAGCACTCTCCTCTGTGTGCTTGTAGAATTTTGACCATATGTTGTGGTGAGCTTATACCTTTGTGAACAGTTTCTCCCTCCATACTGTGTTGTGAGTACAAGGAGAGGACGTGATTTATGCCTCTTGTTATTTCCAGACCCTGTCACGGTGCCTTGTACCCTAAGTATTTGGAAAATGTTGATTGAGTGAATAAATGACTAGAGTAAATTACTCATCGGTGTAAGAGAGGAATTAATCAAGAAGGATGGCAGTGAATGGCCATTTAATTCATTCTTTTGCCCTATATATTAGTCCTCTTATGGAAAAATAGGAATTAAGAAAACTCAAACCCAAAAAATGGTGATTACTTGTTAGATCATTCCTATTTTCTTCTTGGTAGCAGGAATATCTATTTGAGCATAGTTTTTGTTTTTTTAGTTGTATTTAAATTAAAAAAACAGAGAGCAACCAGACCAGCTAGTGCTTGATAAATATTCAAATCAAAAAGACTTCTGCCCATGGAGCTTTTCCAAAGAACAGTCAGAGATGCTTGGGGATATTTTGTTTACTTCCCTGTGGCGTGTGTACCGCCTTCCCCAGGGTGTAATGCCCAGGGCTGATCAACAGCCAGAGGAGCTTGGAATCATTTGTTCAGTTTCATTGACCTATAAACCACTTCTGATATTTCTCGTATAAGATTCTCTTTTTACTTAGTGTATGTGTGTGTATTTATTTATTTAATCTATGTTCATTTAGTGCATCTATAATAAAAATCAGAATTAGAGAATAAATTTTAAAAAATTAATGAAACTAAGAACCATTCAATTTGTCCAAGTCAAGAATAAAACATGAACTTTATTCTCATTTACTTATGCTTTCATCTATTTTTTATTGGTCATAATCTCCGCAGTGACACTATATATATCCCATTAAATTGCATCAAAAAATTTTAGCTGTTTCATTTTTTAACGCAGGTGTCTGACTATAAATAATTTTCCACTGGATGCATTATATTTTTAATAAATTCCTTTTAAAAATATAAATTGTTTGAGGCATGGCTGCCTAGAGTTTTGCTTTTCAAACAAAGATATTTTTGAGAGTGCAAGGAGGTACTTTTAATAATTATTGCATGACAACAGGCTTTATTAGGCTGGGATGGTCCCGTGACAAGTGGGACATATGCATGTCCTCAGATATACCCCCCATCACTCACCCTGGTGCCTAAAATTTCTGTCATTACAGTGTTGTTTTAGAATCTCCTTTCTGAACTATAGATAAATTACATGGGAACACGAATACTTTAATCTATCATTAGCCATTAACGATTTAGCAGAAAATAGCTAGTTGACTTGGTTCAGAGATCTCTCTGGACCAGAAGTTAGCAAATTTTTTCTGCAAAGAGCCACCTAGTAAATATTTTAGGTCTTGTGGCCCATAGGGTCTCTATTACAACTACTCAACTCTACTGTCATAGCGAATAGCAGCCATAGGTAATATTTAAATGAATGAGTGGGCTCTGTTAAAATAAAACTTTATTTATAAAAACAGATGGGGGGAAAAATTGAGCTTACAGAGTTTTTTTGCCCAACCCCACTCTGGAGGAATGGGAGGCAAGCAGATAGTTTACATCTCCAGAACTGTAATACTTCTTTGCTGTTCCTTGCTGTCCTCAAGGACCAAGGCCCATGTGTATGTCGCCTTAAGGGCTCAATATTCTGGTGACTTTGAGGGTTAATTTGCTTGTGAGCCTAATCTCAGATTGCCCTAAGTTCAGAGAACTTAGGGGGATTCCACCAGCAACCTTGCGTTCTTGAATATATGATTTAGGCTAGAATTTCTGTGACAATCTTAGATTTATTCTAGAATGTTTTTGAAGCCCTTCATAGTCTGATGGCTTGGAACCAGGCTAACTTTATGCACCTTATGGAGCCAAGGCTAGTGTTTTGCCACTTCGTTGATCTTATCTGGCTTACAGTCAGCAGTGTGTTTGTCTTCACAGTTTCATTGCTCTGCTTATATTTTGTCACTCTCTTGATGGGACTCAAGCTTGCTTCTCTTTTATTCTTACATTGTTTGCTATCAGCTGTAGATCCTTAAATGTTGTATTTCTCTTACCCGCCATTCCAGATTCCTTTCCCATGCCTCTGAAAAATACTCTTTTACACAAATTAATGGCCCATAATAGCTTTGTTCAACTGTAATTAGTTGTACATAAGCAAATTTATGTGATTTCATGTGTAAAAGTATTTTTATATACTTCATACATTTTTCAAGTATGTAAGTACTTCATCCCCTTTTTGTTTACACTTTTACTCAATTAATCGCCGAAAGCATTTAAGGCACCCTTCAGCAAAAATACAAAAATTCATAGTGAACAAATATTTTCTGAGTGCTTATTGTATTCCAGACACATAGCAGAATGAAAGGCAAACTTTCAAATTAAAAGGAAGAAAGAGAAAGTAGATGTTGTAAGTGAAACAAAATCAAACAACAAACTCAAAACCAAATTGTGGTGCAAAAAATGATACAACTTTGAACCTAAGGCTTTTCTCTGAGCTTCTCAACAGCCAAGGTAAAAGAAAAAAATGAATAGGCTTTTATAATTCCTTTGGTTTAGTAAAAGGAACACATCAACAGATTAAGAAAGTTTTTCTGACCATTAAGTTAAAAAATTTTTCTTCTCTAAAATATTAATTCTTTAAAAGTTGGAGACTGTATTTACTATTTCTTTTCTATCTCTCTATGCTATCCAGTACTTAATACACATTGGATGATCAGTATGTATCCAAAGACAAGGCAACATTAGTATTGTCCTCATTTTTCTTCTAAAGACACGGGAACCTAAGAATTATACAAGGTATGAAATTAGGAAACATAGTCTATAATACTGTCCTCACTTCTGATACCAAGTACAAGTTCAAGAGTTCCCAAGACCACTCTCAAACTCAATATTTTGCTAGACGGGTTCACAGAATTCACTGAAAGCGGTTATATACACGGTCATGGTTTATTATGGGAAGAGATACAAATTAAAGTAAGCCAAGGGAGAGATCAGTCCAGGAAGGTTCCAAAAGTGGTGCTTCCAATTGTCCTCTCTCCATGGAGTCATGGAAAGCATTAACTTCTCCCAGCAGTGATGCACACATCACTGTGTGTGCATGAAGTATTCAATATGCATGAAGTATTGCCAGCCAGGGAAGGTCACCTGAGCCTTGGCATCCAGGGTCTTTGTTGGGGCTTGATCACTAAAACCTATTTGGCCACCCTCATAGCTGCCCTCAGTCTCCCTGCCCTCCAGAGGTCAACTGATACCATGTGACCCAAAGGCTCCACCCTAAATCACATTGTTGGTGTGGCTCAAAGCCACCACTTTAAGTTACATTGTTACTATCTGGCTGGCCCAAGGCACCCAGGTAAACAAAGACATTTTTACCCAGGCTGGACATTCCAAGGGCTTAGAGGTTACCTCTCAGGAGACAAAGGCAAAGGCCAGACCTTTCTTTGGGTGAGCTTACTTCTTCCTACACACAAGGTCAACATTGTGGTTCAAGAATCTATTATCTGACTTTGATCAGGGCCCCATGGGCTGGTTTACTGGGGAACACAACTAGTACTTTCCATATGGAGTGCTAAAGTTGAAAGATGCATAATCCTTGACTTTCCCTTTACTCATTAAAAAGGAATTTAGAAACTAAAACCAAAAAATAAAATAAAACAAAATATTTGACCCTGTTTTTCTTTTCAGCATGTGATTTATGTTAGAATAAAAAGTTAAAACATTTTAGAAAAAAGAATTTCTTCCTTTTGTTAGTTTTAACAAGTCCTCTCTTACATTTCAAGGGTTCAAACATTCTGACATTTCACTGAGGTACTTGTTGATCTTATCCGTTTTCTTTGTGATTCTAGAGCTGTAAGTTATATAGCTTTAAGATTTCAGGATTTTCTGTTCCATTTCTTCTATCACTCAGAGGGTTTCTTTTTTTAATTCTTAGAAGATCTTTATTCTTTTTTAATCTCTAGACATTTTTCAGGTTTATTTCTTAAGGTGTGGAGAGCAGAAGTTCACTTTTTATTCCAGGGAGCACTAATTTTGATGAGCCAGGACAAATTAAGCTCCCTACCATAAAGTAAGTTCCATGCATGCAGGGTTTTTTTTTTTCTTTTACTGTGTAGCCCCAGTGCCTATTGCACTACTTGACACATACAGACACTCAGTACATATCTGTTGTGTCAAACAACAGTTTTCAAAAAGTTAAAAACCTAACCCTTGCACAAATCTAAAACAAGCAAGTATCAGAGATGTAGTTAACACATTAATGAGAGAAGCCAGCAAGGTAGTAGTCCGTTCTGAAACAGACACCAGATGAATGCAGGCACAAGATTGCTAGGTTAGCGTTTAAAAATGCTTACCGGGCTTCCCTGGTGGCGCAGTGGTTGAGAGTCTGCCTGCCGATGCAGGGGACACGGGTTCGTGCCCCGGTCCGGGAAGATCCCACATGCTGCGGAGCGGCTGGGCCCGTGAGCCATGGCCACTGAGCCTGTGCGTCCGGAGCCTGTGCTCCGCAACGGGAGAGGCCACAACAGTGAGAGGCCTGTGTACCACAAAAAAAAAAAAAAAAAATGCTTACCATCATCCAGGACAATAAAATTGTAATTATGGGCTTATCTTTTCTACTGCACAGAAGCCATTCGCATTTCTGCTTGGATAAAATTCATTTGCATTGCTATAGGACAAAAATCATTTTTGTAATGTCAAACTGTTCTTTGTTGCCCCAGTGGCTTCCTGAGTGACAGCACTTGCCCTGCTTGTTTTGAACTTCTACTTAGTTATTGCCCACTTCTGGGTACCCATCGTCAACATAATGTACGCAAGCCACAAGCCTCATGATGACTTCCTCATTTTACCCCTTGTCTCCTTTCCATGTAGACCCAGTCACATTCAAATTACCCAAGGGGAATGCTTCCTGAGTGCCACAAGTTACCCTACCTATGACCCTCTATAAAGGCACTTACCCGTGGGTCCTTGCTCTGCTGTCTGCCTGCCTGCAGTAACCAAACTTTGAGCTTTGGGTGACTTTCTGTGGTCCTTTGGGCATACTGTCCCCCCCTCTCTAGGGCCTGTGAATATAATAAACCCTTTAATTTCATATGCGTTTCTGAGTGTAATCTCTCATGCGTTTCTGAGTGTAATCTCTGCGGCCGTGTTAGAGTGATCCTCAAAAACCCCGCCAAGGGGGCTTACTCCCCCTTTTACCACCCAATGGATATCAGTTTTTCAGAAATTAACATATGTCCTTTCAGAGTTGTAAAGTATTCTAATCAGCAGTGAAAATTAAGCCAAATAAAGTATTCTTAGTAATATTGGAGAGTTTAATTTCATCTATCAAGTCTGGAAATTAAAAGATATATCCTTCTTGATTTCCAAATGCAAAAACAATTATTAGTTGATTGGTAACTTGATTTACTATATATCAAGCCAAGTGTTTTACTTCAAGTTACTTTTAGTCTATGTTTATTCAGATTCAGGTATATAGTAGGTACTCAATAAATATTCATAGAATTAATAAGTAAAGGCAGAATTTATCTAAGTATTCTGGCTCTGAAGGAGTCATGTCCAAATAATTTTCTCTGTCAATGCTACTTGCTCATGTTTATGAAAGCAGTGAGTAGTGGGGAAATTAGAAGCTGTGGAATCAGACCGACATGGTTCAAATCCCAATTCTGTTAACATATTGGTTATATGGTTTCCAGGAAACCACTTAACCCCTCTAAGCTTTCATTTTCTTTCAGGAAAATGGGGATAATAATACCTACCTTGCTAGGACGTTGTAAGCATCGATACGTACATAAAGGATTGGTCATAATGTATGCAAAATGCCTCATACAGATTTGCAGTAAAATGGTAGGATATGGTTGTCTTAGTCAGTTTGAGCTGCTATTGCAAATTATCATAGACTGGGTGGCTTAAATAACAAACATGTATTTCTCCCAGTTCTGGAGGCTGGGAAAGGGAAATCCAAGATCAAGACACTGGCAGATCCAGTGTTTGGTGTGGCCACCCTTCCTGGTTTGTAGATGGCCATGTTCTCGTTGTATCCTCACGTAGCAGAGAAGAGAAGAAGAAGCAAGCTCTCTCTGTCTCTGTTAAAAGTACTAATCCCCTTATGAGGCTGCACCCTCACAACCTAATAACCTCTCAAAGGCCCCATCTCCAAATACCATCACATTGAGGATTAGGGTTTCAACATATGAATTTTGGGGGGGACACAAACATTCAGTTCATAGCAACAGCCTAAAACATGATTAAAAAGTAGAAGAATTTACTGTCATCTAACAAAATAATGGAAAGAAATCACAGATGATGAGAGATCAAAGTAGAGATATGACTTTCTCTTTTAAAATCTGTAACAGTTTCCTATTCTGCAAGCATAAATGAAATGCTTCTTTTTATTATCCTGTTATTGTTTTAACTTTAAGAGTTATTTAGGGTATGGTTTGAGGAATTTATTAATTGGTGATAGCAAATAGTCTGTTTGTGGCTTGTTGGCCTTGTGAGACCCCAAGAATATTGCAGCTAGATCAAGATTTCGGTGTTCTAAGTGATTGGTTTCTGTTTAAGCCCTCAATTAAGATAAGTGTTCTAGTTAATTTTGCTGTGTAACACATAAGCCCAACATTGAGAGGCTTAAACCAACCATGTTGGTTTAAACTGATCTTGTGGATCAGGAATTTGAAGAGGGAATAGCCAGGATGGTTTACCTCTTTCCAGGATATCTGGAACCACTGTTGGAGATCAGGGGTGACTTAATGGCTGGGAACTAGAATCATCTGAAGGTCTGTTTGCTTTTATGTCTGGCACCTGGGCTGGGAGGGCTTAAAGACTGGAGCTGCTGACCAGAGCATCTACACGTGACTCCTCTGTATGGTTGGCTACCTTTCAGCATAGTGTCCTCAGGGTAGTTGGACTTATGACATGGTGGCTCAGGGCTCCAGGCACAAGTATTCCAGTCAGATGAGGCAGAAGCTGCATTGCCTTTTATGACAACTTCAGAAGGCACATAGCCTCTCTTCTATATATTCTATTTGTTGTAGTGCTCTAGAGCCCACCTAGATTCAAGGGGAGGAAACATAGACCCTACAACTTGGTAGGAAGGTGGCAGGGTCATATTGTAGAGAAGAATGTGGGATAGGAGATATTGCTGTGGCCATCTCTGGAAAATAAAATTTGCCACAATGAGTAATTTTGTAGAGGCTTATTTCACATTAGAATATGAAATGAAATATGTCCTATAGTTGTCAAGGGTATTTCCTTTTAGTTGAGCTATTGTCACTGCCCTGCTAGTCACACACAGTTTTCTTTGTGATGGGCTTTTATCTTTTTCTTAATGTTGCATTTTTTTTTAGTATGGGTTCATTACCTCACTGATAGAGCTGTTTTAATATTTAATCTATTCCCAGTTCCCAAGTCATTTTCTCAAGTGCCCATCAATTCCTTATAAGTGGTTAATTTAAACGACCTTTGAAGCATGACTGCATCTGGCTAAGGCAAATCTAAATGTCAACCTTGGAAGCATCCAGTGACATTCAGATGACTCCTTTCAGTATAGGGCCTCCTTTTTCTATCATGTGTTATATCTTGTCTAAAGAGGACCAGAAACGGTGCCTTTCCCACTCAATATTTTTAGCATTGTTGAAAAAACTGACACTCTAGAGTCATGCAGACTTGCTTTAATCCCAGAGGCCCCATTTAGTTGTGCGAAACAGTGTAAGTTTCTTAAAAGTTATGGGTTGGTTTCCTCATCTATACACTGAAGATAAAAATCCCCACTTCAAAGAGTTGTAATAGGGAAATTAAATAGTCAAAGAAGCTTCTGATGTAGGGCCTGGTTTATAGTAAGAACTCAACAGTAGCTAATGATAAGAAAAACTGTCTTTGCATTTTCTGTGCCTATAAATTACCTTTCAGCATAATAGGTCTTGATCAGGATTTTGAACTGATTGTGCCAGTTTCACTGGACAGGTAAGTGTCCACACTAGGGATGATCTTAAGTGTCTTCCTCTTCGTTACCCTTTGCAGGTGACAGAAAAACATTCACCTGAGGACAGTGATAAGCCAGGGAAGGTAATTTCAGGAACCTGGGGTTGATGGAGGGCAACCTTTTGAAAGATGTTTTGTCTCTACCAGGTTCTCCATGGATGGTGACTGGGTTGTTAAAAGGGCAGTAAAAAAGTTTTCAAATGAGATGTCCCTTTGCCTGACCACCACAGGATTCTTACACCTTATTGTAAAAATATATACATATTTAGAAATGTATTAAAACTTGGGCAATATGTGCCATGTAAGAAATAAAGTACAAAATGTAGGATAAAATTTTCTCATATCCCTCGGGATTTTTCCACTTAAAATCTCTCTTTAATCTCCAATTATTGTAATAGTCATTATAAAGGTGAAAAATGTTTACTGGAATATTTTAAACTGTGAGAAAGCTTTAACTGACTTGGATTTGTTGTCTTTCTGTGTGGCAGGTGGTGAAGTTTACCAAATCCTTTGAATTGCTGTCCCCAAAGTGCAGTGCCGATGCTGAGAACAGGTAGGGCTTATGACTTTCAGTTTTGTCTCTAATCCTCATCTTCGATCCGTGGTGTTGGCAGCATTGCATAATTTCTGAGGATAAGAGTTTTTCTTTCTTTAGATCAGCAAGTGTAGCCAAATATCATCACTCTTCTATATTTCAGGGCTTAAATTAAAGCTATACATAAAAATACATGTATATACATCTAAAACTGCTAATGAATAAAGTAGATTTTTAGATATTCCATAACTGCATAGATAACCTTTTTTTTTTTTTTTTGGCTTTATTCTGGTCCCTCGTTTGTCTTCTTCCCTTTTGTTTGCTTGTGTTTGACCAATACCCCTTGGTGAAAAGACTAAGAGTTTCTGGTAATTCACTTTTTGTCCCTATTGGTATCTTTGAAGCTGTAGCAGGGTGAAAATTAGGGTTGGGGACAATCAGTGAATTTCTTTTAGTTTGCACTACCCTGAATAATAGTTTAGCTACTACAAAAATAGATCCTCTTTACTTTGGTCACCTCTAGAAGAAGGGCTAAAAAAATAGTGAAATTGACCAAAATGCAGAAATATGGAGAAGGACAAGTAAAGCATGATGATGATAATGATGACAATATCAATGATGGTAATACCAGCTAGATAAGCAGCTTCCATTTATCTGAGTACCTGCTGAGTGTGCCAGGTACTATTCTAAATGCTTTATATGCATTGAATCCCCCCAGATAACCTGATGAAGTAGGCATCATTACCCATGCGTGACAGAGGAGAAAGCCAAGGTTCAGTGAGTTTAAGTAACTTGTTCAAGGCCCTGCAGCCAGTAAATGGTGGCCACATCTCAGGACAAGATCACCTGCATAAAACCCTCCCAATCTCTGAATTTTGATCCCATTGCCACACATAATTTACAGTCTGGTAATTAATCTCATATAGTGAATGTCTGCTGGATTGTTTCCCAATCTGGCTGGATCAATCAGAATCAAACTTGGAGAACTGAATAAAAACTAAATTCTCAGAACCCACATGAGTGCTTTTGATTCAATATGTTGAAAGTGAAGTCCTAAAGATCTGTATATTCAAAAGGCTCCTTGGGTAATACCTGTTTCAAGATGTAGTAGTTGAGGGTAATTTGATTTTATGTACTTATTATTGCCTTTAAGTTCAGAAAATAGAAATCAGTACATTAAAATGGGCACTTTAGTTGCTTCACATTTTATCAAGTGTATGATATTTAAAAGAGTCCATTTCTAATTCCAGTTATAGAGCATTCTTGAAAAGGCAAAATTATAGCAACAGAAAGCAGATCAGTAGTTGCCAGGTGTGGAGATAGAGAGAAGAGTTTACTGTGAGGGGGTACAGGGGAATTTTGAGTGGTGAAGGAACCGTTCTCCGTCTTGCTTGTGGTGGCAGTTATACAACTGCATTTGTCAAAACTTGCAGAACTATGTGCTTAAAAAACATAAATTTTACTGTTTGTAAATTATACCTTAAAATGGGAAGCAAGAGGTCTTTTGTAAGAGGTTTTTGTTTTCATGAAAATGTATGTTCACATCTATGTTTAATGTCAGCTAATCTATACCCAAAAAAGATTTAGACATAGAGTTACTAGTGGTGTATTCAGCCATTCTCCTAAAATTTTCATGTAAAATAACATGAAATACATTTAAAAATATCTGTCTGTACTTAGTCCTTTAGCTAGTTATGGCCTCATATAGGTTCTCTCTCTTATATATGAGGGGGAAAAGCCTTCCTTTGAAATCCTAATGTTTTAATATTGTTCTTTTTTTTTAACTACTGAATGTGTCCTCATGGTCACTGCAGAGTTAAATATTTCATTATTTTTAATGCTGAGAGAACTTCCATGTCAAAACGAAATGACCCAGGGCCCATACTGCTCTTGGCAAACTTCTGATAATAAAAAAGAAAGAAAGAAAGAAAGGTCAGATTTTCTTTAAAGAGACATTTGAAAAGTGCCTTTGAACTTTGACATTATGAGATAGTACTCTCCATCATTCTATTTGTGGCCTTTATGTAGAATGTCCATTTATTTCAGAAGCTCTTTCCTGCATTGTCTAGTAATTTTCCTCATGTAGATGTGGGATCCTTTGGTCATTTATTGCAGGTTAAAGGAATAAAGACAAGTGGCTCTAGCATTTATTTTGCCAGTGGCCGTGGAAGAGACATTGAAACAGGCTATGAGTCTACAAATCACAGCCTGCTCTCAACATGTTGTAAATCTGTCCTTTAACCTTCATCACTTAACATCTTCTCTATAGCTAATGTCCACTGGATACCTTAGTCCTCTGGACATCATTCAGAGTTTTAATAGGATAGCTCTTGAAGATAATGTCTAGGGTTTCATGCAACAATGTTTCAGGGCATTAGTTTAATTCTGATGAACTTTGATTTAAAGCTTGCTGATTTTTATAGACAGTCCTTGAAGACTTTTTTAAAAACCAATTTTGTTGCTGACTCATCATTTCTGCCTCCTGTCTTATGCGGCTAACTCTTTTGTCATGGCCAGTCTCCTCTTGGTCTCCATGTAATTAATACCAAGCAATTTGAGCGTTGGAAATGATTTGATCTGTCTTTCTTCATGTGGTGTTTACCTCCTCTGGGACAGCCTTGATGACTCTTCTAGTGATAAGATTCTCACAATGTCACGGTGGGCTTTTTTTACTGATAGGGAGTTCTGATTGTTAGAAAGGCATTTTAGGTTGAATCACATTTCTGTAACTTCCACCTCTTTGTCCTAAGTTTGTCCTTTGGAGATAGTTATCCTTTCATTAATTTTATTACTTCATTCAACAGCCGTATGATGAGTACCTACTCTCTAATAGGTAATGGGGCTACAGAGATTTTTTTTTTTAATCAGCAGTCTCTGCCCTCAAGGATCTCAAGGCCAATGAACAGGGGTAGGAGTGGGTTAAGAATATAATATAACCATACCTGGATTTCACCAGGCCTCCAGACCATGGCTATAAATAGAGTCACGGTAACAGTGATCATCTATACTTGGCTGCTTGGTCATTTCTCCCTCGTAGTGTAAGAACCCAAGCTCTTTGCCAAAGTCACTCTTGAAGTAGCTCTGGGAATCCCCAAGATTAAAAAAATTTTTTTTATTGCTCACCCATCATTTCTTCCAAGTATTCCTAAGTCCTCTTCCTCTAAACATGGCAGAACAGCATCTGCTGGACATGGGCTTCCTGGCCCACTGCAGAATTCCCATGGGCATAACTGGACTCCTCACCACCGCTGTGCCACAGCTCCCCGGGCACTGTCTCAGATGCACTGATGGCCTTTCCAAATCCAAGCAGGGCTTGGTAGTCAGTGCAGAAGGTAAGAAGGTTCACTTTCCCTACAGTGTGCTATAGTTTGTTGCCTGACCCCTAATCAGTCCTGCATGTACCTCATTTTTTTTTACAAGTCTTTTAGTTCCTAAAGCTTTTCTTTCTCCATAGGACTTGGATTTAGTCCATGGGGCCAGGCTTAGGAACCAGTCCCCAGATTGAGAGCTAGCCGCTAAGTTGTTCTTTTGATTTCTCCACCTTTCTTCCATCTTAGCCACCAGACTCAGATGCTCAAGACCTCCTCCTCCCAGTCCCTTCCCCTCCATGCACATCAGCTTATATAACACATAAAGGCCCCCTCATATACAGATGTGTCCCCGATTAGGCTCATATGTCCTGCTGTCAAGTACATCAGTGACGGCAAAGCAATTCAATACTTTCTGTAAAAGGTTTGTGCGAGGTGGTATTTTAATATAGAGGAAGGGGCACCCAACTCATCTGGGGAAAACTGGAAGATGATCCTCAGAGAAAGCTTTCAGACATGGTAAAAATTCATTTAGGTACTGTAGAATGATGGGAAGTTAGTGACACGACTACCTTCCAGGGTGAGGAAACATCGTAAACAGAAGCATAGAGGTGGGAGAGAAAACATGGCATGTTTCAGAATCTTTAATTAGGGCTGTGATCTGTTGTCACAAGGGTCATCATAATTGATGGTGATGGCCCTTAACTCCTTCTGAGGGCCTCCAGCTCCCCTGAATGCCATCTCATAGGGGTTTGGGTCCTATCTGGTCCTCAGATGCTCAGACCCTCTTAATTGGCCTGGAGACTGGCTACATGCCTGCTTGCTCACGGCGGAGTAGCAACAGATAGTGAAATATTAAGATTTGTCTTGAAAAATCCTCTGGGCAGTGGTGTGGGAGAAGGACCAGAGGATGACAAGCTAAAGCCACCAAGGATTAAATTTACTGCCTTACCCACATGGCAGTGGTTCAGTTATGGTAGACTGCACGGATCCACTATCCTTAACTTTTCCAAGTCAGCAACTGCTATTTTTAGACTATTTTCATATTTCATGGTCCCCAGACTCTTCACCACCCTTTTTATTCTCCCCTGGACGTGCCCCAGCTTAGAATAGAACATGATATTCCAGTTTTTTCCAGAATCAGAACAGTTTAGAAATAGACATGTGCCTCTCTTTTGCAGAATATAATACTGTTGATGCATTTATTATTTACAATCCTCTTGGGTTGTCAATACTGACTTTAAAAAAAAATTATGATCTTGTCTGATCCATTCGACTGTCCCTCAGATCTCACTCTAGGACCTTTCATGTGAAGCCTAATTTAATAATATATAGTGAAGCGGCCAGAATAAACTTTCTTGAATCTCTTATTCAAGCTTTAATAAACCTCTTTCTGTTCTCAATGGGAATAGGGTGTCTGAATGATCATATGTACTTAGAAATGAAAAAGAACATTTATGCACATCTTAAGAATTAGAAATTTTTATTTAGTTTAAAATATATTTGGCCACATTCTATTGATGTATCTCCTAGGTATAAATATGGGTGCTTTGGAAATTGCACTTTCTCAGCACTGCTACTTAAGGCTAAAAAAAAAAAAAAGAAGAAAAATTTTTTAAAAAGCCAAATGTCTGTAATTTCTAGAAGGTAACAACTGACTAAAAGGGAATTTTCACATAATCATTTAATGGAATATAATGGAAATATATATTGTTTAAAACACAAGCACTGTAATCATTTCAGCATTTTGGGAGTAAGGGAGTTGAGGGGAGAAAACTTATTTCGGAGGGAAACAATCTTTTTTAAAAAGCCATCTTCTTACTATATTTTTCATTTGGTATGACTAGAAGGGGAGGAGAAAAATAAAGCTAGAAATCCCAGAGGAGGTAAATAAAGGGTAAGAATCTCTGTTTAATGAGTCTTTCAGCATGCAGGTCAGCCTGGAGGGTGGAGAGCTAAAATGTTCTGTTTCATAAGATGAGGGTATATGGTAAGCAGAGTAATGCCCCCTCAAAGATATACAGGTCCTAATCTGTGGAACCATGACAAAAGGGACTTTGCAGATCTGATTAAGAATCTTGAGATGGGGAGATCATCCTGGATTATCTGGATGGGTCCAATGTAATCAGAAGGGTCCTTATAAATGGAGATGTGGTGACAGAAGCAGAGGTCACTAGCCATGGCAATCAGGGAAGAAAAAGAAATAAAAGGAATACAAATTGGAAATGAGGAAGTAAAACTGTCACTGTTTGCAGATGACATGATACTATACATAGATAATCCTAAAGATGCCATGAGAAAACTACTAGAGCTAATCAGTGTATTTGGTAAAGTTGCAGGTTACAAAATTAGTGCACAGAAATCTCTTGCATTCCTATATACTAACAATGAAATATCAGAAAGAGAAATCCAAGGAAACAATCCCATTCACCACTGCAACAAAAAGCATAAAATACCAAGCAATAAACCTACCTAAGGAGACAAAAGACCTGTTAAGACACTGATGAAAGAAATCAAAGATGACACAGACAGATGGAGAGATATACCATGTTCTTGGATTGGAAGAAGCCATATTGTGAAAATGACTATACTACCCAAAGCATTCTACAGATTCAATGCAATCCCTATCAAATTACCAATGGCATTTTTTTTACAGAACTAGAACAAAAAAATCTTAAAATTTGTATGGAGACACAAAACACCCCGAATAGCCAAAGCAATCTTGAGGGAAAAAAACGGAGCTGGAGGAATCAGACTCCCTGACTTCAGACTATACTACAAAGCTACAGTAATCAAGACAGTATGGTACTGGCACAAAAACAGAAATATAGATCAATAGTACAGGATAGAAAGCCCAGAGATAAACCCATGCACCTATGGTCAACTAATCTATGACAAAGGGGACAAGGATATACAGTGGAGGAAAGACAATCTTCAATAAGTGGTGCTAGGAAAACTGGACAGCCATATGTAAAAGAATGAAATTAAAATGCTCCCCAACACCATACACAAAAATAAACTGAAAATGGATTCGCGACCTAAATGTAAGACCAGGCACTATAAAACTCTTAGAGGAAAACATAGGAAGAACACTCTGTGACATAAACCACAGCAAGATCTTTTTTGACCCACCTCCTAGAGTAATGGAAATAAAAACAAAAACAAATGGGACCTAGTGAAACTTAAAAGCTTTTGCACAGCAAGGGAAACCATAAACAAGATGAAAAGGCAACCCTCAGAATGGGAGAAAATATTTGCAAACAAATCAACGGACAAAGGATTAATCTCCAAAATATATAAACAGCTCATGCAACTCAATATTAAAAAAACAAACAACCCAATCCAAAAATGGGCAGAAGACCTAAATAGACATTTCTCCAAAGAAGACATACAGATGGCCAAGAGGCACATGAAAAACTGCTCAACATCACTAATTATTAGAGAAATGCAAGTCAGAAGTACAATGAGATATCACCTCACACCAGTTAGAATGGGCATCATCAGAAAATCTACAAGCAACAAATGCTGGTGAGGGTGTGGAGAAGAGGGAACCCTCTTTCACTGTTGGTGGAAACGTGAATTGATACAACCACTATGGAGAACAGTATGGAGGTTCCATAAAAAACTAAAAATAGAACTACCATATGACCCAGCAATCCCACTACTGGGCATATACCCAGAGAGAACCATAATTCAAAAAGACACATGCACCCCAATGTTTACTGCAGCACTGTTTACAATCTCCAGGTCATGGAAGCAACCTAAATGCCCATCAACAGACAAATGGATAAAGAAGATGTGGTACATATATACAATGGAATATTACTCAGCCATAAAAAAGAACGAAACTGGGTCATTTGCTGAGACATGGGTGTACCTAGAGACTGTCATACAGAGTGAAGTAAGTCAGAAACAGAAAAACAAATATCATATATTAACGCATATACGTGGAATCTAGAAAAATGGTACAGATGAACCGGTTTGCAGGGCAGGGGTGGAGACATGGATGTAGAGAACAAATGTATGGACACCAAGGGGGGAAAGTGGGGGTGGGGTGGTGGGGGTGGGATGAATTGGGAGATTGGGATTGACATATATGCACTGATATGTATACAATAGATAACTAATAAGAACCTGCTGTATAAAAATAATAAATAAAAGAGAAAAAGAAAAGCAGTAGAAGTCAGTGTGATGCAGTTTGAGAAAGACTCAACCTGTCATTGCTGGCTTTGAAGGTGGAGGAATGGAGACATGAGCCAAGGAATGTGGGCAACCTCTAAAAGTTGGAAAAGGCAAGGAAAGGAGTTCTCCCCTAGAGAATTGTAAGATAATACGTTTGTGCTGTTTAAAGTCACTTAAGTTTGTAGTAATGTGTTACAACAATGACAGAAAACTAATACAGGGGTTTGAATTTAAAAGGAGTCCAAGAAGAAGAGAATTCAGGAAAAAATGAAGGAATAAGGAGAGGCAAACAAAGAACCCGTGGAACTGAACAATATGGGTGGAGGCTGAAACTTGTGGGAAAACATGGCCAGTGAGAAATTCCCAGGGGTGGGGCAGTTAAAGGATTTGTGTTAACTGTATGTTGTGCACTATTGTAAAATATTACATCTGCTTGTCCTTTGCTTGCTATTCAGCTTACTGTCTTCAGTTGCCACTCACATCTTGTAAAACCAAAAATGCATGTTTTTATAGGCTACTGCTGAGAATATAGAGGTAGAAAATATAAGATCTTTAACGCTCAAATAGGAATATTCAAAGTTACAAATTTGTTTGATTTTAAATGTTATTTCAGTGAAACTTGTTTCCCCAGTGTAGTGGGTTGAATAGTGTCCCCTCAAAATTCGTGACTATCTGAAACCTTAGACTGCGACCTTATTTGGAAATAAGGTCTTTGCAGATGCAGTTAGTTAAAGATCTTGAGATGAAATCATGCTGGACATACATGTTGGATATTCCCCACGGGCAGTAAATCCAATGACTGGTGTCCTCATAGGAAGAGGAGAGGACATACAGTGACACAAAGGAGGAGACCATGTGAAGACAGCGGCAGATATTGGAGTGATAAGTACAAGCCCAAGAACACCAGGAGCCATCAGAACCTGGAAAAGCCAATGAAAGATTCTCCCTAGAGCCTTCAGAGGGAGCATGGCCCTACCAACACCTTGATTTCAGTCTTCTGGCTTCTAGAATTATGAGAGAATACATTTTTGTTGTAAGCCACCAAGTTTGTAGCACTTTGTTATGGCAGCCCTAGGAGACTAATACACTCAGTTATTAAATGAGGAAGATATATGTGGAATCTAGAAAAATGGTACAGATGAACCTGTTTGCAAGGCAGAAATAGAGACAGAGATATAGAGAACAAGTGTTTGGACCCCAAGTGGGGAAAGCCGGGGGTGGGGGAGGGTGGGATGAACTGGGAGATTGGGATTGACATATATACACTAACATGTATAAAATAGATAACTAATAAGAACCTGCAGTATAAAAAATAAATAAATAAAATAAAATTCAAATAAAAAAATATGAGGAAGATAAAATAGATAATGTCTACTAAATGCCTCTTCCAGCAACAAAGTTCCAGGAAGCTGTGATTCTGTGCATCCACTATTGTGCATTATAGTGATATCTACTTTAATTAGGGAAAGAGACTAACTGTCACTGAAAGTCTAGTATCCATCACACTTATGCTGTCTTAGTCTCACAAATGCCCAATGAGTTACATGTAATTGTCCTTATTTTACAAATGAGGATCTTGAGGCTCAGAGAGGTAATAAGTAACTTGCACACATTTGCAGCACTTCTGGCAGTACTACCTATGCTCCTGCAGGCTTATGTCTGGAAGCAATTCTCTTAGCCATCTAATGCTCATTCTATTAAGACCATGGCCTTAGTTGAGTTAGATGCTATTTAATGTCTTCAACAAGATTATACTATGATTTAGCATTGAAATGAAAAGTATCATTTTGCAGAAAAACATGGAAGCAAGAAGTAAAATATAAATTTGTTACTAGTGATGAAAATGTTTATTGTTAGAAAACTGCCACATGTCTATATGTTCTTGCAAAGCTACAACCAGGGAAGAAACTCACAAGGAGACGAAACTGTGCTATATTTTGTTACTAAAATACATACTAAAGGATCATTTACTACATGCCAAGTGATGCCACCGAAGGCAGGAAAAATTGACCAAGTACTCACAATAAGTGAAAGAAATTTCAAAACAATAAGAGGCCAGTGTAACTAAATTCATGCATGATGCAGAACTGTTATTAAAGTATAGAGTGTTAATTTGTCAAAAACTTCCAATGTTTTGGAAGCTGCTTAGATTCCAGTGACAAGGGATTCAATTGAGTAAAAAAGGAAACTGGATTTAGTCAAATAAGAAATGCTGAGAAAATTCCAGTGTCTTCTGACATGCCTGTCAATGCCAAGTGTGCTAAATTGATCATCCTCAAGAGCACAGATGACAAAGTATAGCATTTCAACATGAGGCCTTGCATAACATCAGATGGCTAAAACTTGCCACCATATTCGATTTTAAATGACAAAGTCAAACTAAAGGTGGTAGACAGAATTTGGGGCCCCATTACCTTCACCCTCTGTTGTCATACTCGTGAATGCATTTCGTTACATGGCCAAAGAGACTTTGCAGATGTAATTAAGGTTGTTAATCAGTTGATGTTAAAATAGGGAGATTATTCTGGGATTAACTTGGTGGACCCAATGTAATCACAAGTCCTTGAATACAGAGCTTTCTCCTAGTTGAGGACCAAATAGGAAGTTAGAGAGATACAACAGAAGGGGGAAGTCAAATAGATTGGAAGCATGAACAGGATTCAACACATATTGCTGGCTTAAATATTCAGAGGGCCATGTGTCAAGGAAACCAGGACTTCCGTGCTACAACTATAATGAATTGAATTCTTCCAACAACCTGAATGAGCTTGATTCTTCCCCAGAACCTCTAGAAGGGGATGCAGTTCTATCAATACCATGATTTTGGTCTTTTGAGGTCCTAAGCAGTAAATCCAGCTGACAAATGCCATAATAAACTTCTGGTCTCTGAACTGTGTGATAATAAAAGGGTGTGGTTTTAAGATGATAATTTTGTAGTAGTTTGTTATGCAGAAATAGGAAATGAATGCAGTATTAGTGTATGAGTTTAAACCCAGTCTCATCTGAGAATGAGATTGAACTCAGTGATGTTACTGTGTGTGTGTGCGCGCGCACACACACACACACACACACACACACACACACACACACGCAGACTCCCACAGATGGATGACAGCTGAGCTGATGAATGAGTGATGTACAGCCATGTGGAACAGATGACCAGGAACCCTACGTAACCTTCCAAGTTATGTTAGGTCTTCATACAGTTTTCAGACATGTATCTGCACAGTAAAAGAATTGCTGGTGGTGTGACTGGACAACAGTAGCCCCTTAAAATTTCTGTCAACAAACGAACTAAGGAATACTTGAGGAAGGAATGTGAGTCTGGTTGTTGTCTAAAAACCCGCAAATGACACCTCTTACTAAGTTCAGTAGAATGACAGCATCAAGACTTGCAGGAGGGGTTGGCAGCTTGGAAGAGAGTCCTGGAGATGATAGCAGAGCACTCTTCTAAAAAAGGCTGCATCCTGATGACTCAAAGGCTCATATCTGTGAACATCAAAGACTCTATATTGAAAAGTGATTCAGAAGAGTAACACTGAATTTGAAGAAATTTTAGAATGTCTTAGTCAATTTATTTTGCCCATTATTTTTCCTTTTATATATAATCAACTTGTATAGTTAAAATTTTCCTTCAAGAATGGTATATGATAAAATTTATATCTAATCCAAAAGATCTCTAAAATAAGATTAAAATATTTTAAGTGAAAAGAACACATTGACTCATTGCAGCATTTTTTCTCTTCTTTCAGTGGTTCAAGAATAACAGTGCATCTTACAATCTGTAGTACTGTAGATTCAATGAAATAATATGACCCTTCCACACGTCGTTTTCCTTGTGGATTTTCTATTCCTTAGCTCATCTACATCTATCCCTGAGGGTACATATATCTCAACTTTGAGAAGCATCTTGGAGACCTTTAGGGTTTCTTTTATTTTTAAGATGGAACAGCCCCATGATTCTTCTCAACATTAGGTTTCTTTGTTGCATTTTTGGGGTCAGAATGCTGAAACTCATGTTTCAATGCCTTACTGATTTTTTTCTTTTCCTTTTCAATTCTGTGTGGAATCTAGTTTTGCAAACAAATTACTCTTTCCAACATTCCTCACTTCTCTGTAACTCTTTCCTTTAGGCTTCCAGCCTCCATGACCCACATCTGGCCTTTTTAGGTGTGTGTGGAGGCAGGGACTGACTTCCATGAGATGTGACTGTAATGAGACAAAACTACAGGATGAGCTCTAGCATTGGGTCAAGAGTCTGTAAACAAGCCTTCTAGAGATGTTCTTTGTCTTGGGCCAGCAGCAATGATATTTTCAGGAATAGATTTGGGATAGACTGTGTTAGCCTGGAGAGACTAAGTATGATGAGTGAGATTTTGTTTATCATGTTTACTGTGATTGTACCTTGCAGTCATATTGTATATTTTATAACTCCGAGATGTACCTGGCCCAAGCGAGGTAATCTCCAGCTCTTATCCAGGTTATGAATATGATTTTGGGCTCATGCTTCCAGAAAGTGTGATGTGACTCACCCTTGCTTGGACATTACCACTCAAAAGCATACCCCCTTGATGAGGCTCTGGGGAATTAGAAATTCTGTTCCTACCTTATTACCACTCAAAAGCATACCCCCTTGATGAGGCTCTGGGGAATTAGAAATTCTGTTCCTACCTTGGAGAATGTTGCTACATATCTTTTTTGTACGCGGGCCTCTCACTGTTGTGGCCTGTCCCATTGTGGAGCACAGGCTCTGGACGAGCAGGCTCAGCAGCCATGGCTCACGGGCCTAGCCGCTCCGCGGCATGTGGGATCTTCCCGGACCAGGGCACGAACCCGTGTCCCCTGCATCAGCAGGCGGACTCTCAACCACTGCGCCACCAGCGAAGCCCGCTAAATATCTTTACCATGAATCCTAACCTTGCCAGCTTCACTGTGTATCCCTTAGATTGTAACTTTCAACCTTTTTTGATTGCAACCTACAACAAAAATACATTTTATATCCAAACCTAGTTAATGTATATAAATATGTACACAAATACACACACACACATATATCTAAAACAAGTTTCATGAAACTATACTTACCTTTACTATGTATGTATCTTCTGATTTATTCTGTTCTTAAAAAAAACCCACTTGCTGTCTTGACCCACAAAATTGATTTCATGATTCACTATTTTGTTGTGATCCACAACAAAACTTTAGACTTTTAAGCCACATCTGATTTACACTTGCAGTGTGTGTGGCCTCAATCAATGCCTATATTTGTTATTTTAAAATATAGTAGTTGTGTGAAACTGATTTTTCCCAAACATTTCAGAACTCCTTCACTCAAATACATATTGTTCTTCAAATAAGACACCTTGGGGAGAATTTGTTTGTGTAAGTTCTTTATACAACTGTTTAGTACAAGTGAATGAAATGTGTTACAAGATCTGATTTTGGAATCCTGGGGATGCAAGAAGTAATGATGTCCCCATACTCTTTTTTGCTAGAGAGCAGACACATTCAGTCCTACCAGGACTTTTCAGCCACATTCTTCAAGTCTTGTGCTAGAGTCATTCTTATATATACCTTAGTGAGTCAGTTCCTGCCCTCCAAGAAGCATATGCTAAGATTAAATGAGCAAAAGATTTTTCAGGGGAAACAGCTGTGAAGGATAAAGGGTGGGACAAGGAGTAGGCAGGGAGAACCTTTTACTACCCTGCTCTGAGAAAGGAGAGTGGAAAAAAAGAGTGAACAGGAGGAGTGATAGATTGCAGCATAGTTTGGAGAACATCTCTGCCAGGCCAGTGGGGAGTTCTAAGCAGAAGATGCCCATGGGAAGAATCTCATCGCCAGGAATGGCTCAGTTCCTACCCTTGCCATGCTCAGTCATTGGCAGACAACAGCCCCAGAGGAAGCCTGGATCCAAAGGTCGGGAGATGGAGACTTTCAATCCACTGTGCCCTCTGTTGCAGATTCTTTTAAAGGAGAATATGAATGGGGCATCTCCCACAGCAACTGCACTAGTGGCCACTCATATTACTTGCTTTAATTAACTATCCAAAAATCTTTTTCAAATTCTCACTTGGCAGGTTAATTATCATCTTTGTCCTAATTATTCTTATTTTTTAAATTTTTGATTGAGATATAATTTACGTACAACAAAATCATCCTTTTAAAATGTACAATTAAGTGGGTTTTAGTATATTTCATATATTCACAAGATTGCACAACCATACACTGTATGTTTCTGAAATATTTTTATCACCCCAAAAAGAAACTCTGTACCCATTAGTAGTCACTCCCTACTCCCTCCTCCTTCCAGTTTTTGGCAATTTCTAATCTAATTTCTATTTCTATCAGTTTGCCTAGTTTGGGCATTTCATATAAATAGAATCTTATAGTATGTGGCCTTTTGCATTTAGCTTCTTTCACCTAGCACATTTTCATGATTTATCCATGTTGTAGCATGGACTTTATTCCTTCATTCCTTCTTATGGCTGAATAATAGTCCTTTGTATGAATAGACCACATTTTGTTTATCCATTCATCATCAGTTGATGATGCTGTTTCCACTTTTGGACTAGCAAGAATACTGCTACTATGAACAATCATGTACAAGTTTTTGAGTGGACATACATTTTCAGTTCTTTTGGGTATAGACCTAGGAGTGGAATTGCTGGGTCATATGTTAACTGTATGTTTAATTTTTAGAGCAACTGCCAGACTGTTTACTACAATGGCTACACAATTTTATATGCCCATCAGCAAAGTATGAGGGTTCCAATTTCTCCAGATCCTCATCAACTTTATTTATTTACAAAATTAAAGCCATTCTAGTGAATATGAAGTGGTATCTCATTGTGGTTGTGACTTCCCTAATAGCTAACAATTTTGAATATGTTTTCATGTCCATATTGGCCGTTTGTATATCTTGTTTGAGAAATATGAATTTAAATCCTTTGCCATCCTTTAGTTATGTTAATAGTCTTTTTATTGTTGAGTTGTAAAAATCCTTTGTACTTTCTGGATATAAGTCCCTTATAACATTTATGATTTACATATATTTTTCTCACTCTATAAGTTGTCTTCTCACTTTCTTGATAGTATCCTTTCAAATACAAGATTTTAATTTTGATGAAGTCAAATTTATATATTTTTTCTCTTGTCACTTGTGCTTTTGATGTCATATCTAAGAAACCAGTGCTTAATCCAAAGTCATAAAGATTTTTGCCTTTCTTCTAAGAGTGGGATGGTTTTAGCTCTTACATGTAGGTCTTTGATCCATGTTCAGCTTACTTTTTGTATATGATGTGAGAGAGGTGTTCAGTTTCATTCTTTTGCATGTATATATCCAGTTGCCTCAGCATCATTTATTGAAAAGACTATTCTTTCCCCATTGAATTGTCTTGGCACCCATGTGGGAAATCAACTAACTATAGATGTATGAGTCTATTTCTGGACTCTCAATTCTATTTCATTGATCCATATGTCTATCCTTATGCCAGTATCATACTGTCTTTATTATTGTAGCTTTCAAATAAGCTACAACTTACTTTTATTCCAGCTTTGTTCTTTTTTAATATTGCTTTAATTATTTTGGAGTAGGTTTCCTTCTATTCCTAGTTTGTTGAGATTTTTTTGTCATGAAAGAGTGTTGGATTTTGTCAAATGCTTTTTCTGTGTCTATTGAGATGACTACATGATTTTTTGTGCTTTGTTCTATTAATATGGTGTATTGCATTGGTTGATTTTTTGAATGTTAAACCAATCTTACATTCTTGGGATAAACCCCACTTGGTCATGGTGTATAATCGTTTTTATATGTTGCTGGATTAGGTTCATTAGTATTTTGTTGAGAATTTCTATGTATATATTCATAAGGGAGTTGGTCTGTAATTTTGTTTTCTTGTGATATCTGGTTTTGGTATCAGGGTAATACTGTCCTCATAGGATGAGTTGGGAAGTGTTCTCTGCTATGCTGTTGAAATGAAAGATTGGTGCTTACAGAAAAATTCTTCTTGAAGCACTGGTGGAATTCACTAGTGAAGCCATCTAGTCCTGAGCTTTTCTTTGTAGAAATTATATATTTTAATTTTTTATTAATTCAACATCTTTACTTGTTATAGTTTTATTAGATTTTCTAATTCTTCTTGAGTACATTTCAGTACTTTGTGTCTTTCTAGAGATTTGTCCATTTCATCTAGGTTATTGAATTTGTTGTACAATTATTCATAGTATTCCCTTACCATCTTATTTCTGTAAAGTTGGTAGTAACACTCTTTCATTCCTGATCTTAGTAACTTCAGTCTTCTCTCTTTTTTTTTCTTGGTAAGCTTAGCCAAAGGTTTATCAATTTTATTCATCTTTTCAAAGAACCTACTTTTGTTTTTGTTGATTTTCTCTATTGTTTTTCTGTTCTCAGTCTGTTTATTCCTCCTCTAATCTTTATTATGTCCTTCTATCTGCTTGCATATGTAGGTTTAGTGTGTTCTTCTTTTTCTAGTGTCTCAGATAGAAGGTGAAGTTACTGATTTGAAATCTTTTTTCTTTTTTTAATGTAGACATTTATAGCTGTAAATTATCTCCTGTACACTGCTTTAGCAGCATCCAGTGTGTTTTGGTATGCTGCATTTTGTTTTCATTCATCTCAAAATATTTTCTTATTTCCCTGTGATTTCTTCTTTGACTCATTGATTCTTTTTTTTTTTCATATAAGGATATTTTATCATTGACTCTTTAGCAGTATGTTGTTCTATTTCTAAATATTTATGAATTTCCCAAATTTCTTTTGTTATTCATTTCTAATTTCACTTCATTGTGATTGGAAAATACTTTTTATGATATCAATCTTTTAAAATTTATTGAGGCTTCTTTTAAGGTCTATTCTAAGAATGCTTCATCTGTGCTTGAGAAGAATGTCTATTCTGCTACTGTTGCTTAGTGTGCTCAGTAGATGTCTCTTAGGTCTAGTTGGTTCATAGTGTTGTTCAAGTCTCTTACTTCCTTGTTATTCTTCTGCCTAGTTGTTCTATCTGTTATTGAAAGCACAGTGTTGAAGATTCCAACCACTATTGTTGAATTATCTATTCTCCCTTCAGTTCTAAGTTTTTGCTTCACACATTTTGGGGCTCTGTGGTTAAGTGCCATATGTTTGTAACTGTTATTTTTTTTTTGATGGTTCATTCCTTTTACCATTTAAAATATCCTTCTTTGTCTTTATCAACTTTATTTTTCTTAAACTCTATTTTGTCTAATATTAATATAGCCACTGAAACTCTCTTTTGGTTGCTGTTTGCACGGTATGTATTTTTTCCATCTTTTTGCTTATTTATTTATTTTTATACAGCAAGTTCTTATTATCAATTTTATACACATCGGTGTATATATGTGAATCCCAATCGCCCAGTTCATCACACACTCTCCCACCCCACCGCGGCTTTCCCCGCTTGGTGTCCATACGTTTGTTCTCTACATCTGTGTCTAAAATTCTGCCCTGCAAACTGGTTCATCTGTACCATTTTTCTAGGTTCCATATATATGCGTTAATATACAATATTTGTTTTTCTCTTTCTGACTTACTTCACTCTGTATGACAGTCTCTAGATCCATCCATGTCTCAACAAATGACCCAATTTCGTTCCTTTGTATGTCTGAGTAATATTCCATTGTATATATGTGCCACATCTTCTTTATCCATTCATCTGTCGATGGACACTTAGGTTGCTTCAGTGACCTGGCTATTGTAAATAGTGGTGCAGTGAACATTGGGGTGCATGTGTCTTTTTGAATTATGGTTTTCTCTGGGTATATGCCCAGTAATGGGATTGCTGGATCATATGGTAATTCTCTTTTTAGTTTTTTAAGGAACCTCCATACTGTTCTCCACAGTGGCTGTGTCAATTTACATTCCCACCAACAGTGCAAGAGGGTTCCCTTTTCTCCACACCCTCTCCAGCATTTGTTGTTTGTAGATTTTCTGATGATGCCCATTCTAACTGGTGTGAGGTGATACCTCATTGTAGTTTTGATTTGCATTTCTCTAATAATTAGTGATGTTGAGCAGCTTTTCATGTGCTTCTTAGCCATCTGTATGTCTTCTTTGGTGAAATGTCTAATTAGGTCTTCTGCCCATTTTTGGATTGGGTTGTTTGTTTCTTTAATATTGAGCTGCATGAGCTGTTTATATGTTTTGGAGATTAATCCTTTGTCCATTGATTCGTTTGCAATTATTTTCTCCCATTCTGAGGGTTGTCTTTTAGTCTTGTTTATGGTTTCCTTTGCTGTGCAAAAGCTTTGAAGTTTCATTAGGTCCTATTTGTTTATTTTTGTTTTTATTTCCATTACTCTTGGAGGTGGATCAAAATTATCTTGCTGTGGTTTATGTCAAAGAGTGTTCTTCCCTATGTTTTCCTCTAAGAGTTTTATAGTGTCCAGTCTTACATTTAGGTTTTTAATCCATTTTGAGTTTATTTTTGTGTATGGTGTTAGGGAGTGTTCTAATTTCATTCTTTTACATGTGGCTGTCCAGTTTTCCCAGCACCACTTATTGAAGAGACAGTCTTTTCTCCATTGTATATCCTTGCCTCCTTTGTCATAGATTAGTTGACCATAGGTGCGTGGGTTTATCTCTGGGCTTTCTATCTTTTTCCATTGATCTATGTTTCTCTTTTTGTGCCAGTACCATATTGTGTTGATTACTGTAGCTTTATAGTATATTCTGAAGTCAGGGAGTCTGATTCCTACAGCTCCATTTTTTCCCTCAAGATTGCTTTGGCTATTCAGGGTCTTTTGTGTCTCCATACAAATTTTAAGATTTTTTGTTCTAGTTCTGTAAAAAATGCCATTGGTAATTTGATAGGGATTGCATTGAATCTATAGATTGCTTTGGGTAGTATAGTCATTTTCACAATATTGATTCTTCCAATCCAAGAACATGGTATAACTCTCCATCTGTTTGTATCCTCTTTAATTTCTTTCATCAGTGTCTTATAGTTTTCTGCATACAGGTCTTTTGTCTCCCTAGGTAGGCTTATTACTAGGTATTTTATTCTTTTTGTTGCAGTGGTAAATGGGAGTGTTTCCTTAATTTCTCTTTCAGATTTTTCATCATTAGTGTATAGGAATGCAAGAGATTTCTGTGCATTAATTTTGTATCCTGCTACTTTACCAAATTCATTGATTAGCTCTAGTAGTTTTCTGGTGGCATCTTTAGGATTCTCTATGTATAGTATCATGTCATCTGCAAAGAGTGACAGTTTTACTTCTTCTTTTCCGATTTATATTCCTTTTTTTTCTTTTTCTTCTCTGATTGCCGTGGCTAGGACTTCCAAAACTATGTTGAATAATAGTGGTGAGAGCAGACATCGTTGTCTTGTTCCTGATCTTAGAGGAAATGCTTTCAGTTTTTCACCATTGAGAATGATGTTTGCTGTGGGTTTGTCATATATGGGCTTTATTATGTTGAGGTAGGTTCCCTCTATGCCCACTTTCTGGAGAGTTTTTATCATAAATGGTGTTGAGTTTTGTCCAAAGCTTTCTCTGCATCTATTGAGATGATCATATGGTTTTTATTCTTCAATTTGTTAATATGGTGTATCACATTGATTGATTTGCATATATGGAAGAATCCTTGCATTTCTGGGATAAACCCCACTTCATAATGGTGTATGATCCTTTTAATGTGCTGTTGGATTCTGTTTGCTAGTATTTTGTTGAGGATTTTTGCATCTATATTCATCAGTGACACTGGTCTGTAATTTTCTTTTTTTGTAGTATCTTTGTCTGGTTTTGGTATCAGGGTGATGGTGGCCTCATAGAATGAGTTTGCGAGTGTTCCTTCCTCTGCAGTTTTTTGGAAGAGTTTGAGAAGAATGGGTGTTAGCTCTTCTGTAAATGTTTGATAGAATTCACCTGTGAAGCCATCTGGTTCTGGACTTTTGTTTGTTGGAAGATTTTTCATCATATTTTCAATTTCATTACTTGTGATTGGTGTGTTCATATTTTCTATTTCTTCCTGGTTCTATCTTGGAAGGTTATACCTTTTTAAGAATTTGTCCATTTCTTCCAGGCTGTCCATTTTATTGGCATAGAGTTGCTTGTAGTAGTCTCTTAGGATGCTTTGTAATTCTGTGGTGTCTGTTGTAACTTCTCCTTTTTCATTTCTAATTTTATTGATTTGAGTCCTCTCCCTCTTTTTCTTGATGAGTCTGGCTAATGGTTTATCTGTTTTGTTTATCTTCTCAAAGAACCAGCTTTTAGTTTTATTGATCTTTGCTATTGTTTTCTTTGTTTCTATTTCATTTGTTTCTGCTCTGATCTTTATGTTTTCTTTCCTTCTGCTAACTTTGGGTTTTGTTTGTTCTTTTTTCTCTAGTTCCTTTAGGTGTAAGTTTAGATTGTTTATTTGAGATTTTTCTTGTTTCTTGAGGTAGGCTTGTATAGCTATAAACTTCCCTCTTAGAACTGCTTTTGCTGCATCCCATAGGTTTAGGATCATCGTGTTTTCATTGTTATTTGTCTCTAGGTATTATTTGAGTTCCTCTTGGATTTCTTTAGTGATCTCTTGGTTATTTAGTGATGTATTTTTAGCCTGCATGTGTTTGTGTTTTTTATGTGTTTTCCCCTGTAATTCATTTCTAATCTCATAGCATTGTGGTCAGAAAAGATGCTTGATATGATTTCAGTTTTCTTAAATTTACTGAGGCTTGATTTGTGACCCAAGATGTGATCTATCCTGGAGAATGTTCCGTGTGCACTTGAGAATAAAGTGTAATCTGCTGTTATTGGATGGAGTGTCTTATAAATATGAATTAAATCTTTATGGTCTATTGTGTCATTTAAAGCTTTTGTTTCCTTATTTATTTTCATTTTGGATGATCTGTCCTTTTTTGCAAGTGTGGTGTTAAAGTCCCCCACTATTATTGTGTTACTGTCAAATTCCTCTTTTAAAGCTTTTAGCAGTTGCCTTATGTATTGAGGTGCTCCTATGTTCGGTGCATATATATTTATAATTGTTATATCTTCTTCTTGGATTGATCATTTGATCATTATGTAGTTTCCTTCCTTGTGTCTTGTAACATTCTTTATTTTAAAGTCTATTTTATCTGATATGAGTATTCCTATTCCAGCTTTCTTTTGATTTCCATTTGCATGGAATATCTTTTTCCATCCCCTCACTTTCAGTCTGAATGTGTCCCTAGGTCTAAAGTGGGTCTCTTGTAGACAGCATATATATGGGTCTTGTGTTTGTATCCATTCAGCAATCCTGTGTCTTTTGGTTGGAGCATTTAATCCGTTCATGTTTAAGGTAATTATCGATATGTATGTTCCTATGGCTATTTTCTTAATTTTTTGGGGTTTGTTTTTGTAGGTCCTTTTCTTCTTTTGTGTTTCCGACTTAGAGAAGTTCCTTTAGCATTTGCTGTAGAGCTGGTTTGGTGGTGCTGAATTCTCTTAGCTTTTGTTTGTCTGTAAAGCTTTTGATTTCTCCATTGAATCTGAATGAGATCCTTGCTGGGTAGAGTAATCTGGTTGCAGGTTCTTCCCTGTCATCACTTTAAGTATATCATGCCACTGCCTTCTGGCTTGTAGAGTTTCTGCTGAGAAGTCAGCTGTTAACCTTCTGGGAGTTCCCTTGTATGTTATTTATCATTTTTCCCTTGCTCTTTTAATAATTTTTCTTTGTCTTTAAATTTTGCCAATTTGATTACTATGTGTCTTGGTGTGTTTCTCCTTGGGTTTATCCTGTATGGGACTCTCTATGTTTCCTGGAAATGGGTGGCTATATCCTTTCCCATGTTAGGGAAGTTTTCGACTACAGTCTCTTCAGATATTTTCTCTGATCCTTTCTCTCTCTCTTCTCCTTCTGGGACCCCTATAATGCGAATGTTGTTGTGTGTAATGTTGTCCCAGAGGTCTCTTAGGCTGTCTTCATTTCTTTTCATTCTTTTTTCTTTATTCTGTTCCACAGCAGTGAATTCCACCATTCTGTCTTCCAGGTCACTTATATGTTCTTCTGCTTCAGTTATTCTGCTATTGGTTCCTTCTAGTGTAGTTTTCATTTCAGTTATTGTATTGTTCATCTCTATTTGTTTGTTCTTTAATTCTTCTAGATCTTTGTTAAACATTTCTTGCATCTTCTCCTTCTTTGCCTCCATTCTTTTTCAGAGGTCCTGATTCATCTTCACTATCATCATTCTGAATTGTTTTTCCTGAAGGTTGCCTATTTCCACTTCTTTTAGTTGTTTTTCTGGGGTTTTATCTTGTTCCTTCATCTGGTACATAGCCCTCTGCCTTTTCATCTTGTCTGTCTTTCTGTGAATGTGGTTTTTGTTCCACAGGCTGCAGGATTGTAGTTCTTCTTGCTTCTGCTGTCTGCCCTCTATCTTTATGCTTTTAACCTGTTTGTGTCTTTGAACCTAAAGTGTGTCTCTTGTAGACAGCATATAGTTGGATCATGTTAGTTTTATCTGTTTCACTAATCTCTGCCTTTTTTTTTTTTTTTTATGGCTGTGTTGGCTCTTCATTTCTGTGCGATGGCTTTCCATAGTTGCGGCAAGTGGGGACCATCCCTCATCACGGTGCGCGGGCCTCTCACTATTGCGGCCTCTCCCGCTGCGGAGCACAGACTCCAAATGCGCAGGCTCAGTAATTGTGGCTCACGGGGCCAGCCGCTCCGGGGCATGCGGAATCTTCCCAGACCAGGGCTCGAACCCGTGTGCCCTGCATTGGCAGGCAGACTCTCAACCACTGTGGCACCAGGGAAGCCCCTAATCTCTGCCTTTTGTTTGCAGAGTTTAATTCATTTATACTTAAAGTAATTACTCATAAAGTAAGATTTACATCTACCTTTTTTCTTATTTGTTTTCTCTATGTCATGTCTTTTTGTCCCTCTATTTCTCCATTTCTGCCTTCTTTTTTGGTAAACAGATACTTTTCAATGTGCCATTTAAATTATCTTGTCATTTCTTTTACTATCTTTTTTTCAATGCTTTTCTTAGTCATTGCCCTGGGGATTACAATTAACGTCTTAACTTATAACAATCTAATTTGGATTAATACTAATTTAATTTCTATAGTACACAAAACTTTGCTCCTATATAGTTCTCCCTCCATTTGTGTTATTATTGTCTTAAAAAGTATATTTTTTTTACATTATAACCTTTTAATGAAGTTTTAAAGTTGTTTCATTATGCCATTAAGTGAGATAGGAGAGAAAAAAGGATTACAAACGAAAAATACATTTATACTGTCTTCTGTATTTATTATAGGGTAAGCTTTATCAGTGCTCTGCATTTCTTCATGTGGATTCAGATTACTCTCTAGTGTCCTTTTATTTCAGCCTGAAGGACTATCTTTAGTATTTCTCATAGGGCAAGTCTACTGGCAATGAATTTTCTCAGTTTTTGTTTATCTGAGAATGTCTTAACCTCTCCTTTATTTTTGAAGTGTAATTTTGCTGGATCTATAGTTCTTGGTTGACAGTCTTTTTCTTTGATCACTTTGAATATGTCATTCAACTGCCTTCTGGCTTCCATGGTTTCTGATCATGGAGCTATTGATCTTACTGAGGAACATTTGTATGTGATGAGTCACGTCTCTTGCTGTTTTCAAGCTTCTCTCCTTGTCACTGTCTTTCAACAGTTTGTTAATGATGTGTCTAGGTGTGGATCACTTTGAGTTTATGGTACTTGGATTTTGTTGAGCTTTTTGAATGTATAGATTAATGTTTATTTTAATCAAATATGTGAAGTTTTCTACCATATTTCTTCAAATATTCTTTCTGCTCCTTTTCTTTGTCTCCTCTCTTTCTGAGAGTCCCATTATGGATATGTTTATATGCTTAATAATGTCTCACATATCTCTGAGACTCTGTTTTCCTTCATTTTTTTGTTCCTAAGACCAGATAGTCTCTATCTTCAATTAACCTATTTGCAAGGTCAGTGATTCTGGCTTCTGGCTTCTGAAAACTGCTGTTGAGCCCTCTTAGTGATTTTTTCATTTAGTTATTATTCTTTTTAATTCCAGAATTTCTATTTGGTTCTTTTTTATAATTTCCATCACTTTATTGATATTCTATATTTGGTGAGACATTGTTATCATATTCTCCTTTAGTTTTTTGGAGGGAACGGGGTATGGTTCCCTTTAGTATTTTGAACATATTTATATTGGCTCATTTAAAGTCTTTGTCTAGTAAGTCCAACATCTGGGCTTACTTGGAGACAGTCATCTGCTTTTTCCTGTATAGTTTCCTATTTCTTTGTCTCTCTCTCTCTCCCTCTGTCTCTCTCTCTCTGTTTTGGTTGAAACCTGAATAATTTAAATAATATAATGTGGAAACTCTGGAAATAAAATCTACTCCTTACCCACTCCATCCAGAGTTTGTGGTTGTTTCTATTTGTTTCTGTTGTTGTTTCTGCTGTTTGTTGTTTCATGACTTTCATGAACTATCTTTGTTGTGTGTGGCAACTGAATTCTCTGCATAGTTAGGTAGTTTGCCAGCTAATGACTGGACCGAGATTTTCTTAAAAACAAACAAACAAAAAACTTGAACCAATAAGTCTTCCAGCCTTGCTGAGGGGATCTGTGTTCACGTGGGGCATACTTTCAATTCTCTGACAGGAAGTTTACTTAGCTTTTACTTTCTGCTTTCGTAGAACTTTAAGGTCAACCAGAGGTGGGAGATTAGGGCCTTCTCAGGTCTTTCCTGGGCATAAATACAACTCTAGATTTCCAGGAATATGTCAGAACTTTTCAAACCTCCCCAGGAATATCTTATTCCTGCACTTCTTCTTTTAAGTTTTCTGGTCAGTTTCTTGTTAGGTGTAACTGTTTTCCTGCCTAAGGCAGTTGTGATGTTAAACAGTTGCTGCTGTTTTGTGTTTTTTTTCCACAGATACCTGGGGATAAAGGCTGTTCTTAGTGAGCAAGCTCCAAGTCAGGTTAAATAAAGGAAAGCTCTATGAGTGGAGGTTTCCGTGGAACTGCCAAACATGTCAAATAATGACAGTTCTGTGGGGATAGGATTTTGGAGGGCTCCAAACCCATTCTTCTTCTGCCAGTGGCTGCTTGCCTGCTAGTTTTCACAGCTAGCATGGTTATGAATCTGTTGGTTTTCACCACTACCCCAGAGCTAGGGAGAGGGAGATGACAATAAGGTAAGTTAAAATGCCACACAACATACTGCCCTTACAGAAATTGAACTGTTTTTCTTGAATAAACACTCCTTGGATTTTTGTAAGCCTCTCTTTAATTTCCAGGGTTTTCAAAAAGTTGATTTTTGACAATTTTTGCTAGTATTCTCATGCTTTTATGGAGGAACAGATTTTTAGTGGGCTTTACTGTGCCAGTTTGGAAGGTCTGTCGTCTTCTTACCTTCTTTTAAATTTCTCTATTACCTAGAGTAATAGGGAATGTTAGACAAACTTACACACTGATGTAAGACAGAATACTCCCACAGTATGTCATGAATACATTTTCTTTCTTTTACTTTCTTCTTCATGGATCTTCTTTCTTTGACTGTACCTCTGCTAGGAAGCATATGACAGGAGTTTTTGTAGAAATAGAAACGTGATACTTATTCTGATTTCAAGGAAATGAAGAAAATCTTTAAAACATTAAACATGAAAACAGCACTGTCACCACCATGACCAGTCATCTTGGAACATAAGATTTCTTTTGTTGTGTAACTTCCTTTAAACAGGAACCTTAGGACATTCTTTTTGACTGTCTGTTGTGGCAAATTCAGGGCTGCTGAAGCTTATTATGCCAGTATTTAATGTTGCTAATTGAAGAATGAAAGATCCAGATGGCCCAACTCCCTTTCGGTTGTTTCGCAAGGAGGTATTTCAGCAGGTCTGAATTAGTTTAATGGAAGACAGATTGGTACCCGAGACTAAGCTCTGGTACCAAGGCCTCTTCTTTATCAGGAAGCTCCATTGTTACATAGTCACCTAGATATTTCCTAGCCCCTTTCCCTAAAAATATAAAGAGTGTCATTAGAATGGAGTGTTTACACACTGACCTGAGCAGGGATAGTATCACTTTGATATTTTTAGGCTTATATGGCCCCCAATCCCCCAAATAACCCTATTTTATAAATACCCTCCATGGCACTAGTAATGTATGTGTCTACACCTGGTTTGCCTGATGCTAATTATAAGAACTAAACATCAATGAAGGAGAGGAAATATTTGTAACAAAGTTTTGTATCTTCCAAAATCTTAGGAAACTCAAGTAGACATATTTCCCAAGCATCTAACTTTCACCTCTTAAATACATTTAATTTCTTTTTTCTACCTTTGAACATGAAGACTCAAATGAAAGACAAACCCTCTCATTATCCCTATTTATTTCAGGCCAGTGGGCTTGTCACTCTAGTAAAACTGTCACAGAGGAGAATTAAAGCTATACAAATATCCCATGAACAACAAGGCGCATGAATAAGTACTGAGATCAAACATAAGGAAGTAGCTTTGTAGGTCAGCTGTCCCTTAGATTGATGGCACACAGTAAATGGAATCATGGGAACTCAGAATTCTTAACGATTGGTTTTTATGCTTGGCTCTCTCATTTTTGTAGGTCTCTCATTTAACATGCCTTAGTTAATATTTTAACACATTGAGTCTTTTATTTCTTACTGTGTAGACATATGCCCAGGACCTGTGGGAAGGTATGCCCTCAATCCAGAGCAGATGGGTGGAGGTGCCCACAGCAGCCCCAAAGAGAGATCGGGGAGGGCTACTTGACCCATCTAGAAGGATAGAATTTTACCTCTGTCCTTTATTATCATAGCACATTTTTTCTTCAAATCTGACAACAATGCCACAGCCAAAAACAGTAACATCTCTCCTGCCCCAGTAGATAAGCAGTTAAACAGAACATGTCTCACCTAGTGTTTTTCATAAAAGAAAAATCTGTGGCCTACAAGGAACTGATACTTATTGAGAACTTTCTATGTGTCATGCATTCTTCAACATTATATTATTGTATCCTCAAAACAGCCCTGTAAAATGGGCTATCTTTCCCCTATTTTCTATTATGGAAACTAACAGGCAGAGTTAAAATTTTATCTGTAGTTTCACAGCAAGGAAATGTTGGGCCAAGATACAAAGAAAACAAAAACAAAACCCCAAAAACCCAGCTTTGCTCAGCTGTGAAACCAAGCAGTTGTCACCACATGGTGCTAAATTGTAGACACCAACCACTCACCGTAATGCCATATGACACCCATCTGAGAGGCACAAGACACTTCCCAAAGTGACACCAACTCCTAGGGGTGATAAATTTCATCACTCTAATTGTACAGCTTGAGGAAATGAAGTATAGAAAATGTATTATTTGGTTTCCACGTCTTCATTTCTGATAACACAATGCTTGAAATGAGAGAAATACGCGTGTGATGAAGTGTCCTCAGGCAAGACCTTAAAGGCAAGTCATTTAACAGGTCCAGGTCATGATAAAATTCAGGAAGGTGTGGAAATTAGAGCATCTTCCTCTCCCACCACAGTATAAGAACTGACAGGCTGGTTCTACTCGCTAACTACATTCTCTCCCATTACCTTTTATGTCTGAAAGACTTATTTGGTAACCTTCAAAGATATACTGAAGCCAGTAGGAAATTATTAATGTCCTAGACTTAGATGTTTGAGATTCTCCTGCTGGGGTCCTAGCTTTAAGTCCCAGTGATATTGACTTAGTTCCTTAATCTCCTAATTGAAAGACAACTTCAAATAATGTTGCACAGCTTGAAGCTTCAGGAAGGACCCAGGGATAGGCAGGCTTACTTGAGAAGAAGAAGTAAGGAGGGGAATATATCTTTGTGAACCAAAGTTCAGACTGACCTCTAGTCAATGAAGCAAGATGGAAAATAGTACCAGGCATAGCATGTAGATAAAAAAATCATTTTTTGCTTACAAAGCATGAAAAAGAAATATCTGTCCTAAAGAATTTTTGGAGTTCCTGACTCTTCGCCTCTCTGAATCCTACCCCCCTTGGATAATATTCACACTATCGAGGTCAATTGACAATCAATCATTCCCTGAAAATGAGAAAATAGATTGTGTCTATGTTGAAACTTCTGTTCCTTACCCAATGATCTATTTTTAGTTAATGGTCACAGTTTTTATTAATGATTGTTAGCACATCAAGGAGAGTGTATTAGTTCAGTCTTGAAAATGTTAAGTTTGAGGTGCCTGTGGGTAACCAGGAGGAAGTGTCCAGAAAGGGCTTGGATGCATATGTAGGGAACTCAGGACTCAGTGGGCTCCTGACACCCGTGCAGGAATCATCAGTAGTATAAATGTGGTTGTGTTTGTGTATGGAGCCACACAATATACAGGTTGGCCTCTTCCGTTTTAGCCTTATTCATCACTGCTACCATTTAGCCTAAGTTTTAGCTGTACTATTCGTCATATCAACACAGAAAACCTCACACTTCTAAAGCTTTACTCTTGCTGTGGTTTTGTCTGAATTGTTTTTACCTTCTTCCTCTGCCAGATGAGTTCATTCTTATCCTACAAAGATCAGCTTATACCAACTTCCTTTGCGAAGTAGTTCCCAAATACCATTCCCAGCCCAAACAGAACTGGCCCTTCTCTCCATTGCCGTAATGTCTTGTACATCCTTCCTTAGGACGTCACAATCCATTGTCATTGTTTGTGAGCTCCCTGAAGGTGGGGCCCCTTTTGCTCCTGTCTATACCTCTTTCTGTACGTATATACATATATCTAAGGATGGTCAGGGCTGAGCTGACCAACTCCTTTCAGCAAAAAGGAAAAGACCCTTTTTAATTGCTTCATGCAAGATTCACCCACTACTTTCCAGCATTTTGTAGGGGCCCAACCAATGGTTATTCTTGAAAAAGTGAAGTCTTGGGAGTCCCTAGTGAAAACTAGAGTGAACTCTAGTGTTGAGAACAAAACCGTCAATACAGACACAGTCTAATGATTAATATTATTTTCTTCAGATATTTTGTCTTCTAATTTAGAGACTTGTTTTGAGAATTCTAAAAAATAGTCTTAAGTTTATTTTCATACAATTTTCTGTGTTTGAACCTTTAGCTAAGGTAGGTTTTTCAGACAATTGAAGATGGCAAAGTTCCTGCTCCCTGGGGTATTTTATTTTGTCTAGTTTTGTTTTACTTGTATCGATTTCTCTCCTATGCTGCTCTGCACCTTGTCGACCCGAGGTTTATATCTATCTCACTGGCCCTTATTTCAGGGACAGCCACATTTCAGGAACTATGTGTTTTCTGTAATAGGGCAATTCTCTTTTATCCCTCCACAGTCAATATATTTAAGCTCATGAAATTCTCTTTGAAGTCAGTATGAGTCTCACACTTGGAAGCAAGATACCACTGAGGAAAAGGAATCAAACTGTAGCTCTTTACAGGAAACTCACTTAAAAACCCACATCTTCATATGCACCTGGTTCTAGTAAAATACAAGCTGAAGGATTACTTTACAATATGCTTGTTATTTTAAACTAATCTTGATCTTAAGGAGGTCTACTTTTTAAACAGTTAAAATAACCTAACTGGTCATTTTGCAGTCATGCACATGGCAGCTAAGATCCACTGAGCTGACATGATCTCATCTGCACTCACAGGCTGTGGAGTAATCAAATTATTGATGTGTTTCCAAACTGCAGTGACTCTCCCTAGGTTGATTATGGCTCAAATTGAAAACCTTAGTGTTGAATTTATTGACCTTTGATATCTCTGGTCATATTTTGGGGGCTCTAGAAAATTGGTTAATTCAATTTGGGATATTAATTTAAGCTTTCAAAAACCTATTTAAGGGCTTCCCTGGTGACGCAGTGGTTGGGGGTCCGCCTGCCGATGCAGGGGACGCGGGTTCGTGCCCTAGTCCAGGAGGATCCCATGTGCCGCGGAGCGGCTGGGCCCATGAGCCATGGCCACTGAGCCTGCGCGTCCGGAGCCTGTGCTCTGCAATGGGAGAGGCCACAGCAGTGAGAGGCCCGCGTACCGCAAAAAACAAACAAACAAAAAACCCTATTTTTAAAAAAGAGCTATTAGGAACTATTAATCCTGAGCCTCATTGGTGGGAACAGGATCCAGAATGAAGGAGGTGGTCATCCCACCTCTATGCTGCTCAGACCCCACGGCCAAGACTGTTCCGGACTGGCTTTCATACGCAAGAGGGCTATTAACCATCTCGGACGCATCTAGGACTGGGAGGATGAGAATAAGGAAGCTATGCCACAAAGGGAGTAGCTGAAGGAATTGGAGATAAGTTAAAAAGAATGATCTCAGGTGGAGGATTATAGGGAACATGTTAATTATTGTCGAATATTTCAAGGGCTGTCAGTTAATTAGAGCCATGCTCTGTGGCTGCAAACCATGGGACTGGGAGCAAAAGATGGTGATTATTGGAAAGTAGATTGAGCTGCCACAAAATGGCATGGAATATTTTTGTAGGTAATGAGTTCCCTGTCACTAAAGGCATTCAGTTTGATATTGATGTCCATTTGTCATGTGTGTTGAAGAAGAGATTGAAGCAGAGCCATTTTCAGCCCTTACAGTGTCTCTGTGAGATAGGAAAAAGGTACTCCCTCTAGATGGATGCAGCTCTAAACCAATGTGCGCAACTAGGCTAGATTTCAGCCCCATTCATTCCTTTGACAGGGCACCCCTGTACAGGGCAGAACCTGCATAATATACATAGCTATGTCCATGATCTTACCATGTTCTATTCCAACAGCAGTCAGTCAAAGGGAGTAAACCACACAGAATAAAAGGGCCCTCGTAAATCAGGAGGAGTTGACCTATAGGACCTTTATGAAAGAACTGATCCTTTAAGCTAGATGTGTCCCTCAAGAAGTAGAAATAATTTGGGCCTTTTCCTTTGTGATTAAACCCACAACACCACATTGCTGAAATGTCCAAAGGGGTACTGTCACATGCAGAATTTACTTTAGAAGTTGTTAAAAAGTTGATACTTAAAAAAAATGTTTGCTATGGGCTAGATAATATGATAAGTACTTTCATAAATTATTACCTTAATCTGCACAATAACTAAGTAGTAGTATTATACCCATTTTACAGATGAAATGTAAGTAACTTGTCTGAGAGTACTTTGCTTGGAAGTGGCAAGAGAGTCATGTAAGTCAGTGTGTCTGACTCTGAAACCCATAGTCTTAATCATAAAACAAAATTACCTTTTTTTTTTTTTTTAAAGAAAAGGATCAAGGTTTTGAAAGCTCTAACTCAGTGTCATGATTCTGCATTCCAGAATCATGGAAGGTTGAA
Organism: Stenella coeruleoalba; assembly: GCF_951394435.1. Classification (NCBI taxonomy): domain Eukaryota; kingdom Metazoa; phylum Chordata; class Mammalia; order Artiodactyla; family Delphinidae; genus Stenella; species Stenella coeruleoalba. The sequence continues at coordinate 73,060,097 of NC_137151.1, read as the reverse complement.
TGGTACAAAGGCCAGAATGTGATATAAATACTTAGACTGACAAATCAACCTTGCTGTCTCTCTAACCATCCTGTCCCCCTGGGCCTTAATTTATGTACCTAGGCAAGATTAAACTGAGGGAAATGGAGGGGTGGTTTTCAGAAAATCTGTTTGCACTGTTGCAGCTTTAGGTCAGTTCAAATCTCATCTCCTCTCTGAAGCCTTAGCCTCACCTGAAGCCTTAGCCCCACCTGCAGTTGTTTCTCCCTCCCTATACTTCTTCCTCATTCATGATTGGCACAATTGGCTTGGCAACTAGCCAACACAGCCATGTGACAAATTTTTTATTTGAAATTTGAACTGGGTATTTGAGTCGTGCGTTGTTTAATGTCAGCGTGTTTATTTCTCACCTCCCGGACTAGGTGGCAAGCTCCCGAGGGCAGAGACCATAGCTTGTACTTTCTAGAAGCCACCTCAGCAGTGCCTGTAGCCCAGGGCTGATGCTTTTGCATTGTCTACAGTTTGGAGTGATTTCAGTATATGTGCAGCATTGTCTACAGTTTGGAGTGATTTCAGTACATGTGCATGGCACTAAGCCAGATTCTGAGCAGCTCTAGATCTAGAAGGAGTCTTTCAGGAGCCCCTGCTCAGTAAGTGTTTCCATCATCATCTTTGAGGATTCTGTAAGTAGGGACCTAAAGCTCTGGATTGTCAAATCCAGTGTTTTGTCCTCCTTCTTCCTTGACTGCAGCCTGAGGCTGAAGTGTTTGTTACCTGCAGCCTCTCCCTGAAACCCTCTGTAATGTTGACTGGCCTCCCTTCTTTTTAGTGAAAACCTACTCTTCTTGCTCTATTCCTACCCATCGACTCCTTCCCAGAGAGGCAACAAGGTAAACAGAAGTGGAGTCACACTTTGGAGTCACACTTTAGCTGAAAATCCTATTTCCACTTGGGAAAGTCATTTAGCATCTCTGAGCCTCAGTTTTCTGATCTGTAAAATGTAGAGAATTGTACTCATAGGATTTAGGTGAGGACAAAACAAACTAGTTAGGTAAGCATCCAGCTTCCCTTCGCTCACCGTGGGTGATGATTAATTTGTTTTCCCTTTTTTCTTTCTCCTCTTTATTACTGCCTTTCTTCTTCCTTCCCCTACAGATTTACCTATATATTCTCTCCCTGAGTGATCTCATCCATTCCCTATCTTCCCTATCTTTATTCCCTATCTTCCCTGAAGATAGCCCCAACTCTGTATCAGTATTTTCAGTCCTGAAGACTTGATATGGGCTCTGGTCCTGGATTTTCAACAATGAATAACGTGTTCCAGGCTCACAGAATGTCTGTTATCTTCTTCCATCTCCCCAATCCTCTAAACAACTCCCTTCTGCCAGTAGTGCCACAGGCATACAGCAGCAAAATGTAAGCCATTGCTGCCTGTCCACCAAGCCCTGTGGAATCGTCTGCAGTACCTCCTGAGTGGCCAGCATCGTCACCTCCCACTGCACAACTTAACTGGTCTGCCAGGACCTCTCCCCACCTTCAGCCTCTCTTAGCCAGTTCTTCTTGCTCATTCTCCCTGGATTAAGTTTCCTAAGGTCACAGCTCAAGTCCTGTCACTTCCCTGCTCAATACTCTTACATCACTCCCCATTGCCTATAACATAGGTCTCAGCTCCTTGGTCAAAGCCTCCACCTTTGGGCTCTGACCTCCTGTTCAGTCTTATTCCCCACAGTATGCGTCCCGTGCTCCAAGGCGATTAATCCATGTTCCAAGAACACACCCTTGTACTCTGCTGCTTCATGTCCTTTGTTCCTGCTCTTTCCTCCTCCATGGGTGCCTTCTTCCTCACCCTTCCAATCTCTCCTTGCTGAACTCTTGCCCATCCTGAGACCCACTTAAAGGTTTTTGACACTTGTTGATAAAGCTGCTTCCTTCCTTAGTTCTTGGTTACCCCTCCTCAGCCTCCCCCACCCCAGCGTTTCTTTCGCAGGTTCCCTCCCTGGCTCGTCCCCAGGGTCCTGCACAGCTCTTCTTCCCACCACACACCAGGTCAGCATTTTCCACATTGTTTCATCACAGAAGAGATGTAGACAAAACCTGTGGTACACAGGCAGCGCAGAATGAATCAATAGCTTGATTAATCACTGCAAGAAATCATCAGCATTGAATGATTTTATAAGCTGACAAGTGACTTCATTAAGTTGGAACCTCATATCAGGAGCGCTGTTATGTTTCTTCCTGTATTTTGCTTTCATTACAGCACAATGTAAAATTTCACTTCTCACAGGTAGAGTACAGCAAAGAGAAAATAAAACGTGGACTTTTTTGTTGTTCCTTTGTTTGTTTGAGAAAATAAAGGCTTCATCTTCTCTTTGAAGTCCTCAGTCTTTTTCCTTCTTTGACTTAGCCATCATCTGAGAAATTCAAGACTCTGCTTTTTATTAACACTTCCATCTTCAGCCAGAGATCCATAGGGAATACGTTTATGTACCAGTAACGTTTAATATGCAATAAGGGCTGAATAACCTCACAAATATATGTTGAATTTATCAGACGCAGACCAGCAGTCATTACAGATGAGATATATTCATGATGGTAAATGATGTCTGTGCTTCCCTCTCGTTCACACATCTGGTGGCCTCTCCATGTCAGTTTCTGGCATTCTCAGTATGGCACAAATTCCACACAGGCACATTATTGCATAATAACAACGACTGTGTACAGCATTTAGTGTTTTTATTACATATAATGCAGCTTAGATTAAAAAGTCAACAGAGGTATTATTCTGACTGTAGTACACTCATTAACATCTTCAGGAACCCAGGGTTCCACAGAACGTAGTTTGGAAAACATTGCCCTGTATACTTGCATTCTTTTACATAATTTCAGTTATTACTGGTCAAGCCACAAATCTAACATCCTCCCGGAAAATTTTCCTTGATATTGTTAATTTGAACAGTGCTCAAGTTTGCATTTCCACAGCTCGTGGCAGTGCTCAATAGGCATGGGGGGGAGAAATGATGGAAGGGAGGGATGAAGTGAGGAGTCTTACTAATTCTTATGGCATTTCTGTAAATTTGACATTTGTAGTGAAGTAGTGAAAGTGACACAAAGGAAAATTCACAAAATCATTTAACATAAAATTCCTTGTTAAAATCAAATATGGATTATTTTAAATTATTATTGTTAAGGGTAGAGTTAAAACAGATTTTCCAGTAAGATTTTGTAAGTAGGAAGTGTGTTTTTGTTAAGAAACATACTCTGAAACTACAACAATAGTTACAAAACACTAACACTGAGTCTAGATGTGCTCTTTTGCTACACTTAAACTTTTGTAAATTCTCAATTTATTTCCGGATTTTTCTCCATCCTTAGGTTTAATTCTCCCTGGTATCAAGCATCTGGTCTGCTTAGTTAGGGGGTGCAAGCTGGGAAGGTCAGTGGAATTGATTATGCCATGGCGTTGGCATCCTATCATCAATTTTGGTCATTACCTGGTTATCTGCTTTATGTCTGCCTGCTTTGGGGCCTAAATACAACCTAGAGTTATCCTCTGGATCATAGAGGGTCTATCATTTCTACCCATGGAGTTGATTATTTTACATGATAAAGTAGCTGCTTATAATTACCTCACTATTGTTCTGTGATTAAGGTCACTTACCCCTTCTTAATGAGGGTAGGTAATCCTGCTATGAGTGTACTTTTGCAGGGTTTGCTTGCAGGTAAACTGATGTTTTTCTCTTTTCTTACTGCCTGCCTTGGTGTTCTGATAGTTTCAAAGAAAGCATGGAGAAATCATCATACTCCGACTGGCTGATAAATAACAGCGTTGCTGAGCTGGTAGCTTCTACAGGCCTTCCAGTAAACATCAGTGACGCCTACCAGGATCCCCGCTTTGATGCTGAGGTAAGAGGAGGCCTCTGGTTGCAGTCTTAAGGTTCGGTTGTTACCCTGTTGATGGTTTGCTGGCTGAAGCAAAAAAGGGACATCATACAACTCAAGAGCAACCCCTGAATTTACTGGCAATTCTTCTAAATCTTTCCCCTGTGATCTGAGTTTTAGCATCGCCTACTGCTGACTGACAGGAAAGCTTCCTGTCTCTACACTGATTTGTGGCAAAATGGCTATATAGTTTAATTGCATATGTTTGAATCCCTGCCAATTATATTGTACATGTCTCTGAACTTTATATAAACTGAATTATACTGTATGTATTCTTCTGTGACTTGCTTTTCCATTCAATATATGTTCCTAAGTCACATGAATTTGTAATTCATTCATTTATTTTCACTGCTGCAAAGTATTCCATTGTATGAATAAGTGTCACTTTTTTTATCCACTGTAGTATCGATGGAAATTTGGATTCAGTGTTTCACTGTTACACACATAACTGCTAAAGACATTCTTTAGTCCTCTAGTCTGATGCTCTTTTATGATTGGGGGCATTTTGTATTAAACATATAAGTAAACCCATGCATTAAGTATACTCATGCACATTTTATATTAAACATAGTTTATATTAAACTATGAAATGGTTAATAATAAAAATGTGTATATAACATAGTTATTTCCCGATAGATGTTAGTACAACTACCATATTTTATAAGATTGCTCCCAAGAAAGAGTACGTTGGCTTCTGTTACTGTTTAATGTTAATTATGTAGGCGCATTGTGCTGATGTACAGAATATATTAATATAGATTCTGACTTGGCAGAAGCCTAACTTTTAAGGTGGTATAGAGTAGCATCCAGATAAATTTACATTAATTTATAAAATGTCTCTAGGGGTGTGTGTGCACCCATATGTGTGTGTGGTGTGTATTCAATAAATTGCAAGATTAAATTACTACATTACAAAGCTAAGGTCTGAAGAGTAACAGGAGTGTTGCAGTGAGGACAGTGGTGTGTTCCAGGAAAGGCTGAGAGAGCATGAGGAGTCTGGGAATGGAGATGAGTTAATGTAGCTGGAGGGCCAGGTTGATGAGGTGGGGGAGGGAAGTAGGGGGCAGATCGCCCAAAGGCTTTGAAAGCCCTGTTAAGAAGTTTGAGTATTTATCGTGGGCAATGGGGAAACACTAGTTGAGTTGCATATGGGGGAGAAGCAGGAGTTATACTTTAGAAAGATCACACTGGCTTCAGAACAAAGGTTAGATCAGTAATAATAACTGAACATTTAATCAGAAATGAGAGCTGGTCTACGACTCTGGAGACAGACAAGGATTCAGTCCTAGTCTCTCAGACTCCACAGCTCTGCCTCTGAATCCTGCCCTGTGCTGTCTCCAATGTCTGGGGTGGGACACAGCAATGGTTGGGAGGCTGGAATCCAAGTCAAATGTATAACTTCATTCAGATCTTTGCAGATGTCTGCATGGAAAGCTTAAATTCGTGAAATTTACCACATCTCTGTGGCTGCCTGGAATTCTCTTTCCCCAGGCTACATCCTCTACGTATTTTCTATTCATTCTTCAACATCAAGTGGAGATGCCTGTATCTTGGACATCCTTTCATGAACTCCCTTTCTGAGTTGGGTGTCTCTCCAGTGTGCTCTCTTAGCTGCCCCAATGCTCACCAGCCTCTAGCTCTTGTCAGTTCTGATGCAGTATTTCTGAGCTTTGAGATACCCTCCCTGGGAAAGTACACAGTCCAGAACTTCTTTAGTTCTCCTCCTGTAAGGAAGAATACCATCATCCCTGGTTCTGTGACTAACAGAGCAGAAATGATTTATAGGTGTCAATATTTATATGCATTAACATTATAATTGGGTTAGGATTGATGTTATGAAGTTTTGCCTTCTGCTATGTTTCTTTCCTTCTTGACTTTAGAGAGAGGATACTGAAGAAAAGACCTCTAGACACACACTTTTATGAAGAAATGTTCTCAGTATTCTATTACTAACATCAGTAACAGCTGAACAAACTGAAAGGCTAGCTATGCAGAAAAAAATCATTAATTGCCAATTCATTGTTACAAAGTCAACATATTAGATTAGAGGTTAAGAGATGATGGTCGATTCCTACCCCAAATTATAGTGCTAAATTTGGTATGGCTTGCTATTATTCTGCTCTGAGCTTTGGGCCATAAAGTCAAATTCTGGGGTAGCAAAAAGAGTCAACAAATTTACACCATTTTAAAAGTTGGTTCATAAGACATATGCAAAAGTGTAACAAAACATGATAAACACCCACCACCCAGTTTAAGAAAAAGAATACAATCATTACCTTTGAATCCTTGTACTGATCTTCCTTAATCCAGTCTCCTTTATTTCCCACACACTATCCTAATTTAAATTTAACATTCCTTTGCTTTTATATATAGTTTCATCACATATGTTTGAATCCCTGCCAAATATATTATTACATTTTTTACATATTATTACATATTTTACATTTCGCATGTCTCTGAACTTTATATAAATTGAATTATACTGTATATCTTCTTCTGTGGCTTGCTTGTTCATTCAACATAAATTCCTGAGTCATGTGCACTTGTAATTCATTCATTTATTTTTAGGACTTCTAAGTATTACATTGTATGAATGTGTCACTTTATCCACTGCAGAGTTGATGGGCATTTGGATTCAGTGTTTTGCTGTTACATGCATAACTGCCAAAGACATTCTTGTCCATGTCTCCAAGTGCACATGTGCAAGAGTTTTTGTAGTGTCTGTACCTAGGAGAGTGACATGCTGGGTCATAGGCTACAGGTATCTTCACCTTTAACAGGGAATAAAAAGTTCTTGACCAATCATTACTTTTTTTCTTATGAAAAACAGTATATGTCTCAAGAATACTTCTTGCTGATACAATATAGTGAGCCTGAATAGCCTATATCCTTATGTCTACAGGCAGACTCCTACCACATCTCTTCCTGATTAGCGATATAGCCATTTTATATCTTCCTCCACACACTGCTCCATTCCAGTAAGACAGCCTGCCCGCTCATCTATAAAAAGAATGTTGTGGGCTCTTGAGCAAAAATGCAACAGTTAATTCTATGGGACTGAGCATAAAAATTTCATGCCCTGATCCAGTAGTTAGAGGCAATGATGTCTGAAGACAGTAAACTGTGGTAGTTTAAGCAGTGACCATTTTGTGAAGTCACTTTCTTCCCTAGTACCTAGACCATCATTATTTCTTGACCTTCCACCTAAAATGCTTCCAATCTTCCACACAACTAATACCAGATTTTAAATGCAAATCTGAAGATGCAATATACCATGATTTTTACATGTTCTCTTTGTGTGGTACTGAAATATAAAATTACTTTATGTTCCCCTTCTCATGCTGAGAGGGAAAAAATTGGAAAAGAATTAATCAATACAGATGGAGGTGAGAGAGAATTCTGCCTAAATATAGGTAGTTAATAGATTTGTCCTGCAAATGTGTGTATGTTGTGTGTGTGTATGTGTGAGTGTGTGTGTGTTATGTATCACACCAGGAAAAACAAAATTATTTATCTGCTTAGGCTTCCTCCCTTTTCAAGAATATTTTGCCTCAGTGACAGGTGTCAACTGCTTATGTTAATTAATGAATGAAACAGACTCCAGACTGAGCCACAGAGCTCTCCCTCAAGAAGTTAAGAGGCTTGAACCTTCTCCTTACAAGCCTGATATAAGATGGTGTAGATGATATGATAAAGATAATCAATTCAGATAGTATCTTTCATTAACATACTAAGTATTTCCCTCAAGATAAAAAAATACAATGACAAAATGGAATTGCTTCACCCTTTCACTAAAGGTAATTCTAGAGTTATCCTAGAGACAGAGGGTACCTTTTAGAATTGTGCTGTCTTCTTGGAAAGGTTTACATCCTCTCTTCTTGAGTCTGGTATATGGGTCCATAATTTCTCCCAGTAATCATAACTAAGTAGTTGTTTATCAGTGATAGAATATAAGGAAATCATTTTTTTTAATCTAGGATTAATGGATTATCTCCAATAGGTATCTCCACTGGGAAAACTATGTGCTTTTTTGTTCTCTACATTCACTAAGTTCCCTGAATAATTTGAGGCTGGTTAACAAAAATGATAATTTGCAGGGAGGTTTCATGGGGAATTCTTTTCAAAGCATTTCCTATTTTTTCATATAGATTTTCTCAACATAACTCTATATCCTGAGCACTGGCATCTATCCTAAATTTCTCAATGGCTCAGTGACTAATTCTGGCAGTTTGAATTCTCTTCACTGAACATGAAGAAGGACACCAATTCATTAGACAGCAGGGACCTGGGATAGAGCCCCCCAAAGTGGATTGGCCTTATTCTGGGGTTTCATACTGTAGATATATCACTTTCAGTTAATAGAAATATTAGAGATTTCTTTCATTTACAGGTGAGGAAACAGAGGCTCAGAGAGCTGAAGTGACTTGCCTAAGGCCACACAGCTTCCTCAAGACAGGGCACAGAACAGACTATGGGCTTTCTGATTCCTAATTCAGTTCTCTCTCCCTGAGTGGCCTCTCACGGGGACCAGCTGCTCAGTGGCTGCCTGGAAAACAGTCACCACTCTGTCATTCCTCTGTCTACACTGGTGTAGGAATTTATGTACGGCAGACCTATCTTTTTGTCCCAGCTGCCCTACTCACCAGCTGGGTAGTCTTGGGCATACTACTTGCATACATAATGTAACGAGTAAAATTCTATATAACTATTTTGTAAATCATGCAGTCCTATAAATATATAAATGTCAGGTGAAGATTTTAGTCTGGTTGAGGACTAGTTTTTCGGTTCTTGAAGGATTGCTAGAAGCAGGTCCTTTTCTCTAAATGAGGAGGTCTTTACACAGAACTGCAGACCAGCAGACCTTGATCATGGACAAGCCAATGTCAATGTTCTTTTTCTCCAGAGACACATGAGGAAAGAAGAGGAAAGTCTCTAGCCAAAGAGAGGAATAAAGGGTGACTGTTGACAGCAAAAAAGGGATGGTGGCAATAATCTGATAACTTGTAGGTCTTCAAGAAAGCCAGATCTTTTCCTGTCTGGTCAGAGGAGAAACAATAGCAGGTGTTACCTACAAAGGTGAATAAGGCTGGATGCATGTCCTATGGCCTTGGGCGGCTCTGGGGAGATGTTCACCATATCCTCCCCTGCGGAGACCAGCAATATGCTGCCCTGGCTCTTCACGAGAGTGGCTGGCCAGTCATCCAGGGGCCAGGTTACCCAAGCACATTTAGGTATGATCGGATTTTAGGGGCTGGCTATACTGCCCAGGCCCAAGCAGCCCACCAGTCCTTAAATCATAAGGCTAAAAGCCAGTGCCTAATAAGAGAGAATTTATTCCATCAACATTTGCTTTGGCTATACAAAGTGGAAACTGCATTTCTCATTTCTGTGTCTTTCCTACCTTGTGGTAACTTCTGGTAAGTCCTCAGAAACTCTGCCCAAAGATATGCAGCAAGAGAACGATCCTTATTTTGAAATCTCAGTTGTGAAACCCTTGGTCTTCCTTTTGATAGAAGCTACAAAGGGGTGTCTTTAATGTGATGTAAACCTCATCCCAGGCACTTGCTGTGAGGGCTACGGGGCAAGTAATCATAGTTGTTTACCTGCTGTGTGTTCTCTTTGTGATTGTTTTAAATATTTAATGGTGTTCCCTCCTTGTGGTGAACAGAACGACTTAGCAGTGAGGCACAGTGATTACTTGCCTTCTGTCTGCCTGTTTGACTCCTAGAGAGGTACCTGCTGGGCTTGATAGCATGCATAGTTTTAAGGCCAAACTCCTTGGTTTATGGGTGGAAAATTATGACAGAGTGGTTATATAAGATAGTCACAAAGCCAGAACCAAATTTCTGAGGTTTACATTCTGCAGCCTTATGAAGATCACTGTATGCTAATTCTCTTACAAGATTCTGCAGTCCTCAAAAAGGAGCCAAGACAGAAAAGACTGACTAAATGTAACTCATTATATTTATTCATAGTGGCTCAAGAAACACTCACATTCATGGGTTATCATGCTAGTGAGTTTTGTAGTCTAATCAGTCATTTGCTCCGTGGTAGGGGTATTCATGCTTGGCTCCTAAAGACACGGACAGGAATATCATGTATATTAATTTTCTGTTGCTGTGTAACAAATCACTACAAATTCAGCAACTTAAGGCAAACACCTGTTTATTATCTTCTGTAGGTCAGAAGTCTGGCATGATGCCTAGGGTCTCACAAGGCCTAAACCAAGGAGGTGGCCCCGTGGCGTTCTCATTTGGTCCTGGCATTCTTTTCAAAACCCATTCAGGTTGTCGGCAGAACTGAGTTCCTTGCAGTTACAGACTGAGCTTCCCATTTTCTTACTGACTGCTGGCCAAAAGTCTCTCTTAGCTCCTAGAGACTGCCCTCAGGTACTACTAGCCATATGACCCTCTCACAACTTGGCAGCTTACTTCTTCAAAGCCAAAGGGAGAAACTCCAGTTGGCTCTCACAGAGGCTTACATAATGTCAGGAGTGACACACGAGAGGCTGTCCCATCACAGCCTTATAACATAACCTAATCAAAGAAGTGACAGTCCTATCACATTCACAAGTCCTGCCCACACCCGAGGGGAGGGGATTATACCAGATTTGTACAAAGTAAAGGGTGGGCAGGTGTGAGTCTTAGAGGCCATATCTTTAGAATTCTGCCTATAACACTATAATAAAGACCAAAATTGAGTCCATACAAAATATCCCATGAGATGATCTGTATGTCCTGATATGGAAAAAATGTCCACAAGAACAAAAGCAAGTCATAGAGAAGTATGTTTAGAATAATGTTTAAAAGTATGTATAGAATAATATATGTGGGTATATATACATATATATGCACATATTTTTCTAATAGACAACAAACTTAACATGTCCAAAACAGAACTTACAATCTCTTTTCTGCCAAGCTTGCTCCTCTGTTTCCCTATCTCTGTTAAGGCAACTCAGTTCTTCCTAATGCTTGTGCCAAAAATGTTATAGGCATGATTCTCTCGTGTTGCACATCTAACTCATCAGGAAGTATAATTGGCTCTACCTGCAAAATTTATCCAAAATCTGACCATTTCTCACCACTCAACTGCTACCACCCAGGTCCAAGCCACCATCATCTCTGGACCATTTCATGGCCGTAGCTTCTTAATCTACTTCTCTGCTTCCACTCTTCCCCTCCACACTCTTTTCTCAATACAATACCAGGGGTTTTAAATTTTTAAGTTATATTGTATCACAAGTCAGCTCACAAAGTTCTCATAGTCTCCTTACTTCACTAGAGTAAAATCCAAACTCACCATTCTTTCAGAGGTTTACAGTGCCCTACATGATGTCACCTCATTTTCTATCCTCAGCCCTCATTCATACTTCTCCAGCCACACCAGTCTCCTTGTTACTCCTAGAACATGCCACTCATACCCCTACCTCAGGGCCTTTGCACTGGCTACTCCTCTGCTGAAATACTCTTTCTCCAGTGTCTGCGTGGGTCATATCCTCATCTCTTTATAGTCATCGTTCGAATGTTACCTGTTAGTAAGGTGGTATTTCTAATCCCTTTTATCCTGCTCTATTTTTTCCCCATAATTTTTAATACCTTCTAACATATAGTTTATTTATGTATTTTTTTGTATTGTTTACCATCTGCCTTTTCTCACTGGAATGTAAGCTCAAAGAAGGTGAGAATTTTATTGGTTTTGCTCACTGATGTATCCCCAATATCTAATAAGCATTATTATTGAATATTGTTCAATATTATTGAATATATTATCTGTGTTATTTATGAATAATTATATATTGTTGAATATTATAAATTGATGTATGAACATATTACATATTTGTAGGAAAAGATCAGGAAGAACTTATCCCAAACTGTTAATAGTTGCTATCTCTAGAGATGGCAAGATTACAGCTTTTGATTTTGGTTTAACTTGAAAATTTCACGAGTGCATATATTGTTTTTGTAATTAGGCAAAATTATAAAGAAGTTTTAAAATGTTAGACCTTTTATATCTTATGTGAAATTATATTTTACCAGGCTATTATGAGCCCTCTAAAAACTATAAACTGTTACTCAAAACCAGAATTGAAATAATGCAAGATCTAAGTAAACTAACTTGTCTTGCTGTATCTTTGGGGAATTCAGATGGATTACTTTCTATTGCCCTCGTCAGCAAGGAGTGTTTGTTGGATTTTATTCTAACTAATATCCTTGTCTGAGACTGTCCCAACAGCATGTACATAAACTGCATTTGCAAATGACCTGACATTGGGTCAGGTGGCTTCTTGGAGTGCATACTCTATTTACAAATACCTTCACCATGAAACAATTATTCTGGCCTTGCTTTTAGTCAGCATTGTGCTTATGAACTCAACTCCCAATAATTAGTTACACTCTAGCACATCATCTGTGAAGCTTTCTGCCCTTTTTTTTCATACTAGATCAAAGAACACCTTAAAACAAGTATACGAATGCACAACAAGCTATTATTTACTCAATATAAGGTATACTATTCTGTTGCTTAATTTAGTATTTCCTTCCCTTTATATAGTTATGGAAAGAATTTTCAGAGCCATTACATGCAGGGTTTCTTTTCTGCCTGCAACAGAAATGAACAATTGGACCCAACATTTAAATAGGAAAGGTTCAGCAAGGGGAATGGCAGAAAATAACTAAAAAGTAGGGCAGGCCTTATTCATGGATGGTTTGGTGGTCTATGTGTTACAGATTCAGGAGTGGCGGAAAACCCATCAGCACCCAGGTCTCCTCTGCCATGGGGGGCTGATGCCCAGAGTTACACAGTTAAATCTAAGATATCATGATGTTAATTCTGTCACTCTTCAATCCCATGCAATTCTTCCCTGTGACGTTCTTTCTCTGATTTAAAAAAAAAAATTTTTTTTATTAAAGCCTGTTACAGACAACTCAAAAATTCTTACCCTTGTCCTGTAGCACTTAAGGATAATGGGACTTCAGGCTCTGAGATCCTTTGACCTAGAGCATTAAAGCCCCTTTCGCCTGTCAGATCTTCACAGCAAAGCACTTCTGCAATCTGGGATGCTGAGTGCTAGCCTGACAGGACAGCTCCTTTTCCATTCTTTGTAACGCCTTCTGGTCTATCAGTTATGCTTCTGTTACAAAGGGAAATGTGGGAAAATGGAACCATTAAGAGGTAGGGCTGAAATGCACTCGCTCCTGGTAATCTCTCAGTTGCTGATACTTAGTGTAAACCAGGCTGAGAGCCTTTCCCGAGAATGGGATTTGGTAGGGAAGATTGGACAATGGATATAAAATTTCCAGATGACCAGGAGGGTGAGGAAAGTTAGGAGGATTACTAAGACTTGAATAAGTTGTACAATGGGGAAGCTGTGGGTAGTGAAGACAAATAGGGGGCCATGGTTCTAAGAGTCAAACAGACTTTGCTGCATTGATAGTGGAAGACAACGCATCGGCTCTAAGTCCAAAGGTCAGTTATTATTTAGGAGTGCTTTCGTCAGGAATTTAAGGAATCATTTGTAGGCAATGTTCTAGAAACCTATGTGCAGATGAGGTTGGCATAAAGAAATGCCTCTTTGTTGTTTCAGGGAAATCAGGGGACTGACTCAGAACATCTCCTCCCTCACTTGTCCTAGTACCAGAATTTCTCACCGGTAGATTGGTGTTTGGGGGATAAAGTACTACTTTAGATTACTATTAAAGTTGCACATATTGTTCTAGGGGAAGAAAACACATTGCACATTAATGAGTAGTATTACGTTATCACCAATTCTTTTAACATTCCCTTTGACTGCCTTAGAGAGTCTGGAAAATATGACAAGTATGTTTTGATGGCTCCATGAGGTAAACCATCTTAAATTATATCCATTAACTGGAAAGACCCAGTGAGGACAGAGACTTGGAAAATTTTTAGTATATACATCTTTAATTGGAAAGAACTAGGCACCCCTAGATAATGTATTTATTTTAATGGTAGCCTCCTGGAAAGGCTGCTTAGTCTCATATGGTCTAATATTTGGGACTCTAATAATGTGAATTTTAATCTTTATCTTTCCAGAAACAACAGCCATTGCCACAAATAGACAACTAGAGGATTGCCTCAATTATCTTAAAATTGGAAAATTCACTCTCATCATACTCTGCCATCCTTCCTTCTTCCCCTCTCCCACCTTGTTGGGCTCATCAAGCTTGCTAATCGTCACCACCCCCTCTTCCCTGTGCTCATAGCCAGTTAGTGCTGGCCCCACTTCCCTTCCTCAGCCACAGTGGGAATGGCTTAGAAATACCCTCAACATCCTCAGTCGCCGCTCCCCTCCTCCTGGGCTCAGCCCGTGCGAGACTCTAGCTCTGCTCTCTCAGTGTGGCCTTCCTCTTCTCCAGAACTAACCACTTTACTTCTGTTCCTGATCCCATTCCTTCTTCCCTTGACTATCTTTGCCTTCAGTTATCCTTCTGTGTTACTAAATCCAATAGCCCATTTTCAGCGCTTATCCTGTTTGACTATTGTGCAACATTTGACACTGTTGTTCCCCTCTAATTCTATTTAGAAAATAACTTTTTCTCTTGTGTACAAGTAATTCATTATCTAAAATTTAGAAAATAGAAATAGTAGTTTAAAAAACTCCCATAGGCAGAGTTCTTTCACAGTGTATACATGTATCAAATCATAATGTTGTACACTTTAAATATGTTACAGTTTTGTCAATTATACCTCAATAGAGCTGGATGAAAAAAGGATCAGTGGTTGCCAGAGGGATGGATGGATGAATAGGTGGTGTACAGAAGATTTTGAGGGCAGTGAAACTACTCTGTGTGATGCTGTAATGGTGGATACATGTCATTATAAAGTTGTTAAAACCATAGAACATACAGCATCAAGAGTGAACCCTAGTATAAACCATGGACTTTGAATGATAATGATGAATCAGTGTGGGTTCATCAGTTGCAACAAATGTACCACTCTAGTGGGGGATGTTGATAGTGAGGGGTGTTGATGTGCATGTGTTGGGGCAGAGGGTATATGGGAACTCTCTGTACTTGCCTCATTTGTTATGAACCTAAAACTGTTTTTAAAAAATAAAGTTTATTTTAAAAGCAAAGAAACAAACAAAAACCCCCATGGACAAACAATTCAAAGGCAACTATTATGGTTATAATTTTTCCAGGATTTTCCAATGTATGTAATATATGTTTGTACACCCACAGATGCCCACACTACTATCACTTAATGTATTACAATTTTCCCTGTTTACAAATATTCTTCTATAGCATGATTTTAATTAGATGGATAATATTCTACTGTGCTATGATTTACTTAACCAACTCCCTCCAGTGGAATGTTCAGGTTATTTCTGATATATCATTATCATAAATAATGCTATGATTCATACCTTTATACGTAAACTTTTGTGCATAGCTATGATAATTACCATAGGATAAATTCCTAGACATAAAATTGATAAGGCAAAGGGTGTTTGTACTTCTTAGACTCTGGATACACGTCAATAAATCTATTTCCAGAAAGGCTGTTAGCAATGTGTTCACACATTAGGAATGCTATAAAGCCTGAGCTGAAGAATATGAGCTTTGGAGTTCTTTTCCATCCTGCCTTCTTTTTCCAGTCCTAAATATTGTGTCCCCTCAGATTCAATTTTTTCATCCTTCTTGTCTTTTTATTGGACAAGCTCTTTCTTGGTGATTTTACCCACGCAGTTAATACGAGGGGCTCCTTCGTCACTCTCCCTTCCCCTTGCCCTCTCAATTGTAATGTGTGTCAGCTTGAATTTGGAATCATTTCCCTCAAACTTCCTGTGTTTCCCACCTCAAGGAGCTCCACCGCCCTTCCTCAAACCAGGAACCTCAATATTATCTTTTGTAGGGATGGGAGAACACATACTCCTACCTCCCTACAACAAAAATTCTTTTGGGAAACTACACTAATTTTTTGGTAAGCAAAATTATCTTTTACTTCACTGACAAAGAGCCTGAGGTTTATTTTTGTCACCACTAAGCCTCTCAGGCTGTCTCTCTCCTTGTTTCTGTCACTCAGTGCATGTTCCCTTTCTTCTTGCACTGTGACCTCTACCCTCAGCTGCTTCAGATTTCCCAGGAGAGGTTAGACAGGGGCTACAGTTGTCCCAAGAGCTGGCAGAGCCAATTGTGCCTACTGCTCAGTGCTGGGGCGGGACCGCCCGACAATTGTGTATGACCCTCAGCAAAACAAAACACACCCAAGCATCCTAGTGCTACTCAGGCCAGCCCAAGTCTATAGATTACACCTCCCAGGCCTCTCTAATATTGACTTCCTTCTCTTTGTGCTCACTGATATTGCTGTTATTCAGACTCTCTCCTTAGGGAGAGGAAGAAAACCACTTTGTTCTTTTGGAAGATAACTTTGATGGATGTGTTTGTGATTGGCTTCCTTTGAACCAGTCTTTCCACTTTCAAAGCAGTCAGTCTCTCTAGGTCTTATCTGATAAGGGAAGATGTTAACAGTACCTACTTCATAGGGTTGTTTGAGTAAGTATATGCAATAATGCATGTGAAGGTCCAGAACAGGGTGCCTGATATCAAGTGAGCATCTAGTAAATGTTATCTTGTTATCATCATTGTCACCCTCATCTTTGAAGACCCACTTTTTAAGGAGCTAAAACTGCTACAGATTTCTCTAAACACAGTCAGTTGCTGGCTTTTCTGTGGTATTCTGAACGTTCTTTACTTGGACACTTATTTTATCTTAACTACTTCTGTCTTGACTAGACTGTGAGCTCCTCAAGGGTAATAACTGTTTGAATTCATTTTTATATCCTTAATACCCAGCAATGTGTCTGGTGCATAGGAGGTGGTAAATAAATATATAATGAAAGAGTGCATTGATGAATGATTTATGCCCAGGCTTTTGGCTTTTTTTGTTTTTTTCTGGAATTCTCAAAAATCAATTGATGTAATTTATGCTCTTAGCAAATGGAAAAAGAAAAAAATCACATGATCTAAAATCACATATTAAGAGGCATAGAATTGAAGAGTAAGATGACATGATAATATGCCTAGAAAATCTAAAGCACTACAGATATTAAAGTTAATAATTGAATTTAGCAAGATTGATGGATCCAAGTTCAATATACAAAAATCAATTATGTCTCTATATGTCAATTAAAAGCATTAGAAAATAATAATACCATTTATAATAACACGAACTTTTAAAACACCAGGTACAAATATAACAAATTATATGTAAGACTTCTGCATAGAAACTATAAAAGTTGGCTTAGAGAAATTTTTAAGAACTCTAAATAGAGGGATATTATAGATTGAGAGACTCAATGATGTAAATATGCCAAATTTCTCCCAAATTGACTGATAAATTCAGTAGAATCCTAATAAAAATCTCAGCAGTGTAAGTGTGTGTGTGTGTGTGTACTTCAAGTTGATTCTAAAATTAATATGGAAATGCTAAGGGCCAACAATGGTCAAGACAATCTTAAAGAAGGAAAAAGTTGGAGAAATTACACCACCAGATACCAAGATGTATTATAAGACTTTATTATTCATGGCAGTATGGTATTGGTATAAGGGTAGACACATAAATCAATGAAGTAGAACAGAGTCCAGAAACAGATCCTTACATATATGGACACATGATTAATGAAAAAAGTGGTACCAGATAGTGGTGGGGAGAGGCATTTCCCCTGCCCCACAGAATTAGTTCTGGTCCAGTTGGATATCCACCAAGAAAAAAAAAAAAAAAAGAATCTTGACTTTCAGCTCACACTATACTCAAAAATTATTTTCAGTTGGATTGTAAATCTAAAAGTAACAGTTAAAACAATAAAGATTCTAGGGAAATAATAGGAGAATATCTTCATGAGCTAGGAATAGGGAAAGATTTCAAGGAAAAGATCAAAAAATTACTTTAAAAAACAAACTAATATACTGGTATCAAGAGTAGAAGATATCTGAAAAATTAATTCCTCAGAGGAAAACCAAAAAAAAAAATCCAAATATAAAAATCCAAATATAAAATTTAGGTGTATAAATTAACTTCCAACTTCAACAAATATGTAGCTCTTAACTCCTACAGTAAATGTTTTAAAATAATAAAAAAATCTTTTATCCCAATAACCATAATCTAGAACCTCAATGTTTTATTTTTTCTCTGATTGGATTGGGATGACAGGTTGACCTTTCTCACTAGAAACCAAGGTCATATCAATTCACTAACACCCTTTCAGTCTTTAGTAGCTCTTATCTAGCAATTCAAATATGGATCATTGGTTTTAATATTAAGTGGAGCTTGTTACTGAATGACATTTGTCTGATGCTGATAATTATACTTTTGTATTTCATATATATCATCTCCTGACAATCTGTTAGGGTACAGAAAGATTGCTGAACCCTTATCTTATCTTATCTTTCGTGACTTTTATTTTTATATGATTTTGCAACATATGTAATAAATCAGTAATGTTAGAAATATAGAATATTAAAAGTAAATACATGGATAAACAACAAGGTCCTACTGTATAGCACAGGGAACTATATTCAGTATCCTGTGATAAACCAGAATGGAAAAGAATCTTAAAAAAAAGGAGGTATACATATGTATAACTGAATCACTTTGCTGGACAGCAGAAATTAACACAACATTGTAAATCAACTATACTTCAATAAATTTTTAAAAAGTAAATACACATATAACAGCATTATAGACTCAATTTTTTTACTAAAAGATGTGCTCAAAGAGAAATATTGACCACTGGTTTAATTAAAATGCTTTAAATACTCAGAGCAGAAACAGTTGCCAGGATTCTTGTCTGGTGGTGTGATCATGATCAAGATAGTTTTACATTCAGCTTTATGTGGGTGCAGGGATTGGGAGAGGTAGTGTGGGTGTAGGGTTCATTGGTTGATTCATATTTGGTTAGGGCATGATTTCCTTGGGATGTGCATTGTGATGTTTTAAATGAAAAGAGACAGGTGAGTATATGCATTACAATTAGATTATAATATGTCTTTTTAAAAGTTATTTTTAAATATCTGTTATGAAGAGTGGTAAGCTATATGTCAGAAATGGGTGGATAATATTTAATTTTAGTTAATTTCTTTTATCCTAGGCTGAACAGATATCTGGTTTTCACATAAGATCGGTTCTCTGTGTACCTATTTGGAATAGCAACCACCAAATAATTGGTAAGACATTACCTAAGTCGTTCAAACTTCTTTTATAAAGAAGTACAATTTACTTTAAAATACATCCATCTCTTTTTTAAATGTTCCCCTTTTTATGTCCAGGACTCATCAACTTATGTCTCATACTCCTGTGTAATCTCGTAAGTGAAGACTCCTGATGAATCAGTGTTAATCAGGACAATGAACAAATATTTATTCCTTTAAATAAGAACCAATCGTTTCGAAGTTGGAGGGGATTTCAGAAAGCAGCTAACTGAACTCTTTTATCTTACTCTGTGGAAACTGAGGCCCAAAGAGAGAGAAAAGACTTGCATAAGGTCACAAAGTGAGTTAGTAGCAGAGTCCCAAGTAAAACTCGGGCTTCTTAACTCCTAGTACATCTATGCTTTTACACGTGGAGTAAATGCAAAGGAAGAAAGGACGTGCATTGTTAGGCATATACTGTACATGTGTCTTTCTGCCTGGATGGTTCCAAAATAGGTCCAATTCCTGAATAAGGGAATTGTGGACCAAAGCAGTTTCCAATTTTTCTCTCCCTCCCTGCTTCTTTCCTTTCCTTGAAAATTCAGTTAGAAAATCTCAAACCTAAAAAAGAAGTCTAGGCGAGAAGGGGCCAGTTGTTAAAGTCAAGAAGGATGGAGACATTAGTTATTTAAACACAATGAAAATGTGTTATTTTTCTAAGAGACAAGGTAACTAATACATTTGGTAACTAATGTAACTATTTGCCTCTCTTTGCTTCACCCTAAGGTTGCCTCTTAAACTCTAAGATATTGGACTTACCAAAGGATTCAGTATTCTGTAAATATTGTTAAGACTTGAATTCTAAGAGAATTTTTTCATCAGTTTGCTTAATTTGCAGAAAATACTAGTACATTATTGAACATAAAGTATATTCTAAGATTTGAGAATTTGAGCCCCTAGTACAAAGCATTGAATTACATCATGGGTAGAATTTTAAATATATTTAAGGTGTTTTTTTTTTTTTTGGCCACGCTGTGCAGCATGCGGGATCTTAGTTCCCCGACCAGAGAACCCCTGCCCCCTGCACTGGAAGCGTGGAGTCCTAACTACTGGACCGCCAGGGAATTCCCAAAATATATAATATTTAAGTTTAAAGAGAAGAGAAATTTCATAAGAAACACCATACGTTATCTGTAGATGTCCAATGGCAATCTCACATGCAGTCCTACATTTCATTTCTAACAGTAAACATCTGTTATTCTTTCAAAACTAAGACTGTAGTTTGCCTGTTACACACTAAAAGCTTTGTATTTTATTATACATGTCTTCTAGCATATGACGACTTACCTCCCTGATGCGAAGTTAGGTGTTTTAAAACAAGCATGCTTTAGAATTACAGTCATTTTTGTTTATACTAAATAGGGATACAAGGGAATGGTTTTCAAGATTGTTGAATTTTTCCAGTTAGACTTGTGTGCTTTGATAGTCGTGCCCCAAACATCTGGTATAATGCTGGAAATGAACTTTGGAAAGAAGACACACACAAGTTAAATTTGTTAAAACTAGTTTAACCCCATTGCGAGCAGGCAACAAAACTAACCTTGTTTTGAAAGTTAACTGTATCATAATTCCTAACATTTCTTGAATGTTCTCTCCATGTGGAACAATATGCTTTCCAAACATTAATCAAATGTTATCTCATTTAATCTTCATAACCCACTGAGACAGTTAACATTTTAATCCTCATTTTACTGATGAGGAAATTCAGTGTTAAAAATGTTAGGTAACATGCTCATGGTAACACCACTAATGGTGGAGTTGAAAATTCAAACCAAGACTGTCTAACTCCAGAGCCTATGTTCTTAATCACTATGCCGTGCTGCCTGAACTCAAGCGCTGTGCTTCAGAGAATTGAAAAAAAAATTTAGTTATGTATATTTAAAAATTTTTATATTTATATAATTATGTACATTATATTTTTATATATTTTTAATTTATAATTAATTTTTTAATATATTGCATGTATATATGTGTTTATATATACATACAGTTACAGATATTCAAGTATGTATATGTGTATAAGTATGTAATTGTGTATATATGTGTATGCCAGATACATCAATTATTGTGCACAGTCATCTTGAAAACCATTTTTAGGGAATCTGATTGATGCCTGGTAGAACTCCAGGCTTCCCTGAGACCTGGTCTGGATATCACAGCTGGAAAATAGACTGCATCCCTGTACACCTCAGATCTGCTCTCACGGAGGCAGCAGGTGTGAGAGTAACCAGGGATTAAGCTGAGTGTGTGCACTTAAAGGAGGATAGAGTCATCTTACTGTATTGTAGGAACACGGTGTCCAGCACCGAAAATGACCACATATCCCAACCTCTTCTCACAGGAGTGGCTCAAGTGTTAAATAGACTTGATGGGAAACCTTTTGATGACGCAGATCAACGACTTTTTGAGGTAAGAAAATAAATTTGTGAACCAGGGGTTACAGCTGAGTCATCAGTAGTCTCCTGGTTACAGCTTGCCCCCATTAGGAAGTATAAATAATTATTATTTGACATTTATTAATCATTATACTTTGACAGTGTGATGAAATTTAAAGGAAGATTTAAAGAATATATCAATGTTTAGGTAAGATTTGATTCTCTTCTTTCATGAATTAGATGTTTTTACCCTAATTGATTGTTTTTACAGAGTTGAATTGCCTTGCTCTTCTCTCCAAAGTGTTGTCTTACCTTTGTCTTGTTTGTGTGTGTTCAGTCATGAGACTTCTAGCCAGCTCTGCCAGGCATACTGCCATCACCTTTCTTATATTTACAAGCTTCCGTTTACTCCAGTCTGCCCTCTAGCTAGAGAGGTTAGCCTTGAACAGGCTTCCTAGTAGACTTCGTACCAGTAGCCAACATGAAAACCCCATGATTTTTTTTCTCCAGTTGAGGCTACATCAGGGCTTCTTTACTAATTGGTTCTAAATCTGAATCCTCTGTCCCCTTAACATTTACCTCATTTACACTCACTTGGTTTCCTTACCAAAATATTTTATAGCCTAGCTGCTGAAAGAGGTGGCTGTTGGTTAAATGGGATGAAATTACTAAAATCAGTTCACAACCTAAATAAAGAATGCATTTAAACGGACTGTACGTTTTTAAATGTATTTAAAGTCATTTCTTCACAATGACATTAAATTAATAATTTTTCTCATGTGCAATGTGAGCGATAAAGTTGTTACATGACAATAGTAATTAAGAATTTTAATGTACATATTTCCCTAAGGCCTACCTCTGTATACAATAAAATTATATTTAAGGCCCATTCCTGATGACTGCCTGCTTTTATATTAGATTATGCCAATGAGTTATTGCAATTTTCAGTTAGTGAGCTTTCTCTTTCCTAGGCTTTTGTCATCTTTTGTGGCCTTGGCATCAACAATACAATTATGTATGATCAAGTGAAGAAGTCGTGGGCCAAGCAATCTGTGGCTCTTGATGTAAGTACAATATTTATGTCAGAATTTATGCTAAAAAGCCCTGATTTTATGAGGGGAAAAAGGTCCTTAATTTTTAATTATCTATTCATTGGGTCTTAATCATTTTAGAGTTATAGGTTTGAGTTTGATGAAAGCTAGAGACCCTCTCTAGAAAAATATACATACACACATAGTTTTACATATAATTTCAGGGAGTTCACAGATTCCTTGAAGCCCAGCCATGTATGGTGTACAGTTAAATTTTAAATATTAGGATTATTAAAAGAGATGATCCAAAATGAATTTGTCAGGATGTAAAATGTATTATGAATGTATTTTGAATATGTATAGATATTCTGGAAATTCACAACTTTTATTACCATAAGAAAAAAACCTCTCTATGAAGATCTGTGACTCAGATGGGGGAAACTGATTCTGTCATTATGCACCCCTCCCTGTGCTAATGTAGTCACAGTCTCCTCACCCATGAATTGTTCATTTGGGTTCATAGTGTACACCCCCTTGTTTGTATAACTCAGATACCTTCTGTCCTTAGACACAAAAATTATTACTGACACTCCCAAATTTCCAGCCCAATTGTGAGCCTTGTGACAATCTCACTTTTCAGAAGCTGACTTATTTGTGTGGCCTTGTATGTTCTGTGTGCTTTATTTGTGCCAGTGTCAAAAGTAGCGTTCCCAGTCAGAATTCAAGTGTTGCCATCTTGGTTTTGTCCCTCCCACCTCCACTCAACCCCTGCCCCACCAGATACCAAACTCTCGACTCTAATAATCAGGTGGTATCACCTCAGTCCCTAGCCCAGGAATCCATATGCAAGAATATCTGGAAGGATTTCTTTTTTTGGCCACACCACGCGGCTTGTAGGATTCTAGTTCCCCAACCAGGGATCAGCCAAGGATCAAACCCAGGCCCTCGGCAGTGAAATCGCAGAGTCCTAAACACTGGACCACCAGGGAATTTCCTCTGGAAGGATTTCTTATCTCAGAATTATATGAAGACAAAAAACGATATGTTGAGAGCTACTGAATTCAAACTCTGGAATGAGATCTACCTATACTATGGTATACATTAACTTCTGAATAGATCTGTACGTTAGAATTATGTATTTATAAATATTGTACGTGAATACGAATATCGTTAAGTTCTTTTGTTCCTAAATATATAAAATTAATACTCTGAGGCTCTTAGAGAACAGAGATGCTCCTAAAGCTGACTAACGGAACAAAGAAAGGAATTTACTATCATTTTTAATAACTTTACTTTTATGATCCTGATTTCCATTTTGCATGAGCAGCAGGAGCTTCATGAGAAATGTACTAATGTGTGCTTACATTTCCTGACAGTAAGGATCCTAGGATAAAAGGGGTAAAACTTTACCTGTAAGTCTAGAATACAGAGAAATTAAAGCAGGAATGTAGATGTAGAATATTACTTCTTCATTTTGAACATCAAGAATTGTCCTTTGGGGAGTCTTTCATAGATACTGCAAATGAAGCCTTACCTAACACTGATGAGAAATTTTCCAGGAAATATAAGTCAGGGTATTAAGGGACACATTATACACCTTTATGATCAAAAGAGGGAAGGAATGAAGGTCAAACAGAGGGTGTGGAAAGGGCATATGCAATCAGGAGCCAAGCCCCATTTATTCTACCTCCCCAAAACCTCTCCCATCCCTTTCCTCCTTTCCAGTTGCCACGGCAACCATCCTACTCAAGGGCTTCATTACCTCTTGACTGAGCAATTGTAATAGCCTTCTATTTGTTCTTTCTAAACACATTTTAGATTGCATCATTCACCCACTCATAGACCTTAAATTACTCCCCCATTACCTATTAAAGTACAAACTTCTGGCCTTTGAGGCCCTTGGAAATCTCATACCAAACTATCTTCCTGCCCCCGGCCCTCATTTCTCTTTTCAGAGTATTCTATGCAAATTACAAACTCAACTACTTCATAGTCTACAAATCAGCCACCTGCTTCTCTGCCCTCTGATCTTCGCTCTAACATCCTCTCCACTTTAGTTATTCTGTTCCAATTATGCCATCTTCCCTCAAAATTGTCCCATCATTCAAAGCTTAATTTAAATGTAACCTTCTCTCTATAAACCTTCTAATCTCATAGTTATTTGTTCCTCTCTTTGACCTATATTACAGTTAATGGTGAGTCTGTATGTTTTCCTCCACTAGAACATATGTCCATCAAAGCATATGTTCATGTCTTAGCTATCTTTTATTCCTTTTGGTGTTTTATATATAATGGTACTCAATAAAAGTGTATTGAATAAATGAATGCATGCAGCCACAAATAATTATTTTGGTCTGCCACATCAACATTGCAGAAGGGGAAAGCTAGGGCTGTGATGGAGGAACTGGCAGTCATTTTAGTGACAGTCTTGCTGGCCACATAGCAGCACCTCTGTATTCCCTTCCCCCTTTATAAGCCATGAGTAGAAAATTGTTATTTATTTATTTGGGTGTGGGACCTCTTCCCAGATATTGTGTTCCCTGGGGTATTTCTTAGATGATGATTAAGAGACCAGTCTGGCTTCCTGAAGGTGGGGAAGAAGGAGAGAAGTGAAACGGATGATTCTCCGTGAGCAATCCTCTAAGCTCCAAGGAGAGATTTTTCTCTAACTGGGTGATTAAAGAAGTTAGACTTCTAGGATGCCAGCAGAATGCCATTTGATTCTTTGTCACCCCTCTTCCTTTAAACCTACTCTGTTGAATCAATCTTCTCTACTCGAGTGAAGTCTGGTAGATTCCACAGCTCTTCTGACATACTCAGGTGTTAAATAGTCTCTGAGCTTTTCCCCTTGCCCAGGATTAGAAGCCTATGGTCAGGAGAGGGTCATAGTGGGCTTTGTGACTCTTCCTCACTTCACTTCCTCCCCTAAGACAGGTACAAGGAGGTTGGATGAGAGGGCAAAGCCTTACAAGACTGATGCTGTCCTAAGTTGGTTTCAGGGCCCTCTATATCAGACATCAGCATTCTCTTTTTATCATGAGTTGCTTTTATAAATTCTTAGAGGACTCTCGGGGCTAGCAATCTCCTGATAGCCATCCCTGATGTGGGTTTGCCTCTCCTGACTGACGGGTTATAATCTCCTCTCAGCCCCTGGCTTCCAGGGGCCCATCCAGACCCTTCCTCTGTGGGGATCATCTCACTCTTCCAGGAAATTCTCTTGGTCAGGGTCTGTTTTTGTTTCTTTTTTTAATTGTGGTAAAACAGACACAACATAAAATTTACTATTTTTAAGCATACAGTTCATTCACATTGTTGTGCAACCATCACCACCATACATCGCCGGAACTTTTTCATCTTCCCAAACTGAAACTCTGTGCCCATTGACCCCCAACTCCTCATTCTTCCTTCCATGCAGCCCATGGCAACCACCATTCTACTTTATGTCTATGAATTTCACTACTCAAGATACTTCATATGAGCAGAATCAAACAGTACTTGTCCTTTTGTGACTGGCTTATTTCACTTAGCATAGTGTCTTTAAGACTCATCCATGTTGTAGCACGTGTCAGAATTTTCTTTTTAAGGCTGGTTAATATTCTATCGTAAGTATATACCACCTTGTGTTCATTCATTCATCTACTGATAGACACTTGGGTTGCTTTCATGCCAAAGTCCTTTTAAGCCTGGGTATCTTTCATAGGTCCATTTGGTCCATGGGAAAACTCACATGTCTTCAACCATTAGATTGAAATGCAAGTCTTCTGCAAAGCAGCTCTCTTCTCCTGCCCACTAACTTTTGGAATTTTTAGGCATGAATCAGGTACCAGTCTCTGTTCCCACACTATACTCTGGGGAAATACACTGTAGGTCCTACAAGTGGTTCTCTGGAAGGAACTCTCAAGAAACCCTAAGAAATCCTCAATATGGGGCTCTCATGAACTGTTACCCTTTTTACACAGTGCAGAGTTGGGAAACCAGCACCTTAACTTGGAAGCAGGGGCATCTTCTTTCCAAGTCCTACATAGAAGGCCTAGATGGCCTTAGCACTCCCTTTAGAATGTGATACCTGTTGGTCTCAACTATAAACTCAGACAGAGTCTCATTTAAACATCCTATTTTGTCTATCAAAATGATTTTTTTCAGACCAAGTTACTGTCAGACCATGATCCAATGATTGTCTGAATGATAAGTGTCAGGCCTGGGAAGACCCATGTTTATTTGCAGGTACAATGGATCCAGGTTCTCAATTACAAAGCCAAATGTAACACATCAGCAGAAATGGAATTGTTCCCACTTGTAAATTCTTCTTTACTGACAATATGTTGGATTATGTAAACACTTCTTTTGGAGAAAAGAAAAAAAGGAAACACAAATTAATTGCTGTCTTGAAATGATTATGTAGTAATTAGTTCCCCATTGTAGCCACTACTACATCGTAAGTTACTTAAAAAAAGAAAGAAAGAAAGAAAGAAAAAAAAACTCTGGAAGCTGTTCTCTGTGAAAATTCCAGGCTCTTATTGAGCTGGTTTATAAATTTATGATCAAATTATGGCTTTTAAAAAGGCACTAAGAAAATAATCATGCCAAATTTCTTGAACTTCTTTGAATAGCCAGTAAAGACCAACTAAACGATAGTGTGAGCTTCAACTTTTCACTTGCTGCTTTCTGTTGCCCAAAGAAAAGTCTCACAGTTGACATGCTGATTGGGCTTTTGGGGTATTCTAGCATAGCCCACACATTAGAATCAACAGGGTGCTTTTAAAAAATATTGATGCCTGCACCCTTTTCTAAACTGATTGAATCAAAATCTCTGGAAATAGAGACTGAGCATATGTATTTACAAAAAGTTGTCCATGTGATTCTGATGCACAGTGCAAGGTGAGAACCATTGGCACAGAGTGATCTATTTGTGGGTTAATTTCTCCAAGTCTTTCTTTCACAAAAAGCAACCACAGTATTGGATATCAGTACTTTCTTTATAAATATTTGTTGAATTAGGTTGAAGACAGTAGATGAAATGAGGTGAGGCTAAAGGGTGCTATCTCCTCCTTGCTTTAAATACCCGTTTACTCTTTGACTCCTTCTGATGGCTTCCATTGTCACCTCTCCTTTGAGGAGTCATCTGGAATGTTATCAGTGAACACCTATGCCCAGTCCCCATTCTCAGTTCTTAACTTCTCTTATCTGTTCATGCTGTTGACTATTTTCTCCGATCACAGAAAAGAAAATAACCAGTCCACCGTGGTAATTAACCTGTAAATGACTGGTTTATTTCATGGCCATAAGAGAGACCAGGATCCAGAGCAAAGATAGATGAACCTTAAAAACAAGGAACAGGGCAGCAATTTTAGTATTACAAGACTCATCATGTAATTTACTAGAATTTTATAGCTATCTATAATATATTCCATTTTCTTTAGTAAAAGGAGAAACAGTTTCTATTCCAGTGCCTAGAATAGTTCTCAACACATAGTAGGTACTCAATAAATATTTGCTTAGTTATATTATTTTTTGATTTATTAGTTTATTTATGAATAAATGAACCTAATTTCATACCTAACTTGATACCTAATGGTATCTGAAGCATTTTGTGACTTGCTAACAGCTTCTGTAAGCATCTGTTTTTGCAAATTTAGGACATAGTCTTGAAATATCTATGAAAACTGTGATTTCCAGTTTATAATTTTGTAAATGAATTCCACAAATTCTACAAAACTGGCTCTGTGGGGCATTCCTTGAGGTAGCAATGAGGAAGTATATATGGTTTTTTTTTTTATTTTGGCCATGCGGGATCTTAGTTCCCCTACCAGGGATCGAACATGCACCCCTTGCATTGGGAGCGCAGAATCTTAATCACTGGACTGCCAGGGAAGTCCCAGTAGATATGTTTTTGTTTCTTTTGTCTCAATAATATCTGCTGTAGATAATTAGGGTCACAAAGTATTTTTAAAAATCTTTTTGTTTGGAGGCAGATCAGTCATAACTCTAGAGATTTTCCTGTTTTCCATGTTTTCTGCTACATCCTCCCTTGGCTTCTATGACCCTATACCTAGGTTGTTCTTCTCTGGTCTTTCATTCTTAAATCTCCTCTCTTCAGCCCTCTTCTGAATATTCTTCAAGGTTGAATCATCTGACCCATTTGCTCCTATTTTCTCTCTGTACACACTTTCCCTGAGCAACTGCAGCTACTCATTTGGCTTTAACTGAGATGACCTCCAATATGTATTCCTAGTTCACTCTTTCTCTCTCTTTGAAGCTTCAGACTTTCATTTCCAACTAACTCTTAGTTCTTTTATGTACGTCCAAAAGTTCAGACTTAACATATGTAACAGTTACAATCCCCATTAAAAAATATGTATATATGTTATTAATAGAATATTGGTATGATGTTTTCATTCACAGTGGTTTATCATTAACTTCTCTTCTCCTTGGCTTTCCACATCCAGCCATTTGCCAGGTTCAGTCAATCTGGTTCCTGCAGTATCTCCTTTTTCACTGCCATCTCTGTAGTTCAGGTCTTTATTTTCTCTTTCCTGTATTAATGCTGCTTATTCAAGCTGATAATCCTGGCTCTAGTTTCTTCTTTCCCCACCCATGGTACTCACAATGTACGGATTTGTTTTCCTAAAGTATAATATTGGCCGTATCTCTAATGGGCTCTAAAAAAAATCAGTGCCTTCCCATTGCCTACAAATTAGACCTTTCAAGATCCTCCACTATTGACATCAATGTTCTTTTTACCTTAGTTTTCACTGCCTCCATCTAGGAAAAAAATCTCTATTATTATGTGTTTCTCAGAAATATCCAGAGATTCCCACTCTGGGTCTTTTCTCCATTTGCTTGTAAAACCTTTTAACAAACCTCAGATTTCACCTCTTCCTTTAATGTTTCCTGATGTGTCCCCAAGAGATGTGATTGTTCCTTTCCTTTAATCTCTTTACAAAAGGGCTGTTGTCATATAAAATCTCTGTTGTGTTGGTTGATCTTCAGATAGAAATATTTTACAAATATTTTACACTAGTAAAAACATAGTGCTTACCATTTAAGTCTTTGGTAATAAGGATAAAGATTAATCAGATTGTTTTCTTATGATTCTTTTATACTAAATATGACCCCTATATGATATAATTTTTTTCTTATATTTTTAAGTGTTTTTAAGTTTAAACAATGTATTATGGTTATAGAAGATGTAAAATCAGAAATCAAAATCAGTGGTAACCTACTGCTTAGAGCTTACCACCTTATCATTTGGGTTGACAATTTTTTCTTTCTTTTTTTCTTTCAGCCTTTTTAAAGGCTGTCTTCTGGATTCCACTGTTACTAATGAAAAATCTGCCATTATTCTTGTAAATGTAATGTGTCTTTATTTCTCACTGCTTTTAACATTTTCTTTTTAATCTTGGTTTTACAATCATTTGACTATGATGTGTCTAGGTGTGTTTTTCTTTGTATTTCTTTTTCTTGGGTTTCACTGATTTTCTTGGATCCAAGGGTTGATAGCTTTCATTAATTTTGGAAAATAGTTGGCTAATATCTCTTCAAATATTTATCTTTCTTTATTTCTGTCTTTCTGGGCCCAGTTACATGTATGTTGAATCGTGTGATATTGGCCCCCAGATCTCTGACACTTGTAATGTTTTCATTCTTTTTTCCTTTATGCTTCAGTTTGGGGGGGGGGGTTTCTACTGAACTTTCTTAGAGTTTGCTGATTCTTTCTTTTTTCTAGTCTTCTATAAAGTCCATCCATTTCTGATATTTTATTGTACTCTGTTGTATTAATATTATATGTTTCAGTTCTAGACATTTTGACTTAGTTCTTTTATAAGCTTTGGTTTCTCTGCTGAAATGTCCCAACTGTTATTATGTCTAACTTTTCCTCTAAATTTTTAACGTACAATTCTTCACAAGTTATTTTATATCACTCATCTTTATTTCTAACATCAGGGGCATTGATGACTCTGCCTCTATTGAGTATTTCTTTTCTTGGTGAGGGATCACATTTTTCTGTTTCTTTGCCTGTCTTCATAAATATTTATTGCATGTAAAACATCTTGTATAGAAAAACAAGAGTAGATAAAGGTTTTGGTACCGTTTGAGCTAAATAATATTTTTTGTTGTGTTCTGTTTTTCCAGATAGGATATGTGATTTTTTTTATGTCAGGCTGCTAACATGAAGGGTTGATCATTCAAATTCAACCATCTGTGGTGCTTAGCTGAAAACAGGCAGAGCTTTTGTTAGTTTCCCTTTATTTCTGGTCTCAGAAGAGATTATGGAGATCTCCTTTTGCCCTTCAACCCAACCCCAAATACTCAGGCTCTGTTCAGGATTTGAGTTGAAGGCATTTGAGTTGTAGCTTAAAGTTCATTTCAGTTGACTTCTAGATTCAACTCCATCAGGGCCTAAAACCTAACTAATGTACACGAATATAAGATTTCGATTTTCCAGCTCTGCACGCACCACCACTTTCATGGGAAACTTCCCATGGAGGAGTAATTTCAAGCTGAGAAATTTACTTTTGCATCTGTGGCTGCAGATACCTATATGCTGTGCCAGCCCACCCTGTTATTAAAAATTTGGCTCGTTTTCCCCCTTTCAGCAGTCACTCTACTGATGATAGGCTCATCGTCCTACTGTAAGCAGCTGGTCCCAGGTATGAAAGTAACCCCTGCTTTCCATTCATCTATAAAGGCTGTCTCTTGACTGGAATGTAGTTCATTTGGGTTTCTCTCTGTCTACCACTCACTCTTTGACAGCTTTAAAATGACAGCTTTATTTTGTCTTTTTTCTTATTGTTATGAAGGGGGTAGCAATCTTCTAAGATCTTCTTTATCCTATCAGGAAGTGGAAACCTCTGGCCAATTCCTTTTACTTTCCACTGCTGATATGGATCTATTAGATATTAACTTTTCTTTGTAATGTCATATTTTGTCAGGAAGGGAGTTGAATATTTTTATAGTCTGTCATCATCAATCTTCTCTTTGAATTGCTAATATTTCTTGCTTTATATATTTTTGATTCCATATTTTTTGCAAAAACAGATTCACAACTGAGAATTGTTTCTTTGACAGATTCAAAATTACTCTTTTGTTTTACTTGATTGCTTTTTACTTTGAAATCTACTTAGTTTGAACTTAATGTTGTCATCTGTGCTTCTATTTTTTTTATTTATTGTATTTTAAGAATACATCTATTCAATGAGTATTTCTTATGTTCTAAGCACTGTGCTGGGCACTGGAGATAAAGCAGTGAGCCAAACAGAGCTGGTGCCTTTCCTTACAGAGCTTAGAATGTGAAGTAAACAAACAAACAAAAAAGTCTCGCAAATCAGAATCTAATCAGTTGTGATAAATTCTGTGCAGAAAAAATACAGGATGTCATAAAAGCATCTAGCAGGGGATGTAAACTGGGGTTTAGGTAAGTCTTTTCTAAAGGATATACGTTTAAACTGATAATTCCTTACTCATTCTTTTATTTTTATTATTTCTGGTTAATTTTGTTTTAGGCATATTTCCTATAAATCCATACATCTGAATTTAATTTTTTAATCCAGTCTGAGAATCTTTTTTTTTTTAAATAAGGTGTTTGGTTTTAAGTCTATTATCTTATTCTTTCTGAATTTTTACTTTATTATGTTTTGCTTTTTCTGAATTCTACTATATGTATTATATTTTGCTTGATTTGTTTTACTTCAGTGAAGTGAAAGTTATTTATGATGCTCCTTTTACAAAAGCATTCTTTAATCAGTATATCTCTAATTAATAAAGACAAAATTGAAACTGTATCTTTTAACTCTCCACTATGTAAGAAAATGAATTGAGTATGTGCTTACCTCAGTTTGCTTGTTTTTGTTCATGTATTAAAGGGTTTTAATTACATTATAAGTAATAAATTATTACATTTACAAAATGCAGTTACTTTTCCAAGCAGCACTACTTATATTTTTCCATATTACTATAACTGTATTTCTAATACTTATTTGGACATAGATTCTGTTTGGTAATCTAATCTTGCCTATCAAATCACCCCAAAACTTACTAGCTTAAAATGACAATTTGGTTATTTCTCAATTGGAAGTATATCTTAATATATATCATCACCCCAAAAAGCTCCCCCATGCCTCTTCCCAGAGACACCTACCACCAACCCTAGAGACAACTACTGTTCTAATTTTTCCACCAGGAATTAGTTTTACCTGTTTAGAATTTCATATAAATTAAATTATACAATATATACTCTTCTGTGTAAGGCTTCTTTCAACCAGCATAATGCATTTGAGATTCATTCATGTTGGGTATATAAGTTTTTCCTTTCAATTGATGAGTAGTATTCCATTGTGGGATTATACCACAGGATTATCCGTTCTCCTATTGATCAACATGCTTGTGTTTCCAGTTTGGGGCTTTATGAATTAATGCTATGAACATTTTTGTTTAAGTATTTTTGTGAACATATACTTTTACTTCTCTTGAGCTAATACATAGTATTAGAATTACTGGTCAAAAGGTCAGTGTATATTTAGCTTTACAAGAAATTATAAGATTTTCTTTTCCTGTGTGATTGTACCATTTTAGTTTCCTACGAAGTAACTATTACAGTTTTAGTTGCTTCACAATGTCACAAATGTTTGGTGCCATAATTGTTTTTAATTTTAGCCTTTCTGGTAAGTCTATAATGGCATTTTATTGTGGTTTTAATTTTCATTTCACTGATGACTAATAAAGTTATATACTTTTTCATGTACTTATTTACCATTTGTATATCTTCTCTTGTGAACTGTCCAAATTTTTTGCCACTTTTAATTGGACTGCTTGTCTTTTTATTTTTAGGTAGTAGGAATTCTTTATATATTCTGGATACCAGTGTTTGGTCAGATATATGTATTGTGAATATTTTCTCCAAATCTGCACCTTGCCTATTCATTTTCTGAAAGGTGTCTTTTGATGAGCACATATCTTTAGTTTTGATGAAGTCTAATATATCATTTAAAAATTTCTTTTAAGGTTATTACTTTCTGTGATCTGAGAATCTTTGCCTGCCCTCAAATCAAGAATATATTCTTTGATGTTTTCCTTGTTTTCCTCTAAAAGCTTTATGGTTTTAGCTTTTACATTTAGATATATGATTTATCTCAATAATTTTTGTATACAGTAGCAGTTGAGGTTCATTTTAAAAAATCTGTACCATTTATTGAAAAGTTCTTCTTCCTCCCCTGAATCACTTTGGCACCTTTGTTGAAAAACAAATGACTATAAGTGTCAGTTCACTTCTAGCCTGTCCATTCTTTTCCATTCATTTGTTGATCCTGAGCTCTTACACTTTAAAAAAATCTTTATTAACTCCAATGTGGGTTTAAATTCTGCTGTCATAATTTGGGTTCCCTTGAAATTTTTCCATTTGTTACACCCATCTCCATTTGCACGTTGTTGCCTGTGTATTCAATCACTGAATAAATATTTGTTCAGCTTCTGCTTTGTGATAGATGCTGTTCTAGGTACTGACGATTCAGTAGTAAACAAATAATTTTCATATTCTTATTGACCTTCTATTCTAGTGTGAAAAGACAGGCAGTAGATAAGTAAACAAATAGATTAGCAAGATAAATCCATGATGTTGTGTCATACAGAAAACAAAGCAGGATGTTTTCATAGTGACTAGAAATAGGGGGCTACTGTTGTATGTCCCAGAGAGCCCTCCCTGAGAAAGTAACAGCTGAGCTTTGTTGTCTCATTCTTTTGTTTGTATTTTAAATTTTGTCCCAACATATTTTACCTATATGTTTTTCTGCTGTAGTTTCAATGAGGCTCTTTCTTCTTGTATCTTGTTGAAGACACTAAGCATAAGATTGCTGAAAGGTAACAACACTTGCATGAAGTGATTATCTGAGTTTTCATGATGATGCGCTTTCTCTTGATTTCAGTGTTTACCAACTGGCAAGGATTTGTGATTGGCCTTGAGCCTCTCTCACTGTCCACTTCCATACTATAGAATCCCGTTTATTAGATACACAAAAAGGGGGCAAGCTGATGTACTTAGTTCCATGTTGAGTCAGTACCCAGTATGTAGGCACAGATCTAGTGTGGTTCTGCCAGGCTGAAATGGTGTATTCTCCCTTTAATCCAGTGAACTCTGGATCTCTTGTGTATAGGGATGTGTCTGTATGTCTGGTTCACCTTTGTGTGTCCAGTGCCAGCACAGGACCTGGCACATAGTAGACATGCAAAAAATATTTGTTGAATGAATCCAGTACAGTAAAGTACAAATAAAGATCACAATTAAAGTACAATAAGAATCTCAACCCTCAGTATACACTACTGGTAGGGTTTTTTATGAAGTACAGTAGAAGCGTTAAAAGTGTGGGCTTTTGGGCTTCCCTTGTGGTGCAGTGGTTGAGAATCTGCCTGCTAATACAGGGGACACGGGTTCGAGCCCTGGTCTGGGAGTATCCCACATGCCGCAGAGCAATTGGGCCCGTGAGCCACAACTACTGAGCCTGCGCGTCTGGAGCCTGTGCTCCGCAACAAGAGAGGCCACGATAGTGAGAGACCCGCGCACTGTGATGAGGAGTGGCCCCCGCTTGCCACAACTAGAGAAAGCCCTCGCACAGAAACGAAGACCCGACACAGCAAAAATTAATTAATTAATTAATTTTAAAAAAAGAAAAGAAAAGTGTGGGCTTTAAAATTAGACTGTTAGGATTTTAATTCTAGCTCTGCCACTTTCTGTATATTTCTTGGCAAGTCACTTAACTTCTCTGTGCTTCGTTTTTCTCACTTTCCAACCTTGTGGGATTGTTAAGACGATTAAAGGAAATAATGCAAGTTAAACCTTTAGCACAGTGCTCATAAAATGTCAATAATAATTGTTGCTTATAATATCCCCCCATCATACAGTGTTTTATTTGCAGTCACTCTGTCCCCCAAGATGAAGGCTAATCCTTCAAAAACAGCTGTCATTCAGTAGGTCAACTGATTAATTTTCTGCTTAGTGCAGATCCTGGGTCTCTGAGTAAGAGCCCTGACAGGAGAGAAAGGAGCAATGCTCTCCCATCCCATCTTCTTTCAGGCCGGGGGAATGCTTTATTTCAGGGGTGAAACATGGTTACGCTGCCTGTCATTTTCCTCAGTTTAGCTGCACCTGCCTTATAAATGGGGAAAATTCTTCCCAGAATCTAGCAGTGGGTTATCAGTTTTAGTGATGATTTCTGGGTTTCCATTTAGGTATTTTGTGCAAAGTGGGAGACCCTACATGGAGAATCAGCCAGATAACATTTTAAAAAATAAACTCTGTTTTTAGAACAGTTTTAGATTTACAGAAAAAACTGGAAAGATAATACAGAGAGTTTCCATATATGTTATACCAAGTTTCCCCAATTATTAACATCTTACATTAGTATGGTACATTTTATAATTAGCGAACTGATATTGCTACATTATTATTAACTAAAGTCTCTATTTTCCTCACATTTCCTTAGGTACCTAATATCCTTTTTCTGTTCTAGGATCCCATCCAGAAAACCCAGTTACATTTAGTCACCATGTCTCCTCAGGTTCCTCTTGGCTAACAGCGTTTCAGGCTTTCTTTTTTTTGATGACCTTGATAATTTTGAGGAATACTGATCAGGTATTTTGTGAGAATTTCTATTGGTATTTCTCTGATGTTTTTCTCATGACTAAACTGAGGTTATGGGTCTGGAGGAGGAAAACCACAGAGGTAAGGTGACATTTTCATTACATCATGTCAAGGGCACATACTTTCAACATGACATATCACTGTTGATGTTGACCTTGATCACCTGACTGGGGTAGTGTTTCTCAGGTCTCCCTACTGTGGAGTTACTCTCCTCTTCCCCACCTTTCCATACTGAAATCTTGGAAGGAAGTCCCTAAGCACACCTAAGGAGTAGGGAGTTATGCTTGACCTCCTTGAGGAAAGAAATAGCCACATACATTATCTAGAATTCTTTATACAGGGTATTTCTCTTCTACCAACTTACTGGTTGGTTGAATATTTATTCAATTAGTTATTTATCTTAGTATGGACTCAAGGATATATATTTTATACTTTGGATAATAAATAAACTACTACGTTATCATATATCATTTTTTTAACATCTTTATTGGAGTATAATTGCTTCAAAATGGTGTGTTAGTTTCTGCTGTATAACAAAGTGAATCAGCTATACATATAACCCTATATTTCCTCCCTCTTGCATTTCCCTCCCACCCTCCATATCCCACCCCTCTAGGTGGACACAAAGCACCAAACTCATCTCTCTGTGCTATGCGGCGGCTTCCTACTAGCTATCTGTTTTACATTTGGTAGTGTATATATGTCCATGCTGCTCTCTCACTTCGTCCCAGCTTACCCTTCCTCCTGCCCATGTCCTCAAGTCCATTCTCTACATCTGTCTTTATTCCTGTCCTGCCCCTAGGTTCTTCAGAAACTTTTTTTTTTTTTTAGATTCCATATAATGTGTTAGCATACGGTATTTTTCCCTTTCTGACTTACTTCACTCTGTATGACAGTCTCTAGGTCCATCCACCTCACTACAAATAACTCAATTTCGTTTCTTTTTATGGCTGAGTAATATTCCATTGTATATATGTGCCACATCTTCTTTATCCATTCATCTGTTGATGGACACTTAGGTTGCTTCCGTGTCCTGGCTATAGTAAATAGAGCTGCAATGAATATTTTGGTACATGACTCTTTTTGAATTATGGTTTTCTCAGGGCATATGCCCAGTAGTGGGATTGCTGGGTCATATGGTAGTTCTGTTTTTAGTTTTTTAAGGAACCTCCATACTGTTCTCCATAGTGGCTGTATCAATTTACATTCCCACCAACAGTGTAAGAGGGTTCCCTTTTGTCCACACCCTCTCCAGCATTTATTGTTTGTAGATTTTTTGATGATGGCCATTCTGCCTGGTGTGAGGTGATACCTCATTGTAGTTTTGATTTGCATTTCTCTAATGATTGGTGTTGTTGAGCATCCTTTCATGTGTTTGTTGGCAGTCTGTATATCTTCTTTGGAGAAATGGCTATTTAGATCTTCTGCCCATTTTTGGATTGGGTTGTTTGATTTTTGATATTGAGCTGCATGAGCTGCTTCTATATTTGGGGGATTAATCCTTTGTCAGTTGCTTCGTTTGCAAATACTTTCTCCTATTCTGAGGGTTGTCTTTTTGTCTTGTTTATGGTTTCCTTTCCTGTGCAAAAGCTTTTAAGCTTCATTAGGTCCCATTTGTTTATTTTTGTTTTTATTTTCATTTCTCTAGGAGGTGGGTCAAAAGGATCTTGCTGTGATTTATGTCATAGAGTATTCTGCCTGTGTTTTCCTCTACGAGTTTTTAAGGTCTGGCTTTACATTTTGATCTTTAATCCATTTTGAGTTCATTTTTGTGTAGGGAGTGTTCTAATTTCATTCTTTTACATGTAGCTGTCCAGTTTCCCAAGCACCACTTATTGAAGAGGCTGTCTTTCTCCATTGTATAGTCTTACCCCCTTTATCAAAGATAAGGTGACCATATGTGCGTGGGTTTATCTCTAGGCTTTCTTTCCTGTTCTATTGATCTATACTTCTGTTTTTGTGCCAGCACCATACTGTCTTGGTTACTGTAGCTTTGTAGTAAAGTCTGAAGTCAGGGAGCCTGATTCCTCCAGCTCCATTTTTCTTTCTCAAGATTGCTTTGGCTATTCAGGGTCTTTTGTATTTCCATACAAATTGTGAAATTTTTTGTTCTAGTCCTGTGAAAAATGCCATTGGTGGTTTGATAGGGATTGCATTGAATCTGTAGATTGCTTTGGGTAGTATAGTCATTTTCACAATGTTGATCCCTCAAATCCAAGAACATCGTATATCTCTCCATCTGTTTGTATCATCTTTAATTTCTTTTACCAGTGTCTTATAGTTTTCTGCATATAGGTCTTTTGTCTCCTTAGGTAGGTTTATTCCTAGGTATTTTATTCTTTTTGTTGCAGTGGTAAATGGGAGTGTTTCCTTAATTTTTCTTTCAGATTTTTCATCATTAGTGTGTAGGAATGCAACAGATTTCTGTGCATTAATTTTGTATCCTGCTACTTTACTAAATTCGTTGATTGGCTCTAGTAGTTTTCTGGTAGCATCTTTAGGATTCTCTATGTATAGTAACATGTCATCTGCAAACAGTGACAGTTTTATTACTTCTTCTTTTCCAATTTGGATTCCTTTAATTTCTTTTTCTTCTCTGATTGCTGTGGCTAAAACTTCCAAAACTATGTTGAATAATAGTGGTGAGAGTAGGCAACCTTGTCATGTTCCTGATCTTATTGGAAATGGTTTCAGTTTTTCACCATTGATAATGATGCTGGCTGTGGGTTTGTCATATATGGCTGTTATTATGTTAAGGTAAGTTCCCTCTATGCCTGCTTTCTGGAGGGTTTTTATCATAAATGGGGGTTGAATTTTGTCGAAAGCTTTTTCTGCATCTATTGAGATTATCATATGGTTTTTATCCTTCAGTTTGTTAATATGATGTATCACATTGATTGATTTGCATATATTGAAGAATCCTTGCATTCCTGGGGTAAACCCCACTTGATCATGGTGTATGATCTTTTTAATGTGCTGTTGGATTCTGTTTGCTAGTATTTTGTTGAGGATTTTTGCATCTATGTTCATCAGTGATATTGGCCTGTAGTTTTCTTTCTTTGTGACATCTTTGTCTGGTTTTGGTATCAGTGTGGTGGTGGCCTCGTAAAATAAGTTGGGAGTGTTCCTCCCTCTGCTACAGTTTGGAAGAGTTTGAGAAGGATAGGTGTTAGCTCTTCTCTAAATGTTTGATAGATTTCACCTGTGGAGCCATCTGGTCCTGGGCTTCTGTTTGCTGGAAGATTTTTAATCACAGTTTCAATTTCAGTGCTTGTGATTGGTCTGTTCATATTTTCTATTTCTTCCTGATTCAGTCTCGGAAGGTTGTGCATTTCTGAGAATTTGTCCATTTCTTCCAGGTTGTCCATTTTATTGGCATAGAGTTGCTTGTAGTAATCTCTCATGATCCTTTGGATTTCTGCAGTGTCAGTTGTTACTTCTCCTTTTTCATATCTAATTCTATTGATTTAATCGTCTCCCTTTTTTTCTTGATGAGTCTAGCTAATGGTCAATTTTATTTATCAATTTTGTTTATCTTCTCAAAGAACCAGGTTTTAGTTTTATTTATTTTTTATTTTTATTTATTTATTTTTTTGCGGTATGTGGTCCTCTCACTGTTGTGGCCTCTCCCGTTGCGGAGCACAGGCTCCGGACACAGAGGCTCAGCGGCAATGGCTGACAGGGCCAGCCGCTCTGCGGCATGTGGGATCTTCCCAGACCGGGGCACAAACCCGTGTCCCCTGCATCAGCAGGCAGACTCTCAACCACTGTGCCACCAGGGAAGCCCAGTTTTATTGATTTTGCTATCATTTCCTTCATTTTTTTTTCATTTATTTCTCATCTGGTCTTTATGATTTCTTTCCTTCTGCTAGCTTTGGGGTTTTTTGTTCTTTTTCTAACTGCTTTAGGTGTAAGGTTAGGTTGTTTATTTGAGATGTTTCTTGTTTCTTGAAGTAGGATTGTATTGCTATAAACTTCCCTCTTAGAACTGCTTTTGCTGAATCCCAGAGGTTTTGGGTCATTGTGTTTTCATTGTCATTTGTTTCTAGGTATTTTTTGATTTCCTCTTGGATTTCTTAAGTGATCTCTTGGTTCTTTAGTAGTTGTTTAGCCTTCATGTATTTGTATTTTTTACAGATTTTTCCCTGTAATTGATATCTCGGCTCATAGGGTTGAGGTTGGAAATGACAGTTGATATGATTTCAATTTTCTTAAATTTACCAAGGCTTAATTTGTCACCCAGGATATAATGTATCTGTCACCCAAGATATGATGTATCCTGGAGAATGTTCCATGAGCACTTGAGAAGAAAGTGTATTCTGTTGTTTTTGGATCGAATGTCCTATAAATATCAATTAAGTCCATCTTATTTAATATATCATTTAAAGCTTGTGTTTCCTTATTTATTTTCATTTTGGATGATCTGTCCATTGGTGAAAGTGGGGTGTTAAAGTCCACTACTATGATTGTGTTACTGTCGATTTCCCATTTTATGGCTGTTAGCATTTGCCTTATGTATTGAGGTGTTCCTATGTTGGGTGCATATATATTGATAATTGTTATATCTTCCTCTTGGATTGATCCTTTGATCATTATGTAGTGTCTTTCTTTGTCTCTTGTTATAGTACTTAATTTTAAAGTCTATTGTCTGATATGAGACTTGCTACTCCAGCTTTCCTTTGATATCCATTTACATGGAATATCTTTTTCCATCCCCTCACTTTCAGTCTGTATGTGTCCCTAGGTCTGAAGTGGGTCTCTTGTGGACAGCATATATACAGGTCTTGTTTTTGTATCCATTCAGCCAGTCTATGTCTTTTGGTTGTAGCATTTAATCTATTTACATTTGAGGTAATTATTGATATGTATGTTCCTATTATCTTTTTTTTTTTTTTGCGGTACACGGGCCTCTCACTGCTGTGGCCTCTCCCGTTGTGGAGCACAGGCTCCAGACACACAGGCTCAGCGGCCATGGCTCATGGGCCCAGCCGCTCCGCGGCACGTGGGATCTTCCCGGAACAGGGCACGGACCTGTGTCCCCTGCATCGGCAGGCGGACTCTCAACCACTTCGCCACCAGGGAAGCCCTATCATTTTCTTAATTGTTTTGGGTTTGTTATTGTAAGTCTTTTCCTTCTCTTGTGTTTCCTGCCTAGAGAAATTCCTTTAGCATTTGTTGTAAAGCTGGTTTGGTGGTGCTGAATTCTCTTAGCTTTTGCTTGTCTGGAAAGGTTTTAATATCTCCATCGAATCTGAATGATATCCTTGCTGGGTAGAATAATCTTGGTTGTAGGTTTTTCCCTTTCATCACTTAAATATGTCTGGCCACACCCTTCTGGCTTGCAGAGTTTCTGCTGAAAGATCAGCTGTTAACCTTATGGGGATTCCCTTGTATGTTATTTGTTGTTTTTCCCTTGCTGCTTTTAATATTTTTTCTTCGTATTTAATTTTTGATAGTTTGATTAGTATGTGTCTTCTCCTAGGATTTATCCTGTATGGGACTCCCTGTGCTTCCTGGGGTTGACTGACTATTTCCTTTTCCATAATCAGGAAATTTTCTTCTATAATCTCTTCAAATATTTTCTCAGTCCCCTTTTTTTTCTCTTCTTCTGGGACCTCTGTAATTTGAATGTTCGTGTATTTAATGTTATCACAGAGGTCTCTAAGACTGTCCTCAATTCTTTTCATTCTTTTTTCTTTATTCTGCTCTGTGGTAGTTATTTCCGCTATTTTATCTTCCAGATCACTTATCTGTTCTTCTTCCTAAGTTATTCTGCTATTGATTCCTTCTAGAGAATTTTTTATTTCATTTATTTTGTTGTTCATCACTGTTTGTTTGCTCTTTAGTTCTTCTAGGTCCTTCTGAAATGTTTCTTGTATTTTCTCCATTCTATTTCCAAGAATTTGGATCATCTTTTCTATTATTACTCTGAATTCTTTTTCAGGTAGACTGCCTATTTCCCCTTCATTTGTTTGGTCTGGTGGGTTTTTACCTTGCTCCTTCATGTGCTGCATATTTCTCTGTCTTCTCATTTTGCTTAACTTACTGTGTTTGGGGTC
Organism: Stenella coeruleoalba; assembly: GCF_951394435.1. Classification (NCBI taxonomy): domain Eukaryota; kingdom Metazoa; phylum Chordata; class Mammalia; order Artiodactyla; family Delphinidae; genus Stenella; species Stenella coeruleoalba. The sequence goes on along the minus strand of NC_137151.1, from coordinate 73,017,872 downwards.
TCCATTTTGCAAGCTGCCGGTTCATACTTCCTGTTGTTTTTGGTGTCTGCTCCCAGTGGGTAAGGTTGGTTCAGTGAGTTGTGTAGGCTTCCTAGTAGAGGGGACTGGTGCCTGTGTTTTTGTGGATGAGGCTGGGTCTCTCTTTCAAGTGGGCAGGACTGTGTCCAGTGGTGTGTTTTGGGATGTCTGTGAACTTATTATGATTTTAGGCAGCCTCTCTGCTAATAGGTGGGGTTGTGTTCCTGTGTTGCCAGTTGTTTGGCATAGGATGTCCAGCACTGTTGCTTGCTTGTTGTTGAGTGGAGCTGGGTCTTAGCGTTGAGATGGAGATCTCTGGGAGAGCTCTTGCCATTTAATATTACATGGAGCTGGGAGGTATTTGGTGGACCAATGTCCTGAAATTGGCTCTCCCACCTCAGAGTCTCAGGCCTGACACCCAGCCGGAGAACCAAGACGCTGTCAGCCACATGGCTCAGAAGAAAAGGGAGAAAAGTAAAGAAAGAAAGAAAGAAAAATAAATAAATAAAATTATTAAAATAAAAACTTTAAAAAAATTTATTAAAAATAAAAAAAGTAATTAAAAAAAAGAAAAACAGAAGAGGGCAACCAAACCAGTAAACAAATCCAGTAATGGTAACAAGCACTAAAAACTATACTGAAAAAAAAAAAAAAATGGACAGACAGAACCCTAGGACAAATGGTAACAGCAAAGCTATACAGACAAAATCACACAAAGAAGCATACACATACACACTCACAAAAAGAGAAAAAGAAAGAATAAATAAATATATATCTATATCTATATCTATATCTATATATATATATATATAAAGGGAAGAAAGCAACCAAATCAATAAACAAATCTACCAATGATAACAAGCTGTAAATACTAAACTACGATAGACATAAAACCAGAAACAAATTAGATGCAGAAAGCAAACCCTATATCTACAGTTGCTCCCAAAGTCCACCGCCTCAATTTGAGGATGATTCGTTGTCTCTTCAGGTATTCCAGAGATGCAGGGTACATCAAGTTGATTGTGGACCTTTAATCCACTGCTCCTGAGGCTGCTGGGAGAAATTTCCCTTTCTCTTCTTTGTTCTCACTGCTCCTGGGGTTCAGCTTTGGATTTTGCCCTGCTACTGCATGTAGGTCACCCTCTGGCCTCTGTTCTTTTGGGAAGTCTGAGGTCTTCTGCCAGCATTCAGTAGGTGTTCTGTAGGAGTTGTTCCACATGTAGATGTATTTTTGATGTGTTTGTTGGGAGGAATGTGATCTTCACGTCTTACTCCTCTGCCATCTTGAAGGTCCCCCCCATTTATCTTATATCATTTTATACCAGAATCCAGTAAGCTTTAACAAAGAACACATGGATATGAGCAAGTGGTGCTTCCCTGCAAAAATAGTCATCTGAGGAGTCTGTGCACTTCTTCTAATAATCCTGTCATCATTTAACTAACTCCTATCATCATTAACTCTGAAACACTTTAGTGGAAACTGTGAGGTTTGCAAGAAATAATTGTTATTGTAATGAATGTATTACCTATTATGTGCCAAGAACTCACTTAACCCTGAGGTATATACATTCATACCTCGTACTTTTTAATGTCTCACCAAAACAACATGACAGATAATATGTAAATGTCATAAGCCATGGTACAATACTTCAAGTAATTTCAGTGTAGTGGAGGATAGAGACAAGTGACAGTATGGTTGCCGTACAGGGTGATGAGTTCCAGGAGAGAGGTGGGTACCAGGTTGAGAAGCATGGAGGAGGGGCATCTAAATCAGAAAGTTCAGTCATTGCTGCTTTGTAGAGAAGGTAACTTCTGAGTGACAGGTGTCAGGGAGCTCTACAATTTTGAAAGACAACTAGTGGGCACACTCCAGGCAGGAGGGTTGTAGCAGAAGCATGGAGGGCTGAGGTAGTTGCTGTTTAGGCTGCCTCAGTACAGCCAGAGCGAAGGGCACACCAGGGGCAGAGGCAGGGCCTGAGGCTGGAGAGGTAGCAACGACCAGATACCAAGATGCTTGCGTTACTGGAAGGAATTGGACTTGATTGTGAAGGCTGTGGAGAATCATTGGAGGAGTTTCAGCAGGAGAAGAACATGATCAGTTTGACATTTTAGAGGGATCATTCTGGCAGCTATAGAGAGAAAATTCATCTCAGTACTTCATAGTCATACTTTGTTTTTTAACAAAAAGTTGGCCATGTTTTCATTTTATTTCCTGTTAAGTGATATTTGGTGGTTTTCCAAAATCAAATCCACGTTCAAATGATTTGCCACCACTACCGTGGTCTCAGGAATGTGCTTTGGGATCCTGGACAAGAGTTCCCGGACACAGGATGTTTGGAGTAAGTTACAGTAGTCCCCATGGTAACTTGTTCTGTCTTATTTGTTTAAACATTTTTCTTTCATTAATTTACATTCTTATTTTTTCTTCTCCTTTTGTCATGTTATTCTTTGGTACTTTTTAAAATGCTACAAATATTAAATATTTATCAAGTGTCAGGCACTGTATTAAGTTATATGTATATTTCATTTAACCTTCACCAAAACAGTATGGAGTAGACAGTATCATTACCATTTTTCAAATGAGCAAACTAGGGCTCAGGAAGTCTTAGAAACTTGCTGAGAAGGGTTTTGTGGCTTGCATTGCACAGCTAGAAGCAGAGCCAAAGGGTTCAAGCTCGGTCTGTATGTTTGAAGGAGCCACGTTTGCAGATTGTGCAGCCAGGTGTCTTTTAGGGAATGTCCTATCAATTGCAGGACTGCATTTACCACTGGAGCCTTTGACCAGCTGTGATGCGAGTGAGAAGAGAGCCAAAGTAAAGGGTCTCTTCTGGTTCATGAGACAGTGATGACAGCAGTTAAGGGACAAATAATGAAGAAAAGACAGTTGATTTAAAAGCTCAAGTTGAATAACGCACCTTGGAAATGTATTGTCCTCCTTCTCTTTTGCTTCACTGAAAGTTACTACCTTATTTATCAGTTAGGAGACTGTTCCTTTCTGCTGTAATGCCTTTGGTTCTACAGCACAGATTCTAGGAGTGATAGCCTGGGTCTGTGTTGAGCTCCAGCATCACAGTCCTTAATTCCATCCTGACAGAAGCAAATGCTGAGCCTGGGTCAGTAGGCGCAGGTTGATTACTCCACAGAGTGAGAGAGAACAGTGTTCCTCCGAGGAGCAGCCCTGCCTGAGCCTGCCTGCTTCTGTAGTGAAACACTGGCCTTTGAAACCAGGTTTATACTCGACTAAGTAAGAAACTGGCCTTCACTCAGTATCTCACTCAGTATCTGGATGCTGAGTAGCTTGATAGTGCTATAACACAGGGAGCAGAAAGGGGATGCTGCTTTCAAAAGATGGTAAATCACACCCAGGAACTACCTGCTGCCTGCCTCTCTCTACAACCCATCCCCTCCCTGCACTGTGCTGGGTTTGTACATACATGTGAACCCCCCAGTCTGCACATTCCAGACTCTGTCCACAGCCCCATAAACGTGTACCCAGAGGAGGCCAAATCGGGTAGAAGCCCATGCAGGTCCTGGCAGTGGACTGGGGCCTGTAGGGTGCCTGGGGAAATTCTGGGGTACCTGGAACATAGTCTGGGTGGACATGTCCCCCTGGGAACCAGGGACTTCCCTCCCCAAGGAGGTGGACCACAGCCCAAGATGGCCAGAGCTGAACCCTTCACTGCATGGGGCCCAGGCTGGGACTTGGGTGGCCAGGGTCTCGAGCAATACAGTTGTCTAAGCATCACAAAGACAAAGACAAAGGCTAAGCACTTCCATGGTTCTGGTCCTTTCTCCCTGGATGGGGCTCTTTTTTCCAGATCCTGGTGCATTGTCTCCACATATCTCAGTCTCCACTTCCACTATCCTGGCCCAGCCACCGTTCTCTCTCCCCGTTCACTCTTGTCCACCTCCAGTCCATCCTCCACAGGGTCATGTTCTACATGTAATGGGGATCTGCTTTTCTCAGTTCAGGAACAGGCAAAACTACGTAATATACCAAGGAAAAGAATACCTCGAAAGTGGGAGTGGTGGTCACGCCTGGAGTGGGGTGTGACTGAGGAGGAGTGCATAAGGGGCTGCCCAGGTCACAGCCAGCCTCTTGCTCCAAATCCCTCAGTGTCATCCCGTTGACAACAGTAAAATCCTTTATTGGGCTAGAAGGCCCTGGATGGCCTGGCCTCTGCCCAGCCCTGCCTCCTCAGGTCTCCCCGCCTCACTCACTTTGCCCTCCAAGCAACTTTGCCTTCCACCCAAAATACCTTCCCTCTGGCCCTTGTCCTGGCTAGCTCCTTTATATTTTCTGGGTTTGGCTTAAATACCATCTCAGAGAGGGAGTCTCTAACCCACTTTCCTGCCACCTCCCCACATTCCGCCCACCCCCACTGTCTCTTTCAGCATTTTGCTAGTTGACTTTGTAGCCATTATTTCAATGCATATGTTTGCCTGTTTAGTGTATGTCTCTACTGCTAAAACAGAAGTTCCATTAAGACAGGGACCATGTGCACGGTGGTTGGCACAATTAAGTCCTCAATAGATATTTTTTAAAATTGATTTTATTGAGGTATAGTTGATTTACAATGTTGTGTTAATTTCTGCTGTACAGCAAAGTGATTCAGTTATATATATATATATATATTCTTTTTCATATTCTTTTCCATTATGCTTTATCGCAGGATATTGAATATAGTTCCCTGTACTGTACAGTAGGACCTTTTTGTTTATCCATTCTATATAAAGTAGTTTGCATCTGCTAATCCCAAACTCCCAATCCATCCCTCCCCCACCTCCTCATCCCCCTTGGCAACCACAAGTCTGTATATCTATGTCTGTGAGTCTTTTTCTGTTTTCATAGATAGTTTCATTTTTGTCATATTTTAGATTCCACATATAAGTGATATCATATGATAATTGTCTTTCTCTTTCTGACTTACTTCACTTAGTATGAAAATCTCTAGGTCCATCCATGTTGCTACAAATGGCACTATTTCATTATTTTTTATGGTTGAGTAATATTCCATTGTATATATGTATACACCACATCTTCTTTATCCACTCATCTGTCGATGGACATTTAGGTTGTTTCCATGTCTTGGCTATTGTGAATAGTGCTGTTATGAACATAGGGATGCATGAATCAATATCTCTTCGAATTTTAGTTTTTTCTAGATATATGCCCAGGAGTGAGATTGATGTATCATATAGCAACTCTATTTTTAGTTTTTTTGAGGAACCTCCACACTGTTTTCCGCAGAGGCTGCACCAATTTACATTCCCACCAACAGTGTAGGAGGGTTCCCTTTCCTCCACACCCTCTCCAGCATTTGTTATTTGTAGACTTTTTAATGATGGCCATTCTGACTGGTGTGAGGTGGTACCTAATTGTAGTTTTGATTTACATTTCTCTAATAATTGGCAATGATGAGCATCTTTTCATGTGCCTATTGGCCATCTGTATGTCTTCTTTGGAGAAATGTCTGTTTAGGTCTTCTGCCCATTTTTTGATTGGGTTATTTGTTTTTCTGTTATTGAGTTATATGAGCTGTTTGTATATTTTGAAAATTAAGCCCTTGTCAGTCGCATCATTTGCAAATATTTTCTCCCAGTCTGTAGATTGTCTTTTCATTTTGTTTATGGTTTCCTTTGCTGTACAAAAGCTTATAAGTTTGATTAGGTCCTATTTGTTTATTTTTGTTTTCATTTATATTGCGTTGGGAGACTACCTAAGAAAACATTGGTACCATTTATGTCAGATAATGTTTTGCAAGTCCTCAATTCATATTTCTTGATTGAATGGATGATTCATAATCTGGACACCTCAACCACATGGATGCTATGCCCTGACTTACTCCCTCAAATCTAATCTGATCTCTGTAGCCACCAACCTTGCCCAGGCAGGTTAAAAGTTGCCCTTTTTCGGTCTTACTTTTGGACTTCCCTTTCCTCCATGGCAACCGGTTGCCCTTGTGGCCCCAGTCAGTTTGACAGTGGCCCAAACAAGGTCCGGTCCCTTCTTATTCCTTTTACTCCAGGGGGAGCTCCCAGCAAAACCACGCTGCTTCAAACATAAAGTTCTCCATGGTGTTCCTGCATAATCAATGTAAATAAGCAAGGTATCTCTCTCCCAAGTCATCAACCGTGGTAGCCTTGTTGATTATACAAAAACCACGAGGGGAGAGGTACAAAAAATAAATATATATAAATATTCAATAATGGGCTACTTGGAAGTATGGCAGTAAGTGAAATCAGATCACTAATGGTTCCAGATATTTAAATTATAGATTTGAAAAAATCATTGGCATATATTATAGTTGTTTTAGAAACAGAAATAACTAATCGAAGTTGCTCAGTTAGTTCAAAAGAATGCTATATTTTCCTCTGTTGCTATTAACAAATAAAAAAAACAAGTAAGCAAGGAGTTCATTAGAAAAGCATTTGTGAAACATTAATATACTTAATAACCTACATGATTAAGAAAAACAGCCTCACTTTAACATATAGTGTAGAGAGTAATGCAACTGTGAAAAAGGAACATTTATTTTGAAACAGTTATAAATTATAGTCCAATATGCATAGGTATAGAGTTATAATGAATAACACTAAGAATTAATCAAAAAAACCTTTTAAATTTAAGTGTTAATGGCTGAGATCTTTTATGAGAGACAACTAAAAGCTTTTTAAAAATTAGAAGAATTATTGCCACATGCAACTTTTTGAAAAGAAATAGGCTGTTTCCTTCACCCTAAGGACATTGAAGTGATTGAAATTAGTAACTAAGCAGCTCTAAAAGTTATGGAACAGAAATAACCCAATAATGATCCTTCACTTATAATAATTTTCTTCAATAGGTATCAAAGTGTGTTTAGTCAAATCAACAGTATTTAATGGCCATACACTACATGTACTGTATCTGTTAAATATAGAGAATTTAATAAGGATATACTATAATCCCACTTATTTGGAGAGCCTGCCTACCAAATTACAACTCTTTGAAATACAGAAGAGAATCAGGAAAGAAGCAAAAGTTGAACAAACACCATAAAATCCATATACTAGAGTTCATATATTGGACTAATTTGCTCTGATTTCAAAAACAGTTCTAACACAACTTGCTGTTTGACTGCCTAAACCATTGTGGTAATCTTTAGAGTTCATCACAAAATATTTCTGATTCTGCCCCTGCTGAGTCCATGGTAGGGTTATACCTTCCACTCCCTTGAAGTTAAATGGAGCCATGGGACTTGCTCCAGCCAGTGAAATGTGAGTGGAAAATGCAGATATTTCCTGCCTTTTATTGATGGGGAATCTGAGACTTAATTATCAGGTTAGATAATTAAGCCAAAGTTACAGGGCTAGTGGACCAGGATTATGACCTCAAGCGGTCTAACTCCAAAGCCCCTGTACTCAACCAACAAGCTATACAGCTTCCTAATGTTGGTGTACCAAGTGGTGAAAAATTAACAAAACAAAAGTACTAAATGGAAGGAAATGGCCTGCCTTAAGAATGCTATAGATAATCCATAAAGCAGTTAATCTATGTAAGCAAAATCAAGGACTCCTACTGACTGACCCCTATAGACAAGGAGAGAATGAGGTCATTCTGCAAACCAGTGCAGTTCAGGGGATGAATTCTGATATCTGTGCTCAGAAGTGTCAGAGAGTTGACTTACATGATGACATGATTTTAAGCAGGATCTTTACCAAATTGCTTTCATAAACTGAAGTGTTCTAAACATATGCACTGAAACTAATTTCACAGCATTTTTCATCTCTATTTTCAACGTGATTCAGAAATGAAAAGATAGTTATGAAAACTGTAACTAGCAAAATAAAACTAAGGAAACAGTTCTAAACCTCTTAAAAAGAGCTATTCAAATCATACTGGTATTTGGGAGAAGACCCAAACAACTTTGTTTCTTTCCTCTCTGCTCATACCAACATCTAGCTGATAACCTCCCCTCTAACCCAGACATCTTTAACCTGGAATCCATGGATGGGAATTAGAACAGTGCTTCTCACAGTGTGGTCCCCAGACCAGCAGCATCAGCCTCACCCGGGAACTTGTTAGAAATGTAAATTCTCAGGTCCCACCTCAGTTACACTAAGCCAGGAAGTCTGGAGGCAGGGCCCAGCCATCTGTGTTCTGATGCATGCTAAAGTTTGAGAACCACTGAGCTAATGAACAGCTTAAGAGACATGTGAGAACTCCCAAAGTGTAAGAAGGTGGGCGACATACTATCTAACTTAGGCACTGGAATTCTATGGGAAGAACCTTGACAAGCCCTCGTGGGATAGTAAAGATATGAAGGAATAGATTTTGACCACCTCCAGAAACCAGAGGGTGTGGAAAACCATTCTATATGAGAAAGGGAGATAATTGTGTTATTCTACATTTGAAATGGAGGAATAGGGGAGAAAAAGTAAAAAGGAAGGTTATATTGGAGAGAAGCCAGAAAAATGAAGAGAGGCTAAAAGTTATAAGGTCAATGGTCAGTGAAATGCCCCATTGGTGGAAGAACCAAGAGATGTTTTGAGAATGGCAAGGCTGACATTTTATCGGAAATCATGAAACATCGTCATTTGTTTCCAGTAAGAAAGAAAGAGAAAGAGAGAAAAAAAGAGAAGAAAGAAAGAGAGGAAAGAGAGAAAGATAGAAAGGGAGGGAGGGAGAGAAGGAAGGAGGAAGGAAGGAAGGGAGGAAAGAACAAAAAAAAATCTTCTTCAAGATCTGCTGAACTCATGAACGCTTGATGTGAGTGGATCTTTTTGTGGAAATGGAAGCGGAGTTGAATTTCACATTTTTGTATGGTGATTATATTGCAGATACAGTACAAGAATACATAAGAATTTGAAGGTCAAGGTAAGAATATAAACCTGCCAGTAATTTGCAGATATTTTGAAAAAGGCTTTGAATTTCCACAGCCTTTTATAGTTTTAAGGGTTCAAACCAATTTACCTAGATTTTGAAAGATGAGCTTCAGTTGACACCTGAATTGCAGAAATCTGTGGATGGCCTAGGGTGGCAAGCCCTGTTGAAGTTTGATGTTGTTTTATTTATTGCTTCTTAACCAACTATCCTGCAATTTAGTGTCTTAAGATACACAAAAGGCTCCTGATCTTATGGGTCAGGAATTCCAAAATGGCCGGGATAGGTGGTTCATCTCTGATCCACATGGGTCAGCTGGGGTGGTTGGAACTGGACAGTGCATTTTGAGATGGCTTCTCCAGTCACTCACACGTGTGGCTTCGTGGTGTTCCTTGGCCTCTCTCTCCTTGTGTTTGGTATTTCATCCTTCAGGCATCTCCATGTGGCTGGAACTTCTCACAGGGTAAACAGGCTTTATATACAGCAGCTCAGAGCTACGAGGGAGAATGTTTCAAGGGCTGGGATATAGAAGCCTCCAGTCTCTTAAGGCCTGGGCCCAGTGCAGCTGGCACAGTATCACTATTACATATTATGTTACTAGTGAACCAGTCATGAACCCCACCTAGAGTCAAGGGGAAAGGACGTAGACTCCACTTCTTATGGGAAGAGTGTCAAAGACTGTGTGGCCTTCTTGATCTGCCATGGATAATAATTTGGATGTAGTTTCAGAGTACCTGTTAATTTTCAGGATTTATGTAATACAAGATAACATTATCCTCTGGAAAGTGCACAAGTACCAATGTTTAACAACTTATGAGCAAAGAGTGAAAGATAGTTTGGGTAGCTACCAAAAGAATTATATTCTAGTGTTGTCATTATATTCTAGCTAATGGGTAACGTTTATAATAATGACAGTATTTTTAGGGCTTACTTTTCAAAATTAGATTGAAATTTGGAGTGTGATTATAAATATTAACATTTTAATCTGGTAGTGACATAGAATGATTAAATTAAATCTTCGCTTTGGGTGAAAAAATAATGAATGTGTCTCTCATCCTAAGTTGAGGCCTCTCTCAAACCACTGGAGAAGTTGACTCCGTATCTTTGAATGAAATGTAAAAATGGCATGTCTGTTCTGTCAAGAAGATTAATTAAAAGAGAATCCAAGCAAGATGGGCAGGTCTCATATTACCCTAGAGTCTTTTTAATATGGGGACACTGTTGTCAAGATAGATTTCAGTACAAGAAGCTCTTTGGAAAACTCCTTTTACTCATATCCCCCTAAACACAATTTAATAGATACCTTTATTTTCTTCCTGTTTCCATATAACAGGAAACCTGTTTTTTCAAAACCAAGACAATTATTTTAAATACCTAAGAAGATGGACCCAGTAAGAACTTGGTACTTTCTTGTAATTGTACTTTCTTATACCTTCTACCAGCTTGTCCTACTGGTCAAATGGAGAACTTTTAGCCTCTTACCTGAGAAGGTCGGTCACTCTTTCTTATATCACAGAGGGCCAGTGGCTGGCTACAGAGCTAATAGATTTATTGCCAGTAGAAATTTTACCTAATACAAAATGAAATTGACAGTCAAAAGTACATCTATGTTTTAGGTGTATCCCTAATCATTTAAATTTAGACATCCATGATTTTCTCAAAATATATTTTGCATCACTTTTCATCAATAGAGTCTGAATGAGTTTGATCCAGAGAGTCATTTCTTATATTCTGATGTTTTCAGTGATTGCAAATACATAGCACACGTGCCACCACTCTTCCCTCCCCAAAGCCTATGGAAGACATCACTAATCAATCACAGCGTACTTTCCTGCTGAGCTCCGCCTTAAGCCTCAACAATCATTTTCAGCACAGTGCTTCATACAACTACCAACAATCAAATAAAACTGAGGCCTCCAATAAAATGTATTTGCCAATATGGGAAAAAGAAGACCAAAATATCTATCACAATGGTTTACACATAGTAGGTACACCAGAAATATATGTTGATATGAACTACAAGTGTGGCCCTTGTTTCCTGCACGTAGTATTTAAAAAGCAGCTGACCTTAAAGTCATCCTGACAATTGACTGTTTTGTTTATTACCCCAGATTCCGCTGTTATCTTTTATTCTACCTTAAATTCAGAAAGGTTTTGTCACTTTTAGAATTTTAAAAATATGTTTTATGACAGATATAATCCAAAGGGTGTGATAACAGATCACACAGCAGATGCACTTATTTGAAGTTATCTTTTTGAAACATTTCATTCCATTAAGTAGCAGGCAGTTTCTTAAATATTTGACAGCAGAAACTGATGATTTCTCAGTTTCTCTGCATTCATTCAGTTGCAGTGTCTTTGAAGCCTACCATCCTCTTGTTAAGAAATCCTGGAGAATGCTTCTTCACTCAGTTAGCACTTCCATCATGTCATCCCAGGTAAATTGACTTTTCATTGCTGTGGTTCCTCACCATCCTTGGCCGGAGGCCTGCTGCTGATCGCTAAGTTTCTTTACTTCTTTGGAGCTCATCAATATAAATTATTTGAATTTTACTTCAGACCACCTTAACTTAACTCTGTTATCAGTTTACTTTCCAAGTGCCACCAAGTGTCACTTTGCCACCTGAGCCATAAACTTATCAGTAAATATTCATGCCACCCGAGACAGCCAGTCTGGGTCCTCAGCGAGGTCTGTGTTCCTATTCCTTGTTAAGTGGTTCTTTATGTTTATGCTCCTGGCAGCCAGCATTTGTAATGGTCCATTTCTCATTACAGGAGCAAATGGCTTCCTAGATTCACAATAAATTAACATTCAATACTACTGATGTGAGAGATTTGCCCTCAGCTACTTAGGGGCAGTTCCTGGGATTGCAAGGCAAGCATTTGGCTCTGGTCTTGAACCGCACGTGGTGGAGGGCAAGGCTTACTTACTACAGTGGTCCTATTTCATAGCTCTGCTCATGGTTTTTCTTTTGAAATGTAGTTAATGGTCTTTTCCTGCTGTGGAGACTCGACACAAAAACATGACTTCTTCACTCTGTTGTGCATGAGTCTGATTATTGCTTTATTTTACATTTTCTTGCCTCTGTTTCTTTGTTTTGCTAGGAGCAAGTTCAATCCAAAAGGTAATTGCAGTTGGTAGGGTTTTGCAAATAGTGATTTATTTTTGGAATTATAAAGATTTCTTAATAGAATCTTTTAAAGTAAAATCTAGTGAAACTGAGCCACTAGATTTTACTTTAAAATATTTTCTAAATTAATACAGACACAAAAGATAAATCTATCTGGGATAGACATTTTCTTGTGAAAGTATAATGTTTGTCAAGTGCTCTGTGGGTCAGCTGTTTACTTTTGAATGTAAATTTTTATTTATTTTATTTTATTTAGCTGTCAGACAAAATTTGTGAATGTGTGTGTTATGGCTAAACTCTCATAACCCAACAACCTATGAGGAAATTCTTATAAAATTAATGTAGTCTGGAATCATGGAGGAAGCTTTAACTTATCCAAAAGGGCTTAACAACAATAGTAGTTTAAAAAAATAAATTCTTTAATTTGTCATTTTATTCTCAACCATAGAAATTTGCCTGATCTTTAGTCATTAGCTGTGCCATATGGTCATTCACACACACACACACACACACACACACACACACACACACACACACACACACACACACACACACAGAGAGTAATGATTCTCTTTGGAATATTGGTTATGCTATAAGTAATCAGGATTTGTTTTTGTTATATTTCCTTCAATGGCATCCATAGATTTGTCACAGATTTTAGATTAATGAGGTTATTTGGCATTGCTGAAAATATTCTAGACTGAAGATATTCAGTAAGATTGCCAGATAAAATGCTGTGAAGAAAAAGTCACTGGGAATTGCTGTGGGGTTGGGGTTGGGTGAGGAACATGAATATTTGGGAACATGGTGCAGAGTGTTCCATACTTGTTTCTAGCCTTCTTAATTTGGAGAAGTAGGGCTGCCAGGTAAAAACACAAGACACCCAGTGAAATTTGAACTTTGGATCAACAACAAATAATATTTTTAGTAGAAGTATGTCCCAAATAGTGCAAATATTAATGGTTTGCCTGAAATTCAGATTTAACTGGGGGTCCTGTATTTTTATTTGCTAAGTCTTACAACCCTTCCTACACTGTTCAGTCTATGCTCTAAGACATATTATGATTTTTGTTGAGGAAAAAGCATAAATTAAGGCCACTAATAATAGAAGCAGAGAAGCATACAAGAAATAGAAAGATTCTTTTCTTTTAAGATTATTTTCTATTGCATGATTCATTAAATATTTACTGAGTGCCAACTAAGTATCAGGCATTCTCCTAGGGACAGGATACCCACTGGTGACCAAAACCATATCTGATCCTTGCCTTCATAGTGCTTCCAGTTTCTAGAGGCTACCTGCGTTTGTGGGCTCGTGGCTCCCTTCCATCTTTAGAGTTAGCAGTGGAGTTTCAATATTTCTCACATCACATCACTATGAGTCTGACTCTCCTGCTTTCCTCTTTGACTTATAAGGACGCTTGTGATTACATTACGCTCCTCTAGATAATCCAAGATAATGTTCCCATCTAAGGGTTAGCTGATTAGCAACCTTAATTCCATTGGAAACCTTAATTCCCCCTTGCCATGTAACATAAATATATGCACATGTTCTAGGGATTGGGATGTGGATATCATGAAGGGGCAAGGAGCATCATTCTGCCTACTACAGATGGGAAAATCAACAGGCATGTTTAGATGTGTTAAATTTGAGATGCCAGTGAGTCAACCAAGTAGGAAGTTAGTGATGTAAGCAGCACAATATGTGAGTTTGAAGCTCAAGGAGAAATTAGCGCTAAATATGGAAGTTGTCAACCTATAGGTGATGTATAAAGCCGTGAGTGTGTATGACATCACTGAAGGAGAGACTGAGCCCAACAAACTTCTACATTTAGAGTTAAAGTAGAGGAGACAGGCCAACAAAGAACACAGAAAGAACAGACAGAAAAGTAGGATGAAAACCAAAATAGTGTGGTGTCAAGAAAGCCCCGAGAGGAGATTCTTCAAAAAAGGCAAGAGTGATCACCTGTGCTCAATATTGCTGCAAAAGACATTTGCAGATTTGTCCAGCAAGATTTGGATTTGGTAGCAAGAAACTGAAAACCTTTATACAAGCTGTTTCAATGAAATTATGGGGGCACAACCAAAACTGATGCAGTTTGAGGAGTGAATGGGATGTGATCACTGACCACAGGTGATGAGGAAAAGTCCTGTGTGTCCTCACAACCTTTGTAGATGCTTGTTAAAAACAGTGAGGTGATCACATTTGATCAGAGACTTTACTACCGTAAGAAGCTAGGAGCTAAGCAAGATCACTTTTGTGTACTTCTATCTAGTCAGGATTGTGTGATAGCTACATTGATGGTTTATATGAAAGGGGTACAGATATTGCTGGGTTCCCATTGCTGTGCTCTGTGTGTTGAGCAAATCCAGAGGGTAACTGGAGCAATGAAACATCTCCATCTTCCTGCTGCATCCCAGGAAACCCTTTAGGACCAAACAGCAGAAACTGCTTGGAAGGAGAAAAATCAGAGTATTCTGTGGCAGGACTCAAGAATCCCCTTGTCTTGAGGAATCTCAAGCTTTGCTGGCTTGTTGCCTTTCTAGGGAATCTTAGAGGGGACAATGCTGCATCCTCCCAGACTGCGGTTTACCAAAGGGCCTGCTCCTGCAGGAACAAGGTACTCTTATTAGCTGATGATTCCTTCCTGCTCATCCACAAGAGACTGTACTTTTTCGGAAGAAAGTGGCTGTGAGATTCTTGTGTGAGGTCATTCTCCCGCTCCCTTTACTGGTTCTCAGAGTTTTACAAAAGTAAATGAGAACTCTCAGCGCAGAAAGACTCAAAGGGTAGAACTTATTGTTAACTTGGTCAAATTAGATAGAATAAGTAAATTCCTATGAACTGTTAACCAAACTTCCAGAAACGGAGACCTGATTGAAATAAAGAGGCATTTACTGGGGGTTTGTTAGGACTGCAGCCCGGGAGACACAGATTCAAGAAGCACTTGAATTGTGTTCCACTGGACTACAAAATGGACAAAGCTTATAAAGTCAAGAACTGCGGAGCCACAGTTAGTTACATGAGTTGTTTACCAAGAATTATAATTGGAACTGGCAAGAAGTAAGGGTGCTTGTTAAGCAAGAATTGGTTGGGGTCCAAAATGGTTGCATAGTTACAAAGGGGAACAACCTTGAGACCAGCTAGCAGATGTTGTTTTTAAAATGGCTGCTGTCCTTAGGTTTGGTATAGTTCACAGAAAGTTCAAGTTCTCAGTGGTGCAGAGAAATATCTGAGACCAGATCCTCAATGGCTGCCCAACTCTATTTTGTATGCCTGAACTATGATTATTCCATTATGATATCAGTTTGTCATTAGACTTAATAGATTGGCAGGTAGAGAGGCTTAAGATCTCAGAATGAACTCCAAAATGATGTTGGCTCCAAGTTTTGGCTCCGGAAAATTTAAGAATCATAACAAAGTAACCAAGGCATTTATTTCATTAAAGTCTTAATCTCACATCATACACAAATTTAATTTCAGATGTATCATAGACCTAAACAAAACTATAAAACTATACAATTTGTAAAAGATAGCAAAAAGTATGGATATACAACTTTAGGATAGGCAAAATTTCTTAGAAAGGACACATAAAAACAATACAATACACAAAAACTGACAATTCACACTTGATCTAAATTGAAAACTTTTGTTCATTAAAAGAAAACTGGGATATATGTATAACTGATTCACTTTGTGTACACCTGAAACTAACACAACATTGTAAATCAACTATACTTCAATAAAAATTTTCAAAAAATAAAAATAAAACTGCTTAAAAAAAAAGAAAGAAAAATTGGTTGATAAAAGGGTACAAACTTTCAGCTATAAGACATATAAGGTTTGAAGATCTGATACACAACATGGTGACTAGTTGATGACACTACTGTATAACTGAAATTTGCTAAGAGAGTAGAACTGAAATGCTCTCGCAAAAAAAAAGATAAGTATGTGAGGTGATAGATGTATAAATTAACTAGATGGTGGGAATCCTTTCACAATTAAACGAAAAAAAGAAAGAAAGAAAGAAAGAAAATAATAGACAAGCTACAGACTGGGAGGTAACATTTTCAAAACATACATCTGACAGAGGATTTGTATCTAAAATATACAAAGAACTACACTTCAATAATGACAAACAAAACAAAAGAACATGTTAAGTGGACAGAATTCTTAATCTGTAATAATTGTCTGCTTCACTCATTCAAATAGTTTCAATGTAGTGAAGTTAATAGCTTTTATTATTTAAAAAATAATAATAAAGGAAGTAAGTAAAGTTGATTTAAATAAAGGGAGTGGGTAATATGCCTTAAATACTAAAAGCCTGGCCGCGCAACACCCAGTGGCAGAGATTTTGAGTTTCAGGGGAATTTTTCTGTAAAGTAAATAAAGATAAATTTTGAAGATTGAATCTACAGAAAGAGACTTGTAAATAGTAAGAAGTTTTAATGGCAGCCAAACTAAAGTTTACCACAGTAAACTATGAACCAAAAGAGCAAAATCTGTTCAGTTATGAAGATGCTGGTCCACACTCCCACAGCTGGGAAGCGGTGGAGCCCTGCCAGTCGGGCTCTAGAGGCTGTGCTCTAACCTCTGTGAGACACTGCCTCCACTGTGGCTCTGCTTCTATCATACGGATGGTACATAACTTGGGTCAGCGTTTCTCAAAGTCCTTGGTCAGTAGGTTATCAGGTTGGAATGTTCCTAGATTAATATATCACCTAAAAGGAAGTTCTGTGGCTAGATTTGGGAAATGCTGAGTTTAACAAAATAAAATGTGTTATTTCGCTTTTCAGGGCCAAACATGCACTGAGATTCTCTAAGGTTGGTAGTTGAAGAGGGAATTAGCTTTTCTCAGATTTATTTGTTTGAGATATGTATAGATTAAGGCTGGGACTGATAGCGTATATATAACATATACATTACGTTTGTGCGTGCGTAAGTGTGTACATATACCTTATAACATCCAATACTGACTCAAGCAAATGTGAGTTTATTTGTTCTACAAAACAAGAAGTCTGGGGCAGGGCAGTCCCTGGCCAGCCTCATTTCTCTTTCCCTTTCCACTCTAGACCTATAACAGGCTGTCAGTAGGACAGGGAAATAAAATCCTCTTACAAAAAGCATTGCAGATGATTGGGCGTAACAATGTAATCTTTCCTGTACAACAAAAGCAGGCAAGTGAACATAGACTAGACATGGAAATTGAGTCAGCAAGCTACAGTGTTTGCCACAGTACACACACATATGCACACACAAACACACATACACTTGCGCACATACGTACGTGCACGCACTCACACACCCCACCTTTTAATTTATTTGTGTTCCAAAGCATTTCACAGGACAAGTATTCACATCTTTGGGAACTGTGGTCTTGAGCCACATTATGTCCCTTTTGTAAAATAACTACTTATAAAAACATCCTGATATAAAATACTTAGCCTTTAACATGGGCTGTTGTTCCATTCCACATTGTAATAGATTCCACTGTAGTTGCACAGATGACAATCTGTGTCACAGACTGTTACTGGAAATATCTCATCGTGCATTAGCATTCACTGTTATGTCAAGGTGATATACATGAACAAAATTTATTTTTAAGCCAGGAGAATTTCAGAAAATTGAACCATGTCTCGTTATTAAAGTTTCTTTTCCTTTTTTTCTGAACCAGGTGCTATCTTATCATGCAACATGTTCAAAAGCTGAAGTTGACAAGTTTAAGGTAAGGGAGCAAATGGTGCCCTAATGGTGCATAAAGTTAAACTTCCCAGGGCTTTCAGACCCTTTGTTACTTGTCTCTAGAACAAGGTCTGCCCACTGAATGTTGGGGGAATAGAATTAGGAGAAGGCATGTTTGCATATTTCAGTTTTAGAGGGTAAGAGGGACTTATATAGAGCTGAACGGCCCCTTCATGATCATTTAAATGATTCAGTATTTCTTTCTTTTTTTAAGTATGCAGGGTATCAGAAAAAGATCTGTGTAACATGGTGAGAATCAGGATGCCTGCTTTTGGCCTCGGTCTTACCTCTAACTTTCTGTTCACTAAAAAATCTTAGGGCTTATATCTTCATCTGTAAAAATAAGTGAAGAGATTAGGATAATAGTAGCTACCATTTACCAAGTGCTTACTATGGATCAGGTACAATACAAAGCATGGTGCCAGTGAGGTGACAGCTGACAACAGAGGAAGGAGACAGAACAGCTAAAACCACAGCAGTCAGGGTCCATTTGCTGTAGAGATAAACATCCTACATACCACCTAGAATATGAGCACCAGCAGGGCAGTGCTTTTTGTATGTTTTGTTCACTGCTCTATCTCTACTGCCTTTCACAGTTCTTGGAACATAGTAGCACTCAATAAATACTTGTTGAATGGTTGAATGAATGAATGATTGAATCAATCCAAAAAGCATTAGTGTTCTGTAACTCAAAACAATTAGTCATTAAGAAAATGTTCAAAACATGGTTATATATAAATTTTTATATTTTATATTATATACATTTGATAAATATTTCCATCAAAAATATTTAAAGCTTTTTTACTTTAATCAAGTTCAGTTACCTAGCAATTCTACTTATGGAAATAAGTTTCCATAAACATTTTACTGTTTTTACTGTTTTGTGTTTTATATTTTTACCATTTTATAATCATCTTAATTGCTAAAAGATGAAAGGGGCAGGCAGGGAGAAATACAGCAAAGCTCATAATGGACTAAATATGACTGCAGAAGCTATGTGATGGGACATGTCTAGAGCTAGAGCAGCCAAAATCAATAGCTGTCTACTCTCTAAAAGTATTGCCCTATGTTCAGGCTTAATTCTTTCCTTAGAGTAAGGCAAACACCATTGTCTTGGAATTTGCCATGCTTTTTTTATTTTTAGTTCACAAACATACTAAAAACATGAAGTATTTAAATCTGAGAAAAAATGGGTTATTTCGTCTTAAAATGATCAAGATTATTAACTAAAGTGATGTATTCCAGATTTTATCCTGTAAGATATTAGTGAATATCTTGTTACAATATAATTGAGATATAGTAGATAATTTTAACCTAATGGCTTTTTTTCTTGATATATAAAGTAAATGAAACATTATCATAATTGGTAGCTGATGCCTTATAATTGCAGTGGGCTTAAAATAATCCTGCACATAGAAAAGTATTTACTGAAGTTTCACAGTAGAGTGTGTGCAATGGCAGTTTCCTAACATCGTAGCTAAATCACAGTAAATAAGTGCTTTGTTTTGACCAATATATACAAATAAACTATGCATATATTCAAAAATATTGTAACCTTGGCTACTGCAATACTTTTTTAACAGAGCTAGTACTATATATCTATATGTATGTATGTATAATATATATATTTAGAGAGAGAGAGAGGCAGAGAAAAGAGAGATTTGAAATGTAGAATCAGAGTTATCCATGAGATTTTATGAGTTAAAGAATGGCTGAGTTTCAGTGTGTTGGATTATGCCCAGCCAGGACCAAGCTAGTGATCAGTGATTCAGAGATTAAGCCAGAATTTTGGGAAGAAAATTATTTCATCATCGAGTGCTAACAGGATCTGGAGGTCAAATACATATGTACACAGGTCAGATTCCAGTTGCAGCCTAAGCTTCACCATATCTGGGATTCAGACATGTCTAGAAGACCAGTGAGATGTGGTCTGTTTACATGAGAGACTAAGAGGGCTTCTGAGTCAAAAACTCAGAGTTTGGGAGTTGAGGCCATGGGCCTCAGTGTCTGGATGATTCCAGGTTCAGCATGGAGTTTATCTCTTGGATTTGTCTCTTACTCCAGCTTCCCATGGATTCATGTTCTCAGCTAAGAACATGAATGAACACAAAAGGCATGGACTTTAGTATGGTTTCAGTGCATTAAATTACCCCAAGAGCACAGGGATTCCAGAGTGTCAGTAGCACACAACAGGAAGCAGCAGCCCAATGGAAGGAAGCATCACTATGGCCAGATGCAAGACATCTGCCTACCAATATGACCAACAGAGGTGGAAGGACTCACTGCGAGCTGAGTGGTCACATCTTAAGGACAAGAACCTTGAGTAATCCCAGGAATAAGTAGGAGAGATGGAGATCCCAAAATACTGGAGAGTGTGATACATACCGTTAATCACTTTAATTCACTACTATTTGTACTCCTAGGTGGTATGGCCTAAAGGAACACAGATTTCCTATATGATAAACCTGTAGTGAATCTTCAATAATCATTCATGCTAGGATGATACCACATTACCTTTCCACTTACCTTTTCTTCCTCTTTCACACTCTTCCACATTTGGGGATTTCTTTTCCTATTCTAGAATGCCATAAGACAGGGGGAGGGTGTTTCTGTTCATTTTGTTTTGTTCGGTTAACCCTATTTCTCCTGTTGGGAAAAATCTCCTTGAGAGGTGTGTGGTGGTGAGTGGGTGAACGGTGGTTAGAGAGTGAAAACCGTCCCAGAAGTGCGCCTAGATTGTCTAAGCAGAATAAGTAGGTGAAACAACATATAATTGCTCATCCAGGAATGTCAGAACCTAAGCCCATCTTTGTCATTCTAATATATCATTATACCTTGGGAAACAGTCCTTTATGTAGGGTCCCCTATACATGAAAAGATCACAGAACTTCCTCAAACTAATGAGTTAACTTTTTGAAAGTCTGATTCAGGTTATAATATTAGTTTATCCTTTATGGGTTGATGCCCTGTGCATTGAATGAGGAAACCAGGATCTAAAGAATGGTTTTTATCCTCATTAACATTTACTGATCTTCCTTGAACTTGAAATAAGAAAGATGTGCCCAGAAAATTTGTGCAGATTTTAGTGCCTGTTTACATCTCTTCTGCTTGGTGCGAACAGGAATAATATATAAAGACCATATTGTCAGTTAGATCTCTTTGAAGATGACTGGTTTAAAGGCTTTTAATAACCTGAAGATGTCAGCTGTGATAACATAAGAAAATGAGTTTAGTACACCAATTATATGCTTCCGTAATTTTATGCACTTTCCTAGGATTCCAATGCATTGGACAGACCAAACTGTTATCACTATATATGCCAGTTTACCAATTAAAACCAACTCATGGACGTCCTCATGTTATATTGCCATCTTCTATCATCCCTTCTTTCAATTCCAAACTGCAAGGGTTATGGCTGCAATCAGAGATGAACTCGTTTACAGCACTATTTAACTGCCTCAGTAATTAAACGCCAATAACTCATGTTGGGTGTTTGGGTTTGGACTGCCTCTTGCATATTTCAAGTTTTCAGTGTTATTGCCTAGGCCACAAATTAACATCCTGGTAAAGCAAATAAAGTACTGAGGATAGGTGCTCCCTGTGGCCTTTACGTACCAAAATACGAATGGCCACATCAAAAATAGGATCTTATGGCCTCCTCTGTGAGATGGATGGCAGGGGACAGGCTGAGCAATGGGATGTGATGTACTATTTTTGTAAGTAATTAAGTTTCAGGAGACACGTTTGACCCATGAAATATTCAGATGTTATAATAAGAAGTTCCTGCCCTCAGAACCGCCCTTGCCACTATGCCGGTGGATGTGTCTGTCATAGGGCCCTGCACAAGGGTTCTTGCACAGGGAGGCAGGAGTTGGGACTGATCCCCACCTGGCCGGCCAAGTGCACGGGATGCTTTTTAGCAATGGAGCCTCCAGAGGGTGCATCTTTTTCTCATTGCAGGAAGGCAGCAGGTGTGCTGACCACTGCCCTGCCAGCTCCATTTGTGGAGCTGTGGAAAAGCCCAATCCTTGCAGCAGCTTCTTGCAGAGGACAAGTGCACTGCATAGAGAGGGGAGAAATGGCACAGGGCACTGTGTGGCAGAGGTTTGGGTAGCTCGTGTTCCCCACCCCTGTCAGTAGGGAACATCTTCCAGCTGCTCTCCCGCAGGCTGAGTGTTCCCACAGAGGTGCCTTCATGGCCCAGGGGTAACCCCAGGCCTCAGGGTGCCAGGGAGGGAAGAAGAACTCTCCCTTGTTTCTCTAGTCTCAGCCCTCACAGCCTTCATGAAAGGCTGCCTTTGGGAATCTCAACAATGACTTTCCAGTTCACTCGAGCTTATTTCTAAGGTTGTTTAAAAGATGACTTCGCAGCATTATGAACAGAATTTGGCTATCATCTTACACCTAACCTATTCTGTCTCCTCTCTTGTCCCCCCCCACCTCTGGAATTGAGGGGGTTGTTTTGACTTTAAATAGTATTTATGCCAAGTTTAATATCAGATTTTTTTATCGTCAGGGAAAGTTATTGAACCTTCAGCAAGAAATTGACTGCAGGGGAAACAGCTGAGTCAGCATCCTAATGTGCATCTTCTGCTCCTAAGGCAGCAGACTGAGCTGATGGCCTGAGCTGCTTAGGACAACCCCATAAATATGTGGAGTCCTTGTGTTCAAATGTCCATGTGTTCATACACAGTCCTCTTGATGAATTGTGTCTTAATCAAATGCCACATCAGAAAAAAGATGCTTGTACTTTGTCATTCCAAGTGTAGAAAATACTAGGTGGGGTGGGGGGGGGGTGATGTGAGGGGAACCAGGGCTGCGAGTCCAGGCTGATCTTTCCTCCTGCTGAACTGAGCGTCTCTGAGTGGAGGGCTCTTCAAGGACCCACCTGGCCAAATACATCCTGTGGTGACACTGACCTCCTCTCAGATCACCTAAAATAGCCAAAGAAGTTTGTCACTTCTTTCCATTTGAAAGCTGTCTCCCAAAGGGCACTATGAACATCTACTTTTCCTGGGCGGAGATCCTCCCACTTTCTTGCCTCTACCCATTAACACAGCTGGATTCCCTGCGTTCCTTAGTGTCACACTTGAAGGCCCAGGGAGTCTGAGCCTGAGGGAATGAAATCAAAGGCAGTTCGGTTTTGGTTTCAGAGCAGTGACAGTCCTGAAGGTCCAGGGAAGAAGACAGCAGTGTAGGGAGACAGGGTGGCCCAGTTAGAGCCCTGACCCCTGAACGATGAAGGCAACTGTAAAGGCCAAAGGGCTCAGAACCTTCCAGAACACTAGGGCATCTGGGCCTGGATCACTCTCCCTTCTTTCTGGTTCTCTCTAGTAAGAGCCATCTGCAACTATAGAGATGGAACCGGAAATAAAGAACCAATAGCCCGTCACTTCAATGATGTGGGCGTGACTTAGCCATCACAATGGTTGGTTTTCTCTCTGCTCTTTCTTCAGTTTAGGTAGAAGCTACAAACTCCTGTTACGCTCCCCTCACCCTCCTCTCCAGACGTGCACTGTAGATGTAATTGTGCAGTTATCTTTGAGTCCTCACGCCCCCCACTCTCATGTGTCCCCTCCATTCGGACTCGGAACGTCTCTCATCATCCTCACAGCCATCACAGTTCAGGTCCTCCTTCTCTCTCACGCAGATGGTGGCTATGCAGTGCTCTCCTGTCTGGGCTCCCTGCTGCACTCCCAAATTCATCCTGTACACAGCTGCCAAATCAGCAGTACTCTTCCGTTGGTGCCAGTTTCCTTCTCACAACGCTTAGCATCTGCTATAAGCCTTTGGAGTCCATCATTACAAATTCTTTCAGTGCGCATTAAAAGTGCTCTGAGCTTTAAGCTCCAGTTCACTTTTCCAGCCTGTTTCTCATGCTCCCATTTACCCACCCTTCACACGAGTTCTATGTGATGTTTTCTCTCCATACTTGGCCCTTCCCTATCTTTGTTCCCATCCTGTTCCTCTCTCTGCATATTTAAAGTCCTAACAGGCCATCTCATCCTGCTCAGTTGCCCCCCCACATGAAGTCATTCTAACTGTCCTTCAGGCCAAGGTGATCTGCTCATTCTTTCATTGTACTTATCAGTGTCTACCCTGTGATATAAATCTTCGTGCACCTGTCTAAGCATCTGGTGAAACTAGGAGCATTTTTAGGTGAGAGCCCTTGTCTAGTTCCTTTTTGTAACCCTTCAATCACCTAAAGCCATGCCTTGCTTCTGGATGCTGGAGAAATTTCTACCAAGTGACCAAATTCATTGAACTGTTTGCAGTTTTGATGGCAGAGGAAGTTACAACATGTGAGTAGAATTTTGAAGCAAGTGTCTATGACATTGAGAGTGTCTGCAAATCCTGCCTCAACCCCTTGTTTTAAGCTCTTGATGATTAGTTTTCTGGATTTCCTATGAAGCATAAACTACATGAAAATAAAGGGATTCATTGTCTTTGTTTAAGATGTTCTCTTTGGAGTATTCAGTAACGACAATATCTGTCCTTCCTTGCTCTACAGCAGGGCAAATTAATTCTTAGTTGATTCAGCAATTTCTTTAATGTTAAGTGAGATTCTTCAGTCACGTGTCCTGCTACCAGTACTCTGCTGACTAAATTCTTTAAAACTATTATTTTCTTGAATCTCAGGATTCCTATCTAATTCTTTTTATTTGTATGACCCTGTATTCTTTCCCTTCTACCTATTTTTGAAATTATGTACTGCTTTGGTAATTCTGTATGTTTTCTCTCAGTTGAAAATGGATCTATTCAAAATCTTAAAAGCGTGTACAAATCATGATTCTGTTGGTTCCAAGGTACCATCTGAAATATGAAATTAGGAGAGAGTGTCTGATTGAAGGGTTTTCTACAGTCTCAGTAGCCAGAGCTGCCCCTTTTAAGGCAGTCTTTGTAAGGCCACAGACAGTAAGGCAAGAAAGAGCAAACATGTAAGCAGACAAAGCAGCCACCAAACCTCCTGACTCATTTAAAATTTCTAGGCCTCAGGTTTCCTCATCTGAAAAACAAAGCCATCTCCAGCTATAAAACGCTATAATTTTACAAGCCTGTAAAATATATCTGTAGGAGGGAAGGGGAAAATAAAACAGAAAGCAACATAAAGTTGACAAAACATCTTGGGGTCCTTATAATTTCTAAATACCCTAAGCTTTAAATTAAGCTTTGTTTAAAAACTTGGGTGTTTGGTAGAAGATTTGGCTCAACTTGATTTAATTATATATTATAAGTGATTTCCAAAGCCCACCGTTGCTCTATTACACTTGAAGGGTGAAATAGTACAATAATACTCGTGAGGAAGATAAGTGATTATTTTAGGTAAGACAAGAGGCTCAATCTCTTCAGAATAAAAACTTACACTAGTGCTACCTATAAATGTTTGAATGATAGTATCTTTTTTTTTTTTTTCGGTATGCGGGCCTCTCACTGTTGTGGCCTCTCCTGTTGCGGAGCACAGGCTGCGGACGCGCAGGCTCAGCGGCCATGGCTCACGGGCCCCGCCGCTCCGCGGCATGTGGGATCCTCCCGGACCGGGGCACGAACCCGTGTCCCCCGCATCGGCAGACGGAGGCTCAAGCACAGCGCCACCAGGGAAGCCCTGATAATATCTTAAATAATGACTTTTCAGTATATAAAAACCTTTTCATACCTTTATCTCACTTGAGCCTCACAACCTCTTGGTGAGGGCAGGGTTATCACAGCTCCATTTTACATATGAGACAACAAGAACCAAAGCACCAGCAAGAACAATGCACATGCTTGGCTTTGATTTTTCTCTCCAGTGTTTTATTTTGACTCTGAAGACAGTGCTTCTTTCCGGGTGGCTGAATAGGAAAGTGTAAGCAATATCATGGATTTTTATCCTGAAGCCGCTTCTTTTGATCTAACTATTATCTTGGAACCTTCATGGCATTTCAACAGCCTGGGGGCCAAATAAGCATGAATGGTGATGATGTCTGAGAAAAACAGAATTTTGGGCTGAACTTAACATAGACATTTTAAAAGAGACTTTTTGTGGTATTCTTTGGGCAATCAATATATTTTATTATTAGCTATTTTATTAGAAGCTTCTTTTTGTGTTGTGGTTGTGCCGTCCATGTGACTTCTTGCCCTGGGGTTTCAGACTGCTTAGAAACCTAAGGAAATTGGAAACAGCAAACATTATGAAGATATTGCATCATTCTTAGCAAGAGGGTACATGATCCATTATTCTGACATCTTGCTTGTCTTCCGTACAGTCTGATTGGCTATCTAGCTGTATAGAAATCTCTCGACATCTGGAAAGCTCAAAGGAAAAAGAGCAGTCTCACTTTATTATCCTGTGCTCTCCAGACCTGCCAAGTACCTTGTAGCAAAGATAACAAGGATATGAGATTGCAAATATCAGTTTAATGATAAAGCACTTGTCAGGAGATAAAGTCTTATGCTTAAGGCATGAGAACTCATGAACTAGAGACTATTTGGGGGAAGATAGGAAGTGAAGAATGTGAGATTGGGTTTATGTTTCTATAGTATTTCCTAGGGTGATGTATGATATTAGGGACATCATGAGAAATAATCTGCATATCTGCAATATGATGACTTTAACACAAGACATTTAAGGTAAATCTTTGAGGATTTTTAGAAGTTATTCTGAATTAATCTCTGTATACTGCCCCAATTTGTGTGTGTGAGAGTGTGTGTGTGTGTGTGTGTGTGTGTGTGTGTGTGTGTGTGTGTGTGCACTTTAGCTCAAAGGGATCAAGTGATCTGGAGTTTCAACTCTGGCTTTAGAAAAAGATCTTGCGGCATTCATTGTTTCCAAAGAGAAAAACAACAGAAAATCTGTGAGAAAACAAGATCTGAGATGAAACACTTTGGCCACTGGGTGCCATCCTTGCTCCACGCAAGGATTTGCTGAGCTGCATTTCTAGGAAAACGGTTAAAACCTAAAAGACAGTAATTTAAAAGTAATTCCAAGATCTAATAATGTTTGTGTGTGTGCATGACCTGGAGTATGTTAGTGACACAGGCAGCTTATTCATTTGCCCAGGCGCGAGGCAGAAGGATTGGGAAAATCTCCCTGTGGTTCAGCCTTATCGACAAACCCTGGTCAAAGCCATCCCACTGGCTGTATCCCAGTGGGCAGCCGGGGAGGCCCCTTGGAGGGGCTGGGAGTTGGTGGCGAAGCGATGTGGATGGTGAGGTAGTGTGGTCAGTAGCCAGAGGTCAGCTGGTCAGATGCTCCATTATTCTCATTGTTGCACATGCACTGCAGCATGCCTGCAACAGGGCTTGAACCCAGCCATCTGAGGGGCTCTGCTCTGTCCCGTCAAAAGCAGCCCTTTCATTACCAGAGCTGGTGGAGCTATTCCACGCTCTTCTTGCTAGGAATGCTGCTGGTTGGTGGTATAGTAACTCTGTTTCTGGTGCTTTTGTTTCCCTAGGAGCAATTCATGGAGTTTTTACAGACATCACCTTAACCAGGCATCAGAAGCCCCATAGTCAGTGACACAATATCTGTGCAAGATTTTGCTGTCTTTGCATTAGACACTCATATACATAAAACCAAGAAATTAAACTTAGTATTATGAACAAGAATAACCACAGAGACTATTCTTAGACTGTCATGTAATACAGGCTGATGTTTCCATCCAGGGCCTCAAACATTTGGTTGGGATTAAAACGAATTAGTGTGTGAACAAGCAAGAATTTTAATAAAAATTGAAAATTTGTCAGCCACACTATAACAGAGAAAACTCTAGAATCCTTTCTGTGAGACCATGTTGTAGAAGGGATCCAAGCTCAAAATAGATTTTGCCTCATGCCCCCAGGCTGGGGGCCATGCAGCTGGCCTCCTAGTTGGCCCTAGAAGGTGGCCCAGAGCAGCGCCTATGGATACTTCCTTAGATTCACTGTAATCAAATCCATACACCCATGAAAGGACAGTGTGAGAAGAGCTGGTGAGAACTTACGAAAGGGCAGGCTGTTTTCAACCTATCCTGGGATAAAAGGCTTATATACTATTCTGCTGTTAAGCATCTCCAGGTGGATGGACTTTAAAATACATTTTCTAGGCTTACTGTAGGATAACCTGATACCAATCATTATATACGTCTAAATATTGCTGTTTGCTCAGAGTAGTGCTATTATAGCTGTAGCATGCTTGCTGATCCAAAGTGCTTTCGTAGCTCTTATTTCATTGAATGTTAACAGAGAGGCCTTTTAAAGAGGCGTCGGTGGCTACATCCTATTTATGAATCAGGCAGCTGAGGGAGACAGCTCACTGCCAGTTTGGGGGACTCACTTTTTGCTGCTGAGGTCCTTTCCTTGGACTCTCCTGCCCAGTACCTGTTCAGTCCACTCAGTGTGACGGTCACCTGGAAAACAACAAACGTTTCATGAACATTTTATCATGTGCCAGGTCTGTTTCCGGTGCTTTACCTGTATTAACTCATTTAATCCTAACAAAACCCCTACTATTATTTTTCATATTTTATAGATGATGAAACTGAGGTACAGAGAAATGCCCAAATATTTATAGGGTACAAATGAAAAAAATGAGATATAGGTAGGCATGCTGAATTTGTTATATTCCCTTTCAAAATGATGTGGAACCCTTTTTATCTTAGATTTTTCTGGTCCTGGCTTGGTGCTATCCTTATGGTCTGATTATGAGCCCTTCTGTAATTATGGCTTAGTTCCTTAATAGACGAGTTCAGATTTCAAGAGATTCTGCTGCGGGTGTTTGGGTTGGTTGGTTTTTGTTTTTGTTGTTGTTGTTGGTTTTTATTTTAACATCTTTACTGGAGTATAATTGCTTTTCAATGGTGTGTTAGTTTCTGCTTTATAACGAAGTGAATCAGCTATACATATACATATGTCCCCATATCTCTTCCCCCTCGCGTCTCCCTCCCTCCGACCCTCCCTATCCTACCCCTCTTTGTTTTTAAGGTTACATAGTTTGTAAAGTAATCCAGCCCAACTGTTTCAGCAAGTGTGCTTTCTCCGCCTTTAGCATTCTGGAAAACTAACTTCAAGGGGTAGGTTTATGGGATCTAAAAGCAATTTTCCCCCCAGGGTAAATCCCAAACAACTCTTATGCTGAATGACCCCATTCCTCTCTCTACTAGGTTTATTTTCCTAACATATATTATAATTCATCTCAGGCCTTTCCGGAGGCGGAAGGGAGTTCTGTGAAAACCAAGCTTTGTGATGGTTTCTGCAGGAACAGGTGGCCATCCTCACCACTGGGCTTACATGTGTCAAAGAAGTCCGTGAAACACTGAAGCTAGATTTTAAGGAAGGACACTTTGTACTCTTCCCCCCACTACCAGAATTCAGAAAAGAAAGAGAACAGGGAGAGATGCTTTCTATGACTTCGTTGCTCCAGTATGAAAAATCATGGGACTCTCTCTCCCTTTAAAACCGTGGAGAAATTTATGCTTCTGCCTGAAATATCTTTCAAACCATCAGTGATCTCCTTGAATATAGCTTTCCTCTGGTTCTCTGAGAAGTTATGTGTGAGAACAAAGACTGGTTATTTTGATAACCCCCTTGAAAACCAAAGGTCCAAGTATCGGATTGTTAGGGATGTCTCTCTGTGCAGTGAGCTATGTTCAGCATCTCTCCCCATTGGAGCTCTTTCTCTCCCTGCACAGTAATTCACTCATGAGAAGGCAGGATTGCTTAGGGTGCAAGGTCCCAGATAAATCTTCTATACGTAAGCCCAAAGTTTCTCCCAGGAAGTGCTACAAACGGGAGTACACTGCATAGCAAAAGGAAGATATGCCCCACAGACTGTGCTTATGAAGCCAACTGACCACTCCTGGAACTGGCTGCAGCAAGCACCCCGGTGGTCCCTCAAGCCAAATGGACAGAACTATGTCACTGCAGCTTGAGCCCCCAGCTATGCTGACTACAGCCTGGCTTTCCTTACAAAGGGGTCACCATGGCCTCTGTCAGGGCCTAAGTTTCTAATCTTTCAGCAACCCCATCTAGAAAGAACTATTCCCAAGTTCCAGTTTGGAGAATCTTAGGGAAGTTTTCCAGCTGGTCCAGTTTTGGTCCAGTGCCCATCCCTGGACCAATCAACTGTGACAGGGGCGTAGTCATTGAAGAATATGTCAGCCCCCAGGACAAAACATGGTTGGAGTGGAAGAAGGACCAGAGCCCCAGAAAGGAGAGAGGTACGAGGCAGATAATATCACGGCTGTCCCTCACAGGTGAGGTGTATATGCACGTATCTTTCAGATTCCCTGAGGCACAGGTGAGGTGCTCACAATAGCCCCTTCATAACTCATAATTTGTAGACACTGGGTGATACCCGCCAGTGATCTGTCTGCTGAAGTGGTTTCTCGAGAGACTTTGTCTAGGTCACATTATTGAAAAAAAAGTTCTATTATGTCCTGAAAGCATTTCTGTATCCAAAGCTAATCCCACTGATGGTCACCCTGATTTGGCTCTCAAACTCACCCAAACCTTATAAAGCAAATAAATATAACTTCCGGGGATGTGCCAATTAAATTGGCCCAGAAACTCCTCATTAACAACTGCTTCATCTGGTCCTATCATAACAGTGTCTTTCTGTTGTGCTTGAACATTGGAGGCTCTGATGTATAACCAGAAAAGCGCCCTTCAACTGGATCCACCAATAAACCACAGATACCTTCTGGAATAATCATTTTTTCGTGAACTAATTAGGACCTACTAAAGAATTAAGCAGATCAAAGCCAAACATCCCTATATCTGATGTTTGAAACTCACAGTAAAATAGCTCAATTCCTGATCTACTTCCTGGCCTCATTAGAATTCAATTAGTAGAAGGACATTCTTTCCTAGAGGCTCTTTGGCAGATTTGTGTATGAACAGTTAACCCAGTGTTAGCAAAAGCAGTTACTTGAATCCAAACAGCTCTCTGGCTGCAAAGAGAATCCCAAAGCTGTTTAGACAAGACTTTGCTTATCCTCCCACCAGGATGCAAATATTTTAAGTGGACAGAGGGAGATAAAATGCAGTCAGTGCTGGTCCTGACACTGACCACATCCTGTGGCCCCGGGATATTTGGACTTGAAGGTCAGGGGAGGAAGGTGAAGGAAGGGGCGCTGGAGACAAGGAGACAAAGAAAAATTTAAAAGGCCTCCTTGACAGTGTTTAAATTATTTCCCTGAATAAACAAGTTTGGACTTTAAAATGTGTCAACACAGAACTGCAAAAGATATGGAGAAATACACATATATTTCTAGGACAGGTAGAACTGCTAATCAGACCATGAAAACAGGGTATTGAGGGTAAGACAACCTTGAGGGGTTTTTTTCTTGCTTTTTTCCCATAACCGTTCTTCAGATGCCTAAATGTAGACTCAGGGAGATTTATTTTTCTTCTACAGGGTATGTTATAGTTGTCACTCAGCCTTGAAATAGTTTTCCTCTCCAGTGGAACATCAGGCCAGTGATATATTTGCATAGTTGTTCCCACCTGTCACTTGTGCCAGCCTCACGCGTCACCATGCACAGAACGCCCAACCAGCCAATGGCAGGCTTTTAAGCTGCTGCATTTATGGGACGTGTTTTCAAAATATTCGCAGTCACCCAGCAACAGGAAAAGGCATTTCATTGGCTCTCTCCCTGTCAGCTAGAAAGGAGGACAATTGGATGGACTTCATCTGTGAAGATCAAGATGAGTCAGTGGAAAGGTGGGGAGGCTGGATGTTTGAACATCCGAGCCTCTCAGTGGCAAATGTGATATTTTATAAGTCTAAAGCATGATGTTTTTGTCCTCCCCCCTGGCCAGTAAAAATCTAATGTTAAAGAATAGCACTGTCACCAGGCAGGCAGTTTTCATCTGCAGTGTCATAAAGACGCATAAAAGATCAAACTTGGCCCCCAGTCTTATCTGCCCGATCAAAGGAAGGGCTGCTGAATATGGAGCCTCAGTGAGAAATAAATAAGGGCAGGGCTTTTTGATATGGAAACAATTAGCCTCTCTGCCACAGGTGGGATGCCATCTATAGTGGATATTCTAAATGTGATGTAAATCCCTTAAGTTACTTTATCAATATCTGATCTTGTGAATTATCTTGCTCTTAAAAATTTCTACCTCCTCTTCAGGCTGACTCCACCCCCCAACCCCCCCCCCCCCCCCCCCGCCCCGCCAGAGAAGAACCAAAGAGAGGGCCAAGGTACAAGTCAAGGTGACCTGGGCTCTGAATAGCACGCTATTGGGCCCCCCCAGGCTCCTCTAATTTCTCCTTCAGGTGGTCCCGTGCAAGCCACACAGGAAAACAGGGTTTTCTCTTTCTGTTTTTACTCTTTTCTTGTTACTATAGGACAGAAAATTAATATTGACTGCATGCATATGTGAAATCAAAGCCATTAGGGAACCAAAGAGCAAAACAAAGCTCTGAAAAGAACTCGCCGTAAACCAGACAAGGAGAAAAATAAGTTCTTCAACTGACAGCACCCAGTCCTTGCTGAGGCCCTGGCCTCTCTTCACTTCAGGTTGTATGATGGAAGGACATAAGCTCTCAATAATTAAAAACAGCTAAACTCTAAAGCCTTCAATGCCAGGAACATGTGCATATCCTGTCACTGGTTAAGGAACGTTAGCGGAATGCAGAGCAGGCAGTTGGTTGTGAGAGCTCACTCAGCGCTCAGTGTAACTCTTCCTTGCCCACTCCCCTGAGCAACTGCCCTTGGCCACCTTAGGACAGCCAAGTGGAGGGAAGGTGCTGTCTGCTCTTCCTGAGAGTTCATCCAGTTGGAAATTAACCACAGTCAATAGTAATTATAATTAACAACGGGCAGCATATTAACAGTAGATCCAATACGATTACATGCATGTTAATTCTGTACATGCACATTAATAAATTAGTATGTGAATACCATTTCTGTGTATCTCTAATGGGTATAAATATAATACAAATTTGCCTTAGCTGGACTCTAAGCTACTTGAAAATTGCTGTATCTCCAGTGCCTAACCCAGTGCCCGGCTTATAGTCGGTGCTCAATAAATATTTCTTGAGTGACGAAAGCAATACATTGATGACTGAACTGAGGTATCAGCCAGTGACGCAAAATTTATGAATCTGCGTGAGTTTCACAAATGACAAACCTTGGAAAGTTATGAAACGTTTCAATCTTCTTTTAACTGTTTGGGTGTATGTTTCTAGTGGAAACTAAACTCAGGAGACCTGAGTTGTAATCTTGTTCAGTCACAAGTCTATGAGATAAATATTATTATTACCTCATTTTATGGGTAAAGAAACCGAGGGCTAAGAGATACAGTAACTCACCCCAGGTCACAAGCATAAGATCTGAACGCAGGTCTAAGCCAAAGCTCATGCTGTTAGCATGGTGTGAGTCTGCCTGCACACCTGTGTATTTTTTAAGTACTGGTATGTGAGCCCGTGGAGCAGGACATGCTGCCTTTCCCCACAGCATTAACCCTTCTGCTTCAAAGCACAGAGTAGAATGTTGAGGAGAAAATGCTTATGTTTCAGATACCATTTTGGAGATGATACAAAATAAACTGAGAGTCAAGATACAGGATGGATAGAAAACCTAGAACTTTCTGAGCTCTAAACAGGTCATCAGGCCCAGACTGGAGTCCCAACCTGTTTCTTGTGGTGGGCCCTGTAAGGCGGGGAAACGGATTGTCTGGATACAGTTTTGCCACCGCCATCACTAGACCTGCTGCAAGTCCCAGCTCTGCCTCACACTTCTGATTCTACCGTGGGCAATGCCTTAACCCCTCTGAACCTCCCTTTCCACAGTCAGAAAAGTGGGATAATAGGAACCTCCCCAAGGGGTTGTATAAGGATTAAATGAGTTGACAGTATGGAGAGAACTGTATTTATCCTGGCACATTGCAGATGCTTGATACATATGGAACAGCTCTCTTTCTCCTGTACCCTCAAATGAAAAGGATAAAGAATCTTATTTGTTTAGCAGATTGTGAAAGGAGTCCATGGAATTATCCAATTTTTCTCTCTGATCTTATTTAATTGATAAATGTTGGCTCCTATTTAAGGAGGAAAAGAAATGCATTCTCTATTCCATCAAAACTCTAGAAAAACTCAGAGACAAGGTGCAAATTTGAGCTAGAAATTTACATTCAACAAAGCTTTCCAAGGCTCCAGCTACCAGGCTATTGCCCCGGCTTTCATTTCCCAGGTAAACTGCACCAATGATGGGAGTTTCAGAGGCCTCTGTCACCTGCTAGCTCAAGTGGGAGACAGGCTACCCTAAGTCACGGAGAAAATCTTGGAAGGTTTACCTACAGCAGGGGGTCTCACCATTTTTTGTGGAAGAGCAATTCCTCACGTAAAGCCATGATATTAGCAGGTATGGGTTTTCAGGAAAGATTCTGTGTGAAGCAGGCAAGCCTGTCCCTTCCCACTGAAAATGTCAACAACCAAGGAGAAGGAAGCATGGGCCTGTGAAACCAGCACGTCAGCACATGGGCTAAAACTTCAAGATCAATTGATCATTCAGATCTCACCCCAGAGAAAACCTTCTCTGACACATCAGAGCTTTGGAGGGCTTTTCTCTCTCTTACTCGCTGTGGTTTTATATACTCAAAAGGGGATAACTGGGATGCAGAGGTGGCCTAAGTGGCAGACCTGGATCAGAGTGAGTATCCTGACTGGACATTAGACTCACCTAGGGATGGGACCTTTTAAAAACAATACCAATACCTGGGCATCACCCCCAGACTGACTGAAAAGAAGTGGGGCAGAGGGCTGGCTTGCTATATGTTTTAAAACTCTCAGTTCATTCTATTATGGAGCTAAGAATGAAAAACACGGGTCTGGCTTATTTCCAAAACTGGTGTCTCCCAGAGCACCATTCCATGGAATATTAATATGTGTCACACATCCACAATAAGTGTTCTGGTAAATACTCAATTCAATAAAGTTAAATAGGTGACTTTACTGCACCATTTTTGAGACTTTATACCCTCGTGGGCATTGTGCCTCATCTGGTAGAGTACATATCGACTTTGCCCAGCCATTTTTTGGACCACATCTCTGTCAAAGCCTCTCAGCTAAGGGCATCTATATCAGGGTGTCAGGGAACACCAGCCTGAACACACTCTGGCCTGGGTCAACACATCATCAAAGGAAAGAAAGGCACAGAGAGTCCTGAGAACAATGAGTAGGGGCATCCGGCAGTGGCCATGCTCTGTAATCTGAAAAGTTGTGGAACGTCCAGATCCTAGCATTGATACTGTTCTGAGAATAAGCCTTTAATTATTGTGTTTATCATTAAATAATAGTTGCAGTAAAGACTTGTCTCAGGAATTTCCAAAGAGCAAGTCACTTTAATTACAGTAATGTATGTTTCAAAGCTGCTCCATTTTTATTGTCAGTATTTCTACCCTGAAAAGAAAATGTATTGCTGTTTTGAGTTATAAATTGCCTCAAAGGAGGGCAGCTCCTAAAGATTCATCTTGCCTTAGAATATCCAGAGATGCTCAGAGAGCAGGGCTTTACCTCCAACTGGGGATCTTGGAAAGGAGGTGGAAATAAAATGGAATTGACAATGATACTGAGCCTGAGTATGTACAGGAATTAACGACGTACTAACTATCTAACTGCCTAAAATAAAAATGGGTAGTCAGTGATTTGTATTTTACTGGGCAGAGGTGGCAAGCTTTCTTATGTACCGCTGAGATTATGTACTGTTGTAAAAAGAACCTCAACTCCAATTTTCAGGGTCTGAGAAGGGAGCTCTCTGAGTCTGCATCTTCCCTTCTGCCCAGGACGTTCTCTAAATATCTGACCTATTCCGTTTTCCAATGACCTCATCATTTTTCTGTTCGTAGTGTCAGTAGTATATAACAGTTAGCAATTTCTAAGTCATAGTAAAATAGGGACCATACTCCGTCACAAGCATCCAAGGACCTCAGAAATTACTCAAGTTATGTGTGATGAAAATAATAGTATTAACAATTATTATTATCATTATTATAGCTATCATTTATTGAGCACCTACTATGTGCCAGGCACCTTATATGTCATATCGTAATTTAATCATAAAAACAATTCTCTGAGATTAGTGATTTGGCCCTTCTTGGCCTAAGCTACATCTTAGAGAGATAAAATGACTTGCTCAAGACAGCCTCAAAGCTGGGATTGGAACTACTGCCTGTAAATGCTCTTTGCAGTAAGGCCTGCTCTTAAATGTATGGTATACCTTGTTCCATTAGTTAAAGGAAATGACAATTAATATAAAGGAGATAATGATATATGTTTATAACTTCATATGTGAACTCTTTCAGTATACTGAGACTTTAATCTCTGAATATAATTTTATAGCATTTTTTAATTTTCTTTTTTTAGCATTTTTTAATTTTTAAAAGAATATTTGGCATCATATAATTGTGGTCCTTATTTGCAAAATGGTTTATGGGGCTGCAAAGAGCAGATTCGTGGATACATATATATTTATACAGACAAAGATACACATACATGTACCAGCTTCTATTCCGTCTAGTAAGCATCCTTTGATGTCTTTATTAGGGGAAGATGACTTTCTAGACCCATCTCTGTGGCACATTAACTCCTAGTTCTTTGGGGAGCTGTGATATTGGATTTGCTTTGTCTGGCCACATTTCTTTAATGAGCCCCTTCATGACACATTTATTGATGAGAAAGCTGGCTGGAGTGAGGAACATGTCTATAGCCATAGAAAATAACAAAGCTAACTTGCTTCTTAATCTCACAATCACTACCCAGAAAGAGGAGAATAATGTTTGACATCCTTAATCTGACTGAAATATGAATCTAATGTTCAGTGACCTCTGGGAAGGAAGTGTAAAAAAGAACAATAACAACAACAAAAAGCAGTTAAAAGATGAACTCCTATATCTCCAGCAAAAATAATGGTAGATGGTTGCTAAAATATATTGTGTCTCACGGGAAACTAGTCTACTCTGGCCTATACTTGCAATAACATACCCCGTATTTGACTCAAAGGAAATAGCTTTGGCAGTTTCCCACATTATTTTCACCACCTAATTTGAAAGCAGAAAATTTCTAGTTATTTCGATATTTTATTTTTATTCCCCAGAAAACAGCTTCCGATGCCCAAGAATAATTTTATCAGTATAAATAATCTACCTTCAGGTGTTTTATGTCATATTCAGTGACAAACTATGAAATGTAACATTTTTTCTTTGACAGCCCATGAAATCCATCATCTATTTTCATAGATCTTTCATTCAGGAAAAGATTTGAATTTTAAGGATTTATGGTCCGATCAGAAATATTTGAATTAAAGATTTTCAGCTTTTAAAATCAGTATCAGGATTTACTAGTAAAAATCTAGAGTCAGTGGGTGAAGTGTTATTGTAATCATTTATCCTTTGTGACCTTTAAAAGAATAAAAAAATAACTGCTGTCTCATGCCCGTAGTTTATATCCAGCCACATTAGATAAGAGCAAGAAGCTTTTTTCCTTCACCCTGCGGTTCATGACTCTTAGAAAAATTACCCATATATTGTTGCTAGGAAGCCGAGGGTACTGAATGAGCTCAGTATTTAATAAGACACGAATAGATAAGACAGAAAAAGGGCTTTATTCACCTGGTGTGTCTTTGTAAGAGTAACTGGCATGATGAGAAATATGACTTGATTCACTTCTAGAATATAAATTTACAGTCTATCTACTCTTTCTTAGATGGGTTAGTGCACAGTTCTATATGGATCCATAAAATGGACTCAGTCTAAAGTTTCCATGTAATCAAATCATTATTATAAAGGAAAACTATTTCTTCTTAGTGGTAATTACAATTTTTAAGAATATTCTCTCTTGGATAAACTATATTATTTATAATTTATTTGATGAATTAAATATGTTTCCATGTGGTGGAATTTTCTTGGTATAGAAGTATAAATAGGACCATGATGTTAAATGTATCATCTAAAATGCCTCATAGTCAAGGCAAAGCTACATAATGCTACTAAGTAGGTCAGATCCAAGACAGAGATGGAGCAGAGCGCCCTGAATGTTTGTAAATTTTGCCTTAAACTGGAAGCCCTGGACCAGGAATCAGGAGATCCTGATCCTGACTCTGACACCGACAGGTGCTCTCACCTTGGGCAAGTCATTCAACTTCTCTGGCATTAAACTAGAAGACACCAGCCTTCTATCATTTTCCAACTTTCTGAGTGATATTCAGAGGCCCACACCTATTCTCCTTTGTTTCTAATGAGCTGAGCTGAGGATGAGACAAAGGTCTCAAATGCTCTCATGAAATCCCAGAATGCTACAGGCAATCCAATGACAGGCAGTCTGCAAGTCGCCCAAGAACCCAAAGATTCAAAATGGAGTTCAGAATTAGAAGGACCATGGGTGTGTGTGTGTGTGTGTGTGTGGAAGGAATCATTCCAGCATCCCTAAGGATTTAAACTGGTCCAAGAGAGCTGTTTTGAATGCTCTCCTTGGACAACTCTTTTCTGAGTTCAGAGATCCCGAGCCATTTGGGGCTTGGCCCAGACCCTCCCTAGCAGTCTCCCTGTACTGCCCTCAGCCCATCTAGCTGGGAAGTGTGGTGACTTAGGTGCAAGGAGGGCTGGAACCAGCTGCTGAGAGCACAGGGCCCACAGCAAATGAGTGCAAAGTGGAGCATAGGACAGGGCAGATGAGGGTAGTTCCCAGAGCAGGGGTGGACTCAGAGTTGGGAGCTAACCTGTCAAAACAGGGCCCAGGTGAGGGACCATTAGGTAGTATTTCAGGAGCAGTGAAGCAGGTCCCTGAGAAAATCTTTGGTGCTTCTCAAGCCATTCCTTCTCCTCCACCTGTGTGGAGAGTACTCCAGAGTACTTGGTGTTACATGGAGGCCACAAGTCAACCGTTTCCCCACTGCATCTTCCACCACCACCTCAGTGAACCTTCAGGACATTTCTGCTCCCCACTCTAAGCAGCTGAGATCATGAAATGTTTTCCTCCCTTCTCGTCTCCTCCCCTGTGCCCACCCACCTCATATCCACCCTCCAACCCTAGGTTTTGCTGTCATAGTTTTTAATACTTTCTCGTCAAGGTGGTTATTAGGTTTCCCCAGGCAGTCAATATCTATCTTATTTCAGTAATCCTTATTAGACACTTATATTAGATAATCCCAGTCAATCTTTTATTATCTCCCAGGTAGATTGAGCTCTCTATATTGCAAGTTTCATTGCTCAGCACAATTTTCCTCTCCTCTTCATCTTTCACTCTGTCGGAATCTCTGTTCAGGCCCACTTTTTGGTTAGGGCCTCTGAATCCTTACCTAGCAACAAATATATTTCTCTCTCACTGGCAGGTGAAGCTCATCTTTGCTGGGCGTAGGAATCTAGGGTTGCATTTTTTTTTTTTTCTTCTCACGTGTGCTCAGATGCTATCCTTTTGCGTTCAACGTTGCATTGAGAAATAAATACCAGTCTGATTCTTCTTCCTTTTTAAGTTACTCATTGTTTCTGTTTGGCAGCTTGTAGATTTGTTTTTCCTGCTACCTTAGTTTTCAGGAATTTTATCAGAACATGCCTGGATGTAGGCCATTTTTCATCATTTCTACAGACTCTGGTCTTTCTTCAATTTAGGAAGATGGTCTATTTTGGCTGTTTCATTATTTCCTTTCCTCAGTAGGTTCCTTATTCCCCTTCTGCAGTTCCTGGTTTTTTTTTTTTTTTTAATTGGGGTGTAGTTGTTTTACAATGTTGTGTTAGTTTCTACTGTACAGAAAAGTGAAGTAGAGTTCCCTGTGCTATACAGCAAGTTCTCATTAGTTATCTGTTTTATACATATTAGTGTATATATGTCAATCCCAATCTTCCAATTCATCCCAACCCCCCCTTCTCCCCTTGGTGTCCATATGTTTGTTCTCTACATCTGTGTCTCTATTTCTGCCGTGCAAACCAGTTCATCTGTACCATTTTTCTAGATTCCACATATATGCGTTAATATACGATATTTGCTTTTCTCTTTCTGACTTATTTCACTCTGTATGACAGTTTCTAGGTCCATCCACGTCTCTACAAGTGACCCAAGTTCGTTACTTTTTTTTTTTTTTTTTTTTTTTTTTTGCGGTACGCGGGCCTCTCACTGTTGTGGCCTCTCCCATGTGGAGCACAGGCTCCGGACGCGCAGGCTCAGTGGCCATGGCTCACGGGCCTAGCCGCTCCGCGGCATGTGGGATCCTCCTGGACCGGGGCATGAACCCATGTCCCCTGCATCGTCAGGTGGACTCTCAACCACTGTGCCACCAGGGAAGCCCCCAAGTTCGTTCCTTTTAATGGCTGAGTAATATGGAATTCCTGGTGTTTGCTTATTTTCCTCCTGGAGCTATCCTCCAAGCATTTTGTTTTTTTCCTCTAGATTTCCAAATAGTTTCATTTTTCTTGTGTGTCAATATATTTCTCCTACTTGATCTTTCAACTGAGTACTTGGCACAGGAACCATCTTTTCCAATTTATCTACTGAATTTTGTTTTTAAAAGTTCCATTTTTAGTCCAATTTTTCTGCTGTAATCCTTAAATGTGATGGCAATAATCCTTAAATGTCGGTGATGATGGTGATGTACAAATTGTCTTCTGTCCTCCGGCAGCTTTGTCTCTCTATGACCTGACTTCCTTCCTATGCATTGCTCTTTCGCCTTGTTCACCGGGGCTTAGGTCCAACTCCTGGGAGACTTCAGTAGCAGCAGTCCAAAGAGCATGGGAAGGCGCAGAGGCCCCATAGGTGAGCGACGGCTAATAGGCAGGCGGCTAACCTCTGTGGGGACTTCAGCAGAAGCCCTCTTGGCTCCTGGGCCCATCAACTGGCTGCAAAGGCTGATACCATCCCTCCCTCTCAGCAGTGGAAGAGGACTGAGCCCACCTGATAAGCTTGGGGAGAGGGTGAAGAGGGGCCTGGGAGCACAGTTATATTCATGCCATTGCTGCCCCTCCCCTCCACAAAGGACCACAGGGGGCTAAGTATTCCTTGAATATCGGGGGCTCTTCAGCACTGGGCCCAGACTCTCATCTGGCCCAGAGAAGCCAGAATCCAATCTAGTCTTCAGACCAGAATCCTGGCAGAGCCTGGGTTTTCCTGGCACCCTAAAAGCCCTGCAAGCCTGCCAGTGGAGGGGGGCTGGTGGTGACTTCACAACCCAGCATCTCACCAGCATCACCTGGGGAATGTTTAGAAAACAAAGGATTCCAGGTTCCCCATCGTAGACCTATTGAATCAGAATCTCAAGACAGGGCCTGGGAATCTGGATTTGTAATCTACTCAGGTTAATCTAGAACAGAACTGAGTATCGAAACCACTGATTTAAGGTGGAAGCTGGTGCTTCCACCTAAGAGTGCTAGGAGCCCATTCTAGAGGTGCTTGGGGCTGAATATACCCTGCTGAGAGTTCTGGGCCTTGTGCTTTTACACCCAGGGGTGCTAAGTCACCCAAAGACCTAAGATACGCTTAGTCTCTTTTTCTTTCTCAGTAGCCAGTTTTTCTCTCTGCTTAGCCCATGATTTTTCTGTGACATACAAAATCTGCTATTGTTTGAGGTAAGAAGGAAAAGTATTCCTGAATGGAAACAGTTATCCTTTACTACGGACACTGGACCTATAAAGCCAGGGCAATATAGAATGAGGAGGGGGTACAAAGGAAAGGGTCATTAGAGCTACTTTCATTAGGTTATATTGAGGAAAGAACCACAACAAAGGTTTGTTCTAGCTCTCATTCTGTGTCAGTTATAGGTCGACTGTGGCTCTGTGGCTCCCCCCACCCATCTTCTTCATTCCAGGATTCAAGCACAAGACAAAATGACACCGTGGGCCTTACAGGTTTGCTCCATGTATGTGTGGGGTGGGGTGGTAGACAGTCATCTCCACTCACATTCCTTGGACCAAAGCAAGTCATGCCAAGCCTGAAGTCAAGGGGCAGGGAAGTATCTCCATTCCACAGCTGGAACTGGGTCGTGTGGTGGTACAAGGGCACATAGAATCTTCTCACATGGAGGGGAGCAAATTATCAGGAATAATTATACCATTCATTATACTTACTGAGCAGGAAAGCATCCCCTTTAGAAGTTATTCCCATAAGGAGGCCCAATAAGGAAAATCACCTGATAGACAGTTACTGAATAAGGTGATCTGGACCAATGGCCAGCTGCAGGTCCTGGCTGGTGGATCTCAGGTACTCCGTGATTCAGGAGGAGGGGAGATGTTCTTTCTCCTCCTGCCTTCCACAGTGTGAATGTTCAAAAAGGAATTCAAAGAAGGTTTGAACATACTTGGGATTCATGCTGATCTATCTAATGTTGTTACATAGTCATAAAAAGCATGGAACATTCAGAGTGGCCCAACTCATCAGCACTCTCCCCCAGCACAGAGCATCACTGGCAGACCTCAGGGACATCCTACTAGGTCACCACGGCATATTTCTCCTCCTCCTGCCTCCCCCTAGGAGCTCTCCCACACACTCTTTTCTTCCCCTCCCCCAATATCTTTTTTTTTTTTTTTTTTTTTAATTTCTACCCCATCAAGATTCTCTCCTCCCTCTGTTTTCTAAGCTGGCATCCTCCTTTGGTGTTAGAAATTTTAAAGTCTCCTGCCCAGCTCTTCCCTTCTTGCTTGGTATCACTGCTGGGCAGGGGCAGAGGGGGAGGGGAGGGGAGGAAAGCCCCAAGGTGGTCTGGATGCCGGGTGGATGATCCAGATACCTAAAAAGCACGAGCTATCTCACCCAGCCAAGGCTGACATGGATTTTAGGCTCCCCTGCTCACACGGTCTCTCATTTCCAACTTGAATTTCATGCTTGGGCCTGTTTAGTACTCTCTTCCTGAGTGCCGGCAGTCAGAGTACAAAACTGTCCAAAGCCTTTGCTCTACCACCCTTCTCCCTTTCCCCTTAGACTTCTCATTTCTTCTTAACTTGTTCAAGCTTCTTGCCAACAAGTTGGTTAACCTCTCTGAACCTCATAGGGGTGTGATATTCAATGAGAAACTAGCTGCAGGTGGTAGCCACTCAGGAAATGCTAGCTCCCTTTCTTTTTATTTCTCTTCAAAGGATCTGAGTGAACTACTATTTCTTGGCCATCCTAAATCAGGTGAGGTTGCTTTTGGAGGCATTTCTACATTGCACCCTCTTATCCAATGTTTGCACAGTTCAAAGCATTCAGTAGGTGCTCAATGAGCACTTGATGACCCAGTTTCCCTCCCTCCTCCCTCGCTGCCCTGCCCCTCACCTTGTCAATTCCACCCCCTCTGCACACATCCTGTTCTTACCTCCTCTACTTCGTGGCCGAAACCAAGAGAGCAGCATTGGCACATTTGACTCATGTGTGGGGCTAACAACCCATGATGCTAATGGTCAGAGACTATGAGGGTTTAACAGAAAATAAGGAAGGCAGTAAAGTGCCGTTATTTAAATCTTCAGTTCTACTTCTGGTGTCTGTAATCAGCATCTGTATCCAGTTTGATTCATCTATCCCTCTCCTTGTCCCAAAGAGAACTGAAGAAAAACCAGCATGAATGGCTTTGTCAAACGACTCTTCACATCATTAAGTCACTTTGCTGTTTATGTAGTAGCAGGACACAAATTCAGAAACACATTACCCACAAATTCCAGAAGCAGCAGAGGAGGAAAGAGCAGCTGATATGGAGCTGCCTGGTCATTGCTGATGTGATCGATGAGGAGGTCGGTCCCTGGCACTCCCCTCACGCTGCCTGTGCCACATCTGCTCTTACCCGGGGCCCCTCTTTGGGGAGAGAGGTTGAGAACTGAAGCCTCTGTTACTTGTATTGCCCATTGGAAATGGAGCTTTTCTTCAGACCTCCAGATACTGCTTCCTCCTTTTTTCCTAACCACCTCTTCCTTCCCAGGAAACTGTTCTCAGAGAAAGTATCCTTTTACATCTGTCCATCAAATTAAGCTAACATTTAGGGAAAGCCGTCTGGGTGGTACAGAAATGAAGCCTACACAGTTTCTGTTCTGTCCTGCCCTTCAGGGGGCCCCTGTCTAGTAGGATAAATGGGCACACAGCATGCTTCAAAGTACCTGGCACACAGGAAGCCCTCACTAAGTATTTGTTGAATGAATGAGTGAAGGAATGACTACACAGTGACTTTAACAGACTATAGCAAATGCTATAGAGGAAAAAATGACAAAATGTACTGTGGGGGGGTTGATTTGAGAGACTGCTGGTTGTTAGAGGCGCCGGGGAGGGCCTCATAAGGGGAGACAGATAAGAGCAGAGCCTTGCAGCCGGAGGCATTCTGTTGAGCCTGGCGGGGTGAGAC
The DNA here is from genome assembly GCF_951394435.1 of Stenella coeruleoalba. Lineage (NCBI taxonomy): Eukaryota > Metazoa > Chordata > Mammalia > Artiodactyla > Delphinidae > Stenella > Stenella coeruleoalba. The sequence continues at coordinate 72,973,871 of NC_137151.1, read as the reverse complement.
AAATGAGGCTGACACACCAGGGCTCCCTGGGAATAAGAAATCTTTCCTGGGCCTATTCTCAACAGCATAGCCATGCAGTCATTTTCTAAATAAGGGAAGTACAGTGATAGGAACACAGGGATGGTAAGGGCTCGATCAACAAGGCATTAGACTGAAGAAGGACTCGGTTACCAGCTCTCCACAAGAGGATCACCTTCCTTGGAAGAACGGGCAGCCTGATTTCAGATTCGACAAGTTTACAGCCCCCTTGATCCTTATCTTCTGAGATGTTTAACTTGAACTTGATGAATCATGTTTTCCTCCAGTGTATCTTAGATATCCCAGTGCAGAATATGTTTCTTTCCAGGAGTGAATATGGTGCAGTTTGCTGGGGAGAGGAAGCCTTTCTAGATTGGCTTCTCTAAAGAACTAGAGAAAGAAAAGACTAGAATTGTAATCAGGATACTTTTGAAGGGGACCACTATGGGTCTGACATGAATTATTTTGAATTCCTGGAAATTTAGTATTCAGTTCATCTGCTGTAATGATAACTGTCTGTTATAGATGGAATTGTGTCCCCCCCACCCAAATTCATATGTTGAAACCCAACCCCCAGTACCTTAGAATGTGACTATATTTAAAGACAGGGCCTTTAAAGAAGTAAGTAAGGCGAAATGAGATCATAAGGGTAGGGCCCTAATCCAAGATGACTGGTGTCCTTGTAAGAAGAGGAAGATGCACCAGGGAAGTCCACACATACAGAGGAAAGGCCATGTGAGGACACCGTAAGTCGGCAGCCATCTGTGAGCTAAGGGAAGAAGAACAGGAGTAACCAAACTTGCCAACACCTTGATCTTGGACTGCCAGCCTCCAGAACTTCGAGAAAATAAATTTCCATTGCTTAAGCCTCCCAGTCTGTGGTATTCTGTTGTGGCAACTCTAGCAAACTAATAACACTGTCATATACTGAGGCCTACTAGGGGCCTGGCACTGTGCTAAGTATTTGATCTCACTTAATGTTTTTAATGACCATGAAAGACAGTTATTGTTATGTTCCTTTTTCAGAAGAGAAAATAGATGCCCAAGGCCACAGCTCTAGCAAGTGGCAAAACGCAGATTCAAAGGCACATCTGTTTGGCTCCAGACATGTGCGCTTAGCATACCACCAACCCACATTTATGAAGCACTGACCATGAAAGAAGTACGAGGCTATAGTAATTGCTGACATTTGAGAACCTTAATCCTTTCCTTATGGAACTTATAAATGATGAGAGACAGACTTACAAAGGTAAATAAATAAATAAGTGCTGCCTGGACCAGACCACCTGGAATCAATAATGCCATGGCAACGCCATGGTGAACCTAAGCTAAGAGAGCATTCAAATGATTGTGAAAGCAGCATAGGGGAGTTGCTACAAACACAGGGGCCAGGGGGCAGATTTCAGCAGTTTTCTAGTTATGTGACCTTGGGCTTTTATCCTTACTTAAATCCTTAACCTCATCAGTTTCCTCATCTGTGCTAGGGGGGCTAAATTGGGACTAATGATGGAACATTACCCCTTGGGTTGTTGGAGGATTAAATAAGATACTGTAAAGCACTTTGCATGATGCTTGGTACATAGTACATCTTAATAAATGTACCATGATGGAAAAAACAGTTCTTCTAATGTGTATCCTACTGGGTACTAACAAAAATAGCCAATCCATCTAAACATGGTTGAGTTCCTAACTGTTTAAATGAAAATGTTTAGTGTTGTTAAATTTGTGAATATTTTCACTGACACATATGTGGGTTTCTAAATACAATTTCATTTCCAAAATATGTTTGCCTATTGGGACATTCAGCTTAAATCAAATACCAACATACACCACCAACAACACAGTCAGGGCAAAGTTAAAATGTTCATCAGTGTGGAAGGAGAGTCTGACAGAAAGGCAAGACAGAAAGGACTAATAAAATATCTGATAGAAGTTAAAGAGCAAATTAAAAATAGTGTGTGTGTGACACTGTGTGCATGGATGTATGTGTGAGCGTGTTTTGGGGCACACCTCCGCCCATCTGAGCATAAATCCAGATAAGATTCTGGACAGGGAATCGTGGCTGAGGAATCAGCCCTGCACCCTCCTTGCCTTACTTGATAGATTGTTTCCTCACTGCAGGTGATTGCTTTATTTGGCCCGAAGAGCAGAAACTTTCTTATAATGCTTCCTGTGCTTTTATGGCACAAACCAATATAAGTATTTACTGGATCTGTAAGTAAAAGTATATAAAGTCTTATTTATCTTGCTGCACAGTGAAACCATGAAAAACGTGTGGAAAGTTGAGTATTTTTTTCCAAGAAGACATCCAACTACACGCTGAGGCAAAGCAAATACATGCTTAGTTTCAGAGGTGACAAAGGGGCTCTGTTATACTTTTGATGCAGAGGACTTCCATCGTTTCTATTGAATGCATGAACATTGAAATATTTCTTCTGGCCAATTCATTGGAAAGTGATGCCTGGGTGGCCAGCCACATATGTCCGTAGCGATAGATTGCACTCCCAACCCCAACTAGCAGGCCGAAAAGATGGGGCTCCGGGTATGGAACAAGGGGAGAGAGAGCGTGGGATCAGGCCAGTGGCATGAATGGAAAACCCAAGCAAAGCCTTACCCTGGTCAGTGGCTCCGCACTCTCCTCCTCACACCCAGGGTGGCGCCCCATTGCCCTGGTTCTAATCTCAATGTTCAGGTTTTGCCCCTCGCTGGTTCTGCTCCCTTGGTGGGGTGTGGAACTTTGTAACAGGGCATTGGGACCCATCGTCCCAGCACATGAAGGGCAGGATCAGGTGGACTTTTACCAAAACCATAAAGAGGAGAGGTTGAGTTTCCGGTTCCTTTTGATCCCCAACGTTGTCCTTCTCTACCACTTCACAGGCCTCCAGGCTCCATCCCTTTGCTGACCCCCGTGCCTTAGGCATCATGCTTCAGTGTTAAGAGTTTGCTTGTTCCTGTGAATTCTTATTTGTGGAAATCCTTTCATAAACCTGTAATTTTAAACTACAGAAACAAAGCAGCATGATGTTCCTTAGTCTTCAGCTGTTTGTTAGTCAACTCACCTGGTCCCTATTTCCAAACCCAGATCCATCACCAGGGGCTGATGTCCTAAACAGCCTCACCTCTTGCTGGTGCAGAAGTTCTTCTTCCTCCTTTCATCCTTTTCTGTCTAGTTGTTGAATTGTTGTCGCATTTCTTAGGGAATTATTCTCATTTTCTGTCCGCTTTATGAGCCTTTCCTTCCACCCCATTGCCTCAAAGGTATTTTCATTTTAATAGGGAATAATTCTCTGATGTATATTGATGAAATTCTAACGGTGATATTTCAGGCAGGCAGAAGAGAGCCCTCAGCTGGAATTGTAGATCTTTTCCCCCAACCTGGCATGTAGACAGTTATCCATTCAACCCATGTTGAAATCATATTTGTGCATGAAACTGCATTTTTTCTTTTCACCATTCCCACCAAGAGTTGGGAATTTCTGACCATCTTTATAAGTTTCTGTTTATGAAATTAACATGAGTCTGCTCACTAAATTCAAACCATTAGAAAAATTACAGCATGCCGAGGCTAATAGCAGAAAAAGTTAAGGGTGCTGGGTGAAGTTTTTGTTTGTTTTCTAAGATGCCTAGATTGTTCTAAAACCAATATAGAGGGGCTGTTAGTTGGAGTAGATAGTATTCAAGCTGTAGGATGCTAACATTCGAAGTGTCCTTTTGTAAATGGAAGCAATGTTGGTTAAATCTATATTATTCATTACAAAATCTGTATTACTTCCTAAATGATGACCTCGGTTATCTTCAAAAATCTCTTTTGTAATGTTATTTAATTTCCTATCTCTCTTTTAATACTCTTCAGGTGGACTTAGGGACTTAGATAAACTACCAGTGAGCGTAGAGTTTACCCTTACTCATCGCACAATTATAGAGTTGCCACGTGCCCTGTAAGCTACCAGGCACCATAGAGCATAGACGAGGCATCTCTCAGGTGAGGCTGCAGCTGAGAGGGGCAGCAAGGACTCAAGCAAAACCCACAGTACAGCAAGTTGAGGTTGAGGTGGGCAGGAAGCCATTAAGATCCAACCAAGTACGTGAATCAGAGAAGCAGTGGCCAAAGGGGATGGTGGTTCTGTCAGGGCCAAGACTGCAGGTGGCGATTCTCTGGGCTAGAAAGACCATGCTGAACAGGCAGGACTTGCTTTAGGGTATTCTTATCTCACATCTCTAACCTTAAAGTCTAACGCAGTCAACACACCTTCAGCTGCATGTAAATATCTACTATCCTTCCGTTACTAAGACATAGGAAGAAGAATGCCACAAGAAGTTCATGATAACCTCACAGGGCCGCCATGTCACACTCACACATCTGCACTGCAAGGACCAATCTTCTTGGAGGGATGAAGCAGGCTGTCTCACTGCTCAGAGTCACACAGCTGGCAAGCTCAGATTGGAGCCTGAAGACTAGGGCTGCAGGGGTGAGGGCCTCTCTGTGTGTCTCCTATTACAAATAGTCCCAGTGGTGTGTGAACAAATAGTGCATTGGGTTCACTCAAAGTTAGAAGGCTACTTGGCTCATATTACCTAATCTTGGATTCCTCTCTCTCTGTGTGTGTGTGTGTGTGTGTGTGTGTGTGTGTGTGTGTGTCTCTAGGATTCCTCTCTGTGTGTGTGTGTGTGTGTGTGTGTGTGTCTAAGTGTGAAGTATTCACAGGGGTGGTTGGCAGAAAATCCACCAGAGGATATTGTGGCATGGCTTGGGTAGAACTAGAAAAATAACTTCCAGTGAGACTATCAGGCTTTCATTCACTCATCCAATAAATATTTAACGAGCTTCTTCCATGTGCAGGTTTGCCCATGAAGACTGTGCTGGGCACTTAGGAGTTAACAGTAGACACACCCAATTCCTACCCTCCTCTATCAGACCATTAACAAATAATTACACAACATATTACTGATGGAGGAGGAATGTCATGCTCCCAGCTCTCAGGGAGTCTTGAGCTGGTTTATTTCAGCTTCCCACCCAAGTCCATGTGTGCAGGGCTCCCCCACCAGCACTCCTCTAGGTACCCAGGATCCTGCCCTTCCTTCTTAGATTTCTTGAGGTTCTTAGGCATGTGTTTGGGCACTGGGCAGAAGTGCATTGCCCAGACAAGTGCCCCTCCCATTGGTTGCTCAGTGGGTGAGGTGCTGGACCCTGAGGAGCTAAAGTCTTCACCAGTCTCCCATGGGAGGAGTGGCTGGTGGGTCCCTGACTGCAAGCAACGGGAGGTATCTACTTGAGCAAAGGTGGGACCGTCCATGGTCCTGATTCAACTACCATGTGGCTCACGGGAGCTCAACCAATGCCTCCACAGTGGTCCTTTGCTGGGTGCATCTCCTTCCTGGGTACAGCTGCCATGCTCCCAGGGGCTCTCTCCTTCCTCTCTTACCCCACTCCCTGACCTCTGTGAGACGGCCACAGTGTTCATTCCCCTTTTCTTACCTCCCCAAGAGCACACTCCTTTCTCCTCTGGTTCTTTCAAAATAGATCCTGATGGCCCATTGACTCAGAGCCATTGACTCAACCAAAAACAAGTTCTTTTTCCTGGAGGACACAGAGGGCTTTTTGATCTTCAATTTCTCCCAGAAGAGGAGGGAAAGAGTTTGCTGCTGAATGCAGCAAAGAAAGAGAAAAGGAAACAAAGACAATTGCCTTTCCATAGGAAGAGTCTGTATATCTATCACCTGCCACAACAAATACTGTGACCACAGCTTTGAAGGGGAGGTTCTGGGAGGGAAAGTCAAACTCCAGTGCTGTGGCCCAAGGCCACCAAAGGGAGCTTGGCAAAGCTGACACCTTATGGGTTCTCAGGGCTAATTAGGGCAAGTCCTGAATCAAGCAGCATTTCCATTGATTCTGGGGCCCTATAGGTCTGCATCTCATGGTTTTGTGCTATATTCAGATGAGATTAGAACTGTACTCTGCCCATGCTGTTCTCTCTGACTGGAACAGTCTATGTTTCCTAATTCTCCTGGTGAACTTCTATTCATCCTTCAACACCCACATCAGATGATACTCCTCCACTCTGTTTCTTGGCCTCCTATATGCTCCCTCCTCTTGTGGCCTCTGACCTTCATGCTTCTATTTTTTCACTATTCATTCTGTTTACTCTTTTTTTTTTTTTTTTTGCTCATAATATTTTTTTTATTTTTTTTAACATCTTTATTGGAGTATAATTGCTTTACAATGGTGTGTTAGTTTCTGCTGTATAACAAAGTAAATCAGCTATATGTAGGCATCTATCCCCATATCCCCTCCCTCTTGGATCTCCCTCCCACCCTCCCTATCCCACCCCTCTAGGTGGACATAAACCACTGAGCTAACCTCCCTGTGCTATGCAGCTGCTTCCCACTATCTATCTGTTTTACATTTGGTAGTGTATATATGTCAGTGCTACTCCCTCACTTTGTCTCTGCTTACCATTTCCCCTCCCCATGTCCTCAAGCCCATTCTCTATGTCTGTGTCTTTTTTCCTGTCATGCCCCCTAGGTTCATCACAACAACTTTTTTTTAATATTCCATATAAACAGGTTAGCATATGATATTTGTTTTTCTCTTTCTGAATTACTTCACTCTGTATGACAGACTCTAGGTCCATCAACCTCACTACAAAAAACTCAATTTCGTTTCTTTTTATGGCTGAGTAATATTCCATTGTATATAGGTGCCACATCTTCTTAATCCATTCATATGTCGATGGACACTTAGGTTGCTTCCATGTCCTGGATATTGGAAATAGTGAGGCAATGAACATTGTGGTACATGACTCTTTTTGAATTATGGTTTTCTCAGGGTATATGCCTAGTAGTGGGATTGATGGGTCCTATGGTAGTTCTATTTTTAGTTTTTTATGGAACCTCCATACTGTTCTCAGTAGTGGCTGTAACAATTCACATTCCCACCAACAGTACAAGAGGGTTCCATTTTCTCCTCACCCTCTCCAGCATTTGCAGGTTTTTTGATGATGGCCATTCTGACCACTGTGAGATGATAGCTCATTGTAGTTTTCATTGATGTTGAGCATCCTTTCACGTATTTGTTGGCAATCTGTATATCTTCTTTGAAGAAATGTCTATTTAGATTTTCAGCCCATTTTCAGTTTGGGTTGTTTGTTTTTGTGATATTGAGCTGCATGAGCTGCTTGTATGTTTAGGAGATTAATCCTTTGTCAGTTGCTTCCTTTGCAAATATTTTCGTCCATTCTCAGTGTTGTCTTTTCATTTTGTTTATGGTTTCCTTTGCTCTGCAAAAGCTTTTAAGTTTCATTAGTTCCCATTTGTTTATTTTTCTTTTTATTTCCATTTCTCTAGGAGGTGGGTCAAATAGGATCTTGCTGTGATTTATGGCATAGAGTGTTTTGCCTATGTTTTCCTCTAAGAGTTTTATAGTCTCTGGCCTTACATTTAGGTCTTTAATCCATTTTGAGTTTATTTTTGTGTATGGTGTTAGGGAGTGTTTGAATTTCATTCTTTTCCATGTAGCTGTCCAGTTTTCTCAGCACCACTTATTGAAGAGGCTGTCTTTTCTCCACTGTATATTCTTGCCTCTTTTATCAAAGTTCAGGTGACCATATGTGTGTGGGTTTACCTCTGGGCTTTCTCTCCTGTTCCATTGATCTATATTTCTGTTTTTGTGCCAGCACCATACTGTCTGGATTACTGTAGCTTTGTAGTATAGTCTAAAGTCAGGGAGCCTGATTCCTCCACCTCCGTTTTTCTTTCTCAAGGTTGCTTTGGTTATTCAGAGTCTTTTGTGTTTCCATGCAAATTGTGAGATTTTTTGTTCTAGTTCTGTGAAAAATGCATTAGTAGTTTGATAGGGATTGGAATGAATCTGTAGATTGCTTGGGGTAGTAGAGTCATTTTCACAATGTTGATTCTTCCCATCCAAGAACATGGTATATCTCTCCATCTGTCTGTATCATCTTTAATTTCTTTCATCAGTGTCTTATAGTTTTCTGCATACAGGTCTTTTGTCTCCTTAGGTAGGTTTATTCCTAGGTATTTTATTCTTTTTGTTGCAATGGTAAATGGGAGTGTTTCCTTAATTTCTCTTTCAGATTTTTCATCATTAGTGTATAGGAATGCAAGAGATTTCTGTGCATTAAATTTGTTTCCTGCTACTTTACCAAATTCATTGATTAGCTCTAGTAGTTTTCTGGTAGCATCTTTAGGATTCTCTATGTATAGTATCATGTCATCTGCAAAGAGTGACAGCTTTACTTCTTCTCTTCTGATTTGGATTCCTTTAATTTCTTTTTCTTCTCTAATTGCTGTGGCTGAAATTTCCAAAACTATGTTGAATAATAGTGGTGAGAGTGGGCAACCTTGTCTTGTTCCTGATCTTAGTGGAAATGGTTCCAGTTTTTCAACTTTGAGAATGATGTTGGCTGTAGGTTTGTCATATATGGCCTTTATTATGTTGAGGTAAGTTCCCACTGTGCCTACTTTCTGGAGAGTTTTTATCATAAATGGGGGTTGAATTTTGTCGGAAGCTTTTTCTGCATCTGTTGAGATGATCATATGGTTTTTATCCTTCAGATTGTTTATATGGGTTATCACATTGATTGATTTGTGTATATCGAAGAATCCTTGCATTCCTTGGATAAACCCCACTTGATCACAGTGTATGGTCCTTTTAATGTGCTGTTGGATTCTGTTTGCTAGTATTTTGTTGAGGATTTTTGCATCTATGTTCATCAGTGATATTGGCCTGTAGTTTTCTTTCTTTGTGACATCTTTGTCTGGTTTGGGGATCAGGGTGATGGTGGCCTCATAGAATGAGTTTGGGAGTATTCCTCTGTCTGCTACATTTTGGAGGAGGTTGAGAAGGATAGGTGTTAGCTCTTCTGTAAATGTTTGATAGAATTCACCTGTGAAGCCATCTGGTCCCAGGCTTTTGTTTTTTGGAAGATTTTTAATAACAGTTTCAATTTCAGTGCTTGTGATTGGTCTGTTTATATTTCCTATTTCTTCCTGGTTTGGTCTCAGAAGGTTGTGCTTTTCTAAGAATTTGTCCATTTCTTCCAGGTTGTCCATTTTATTGGCATATAGCTGCTTGTAGTAATCCCTCATTATCCTTTATTTTCTGGAGTGTCAGTTGTTACTTCTCCTTTTTCATTTCTAATTCTTTGATTTGAGTCTTCCCCCTTTTTTTCTTGCTGAGTCTGGCTAGTGGTTTATCAATTTTTTTTTATTTTCTCAAAGAACCAGTGTTTAGTTTTATTGATCTTTGCTATTGTTTCCTTCATTTCTTTTTCATTTACTTCTGATCTGATCTTTATGATTTCTTTCCTTCTGCTAACTTTGGTTTTTTTGGTTCTTCTTTCTCTAATTGCTTTAGGTGTAAGTTTAGGTTGTTTATTTGAGATATTTCTTGTTTCTTGAGGTAGGATTCTATTGCTATAAACTTCCCTCTTAGAACTGCTTTTGCTGCATCCCATAGGTTTTGGGTCATCATGTTTTCATTGTCATTTGTTTCTAGGTATTTTTTTATTTCCTTTTGGATTTCTTTAGAGATCTCTTGGTTATTTAGTAGTGTATTGTTTAGCCTCCATGTGTTTGTATTTTTTACAGACTTTTTCCTGTAATTCATATCTAGTCTCATAGGGTTGTGGTCGAAAAGATACTTGATAAGACTGCAATTTTTTAAAATTTACCAAGGCTTTACTTTTGACCCAAGATATGATCTATCCTGGAGACTGTTCCATGAGCACTTGAGAAGAACGTGTATTCTGTTGTTTTTGGATGGAATGTCCTATAAATATCAATTAAGTCCATCTTGCTTAATGTATCATTTAAAGCTTGTGTTTCCTTATTTACTTTCATTTTGGATGATCTGTCCATTGGTGAAAGTGGGGTGTTAAAATCCCCTACTATGATTGTGTTACTGTTGGTTTCCCCTTTTATGGCTGTTAGCATTTGCCTTACATATTGAGGTGCTCCTATGTTGGGTGCATACATATTTACAATTGTTATATCTTCTTCTTGGATTGATCCTTTGATCATTATGTAGTGTCCTTCTTTGTCTCTTGTAATAGTCATTTTAAAGTCTATTTTGTCTGATATGAGAATTGCTACTTCAGCTTTATTTTGATTTCCATTTGCATGGAATATCTTTTTGCATCCCCCCACTTTCAGTCGGTATGTGTCCCTAGGTCTGAAGTGGGTCTCTTGTAGACAGCATATATACGGGTCTTGTTTTTTTATCCATTCAGCCAGTCTGTGTCTTTTGGTTGGAGCATTTAATCCATTTACATTGAAGGTAATTATCGATATGTATGTTCCTATTACCATTTTCTTAATTGTTTTGGGTTTGTTTTTTGTAGGTCTTTTCCTTTGCTTGTGTTTCCTGCCTAGAGAAGTTCCTTTAGCATTTGTTGTGAAGCTGGTTTGGTGGTACTTAATTCTCTTAGCTTTTGCTTGTCTGGAAAGGTTTTAATTTCTCTGTCAAATCTGAATGAGATCCTTGCTGGGAAGAGTAATCTTGGTTGTAGATTTTTCCCTTTCATCACTTAAATATGTCCTGCCACACCCTTCTGGCTTGCAGAGTTTCTGCTGAAAGATCAGCTGTTAACCTTATGGGGATTCCCTTGTATGTTATTTGTTGCTTTTCCCATGCTGCTTTTAATATTTTTTTTTGTATTTAATTTTTGATAGTTTAATTAATATATGTGTTGGCATGTTTCTCCTTCAGTTTATCCTATATGGGACTCTCTGTGCTTCCAGGACTTGACTGACTATTTCCTTTCCCATATTAGGGAAGTTTTCAACTATAATCTCTTCAAATATTTTCTCAGTCCCTTTCTTTTTCTCTTCTTCTTCTGGGACCCCTATAATTCGAATGTTGGTGCATATAATGTTGTCCCAGTAGTCTCTATAACTGTTCTCAATTCTTTTCATTCTTTTTTCTTTATTCTGCTCTGTGGTAGTTATTTCTACTATTTTATCTTCCAGGTCACTTATCCATTCTTCTGCCTCAGTTATTCTGCTATTGATTCCTTCTAGAGAATTTTTAGTTTCATTTATTGTGTTGTTCATCACTGTTTGTTTGCCCTTTAGTTCTTCTAGGTCCTTGTTAATTGTTTTTTGTATTTTCTCCATTCTATTTCCAAGATTTTGGATCATCTTTACTATCATTACTCTGAATTCTTTTTCAGGTAGACTGCCTATTTCCTCTTCATTTTTTTGGTCTGGTGGGTTTTTACCTTGCTCCTTCATCTGCTGCATATTTCTCTGTCTTCCCATTTTAGTCAACTTACTGTGTTTGGTGTCTCCGTTTCACAGGATGCAGGTTCGTAGTTCCAGTTTTTTTTGGTGTCTGCTCTCAGTGGGTAAGGTTGGTTCAGTGAGTTGTGTAGGCTTCCTGGTGGAGGGGACTGGTGCCTGTGTTCTGGTGGATGAGGCTGGATCTCGTCTTTCTGGTGGGCAGGACTGTGTCCGGTGGTGTGGTTTGGGGTGTCTGTGAACGTATTATGATTTTAGGCAGCCTCTCTGCTAATGGGTGGGGTTGTGTTCCTGTCTTGCTAGTTGTTTGACATGGGCATCCAGCACTGGAGCTTGCTGGCCATTGGGTGGAGCTGGTCTTAGCGTTGAGACGGAGATCTCTGGGAGAGCTTTCGCCAATTGATATTACATGCGGCTGGGAGGTCTCTGGTGGTGCAGTGTCCTGAACTTGGCTCTCCCACCTCAGGGGCTCAGGCTTGATACCAGGCTGGAGCACCAGGACCCTGTCAGCCGCACAGCTCAGAGGAAAAGGGAGAAAAAAAAGATTAAAAAAATAATAATAAAATAATATAATTATAATTTAAAAATTAAAAATATTATTAAAATTAAAAAGTAGCTTAAGAAAAAGAAGAGATCAACCAAACCAATAAAGAAATCCAACAATGACAACAAGTGCTAAAATGTATACTAAGATAAACATAAAAATCAGAAACAAGTCAGTTGCAGACAGCAAACCCCAAGTCTACATTTGCTCCCAAAGTCCACCACCTCAATTTTGGGTTGATTCATTGTCTCTTCAGGTATTCCACAGATGCAGAGTACCTCAAGTTGATTTGGGGGATTTAATCCGCTCCTCCTGAGGCTGCACAGAGAAATTTCCCTTTCTCTTCGTTGTTTGCACAGCTCCTGGGGTTCAGCTTTGGTTTTGGCCCCATCTCTGCATGTAGGCCGCCCTCAGGCTTCTGTTCCCACCCAGACAAGACGGGGTTAAAGCAGCAGCTGATTAGGGGGCTCTGGCTCACTCATGCGAGGGGAGGGAGGAACACGGTAGTTATAACTGGAATGCAAGGTGAGCCTGTGCCCTCCAGAGGCCGACGTGACGTTGAAACAGCCTGAGGCACGCCGTGTGTTCTCCCGGGTAAGTTGTGCCTGGATCATGGGACACTGGCAGTGGCGGGCTGCACAGTCTCCCGGAATGGGAGGTGTGGATATTGACCTGTGCTTGCACACAGGATTCTTGGTGACTGCAGCAGCAGCCTTAGCATTTCATGCCCATCTTTGGGGTCCATGCTGATAGCCGCGGCTCGCACCTGTCTCAAGCTTGTTTAGGCGGTGCTCTGAATCCCCTCTCCTCGCGCACCCTGGTCCCTTGCCTCTTAGGCAGGTCCAGACTTTTCTCGGACTCCCTCCCGGCTAGCTGTGGTGCACTAGTCCCTTCAGGCTGTGTTCACGCAGCCAACCCCGGTCCTCTCCCTGGGATCTGACCTCCGAAGCCCGAGCCTCAGCTCCCAGCACCAGCCCGCCACAGCGCATGAGCAGACAAGCCTCTCAGGCTGGTGAGTGCTGGTCGGCACCGATCCTTTGTGTGGGAATCTCTCCACTTTGCCCTCTGCACCCCTGTTGCTGTGCTCTCCTCCATAGCTCCAAAGCTTCCCCCCTGCCCACCCCCTGTCTCCGCCAGTGAAGGGGCTTCCTAGTGTGTGGAAACTTTTCCTCCTTCACAGCTCCCTCCCAGAGGTGCAAGTCCTGTCCCTATTCTTTTGTCTCTGTTTTTTTCTTTTCTCTTTTGCCCTACCTAGGTATGTAGGGGAGTTTCTTGCCTTTTGGGAGGTCTGAGGTCTTCTGCCAGCATTCAGTAGGTGTTCTGTAGGAGTTGTTCCACATGTAGATATATTTTTGATGTATTTGTGGGGAGGAAGCTGATCTCCACATCTTACTCCTCCACCATCTTCTGGACTAGTTCCATTCTGTTTACTCTTGTCTCTCCTTGAGTAGACCATGAGCATCTTAGGATTGGAGTCCACATCTTTTTTTAGGTTGCAATACAAGCTCTGTGACCTTGAGAAACTTTCGATCATGATAACTATTTTTAAACCTTTTAAATTATTATAAATATACTTTATAAAGCTGAAGTTTAACAATGATTTAGAATTAAGGCAGAGACTCTAAGCTAGAAGTATTTCATCACATTCTCCCAGGGCTTCCAATGGAGTCCTATATTTCCCCTGCTTAACAGCACTTACCACACTGTATTATAATTGACTGTTTACTTCTTTGGTCCCCTGACCCACTGTGAACACAAGGACCACAGTGATTTCACAAATGTATCTGTAACACAGGGCAGGGCCTGTTGTAGAATTAGGCATGCAATACATGTGTGTTAACTTAAGTTGAATTAAATGTAGAGGTCTCCAAAGGGAGTGGATAGAGTTGATTCCTCATGGCCTAGTCATGGAAATCTTTTATGTCCACCCTTTCCTTCTCTGAGGCTGATATCAGTATAAAAATAATAAGTGTAACAACAACATGCCAAAACAACCATAATTATTATAACAGTCAGTATGATTTAGTGTTTCCTGTTTCTGAGCACCATGCTAGACTCTTTTTTTTTTTTTAATTTTTATATATTTATTTATTTATCTTTGGCTGTGTTGGGTCTTCGTTTCTGTGCGCGGTCTTTCTCTGGTTGCAGTGAGCGGGGGCTGCTCTTCGTTGCGGTGTGCGGGCTTCTCATTGCAGCAGCTTCTCTTGTTGCGGAGCATGGGCTCTCGGCGCGCAGGCTTCAATAGTTGTGGCATGCAGCCTCAGTAGTTGTGGCTCACGGGCTCTAGAGCACAGGCTCAGTAGTTGTGACGCACAGGCTTAGTTGCTCCGCGGCATGTGGGATCTTCCCGGACCAGGGCTTGAACCCATGTCCCCTGCATTGGCAGGCAGATTCTTAACCACTGCACCACCAGGGAAGCCCCATGCTAGACTCTATGTGTGTGATTTCATTTATGCCTCACAACAACCATACAAAGTAGTAGTATTATTGTCTACACAGAGAACGCTCAATCAAGGCTTACTTCAGTTTCTTGCCCACAGCCACTTAGCAAGTAGGAACCGGAGGTAGGATTAGAGACCATAACTGTTGTGAAGAGTGTTCTAGGCAAGTACAAGGTAAATTTAATAAACAGCTTCAAGAGAAAATACTTACTAGAAAAATTTAAACCATACGTCTTAGTAACATCACTGCACAAATCCCTGATAGAGTCAAACCTTTCTCTGGAAGGATAGCACTGTTAGTTTGATGTTTCATCCCTTGTTAGCAGTGAATTATTTTTTCCCAATATTTTATTATGAAAAATTTCAAACAGAAAAATTCAGAAGAATTGCACAGAAAACCCTCATCAGTCTGTGGTTTTTAACTTCCTTGGAGAACCCCTTATACTCTGCCTTCCATCCCCCAAATTTGCACACCACCCAAAGCCACCCCAGCTCTGAGTGCTTGTGGTGGGGATAATGTTTAGAACAATGGTTCTCAGTTGTTAATGGGTACCAGCTTGTTAAACACAAATAGAATTTCTGATTCAGAATTTGCCTTTCTAACAAGTTCCCAGATGATGTTGATGTAGTTGGTCTGGTGTACAACTTTGGGAATCACTGGTTTGGGAAATTTTTCCCTGAAAAACACAAAAGACATTTCTCTCTAGACTCAGAGATAGCATAGCTGTGTCTCTGTGGGTTTCCTTTGCCCTTGCTTTTCTTTAATCTTACGAACACTGTAAATCATCTAATATATCAGATTCCCTTTGTAATGGTTACTAGGAAGCTTACAGACAAATTTGGCTATCCTTACAAATGCATTGATGCTGCAGCATGCATTTTGTCTAGTAACTTCACTTCTGATCATGTTTTACATTCCTCTCCTTAGTTTCCCTTTGATTTGTCTTTCTGGCCTATTTTTACTTTCTTTTATTCTCTGTTATTGCTTGGATCTTCGAAATCCACATTAAACCTTTTTTGGGACAAAACAGGTTATGTATATATCACTACTGCTAGCAACAACAAAACAACACTTTGATAAACCATGTTGAGTAAACTTTAATAAGAAAGCAGTAAACTTTCATAACAGAAACATTTTTTCAAAGAAAAATTACTTCAGAATGCCAACCTCACTTAGGAACCATAGGCTTGATGAACAGCCATTTTAAATTAAAGATTCAACACATCATCATCATCTCTCAGGGCTGGTTCTACTTACCTTACGCACTGCCTTTAAGATCATTGTAATGTACACAATGCAAGGTGGATTAATCTTATAATCCTTCTTTTAAATAATCTTCTTTCATAAAGAAACTAGAGAAAACATGGAAATATATAATCAAATATTACATCAACTGCATGTGTTAAAGAAGAAACACTGGATACCTTTCTTTTAAAAACTTGTACCAAATGGTTTTCTAATTTTATTTTAAATGTTATATACCGGGAAAAAGGAAAATCTCTTTTGAAATGACCTATTTCTGTTGAAATGCAGCATTTAAATTTTCAGTGCTGCTAATGAGAACTGTTTCTTTGATAAACATAAATAATGAGAGCATATTAGAACTATCCAAGAGCCAGGGTTGAAAAGACAGTTCACGTAAGAGAAAGTTTCTCTATTTCAAAAGGAGGTAGTCACTATGATGTTTCTTTTTCTTTTGGTTCTCACCATGACAAGAAAAATATGTGAGAATCATGTTTTCTCATGAAGGTTATGTTGCTGCATGAAGGATAACAAAGGCAGTTTCTGAGATTAATAGGAAACAGTTACAGATAAGATTGTTTCACCAGAATAGCTCAAGCAGAAGTAAAGGAAAGGCCATAAGATTTTTAACTTCTGGTGAAATTCCTGAAAATCACATGTGAAGAGATGATAGAATTTTCATTCTCCTATTAAGGGGATCAAAGTAATAGGTCTACTCAAGCCTAGAAAACCAAAGTGAATTAAGCAATAATTGAGAATAATTAAACTTTAGTAAGAGAGGGGAAATATTGTACTTAGAAGCTTGCATTTCTTTACACATTCCTCTCTTTTTCAATATAGAGATTATTGACTACTAATCTTCCTTGCGTTTATGCACTTAAAAAAGACAAATATATAAAATGCCCTTTGACTTGGTTAGCCCTATAATGGAAAGATTTGCCATTCCATGGGAAGCTTAGGTATTAATAGGTACCAAGGCCCTAGGAGCAAACAGCCTCTAGTCAAGTTCTTCTCAAACATGAGTGCATATAAGAATCATCTGGGAATTGTGTCCAGCTAAGAACCCGTGTTGAACTACAGAGGAGTCAGAAAAAAGCTATGGACCCCTCTCCCCAAATCACACATAAACACATTCGAGCCAATCCACCTAGCTGATTCAGGGACCTAATTCCTACTCTAGGGGTATATTTGAAAACCCTACATTATAAAGTGATTATAAATATTACAGTGATCTATACAACTGCAGAGAAGGAAAAGGTCACTGTAGGATAAGAGAGAATGAATAAGCCCTGCAATCTCGGGGCCGGACCATGGCGACTGACACTGTGTGGCTGACAGGGTCTTGGTGCTCTGGCCGGGTGTCAGGCCTGAATCTCTGAGGAGGGAGAACCGAGTTCAGGACACTGGACCACCAGAGACCTCCCGGCCCCAGATAATAACAATCGGCGAGAGTTCTCCCAGAGATCTCCATCTCAATGCTAAGACCAGCTCCACTCAATGACCAGCAAGCTACAGTGCTGGACACCCCATGCCAAACAACTAGCAAGACAGAAACACAACCCCACCCATTAACAGAGAGGCTGCCTAAAATCATAATAAGGTCACAGACACCCCGAAAGTAACAACTGACACTGCAGAAATACAATGGATCATGAGAGATTACTACAAGCAGCTATATGCCAATAAAATGGACAACCTGGAAGAAATGGACGAATTCTTAGAAAAACACAAACTTCCGATACTGAACCAGGAAGAAATAGGAAATATAAACAGACCAATCACAAGCACTGAAATTGAAACTGTGATTAAAAATCTTCCAACATGAGCTTCCCTGGTGGCGTAGTGGTTGAGAGTCCACCTGCCGATGCAGGGGACACGGGTTCGTGCCGCGGTCCGGGAAGATCCCACATGCCACAGAACGGCTAGGCCCGTGAGCCATGGCAGCTGAGCCTGCGTGTCCAGAGCCTGTGCTCCGCAACGGGAGTGGCCACAACAGTGAGAGGCCTGTGTACCGCAAAAAAAAAATCTTCCAACAAACAAAAGCCCGGGACCAGATGGCTTCACAGGTGAATTCTATCAAACATTTACAGAAGAGCTAACACCTATCCTTCTCAACCTCCTCCAAAATGTAGTCGAGGGAGGAACACTCCCAAACTCATTCTATGAGGCCACCATCGCCCTGATCCCCAAACCAGACAAAGATGTCACAAAAAAAGAAAACTACAGGCCAATATCATTGATGAACATAGATGCAAAAATCCTCAACAAAATACTAGCAAACAGAATCCAACAGCCCATTAAAAGGATCATATACCAGTATCCCAGGAATGCAAAGATTCTTTAATATATGCAAATCAATCAATGTGATACACCATATTAACAAATTGAAGAATAAAAACCATATGATCATCTCAATAGATGCAGAAAAAACTTCCCACAAAATTCAGCACCCATTTATGATAAAAACCCTCCAGAAAGTAGGCATAGAGAGAACTTACCTGAACATAATATAGGCCATATATGACAAACCCACAGCCAACATCATTCTCAATGGTGAAAAACTGGAACCATTTCCACTAAGATCAGGAACAAGGCAAGGTTGCCCACTCTCACCACTATTATTCAAAATAGTTTTGGAAATTTTAGCCACAGCATTTAGAGAAGAAAAAGAAATTAAAGGAATCCAAATCAGAAGAGAAGAAGTAAAACTGTCACTATTTGCAGATGACATGATACTATACATAGAGAATCCTAAAGATGCTACCAGAAAACTACTAGAGCTAATCAATGAATTTGGTAAAGTAGCAGGATACAAATTTAATGCACAGAAATCTCTTGCATTCCTATACAGTAATGATGAAAAATCTGAAAGAGAAATTAAGGAAACACTCCCATTTACCACTGCAACAAAAAGAATAAAATACCTAGGAATAAACCTACCTAAGGAGACAAAAGACCTGTATGTAGAATACTATAAGACACTGATAAAATAAATTAAAGATGATACAGACAGATGGAGAGATATACCATGTTCTTGGATGGGAAGAATCAACATTGTGAAAATGACTCTACTACCCCAAGCAATCTACAGATTCATTGCAATCCCTATCAAACTACCAGTGGCCTTTTTCACAGAACTAGAACAAAAAATTTCACAATTTGTATGGAAACACAAAAGACCCTGAACAACCAAAGCAACCTTGAGAAAGAAAAATGGAATCAGGCTCCCTGCCTTCAGACTATACTACAAAGCTACAGTAACCAAGACAGTATGGTGCTGACACAATAACAGAAATAGAGATCAATGGAACAGCAGAGAAAGCCCAGAGGTAAACCCACACACATATGGTCACCTTATCTTTGTTAAAGGAGGCAAGAATATACAGTGGAGAAAAGACAGCCTCTTCAATAAGTGGTGCTGAGAAAACTGGACAGCTACATGGAAAAGAATGAAATTTGAACACTCCCTAACACCATACACAAAAATAAACTCAAAATGGATTAATGACCTAAATGTAAGGCCAGACGCTATCAAACTCTTAGAGGAAAACATAGGCAGAACACTCTATGCCATAAATCACAGCAAGATCCTATTTGACCCACCTCCTAGAGAAATGGAAATAAAAAGAAAAATAAACAAATGGGACCTAATGAAACTTAAAAGCTTTTGCACAGCAAAGGAAACCATAAACAAAACGAAAAGACAACCCTCAGAGTGGGAGAAAATATTTGCAAATGAAGCAACTGACAAAGGATTAATCTCCAAAATATACAAGGTACTCATGCAGCCCAATATCAAAGAAACAAACAACCCAATCCAAAAATGGGCTGAAGATCTAAATAGACATTTCTCCAAAGAAGATATACAGTTTGCCAACAAACACCTGAAAGGATGCTCAACATCACCAATCATTAGAGAAATGCAAATTAAAACTACAATGAGAATGAGGTATCACCTCACACCAGTCAGAATGGCCATCATCAAAAAATCTACAAACAATAAATGCTGGAGAGGGTGTGGACAAAAGGGAACCCTCTTGCAGTGTTGGTGGGAATGTAAATTGATACAGTCACTGTGGAGAACAGTATTGAATTTCCTTGAAAAACTAAAAATAGAACTACCATATGACTCAACAGTCCCACTACTGGGCATATACCCTGAGAAAACCATAATTCAAAAAGAGTCATGTACCACAATGTTATTGCATCTCTATTTATAATAGCCAGGACATGGAAGCAACCTAAGTGTCCATCGACAGATGAATGGATAAAGAAGATGTGGCACATATATACAGTGGAATATTACTCAGCCATAAAAAGAAATGAAATTGAGTTAGTTGTAGTGAGGTGGATGGACCTAGAGACTGTCATACAGAGTGAAGTAAGTCAGAAAGAGAAAAACAAATACCATATACTAATACATATATATGGAATCTAAAAAAAAAAAGTTTCTGAAGAACCTAGGGGCAGGACAGGAATAAAGACACAGATGTAGAGAATGGACTTGAGAACACACGGTTGGGGAAGGGTAAGCTGGGACGAAGTGAGAGATTGGCATGGGCATATATACACTACCAAATGTAAAATAGATAGCTAGTGGGGAGCAGCCACATAGCACAGGGAGATCAGCTCGGTGCTTTGTGTCCACCTAGAGGGGTGGGATCGGGAGGGTGGGAGGAAGACGCAAGAGGGAGGGCATATGGGGATATATGTATACGTATAGTTCGTTCACTTTGTTATACAGCAGAAACTAACACATCATTGTAAAGTAGTTATACTCCAATAAAGATGTTAAAAAAAAATAAGAAGGAATGGATGAATGAATGGGAATGAGCTTGTACAGAAAATGGGACTTGAATTTCAATTGGCAGAGTAAGGAAGAAGTCAAACCCTGTGGGTGGAGGGGTAGAATAATCTGCAACCATAGAGGGAGAGATGAGAAAAAGGATAATAAATTGCCCATCCTGATGCATCCATGGAAGACTAGAAGATGGTAACACAGGATGGGCAATGTAGAACCAGTTTATGAAGTGCCTTGGATACCAAGCTAAGGAATTTTACTTCATTCAGCAAGCCACAATGAGTCCTTAAAGGCATTTAAAGAGGGAGTGACATGGTAAAAATGGTATCGGCTGAATTAAAGGGATAAAGTCTAAGTTTTAACATAAAAACATATACCATGTTTATTATTTATTTTAATATGAGATAGAATAAGGCCTAATAATTCTTTTTTAAAAATATTTCTTCACAGTTCTTAGACATTTATATTCACTCTTAGCTTCCAAGTTTTACTGCTTCTGTATATAAATCTAGCCCATGAACTGCAGAGGTTGATTATGGCATTGTTGTATGCCTGACCCCAAGAACACGAGGAGGACTCAGATCTTCACATCACTGCCACACACGCCACCAGGTGGCTTCCCAGCCTTTTGCAGCTTCTGTGTTGTGTGTAGATTGAGAGAGCTGGTGGAGCCTGGGAATGTGCTGGGCCAGCATATTCTTGGTCAGCTGACGGTGCACTACTGAAGCTTTATTGCTGCCTCTTTTTGGAATTCTCTATCTTTCCCATGTTTCACATGTCGTGGATAAATCTGTGAGCCACCTAAGTATCCTAGTTTTCCCCGTTCGGAAGTTGGTGCAGGTAAGCAAACTTGTACTGAGATTCAGCAGGACCTGTGTCCTCCCTTCTTGAGGAAGAATAGAAATTAGTTAAAATTTCACCCTTCCCTACTGGACAGGGGCCTGTGTGCTATCTAAACGACTAGTTACTTGTAGTACTGCTAGTCCCTCTAAAGCCTGAGTGCGTGTGTGTTTTAAGCATATCTCAGCTGTGTCCCAAATATACAAGAGAAACCTTCACAGAATCCCATCCAGACAGAAGGATCCCTCATCTCCCTGCTCACCCCACTGTATCACCTGCTTGCTGCTTCCCTTATTTTACTAAGTTATCCTGTCCAGCCAAGGGTGATATTAGAGTCCCATCAATGCTCTGCTGATGAGTCTGAGCTAAGGTTGTTTGCCTGAAGTCTGCCTCTGCTCCCTCAGAGGACAAGTTATTTTTTGCAGGATAGTCTTGGGAGTATTTAGCTGATTCTGTGTTCACAGTAATCAAAACAAAGCTAACAACTGGAGCTTATTCCAAAGTCAGTTGCAAGTTTAGAGACTTCCCCAAATGGATTCAAATAAGTACAGACCAAAACATTGTCCCTTCAAACGGATCCAGGCTGCCCATCATAAAAAATGGATCAACAGGCTAGTCATCTGGGAATCACAAACACTGCTCACAGTGCACCCAAGTTAGCTGCATAATGCGGGCATGGGAAACCCTTCGACTTGGCAGCGGTCTGCTTTTAGAGGCAATATAGTGGTTAGGCGCCAGGGTCTAGAACCAGACTCCTCAGGTTCAAATCCACCTCTGCCAATCACAACAATGCAAATTAGAACAAATTTTCTATCATCTGTTTCAGTTGGCTCATCTATAACATGGGATTAGGAATATTCCTTACCTCTTAGGATCCCTCTTAGGAAATCAAATGAGTTAATATACATAAAGTGCTAGAAGAGTGCCTGACATGTATGTAGCAAGTGCTATAACAGTGCTGGCAAAACAGACAACTTTGCAGTCCCTTCCACATCACCTCAGCCCAGTGTCCTGTCTTCATTATTTCATTCATCCCAGAATCCTTTGGTCCAGAGGGCTTAGTGGGTGAGTGGGTTGGATTGACAACACAGTTCTCCTTTGAATTTCTAGGGCTGGACCACCACCCACTTTGTTGTTTCTTCCCATTTTCTGAGCATCACAAAATGTAATACTCTTGTGTCAAGGGGTCCAGGATAGTATTTTAACATTTTATAGCCTCTTTGTAAAGCTACCTTTTCAGTTTTAGAGGAGACAGTTTTATGACTCCCTCTGATAACCACTTAACTATTAAGACCCAAACAAAGAAGAGGAATGGTCACAGGGTATCAGGTACCCCCAGACAGCTAGAGTCCCACTTCTTGAACATTATTCAAATTAGCTCCAGGACTCATAATTCTGTGTTTTCATTTGTTGTTACAATAAAGTAAATGGTTTTTTTAACCAAATGTTATTTCCTGGCTATTAATTCAGTAGTTATTTCGGATTGTAGCACTCCTCTTTGATTTAGGGATATGGTACCTTATAAATATTTAAAAGTTGAAGACTGACACTTGGAGAAATTGACTTTGATTTGTTTTGTTAATATCCTATGGCTAGAGTAGTTATAGCTTTGGAAGATGTGACCCCATTCTCTACCTATCAGAAGAGATGGGGTGCATATGGCTCTATAACAAGGAAATTTGGGGATGCTCTTCTCAAATCTTTTGCAGACTAGACCTCCATGTGCACCTCCAGAGGACACACACTACTCTTTATTCTTCATAGATTTCTCCAGAAACTGCTCTTGAACCCAGGAATGTAGATGAAAGCTATCCATACTTCTCAAAATAGCTGAAAATGGTCATTCCTGAAAGGCTTGGAACTTTCTCTGCATCTACAAGTGTCAGCAAGGGTTTACGACAGGGCTCAGGATGATCTGTAGACTGGTATTATTTAACTGTGGATCACTCAACCTAGTAGGGGAAAAAAGACAAGGTCAATAAGGATGGGTCTTGGTGAACCAGAGGTCATCTTACATTTTTCAACCTAATGTTCTTATTTCCTTTCCATTAACATTTCATAATGAAAAAATGCCTATATTCTTTAATTTTTAAGATAATTAAGTGAATTTAGTGCCTTTGAAGGGTAGAGGATTTATAATGGCATCAGGGAATATGCTATTAATAATCCACAAGACAGGGGCACCTGGAGAGCAGCAATGCAGTCTGCATCGCCATTTCTGCTCTTTGGCAACAAGCTGTAAGAGGGTTGCCAAAGCAGAACCAAACTCCTCTCCTGAAACCAGAAAGACTTGTGTCTTCTGGGACAAGGCTTCTACCCTCTTGGGAAGTGGTTTTCCAGTTGTATTTGACTTTGAATTTGAACAAATTACAACAAGCACAGAACATTCTAAGTACCTGGCATTCTCTGTATGCAAAGCCCTGAAACATGTGATGGAAGTAGAGAGTCATTCTGGAGCTTCCCTAAGGGAAAGAAGCATGCCATCTGCCTCTGAGATTTTTTTTTTTTTTTTTTTTTTTTGCGGTATGCGGGCCTCTCACTGTTGTGGCCTCTCCCGTTGCGGAGCACAGGCTCCGGACGCGCAGCCTCAGCAGCCATGGCTCACGGGCCCAGCCACTCCACGGCATGTGGGATCTTCCCAGACCGGGGCATGAACCCCTGTCCCCTGCATTGGCAGGTGGACTCTCAACCACTGCGCCACCAGGGAAGCCCTGCCTCTGAGATTTTTACAGCCTAATAAGCTAGGTCAGGATGACACAAGTAAACACATGGGGACACAGAACAAGAGAAAGAGGTCTACATGGTTGCAGCCAGGCCATGCACACAGAAACAAAGGGGCTAAATCAAAGGCTGGATTACCTCTGAGTTCTCCAAGCTGATCATTTAAGGTACCATTTAATAAAGTTAATTTCAATGATTTCTAGATAAAGATGGTAGAGTAAACACACTCATTTTCTTTTACTCCTTCCTTAAGCCCCACTAAAACAACAATAAAGGGACTTTTTTAAAGGCAGAAATTCTCAAAGATAAAGAAACTGGGAAGGGATTTAACCATGACAAAATTTTGAAAGCTAGAAAACGGATGAATATTAATTCAGCAAACCCAAGAAAGCCAAAATAAGCTAAGTGGGAAAAGCTGAGAGGTAAACAGATTTATGCCACAGACCCCTCTCCCCCAAATAGCTCAGGAATTGGCTAATTAAGTACCTTTGGAAATAGGGATGAAGGTAGGGCCGTAAACAAGAAAATGGAGAATCTAAGAAGCAGTTAGATCTCCAGATCCTTCATCCCACACGTCCACTCCATAAAGACTGGAGGCTTCTCCTCTGAAGCGGGTATAATAGCAGCTTTTTGGGATAGGGGGACAGCAGTGCAGAGCTTGAGGATAGGAATACAGGCTGGAAACAAGGGGATTGAATGAAGTTATATACCAATGCTGAGCTCCTCCAATCTCCATCCCTGTAACACCCAGAAGGTTCTTCTCCGGGGAATCTGAGTAGCTAAAGAGCAAAGGCCCGAAGATACAGATATCGGTAGCTTCCCCAAGGAAACAGGTCAGTCAGATCCCTCTTCAGAGAAGCCCCCAGAAGCTCTAATAGAAACTTTCAGAGGCGCATTTTTAAATGGGGGCTGAAAACGAAAGATCACCACACAGCTAGGGAAAACTTCTAATACCTCTGAAGCAGTCAAATATATTAAAATGATTAAGGAAGGATAAGCTGATTGAGAAAGAGGCTAAACCATCAACGAGTGGATTAAGAATGTATTTACCATTGTGGTGAATACATATAAAGGAACAATATTCAGCCTTAAAACAGAAGGAAATACTGTCATATGGTACAACATGGATGAACCCTGAAGACATTATGCTAAGTGAAATAAGCCAATCACAAAAGGACAAGTACTGCATGATTCCACTTATATGAGGTATCTGAAGAAGTCAAATTCATAGAGACAGAAATGAGAATGGTGGTTGCCAGGAGGGAGGGGGAAATGGGAAGTTGTTGTTCATTGGGTACAGGGTTTCATACACAAGGTGAAAATGTTCTAGACATCTGTTGTACAACAATGTAAATATAGTTAACAATACTTAAAAATTAAGAGGATACATTTATGCTATGTGTTTTCTAACCACAATAAAAAAGAGAGAACTAAAACAAAATGAAGGGAGTGAAGTAAACTCTGAAGGGAGAAGAAAACGTTAAATAGAATTATTAACATCCTCACAATGGTAAGAGAAGACATTGAATCCATGAAACAAAATTAAGGTGCTATTAAAAAAATTTTTAAAAACCCAGACAAAAAAGAAGAGCTCTTAGAAATGAAAACTGTGATATTAAAATATCAAGAATAAGGAGAGGGAATATTTCCTAGAAAGTAGAGAAAAAAGAAAAGAAATGAAATATAGGAGGAAACAGAGAAAAAAAAAAAAACAGTCCAAAGGTCAAATAATGGGAATTCCAGAAAAGGAAAGAAGGGAAGAAATGATCAAAGAGTTCATTTTTCAATTTTTCCTAGAATTAAAGGACATGATTTTCCAGATTAAAGGGCACACCAGGTACCTAGGATTATGATTAAAAATAAACTCACACCTAGGCACATTTTCATGATATTTCAGAACTCTGGAAGCAAAAAGATCCTACAAAAACAGAGAGGGAGGAGGAGTCATTTTCAAAGGTAATGGATTCACAATAGCTTCTGACTTGTCAAAAGTAACATCTAAAGCTAATAGAGAATGCCTTAAAAATTCTAATGGCATGATTTCCAACCTAGAAATTGATATCTAGACAAACTATCAATCAAATGTGACAATAATATGAAGACATTTCAGACATGCAAGCTCTCATAAATTTACCCAGCACACACACCTTTTCTTGGGAAGCTATTGGAAGACATGTCTCACCAAAATAAGGAGAGAGCCAGAAAAGAGAAAGATGTGGGATACAGAAATAAAAGAGAGATGAAGACACCCCCAAAATTATGGTGAGGAAACATCTAGGATGAAAGCTATATAACAAGCTGAGAAGACTGCCAGTCCAGATTGTAGTTCAGAAAGTTCCAACAGATATTTCTTAATAAAACTGATGGAATACCCAAAGTATCTGAATATTTTCAGACGAGATTTAGATAATTGGTAGAGAGTTTCGAGGTTGAATTAGTGATAAGGATGGAGAAAACTAAGCGCACATTAAGGAAGACAGTTATTAACTCTGAGAATACAAAATGCTGTCGAGGAAAGGAAAAGTAATCATACTAAATTGCATGACTTAGCTATGAATGTCTTTTACAGAGTCATTATAGTATAAACCCTGAATATTTCTCTAAACAAAGTTATTATATTATTATACTGGGGAGTGAGAAGGGATAGTGTATGAGGTAGCAGAAGTTGACAGGTACAGTGTAAGACAGCTTCATCTTCATCTTCAATGGGGGGAAGTTAGTAGATAGTGCTTAAATCAGAAAATAATTTAAAAATTAAATCACAAGCACCTTACTTTGCCAAATACCCAAAAAAGTGTATCTAGATGATTTGAACGTGGTTGCCTCTAGGTAAGGGAAAATTTTGGTACTGGAAGAGTTCTGCTAATGTGTATGTGTGTGTGTGTGTGTGTGTGTGTGTGTGTGTGTGTGTGCACGTACGTGCACGCGTGTGTAACTAACCTTGCAGATCTAACTCTTAAAACTATGTGCACGTATAACTTTGATTTAAAAATATTTATTTATTTATTTGGTTGTGCCGGGTCTTAGTTGCGGCACGCGGGATCTAGTTCCCTGACTAGGGATCGAACCCGGGCCCCCTGCATTGGGAGAGTGGAGTCTTAGCCACTGGACCACCAGGGAAGTCCCTGGTTTTAAATTATTCTTAAAGCAAAAAGCAAGGTGTTAAAGTGCTTAGCATGAGGCCAGGAACTCCAAATAAGGACACCTACACACAAAGACTATTTCTACCACCACCGTGTTTGAATTTCACAAGCCTCACCTTTTGCATTCCAAGGAGCTGAATTCTACAAATATGTTAATATAGTAAAATGATTCACTGAAAGATAAGCTGATTAATTTTTAACAAAAATAAACAATCAGCAGAATAGCAGGCAAATTGTCCCATAATGTATGTATCTGTTCATTGTTCTTCCATGTTGTGGTGAATAACCAGTGTTTGGATTTTAGCCTAGAGGTGTTTGCTCTTATGGAGGAGCATGGGGCTGAGAAAGAAGGATTGATTCAGTGGTTTCTGGGATGCTTAGAGCGAGCAGAGTTGGATTTCATTGCTCGGCCAAAGCGGTCCCAGGGCATAAATTACTCCTTGGGTAGTTTACACCCAGTGAATAGACTAGGAATATGAACACAGAATGGTCTCTGATAATCTGAAAACATAGAAATGATTCCCTTATCAAGAGTGGCCCAATGAAACCAGCAAAAATAATTATTCCCCAAGACTTTTTATGCCCTTTAAGTTTGTGTAGGGCAACTGACTGACAGCTGCTTAACATGAGTGAGTGTTTTGAAAACACTGAATATGTACGACCAGTATTATAATTACGTTGTGATGTTTTTATAGAATGTCACTAAACTATATTGCAAATTTATTCCTTCAATGAAACATATGCTGCAAACATCTCTATCCTATTAAGAAACACATTTTGCACTAGAAATGTGCTGTCTGATCCTTTCCATCTTTCTGAATATACAGAACATGTGTGTAACAAAGAGCAAGTACACAGCTACAGGATATAAGGATGTAAGAAACAAGGCAAAGTGGTGTACTCCCATGTCCTTCTCCTGAATAGTGGCAATTAAAATTCACAGCTGCTGGCTGCCCAGATGTTTCTTGTGTTTAGTGCTCTGTAATATGCATCAGAATATACTGTATGACTGCAGTTTCAGTAAACTAGACTGCTTTGTATTCTAAATTCTGCAGACTAGATCCAGTGTGTATATTTTTTCTTCAGATTAGCTTCCCTCTCCCCTACCCCCTTCATTTGCTTGGGGCATTAGCAGTTCAGAAACAAAAGACATTTCCAGCTCAGACTTTAGCTGTATCAGAGTGTAAGTGCAGGTCAGGTCTGATTTATGTGGCACGTCTGATAAGTAGGAGAGGAGAGCAAGATGAAGGGTTTGGGAAAGCTGGTGAACTTGGCTTGACTTATGTCTTCTGCTTTTGTAGGCAGCCAACATCCCTTTGGTGTCAGAACTTGCCATCAACGACATACATTTTGATGACTTTTCTCTCGATGTTGACACCATGATCACGGCTGCTCTTCGGATGTTCATGGAGCTGGGGATGGTACAGAAATTTAAAATCGACTATGAGGTATGATGTTCTGTCATGGGCGATCCCAGGAGTGCACCTGGAACAATATGGTAGCCACTTTGAGCCTCAGGTTTCCCGAATAAAATTGGGGAAGTTAATACTTTCCCTGCACACCTGGTGGGATTACCGTGAGAATCCTGTGAGATGCTTGTGGCAGGACTTCAATGGTTGAGGATTACTCAGACAGAAGACATCATTTTGGTAATGGTCCACCGGAGATACATACAACTTCCTGACATAATCTTTCCCTTCCCATTTCAGACACTGTGTAGGTGGCTTCTGACAGTAAGGAAAAATTATCGGATGGTTCTATACCACAACTGGAGACATGCCTTCAACGTGTGCCAGCTGATGTTCGCAATGTTAACTGTAAGTGTGTTCGGTGACGATGGAAGGTCATCTGTCATTTGTGAGGACCTACAGGCTTCCTCTTCACGTTCCCATTTCTCTGACAAATTGCCCTGTGACTTATTTTATTTTGGAAGTTACCTACCCTGGTGATGGGAGTATATATTTCACAATGATCTCTGAGCTTTAAGGCTGTAAGATCTCTGACACCTTGAAGCAGGTGTAGTCTTGGAATGATTGCTTTAGTCTCTTTTTAATGTTTTATCTTGGGAAACTGTTTTTTTTTAACAAAAGAAATGCTTGGATTTTCAAAGCAATCTTTTTGCAGAGGATATGGGGATGAATGACTAAACAAAGAGATCCACTGGATAAGACTTTCTAGGCTGGTAGAAAGCCAAAGACGGGGTGTGTGAACATTACCCCCAGGGACACGGGAATCCTGAGAGATGCTTATCTGAGAGAAGGTCCAAGGAGGCCCCGGGAAGGAAGGAGTAGGAGTGAATGCTCTCAGGGTTTAAGGGTACACTAGGCTTCAAACCTTCGCTCCAGGTGCCGTAACTCAGTTAAGGTGGCCAGTCTGTTTTAATGGGGACAGCCAGGGCAGCTGGCCAGACGTAAGCCTTGGAATTTAATCTAAAAGGAAATGTTTGTGGCAAAGACTGAAACAAAATCCTATATTCACCTCCATTTGCTGGCAAAAAATAAGGCTTGTTTTGGTTTTATTTGCACTTACACTGTTAAGCTATCATCAAGTAAAATGGTCTCTGGCTTAAATATATTGGTTTCTTTGGCCTCCTGGTGATATATACATATATATGTGCCCATATGTGTGTGTGTAAACATATTTACCACACTCACAAAAAAGAGGAGACCTATTTTGGATTCTCATAACATAAATCCAAATACCTTACATCTTTGCACCCAGATTAAAATTTAAACCCAAAAGAAGGAACTCCAAATGACATTTTCCTTTGGTCCACATGAAGGAAGACTTCCATTCCTTCCTCATGAAATGTTCTGCCCACTTCTCTACCTACTAAAATTTTACTCATTCTTTAAAAGGCATTGATCTAATGCCAGTTTTCCCGTGAAGTCTTTGCTTTCCATTAATCATCAATAATTTCAGTAATCATCAGCAATCATCAGTAATTACTTACTTCTCTGCACTGTGTCTAGTACAACACATCTTTCTTTCTGCTGTGTATTTTAAGTTAAAGATCTCTCATTCTCCTATAAAGTAAGCAGCTTGAGGCTAAAGAGATAATTTGTTGTTCTTGCAATAATCTTAATTAATCTATCTGTTGAGAGCATCACCAGCACCCTATACTCAATCATGTACTTGGTAGGTTTTCAACAAATTTGTGTTGGATTGACTTGAACTCAAATGCACATGTAGCATAAGAAGATGAGACCAAAATGTCTTCATTGTTATACTCAAGGACTTGTTTTTTGGGTCCTTAACTGCTTAAGGAGCAAGGAGAATAACCTGGAAAAACTGGACTGGCCCCATCTCGCTGTAACATACACCATGAAAGCAGCCAAATGAGGAAGGAAGATGCTTTGAGCTGTGAGCCTTAATTGCTGAAGTGCCAAAATTACATGAAGAAAAACAAAAACAAAAACGCTTTCGTCTTGCTTTTCCATATCAGATCTCAGTAGACAAGGAATAACTTTCTGTGTGTAGAGTTTATGTACATGGCTCACAGAGGACATTTAATAAAGAAATTATTAACCTGTTATTTTGGAAAACATATGGATTTGTGGTGAATTCCCAAAATAAGTAAGTGGGAACCTTGTTCAACAAAGGATTGGAGATGTCAAAAGCAGAAATAGATTTTACGACAAGCCTTAAAATAGTTGGGATGGGGGAAGCTGGCAAGAGCTTCGGGGTCAGGTGGACACTTAGGAGAAAATGGAATCCACACCCAGTTTTCTTCGGTAAATGTTTCCACAATATGGACAATCTTGATCCTTTTTGAGAAATTGAAGACAGCAGAACTCTCAACCTATGTCAACCACAATGGAGGTACTCTTACTGCCAAAATATTTCAAGGGTATAGTTGTTTTTGCAAGTCCGCTCAGCAACCTTGAAGAGTATCACTGTTTGAGAAAGTCTGGGTTTTGTTTTCGTATTAATACTAGCTCAAAAAGAGAAGAATTCACTCTTAAAGTTCTCCTGGCCGGGGGTGGGGCTGGGGAGTAGGGTGGGCAGAGGTTGCAAAATAAAAACATGACTTTGGGGAAAATACATTGGTGAATGTTATTTTTTTCTCCCTCACATTGAATAGAATAGCCACATCTGGAAAAGATATTATTTTCTGCTCATTAAATGTTGCTGAACTTGACTAAGGGTTACAGTAGGTTGAAAATGTCAACTTTTGTTTGTCCCTAACACAAGCAGTCTCCTCTCCAACTTGACCATGGGCAGCCTGGTCAATCAGAATTTTTTCACTAAGAAAATAATTATAGAAATAACAAATATTACTTGATCAGGGAAGAAAAAGTGAACTTAATTCCCTCATCAATTCTAACTTCTGGAATACGACCTCAGTAGGCAAAGTAGGCAAAATGATAACCTACTTTTCTCCATGAGTGGGCACTAATGCTTCAGGTACTCCTGAAAACTGTTAGGGTCTTTCACTGTTTTGTTCTCATCAGTGATTTTATTTACATTCTAGTTATCCCATATTCCATTTGCATGTGTTGAGTTAGAACCAAAAAATGAAAGTAAAAAATCATCATACATTAACCCCTGGATTCATTCATTCAGCCTGAGTCACAAAACCAAGAAAGCATGGCGCATGTGCACGAAATTTTCCTCTAGATGGCACTCCAAGGCAAAGTTTCCCAGCCAGTTGCCTGGAAAGAAGGGTGGGGGGGCGGAAACCTTACCAACATTCCCTGAAAATGCTTCTTTTCTTCTAAGACAAGAAGTACTGAGACACACACGCCACACTCTTTTCTTAAAAGAGACACCAACAAAGCCAGTGTGCCGAAAAGAGCCCCTCCTATCAAGATGGACCTGTATTAGGGCTGCCTCCTTGCCCGCAGAGCTATTAGTGTGAATAGTATGGCACTCTCCATGTGTCTAACATCTGTGGGTGTGTATTTTTCCAAGCCCATTGTCTCTGGGAATGGGAAGATGCACATTTGTGTGTCATTGATGAGCAAACTATGACACGATGTACAACAGAGCAAATTATACATATAAGAACCGGCTTCCCAACCTTTAACCCTAAAATAATTTCAGACACAGAATATAAAGTTATTCATGAATGAGTGAATTCATTCATTCAGAATCATGTTTTGCAAAAGTATTCCACCTCATGTCTAGGTAACAAAGAGGTTTTGTTCCTTTAGAAATTAAAAAGAAAAAGAACAAACTGCATTGTAGGATAGGCAATTTGATGTATAAACGGTGGAAATTTAGTTCACTGGGAATCCTGTTAATGACTTATTAAATTATTACAAGCCTCTGGCCTGAAATTCCAAATGTTAAAATGAAAGCTTCAGTCTTATTCTTTGCTTCTAAAGAGATATTTAGGTAGTTAAAATTTACCAAATATTTTTAATTCCTTGGATAAATGCAGTCTGCAGTGCCAGTTACTATTTGTGGTTAAAACAGGGAATAAAAACTGCAGATAGATCAAGAATAATTATACAAATTTTCTTTATTTATAGAAGCTTGTAGAATAAATATTCCAGCAAGCACATACATAGTGAAAGACGATAAGCACATTTCTTACATGCACAATGTAGACCAGATACAGGAACCGACCACGCTTTTGTTTGTATTCTGTCAAATAAAAAGGCATGTGGTGATGCCAAGGTTGCAGGGGCATTTTTCGGTTTTATAAATGATGTATGAGCTCTGACAGATTTTCCAGGGGGAAAAACAGGTTTCCTTAAGAGTCAGTATTCTTCACTATCCCATAAATGTACTCATTAGCACTTTGGGCCATGCCCAGTATCCTGTAGGGCTCAATAAAGATTCACTGAATGAGTGGATTCAGTTTAGGGTCATATTATTCAGGGACCCGTGCTGCTCAGTGTCCAGTTTTTCAAAAAACTATAAAATGATGAACAGCTATCATTGCTAGAAATCTTGTTCTTTCTTCCTATCACACTAAGGTTCAGCTAGGGTTCATATAGAATATTATGATCTTGTAGAATTCACTGGATATGAAAAGAGATGAGCACATGATCACATTAAAATTTATGGTGGTGCTGGCGGCCTGGTGCTGGTTGGGAATTGCAGTTAAACACTAATAATAACCAAGTATTGCAGCAAACACATTGACACCTCCTGACATTTACTGGGGGCTTCTTAAATCTTAAATGTGGAGGTAGCGCGTTTAAGTCCATATTTGGGTTGTCAACAAGGTTATTTTCAGAGATAATCCAAGTCGTTTTATTGATAATTCAAACTACAGAGCAGAAGGGACGTTTAGGAAGAAAAATCCTTCCTGTTCACTAGCTTGAGGATAATGTGCTGTCCTCTGTCTGCCGTTTGCATTGAAGTCCTTGATTTTTGAGGTAGAAAATTCCTTCTGGAAGGAGAGCTTAGAAGCACAGTTGTAATTCTCCCTCCCCTTCCAACCCAGAGAAGGACAGAACCAGTTGAATTTTCAAATAAAATATTTTTGCTCAATAACCAGGATCCTAATCTTGACGGAAATCTAGTTTCTTTGTAGGTCCTAACGTTGGAAGGTACAAAGAGATCTGCGGTCTTGTTCTGTAACTCACAGTAACAAAGTAACAAACAATAATCATATTTATTATCATCAAACATCACTTTACATTGCATTTCCTTGTAAGTAGTAACTAGTTATATTTACTTTAAAATAAATGGCAGCATTATCAGAATAATACAATAAAATCTGTATGTAAGAAATACCAATTCTTTAATCATCATGTAGGTATATCTTGAATTCCAATGTAACTTCAAAGAAGGCAAATTTTTAATTTAGGAAAGGAGTGATTTTTAATGCTTTTGCA
The DNA here is from genome assembly GCF_951394435.1 of Stenella coeruleoalba. NCBI lineage: Eukaryota > Metazoa > Chordata > Mammalia > Artiodactyla > Delphinidae > Stenella > Stenella coeruleoalba. The sequence goes on along the minus strand of NC_137151.1, from coordinate 72,940,067 downwards.
GAATACCAGCACTGGGCACTATGGAGCTAATCAATTTGAATACTGTGTTTAAATTACATTTAAGACTCTGGCTTTTAATCATTTAAGAAGGGTTCTATTTTTATTCTCTCTTGCCACCTCTCAGAGCTCCAGTGAGGTACCCCATGCTTCTAGCCGACATTCTCTTTTTCCACACTTATTTTACAAAAGGAAAAAGGCAAAGCCGCACATACTTAAGAACCTGGTGTGCTAATAATCAAACAAACAATTGGGCAGAAGGATAATGCAATCCATTTCCTCACACAGGAGAGTACCCTCCATAACTCACTTTAAGCGCTGCCATTCGTGAGTTATGGGTCATTCCCTTTCTAGTGAAAATAAATTCTCCCGCACCATCAGCCAGAGCTGAGTATTTTTCTTAGGACACATAAACTGTAAAAGTGTATGAACATAATTGTGCCGTTGTTTCGGGGAGAATATAAGCTCTTGTCCATGGACACAGGCTTGTCAGGAAATGTATGTGGTTTCAGGGCTGGGGCTGCCTAGTTACAATATAGGATTTTTGATTACAGTGAATTTATTCCTGCGATTTTTACGGTGTTGGTAAACTGCTTAATCTGTCACTCTGTATTTTATGATGCCAGCCAAATCCTCCAGGTCAGGGAGACCCAGGAGTAGAGCCCCAGTCATTTTTCATGGTTTATGACTTAGTAGCGGCACCTTCTTGAGGCTGAAACTTGGCACCTAAGGGTGTCAAGCTGGGAACTTTTAAGTTTTTTTTCACTAGTCTCGTGTTTAATTTTAGCTCAATGATGCGTAATAAAAATTTGGGTAAGTTTTGAAGAGGCCTCATATTCTTGAAATTCATCAACCTCGCTTTTTTGTGGCACTTGGAGAGGACAGTCTGTCTGCACAATTAATGTGCACCAGGTGATGTGCTTCATTTTCTGTGCTCACACACCACATGTTATATTCAATTCACTCGCAATTTATCATAAAATATAAACCATATTTCTAAACATGAAAAAACATGCTATCTTTATCCAAAAAATCATAAAGCGCATATATTCTTAGTATTACAAACTGAGTCCTTAAGAATCTAATGTGGTTTTTCTTTTGTCTCTTTTTGAAATACAGTATGCATGCTACATACATGTAGCTCTGTTTTTTGTATTATCTAAATTGAAGGAAAAACCTCAATTTTTAAAGTCTTAAGATAGTTACTCTGAAATTTTCCTTTTACTGGTTGTATTTGTTTTCACACATTTTATCTAAATATGAGAGCAGAGATATATTGACCGATTTTTATTTGACCACATCAAGACCTCTTGAGAATGAAATAAAGAGTATTGACAGATGCCAGAGGTTTGCCTTGAAATATTCTAGCAAACAAACAAAACCGTGCATGTGAAGAGGTAGCTGAAACAAGACAGAGGAACATGGCTTCCTCCTGAAGTTAGGTAATGAGTACATGGGGGCTCAATACAGAATTATATTTTTCATATGCTTTTAACTTTACAAAATAGATGATTTTATAAAATTAGGGTAACAAGTAGGTTAAAAATTAAGTCAAGGAGGTGGTTAAAAAATAACTAAATAAAATTGATTACAATCAATTCATTTTTTATAATTCATGCATCATCTACTCAAACATACATACTTGTACCAGTTTTGCTGCCTTGCCATTCTGAGACTTACAAGCATTCGCAATATCATTTGAGAATCAGAGACAAGTTGTGTCCAAAACATGACTTAGGTTTTGCAATTTGATAATAAGTGCCTTCAGGAGCTTCTGGTTGTAAAAGAAAGTACGTAAGTGTAGACTGTAAGGTCTTTCCAACTCTGAGCTTGAGGAAAGGATTATTGTGGACTTAAATCAGTATTTAATTAATGCCAAATCAATAATTGACTAATATCTTGAGAAGAAAGAGAAGCAAATTTGATCAAAAGTATCCGACTCCTGTGGAAATCAGACAGACTACAACTGGTTTGTGTTGTTATCGCATGCTTTTGTGAAGGAGACATGTAAACATGGTGCTGGTGTTTGGTGGTCCCCTAACAGCTGGTAAGGTTCTGGTGTCTGGACCTGAAAATGGGACTGAAGTGCCTTGTTTTCAGCCTAGCAGACCCAAATATTGGCAGACAAACATATCTGTAAACACCAAGGGAGTATGACCGTTAAATCTAGATGCTATGGTTTGTCCAGTAGGGTTTTTTCCTGCAATGGAAGGTTGCGCTTGTGTGAATATCTGTTCTTCTCCCCCTTGTGTTTTCATTACCCACTATCTCTGGTTGGCAAAGACAGGATCTTTTTTAAAAGGAAGATAGGATATGGCATTAAGCATAAATTTGTTCGTAGCACTCTTGGTAAGCAAATGAAATCTACTTCTATCTTAAAGCTTGAGAAAGTCCTCTGCCTAAAATCACTGCTTTGGAGCAAATTGAATAGGTTGGTATCCATCAGCCTGCCCCCAGGATTTACATGTTAAGAGGTGGCCATTCCATCTTGAAGCAAAAAAATAGATCCCAAAATAAAGCACGCTGGACTTGCTGTAAATGCCCGTGAAGCCCAAACTTGTGGGCTTAATGCTCTTACTACTCTGATCCACTCTGATCCAGTCAGCTGGGATATGGGCTGAGTTGGGAGGGTGACAGAGGCACCCTTCTCACAGAACCTTCCGTCCTTGTTAGGAGATCTGAGTTTCACTGATAGACACCACATGTGAAGGATGGTCTAGCACAGCTGGACCAGCCATCAGCATTGTAGTTTGGGACTTTCTTTAGAAGACCAACACACTTTGTATGTGGCATTTACAATGAAACCCTCAACGAGCATTATTTGGCTACAGTAAATTTGATTTTAATAATGTACCAAACAAAGGCCCCAGACAGGGCCCCTGCAACACTGCATACCAGAAATTAAGAAACACCAGGAATTAAATGATGCTTCTCTAAATGCTACCTTTCGTCCCCAAGCTCACATCACTTCTAAGGTATGAAGTCATGTTTAGATCAGTTGAGACATGATGACACGATTAGGGATATGGTGTGCAGATTCTTCTAGAGAAGGCACTTCCTTGAGAAACTATGTTCTTCCAAACCTCTTGGAATGGTCTGAGCAGTCTTCTTTGCCCTTCTAATCCAAGGAAAGAGAAAGATGAAGGGGAGAAGAAAAGCTCTACAAAAGCCCATCATGCTCTCTCTTAACCTCAGCCAATCCGTGGAAGACTCCACTGCAGTGCCGGCTGCCAGCATCCACGGAGGAGCATTTGGAGCCAAGGACCTTCTTCGGTTTGGAATTTCTGGGACCGTTAGGAATTTCCAGTACATCACCGGATTCTCTCCCTCTTAGTCCGCCATCTGCCAGATCTCAGAATCAACAGGATTATCCAGGAAATTCCTCGTCATTCAGTACCTCTGATAGCCAAGTTCAAAAAGAAACGTGAAGGCAGAATTTCTGGCATCACTTTCACAGATTCCCGCACCGTAGCTGCATACATGACAACGGGCGTGCAGACCATGATGCACCGTCTCCAGAAACAAAGCAGGAGCTAGCCACTTTCACCATCACTTTCTGCGACAAATTGCAACCGATGTTGGGAGAGTTTCTCACTAGAAAAGGGTGCTCCATGGCACTGTTCTGGTTGGCACAAGGCATGACCAGACTATATGCGCAACAAGGGCCAGATGCACCTTTCTTCCTTAGCTCTCCGTTCCAGCCTGCAGTGGAGTAAATGTTGAATCAACATTTGCTCAATGAATAAATGAATGAATGGACACTTTTCAGGATGTCACTGTTTTATTCCAAGGTAGGACATTTTGATGAAACACGGGCTTACTTCTAAAACAAAAAAGAATTTACCTACACACACATAATGTATATGTATTCTAATGAATAAACATTCTTTATGGAAATTTTGGGCACAAAGGAAAAAAATTTAAGTCATCTGTGATCCCACTACTGGTAATATTTTGATGCACATCCTCACTGGTTTAAATTTTATGTTGACTAAGTGATAGGAAACTACTGGGTAGTGAAACCCTTCAAATCAATCTTATTGTTTGGGTCCTTTGGCATTCCAGTGATTATATGCTCTAATGGCTGGGAATAAGGTTATCCCAGTATACATTTAACCCAGTGAAGGACTGTCACAGGAGACCTACTCAGAGGGTAGTCACAGGCTTTTCTGGAGAGGGTGACATGGGAACTAGCTCTATATGCCATGGCTATCTCTTTACTTAGGTATATGGTATTCACTGCTTTACCACATACCTATATATTTCTGATATGGACCGTGGGGGAATACAGGTGAGAGGATAGAATAAAGTAGTGGTCAATAAAACCCATAATTATTGGATCAGGAGCAGCAAATATATCATTTTATTTGAAAATAAAATAGAATTAAGCATAGGAGAAACACATTAAAATATACTTCCTACTGCCACTCTGTTCTCTGTTGAAAGTATATTGTCTTCAGTGGCAGTTGACTTTTTCTCCTCAGTGTGTGTAAAGTGTAGGTCAGAATGGATAGGACTAGAAAGAAGATGGATGAAGGTGGGGAGGGGCAAATGGACACTTAGTGGCAGGTGGATACTTTTCAGGCCTGACGATTCTCTGAAACCACTTACCAGGCAGCTTTAAGTCACAGTCAAGAGATAGGTGCTGCTTCAGTAACTCAGGCACCACAGTCAAGAGAGGTAAATATGTTTCGTGTGATGGTGTGTGTGCTGTACTTGAGGTATCCTTTATTCCAAGGATCCAGGGGTGGGCTCCATGTTCTTTGAACACCATAAAATCATAGAGTAATTTCAGAGGAGAAGGTCCGTGGCTTTTATTAAACTCTCAAAAGTATCGATGATACAAATAGTTTAAGAGCTAGATGCTGGGTTTCCAAGAAGGGACGGGGTAGTGGGGGCGGCAGGAGTGGCTACATAGAACCTTACAGCAAAACATAGTCCATCATATCATACAATGCGTGATAACCAATGGCGTAACAGTGATTCGGCATTCTGAACGTGAGTCTATTAGATGGCATTCGATTTTATCTTCCAATTAAATTTCTAGCTGAATTACCTTATTTTGACATTATCCCACCTCTATTCTTACTGTTCTAATTCATCAGCTAGTTCTAAACAGTAGCATTTTCACAGGCAACAATCTCTCTAAATTTCAGTGCATTGTCATTGTGTTTACAACACTGATTTCCAGAGTATCACGGATAATTATTTCATACTTGAGGGACTTTTAGAATTTACTTAGTAGTAGCAAGATCCAAACCCAACGAAACTGACTTACCTTTTCAAGGTGACAGAAATGACAGAGAAAGACATTTATATCCCCTCATCCTTTCAAAAATTATCCCAAAACAACAAGGAGAACAAGAAATGGACACAAATTCCATTTTTCATGGAGGGAGGATGGTTCGTAGATTAACAAAGAAAAGGAAGGTCCAACCCAAGTGCCTTCAGGGGCAGAGAGTGGAGGAAGGGGTACCCCTGAGAAACAGTGTTCCCCCAGGAGCTGTCAAAGCACAAGAACCAGAGGCATCAGATACCATAAACATGGGGCGAGCAGGAGCGAGGGGGTAATGAAAACACTGAGTCCCCAAGTCTCCATCCCCTCTCCATGTAGTCAGAGAACTACTCTTCCCCCATCTATTCAGGAAGCCAGTGTATTTGCCAAAGAAACTGAACCCCAGACTTGGGGACACCAGTTAAAGAAAAGTTAGCGTGAGGTGCACTTTGAAAGTAAGAGAATGAAGTGAAAGTCTATATCCTCAAAGGTGAGAAGCTACATACTCTTTTCTCAGAATGCCAACACCCGTGCTCACACCATTACCAAGCACGAGATTGGAAAGTCCAGAGGAAGTGAGTTTAGATACTGACACATGGGGACCTGCAGCAGGACCAGCTGGCCGTGTGCTCACCCTGCGATGAGGTTAGCCATCTACAGACACCATCCCCAAGTATGCGTGTGTGGCGAGCGTAGCAGTGCTTTACTCTTCCATGAGTAAGTAGACTACCAAGGATATCAGGCATTTGAGGAAACCACCAAATACAGAGACAAGGAGTTCAGAGGAAACAGACAATTCAGGGGACAGAAGAGAATTTCAAGGAATTATAATTAATATCTTCAAAAGAAGAGACCAGGGCTTCCCTGGTGGCGCAGTGGTTGAGAGTCCACCTGCCGATGCAGGGGACACGGGTTCGTGCCCTGGTCCGGGAAGATCCCACATGCCGCGGAGCGGCTGGGCCCGTGAGCCATGGCCGCTGAGCCTGCGCGTCCGGAGCCTGTGCTCCGCAACGGGAGAGGCCACAGCAGTGAGAGGCCCGCGTACCGCAAAAAAAAAGAAGAGACCATAGTGTATCCATGAGAGAAGAATAGCATGCTATTAGAAAAGGAGCAGCAGACAGGAAAATGCTTATAAATTTAAAATATTATTATTCCTGGAAAGTAAGGGGAGAAAAGTCAATATGGGCAATGGGAAAGAAGAGACAAGAAAATAAGGAAATTGTACCACAATGTTCATTGCAGCTGTATTTACAGTAGCCAGGACATGGAAGCAACCTAAGTGTCCACTGACAGATGAATGGATAAAGAAGATGTAGCACATATATACAATGGAATAATACTCAGCCATAAAAAGAAACGAAATTGAGTTATTTGTAGTGAGGTGGATGGACCTAGAGTCTGTCATACAGAGTGAAGTAAGTCTGAAAGAGAAAAACAAATACTGTATGCTAACACAGATATATGGAATCTAAAAAAAAAAAAAAAAAAAATGGTTCTGAAGAACCTAGGGGCAGGACAGGAATAAAGACACAGATACACAGAATGGACTTGAGGACACAGGGAGGGGGAAAGGTAAGCTGGGACGAAGTGAGAGAGTGGTATGGACATATATACACTACCAAATGTAAAACAGATAGCTAGTGGGAAGCAGCCACATAGCACAGGGAGATCAGCTCGGTGCTTTGTGACCACCTAGAGGGGTGGGATAGGGAGGGTGGGAGGGAGGGAGACGCAAGAGGGAAGAGATATGGGAACATATATATATGTATAACTGATTCACTTTGTTATAAAGCAGAAACTAACACACCATTGTAAAGCAATTATACTCCAATAAAGATGTTTAAAAAAAAAAAAGAAAAAGCAAATAAGGAAATCAGTACAAGAAATCCAATGCCCAACCAATTGGAGCGCCATTCAAAATAGGACAGAAAAAATAGTGAAGTAGAAATTATTAAGGAAAAAAAAAAAAGATTACAAGAACATTATACTGAAGACAATGAGCCTTCAGATTGAAAGCGTTTATCAAGCAGTGATGGGGAAAAAGTCCCAAACCAAAGCAGATTTTTGTGAAACTGGCAAACCCCAGGCATAGAGGATTCTAAAAGAGAGAAGATCAAGTACCATTCAAAGGATTAGGAATAAGAATGATTTATACTTCCCAAAAGCAACTTTGGAAGTTAGGAAACAATAGAGCAGTCCTTCGAAATTCTGACTGAAAATGTTGCAACCCAGAATTGTTAGGCAAGCCAACAATTGAGTAGAAGAATAGATTAAAGACATTTCAGTCATGCAAAGCCTCAAAAAAATCAACTTCCTAGGTGTAAAAGAAATATTAACACCCTTTCTCATGAAGCCACTGGCAGATGTGTTCCCGCAAACTGAGAGAGAAAAACAAGGAAAGAGAGAGATGTGGGATGCAGGAGATAAGAGACCAACCCCAGGAGGGAGAAGCTGACAGCAGACAGAGAATCCAGACCAAAGAACAGCAGCAGGCCAAAGCAGGGAGTCCCTGGGACAGGAAGGGATCTAATAAAAGGTGTGACTGGAGAGTTGTACAGGATGTGAGTCGACTTAGATGTTCAAAGAAATCTTAACTCCAGGAAATGAAAACATTTACATAACAAAGGAAACAATAATTGGATACCTAACTGGCTCCGCAGCGAATAATATTTAGAGTGACAATCAGGTAGGCACTGTCTGAGACCCAGGGCACATAAGTTTCTTTGTGCCTCAGTTACCTCATCTGAACTGGTGGATAATAAAATTCCTACATCACAGGTCTTTTATGAGAATTAAGTAAGTTAAACGGTTGTAATTCTCTTAGGACAGTGTTGGGCACACAGGAAGGATGAATAACCAAGTTATAATTATATATATATAATTATAATATGTGTCTATTATACAGAAATATGGAGGAAAATACCTACCAAATTAGATAAAAAAGAAAACTGAAGGTGGTTGCCTTTGGGAATCAGGATAGGGGAAGGATGAGGGACCATTGTTTTTGGTTCTAAGTCTCTTACTACAACTTGAATTTTTAAAAACTATTACAGGTAATGTCTTAAATAGAATAAAATTAACTTAAAGCCAACAGCCAGCTCCAAATTTTAAAATGAAGGGCACACACAGCTTTAATATGGGCTACTTTATCCTCCCCAGATAATTTATTAACATTCCCATTTGCTATGCAAATGAAATTATATATATTTCTAAGTGTATCAGTGGACCCAACTCAATCTTTTAAAATAAAATTGTCAACACAGAAACTTTATTATTCAGTTATTTCTGCAATAAAAACATAATTAACTAAAAAACAAAGTGTTCATTGCTCTAAGAGAAGTGTCTTAGGATACTAACTAGTGATGTTAGATGTGGAGAAAAAACACGCAAAGGGAAGCAATTTGAACTCTACCTTTCCCCTCCTCCTGCCCTCTGGTAAAGATTTTAGTAAGTAATGAAATGGGAGACTTACAAAGTAAAAGGGGGAGACATAAAGGCCTTAGATCAAGAAAACACATAGACCTGCTTTTCCATACGTTCACTTTCTCTTCTAAACTAATGAAAGGACAGCAGGAACCAGAGAACCATTTTGGCTCCTGATTATATAATTACATCACACTGCTCCCCAAAGATATTATACCACCCCTATGCATTTCATGAGCAAGCTACCAGAGCGTAATAGAAAAAGTATTCCATGTAATGGATACCGCACCTGATCCTCATTCTAGGTTGCCTAATCCCCTGCCAAATTCTAGTTTTCAAGACACTCACTGCCTTGCTATCCGTATAAATTTAATCTGTCCTCCAAGCTAATATACATTAAGATTTTTACAAGATAACTGCTAAAATATCATCATGTAATAGTTTGAGTACTTCTAAGTTGCTTCTTTTAATATATATATGTTTTAAAGGGGGGTTTCTTTTGCCTGCTTTCATTTGAATGGCATCTGGTGGATATAGCGTTCAGTTCTAAATTCACAGCCCCTTCTCCCCCCTACCCCTAGACGCTCATTTTGAAATGTCGAATCACAAAACACATTTTGCTCTGGGCCTTTGCCAAACTGTCACTGTATCTGGACAGCACAGCCTCTTCTTCAAAGAGGGAACAAAATAGTCTGAACTCTGTCCTGGTGTGCCAGCCAGTGAAGCTAATTCATCACCTTGGGGACCCTGGGCTGTGCAACTGACCACCCAACTCACCCACAAGGGGTGGCAGTTAATCATTCCCTTGAATGACGTGGGTATGAAAACAGAGCTGATGGCTGCTCAGCAGACGAGCCTTATCCATCCTGCCTGCCCCGAGCAGTGACTCTTGCCGTTTTCCCATCTTCCCAGACCGCCGGGTTTCAAGAGATTCTGACCGAGGTGGAAATTTTAGCGGTGATTGTGGGATGCCTGTGTCATGACCTCGACCACAGGGGAACCAACAATGCCTTCCAAGCTAAGTAAGTGTTCTAATTGTTGTTATTTTAATGCATTTGCCTTTCTGTTCTGAGCCAAAGGTGACGAATGCTAAAGAGTAAAGCATTAATTTCTGGCATCCGAGGCCAAGGCCACGCAGGCTTGGGTGCGTGTGTCAACAGGGCTCATCCATCTTTATAATTCCTTATTCTTCTTTTAATTGCAAATTTGCCCTTCATGTCATGCTTGTTGATTTGGTCTGTCTCTGCTGACCTCAGTCAGATAACAAAGCTCAGATTTTAAAAGGTCTATTTTTTTTTTCTCCCAGAATGTCTGCCTTCATGGCATTATAAGTTTCTTGGATTTGCTACTCTTGCAAGCTGGTTTTGAGACTATTAAAATAAAAGTGGAAATTTTATGAAGCAAAAGATCTCTTCCTTCCTCAATAGGATTTCTTCCAGGTTCTTTTGATGTTGGGTATGTAGAAACCGCAGTGAAATAGAGTGACACAGAAGGCAGAGGGTCCCTGGTCCTGCCAGGCCTCATCCTACAGAACGGTGGGAAACAAACAAAGGAATTCCACCAATACAGGTGATGTGAGGCACGTAATGCTCATGGACAAAATAATCTGTCCTTAAGCAAGTAGGACTGGTCCAGATAGCCATTGCTTGGTGGCTCACAATGTGGCCAAGGCTACAGAACTTATGGGTGCTGGAGAAAAGACCAAAACCCAGGTCTCCTGGCTCTCATATTGAGGTTACAGTTTAATGTGCTTTTTACTACCTGTCTGCAAACAAATTGATATGAGACTTCAGGGGCTAGAGAAAAACGTTTGGGGATGGAGGGACTAAGGAAAGCTTCAAGAAAGAGGTAAGATCAGGTGTCAGATGACCAATTTCCAAGCCTGTGGAGCAGGTCTGCCTCTATAATCTGAAACCCCAGCAGCCCACTGTGTGTCAACAGGTACCTTTCAGCTCGTCACTTGTTTTGTTCCCCAAAACACCTACCTACTGAGGCCTTGGGGTCCTGGGCTCTTCTATTTGCTCCTGATCTCGCAGATGAATATTGATTTTGTGTCCCTCTATCTTCCTTGAATGCAGTAGCCCATCACTTCAAACTGCTCTTCTCCATGTCCTATAATTTCTTGACCCTCTTACCTTTCTGGGACAGTCACTCTGCAAAAACTCAGCCCTGGCTCAATCTAGCAATTTAATTTTCTTGCTCTTCTGTCTAGACTTTTAAAGGCTTTGGGAGAAAGTGTCACAGTTGTGAGTTTAGGGCATACCCAATATATATTCTCCCAACTCGGCTAGGTGCTCAGTACTCCCCACCAATCTTTCTGGGTCCCTAGCCAGTTCCGTCCCCCACTGTTGTCAGCGGTTATAGGTACCAAATGTTCTCTCTTCCTAAACCATCTCCCGTTCTACCCCCCTCCCCCGCGCCACTCAGCAGATCACCTTGCTTCCTCCTTCACTGAGAAAATTGAGGCCATCAATCGAGAACTCCCTCAATTTCCTCCCCTGCCACGAACAAACTTATCTGTCTGGCCCCATCCTTTCCTCCTTCCCTCCTATCTCAGTGAAAGGGCTGTCCTTCCTCATATGTGAGGCTAATCCTTCCACCTCGGCTTTGGATCCCTTCTCCCTCCCTCCTCCGGGACCTTGCTCCATCAATCTTCCTTTCTCTACCCCGTATCTTCCTTCCCCTGTCTACTGGCTGTCAGCATCCTAACAATATGAACAGTTGTCCCCCATCTTGAAAAACCCCACCTCCATCTCGCTTCCCCCTTGAGCTTCTGCTCTATTTCTCTTCTTTCCTTTCCAGCCAATCTTCTTGGAAAGTTGTCTGTTCCTTGTCTTCACTTCCCTCCCACATGGCTTCCAGTTCTGCCCACCAGGGGAGCGGCCCTCAGTAGTGCCACCAATGAACAACCCCTTGTCCCAAAGCTGTTGGACACTCTTACTGTCCTTCTTTCTTGACCCTTCTTGCTATGAGACACATTTTGCCACTAGAGCTCTTCCTCCTTCCTAGAGCTCTCTGTCTTCCTTTGTCTGGGAGAGGAACACCTTCCATCCACCTTTCTAGGCTTTCTTCTCAGTTTGCTTCAAGGCCTCTCTCCTCCTGCCCCAGGCTTCGCTGGACGTGTTCTCTCCTGTTCTTCTGCTCCATGTTTTATCCTTCTCGCTGGACCTCCACCCACCTGGTGCTCAGCCCCAAGCCCATACCTTTGGACCATAATTCTCTGCTTATCTCCACACACTTATTCCAGCTGCTTGAGGAGCACCTCCTATTTGAAGTCCCACAGTCACCCCAATCCCAGTCTCTCCCTTTTTCTCTTATTCTCTATCCCAGTGAATGGCACCACCAGAAATCCGCAAGTCACCCAGATTCCCTCCTTAGCGCCCCCCAAAGTCGACATCTCTGCGTTCTTAAAGTAACCACTGCTTCTTTTGCATCCCTCCTGGATTGCTACAACCAACAGCCTAACTCTTCTCCTCTAGTCTTTCCCCCTTGGCGCTCCAGAATGCTCTTTATAATTCACAGAGCTGATCAGATCACTCCCCTGCTTAAAAGACGTTCACTGGCCTCTTGTAACTTTCAGGATAATGTTCAGATTCCTTAGTTTAGCCCTTAAGGCCCTTTTCAATCAGGCTCCTGCCCATTCCTCTGGCCCAGCAGTCACTCCTTGTCATCCCACCCCCACCCAGGCATCCAGGTTCCAGACACAAGGGGCTACTTAAAGTGCTCTGTGGGGTCCGGCTAGTTCCCTTCTCTCTGCTCCCAGTCGGCAGTTCCCCTGAACAGAATGCCCTTCCTCTCCTTCTTTCCCCCAAACTCCTCTAAAAGCACCCCGCCCAGGGTTCTATCTCTGATGTACCTTCCCCTTGTCAATTTTCTGTGCCCACATCATGCCCTGGCTATACTTCTTCAAAAGTGTGCATCGGGCTTCCCTGGTGGCGCAGTGGTTGAGAGTCCACCTGCCGATGCAGGAGACGTGGGTTCGTGCCCCGGTCTGGGAAGGTCCCAAATGCTGCGGAGTGGCTGGGTCCGTGAGCCATGGCCGCTGAGCCTGCGCATCCGGAGCCTGTGCTCCGCAACAGGAGAGGCCACAACGGTGAGAGGCCCGCGCACCAAAAAAAAAAAAAAAAAAAAAAAGTGTGCATCTCACACCATGTTAGTTGCTGATTTACCAGTGTGCCTCCCCTCTTCTTGAGTCCTCGTGATGTGTACAAGTACCAGCAGCGTGATAAAACCACAAGGAATGTTTGCTGAGTGAATGAATGAATGACAAATGCATGAATGGATGACGTTTTAACTATTTTAATATTGCCTTTCAACAAAGTTTCCTGATTTCTTCAACAAGTGCAACCTTTCATAAGATTATTATAAAACACAGTTTTTTTGTTTGTTTGTTTGCTTTTGTGGTACGCGGGCCTCTCACTGTTGTGGCCTCTCCCGTTGCGGAGCACAGGCTCTGGACGCGCAGGCTCAGCGGCCATGGCTCACGGGCCCAACTGCTCTGCGGAATGTGGGATCTTCCCGGACTGGGGCACGAACCCGTGTCCCCTGCATTGGCAGGCGGACTCTCAACCACTGCGCCACCAGGGAAGCCCTAAAACACAGTTTTTACACACATCGGTTTGATGTTGTACTAAAAACAATAGTGTCCCTGGGGCCTACTGAATGGTAAACTGTGCACACTTTCATTATAGGGTCTGAGGAATTTTTAGGTTTGAGCCCCTGTGCCTGCATTTCATTGCTATTATTATTTTAGGATACCTCTCTCTGAGGCCAATGGCATCACTGTCACTGTGTCTTCCTCGAGCAGCCTCCCTCCAGCCACCTACCATTCTGCCACTTATGCACAAAGAATTGTATCTATAAAACAAGAGTGAGCACCTTGTGGGTTCTTTTAAGAGTCAAGTGCACAATATATGTACCCAGATAACAGCCCCTGGCCTGGAGACAGCCTCTGTGTCACACTGAGAGAGCCAGCCCTCCTTGCTAGTTGACCTCTTAGCTGTTTGGACCAAGAGTACACATCTAATCCAAACCCAGCTAATCATATTTTATCTACCAGGAATTTGGACTTGGATTACCATGATATTGACTCAGTTAGCTGTTGAGGTCTAAGCTGCACATAGACTTGGAAGCTGAGGCTGCCATTTGGGGAAAGCTGTGTTGACCACGTCCCAAGTGGATAAACAAGAAAGCAAATCTGCAGGGAGAGAAGAAGAAAGCCAACATTCAGAGAGAAGCAGAGATTATACTATCCTAGAGAAAGACAGAGAAAAAGCAGACCTGATCCCTGGTTTTCCATATCTTTAATCCTATTTCCAAGAGACCCAGCCATACTTGTGACAATGGGCCTTACTCAGAGCTCCTGGCATCATTTAGTCAACGGGTTTTTGTTTTGTTTTGTTTTATTTTTGTTTTTTAGTGAAGCTGGTTCTAATTCATTTCTGTTCTTTGCAATGAATGGTCCCTGAGACAATAAGAAGAACTACAGTTTATTTGTTGTTTACTATCTCAAGTGCTCATCAACATCCTTGTATGTACATACTTTTGTCTCCATTTTACAGAGGGAACTGGGCCTCAGGAAAGTAAGTAACTTGCCCAAATTCATACATCCAGCATGTGGCAGAGTGGTGTTTGGACCTGGGCTATCTGACTCCAAAAACCATTCTTTAACCACTTTATTCTACTCTCTTTCATGACTTTGTGATATTTATTTTAGCCCTTTGAGCTTCCAGTTTATTGGCTGACTTGCCATATATGTAAACTCTGGAAAACTAAGATATATTTTGACATCCAAAAACTCAAGATGTGGAGCCAAAAAATTCATAGAACACAACTAGACCTTGGTAGTCATATTCTTCAGTGCCTTAATTTTTAGAAATTGGAAACTGAGGCCCCTAAATTTCAAGTGACTTGTATTATAATGAACAGCTTTCACACATATGAGATAGATATTAAGTCTCTGATACCAGAATTCAAAATTTTTTTTGCATCCTCATACCACATGATCAAATCTACCTGTTCCAAGATGGTCTGACGTGTTTCCTCACAATGATCGATCTTGTACACAAGTTACCAGCTCATGGGATGTCCATCAGCCCTGTCTCTTAACTGACAGAGTCACTTTTGAACTTAGAACACCAAAGGCCACCACCATGCAACCTCAGTTAAAATTTTTTTCAATAAATGCTGAAAGAGACCTTTTTACATCATGATGAAGGAACTACCTTTTTATTGATGAGAATAAGATTTATTCAGCAAGTGTGCCATTGTTTAGGAAAATCCCTAGAAAGAAATCTATATCCTTATTTCCTTATTTACTCCCCATTAATTGAGTGCTCTCTAAGTGCGAAGCACTGTGCTAGGCATTGTGTGGGGAGTATAATAGTCCCTTTCCTTAAAGTACTCAGTCTAACTCCAACCTTTCAAGTGATTTGGAAATGGGATTTAAATGCACCAATTATTATGTGGCAAAGCATATGCTACCTTTTTTCCTATATAAGGCTATAAAGAAACAAGAGACATTTAGCAAGGGACAAATTACTATATAAAATGCAAAATGCCTCTACAATAAAAAGTTGTGATTTTAGTTATAGCACAGTATGATTTATTCTCTTAGCCTTTCTGATAAGTGAACCTTTGCATTTTCATGCTTTATTCTTAATTTTAAAGTATTGGAGTGCGTGCAGTGAATGATCGATAGGTAGCCAGGGCAGCGATCCCACAGTGCTTTGAAATTACTCTGTTAACACCGCTCTCCTGTTTTCTCCAGGGACAGCGTTTCCCACTCAGCGCCCTCCCTATTACAGCTGCCCCTGATGATTAAATATCAGTACCGAGCAGCTTTGTAGTATATTCTCCTAGGAGACTTCTTCTATTCATTTCTAGCATAATCTCTTGTACTCATTTCTTGGGAATGAAAACCCATCTTGTCGCTTTCAGCCAGGTCCCAGAAGTGAAATACGGGGGCGCATTAATCTGCCGTGACAGCGTAATCCCATTCCTCACCACCTCCCAACAATTCTCAATTTCCTAATTACCTTTCATAGTTTTCCTTCTGAAAGTTTCCTGTCTTTTCTGAAAGCCATGGCAGCACACTTCCATTGTCTCTTTTTCAACGAATATGCATATCTAGGGAAGTTATGAAGGTACATAGTTCATAGCTATACAAGTTCCTTTTACACGCTTATTTTTGGTGCCTGTGCAAAGTGCTGGATGCCTATGGGGACAGAATTTTCACGTTGACTTTTCTTTTTTTTTTGCGGTACGCGGGCCTTTCACTGTTGTGGCCTCTCCCGTTGCGGAGCACAGGCTCCGGACGCGCAGGCTCAGCGGCCATGGCTTACGGGCCCAGCTGCTCCGCGGCATGTGGGATCTTCCCAGACTGGGGCACGAACCCGTGTCCCCTGCATCGGCAGGCGGACTCTCAACCACTGCGCCACCAGGGAAGCCCTGACTTTTCTTTTTAATAAGTTTCTCCTCGGTGTGCTGCCTGTCCAAAAATTAAAAACTTCAGTATGTTGGGATGACCTAATCAATAATGAGCATCATGAAAGATCACAGGTATAAATCTTCCTGTGCTTAAAGGGATCTGGATTCTCTTCTGCTCTCCTTCTCTCGCCCTGTCTCCACATACCCTACATGTATCTGTAATATTTTCACAATTACAATGCGTGTGCCCCGGAGCTACTGATATGATGGATTTACTTACCACAGACAATTAAAGTGAGGTGTGGTGCTAAAGTCAATTTTTTTCCACATGTGATTGATTTGAGGGATTTTTTTCACATTTTACATGATAAATGACAGTATGCCTTTACATAAAGTACATTACATGAAAGACATGTCCTCTTTTTTAAAAATGGTTTTATGATCAAGTAAGATTGGTCAATACTGCATATTACGTCCCCTTCCTGCAGAATCACAGTGCATATTTTCACATATTGATGCCACGGAGAAATCCTATAATAAAGAAACAGTTTAACTTTTTAAACCCAGCATTTCCCAAACATATTTAACCATGGGACCATTTTTATTTCTGCCTGTAATGCCATTTAACATTCCAAAGAACTAGTATTCTGTAGAATACATTTTGATAAAGTTTATCCTAACAGATAGATTTTAATTTTTGCCACTTTTATCAAGTTTTCTGACCATGGACTTCACTCTTGCGGTCTTAGGAGGTTCATAGCATGTGCATGAGTAATGGCAGGTGTAGGCGCATTCTCAGTGAGCCTTGGACTGAGAGAGAAAGCACCAGGATGTCTTGCAGTCTTAGAAAATCTGACAGAGACCAAACCTAGTAATGTAAATAAAGGAACCATATGGAATTGGAAGCATTCTTGCTTAGATGATTTCATTCTAGGCAAAAAAAGTAGAGTTAATATCATGCTCCATCCTGTGAATGCTAAGATGGCATCTTGCTTGCAGAAAGGTGACATCGTGAGTGCAAGTCTGGACAGAGAAAGTCTCCTGCGCAGTTACAGGGGACTGTGAGCTTCCTGAGGGTAAAAGCCATGTCTTCTTTATCTTTGTATCCCACATGCCCACAGTCCCACATTGCAGTAGTCATCAGTCCTTATTAGGTGAATGAATGAATGAATCAATCAATCAATCACAGTCTCTTCATAGCATTAGTCTGGTTCTGTTGCAAAATCTACATATTTGTGATTAAATCAGTATTGTGTGAGGGTGGGGGCAATGTAAGATGGAATTACTAAAAGGAACAAAGAGAATGTGAGGATGAAGATGCTCAAACCGTGGGCCATCAGATGCATTTGCACAAACACACTGAGAGCCCTCTGATGAAATGCAGCAGTTCCAAATCCATGTGGATCTGGTGGAGAGGAGAGGGCAGCATAGGAGGCACCAGTGTTTTTGTTACAAGGTGTCCCCTGGTTAAAGGAGGAAACATCCTACTCATCCTGAAAAAAGAAAATATTTAGTGACTTGTTATCATGTAGCTGATTTAACTTTGTGAGGTCTGCTAAACCAACCTGATAAAGGAAGAGATGATATTTTGCATCTTGACCCTACTTTACATCAATGACTCTCTTATCAGGATTCACACCAGTAACTGGGGCACATCCGGCATGGCTAGTTAATAGAAACAAATCACAGGAATCTGAGCCTGTGGTTAGCAGTTATACTAGAAGAATTCTGAATTAAATTTTGAAACCTTCTTTCATTGATGACAACCAGCTTGGCAAAAATGGAGAACTGAATATCAGAAATGTATAAGTTATAATTATCTTTCTCATTATGTAATGAGAAAAAGCTTCACAGTTTGGCTTCCAGTCTAGAACTGGTACTTATTAGCTTTGTGACCTTGGAAAAGTAGCATAACTTCTCTGAGCCTTGGTTTCCTAACCTGTAAAATGAGAAAATAATACCTATTTCATGGTTGTTGTCAAGACTAGATGAAGTAATATATTAAAGTGTTAATATGTTGCCTAGTTCATGACAGGTACTTCTCATGAGAGCTATTATCATTAATAACATTATTTTAAAATGTTAACACACTTATTATGGTCAACCTTCAGTTTGAACTATAATCTCTAGACATACCACCACAACTTTATTAGCCAAGCAACTAATATTTTTTATGCACCTACTCCATGCCAGGCATTTGGATTTGACATGCATATAAAACATGCTAGAATTTCAAAAGCCAAGACAAATACAGCTAAGACACAATACAGTGTGCATTTTGAAAAATGTATTTTCATAAAAATGAACTCTATGTTAGAAAAATAGTGACTAATGTTAAATATTAATCACTTAATGCTAAGATTAGCCTAACAAATTTTCACGTATTAAATGATATAGATTAAGGCAAGATTTAAAGAAGTAACACCACCTGATTAAACTCTAGTACCCTGCTTACTAACCCTATTCCTAATAACCCCTAACCCTGCTGTTTTATTCCAACATGTGGTCAGCTCTGAGTCTTTCCAGAGATCACAGGTCCCCCGCACCCCCAAACCGGCCATGATCTTGGGCCTCCTCATGCTGGAGCTAGAGGGCACCTTATGAGTGAAATCCCTCACGTGGCATTACATGCAGTCTTTGCTCCTCTCACTAAAAGGGCAGACTGTGATCGGGCAATGTCTGTCATTTCCAGGTTAAGGCCAAATTGCCCTTTCAATGTCCACACTCTCTGCAATTAGCAAGAAGGAACACAAGGACCTTCATGGGTCCTCGGCTGCCATCCCACGACTGTCCTTTAAACCATAGGATTCTCAGAATGTCTCTCAACTCTTAAGATGCTCTAAATGCTACTTCAGGAGAATTGGAAATGAACACACTGGAACATTTTAAATGAGCACTTGCCAAACTGACATTGTTGAGGAATGGGTTGTTCTACATAAGCAAAATATACAGATAATTCAAAATTATCCTTTCAAGTATCAATTAACATTTTATTTATTTAAAATGGAAATATCTATGTGTTTTCATTGTTGATTAATAATTAGTATAGACTACAATCTACTACATGGCAGGCACTATGATAGGCACTTACAAGTATTTTATTGTATGCTCCTAAATAACAAGTGAGGTAAAGAGTATTATCATAATTTTAGAGACAAAGAAACTGATGCTTAAAGCAACCAAGTAATGACCCGAAACTATTACCGAGAGCTGAGTTCTGACTCCAAATCCAGGGAACTTTCTGGAGTTCGACATTGAGATATCACAGTGTGACTGTAGGTTGGAAAAGCTTGTCAACCTTACATGTAGAAGCTTGTCAACCTTACATGTAAAGCAGATTAAATGGGTTCTACATAATATTCACAAGGTCTTTTCCCATGGAGCCGCAAATACATTTGGTATATGACATTCGTTCTGGACACTCAGAAGCTTTATAAGGTTTAGCTCATGAAGCCTATCCTGATCCCCAAAGCCAGGAATTATGTCTCTTGTCCTCAGATCATCCAAAGCACTTTGACTGGACCTGGAACATTTTCTATGGTATTTATATTATGTGCTCTGTGCATTATTTTCCCGTAGGACCACATCTCATCTCCCTTACTAGTCTGTAAATTTCTTAGCAGCGTGGGCTGTGTCTTTTTCACGGTCGTATCATCCACAGCATCTAGCCTAACACAGAGAAGATTCCCAAAACGTTTACTTAATACATTCGTGAACTACACAGGTGGTTACCTGAGAATGTATCTGCTCATGGTCCTTTGCGGAAGCAGGAGAAACACGTTGATCCAAAGAGCCAGTGTCGGGGGATCGTTGACGGGTGAAGGACCTTGGTCACTCACACATCTGTCCTCTTTCAGGAGTGGCTCTGCCCTGGCCCAGCTCTATGGAACTTCCGCTACCTTAGAGCATCACCATTTCAACCACGCAGTGATGATCCTTCAAAGCGAGGTACAGACCTAACATTCTGCTTCTCCCCTTGAAAGAAAACCAATGAAATGATGTTTCCTACTTCTCTTTCTTTGCAATGCCACAGGAAGATACAGAGAATCGGCACTATTGGACCTTTTCTGTGTGGCTTTTTAAAAATTCTTTTAGATGCCTGACCAAGGACCTTGTTCAAATTCGTCCTGAGCTGATTCCTTTGGGTTTTATTATTGGTTAGGAGGCTTTTCAGATTCACTTAGCAGAGCAGACTGCCACAGCTTGTCACCAGAGCATGGCCTTACCTTTCTTAACAATACAGAAGCCCACTAACAGATCCAAGTAGTGAGTGGCCCAACATCTCCATTTTGTGAAACCCATTTAAAAAGATGGTAGAAGCAGAAACAGGGTGAGAAAGTTACACTTTATTCGCATAATTGAGAAACCTATAAAAGATCAGAGAACTTAAAATTGCTGGTGGGACCGATTTGAAAGTGAGAACTGCAACTAAACTTGAGCCCCAGGGCTGCAGCCATATGCCTTATTTTGCTTCATGTGCATTGCAGGAGTTAGAAGTAGTTGGTCTTTTATACTTTTAGCTCTCCATGGAAAAAAAGTAAAACTGCTAACTGACTCTGGCTGAGGCGTCTGAGTTTGAAATTGCCAAGAAAGGATCTGCTTAATTTTCTGCAGGCATACAGACTTTTTTTTGAGGCCAGGAAGGGATCATCTGTTCCCCATTATTTGTCAGTTCTCTAGCTGTGCCATTAATTATTATTATTATCATCATTAAGGCCCTGCTTTGCTGGAATAGCATCATTAAATATGGAGGTTTTTTCCCTCCAGCTTATCTTGAGAAAGAGTGTCTTTTGCAATATCACGAAAGCCTTCTTCGACCCCATAAAGGAGAGTCGGCACTCCGGAACCTGAGTGCAGCTGCAGAAGGCAAAACCGCTGGGGGAGATGTATTTGCAGTTGGGAATGAAACATCAAGGGTTAGGCTTTCAGTAACTCTGACAGAGACCAGTATCCCAGCATCTGCAGCTCTGGAATTTTCCTATGAAGGCCATGTTTTAGCTGCATGCTGTGGCAGAGGGAAGTAGGAACAGGAGGAAACTGGGGTCAGACTATCTTTTCTGTACTGGTAGTATGATGGGTTTACACCCCTGAGGCTAGACATTCTCACCTTTGTAATAACAGATTATATACAGGAGGTCAGGGTTTTCTTAGAAGGTCATTTGCTTGTTTCTCTGGGAAAACAAACCCCACTAACTCAGACTTCGTCTTCATATAAACAAAATACATCAGCTGCACTTCACTCCAGGGGTTCTCTTTGAAGAACGCAGAATAACAGTAATGGAACCAAGCAGTGGTGTGTTCAGGCTCTGCCCTGACGCTCCCCCCGCCCTGCCCCATCCTGCCCATCAGAAAGGCAAAAATGCAGATGTCATCACCACCCCACTTTCCAAATAATGCAGAGGCACAGAGAGGTTAGATAGCCTGAAGAAAGTTGCTCCAGTCCTTTCTTCCTCTACATTTTTTTTTACCCATCAATACCATTCCTCCCTAAACAAGGAGTAGAAGTAGTGTTTTAGGGAGACTAATCTATTTTAGAGACCAAACCCTTGAGGCACTGTAGAAGGCCAATTTACATATAAGCAATACATTGATTGCAAATTAACTTTTATTATTATTGTTATTATTAAAGCTGACCTGGCTGGCTTTGTCACTCTCTTAACTATAAATTGTGTTAAGTTACTTTATGTCCTTTAAAAGTAGTAAAATGCACTCTCAAAATAATCAAGATCCTCAAATTCAGACCAACTTTCTCCTGGACTCCACATTAGGTTTTACTGTAACTGGCTCCTAATAGCTATATTTCTTTCCCTGAGAGATGCTAGATGTGTGGCTGGAACCAGATGACCACTATTCCAGAGGTCCCAACCACTTTTTCCCAGGCCCCAGTACACCAGCCTGTGATTGATCCATGGGGCAAGGCTGAGGCAAAGAATGCTGGGCAGAATTATGGTGTGGCATTCCTTTAGTTATCAGTCTTCTTCCTAATGGCTGAATTAAGGGTCTGGAAGAGTTCATTTGAAAATTATTATTAATACTGGACCTGGTCCCAGGTGGAACCAATATACTTTAGTCTCTAAGGAGTGGTGGGTTCCCCCAATGAGATAAATTAACTCAAGGAAGCAGATTATCTATCATCTGGTACCTGGTAGGTAGTAATTTACCAATTGATATTCTGGTTCCCTGGAAGAATTAATGTACCTCTCGTTGGAAAATATTCTCAGGCAGTCATTTCACTGCCTTCCTTCTGCACCATCTTTTGGCTCTCAACGCTAGGTTTAAAACTGATCCAGTTCCCAGACCACCTGTTTATGAGTTCATATCTCATGCTAAGAAAACCTGACAAATGAAGTCTTAACTTTCAAAGCAAATTAAGTGAATTGTCAGTCATTTAAAGAAGGATTTTTTCGGGAAGCAGGCGCATAGCACAGGGAGATCAGCTCGGTGGTTTGTGACCACCTAGAGGGGTGGGATAGGGAGGGTGGGAGGGAGGGAGACGCAAGAGGGAGGAGATATGGGGATATATGTATGTGTATAACTGATTCACTTTGTTATAAAGCAGAAACTAACACACCATTGTAAAGCAATTATACTCCAATAAAGATGTAAAAAAAAAAAGGATTTTTTCACACTTTATTAAAAATACTGTGGAACTGTCTAGTGTGGCTAAAACAAATTTGGATGGAAAAAGGTGTGCTTTTCAAAGGTATGGAGACACAGGTGTACTTGCAGGTTGTTCAAGGCCAAAGGCATCTTTAGAGCCCTCCTATGCCAAGAGCAGTATCTTATACATTCTAGCTACTCAGTAATTATTCACTGTCCTGAATTTCACACACTCCATCCAGACGTATCTTCACAGCTTAACACAGGGTTTCTCAACTTCAACAGAATTGTCATGTTGGGCCAAGTAAGTCTTTGTTGTAGGGTCTGTAGGGTGTACTGTAGGATGTTTAGCAGCATCTCTGGCCTCTCCACTAGATCCCAGTAGCACCGTCCCTCAGTGTGACAAGAAAAATGTCTCTAGACATTGCTAGAAGTGCCCATTCCCAAGATCACCCCCATTTGTACCACTGGTCTAATGTTTCTTCTCTTCCTTGAAGTCATTTGTTGCCAGAGCAAATACTTCCAAAAGGCCAACTTAAGTCTTTACTAGTGAGACTAGTATGTATTGATATATCGGGGTCAGAAAGATTCCTGAAAGTTTTGTCAGCTTTTCCGCTCTGTAATTCCACAGGACGTGGGCAGTTAAATGGAGTTGTTGGCACAAACGTGGCCTGAGGAAGATGAGTTCAAACACTCTTCAAGACTAAGCATAATAAAGTGTCCCTTGGTGGTCCTCCTCAACAATGATTGTACTCCTAGCTTTGCTATGTTTGCCAGGGAATCTGTTTGTAGTTGCACAAAATGTCATTAAGCTTTTTAGAAAATGATTTTATCATGTTTCTAAACCTTTTTTTAAAAAAAAAAAAAAAAAGGAAAAACGTAGTCACCAAGCTCAGATTTAACGTTGTCTTTTGTGACTTTGTACTTTCTCGTTCCAGGGTCACAACATCTTTGCTAATTTGTCCTCCAAGGAATACAGTGACCTTATGCAGCTTTTGAAGCAGTCAATACTAGCAACAGACCTCACGCTGTACTTTGAGTAGGTATTGGCATTTGATCTATTTGACAAATGGGTATCTAAAGTTTCAAGCTGTAATTAATTTTCAGGTCCATATTAGGGATTGCCTGTTATTCTAGCACTGATATCAATGTGTAAATGACCTAAACTTTTTGTTGTTGTTTTTTTCCCCTCATCTAAGAGAACTTCATTAGTGTGGTGTCTATAAAACAAGACAATCAGGGCTACAATCACGAGATTTATATCTTTCCTCTGTTTTATGAGCCTTGTTTGGGACTCTTGGCTGAAACTAAGTGATGGCCATTTTTATTTTAGAGACTGGCTAAGATTGCTATTTTAGACTATGATTTCCGGTTAGATCTCTAATGGCAATGATGATGCTAATGAAAAAGATTTGTTGCTGAAAGGATGACCAGAAAGCCCAGCCTTCATTCCTTGCCTCTCCTCTAGCTCTCTTTCTCAGAAGAGCCGTCCTCCTTTTCCCAAAGCTCAGGCCTCCATCTGAGCTGGCGATTCCATCCCGCTCGTTTCCTGTGAGACCTGCTCCCTCGGGTACCACCTCTTTTGGCAGCCTGGTTATCTCTTCCTTCACTGATATGCACAGTTTGCTCTGATCTTAAAGACCAAACAACTTCCCTTCCTTAAAAAATTCTTTGACCTGACCCCTTGGTCTTTAATTGCTTTTCAATTCACCTTTCTTTTACTGCCCACCTTTTAAAATAAATGGAGCACATGAGTACCTTTATTTTCCTAACACCCACTTACACTTTGGAGACCAGCGTCCACCTTCACATTCTACCAGCGCTGTACTTTCAGAGGTCACCAGAGACTTCCTTGTCCCCAAATTCGATGTCATTTACTCATTTCTGATATTTTCTAGCTTCTTTGAGACATCTACAGGTTTACTGATTTCTCATTGTCAATTTCTACTCTCTTTTCTTCCGCAACATCCATCTGCCTTCCTCTCTCCTTTTCTGGATCCCTTATAGATTTCTTTTCTCCTTGCTTCTACGTATGAGTTCCTGAACCCATGTTCTTCTTTCTCTACTCTACTCAGATTCACTCCCCTGGCCTCAGTGCTATATTACCTCTATAGAGGCATAGAGAAGACCCTGAAATTCTTCACTCTAATACTACCTCACATTCTAGACCTGCATCTCCAATGCCCATCTTAAAAGCCTTCAGTGGCTTCATTGCTTTCAAAGCAACCTCTAAACTTGGTTTGCATTTCAAGGTTCTCCCTCCATAATCTGCCCCCAACTATTTTTCATTATTATCTTCCACTTCTCTCCAGCATGATTTGTACTCCAACCAGACAGGTCTAATGTTACCCTTTGTTTTTTGTTTTTCAGAAAAAATAATCCTTTTTGTTAGTTAACTGCATGTTACCCTGTGAAAACACCTTATGCAATGGCCCTAGTTCCCCAATCATCTCACCGTTCCTACATGGAATCCTCTTCCTCCACTTCCCCATCTGGCTGAACTATCTTCTACCACCTTTTCCAGGAAGCGTATGTCACTCCCTTTGAATTTTATTGTACTTGGCACTGCATCAGTTAGAATTAGATTCAATTGTAAGGGACAGGAAACCCAAAATAACAGGAGCTTACTTCTTTGTCGCATAAAAGAAATCTGGAGATAAGCAATCTGCAGTTGGCAGAGTAGCTACATTAAGTCATCAGGGACCCAGGCTACTTTATCATTCTGTGCTGCCACCTTCAAACACATGGTTTCCACCTGAGTCCAAGATAGCTGCTCATTTTCCAGGCAAGATATCCACATTCCAGTTATCAGAAGGAAGGAAGGGACAAAAGAGAAAGGGACCAAAGGTGATGCAAGTTATCTTTTAAGAGAGTTTTCTGGAAGCTTCACATAACAATTCCACTTCCATTTCATTGGTCAGAATTTAGTCACTTGGCCATCCCTAGGTTGAAGGGAGGTTAGGAAAGGAAGGCTTCATTTTGGTTAATTATATGCCCTGCTAAAGTCTAGGAGTTCTATTACTAAGAAAGAAAGGGAAGAGAGATATTTGAGTAGACAACGGATAATCTATGCCACAAGTGTTTATTGCTGGTCTCTAGTGAATGGGTTATGACACAGTACAGTGCAAGGAGTAAAAGGCTTTGGAATTATATTGGTCTGGATTTAAGTCTCGTTCTGGCATTCTAGTTAAACCTGGTGTATTGGGCCCAAGTGTCTATGTCCTCTCCCTTCTGAAACGCCACTAAAATGGCACCAAATAAATTTAAAAGCAAAAACAAAGAGGCGTAAATCAGAGAACCAGAGAGGGCCCAAAACAACTGATAAGAGATAATCCGTTTGTGGAAAATGGAAGGCCAGCTGATGAATGTAACTGATCTGGCAGAGTGGAGTGGAAAGTGGGAGGACAACTCTGAGAAGCAAGCCAGTTTGTCTTGCAGAGCCTTGCTTGGGGCTTAGAGACAAAAAGTACCAGTGAAAAGTGAATGCGACGCTCACAGCTTAAGACAAGGAAATTACTAAAAAGTCAGTTTTTCAGAACACTCAGAGCCCACTAAGTCCTCCACCAGCCTAACCAGATAACTCCCTTTCCTCTATCCCTGGAGAAGGGCAGAGGTTTATTCTCTGGAGAAATGAAAGAAAGCACTCTGGACTGAGAAAAGTTTAAGGTGGGAATGAGACACAGAGCTCAGAAGAAGGGATGAAAAGTTTAAGGTGGGAATGAGACACAGAGCTCAGAAGAAGGGATGAAATCAGAAGAAGGGATGAACAGGTCTCTGGATTGAAACCCCAAGCCCACAGCCCAGTCACCCAGAGGCCAGAATCTGTAAGCCACACATCCAGGTTTCTCAGATTCAGCAAATGGAAGTACAGGAAATGCAGTTAAATTTGAATTTCAGATAAACAATGAATAATTTTTAGTATAAATGTGTCGTATGCAGTGTGTGTGTGGGACACACACATACAACTCCTGCTTAGCCTTTTAATGCCGTACTCTTAACATGCAGATAGCAAGGATCACAGAACATTTTATGAAAGTCTCGCATGTGAAATGCAGAGACCAAAACAAACAGAAAATAAATGGAATTCAGAGAAAACAGGGAGAGGAAGAAAACAAAAACCAAAAACTGTTGTTAATATCCTTAGAGAGCTAAAATATTGCCCCCATGAAATAAGAACAGAATGCTTTAAAAAATAATAGGAGCAAACTGTAGAAGAAGAAAGAGCTCTTGCAAATTAAAAACATGATGGCCAAAATAAAAATCAAATGAAAGCATTGAGAAATACAGTCAAAGGACAACAAGGCAGCAATATGAAAAACACTGCTTTATTTCATTATATGCTTTTTAGTACTGTTTGACTTGTTAACTGTTGTATGTATTACTTTTATAAATATAAATTTAATTAATTTTTAAAATATATTTTAAAAGTAAAAAATCCTAGCTCTGCCACTACATAGCTGTGTGTCATCAAATTATTTACCTCTCTGAGCCTCTCTTCTTCATGTGTAAAATGGAGATAATAGTACCTATGTTATCTGTCTTATGAAAGTCTTATATCTTATAAATGTCTTGTATGTCTTATAAATGGTGGCATCTACAACCTCATTTGCTTTATAGGCTATTTATTTTGCATGTTTTGTGGCCCTCATTTTGACTTAACTGTCATGCTGTTCCATCTTTTTCTGAATTGATGCTCCTGAATTGGTTATTTATGGAAGCCTGTATCCCTTTAATATTCTTATTTCCTGTGTCTGACACTTGCAGGGTTTTGTGTTATTTTTCTCAAAGTAGGCATTTTCCCAAACCAAGTTTCCAAGTAAGTTCTAAGGGAGAAAAAAATGTCAACAGTAGGAGTGCATTCATTAAGCCCTGTTAGGGATGTGACGAATCACTGAGTGACCGCTGGGATGCAGTCAAGGAAGTTGGCTGCAACTCGTTTTCTCATTACTCTGCTCTTATCTTAATGCTGCAGCCCCGGCTAATGTTTGCTGACTCCAGAAAAGCTGGCTTGTTCTCTTTTTGTCAGCCTTATTGTTTCTTTGAGTTTCTGAATAGCTGCTCATTCTCTAATCTAGACCTTCAGGAGGCTGATTCACTTGCCTGTCTAAAGTTGCATTGAAGTACTGCCATATTTTTAGGCAAAACAATTCCTAGGGTTAATGAGGGGGAAAGCAGCTACTACAAACTGTCTCCCAGTTGCTTTTATTTCACAGAGATACAGTTGTGGAATTGGAAGGGATGTTAGAAATGATGTAATCCAATTCATCTCCTTTATTTTGTAGATCAGGTACTAAGCTTGAAAAGGTTAAATAGTGTAGTTTTGGTCACATAACTAATTAGTGGCTAAGCTGGAACCCACACTTCCTGTTTCAAGGCTTTTCCACAAATACTGTATTCCTTCTCTAATGGAAGAATTAAGAAGTAGTTGTCATTTAAGTTGGGGATGCATTACATGGAAACATTGACCTTCCCAGGTGTACATGAATTGGTTTATTATGAAAAGAAGGATGAGTTCCCATCCTCTCTCCCAAAGCAGAGCCAGAGACAGGGGTTTGCATGCACATAGTCTAGTTTTGGAGGTAACATCAGGAGTAGGAGTGGGGGACTGGGACAGTGAAATGGGGAAGGAGGGAAGCTCTTGTAAAGACACATTCCCTTGTTGGTCACCACTGTGGTCAGTCGGGCTTGATACCACAGGGACTGTCTGAAAAGTCTTGTATAAGCTGCACCTCAGAATTACCCACCAGCCTCCAGCCTCTATCAGTGAGGCTGTTCCATGGGAGTTAAAACTTCCATGCACTTCCAGGACGTGCATGCCCAAGGGCTGGGGATTCCTACAGCCATTCCCCATCCCATGCATGGGCGCAGGGAAGTGCCAGGGAGGAAAGTAAGCAAGGCACAGGGCAGCCGAGGCAGGAGCCATGGTGCTGGTTGGAGCAGCAACGGCTGAAGAAAGGTGGACAATGGGGCAGCCTTGTACCCTTTCTAGAAGTTTGGATCATCCTTGGTTCTTCTGCCCTGACTACTTAAATCAAAAGCCTTGACACAGTTGAGGTCAACCAAAAAGGAAGCTCACTGCTTTCCTCCCCTAAGAAGGGGAAAGTCACTCTAGAAGGGGTCAAAGCAGGCAGGGAGAAAGATCCAGTCCTTTTGCAGAGAGGTTATGACTCATTCCTGGAGGCAGGATTTCCTGCCATGAGCCAAAAGGGAAAAATGTAAAATTCCTGGAAATATGGAATTCCTTTAAAAACAACCACAAAACCTTGTAAATTTAATTTCTAATGGCTTTGGGTATGCTCAGGATTCTATACTACAAATGATGGGTGAAAGCAGAATTCACAAGTTTAAAAAACAGAAAATCAAACAAAACCTCAGTGTGAATTTCTAGGCTTCACAACCTAAGTCTGGGGGTTAAGTCTTTAGTCTGATTTTCCAACTCATTGAAAGCATTTTCCAGTTACTGCTGAGTGATTTTCTGAAATTGATTTCTGTGCCTATTTCTGAGTCCCTGCAGTGAATATGGCTTTGATAATTAAATAGTAATTTCAGCATCTCAAGCAGGAATAGATATACCCTATTGGTAACAGCCATGTAACTTTGAGAGAGTCACTCACTTAATCTCTCTTTGCCCTGGTTTCCTTGTCAGCAACATGGGAACAGGTACATCACCCATACCGAGCTCCTAGAGTCCTTGTGGTGGCCAAAGGAGATTACCTATATGAAAGATAATTAAAATTTAGATTAAATAATTTAAATTTGATAACACCGATCATTTAAAGTACCTTATAAAGAAAAGAATCATTCAGCCAGAAAAATTAATAAAATTTGGACCATAAAAGATGGCACTTGTTGGGGCAGACAGAGAGAGAGATCCAAAATTACAAGTGTTAAAACTTCAAAGAGATGTCGTAGTTGCCTTAGACTGTCTGCATGAAGTCAACAAAGATGACCTTGCATCTTCCACAATTAGTAATAAAAACAACACCTAAAATTTCCTGAGTGCTCACTTGGGAGCTTTATATATACATTATTCCATTTAATACTTAAAGCAGTTCTGTCAGAGCAGGTACTATTATTGACCCCATCATACACATGAGGAAACTGAGGTTTGGAGAGATTCAGTAAATTGCTCACCATGTTAAATGGTAAAGCTGAGATTGGAACCAAGTATTTAGACTCCAAAATGCTTGTAACTATTCTGTCATTCTCTCTGCAGTTAGTTTAAGAGAACCAAAGGGGAAACTGAGGCCACTCCTGGAAATACTTGGGCACCAAGGGCAGCAGTAATGCCAGTTCCAGACCCACTAGATATCAAGCCGGTGGCAACTGAACAAACTGCTGATGCCACCAGCAGGCTGTGGGTAGGGTGGAGGCTCCAGGTGAGAGTTGCTCAGGAGCCTCACCTGTGGGGCTGAGACTGCAAGTAGAGGCTCCTTGTTTGTTGTTGAGCTATCCTGGGACATCAGAAGTTGGCAGTTCTTTAGCTTTAATACAGTCGTGGAAGCTGTTGCTCTCAGGTAGCAGTAACTGTTTAGCATTCATCCCCAACAGGTTGTGACCACAGAATACTGTATCCGTCATTTACCAGGTGCCTGCTCCATGCCCAGCACTGTTCTAGGCATAGTATCTCCCTGTATCACCACTAGAATGGGAGCTCCATGAACGCAGACATCTTCCTCTTTAGCTCACTCTTGGAGCCCCCAAACCTGACACACTGCCTGACATAATAAATTCTCAAAATATTAACTCTGTGATATTGAATTCTCATATCAGCCTGCAAGGTAGATATTGTTATCCCCATATTCTAGATAAGGATACCTGGGCTTAGAGAGGGCACATACTTTACCCAAAGTCATCAAGTTGTCTGTGACATGTCTCCATGCCATATTGCCTCAGATCACTATTTAAACCGAGAATTATCCAAGAATTCAGATTTTATAAACCCATTTGGGTGCTTAATGCTTTTCTGGTTGGCTTTCTAAATTCATCAGACTAATCTTCAAATTGAAAATTTTTCACTTCCCTTTGTGCTCTGCAAGCATTCATCAGCCATTATGGAAAATGCCCAGTCTAATGGTTTCTTTGTCTTTGTCTTTCCAAAGGGATGCAATAAGTAGCATTTCTCAAAAGCATCTGATGATGACAACAAAATGTACTAAATTGTCTTAGATTGTTAGGAGTTATGGTTTGACTATCCTTCTAAAAATTAAACTAATATCCAAAATAATTTATTTTATAAAATACAATAGGAACTCAACAAATGTTTCTACTGCTATGCAGACAGGAATATTCATACAAATGTTTATTAAGAGTCCACTATGTTCAGAGTTTTCAACCTCTATAGTAGCCTACACTCAACTAGCCCCATATTGGAAAGGAAGAGGATAAATTAATGCATAGTAAGGTGTAATGACTTACAGGGCTTAACCCATTGTTCTTTCCCAAACATTCTTATATTTTAACAGAGCTGATGAATTAACCCACGGAAATTACTCTAACGGTAAAACAACAGACACAGTGACAGGTTAATGGAAGAAATATTTTGGTACTTTTCTATGCACATCAAAGCATTTTATATCTATTTATCCTCATATCCCCATCCACGTGATATTGCAACTGAATAAAACATGAGAAATTTATCCACTAGCACTTACTGATGCCCTCTTTATGCCAGGCACTGTGCTAGTTGCTGGGGATCACAGGCAGAGAAGACATAATTCTTCCCTTCAGGGACTGAGAACCCAGTGTAAAAGTGAGAAAAACAGTAATACCACATCGTGGGGAGTGCTACGGGCCAAGTAAATGCAGGGGCAACTAGGGCATGCTCTATCCAGCCACCCCTTGGACCACTTCTTGTCCTGGAGATTATGGATCAACTGAACTAACAGTTAGGGCCTTGTATTGTCTAATTTTCTGTCATTTTCAATATTGAGAGTCGTTCTGGTCTTTCCATTTCCTGCATTTGCCAATTTTATTCGTGCTGTCACCAACAGCACAGCACCTAACAGGTAATTTCATTCAGGTTCTTAGCTGGTCATGTGTTATCAGTGCTAGTCTAACACAGGGAGACAATTCACTTTCAAAATAAAATATATGACTTTTTTGCCTTTAGTCATAATTACTGGAATTAACATCTGCCTACTAATTTATTATTCCTCTCTGATGCTTTTATGCCCAAAGTCCAGAAGTGTCTCCAGAATCTGCATTTAGCAATCAGTTGCAGATGTATGGTCTGCCTGTTGAATGAGCTGCAAGAACGCTGAAAGAACAAAATTCCCCTCCCCTATACCCATTCCACCCCGTCCCCTATACTCTCCTTCCACACGTCTGACAATTCTGGAGTTGAAACTGCAGGAGAGTCACAATGATGATTTTCCACCTCAGCAGTAAAACCTTCCTAACATTCATAGAATTTTAGTAGATTCAGAACAGTTAGATAAATAGATAAAGATTATGTGTCCATATATACATGTATAGTTATATAAATTTACAAAAAATGTTCCTGATTAAAATATACACAGGATTGGTGATTTCTCAATTTACAAATAAAAGGTGCCTTGTAGATGAATTACAAACCAGAAAAATTTTCAATGTAGTGATGGGTGACTGGTAACCAATCTTTAAAATTATTTTTGAAGGTAATTTTAGCAGTGCTGTTCAAATGGTGCTTTTTTAAAGATTGCTATTTTTCGGAGTGAAACGTATGTCAGGAGAGCAGAATAAAAGCCTAATAAAAACATATATGATTATAAATGAGATTTTCCAGTAAGTTGCTTTCCACTAGCTGAGGTGTTTGCCATTGTCCTTGAAAACCAAGGTTCCCAATGATCTGCTTGAAAAGTTAATGATATATTTCCTCATGACAAGGAGTCTGGATACAGGGAGCGTTATATAATTTTGTGGATTTTCAAATGTTCGTTTTAGCAGCCCCATGTTTTTAAAAGCACTCCTATTTCTAACAGTTTCACATATGCTGATTTTGACTCTATGATCTATATACACATACACATACAGATGTTAAAAAGAGCATCTGTGTGGGCCAATTTCTCAAAAGCACAGTGAATTTCACGATTATCTCTAAGGAGGAGGTCAGAAATACACCACCTAGAGCTGCAGACTACCAATCTGGTCTGGGCCATCTGCAGCTCTTTGGAGCATCTCATTGTTGACGGAAAGACCTCTGTCTGGTGCCCACCGTGGTACTCAGTACTGGGTACTTCCTTAGTACAGCAGCCTGTGATGCCATTATACCTATGTCCAGATTTTCACAGCATGCAAGCCTATTTTGCCCCCGTTCATGCAACACACAGTTTATGAAGATTATCTCAGGGGGCCAGAACTGGGAAGCTCGGGACCCGGAATCTACCTAGATCTGCCCATAACTACCCTGGGACCCTGGGCAAATCACTTCACCTTCCTTCACCTTGAGTTTCCTCATCTATAAATGAGAGAATTACAGCAGATTTTTTTTCAAAGGTTCCGTATACCCCTAACAATCTGTATTTATAATGAAAACTCAAATTAAACATAGAAATCATTCTATGACCCAGCAATTTTACCTATATATAAGTGTGTGTGTGTGATTTATGTACACAAACACACATAGAGACAGACAGACAGAGAGGCAAAGAGGGATCCAAACCTTGGGACGCCAGAATAAATAGAACCTATCAAGAAATAGCCACACATTGGGCTTCCCTGGTGGCACAGTGGTTGGGAGTCCGCCTGCCGATGCAGGGGACACGGGTTCGTGCCCCGGTCCGGGAAGATCCCCTATGCCGCGGAGCGGCTGGGCCCGTGAGCCATGGCCGCTGAGCCTGCGCATCCGGAGCCTGTGCTCCGCAACGGGAGAGGCCACAACAGTGAGAGGCCCGCGTACCGCAAAAAAAAAAAAAAAAAAAAGAAAAGAAATAGCCACACTTTTGTCAGTGGAGAAAAATAAAATTAGTATGCCACATTTTTCTGTTCTCTATGAAAAGATTCCTTCTGCCCCTCCTCTACCTACCACCCCCTAGGGATAGTGGATATTCCCTTTTGTCCTGATGCAGTAGACCCTGGCTTTGTTATAATGTTATGTGATGCCTATGACTGATTTTGGGTTCAGTTGATTTAAGACTTTCACACCAGCAGCTCTAGGTGTTAAAATTTTCATAATCATGGAGATTTATTCTTCTGGTGCTATTTGGTTGGCATGTCATACATTTGCAATTAAAACAAACAAACTTCTATATTGAGTTAGACGCCTAGGTAATATGCTTCCACTTTACATCAAAAATGTTATGTCTCATATATTGAACATACTCTCAGCAGGTATTCCAATAGTTATGGAGGAAGGGTCAGGCATTGGTTGGGAACGGTGTTCTTACATTTCCCCCAACTTGTTATGTTGTCCACCTGGATCAAGTTAGAATCTAGTCTTCAAGACAGGGCTTTTCTTGGATAGGTTTTAGGTTGTTTTCTTATCTCAATCTCTCCAAATGACAGCTGTGAAGAGTGTAGAACAATTGGAATCTAGGTGGAACCAGTGTCTAAAGAGTTTTTTCTTTAATGAATAGTTTTCTGAGATCATCTTCTTCATTCATTCACCAACTCAACAAATATTTATTGAGCTCCTGGTACATGTCAGGCACTGTTGTAGGCACTGGGGATTCAGGGGTGAACAAAAATGGGCCAGGCTATTGTCCTCATAGAGCTTGCCTTCTAATGATTTCTTAGAATAACTCATAGGATTGAAAAGACATCCAGGTGCTTATGATGACAGAGATGATGACTGACAAGCTCTTTCAGAAGGCCTTCCATGATCTTCCATGACTCTCCTATCTAAGCCAAGTGCCTTCCTCTGTGCTCCCAGGACACCCTGAGCACATCTTAGCTGCTTGGGGCAGCCATTATTCCAACAGCTTGTGTTCGTATCCCAGCTCTGCCACTCACCACCTGGGGCCAGTTCACTCAACCCTTCTGAGCTTAATAACAGTAGCTAATCCTTACTGAGCACCTACTGTGTGCCAGGCACTCTGCTAAGTGTGTGACATAAATCATCTCATTGAATCCTCCCACCAACCCTAACAAGATAGATCCTATTGCTGTTACTCTTCTCTGACAAGAAAACTGAAGCCCAGCAAAGTTCAATAACCTACCCAAGGTCAGTCATGTGGTTAATAAGTGACAGAACCCAGGAAGTCCGCCTGGAACATAATAAGGGCCCAACAAATATTAGCCTCCTCAGGGTGAGGAGTAGCGGCAGGCAACTGAGGTGGGTCACGAAGAGTGCAGCGTCAGATCCTGTCTTTATTTAAAATTTTGATGTTTTGTTCATCATGGGGTTTTTTGTATTTATGCTGATTTTTAAAAACATTGCATTAAGATATTATTTGTCTTGATTACTGAGTTTGGGGCACCCACTTGAATTTTGTACCCAAGGCGAGTCTCTCTCTAACCTCACTCTAGTCCCAGTATCATTAGTATTATCATTAGCATCACCTTTGAAGGGGGATTACCTGTATTTGTTGATCACCCCTGGTAAACTCAGAGATGTTTACAAATTGTCTTGTGTCCATAAAGCCTAGTAAAGAGTTGGCACACAGTAGGTGTTCAATAAATATCTGTTGCACCAAACTTTCTGCTCCACAATTATTCAAAAGAAGAAGAATTTCCATTCAGGCAGAAAAAAGAAGTAGATGACCTCTTCAATCTCCATAAAGTCCAATTAGTCCAGTGTGTATCACTGTTGGCAGTAATACCGTTAATATTATTTACACATCAACCATGGCTATCAGGTATTGAGTATCTACCAGTACCAAACACTTGATGCACCTCATTGCAAATATTCACCGCAGAGCTGGAAACTGAGGCTCAGCAATGTGGAACCACTTGCCCAGGACCATACAGCTAGTGAGTGACAGTCAGCATCAAGCCCAGGTCTGTGTGAGTCCAGACATGGGCTCTTTCCATTCCGCCATCTCTTTCTACTGCAGATCACAGTCAGTGGTGGTGATGTGAAAAAGGCATGACCATGGTCAAAAAGAAGGGAGTGGGCAAGTGAAAAAGGTGGTAAAGGTGCAGTGATGTTGTTGGGGAGATTATTCCATCCGTGGTGTGACCTTGACCTGTACCCACTTGAAGAAGCAAATCCAGGCCCTGCCTTTGTGTCTCAAATAAGGAAATGAGTCACCTGTTTGTCTTCCTGACCTGCCCCCTTTCAGGTGAATTGAGTTGTCCATCTGATCAGGTGGCAAGAAGTCCATACTGTTGGCCAGCTGGTGATGGGGACTCCAGACAAGAAACAGAGAAGCCAATAGCACTCAGCATCTTGTCCTTTGTCCCCCCAGATTACAATGGGTCAGCATAAGTGTTTAAGATCCTACTCTGATTTCCACCATAAATGACATGGTACTATTTTCTAAAGTGTATTCCTTAAAACATCAGTGCTATGGGATTCTGTGGTTAAGTCAGGGTGAGTAGGCTTTTCTCAGTATTTTGCAGAGCCTTCAAAAGGCTATTGTCGTGGTGAGTCTCTAGAGAGGTATATCACAGGCAGCATTTCTCATACCCACTCGGCCAGAGCACTCCTTTTCATGCAGCACCTCCTAAGATTGGCATTTTGTGGGATGCACTTCGGGAAACAGCGTGCCAGAATCCTTTAAATGGTCTCTCATTAGGAAGTGCCAAGAGAGTGAAACCTTGGGAAATGATTCTTAAAGAATAAAAATGGTGATGTCTTTTTTTTTCCTTTCTCACTATAAATATGAAAATCACATAACTAGACTAAAGGAAGATTTTGAAAATAGAAATGTCACCCTATATTCACAATTTGAGAAGATTCCCTTCTTGTCTTTTCCATATCTATACATCTCCAAATGTGTTTCCACATGCGTGTGTATCCAGCACTTAAAATGTGTAGACACATGCTAAATGCGTTGCATGTCGTCTCATTTAATCCTCACAATAACTGAGTCAGCAAATAGGACCCCCAAGTTAGAGCTTAGGAAATTGAGGCTCAGAGGGTTTAAGTGACTTTCCAAAGTTGCAGAGCAAGGCAGTGACTGAACCATTATTTAAACAGAGTTATTTCTGACTCCATAGCCTTTGTGTTTAAGCACTGAAATGGTGAAATAGTTATCTTCTAACCTCTACAAAAGTATTTGTCCTGAATTTACTACCAGGGAGTTTATCGTATCTTGGATCATCATACAGGTCAGTTCTAAGTTGAATGATAAAAGAACATTCTGGAACTCTTCCCGCTTTTTATGTGTCCTTGCCTCCCTTCTCTGACTTTCAGTAAGAGTCACAGGGCTTCACATCAAGTAATCCCAAATGCAGGACCACACTGTTTTCTGTTTTGTGGCTCGATAATCTCCTCCGTTGTAAATACATTCAGAAATGATTGTGGCTTTTTCTTGAAGCCTCAACATTTTTTTTTAAAGTGATTTATTTTGATAGCACTTTAGCCTCATGATTTCAAATATTAAGTTACTTGGTTGAGGTGGTCTTATATTTTCCCATAAATGTGTTTATGTCACCACACAGACTGAGAAATTTCATTCCAGGGTTTGTTTTTTTTCTTTTTTCATTTGATTTCATGCAGGAGGAGAACTGAATTCTTCGAACTTGTCAGTAAAGGAGAATATGATTGGAACATCAAAAACCATCGTGATATATTTCGGTAAGAAACAGCTCTTGTTTATGTGTTTCTTCATTATTTGACGATTTAGCCATGCTTTTCTGACAGTGCTAAAAGCACACAAGTAGTTTTTAAAGTAACAAAGCTTACATAGAAATTAGTTGAATAATTAGAGAATGTGTCTTTTCGTTTTCTAATTTATTTTATTTTGCCTCCTCTCCATAAATTTGCCTTCAAAATTAGAAAATGATGTTTGAATTGGTCCCGTTCCAGCAGGCATACAAATTGCAGGAGAGGGGGGATTTTTGAATCTCCGGAAACAGCTACACAGAACAAAGGAAAGTGAGAGTTAGTTTGGGGTTTTTTTTTAGCGACAATAGACATTGTAGATAGAAAACCAATCAAAAGATTTTGGTGCTGGAAATAAGGAATCTGTTCTAGACTTTTCACAGGACTTCTTCCCAGTTGTTTAGAAAAGACAGCAGCAAACCATCATTTTTATGTGGCACATTTTAACCACCTGATTGCAGCCACTCCAGCTGGTTAGGCACTATTCCTCTTTCTCTCATACCCTGTCCTTCCACTGTCCCCATCTCACCCATCCCCAGACTTTCTGGTGAATTAGTCCTGTTCCAGATTTATTAAGCATTTCTGGGAAAGCTTGTGAGCTTTCTGGGCTTCTGGGCACAGTGTGTCTGCTCCACAGCCAGGCGACCACTGGCATCACCCCCAGTGAGATCCCTACCCCAGCCCTGGCCCGCATGCACGTGCAAGACCTCCGCCTCCATCTGAGAACACAGAGCCCTGCCTGCCGCTTCCCTCTTCTCACTCTCTCACCAGAGGGCGCTCTACTTCTCCCCTCTCTGCATTACTATTTCTCTGTGTTAGCTTTTTTTTGAGGAATTAAAGACAACTGTGCTTGTCTTACAAATCAAGATCTGTTATCTTTACAGACCTTTTCTGCATCCTTTCCGGTGGGGTGGCAGGGGCAGGGGGCTGGTGATGGGTGAGGGTGGGAAGGACCCTTCCTGTCTTCAACACTAGCATCTCTGCTCGTGTCCTATTCCAGTCCCTCCACCTCCCTGCCCCACCCCGACCCCTGACCTTGCTGTGTCAATTATACTTCTTTGGCTTGCATTTTCAAAAGCTGACTTCTTTCTCCCCCCAGCATGACCTCTCTAAGCCTAAAAAATATGCTTCCATCTCCTCAGTAAAAAAAAAAAAAAAAATCCCTAAAATCTTCCTCCTTCTTCAAGTCCAATCGTAATTTTCTTCTCTCTCTCAATTCCACACTTCACTCACACTCCTTCTAACCTCTTACAAGGCAATTTATTTCTTTTTAAATCATTTTTAATCCCACAAGTAATGACAGGAATATATTTTTCTGAAACAAAGTAAAATTACAGATAACCCCCCAGTTCTTTGAGCATCATTCCCAATTCCCATACTGTGCATAGCTTTGCTCTGTTAGCAATTCCTTGTTTCTTTTCAGACTATTGTCACAGCATTTCCATACATGTGTACCCATGGGAAACATACTATTTAGTGTAGATTTGTTTGTTCATTTTAACATAAATTATATATTTACATGTCAGTCTGGACTCACTTGTTCACTCAGCTGTATGCCTTGGAATTCTTTCCATGTCCATACCAGTATCATCTTTGATTGTTGCATAGTATTCCAAAGTATGAAGTTACCACAGAGTATTTAGTATTTAGAGTGAATTCCTCCACTGAGGAATTTAGTTGCTGAAATGTAATTTCTGTGCGTTTTGAAAGTCACCGGTCACCTCCTAAGGATCAGATCCTACAGCCTTTGTTCTCTTCAGCTTCCTCCATCTCTTCGCAGCCCTAACTGTGTTGGCCTTTCCTTTCTTAAAACTTTTCCCTGCCTTGGCTTCTGCAAAGCCCATGCTCTTCTGTATATTCACTTTCTTCTGACTTTTTCTTCTCCTATTTGTGCTTCTCTAGTGCTTCCTCCTCCCCACTGCCCCCTAAGTGTAATCGTCCCTCAAGGAATTCTTCTCTTTTTCCTCAGCATCCTCACAAATGGTCCCACCGGGTTTCTTGGGTCTGGCCTCCCTCCTGAGCACAACTCGTAAAATGCCAGCACTCGTTCCATGTCTCCACCTGAGTGTTTTCCCACAGACGTTTTCAAATTCTTCGGCAGGGAACCCCATATGTAAGAAAATCTTATTTAGAAGCACAGTACATAAAACAGAGGTGAGATGCTTCAGGAACTCTCCTCTTCCCCCAGCTCTGCCCTCCCCCCCCCCCCGCCCCGCAATTTCACAGCTGGACTCTGACCATGTGCACGTTGCGGGCAGCTGGCGGGGCTCAGGGGGAGCACTGTCTTAGAGAATTTTGAAATAGTAATAAAACCAACTAAAAGTTGGTCTGCTTTTTATCATCACCATGTGCCTGCAATCTAAACAATGTCAACAATGAGACGCTCCTCCCAGAGAAAAATCTTTTGTTGGAATAAATTCTAAACAACGGCTGAGATTACTGTTGAGTATCAAAATAATTGCTATGAACGCTTCAAATTAGCACAGTATTACTTATCCTTTCATTGTGCATCTATCATACATGTAAGTTAATTCCAAGAACGTCCAGTTATTCCGTCAGCCCCTGGCACAGGTGGACTCCGGACACATTTTCAAGAGTAAGTTGCTAACGGTTCGGAACTTTCTGCACTCACTCCAGATGCAGTTTGTGTCTCCAACCTCTGAGAACATCACCTTTCTGCTTTTAAACCATATATTCAGAATAAACAATGATAGCTCGGTGATTTTAAAGATAAAGAAACAGAACTTGAGTTACTTCCATTCTGTCATTTTATGTTGACCATTTGGGGTCTGTATTTGTGTTCAAAATTTAAAACAGTGAAACAGAATGCAGACTGCGAGGTGTAATCTTTTTGTATGGTAAGCATAAAATTCAGTTCATACGTGTAATCTTTTACTGAATTTGGATATATCTTTTAAATTACAGTGTATTCCTTTTGAGTTGTTAATGCTTTTAAAAAGTAGAGAAAAACAAGAAAATAGTAATAATCACAAGATAGTTATCCAAATAATTTTGGCTCCTAGAGGAGGAGAGGCATGATAACAAGGAGCTGCTGCGAGTCTCAGATACACTAGGAACACACTGTCCCCTTCCCGCCCCACAGAGGACATTCCTGACCGTTCATTCCTGCAGTCACACTAAGCAGATTGTACCACCTAGCTCTAAAATGCACTAGAGTTGTGCAGACCTCAGGACTCAAACAGTTGCTATAAACTCCCTCCCTGCTCTCATATTTTAGAGAAGGCCTTTCAAGTACAGAGGCTTGATCTAAAAAATAAGGTAAAACTGCCCATTCGCCTCCTTCTGTTCATCCTTCCTGTGCAAGCTCCCAACCCTATCCTTGACTTTCTTTCCCCTCTCCCCTCCTTTGTTTTATGACCTTATCAATTTATGCTTTCCTACTGTCTCTCTGCTTCCATTCTCTACTTCTTTAAACTATTTCCACATCTACTACCTAAAGTTCTCTCCTTGAAGCTCTGGCCAGGTTCCTCCTGTGTCCCCAACCTTCA
The DNA here is from genome assembly GCF_951394435.1 of Stenella coeruleoalba. NCBI lineage: Eukaryota > Metazoa > Chordata > Mammalia > Artiodactyla > Delphinidae > Stenella > Stenella coeruleoalba. Next base: position 72,899,146 of record NC_137151.1, on the reverse strand, counting down.
TTGACTCCCCACACCAATTGGATAAAGGTTTCAGACACTCCACCGTCCTCCCTCCCAGTCTTTTTCAGTCTTCCTTCTCTATACAGACTTTCTGCTCCACTGCAGAGTATTCATTGAAAGTAGAGGCTCTTCTGTCAGACTATATGGATCCTAATCCTAGCTTTGATAGCTCCTAGCAGTGTAACCTCAGGCAAGGTACCCGAACTCTCTGATCCAGGAATGCAAAGCACTATTTGCTTTGTAAAATGGAGATAATAATAGTATCCCTACCTCATATAGAGACTATGTAAATCACCCTCTAATGCCTCTTCAATAAATGGTAGCTATTAGAATTCTCATCATCAGAGCACCTAGCAGATACTCAATAAATTTGTTGATTGACTGATTAATGTTGATATGAATTTGAGAAGTAAGTTTCAAATTATCAAGCAGATGGAACTTAAGTAATTATCCAACTATGGTACAAGTAGGCAGCTTCACAGAGATTATTTCCTGTCCGGGAGAGAGACTACAAAGTCTAATGCATTACCTACAGTCATGTCCCTCTCTGGTACCAGCAGAACCTAAAATGAGAATCACTGGAGTTTAGCAAGAGGGGCTCTGGCAGCTTTGCGATAAGCACAGAATCCTGAATCCTTTACGCACTTTGGGAAAGTTGCTTAATCTCTCCATGCTGCCACTGACCTCTCTGTAAAATAGAAATAACAGCATCTTGTGATGAGGAGTCATTTAGTTAGTAGTTAGTTAGTAGGTAGTTGGTAAAGCACTTAGTACAGAGGCAGGCACATGTAAGCACTGTAGAAGTGCTTGTCACAAAAGATGAAGCACGAAGAATAGACTGATGTGTCTCTTTGCACAGGGCTTAGCACAGGAGTGTTTGGAATTAGACGGTGCCTGATTCCTAGAGAGCTGCTCATGCTGGAGCTGCCTGGTTGTGCCTTGAATGACCTATTGTTATTTGCCGGTCTGCCTTGTTCCCTGGAGGGTTTCCTGGAGAAGTTACACAAACCCTACCACCATCCAGGCATGCCCTGCCATCTGGGAAGCAGACATGTTTCCAAGGCAGTAGAATCCAGCAGGGTATGAAATGTTAACACCTGACATCAGGGCAGCCCTCTGACCTTTGACAACACACTCCTTTCTTCCAAAAGGAGTTAGCCAAGATGTGGTTTCCCAGCTCAGATCCTTCGTTAGTTTTCATCACGCGCTGCTGGTTTTAGTAAAAGAAAGCAGATTTTGGACAAAGAGTGTGCCTGATTTTTCCCTTCTCACCACATCCAATTAGAAATACAAGAGTTATCTACAATTTGAATTGTTCCCCCTGTTTTTTATATCCAGGTTTCAATCTGGATCCTAGATTTCTAAACCAATAGAAATCTGCCCCTCAAAAATCTGATTCAGATATTTCCTGTACTTTCTTATGGGCTCAAATTAATGAAAGCTGTAGCTGAATATGTTTCTTCTTCGTAACGCTTATAAAATATGGTTGTAGCCAGGTAGTAAACTGGAGTCAAACTGTGTGGTTCTCCCCCGCAAAGCTTAAATGCAGGAGACACATATACACTATTGATACTACGTATAAAATAGACAACTCATGGGACCATACTGTATAGCCCAGGGAACTCTACTTAATGCATTGTGGTGTCCTAAGTGGGAGGGGATATACGTATATGTATGGCTGATTCATTTTGCTGTGCAGTAGAAGCTAACACAACATTGTAAAGCAACTGTACTCCAATAAAAATTTTAAAAAAAGAAAGAAAGAAAATTCAGGAGCCCCTAATGGGGCATGTGGTTTGCCTTTTTGGTGTGGGTTTTCTTCTGTCCCTATCAATCAGTGATACATTGGTAAACAGGTTTATGACCTATGTATAGAGTATTATATACTGATTCCCTTGCTGAGAGTTAAAAATAAAAAGCATCGTCCATTACAAATTATTTTAAGCAGAGCTTGCTTGGTTCAGGTATAGAGAAAGCAGTGCTTGGCTTTCCTTGATCTGCCGCAGGCAAAACAAAAGGGCCACCGAGAGTGTGTGCGAGCTTTGTCTTCCGAAGTAGTGCGGCTGCATGATGGAGGTGCTAAACATGGGTCTGTCAGCAGTGCTGCCCTTGTTGAGGAAAAGAAGATGTAAGCTGGCCGGGTCCCATTTTATTTATGTATGTATCTAGGACGGGTTTGTTTAGGAATGCAACAAAAGATTATTCAGGCTGTTTTGTTTGGTTCTGTTTTTCAGATCAATGTTAATGACAGCCTGTGACCTTGGAGCCGTGACCAAACCGTGGGAGATCTCCAGACAGGCGAGTGGTGATTAATGACAGGTCTCAGCCGAGGAGGGACTGGGGGAGGACAGTATTCCCAGAGCCCTGTCTACCAGGCACTGAAACCTGAGTCAATTTGCATCCGTATTAACGTGGTGTAAAAAATAGCAGGAGGTTTAGGGCGACGGTTTATTGCCCAGCCTTTCTTTATCGTGCTTCCACTGAGAAATAATATTTCTGACTCTGTAAGATTTTTTTTAATGCACTAAATCCAAATAACACCTTGACCATTTCTTAAGGCAGGAGTTTCATACGTAGTGTTCTTGAATAGGTAACCGTGTTTTAGTACAAGGTCCAGTTTTTTACATCTGAAGAAAAAAAAAAAAAAACAAGGATAAAAAGGAATTTCTATTTTTCTTTTTCTTTAAAGTCTGTTTAGAGATCAGAGGGCTCTTTGGCCAAAATGTGTAGTATCTAATTTAATTTGTATCCCAAATTTAATGCCTTTACCACCTCTCTGGTTTCACTGTCCAAAAGTGTTAGTTCTAGAGCTAGAATAGTTTTTAATCCCATAACTACCCAACTAAAGGTCCTTTATTACCTTGATAGTATTTGGTTAATAGCTCTTTTGGTTTTATGAGGCACCTACTGGATGGGCTGCGGGGTCTAAAATGATAACTTGGTATCCTGAGACTTGACATTTAAGGGAAAATAAGATACATTCATATAACAATAAAAAACTAATATTTATTGACTAAATAACCAATGTTAAATGACTGCTTTATAAGTATTATATCATTTAATCCTCAAAAATCCCCTGAGGTGGGTATTGTGACTGTAGTGGGCTGAATAGTGGCAACCCAAAGATATCAGGTCCTAATCCCTGGAACCTGTAAATGGTTTTTCCTTAGAAGGAAAAAGGGTCTTTGCAGATGTGATTAAGTTAAGGACCACCTTTATCATTATCATCATCATTATCTGGATTACCCAGGTAGGCCTTAAATTCAATCACAAGTGTCCTTATAAGAGAGAGGCACAGGGAGGTGGCACATTCAGAAGAGGAGAAGGTGTGTGAAGACAAGGCAGAGATTGGAGTGATGTGGCCACAGGCAGAAGGATGCTGGCAGCCACCAGAAACTGAAAGAGGCAAAGTACAGATTCTCCCCTGGAGCCTCCAGAGGGAACATGGCCCTACCAACACCTTGATTTCTGTCCAGTGAAGTGATATTGAACTCCTGGCCTCCAGAACTTTGAGAGAATACATTTCTGTTGCTTTAAGCCACCAAATTTGTGGTAATTTATGACAGCACTAGGAAACTAATACAGTGATTATTCCTATTTCACCAATGGGAAAAATGAGGCTTAGAAAGGATACGTAGCCAGGCATATAGCTGGTAGGTGGTGGAGGAGGAATTCAAATCCTAGCAGATGAGATTCCAAAGCCTTCATTCTTAGTGTTTTATGCTTTCTTACACAGGAGGCACTAATCAGCATTTTTAAATGATGCAAGTGTGTTGGCAGAATGGGCTGTGTTATCACTAAGCTCAAAATCTCAGTGTTTTAAACTAACACATCACCTGGAGACATGTGCCTCTGGGCATGGCTGGCGCCTCTGTCCTCATCCTGGACTGGGGCTGAGGGAGCAGCTACTGTCTGGATCATTCCAGCAGAGGCCCGGGTGGGTCTTACACTGGAAGTTAAATGCTGTCCCCCTGCCTACAATTCATTGGCCAGAACTTGGTCACATGATCCCACCCAGCCAGGAAGTGCCCATCCTTCCATGTGCCCAGAAAGTAGAAAGCCAGAAATAGTTGGTGAAAACATACCACTGTTTGCCCTTCTAATCACCAAAAATGTGATTCACTCTCCTTCCTCCAGGCAAAATATACTCATCCCCCCACCCTCCAAGGGAGTTGACCCAAATATCCCATCAGTCGTGATATTAAGCTGGAAGTCCAGGATCTCTGGATGATATGTGCTAATCTCTACAGCAGGTCTGTAAAGATTAAACTAAAGATGAACTAAAGGCCCACACACACCCAAAATGCAGCATATAACACCCACTCCACAAAATACTCATTATGACAATCCCATTTAGAAAGGGAAGAGATGGCAATATTTGGCAGTTAGGGGTCCACAGCAATTCCAAAATCCCACTGGGCATTCTCTGGGAGGGCCTTCTACTCTGTGGTAGGCCCTGATTCTCAGGGAGATGCTGCCCAATTCAATATTTTCCATGGCCTTTAGATCCACCCTAGGAAATTATTCCTTTTCCATTATCCTCCTTGGCTAGATTCAAAGGCCAAGCAGCTTTCTCAGCCTGCTTCCCCCCTAAAGAAGTTTGAAGACCCAAGGCTTGTTTTAAGTTTTAAATAGTCAAAGGCTTGTGGGGGTTTTTGGCACATTTAGTCACCTTCTTAGGTCTTTGATTCCAGTCACTTCCATTTGCTAATAACACATCCACAGTTAGATTCTATACAACCTTCTTAGATCTACTGTATTTCTTTGCTTCCTTATATTCAGGAACAAGGAAATACAGCATGCATACATCTTTCTTCCTCTCTCAACAGTTAATTCCTAGTATTGGGGGCCTAGTATTTGGCCCCAGTGAGGAAACCATGTAGTTCAATCATTTTTCTGGGCCATTTTGTCTAACTAAAAGGATGTTGTGTGTGCCACCTAATTCATTCATAGTTGCTAACTATGTGTTACTGGCCACATCTTCCATTTGATTCTTGTTGCAAGGCTGAGTCTTGATCAGCCTTTGTCATTCAAAGTGTATCTCAATTTTTATTTTCACAGTTTGGGATTAAGAAGCAGCTTCATATTCTATCCCTACAAGATCCTGAATTTGTAACTTTCTCTATTCCCTTTCATTCCTAGTTATAGACCTGCCAACCCTTTTCTGAGCTCACTTCTTACAATACCTAGCAAAACAGTCAACAGCAACCATCACATGCTATTAACTTTGTTTTCCAGTCTCTTCCCCTAAGGCTATAAATTCATTGGGTACACTGTTTGCTTTATTTCCATGAGAACTGTACAAAATATTTTGCCACTGTGTAACATGGGTCATCATCCTCATAGCTTCTAACAACCTCACTGTTTCACAAATACCTGGCCCCCAAGCCGATGCCACATATCTTAGGGTCTTTCTTTCTTTTCTTCCTTCCTTTCCCTTTCTCTCTCCCTTCCTTCCCTTCCTTTCTGTTTAATAGCACTACCTCACTTCCATACCAATTTTTGTTAGTCAAGGCTAAGCTAGGCTTTGCTGCAGTAACAAATATAATCTCAAGTTTTAGTTGCTTAGCACAAATGAAAGTTTATGTCTTTCTCACATCACAGTTCAGTGCAGGTGGTGCAGTGTTCCTATAGACTCTCCTCCAACGAATAGCTCTCTTCCAGTGCCTTGGTTTTCGTTTTAGTATGACATGCTTGAAGTTACATAAAGCAGGTTATGGTGAAGGATTTGTGTGGTTACATTGCTTATTTCTACATCTCTGCCCACCCTTCCCTTCCCCAGTGTGGAAAGGCCTCCCTTACAGTACAGTTTGGGAATAAACTGAAGAGAATATGTAAGTGGCTCTTCCAGGTAGTGGGGAAAAGTGTAGTATTGAGAGTGGCCCCTGTGATAGGGGTGGAAGGTAGTGGAGAGTAGGAGAAAGTTAGGGGAACTGGAGGAAAAATAAAGAAGATTAGAAAGGGGGTAGATGAGGGATGATCTGCCAGGGCCTTCAGAACCCCAGTGAAATGCATGTCACAAGGAAAGGAGCAGCAGCCCATGTGGGAGCCAGAAAGTGACCAAAGTACTTGAAAGGAAAAAAGTTTCCATATTGAGATTATAGAATGAAGAGGCCCAATGGCCACTTGTAGGTGGTCTTCTTGGTCACTGATATAAATATTATTTTATTTTTAGGATTTGAACTTCTGCCGACCAGTGCAGAAACTCATGAGGTCAGGGAAATAAAACACAAAACCATCTTTTTCCAAATGTTTCCATCAGAAATCTTGTCACGACTCTAAACTGTAGATCTCATTTGTGTTTGTATCTGAATTGAATAAGTTAGGTATTTTCAAAACCTTACTCACTTCTAATAGGATTTTAGGAAACAGTTAGACAAAAACAATAGAAACTTATTTTAAGAATAGAAATATATTTCCAATTTCCTGGATGTTGATTTTTTTTAATTCCCTTTCAAAATGTGTTTTCATTGGTGTCTATTTCACTTTGCCTTCCTCACACACATGACTCTAAGCATGTGGGTTTCCCCAGTCAGCCCCCAAGGCCTGATTAGCATCTCAATTTCCTTTTTTAATAAAAAATTCAATCAGGAGCCACTTAATAGTCCTGATTGGGATTTTAAGTACAAATGAAACAGTGGTACAATTTGATCTGTGAAAGAAGCTCAGGGGAAATACCCAAGACCACTTTGGAAAGCTCAAGGAAAAGGATTTTGTTTTAATTTCTTTGCTTTCCAGGGGCTACTGACCTCTGCAGGACTCCCACCTCGGGGTGACCTCATATGCACACTTGCATTCTTTAGTGCAAAAGATCCACCTCAGAGGATTCTGAGGGAGAGTTATGGGAACTGAATAATGAGGCCAGGTCCTTGGGGGACCATTTCTTCTCAAAAGGAAGGCCAGAGACCAATGAGAGAGGCCTGGAGCGCTAAGTGAAAGGCAGTGGCAGAGACTGGAGAGAGACAAGTGAACCAGGTCCTAGAAAGACCGAGTCAGTTCCAACTGGTTTTATGCTGTTGAATTTTTAAAATGTTTAAAATCTGAACTGGCCATTCTATTTTTTAATAAATGACTGCATACTTGCTACTCTCAGATGTGTGTGTGGGTGTTAGAGGTTGTTGTTAAGTTTTGGCAATGGTTACCATTTATGGTTGACAAATCTCCTGAGAGATATACTTTAGGTAAATTATCTTGATTCTCTGCACTTGACCAAAATTAAACCACTCTAACCTTTGCCAGACCTAAAAACCTCATCTTTACAAGAGCCTGGAATAGAGAAAAATTAGTCTGGGGATCCAGATCTTCTTGCCATCAAGTTGTCTGGTATTTCTTTTCTGCTCTTCCAATATTTTGTAATCCAGCTAGTTCACCTCAGAGATATCCTAGATGTACATCATAGTGTTGTTGAAAACGCCCGTTCAGCACTTATCTGTTACATCAGTTTGCTTCCCATAAAACTATCAGTAGAAGCACAGGGCTTGGAGAAGAAGAAAATCTCTGTAAGCTTGACCATGATCAGTAGCTTCTGACCATCCACACTAATGGATGAAAAGTAGAAAAATATGTGTCCTTACTTTGGAAAAAATCTCTGTGGTTTGGGGTAGAACAGCCATTCCATTGTGCTGTACCAGCTAGAACCCACCATAAATAAACACTGTTATTTAGTACATGGATTGAGACAGCCTGAAGACCAAATCACATTCTTCAGACTATATCATAACATACTGTAAAAGTCTGGTATGAACAGTGAATCTAGCATTAGTTCTGCCCCTTGACTGATGGCTACTGTAGGAAGTAAGGGGTGGGCCCTGGGTGTACCCATTCCAGAGTGCACATAAATACTGGTAGGGTGACGTGGTTAAGGAGTTTTTGTGATGGCAGGATGAAACCAAACTAAAATACAGGTATGTGACAGTAAAGAATCTGCACAGAAACAACCGAAAGTTGGCTGAATTATTATTACAAATATAGTATAATATATTATAATAACATCAGTTATTATTAGATTATTATTTGCTTCATTTTTCTGGATAAGAACATTTCCTGCTTTGAAGGTGGGAACCTTGTGCCTCATGTGTATATATAAGCTCTACCGTCAGAGATGGTCTATCGGCATGTGTTTAAGGATACATTGCAACTGTACTTCAATTCTATTTCAACAAAAATAAATAAAAAAGCATTGCACAAGTTCTTCTGATTAAAAGGAAATCAGTTTCATTGATTAAATTCTATAATACCTTCAAACACAAAAGATTAAGCTTTTTAAATGATTGTCTGTCTTGAAGATAGCTACCATACACATAAGCCAGAAATAACTTGTGTCTCGTGATGAATTACACATACCTGTCAATTTAAATATTTCTGTGTTTCAGGTGGCTGAACTTGTAACCAGCGAGTTCTTTGAACAAGGAGATCGGGAGAGAGCAGAACTCAAACTCACTCCTTCAGTAAGTTCTTCTTTTTCTTATGACGTATTTACCCTTTCAAATGACATTTTCAAAAATAACTTCAAATCGCACCTTGAAAATGGGAAAGACAGAGAATGGATTTAAGGAATCACTCTTTAAAGCTTTAATTGAACTGAGATGCTAAACACTTATTCCCAGGTTTCTGATTAACAGGGCTGATCTACTTTACAAGCATTTCCTGTACTCCCACAGTGCGAGAAGTAGGCGCAAGGGAGGATCGCAGAGTAGTATTTGAATAACACAAAGCCTAGGGCTGGCATTTCATATGTAATCAGTGGCTACTTTGAAACAGAAATACAGAAAAAAATTAAAGGCAAGCAAGCTGTCCAGGCTTGATGGGCTAGAACAGGCAGGTGCAGTAAATAATGGATATTCTGGATTTTACTTTCCAATTTTGAACTTTCCAAAATCCCAAAAGCAAATCAAGTCTCTGTTTCTTTTCCTTTTTTTGCGAAATGAAAAGTTGCATCTGGGGAACTAAGTTCTGCTGATTGAAATGCTATTTAGATTGGATTCATCCATTCAATTATTATTTGAGAATGCTTACTGTAGGCTAAGGATGATTCTGTTTTTACTAATCAGGAGACAAAGACATAAATGCCTCAGTCACCACCCTCAAGGAGAGGGCGGCCTCTTTATTCTTAATGAATGGGTAGCTTCAAACCACCCAACGACTCAAAGAATGGTCCAGGGTATTCTAAAGCCTGCCACAGCACAGAAGATTCATTGCAGCTCAAGGAATGTGTTAATGGTCAAGAATGTCTGTTTATGAGGATTCAAATCAACTCAGTTTTGAATATTTGGCTTTATTTATAAGATCTTCAAGTTTTAAAACACCTTTCTTTGCTGACATTTAAAGACAAGGAAGAGCAGCAGAACTAGCGCCTAGCTTAAAGAACTCACAGACTTACTAATTTTGACTATTCTTTATTTGTTGTTTACCTACAAAGGTCAGAAAGACTACATAAGTTAAAACACCCATCAATTATTTTAGTTTCCAAAGCAATATCTATTTATACTGTTTTCAACACATTCCTTTGTTCTTCTTTGGTGATGTCACCAAATTTGGTTACAAAATACAGATACTAGATTGGGATACATAGTTAACGTGTAAAACGTAGCACAACTCAAATTTCTGTCAACTACATGTATATCTATTTTCAAATAAAAGCTTTTCTCCTCTTTAAAAAACTGTTTCAGAGGCCTCCTCTGAAGGGTTTACAATGCAGCAAAACCACAGGTTATTTAATTAAATGAAAAAAATGAGAGTCAGGGCTTCCCTGGTGGCACAGTGGTTGAGAGTCCGCCTGCCAATGCAGGGGACACGGGTTCATGACCCGGTCTGGGAGGATCCCGCATGCCGCGGAGCGGCTGGGCCCGTGGGCCATGGCCGCTGGGCCTGCGCGTCCGGAGCCTGTGCTCCACAACAGGAGAGGCCACAGCAGTGAGAGGCCCGTGTACCACAAAAAAAAAAAAAAAAAAAAAAAAATATGAGTCAATTGACAGCATTGGCAAGCTGGCGGGTGCAGTGGTGCAGCACTAAGGAATTTTTGTAGTCTCAGGTAGGGGTTTTTCTGGAGACATAAATGAAATTAATTTTGTGGTGGATACATAGCTGTAAGTGCTGCTCTCTCCCCACAGAAGCCTACTTAACACGGCTGATGACTATCTCCTCAGGCCTAACTGCTGTGGCAGGGCTATCCCACATTAGTGCTTTTCCAGAAATGTCTGGAAATGCACACACTCAGATTGGACACCTGCTGTGCCCATTATTCCATGATATTTAGGAATAAAATTGTCCAAGAGCCCTTTCAGGTGTCATAGTCCTAAAGGTCACCAGAGTAACTTCATGAAGACAAAGGCTAATGTGGGCAACATCCAGATTAATACTGGAAGCAGTGAGCCAGTTAACAGCACATGCTTGAACACCTTCAAGTATCAGGCATGAAGCTGGACACAGTGCATCCAGCCATGAGCAAGGCACCATCTTCCCTGCCCTCAAGAAGCTTGTCAACTGCTGGGAAATATAGACATTAAATAAATAATCACCAATAATCAATTACAAGATGCAAAATTCTGTTAAGGGAAAACACAGGACAAAGTGGTATCTCACATACTCATCAAACATTTGTTAATAAGTGACTAGTCCAGAAATGACCCCTTACAGTTATGGTCAACTGATTTTTGGCAAGGGTGCCAAGATAATGCAATGGGGGAAAAATAATCTTTTCACCAAATGGCACAGGGACAACGGGATATCACATGCAAATGAAGATGGACCCTATCTCTCACCATAGCCTAAATGACCTAAATGTTAGAGCTAAAACTATAAAACTCTTAGAAGAAAGCAAGATATAAATTTTCTGGATTGGATTTGGCAATGGTGTCTTAGATATGATACCAAAAGCACAACAAACAAAAGATAAAATAGAGAAATTGGATGTCATCAAAACTTAAAACTTTGTGTGTTGAAGGACACTATCAAGAAAGTGAAAAGACAACTCACAGAATGGGAAAAATTATTTACAAAGCATATATCTGATATGGGCCTAGTATCTAGAATATATAACAACTATTGCAACTCAACAATAGAAAGACAACCCAATTTTTTAAATGCATAAAGGATCTGAATAAACATTCCCCTAAAGAACATATATAAATGGCCAATAAGCACATGAAAAAAAAATGTTCAAAATCATTAGTCATCAGGGAAATACAAATCAAAACCACACTGAGATACCACTTCACACCCACTAAGATGACTATAATCAAAAAGACAATAACAAGAGTTGGCGAGGATGTGGAGAAATTGGAACTTTTTGTACATTGCTGGTGGGAATATAAATGATGCAGCTGCTTTGGAAAACAGTTTGGCAGTTCCTCAAAACATTAAACATTAGAGTTACCATGTGGCCAGCAATTCTACCTCTAGGTATAGCCCCAAGAGAAATGAAAACATACATCCACACAAAAACTTGAATGTTTGTTGTAGCATTATATATAATATCCAAAAAGTAAAAACAACCCAAATGTCCATCTACTGATGAGTGGATAAATAAAATATGGTATACAATAATGATACAAGGGAATATCATTTGGCAATAAAAATGATTGAAGTGCTGATGCATGCTTACAGGGGTGAACCTTGAAAACATTATGCTAGGCGAAAGAAGCTGGTCACAAAATACCACATATCATATGATTCTATTTACATGAAATGTGCAGAACAGGAAAATCCATAGAGGTAGAGAGTGAATTAGTGGCTGCCTATGGCTTGGGGGGTTTGAGGAAGAATGAAGAGCGACTACTAATTGATATGTGATTTTTTTTCCCTTGGGGTGATAAAAATGTTCTAAAATTGACTGTGGTTGGACTTCCCTGGTGGCACAGTGGTTAAGAATCCACCTGCCAATGCAGGGGACACAGGTTTGAGCCCTGGTCCTGGAAGATCTCACATACCGCAGAGCAGCTAAGCCCATGCGCCACAAGTACCGAGCCTGCGCTCTAGAGCCTGCGAGCCACAACTACTGAGGCCGTGTGCCACAACTACTGAAGCCCACGCGCCTAGAGCCCGTGCTCCACAACAAGAGAAGCCACCGCAATGAGAAGCCTGTGCACTGCAACGAAGAGCAGCCTCCACTTGCTGCAACTAGAGAAAGCCCGCGGGCAGCAATGAAGACTCAACACAGCCAAAAATAAAAATAAATAAATAAATTTATTTAAAATAAATTGTGGTAATGGTTGCACAGCTAATTGTGAATATACTAAAAACCAGTGAATTAAAAACAAAATAACTATATACTATGCACCAGAAACAGTCATTAAATAAATTTAAAAATCTCAGATAACAATGAGAGCTAGAGAGGATAAAACAGAGTAATATTTTTTATTTTTATTTATTTTTTATTTATTTATTTATTTTTTTTGCGGTACGCAGGCCTCTCACTATTGTGGCCTCTCCCGTTGTGGAGCACAGACTCCGGACGCACAGGCTCAGCGGCCATGGCTCACGGGCCCAGCCGCTCTGCGGCATGTGGGATCTTCCCGGACCGGAGCACGAACCCGTGTCCCCTGCATCGGCAGGCGGACTCTCAACCACTGCACCACCGGGGAAGCCCCAGAGTAATGTTTTTTAAAGGAACATTTTGGACCAAGATTCATGCAGTTCACAAGAACTAGCCCTTCCTCCAGCATATTTCAGAGTCTTCTCCAAATGCCTAGTCCTCCTTCCTGATATTTACGTTTCACATTACAATCAAGGATGAACAGAGCCCGTAGGAGACGGTGACCTCCTCTCTAATTTGGAGGTATTTTCCTCAGCGGCGCCCTTCTATCTTCTGTGACCTCAGCGGCTAGTGATTTGGGCCCCACCCACTCCCACCCTTGTTCCTAAGTCTGAAGGATGCAGGATTTCTCAACATATCTGAACCAAGGAGATGTTGTGAATCTGCCCTCACAACCTATGTGAATGCCAAAATGATGTGGATGCCACATTTTATTTAGAAAAAAGATGAAACCTACTGTAAGACCATAGGCAGGGCAGGGTTGTTTCTTAGACCCTGGCCTTACTCCTTAGGAATAAAGGGAGGGACAGTCTCACTGGCGTAGAACAGGCAGTGTTTGTCCGAGGACTCTATCTCAGCCATCCAATTCCAACTGATTGTCTTTCTTTTTATGTCTGCCCAACGGAATATGTCACTTCTTTTTCTCTAAGTTTTCTAAACATTATAATATCATAACGTTTAAAGGCTGGGAATGAGGAGAGAATGGGTACCTGCCCCCATCATCCATCCAGTGATAGATAAAAATTTAGGAATTTATTCATGACAGGACCTTATTGAGAAACACAAAATTGTCCCCACCCTGAAAAATTAATACAAATAATTTCTATTTAAAGTGAAATTGCTCTTAAGGATCTTTTCCGATCTATCCCACCCTCTCTCGCTATAAAAATAAAAGCCTGCACTATTTTTGTAGCAAAAAAAAATCTCCCCTTCCTTTGACTTGTACCCAATTCCCAGTGACCTGATGACTTGATTTAGTGGCAGTTACCTATAACTGAAGACAGATTTTGGCCCCAAGGAGTTGCATGCTATAAAGTTCAAATAAATTCATTTACAAATCTCATAAAAAGAGGTGAAAATACTTTATTTCTCATCATAGATAAAGGAAAAGAAAGTACGTGTAAAGATTGTCATTTGTGAAGTGTTCAGTTGGTAAAAATCGGATCATTGTGACAAAGTGTTTGACAAAGCGCCTGTAAAAGACTCCAGTGTAATAAAGCAAGGTTCTCCTCCCCCATTCTAGGCTATTTTTGATCGGAACCGGAAGGATGAGCTGCCTCGGTTGCAATTGGAGTGGATCGATAGCATCTGTATGCCTTTGTATCAGGTAATCATGACTTGGGAGGGTCTGTGTGTCCTGACCGAGCCAGGAAAGAAGAGTGTGTATACCGCACTTTCAGAAGTATTAGTTTTAGGACACCCTTCCAGGGTATGTGTGTTGCCTAAAAAGGTTGCAGTTTATCTTTTCTCAGATTTCTGATCGGTTCCCTGGGAAGATGTGGTACTCGGAGGCCAGAGACCTGAGTTCTTCCTGGGCCTCAACTCCCTCATCTATAAACCAAGGACAGTAATATTTTATCTCAGTATTTCCCAAACTGTGCCCCATGGGACATAAGTATCCACCCATAACTTTTCAGAAAAAGCTCTCAGGCCCAATAATTAGGGAACCTCTCCTGCACATTAAAATACTGAAGGCTCGGAGAAGTCCTTTGGAAAAGAAACACGTTTAACCTTGATTAATTCTGAATTTCTCAAACATTTGACCACAGAAATCTCATTCAGTTTTTTTACGTTTTTCTTTTACTTTTATTAATATCGTGTTAGACATGAGAGTTCCATGGTTTTCTGCTCTGACCCCATGGTCTGGGCCACAGGGTTTTGAAACGCCCCTTCCATCTTGCGCCTCTGTCTGAGATGCATGACAAACGGCAACCACTGAACCCTGAGCAAGGCGCAGTCCCTGTTTCCAGCCCTGCTGCGTGAGTTTGGGACCCTGCTCCTGGCAAGGAGACTAGTGTCATCAGCTTTGAATGTTCACACTCCACTTTTTGAGTAGAATTAGGGCTGACATGGGTTAACACTCACAGTTTAGTGTGCATTGGCTTTTAATTCTGCTTCTAAGTATTTGCTTTCATGTGTAAAACCTGGCCAGTTCTTTACCCCCTACCTACCTCAATCAGACTGAGCTGCTGTTTTAACTTCAAAGTGAGAAACACATGCAGGGAAAGCAAAACGGCTTCATTCCTCACTCTGTCTAACTCCATTAAAAACACAGTATTGTTTTTTAAGGACCTCACAACCATTAAGTTTGAGGCTTATCTACCACTTCACTTTCAGCATTTTTAGGGACTGCTGAGCCCTATCACATTACTCTAAAAAAAATAAAAGTAAAAAATAAAAAAACCTAGAATACTGTCTTGAAGATGGAAATGTAATTTTTAATGACTATAAGCAACAAAAGTAAGTTCTTATTTGTATTATATTATCCATTAAATACATGACAGCATAAAATCAGACAAGTGAAGCTTTAAAAGAATCTAGAATAGATTCTTTTAGTTATACATGGAACATAATGCTCTTTTATTTAATAATGAAAGTTTGGATGAAAAATCAAGAATGATGTCTACGATATTATAAGAGGATCCTCAACTCTCTTTTGTCCCATCTGCATCTCCCACCCTCACTCCTCTGGTGTCTCTGAATAAGCTGGGTCCCCATGTGTAAGGCACATCGCTGTTGTGTCAGGTATACCTTGCTTTGCTAAATTGACCTTGACCACCCATGTTGAATTATTTTTTAACATTATTCATTTTGCTGTGCACACTTAGGCCATAAATGAGATGAATTCTTGAAATTAATAAATTCCTTTTACTGTGGGTAAAGCTTAGGAGGATGAAGACATGTATTTGTGGGGCTGATAAATTTTTGGTATTAGTCTGAAAAGCTACTTTGGAATGAACCCAACTCCACACACCCTTCCTATGTGATTAGTTACAGTAAATGCTGGAAAGGACTCTCGTGTGCTTTTCCATGTTAATTTAAGTGTTTCATTACTGGTTCACAATCATTTGGGCTTACCTTTATACTTCCCATTAAATACTTTGAAATCTTCAGGTTAAAAAGGAAGTTACTTGAATTTCAAATGAAAATAGCAGCTTCCAGAATTTAAGGAGTAATATTAACCCATCATATTATCATTCTTGATTTTTCACATCTGTTTTACTTTACTCCCTATCTGTGACATTAGCTACACCTGCTATTTTTAGCCACAGGAAATTGACATATAGAAAGCTTAAGTGACACTGCCACCAAATTCGCTTTGTCCTACTCATCTGTGGCCTTGGTTTTGATGTAATGGCCTTTCTACTGCCTCACTTCACCTCTGCTGGATATTGTCCCACAATCTTTTCTTATTTAACTGGGGAAAGTCATGGCATTTAAAGAGGAATGCGGAAGGAGCTGTTTATAAAAGTTCATATTCATACCTGCTGCTGGATCTTCTCAGTGAACAAAGCATGAAAATCATGCTCTTTTTTAAAATTCCTTATCATCACTTATTTTTTTATCTCATGGATTTCATTTATAAATTCTTTATAATGCTTTATAATTTATATATATATTATATATATATAATTTTGAAACCAACATTTCAAAAAGCCCTCAGACTGACACCTTGCAGAGTGACTTTAAGTATGCCCCTTGAGAGTCCTCATTTTGTCCCATCTCAAGCAGTTGGGTGTTTTTTATTATTTAACTGTGAGAGTTAATGTGAGATTATTTAATCTCACATTAACTGTTGATGCTCCAGAAAGGTAATGGAATCCCTCAGTGGGCAGGAATCACCATGAGTACGAAGACAAAAAATCTTGAGGAAATGACTCACGAAGCAAGGAAGGTCCCTGCTATGACACTGGTCAAATGTCAAAATGTCTGCAGGAACTCAGGTTGTTGCTGAGAGGTCAGTTTGGGGTTTTTAATGTGAAAGTGCAGTGATAAGGAGTCTGAGAGGATAGAGGCAAACGGGAAGGTATGCAGATGGCATGAATCCCAGACTGTGAGAGACGACATAGTCTGCGTTATGGAACAGAAGAATCCAACGTGGCTTTGCTGAGTCAGTCTGGGCAGAGGGCAAAAGGATACGGAACAGTAGCTATGAGACCAAGAGATGTCATTGTAATGGCCAGGGCCCTGCTGACCCCAAGGTGGGGCAGGTTTGGGTGGCAAGAAGCCTCATGTAGAGCCCGAAGCAAAATGACACGTACATCACGATGAGGACTCCCCCTTGCAGGAGGAGCAGTGTGGAGAGATGCGGTCCAGCAAAGGCAGAGGCCAAACAAAGGCACTGTGTGCCTGAGGCTTCTGGGCGCAGACTGGGACAGGACGGGGCTTGTGGAGGCGAGGGCGGAGGGGCAGCCGGTCCGTAGATGCAGATACGGTTTTAGTGCAGCTTTTTGACTTCTTTGACTTTCACTGGGTAAATCGGTTTCACTTCATGGTTTTGAGAGGGTTGTGCTTGGTCAAAGTAGATCAAGCTCTTTCCACTTTCACTCCAGTTTGCTGAGTTTTGTCTCTGCTCCAAGCAAAGGGTAGATTATCAATACTCTCTGGTGCCTGAAGGGCTGTTTATAGGTGGAAACCCACAAAAAGTACACCGGTACATTTTGGATGCCCATTACACTTAAAATCAAAACTCTTACCTCTGGGACAACTTCAATTTCCAATCTGTGCCTGTGTTGAGGAAAAACAAGGAGAACCCCCCAAACCCCCGAAATCTATTCAATAAGTTTCCTAAGCAATCTAGCAATTGACTGAAAGTGACTGGCAGAAAATACATAGATATATCTAATAAAGTAATGGGTAGGGAAAGAACATGCAGAGAACAGTCCCAGACCCATGGATGATTCTATAGTAGGGAGATATGACATGCTTATATACATATGTTTATATGTGAGTATAAAATTCTCCAGAACTTGCTCATCTTTTTAAGCTTATGATTCCAAACTTTTCCTTAAAAAAAAAAATAGAAAATTGTCCTGACAGGCAGAAGTCATGATTTATCTGTGACAGCATTTAAATCAGGAAACATATAGGAAGCCAAGAGTGGGCAGGGAACCATCAAAGCGTGTTCCCCCAAGAGAAGACTAAAACCCTAGTTAGTTAGCTCTGTCCTAGCAGGGTATCTCCGAGGAATACATTGACATCTGATTCCTGTGCTTTCTGCTGTCTTTGCACCCCGCTGGGGATCCATTAGCTTGCTGCTCAACATTTTTGGAGGAATAAAAAACAAAAAGAAAGAAAAAAAAAAAAACAAAAAAACCCAGGCACTATCGAACTTTGAAGTCACTGCTGCACCAGCCTTAGGGATAAACAGAATACCTGATGTGGCAGCCTCACACTGAGCCTCTCTTTGCAATAGTGGGCAAAGTTTTTGCCCTTTATTTATTTTCATTCTCAACTCAAACCTCAGTGTACCTAGAATTTCAATGATACACTGTAAATCATTATAAATCTTCTGTTTGTTAAGGATTGAGAGATTTAATTTTTATTATGAACATAATCAGATTTTCAGCTCATCTCAAACTGGCTCTTGATTTTGGAGTGTTTGACAGATAATGAAAACGGCTTGACTTGGACAGGATCTAGCTGGAATAATTCTCTCTCTCCATTAAAAGAAGAGTTAGGCAAGAGTGTTGTCTCTTTATAAAAATGTCATGGGGTTTCTGCAACAGGCAGGGCTTCTGAAGTTATGATAACAGTGATTTTTGACTTTTTTTCTGCCTTCAGCTGTAATGGTTGTTTTGGAAAATGCATTCCACCTGATGCAGTTATTAGTATGCTCTCTGGGGACTTCCCCAGCGGTCCAGTGGTTAAGACTTCGCCTTCCAATGCAGGGGTTGTGGGTTTGATCCCTAGTCGGGGAGCTAAGATCCCACATGCCTTGTGGCCAAAAAACCAAAACATAAAACAGAAGAACAAATTCAATTAAGACTTAAAAAAAAATTTTTTTAATATGCTCTCTGAAAAGAAGGGAGGAAAAAAATCTTTAAAATATAGTTGAAGTTGTAGAAACTGGGAGTTAGAATTGATAAACTGGAAAAGAGGAAGTAAGGTGCTACTCCAAGACAATTTTTCTGGACACCAATAAAAGTACTTCAAAAACAACTCAATGTTTCCCAGATGGCTCGTGCCTTGTGTTCAGTTTTTTTCAAAAAAGAAAAAATAGCTACAGAGTGACTAGTTAGAATATAACATCATCTCCTCTTAAAAACCTACAAGGAATGGAATGTGGTTAGAGAGGGAAACAATTTCATCCCATACTTAAAAAAAAAGCAGGACACCACCCAAATCAGTTTCCTGTAAATGTTATCTGTACGACTTCTAGTATTCCTGTGAATGAGAGAAAGAAATAGTTGAGGCTGATTTCTTATTTGCCCTACAAAGGGGGGACATATATGGAATGACATCATATATAACTTGAAAAACTCAAGAAGAAATAAAGAAAGGGAGGGAGGGAGGGAGGGAGGAAGGAAGGAAGGGAGGGAGGGAAGAAAATAACTTTCTATATTCTCTATAATTTATATTTATCTGGCTCCACCTTTTCCTGGTGATGGGCGGTGGGGGGGGGGGGGCGGCGGCGGGCGGTGTTCAGGGACTGGTACTTAAACTTGACAATTAAAGTATCTCAGTTCCTTCCAGTTAAAACAAGTCCTTGGGAAGACTAAAATGTGAATTGTTCCCAGTCAGAACCGTTTCTTCTCCCCAGCTGACATCCAGGTGCCAGGAGAGCTCACCTGTCTTTGTAAGGGTTCTGTGACTGGGGGGAGAGGGACCGAGTGCACGTGCAGCCTCTGGGGTCAAGGCTCTGGGTGTGATGCCCAGCTGGCCTCTGGGACTGTGGGGTGGGTGCAGTGAGCACTTCGTGGAGGGCCTGACCACTGGCTCTGGCTGCTGCAGACCCCGGTCCATGCAGACCATGGCAAGCCGCCACCAGCTTCCTGCTCAGCTGGTTCTCTGCCATTGCTCAGCCTGTGGCACGCATGAACCCCCAGCTACTTTCTCTTCACCCTGCCATCCACACAAGAGCTTCCTCGGTTCTTTCTAATATGCCACCTGGGTAGTGCCAACTCCTTCTAGGAAAGTTCTGTCATTTTCCTGAATTAGGCTCTGAGATTCAAGAGACAAGCCTTCCCCTCACCCCCAGGGTTCGACCCCCAGGGAACACAGAGCCAGGACACTCACTTCTGATCCCATTCTCCCCCCCTCACTCCCTTTCTGTCTCTCTCCCTCCTCCTCCCCTTTCTCTAACACCCAGAGTGGAAAGTTTTTGAATTTCCTTTTCCTAGTTTAATGGGAACTCTCCTTATATGGTCTCCTCTGTGCTCCCCACTCCAGAACTTTGTACTCAGACTTGATGATTTGACCTAGCCAGGCTCGGTTCCTAAGAGATAGAGTTCTGGAATTTAGAAATCCCTTTTCTCACCACGCAAAGCTGGCATTGAGAGTTATTCTCTCTGAAAGCTAGTTGACGATAGTGCGCTGTTTCTAGCTGGGAACCACCGCTTGCCTGGGGGAGGAAAGCCTACTGAGCTAATGGGTGGGAAGCCACTGGCATCACGATTCAAGCAGAACGAAAATACATTGGTTTAATATTTTCAAATTATTGTCCTTGTTACATATGCTATATCCAAATCTGAGTGCTGATAGGAAAACCTGTTCAAAATTTTCTATGTACTATTAGTCAAGTACAAATGGAAGAGAAATATAAACATTCAAAAGTGTCAGTTTTATGTAGTTTATACCCTGTCTTCCAAACTTTTGCCAAAATGATCTTCCTTTTTAAAAAAATATCAGATCATGGTATCCTCCTGCTTAAAAACCTCAGGTTACTACCACAATCTATAAGATACCTTCCAGATTCCTGGGGTTAGCCCTCTCATTCTGAGGCTCCCTGCCTCTTGGCCTCATCTCCTGTTACCCACGCACCATTTGCCCCAAAGCACAGGACTCACGAACGCTTTTGTCCATTTTGCCTTTGCTTATACCTCCCTCCCTCTTCTTTCTGCCTGGAAGAGGACAGCTCAAACTGTCACCTCCTCTGTAAAACCTTTACTCCTCCTCAGCATTTCCACTCTACCTGTCTCTTCATAATCACACGCAACACTCTGTGTTGTGGTCATCTTTCTGTCTGTCTTTTCTGTCTTTCTTCCCTGTTAGACTAGTTTCTTGGGACCATCATATTCTTGGTACCCAGAATGGTGCCTAAGTATATTCAAACTGCTGTTTGTTGAATAAATGAGTGAAGAAACAGAAGAGTGAACGATGAGACACAGGACGCAGAATTAATAAGCAGTGGAATGTACGAAGTAGGGTTATAATGTCATTTTAAATTATCATCTGTAAATATATAAAACCTTTCATCAGAGTGTGCACTGTTATATTGCTGCCCATAATCTGAAGTGTATGGCCTATGATGTCTTCTTAGAAAGTGGTTTAGTTCTCATCATGGTTGAATTGGTCCTTAATTCTAGCATAAAAAGACCAGTTTGTAGCCATGAATTTTTCAGGGCTTTGACTTTTTCAGCTAGGAAATACATGAAATTTTCTTTTTTCCAGCATTGGCAGAAAATACAGTCTTCTCATTATTTTAGTATTCAAGTTGATAGGGAGAGCTAGCACATATACACAGATTTCAAGAAATATTATATATTATCTAAAACAGTAAATTATCATGATTAAAATATAATTGTTTGACTTAGAAGACTTTTCAGATCCTTTAGTGCCTAACAGTTATCAATACAAACACGAAATAACAATGTGCTCTATAGGGTGAAGTGCTGAATAGCCCAGAGGGCTCATTAAGAGAAGAACATTAAAGTTCATGTCGCTTTCTGCATCAAGCATGGTATGTGGCTGGTGAAGGCATTTCACACCCTTGGCTACATCTCAGAGTTCTTCCTGAATACCTGACATGCCAGGCTGTTTGATTTGGAGAAAGTTTTCCACCTCCAAAAAATGACTTTGACTTGATAAAGCAACCAGCTCTGTATACATTATCTTGTAAATAAAATGGACTTTGGTTTATTTCACGCAGCTATTAAAAACCTGTTCTTTATACAGTAGGACTTAATTTCTATTCAT
This sequence comes from Stenella coeruleoalba, assembly GCF_951394435.1. Taxonomy (NCBI): domain Eukaryota; kingdom Metazoa; phylum Chordata; class Mammalia; order Artiodactyla; family Delphinidae; genus Stenella; species Stenella coeruleoalba. The sequence continues at coordinate 72,877,476 of NC_137151.1, read as the reverse complement.
ATGCATTTTATGAGCTCAAAACTGCCATCATGAATCTATATTAAAACGCTGGAATCAGGTAAAAAAAAGTTACAATATACTCCCTAATAAGGCTTTTTTTGGGGGGTGGGGGGCGCGTTGGTTCTTCGTTGCTGCACGCGGGCTTTCTCTAGTTGTGGCGAGCCGGGTCTACTCTTTCGTTGTGCTGTGCTGGCTTCTCTTTGCGGTGGCTTCTCTTGTTGTGGAGCACAGGCTCTAGGCACGCAGGCTTCAGTAGATGCATCACGCAGGCTCAGTAGTTGTAGCACATGGGCTTCAGTAGTTGTGGCTCACGGGCTCTAGTGCACAGGCTCAGTAGTTGTGGCGCATGGGCTTAGTTGCTCTGCGGCATGTGGGATCTTCCCGGACCAGGGCTCGAACCTGTGTCCCCTGCATTGGCAGGCAGATTCTTAACCACTGCGCCACCAGGGAAGTCCCCTAATAAGGCTTTTGAGGGTAGAATTTAAGATAAGATCTACTTCTCCCTATCCAGCTGACCAACATAAATAACTCTTTTTAAAAGTGTTTATGCTTTGAAATCACGAAGCTAAAAATCACTTAACTGCAAGTCCATACAAGGCTTGGAATGTCGTCTTTACTTAAGTTACTTTCCAGTTCCTCAAGAAAGCGTATTTTAAATGTGGATTTACGTCTTCTTCATGGCCCTCTCTTCTGTGACTCTCTAAAGAAGAAAAAGGAAAGAAGGAAGAAAGGAAGGGAGGGAAGGAGGGAGAGAAGGAGGGAGGGAAGAAGGGAGGGAGAAAGGGAGGAAGGGAGGGAAGGAGGGAGCGAAAGAAGGAGAAAGAGAAGAAAACTTGCATTTTTCACTAGGAAATGAATCAAGTCCTCTTTTAAAGACTGTGTTTTGCATTCTAAGTGCCTCTCCAAAATCTCTGAAATTTAAAGTTCATTTGAAGGGTCAGCATTGTTTTTGCTGCTGGGAAGTGAGGCATGAGATAAACATAAAGCATTCTCATTACGCTATTGCCAACAGAATCCTCTGTATTATTCAAAATGTCTCCTAAGAGAATTCAAGGAGGCAATATCTGGATCCTCAGCTCTCACTATTCTTATATTTCGTTATCAGAGCCGCAGCCGTAAAAATATTAAATAAATCACTCAAGGCACATTGCCCCATCTTAGCGAGCAGATGTGCTCAGAGGGAGCCAGGCTCTCAACCTCATGTACAATGAACATGGCAGCCCAGCTGTTGAGTCTGGTAGCCAGAGTCTAAAACGAAGTTAAAGACTTCTATCTGACTGAGTTTTTGGAAAAGAAGTTCAGTATTAAAGCCCATAAGAATACAAAGGTATCCTTATGTATACTTTTTCAATAAGCAGACATTTATTGAATACTGACTATAGTGGCCACTGGATAGGGCTTAAATTTTAAAGTTTACAAAGTGCTTTTACATATACAATGTAATTTTACCCTAACTCTGTGAAGGAAGAAAATACTTCATTCTGAATCCTATAATGTCTAATAGTCTAAGTTTTATAAATGAGGAAACTGAAACCTACAGAAGCTAATGGACTTAACCAGAGTGAAGCAGTTAATACACAGCAGAGCCAGAATTTCGAAGCCAAGTCTTCTCAGCCTTACTTTGCTGCTTTTCCCCACTGCACTGCCCTGAGGAAGTGAAAGGCCATTCCATTAGTCCGGCAGTGCTCTACCTCTTTAAACCTCCCATTTACAAAGTAAAACTCTGAATTCTTCAGAGGGGAGGATACAGGGATCTGAGTAGAGATTCCAGGGAGAGTAATTGCTAGAGCACTGAATGGGCTACTGTAGGTTCTGTTCAACTGGTTACCAGAGAAATACTTTCTCAGAAAGACCTTATGTCAAATTGTCCTTGACCAAACAATTTCACCTGTAACTGAGTTGATGTTGCCAATAAAAGATGGTGGATTGACCTCCATAATTTATTCCACATCCTTCTGAGAATTCCATTCATAAAATAATATAGGAATTTTTTAAAGATATAAACTTTCTTACGAAATGGGAAGAGGCTGGAAGAATTTTAAGGAGCATGATAGAAAAAGCCTACAATGCCTTGAACAGTTTGTAAGTAAGGGTATTAACAACGTGCGATTGAGGACCAGGAAGGAAATGAGGAGTACAGGAGAGAAAACATACATGGCCTCAGAGCACACCTAAATCGTCAAGAGCAGACTGTGGGCAGAAGGAAGGACTCACATTCTCTTTTTCCTGTGATGCCCCTTCATACTGTTGTCTACATGCAAACACATTTTCATCCAGGTACACCAGTGTATTCTGCTTTGGCCACTTAAGATAAAGTTCAAAATATGCTTCCACATCCTTAACATAGTTTTCATATTGTCCTTTGAAACAGCAGCCTAGTATTCCAAACAGTGACTTGTCATAATTTATTCAGTCATTGCCTACTTTTTTTGGTTGTTTTGTTGTTGTTTTTGCTAAGTGACATAATTCTAAAATGAGTACCTTTGTTCAATATTTTATTGATTATTTAATGCTGTTAAGTGTGATTAGAAATAATAACGTTGCATTTCTTTAAAAAAAGATATAAACTCTCAAGGACAACAGAATGTGAGAGGGCATAAGATATCCTCAAATATTGGAGGCTGGAAAGGAAGTTATGTCCCAGGATGTCTGCAGAAGGGGACATCAACAGGAAGAGAGCTTATCTGTCTTTCAGAAGGAACAGGTTCAGGACTTTAAGGGTCCAAGTTCAGCCAAGAGGGGGTCTATTAATTTCCTACAGCTGCCTAGCAAAATACAAGAAACTGGGTGGCTTAAAACAACAGAAATCTATTCTCTCACAGTTCTGGAGATCAGAAGTCAGAAATCAGGGTGTCAGAAGAGCTGGTTCTTTCTGGAGGTTCTGCGAGAGAATCCATTCCACGCCTCTCTCCTGGTTTCTGGTGGTTGCCAGGAGCCCTTGGCGTTCCTTGGCATGTAGCTGAATCCCTCCAATCTCCAACTCTGTCTTCACATGACATTCTGCCCTGTGTCTCTGTGTTCCTGTGTCTTCACATGGCCTTCTTTTATAAGGAGACCAGCCTTTGGATTTAGCTCCATATGCTCAGCTTTCTTTTCACGGTGATCACCCCTGGCTTGAAGGCTTGAATGAAAATAACTCCACTCTGCTGCTTTTTTAACACCTTTGGCCTTACAAAGTGACTTTCTTCTTGGAGCAAGTAGAATTGATGATAGTTAATATCAGCCTTTCCAAGAGTCTGAAACAAGGGAGATAGAGTATGTGGAAATGCTTCGGGAAAAGTAAACATTACATGCTAAAGCCCTCCATACATGTGAGCCATTATTCTTTTATCACCATTAATATCATCTCTAAGCTTCAGTAGCCTCTGTTGGAAGTTTGGATAGTAAATAGCCAAACTGCTGGTCTCACTAAGGTGTAGTGCGTCTATAACAACATTTCCTGAGCACTTCTTATGTGCCAGGCACCAGACTGACTTTCCAAGCATTATCTGATTTAATTCTCTTAGCAATATCAAGTTAGATACTACTATCATCCCCATTTTCAGATGTGAAAACTGAAGCTACAGAGTTTCTGTAATTTGCCCAAGAATACACAGATATTAAGTGACAGAGCTTTGATTTTTTTTTTTCTGCCTTCAAATCTGGGCTTCTAACCGATAGGACCTTACTGCCACCTGAGATGATGTGTGAGCAGGCATTAATGTTATACAAACCTCAGGTCCTTATCAGGTCCCCTGAAACAGAAGCAACACGCTGTTGTAATACTAGAATGTTCATCTAACAGTGAGCTTGCAGATCATCTGTAGATGAGGGAAGTGAAACCTTGAAAGGTCACCCGTGACCCGGCTTGACGGTGGCAAAGCTAGGTTTAGAAACCAAGACTTTTGACCTCCAGTGTAGGGTCTGTCCCAAGATACTCTGCCACGAACATATTGAAGCATATTGTCTCCAAGTGTTCAAAGCTATCCCGAGGGGACAGAGTTTAAAAAGGAAATCTATCTGAGTAGTGATGCAGATTTCAAACACACAGAAAGCAGATGGAAGCAGGGAGTTTGCTTTGAAGGACAGCATGGTGAACCAAGATGCCTCTAAGAACAGGGGAAATGGAATGAAAAGTCAGCAAACAAGGTAGAAAAGACAGCCCTGAGAGGGCCTGAGAAACTGAACAGAAAATCTGAAGGAAGATAAATGGATAATTTAACAGCCATTCAGTTTTTAAGAAAGACAAAGAACAAGCTACATTGCATCAGAAAAGGCCTAGAAATGATGATGAATGGGGCCCTTCAAATGAGTGGTGAACACAACAGAATCACAGTCGCCTGCACGATTCCCAGCTGAGGGCAAATTTGAGGAACTAAATAAGGATATGAGACTGATACGGATTGAAGAGTTTTTCAAAATCTGTTTAATGTCCAGGGAGGGGACATTGATCGCTTTTCAGAGGAAATGTTTAGGATCAGTGAGGTAGTCGGCCCTTATTGGAACGTGGATGTAGGGAGAGGATTTACACACAACATTAGCACAGCGTGCATTAAGGTACTGAGATAATTTTCGAATCATGGTGGCAAAGCACTATATTATTTTGATCTTTATGAAATAATTATTTATCTTTTTTATCCTCGTATTTGTAAGCTTTCTTTATTAACAATGAAATGATTTGCTATTGAGTAATTCTAACACATGATCAAAAGTTGCTAGTTCCTTTATCAGTTCATGTTACACTTTTAAGTAGAATATTTTATTATTAAATAGTTTATACATGCCCAGTGAACAGAATTCAAAAGGTCCAAAAGGCACAAAAGTATTAGAGAAAAGTGGTCCTCCCTCACACTCCTGTCCCCAGGTCACCCAGGTCCTCTCCCTCAGGGCAACCACTATTAAGCAATTTCATCCAAAAACAGTCTATACAAAAGCAGAAATAGTGTTTTTGGCTTTTTCTTTTATTGAGATATAGTTGGTGTGTAATACATATATGGATGTATACATATACATGTATGTGTGTGTATATATGCACATATACACATATATGAACAGTGTCTATCCTGCTCCATACCTTGTTTTCTTACACTTAATATATTTTTGAGGTCACTCCTTTTCAGTGTCCATATAGCAGCTATCACAGTCCTTTTGATGGCTGCAGAGTATTAGATCTTAAAGATGTAGAATAAATTATTTAATCAATAATTAATTAGTTATGAACACTGATGTTTCTAATAATTTGCTATTATAAACAAAGTGCAATAAATATATTTGTAAATGCATCATCCTCATACTTTATTTGTAGGACAAACACCTGGAAGTGGAATTAGTGGGCATTTGGCATATGGGCATTTGAAATTTTGATGGGTATTGCCAACTTTCTCTCTGTGGAGTCTGAACCAATTTATATTTCTGCCAGCAATGGCTGAGGTGCCTCTCCTTCTACACTCTTACCAAGACAATGTGTTATCAGACTTCTTGAATTTTGCCAGTATGATGGTGCAAAATCTATCTCATGGTAGTTTTAGTTTGTATTTTCCATATAATAAATGAGTCTGATCATGTTTTTAGTACAGATTTATTTACTTAGGAGCCATTTGTATTTTTTCTGTAAACTCTCCATATTTTTGCCCATTTTTCTATTGGGCTGGTGGTCTTTTCTTATTGATTTGTAGGAGCTCACTATATATTAAAGAAATAGACCTCTATCTGTAGCAAAAGTGGCAAATATTTTTCCCAGATTGTCATATATCTTTTCACTTTGTTTATGCTATACAGAAATACATTGATTTTATGTAGTCAAATTCATCTTTTTTTTATGGCTTCTGGATTTTATGTCATACAGATCATGACTTTCCCATTACAAAATTATAAAAAATTTTAAATTCTCAGAACTTCTTTTAGTATTTTATGGCTCCATTTTTTTGTATTTATACCGATGACTCATCTGGTTTTGCTTTATTTGATTGTGAAGTGTGAGGTCAGATTCCAACTTTAGTTTTTTGTTAGCTACCCAGTTGTCCCATATGTTTTTGACTAATCATTTTCCCTATGATTTAAAAGGTCACCTTCATCATATACCAAATTCCCTTAAATTTAATTCTATTTTTACTCTTTCTATTCTGTTATATTACTCTGTCTGCCTAATCACACTCTTTTAATTAATATTGCTTTATATTTTAATGATAAGCCTAGTTTCACCTTCCCCATTACTCTTTCAGTATTTTCTAGGTATTCTTGTTTATTTTTCCATATAAGCTTTAGAATTTAGTTCAAACACAAATCTAGTTTGTCTTCTTATTGGGATGCTTATTTAATCTTAAATGATCAATATCTGAAAGTTAAATTAACGTAAAACTTCCCAACATTGAAAAGAAGAAAAACGTCGCCTATTAGGAAGTTTTTGTTCATAAAATTCTAATGTTCCCTTCCTTAAACGATACTTCAAAAATTTAATTTAAAAAAACATTCAGAGTATTGGTCCTGTTGTCCCCACACATACAAACTTTTCCCATATCTTAGTCTGTGGGAGAGTTAGCAATGCAATAAAGCCACAATAACATACCTTCCATCAGCTCTTAAAGGTGACCCTTTCTTTGGGCAAAAGGCCAGCGAATGATACACCCAGTGGTATGTGTAAAATACCCCTTTCTTTGTCTTCCTATTCTTTCTCCCCAAAATCTTTATTATGTTGTAAAATTAAGAAAAAGTAGGTTATCTTACCATATGGAGAGAGACCAGTAAAATAATAGAGGATTTTTTTCCCCAAGGATGTTCACCTAAAGACAAAACATCTCTCATGGATTCTTTGGGTCTGGTTCGCTGTCGATCTGGGGCACTGGGATGCACAGACTTTGATGGTTCCCTCTCTGTCTCAAATCTGAGCCCTGTTTGGTGCTGGCATGAGGACCACCTTTAAACTCTCACAAGAAATGCTCAGGCGTCATCAGATTTGCATGGCACTCCCTAAGCAGTTCATTAGTACAAATATCAGCTAAAAAATAGCAGGGCAAATGATAATAGGGTATTCTAGAATCCATTTTAGGAGGTACCATGGTAGCTTACTGAGAACACCATTCACACTAAGGGCAAGGGATTCCACGTTTGTAAAACCCTCTCCCACACAGGCATCCTAGCCATTATGCTTGGAGAACCCTAGGGCTCAAGGCATGTGAGAAGTATACAAAAATATATATAGTAAACGAATGCTTGCACCTCAAAAAATAAATTTTTAAAATGGTTCTTTTTACACATTGAACTTTGCAAAAACAATAGATTATATATATACATATATATGTGTGTATATATATGTATATAAAATCTCAAGTGGCATAGTTTCACCAGAAAACATTACAGTGTATGGAGAGGTGGATTGTTACCATGTGGCTGTGTTTTACTTACATGTTCCAACCACCTCTTACATGAAGCCCCATTCATCAAAGGCTGTGGCTTCTGGGTCAGCAGCTATTCCTTCCAAGTCAGATGTTGGCTACACAGTGAACATGATTGATTAGCTACCAGTGTGCTCTGAAAACCCGACCAACAGGATAACCTAGGACAGAATCCTAGAGGGTCTCATTATAACAGAAGAAGCCGTCTCCTGGCTCCCGTGTACAGGAGCCATCTTTAGGCCTGCCGTGATTTACCACTTAAAACCTTTATTTTCCCAGGGTAGGCTTGAAAAGAGCCTACCTTGAAAAAAGCTGGCGTGAGGCTGCCTCCCTCCTGTGAATTTGTCCTGAAGCAGTGCCGAGGACACTAGAACCGAAAAGTTGCTCCAGTGTCCGGACACTGTAGTCAAGTGTGAGACACGTGTCATCACCAACATCCCACTGAGATCCCTCATGGGAAGACACCAGGGGCTTTGTCCTCAGGCAGGCCTGAACTGACATTCCAGCTCTGCTGTATACTTACCCATGTAAACGTTGGCCTTTTTAAGTTGATTTCCGCAATCTCAGGTTCCTTATCTGTCACAACAGGGTCAACAATACCAATCTCTCCGCATTGTTGTGAGGTTTAATGAGCTCCCATCTGGATATGCCCCAGGATGGCACGCGGAACACTGGACACATTCAGTACTCAGTAGTTATTAGTTCATTTTGGCAAGGTGTGTTTTACTCTCTCTCACCAAGAGCGAGTGGGTGGCCTTCAGAGCAGACTCGGCCGGACATGTCTCATTCAGCTGAACACTGTTTATAACGTGTAACATATCCAGTTTGCCAAAGGCCCCACCATTCCCAACTGTATCATGCAGCCTATTTCATTCATCAACTTTACTGGCCTGGCCCGGTGGACATTGTATTTAAAACTCTTGCCCTGTATTATGGAAATAACAATGCCGTTAATCCAAGGAGATTAAAATTCCTGCCTCATTAATTCCTAATGTTAATCTCATTTGTAAATATCATTTTCCACAAAGGAATCCCTTGAGCATGTAAATAAAATAAGCGAAACAAGAAACTTGAGAGATTAGGAAGGAAATGGAAAGGGAAAGAAAAGAGGGAGAGAAAATTTCAATAAAGCATTTTCACTTTTACAGTCCCTATTAATCTGCTTCAAACCTAGGAAAGAAAATGATGTCTTTCTTTCTAAGTTATTAGTAGTACTGTAATTAGCTTTCAGGAGATTAGAATTGATGCTACAAACATCAGTGTTATAGCTTGGCTAGATTATGCCCTTAGGATTCCGATTACAGATCTGAATCATTCTTACGTTGGATTCTAATGAGCTTGCTTGCCCTCCTCATACTAAGTATTACCTCTGTGGCTTTATCATCTTTACTGCTAATTTGGGTAACTCTCTCACACTATTTAGATTTTAAGCTCTCAAATATCACTAACAAAACAGAAAGATCTGACAATATTTTTTGGCATTTGCAAAAATCAGACATAGCCAACCTGTTACTGCTGAATAGATACTACAATTGTTACTGCTGTAACAGATCTGCAGAGTTAATATCACATATAGAAAAATAGTTTTCTCAACTGGAAAGAGACTCTCACCCGATGTGATAAATGTGGAGTGACACTGAGCTTCCACTAAGGAGAAAATAACAGCTAGTTGCTGTTTTTCCTTTCTGTCTGAGTTCATCTGGTCCTTAGGAAAAACGCAGGCTAAATTGATGCCGTCACCCGGGTCCTTTGAGTCCTCCTTATTGGAAGCCGAAATCCCGTAGGTCAGCTGACTTTGCCACCAGGGGGAGTTGGCATCCTCTGTTAGGGTCTTCTGAGTCCCCATAGCATGGGCGGTTCAGACTCAGCAACCTTTAAAACCTTTTAAAGAGTCTGTTTGGCAGACTCTGGGGGTTCAAGGAGAAGAGAGATAAGTGCTAGCTGGTCCCTGACTCTCATGAACTTGGGTAGAGAGGGCTGCCCGGTGAGTATTAGCAGCAACCTTTTATGCTGGGCAAGTTGAGACTCCCTTATGCCAGCCACCAGTTCAAAGTCTGGTGGGGGGTTTCAATCTCAAGTAATTCCTGGGGGTGACAGAGAACAATAAGGGACCATAGCAAAAGGCCCGTGATTTGGAGCTCAGAAACTCCCTCAAATGAGTTTGAGCAGAAATGGGAATTTGTTGGCTCAAGTAACTGGGGAGCTTAGAGGTGCAGTTGACTGGGCAGCAAGTAGCCACATCCAGAGGATTCAAAGGATATCATAAGACAGACACCCCCTTTCCTCTGCCTCCTAGTTATGTTTTGGTTTCATTCTCAACCAAGCTTTCCTCACACATCCTGGCAGCTCTAAGGTCACATGTTCATTCTAGGTATTATCATACCAAAAGAAAGAAGAAAAAGAAAGCCTCACTTCCAATAGTTCTGGGGAAAACCTTGCGAGACCTCTGCTTGCCTTAGCTTGAGCCACACCCACATCCACATCCCTACACCAGTCACTGGTGTTGGTCAGGACTGAATTATGCTCCTACTCAGAGCACATGGAGTGAATTGTTACCTGAGGAAGGGTAAAGGGACCTTATATAGTCTCTGCTGTCTACTGCAGTTCACTTATAATCCACTGCCAAAAAAAGTTAACTCACAACTACACGATGCAGGGGATCAATTTATTCAAGTATCAAGATGCTTAAATCCTTTGACACCTACACAGGTAGCCATAAAATAGAGACCTACAACCTGATATCAATTCTCTCAATTAGGAATTGCATACGGCTACTAGTAACAGAGATCTGAAATCACAATAGCTTAAACAAAATAGAAATTTACTTCTCTCTCTGATAAAAATAATCCAGAGAAGTCAGTTCTAGGTTGCTATGATGTGGCAGTTCCATAGCCATCAGAGACCCAGTCCCTGTTTATCTTTCCTTAGGACATGGCTGCCATACTCAAGGTTGCCTCATAGTCACAATATGGTCACTGTAGCTCCAGCCATCATGTTAATATTCCAGCAGCAAGAAGGAGATAGGGGCAAGGGCAAAAGGATGCACTTCCCAACTGAATAAACTCCCATTTAAGAGTCTTCTCAGAAGCTCTTCTTTCTGAATTCTGCTTGCACCTCCCTGGCCATTCCTAAGCTTAAGGTAGGTGGGAAGGCAACTAGCAGTCTCTGTTAGAGATACCACAGTCCTTGTGGGGTAAATGACTCCATCCCCAATGGGGCAGAAGTCATAAGCCTAGAACCTTTTAAACTCCATTGTGTTCTAGCCAGGGAAGAACCCAATAGAACATGGTGCCTGGCACAGGTACATGTGTGACATATATAAACAATTATTACTAATTTTCCATCTTGATCAAGTTACATACTAAAGCTTTATTTTAAAGGTGGTATTTTTAATGTAAATGTCTAAAAACATTTATCCAAAGAAGTCTTGGCTCACTTCTGTGTTCACCATTATTGTTTGATTATTTGTTTTCCAAAGCAAGTTTTAAAAACTGCTGGAAGCCTCCTGTGGTAGTTAATACATTATTTTAAGTAATTTAATGCAAATTAATTTTTGCACAACCTTGGGTTTCGAAGGCCACTGAACTGGGGAGGGGAGGCGTGAGGTTTGGGGGAATCTGCTTGCTGCCTCCCATCTGGACCCACAGCCAGCTCCGTCTGCTCTCACATGTAGTAACTAACACTTCAGCTACTCCCCTGCCAAACACACCATGTGGAGTTTAGCTTATTTCCTTACTCAGAAAAATGTTAAGATGCATAGAAAGATGTGTATTTCAGGTTTTCTAGAAGACTCAAAGGGATTATTTTAGCATTTCAAAATTCTGCTTTTGTACCATAACTCAGATTTTCCATTGGGCTTTATGGTTCTTTTCTTTTCTGTGTTATTTCTGGCTTTCATTCTCTTTTAATCCCACAATTCTCCTTTTCTGGTAGGTCTTACAACACATTCATATCATATGGGAGCCACCCAAAGGTTCAGGGTAGAGAGCAGCCAGCTCGGCTGTGTGATTTTGATTGACCAGGATGGCTACAATGAGACTTGATTGGACAGGACCCAGGGGAGGAAGCAGGGAGCCCAGGTAGGAGCTGCAGGAGGTTAAGGCAGTGGAGAAGTGAGGGCAGCCTGAAGTAGGGTGGTAGGAATGGCACTGGACTGACACACGGAGACAATCTGGAAGTAGGATTGAGAGGACTTGGTGATAGTTTGGATGCGGTGGAAGAGGCAGAGGTCATGGATGATCCATAGATTGCTGGGTTGGGCAGTTGGGTGGAGAGGTAATGCTTAGTTCCCTGAGGGAGTAAACCTGAGAGCAGAGGAGGGTTCGGAGGAAGGCGATGAGTTTAGTTCAGGACAATCAGTTCACTGGCTCTGACCTTTATGACACAATGGAAGAATAGAAGGTTGACAAGCCAATTGGGATTCTTAGCAACTACAGCATTGCAACGTGACATGTAAAATTCAGGAATATGTCAGACTCAATGATGAATAATCTTTACCTTTGGGAACCAAGAAGGATTAGCAGTTCAACAATTCACTAATTTAAAAGTTTGGGTTTGCTGCACAATTAGCCACTTCTCTCTGAAGTCACATAGCTTAAGTAGAAGCCTCCTTTGTTTCTTGGAGAGAGGTACTCTTTACACATGTGGCTGGCCAGTCTCGAGAATTCAAGAGACTTTCAGGAGCTGCCACCACTTGCATGCGTTCTTGCCCCTTCTGTTGATGGTCTGAGCAGAGATGACACCAGCTGGTCATGTCTTCAATTACTTTCCTTTTCAAAATACCAACGCCCAAGTCAGCTTCTGGACATTCTCACCCAGGAAGTTAAATAATCATGTTAGAAAAGTGATCACATCTTCATTACAGGGATATTGCCTCAAACAAGATATCTGAGAGGGGCTCCAAGTTGATTTTCATATTTTATCAAAAAACTGATATTTAAAAAATATTTTAATTTCTTTCTTCTCTGCCATGCATTGTATCTCTTAGTTTCTGATTATTTCTTTTGGGTAAGGTGGGGATGGAGGACAGCAGAAAATATAATTCTTATTGCCAACACTCTGGAAATACATGAGTCAACAATAGGAAGTAAAAACCATCTTCCCTCTTTGTCTTTTAAAAAAATAAATAACTAGCCAGCTCAGATAATTTCCTCAAAGTTTTTTAAAGGTATTAATGACATAGTTGGACATTTTCAGGGTTCAAGAAAATCTGGTTGTAATTTGGTGGTGTTCCTCTCTCCCCTCTGCAAGACTGTAGGTGCAGGGACTTTTTCTAAGAGCATGGCTTTCTCTGCTTATTCCCCTGTCCCACATCTGCCTCCATCTGTCCAGCAGTTGAGCTCCAAGAAGTGATTGTGGTCAACTAATAAGCACACATGGGGCCAGATGACAGCAGATGTGGATACTGATGGCAGTGGGAAAGCAAGAGTCACACTCCTAGCAGCTTAGCGAACTGATAAAAACAAGCTCTCAGCAATAATGGTAATAAGACAGAATACTATATTCATTTCCCAAGGGGCTCATTCTCAGGTTGCTTTTACCGCAGGATCTTGTAGCAGGTCAGAACGTACTGACCCCACTCGTCCTGGCCTTACCCCATCCTCCTGCCACTGCTCTGTGGGTGGAGTAGATGAGGGGTGCTGTTCCCAGAGATGACTGAGCTCAGAGCTAGAGATCCAAAGATACAGGCCTTGATTCCAGTCTCCCTTGGAGCTCATGGGCTAGTACCCAAGACAGAGTTGTTTAAAACGAATTATAGGGACTTCTACTGCTGGACCAGAGTAACAGGGGGGAAAAGAAAACCACCAAAAAACAAAAACAAACAGAAAAATACATAAAACAACAGTTTTCAGACACTGGGCTACAGGCAACACAATACAGTGATTCCTGAGAAAGGGGAACAAATGAAATGGGCCCTCCAGGTGCCCCAGCTTACTCCCTGGGGAGGGTGTCCAGGCCACAGCACAGGGAGGGGAACCCAGGCAGAGCTCGATGGTCCCACTGAGACGAGGAGGCAGAGCCAGGAACCTGGGGAGGCCAAGGAGGTGAGAGTCCCCAGGGAAGAGCAGCAGAGAAGAGAGGGCTCCAGAGATCTGCAGAGGCCCCTTGAGTCTTCGGTGCTGTTCACCCCAGGCATGTGAGGAAACCACTGATGGTGGAGAGCACCAGCAAAAAGGAGAAGGCAGAGTAATCCTCAGAGCTCACCCAGGCGGGGGAGTAGTCCGTGGTCCCACCACCCAGAATTTTAGAGAAAAACCCTGAAATAGATGAAGTTCTGGGTACAGTTCTCAGAAGATTACTGTCTTGGTAGTGGGGCCAGACTAGCCCTAGACTAAAGCTGCTCTGGACCCACCTAGCAACGCTTAAAGGCATGCCTCAAAAGGATCGAATTATTATTTCCAAGTAACCATCAAAACTGCATTCTCCAATAAAACTGAGAAACGTTTAAAGAAATTTAAAAAAAGAAAAGAAAATCAGGAACCCAACAACATAAAATTCATAATGTCTGATATCCAATCAAGAATTGCCAGGCATGCAAAGCAGCAAGAAATCTGACCCATAATGATGAGAAAAATCAAACAGTACAGACTAAGAAATGACACAGATCATAGAATTGATAAAGAAGGACACTAAGACATTTATTACATTTTATATGTTCAAGAGAGTAGAGGAAAGATTGGGCATGAAAAACAGAGTCATGGAAGATATAAAAAAAAGACACAAATCAAACTTCTAGAAATGAAAACTACAATTTTTAAGAGGAAAACTACACTAGATAGGATTCACAGCAGATTAAGCTCTGCAGAAGAAAAATTCAGTGGCATAGCAATAGAAAATTGGAATTTGATCCCTCTCCTCTCTATATACTCCAGATACTAATTTCTACACAGTGTGATTAGTCTCACTCAAGCATTATCATAATAATGTTGTTCCACAAGGCTCTGCTTTCACTCCCTCTCTGAAAGAATCACTGCAAATGATGAGGGAATCAACCTAATTATACATATATACATTATATATATATATATAAATATATTCTATGTATTTATGCTTACATAGGCATAAAATGTTTATTGAAGGATACCCAAGAAACTGGTAACATCAGTTGCCTCTAGGGAAGGAAACTAAGTCTCTGGGGCAGGGATGAAAGGAGATTTTAACACTATGTTTTGTACTCTTTGTATTCATTGGACTAGTGAATGTGTTACTTATTTAAAAAATAAATAAAATATGGAATAAACTGTACGTGCTGGTCACAAGTGGACTCAACAGTGGAGTGTGAAAGGAATGAAGAAGCAAGTGGCCCCTCAGCCACCTGGGTGACTAGGTGCCCAGGGCTGTGTCCCCAAGTCAGGCAAGTATCCAGGGTCCTGTCTGTGATGGGCCAGGGTTGGGGAGCTGCAGTGAGCTTGGGAGTCTCAGTGATATCCATACACAGCCCAAGTTGGGTTTTGAGGTCAATAAATCAATCCTAACCTACACTTGGAGCAGCACATGAGTCATCAGCCTACTGCTCAGTAGATTTGAGTTTAAAGGGAGAGCACCCCCCCCCAAAAAAGGGAGAGCGCCCCAAGGATTAGAACCATCAGGTCGATTACAGGGATATGGTTTTCAGCTCAGTATAAAGAACAACATTCTAAAATCAGAACAAAGAGTAAACTGACACCCCCAGCCAGGGAGGTAGTGAGTTCACTGCCTCCAGACGTGTTTAAACACTGAATGGTCACGCCACGGGGATGTCAAGGAAGGGACTCAGCATCCTGTGGTGGATGGTGCCACACACATAAGCTTTAGAGTCCCTCTGTGTGTACAGGGAGAGTGGGCAGATGGGTGATGTGTCCCCTTTCTCTTTTGCTAAGAGTAGAGTTAGTCAAACGAGACAGAGACCAGTAGCATTTGCACAGAACTCATTGGGTGTCACTCGCTGATGGTTTGTAGGAATACCCATATCTTTCTAAATACTGGTAGCAATTCTCTTGCTGATGGTACATTGCACGTAATCACCGTAAACCTTGGAATTTAGGTTTGTGGATAATCCCTTGCCTTCCTAATATTCTAATAGCTCCATATTCTTCCAGCTAACTGCATTTATATAACAAATTTATAGTGTAAGAATAATTCTTCAAGATGAGATTCTTGCTACCTTTGCCTAGAACCAGCACCTGACTAGAGGAAAACGATATTCCAGTGTGGCAAGTCTGTGTTTAAGGAGAATATGAAATAAAGAGAAGAAGGAATTCTGAGAAATAATGTACACCCCCCCAAATTTTTTTTATTCAACACAAAGAAAGGAAGACAGAGAACAAAGAGCTAGATAAAGGAAAGCAATCTGTTTGGGGCTAAGCCGAATAAACTTAAATAGTTTAAGGAATAAATTGGTGGAGTAATTCGAATCATGGGCAGGTGCTATGAACGTAATTTAGTAAACGCTCGGGAACCTGCCAAGGAAGAGAAAAATGTGTTGCTTTTGAGATCATTTCCCAGCAGCTTCATAAAAGAAAACTGATTACAGGAATTTAATAAGTAAAACAGAGCCAGAACTATAGTAACCAAATGAGTTTTTAATTACATTTCATGCAGAAAAAAATTCCAATTTGTGCTCCTGGGATTAAAAAAAAAATAAGTTCTAGAGAAATGCTTTTGTGGCAGGAAAATAACATAAACACTAATTTCCATAGGAATTATAGTAGTCAGTTTAATTAAAAGGCTTGATCAGAGCGAAGAGGAGCCAGTGCCAAACTATACTAAAAACCATGGCATTCGTCCCCACCTCTTACACTATTGTCTAAATAAAACCACTGCATTAAGCAGAACACAGGCACCTGCATTTTTCTCATGGATGTAAAGGGGATTTTGATCACTGCCTGAGTTATTATGTTGCTGTGACTTATTATCATATGGCATAACAAATACATCTGGTTTCAAATTAGACGTTGTTGCTTGGTGTGATAAACATCGCTTATAAAAGCGAGAACATGCTGTGTTTAAGGGACAGGAGTGTGAGGGGACACTGCCACGGTGGAGCGCTCGCCGCTTAACAGGATCCCTGCGTATTTCTGGGCTTTCAAACCCCCGCTTACCTTACATCTAGTTACACTTCACTTGTATCCCTGAAACTCCCCAGAGCGGAGAGTTATTTGAGGGGATACTTCAGGTCCTCCTAACACGTGGTTTGCAGTCATGCTTAGGGGATTATCCTCAACAGAAAGAACTATTATTCTTCCTGTTGGAGGATTTCGCTCTGGAGTATCCGCTAACTATGGGTCCGGCTTGGAGAAGGCTTTTCAGGAGGTGTCCTGCAACCAGGGTGGTTTAGTCACCGGTCACCTTTTGTTCCCCTTGTGATGAATGAGACACACCTGCAGGGTGTCTCCATGTGACTGGGAGTATAATCTCTGGCCACAGAACGCTGACCCAAGGCATTAAGCGGGACCATTTCCTTTCCAGGGGCTAAAGCCCCGCAGCCCCGTGATCCCTGTTTCATTCATTGCTTTGTTCCCCCAGAGGAGTGATCCACATTTTGTGAGGCTGAAAGTTTGTACCATTTGGGAGTTGGGGACCCGTTTTTAAAAATAACACAAAATTAAGTGCAAAAAAGAAATATTTAGAAGGGTCTCCTAAAAGTGAGGACCCTGAATCCTGAGCTTCCTTAGCCTTGTGGTCAGTCGGCCTCCAGCCCCACCCTACATTTCCTCTCCCTTCTCTCTCCTGCACCCCTCCACCTGTCCCTCCCTTCCACACCCCTTTTTCTTTTCTCTCGTGTCTATTTCCATGCATATTCTCATGGTGATCTGTCCCCAGATCCTGTGCTTTAAAAATGAGCTCCTCTCATCTCAGGATTTCACCTGGCCTTTCTCATTCACATGAGTCCACCCAGAGTCATCTCTGGTGGAGCAAATGGTAGGTTTATTTTTGTAAAAATTTCAGTTCCTTATCTATTGAGATCTGGAGCCCTCCCTAGCAGGCAAAGATACACATACTAGTAGACCGTGTGAGCTGCATATTTTGTTTCTTGTTTGATGTGAATTTAAAACAGGATCATAATCAACTTGGCTGGCACCCCCTGGAGGAGAGCACAGACATCTATCTTATTTTTTTCATTTTCTATATAAGCTCTATTAATACAACACAGTGGTGCTAAGTGCATATTTACTTCTTATAAATAGCTCACGTTTACCAAAATAATCACTTTCATTTCTTACAGCCAGCTGTCATTCTCCTCACAGCAGAAACCTAGAAAATCATGGCAGTGACTCCGGTTCCTCTCTCCCCCACCTGCTTTTGTTATATTTTAGGCATTGGTGAAGGTCAATGTGAAACTGAAGCCGATGCTGGATTCAGTAGCTGCCAACAGAAGTAAGTGGGAAGAGTTGCACCAGAAAAGGCTGCTCATCTGTTCGGCTGCCTCTGCCCCCTCTGTCAATCTCATGGTGACAGGAGATGACAGAGACTAACCCTCCAGGTCAGCCGCAGCTGTGAAATGACTGCGTCCTCAAGAGCCAGCTTCGGTCCCACCACAGTATTCTTTTGTTCCTTTAAGCTCAAACAGACATAAAGTCTCAGGGTTGTGCTGGGAAGCATGCCTGGGCTTTCACCTTGCAGTGTGGTGCCAGCAGAAAGGACAGAGGAGGAGGTGGGGCGGGGAGCACATGCCCCAGGACGCTCACCTCTCCCTGATGAACACACATGGGCTGAGATGAAGGTTCTGGGCAGCGGGCCACTTGGGTCCAGGACCTGAGGACGGTTGGCCCTGCTCACTCTGAGCTGAGGGAATGTTGAACAGTGAAGGCGTCATTAGCGCTGCTTCATGTTGTGTATGGCTGTTCTGTTTGTTACAAGCCAAACAACGCCTGCTTTTGCATCCTCTCCTGAGCTCCCCCTTCTGCGCCAGACTGTCCCAAGCATCCCAATTGGTATTCTGTAGAGATATCTTATTTTTAATCCTAAAGCTTCTTAATGATGGATCAGAACCTTTAGAATCGCCTACCTAAAAGAGAAACTATATTATCCTTACAAAAACCAGCCATTCCCAGTTTTCCCCTAAAAAGGTCGATAGTAGGAAGACAGCAAATGTGTTTGTCTGATTGGCGTTTAGACAAGATTCATAACGTTGTATTGGGATTGTGGTCCCCCTTTTCAGTTTTTTAATTCAACCTTCATTGTAGACCAAGTCTTCTCCCAGAAGGAATGGATTAATAGACTTAAAGTAAGGGTGAAAGGAAATCTATAGGTGGATTTAACGCAAATGACACATGAACATTCAGAACTATTTCCAACAGTGAGACATTTCATAGGACGCAGCAGAGCCACGGAGAATGATCACTGACTACCTGTAGCTCTCCTAGTGATGAGTTTCAGTATAAAATGTAAGGTTACTACCAGTGCCAACCTAAAGCCAAATGGAAAGGTCCCCAATTTTGGATTTTTCCTTAAGTGTAAGATATAATGCTTGAAAGGTTAAGAAACAACAGTTTCTTAACAAACAGGCAGAGAACAGATATTCTATAGAAAGCTAGGTTTATAGTAGATAAGAATAAGCTATATTAAATAGATGCAATGACTAGAAAGCTGAGAGACTGAGGACATGGTATGCCTTATCCAAAGAACGCTGGGCCAGAAGCTACACTTGTACCCTAGGTTTGGCACTATTCACTGGATGGCTTTAGACAAGTCACTTAACTTCTCCCAGCCTTTTTCCTCATTTGTCAAATGAGATTACACTAGGAAATTATTTTCAAACATGATTTAACCTTAGAACTTTTTGTTCAAATAAATCTTACAAAGAATCCCCAAGACATAAAACATCTAAAAGCCCAAGTCCTCAGTTTGAAGCTGGGTTGGGAGAGCCAGAGCCCCTACAAATCCTCATTTCTTTGATTACATACCTAGTAGCCCATAATTGGGCTCTGAGGAGTTTGAAAATCTCTGGACCAGATGAACCTTGAAGTCCATTCCAGCTCTAAAGAATCTAAAATTTACAAACCAGTTTTGTTCTTGTTGTTGCTCGTCAGTGTCAGTTATTAACTTTACTACTCAGAGGAACAGGGGCCAAGTTCCACCAAGGACATTTTTTTCCTGGCGCATAGTAGACATCTGGGAAATGTTTGAAGAATGGGTAGATTAAAGTACCAAAACGGAAGTAAGGGAAGAGCAGGTACCCATGGGGTAAAAGGAAGATTCTATATGGGCAGAACTAGAGGAAAAGAAAATTATAAACCAGGCAAATGGGGGGAAGAGAAGGTGGAGAGGGAAAAAGAGGAGGAGGAGGGGAAGCAAAAGAGAACAGCTAACAAGGAAGAGATGGGGACCGAGGCAGGTGGTAAGAGAACTGATAAAGGGAAGGTGAACATCAATCCAAACAAAGAAAAATGGCATGTCTTCCCAAAAAAATGAGGGTACAGAATCCTATCATCAATTGCCTAGAAAAGAGAGAAACTTGAGCAGGGAGGGGGTTGACAAAAGAGAGAAGGAAGGAGAAGGAACCCTAAAAATTAATGTTCCCAGCTACCTTTTACAGCTGTCTCTGTGGGGAAGACTGGAGAAACTAGAGGAGAGAATGAGTGCAGGAAAAATTGCCTCCACGGAGCAGGTAAGAGGAGGTTGTTCAGATTTATGGATTTTATTAAGCCAGTTTTCTGAATCACTCTGCTATAAAGGAAAACAGCTTCTGCCGGGCTGTCTCCCTCCTTCAGGTGAGGAACAAAGGGGGGGTGGAGGTAGGGACAGACTCTGGTCGTGTGTCTGCAGCTCAGAAGCACTGCAGGTGTTCCTAGCTATTGTGTCACATCATGTTTATATCACAAGTGGGAATTGAAAATCAGTCCATGGGAGGCAGAGATGAACCCACATCTGTCATCCTCCCCAACGATAAATAAATAAATAGCCCAGACAGACGAATGCCATTGTATCTAGAGCAAAATTTGAAAGCATGTGCTTTATGATAAAACTAGACCCAGGGTCCAATGGAGACTGCAGGTAGCTACACGCACTGTGGCTACCCTGAACGTTGATGCTGCATATTGCTAAGGGGAATGTAATTTACAGCACAAACTCTACGGCTTCCACTAAGGTTGAGTTTTCCTCTCATTTTCTTGCCGTTTTATTGGCTTCACTGCATGGTTGCCAATAGCAACACCCACTGGTAGCAAGAGCAGCTCAACACCATTGCAATCTGCCATACAGTGGAGCCCTGACAATGTCAACCATCAATCAAGCAGCTGTTTGTAATTGCCTCCATCTATTATTTCTCCTGTCTCGAGGTATCTTTCCTATTGGGGTCAAAATTCAGAAACTGCTGACTAATGCCCCAGTCTGTTCCTCCACAACCATGAAACAGTAGAAAAGAGGGTAGCAGCCTCCCTGGTGCCAACAACCCAGAGGGTTAGAGCTTGAACTCTTGGGCGTTTGAGGTATTTTTAATCCCTTTTCTAATGTATAACTTTCCACGAATTGGGGGTATGTGTGGTTACCCATATAATCTGCTTTTCCAAAATAGAGAGATTTTCCCAATCCTTATTATTGTTTACTTCCTATTGGAGGAAGGCATTTGAAATGTGAGCCTTCTTATAAAACCTACAACTGACCAGATTATGTGCGCTTCCTCAGGTCTCTTGGCATTAATGGTTGAAATGACTTCATCCTACTTTCTTTCTCCACGAAGTGTATTTTTTTCAGGCAGGCTATTTATAATTTTATTAGTCAGTATGTGGAGAATACATGCACAACCTACAATGTAACTGGCAATCCCAGCCAGGAGGGATGGCTTGGCAAACTGTAAAGGGCACTACCCCAGTGCACAGTGGATGGGGCTCCCCCAAGCCTGGCCATCGGCCAGACCTGTTATCTTGGGACTCTCAGGTCTCGGGTTTTCCACTTATAAAATAAAAGCACTGAGTTTTATTCAGTTCATTTCTGCACCAAAGGACCAAGCTGTATTTAACTTTAAAAACTTCTCAAAAAAGATAGGAGCAAAGAGGTCATCTCCTCACTAAAGACAAAATAAAAAGTTACATATATGGAGTAGATATAAAAACAACCTTATCACAGATATGTCTGAGCCTGCCTCTAGTGATCACGAAAGACATGGTCATCAGTACATGGTTATAGGTACAAAAATATACCCTTTTATTTCATAACTTTAGATTATCTCATTTCATAGATATCCCATAAATGGTAGTTTAATTTACAATTTATAAAGTGAGTCAAAAGAAGTTAAAATTGCATGTGTGCTTTCTGTTTCTAAAATCTAAGCTGTCTACACATTTCCAGGTATTTTATATTTGCATACTCATTGGGTTGGGTTGGAAATAATCTTTAAAATTTTGTTAGTGAAATAACATTATCTAATATTAATGCTACAAGAATTCAGTTGCTTTTTCATGTATCAAAATTTATCATATTTGATCCACTTACCTGAAGTCGTTAAACAGAGTCTGCTCAATTTACTTTGTGGTAGAATTATTTTAAAATCCATTTTTCCTGCTGACTCTTAATGAATTGCACAAAGATAAAATACAATTTCATCCCCATTAATAGTGTGAAAAACTCCTCTCAAGCAGGACAGAAATCTAAATATATTAAGGGAAGATTTACATCTAAAGAAAAATGTTTTGGCTGGAAGTAAACACTCATAAAGGATTCATTAAAGCAAAAGAGCAAAACCTAATTTGGGACCCTAAAAACTCTGGCAATGCCAGTGAAGTTTCATTGTCTGCTTCAGAATAACAGTCTCTGAAACTGTTGTTCTGCCGCATGCTGTAAAGAACTCCCAAAACTCAAATGTCACAGGAAATTTAAAGGTTGAGTCTGACTACAAGAAGGCCAAAATTTCTTAAGTTTCTTAAGTGAGCAATAATAGAATGAAACACGTAGATGGCAGAAATAAAGTGGTGTGTCTGGGGAATTTCATGTTGAGTACTTGGATTTAACAATGCCTGAGGTCCTGCTTACATCGCTTGTGTACCTTTTCCTCAACTAGTAATTTGGTGTTGTACATCTTTTCTAATTTAATTTTGAATGTTCTTGCATATTTAGTCCATCTCTCAACAGTGCTAAAGATAAGTTATTTATCTGTGTAGCATATCTCTACCAATGTCACTGAATATATACACTGGCCCAGAAATATGTTTGTTTTATTAAGTAAATGAAGTATTTGCTATAAAAAAATGTGTTATTTCAGGCCACCATTTACCTTTGTGTTCATTTGCTGTGTGTGTATGTCTGTGTTTAGAATGTCGATTATTTTTTTCTTTAGACTTAGATTAAATCATATTTAGATGAATTTTAAAAAACACAAACAGCATTGTATGGGAACAGGAGTTTAGGTTTTGGCTAATCTCACTCCCTTGGTGAAAAATGCTTTTGCCATTTTATTTTGATGTACAATCATGTAAAAAGGATCCCCTACTGATTTGCTTCCTAATTATTATTGTTTTACACAAAAGAAGGGAAATATGTCTTCAACTGAATTGTCTCACGTCACTCCGTTTGTGTAGATTTCCCAAGCTGAGGTGTCATTTTAAGAATACTACATTATAGACTGTTTGCCCATTTCACAAGCATCTAATCCATGATTTTGAAACTGCTTTAAGAGACCTAAATATCTTTGTTTTTAATAAAATGCTTAAAGTTTAACTAAAGCTCTGGAATAATCTTTATTTCTCTTAGGAAGGACGATTTAAGGACTGAACGAGGCAAGCATGCATCCGAATACCTACGATTTAAATTTTGACTGTCAATTTAGCCCATTAACCTTGTCCTGATCTGTGATGTTTGCCTGTGTGAGAGGGATAGTAGGACAGCCCTGTCCACGGAGCATTTTAAAGATGACAAAAGGGTCTTTGAATTATTGAGGTTTTTCTGAAGGGATAAGAGTCTGCAGCCCAATGCAGACGGGTTCCTGTGTCTGTTACAGATTGCTCAAATTTGCGTGGGCAATTACACAGGGGGATCGCATCGATGCAGGGCCTCCAGCCACTGATGCCATACAATTACACAACGGCTTCGGTGCTTAAACTTTAAAATTCTTACACCATTGTGCCTGTTCTATTAGAACTGCAGCAAATGATCCAAAGCCAATTCAAATGACTGGAGAGGAGGTGCTCAGGGGGAGAGGGAAGAGGTGCAGTGTGGCCCCTACTGGCCAGCTTAAGCAATCACCAACCCCCCTGTGCTGAGGCGACCACAGGCTTCTTTGTGCTTTTCAGTCCATGCTTTTCAAGTGAGGCCAACAGTTAAAATTACCTAATTCACAGAAGGGCCGTGAGGATTAATGAGGGAAGTTAGGCAAAGCAGGATCTGGTCCTGGTACAGAAAGTCCTGCATAAACACAGGGGCTTAGAGTAGCTCTTTGTTTGGATGGTTGATTGATTTCTTTAAATGTCAATATCCACAGTTGTGCCTTCTCTGGTAATTCCATTTATAAACCATGTTATTGTACTCTTCCTAACAAGTTAATTTAGGTAATAATACCACAAGCCCCCAAATATAAACTACTTGATTTTTTTTAAAGGTATATCCAAGAAGGAAATCTAATTAAAATATTAATAAAGCTGGAACTGCCAGTGAAAGGAGAATTCATAATGAGGTTAAATGTCTTACCATCTGAGCATAAATGTTCCCAAATATTGATTTGGTATACAATTTTTCCAAAACTCTTAAAAGATTAAACAGATGATCCTAAAAGTCAATCAGTTACATTATCAATTTGACACTAATTTATTCTTTCTGCCTTTTTTATGGTAGAAGATTGGGGGGTGGGAAGGAAGAAGCAAGGGGACTGAACCACCAAACTGGCCATCCTGAAGAAAATGGCCTAGAATGAAAGGGAAGAGAAATAACAGCTGGAAAATGGTTTTGCAGAAGGTCTTTCTTTAACAAGGAAATTGACCACAGCTGTGGTTGTTGAGATGTTCATAAATTACCAATGTTTACCAACAGGAAGCAATTACATTTAGAGGATAAATAAGAAAACATAACTTCCAACTAGTTTTAAAAGAGAATGTCAAATAGATTTCACATACAAATAGAATATGGAATTTGGTCATCTCACATTTTGACACGCAGAAACATAAGCATGTTAAGAACTTTTAGCTCCTATACATTTTGCCCGAATGGAATTCTTCTACATGGTAAACATGCCTCCCTTTATGCAGCAAAATCCACCCTGAGCCCAACACTGCTTTCCTAAAGTCTAATTCCTTTCAATAAGGCACTAAATCTTTTTATTGCAACCACAAAATTCTTTCTTATTGCTAGAAATGGTACAATACACTAACTTTTTTGATACATGCTCCAGCTTTCCAAGATTCTGTTGGAAACAAAATGATCCTTTATGACATTTTATAATATTCCACCCCATTTACTGCTTTCCAGAATTTCTATCATTAATTAAAGGGCCTTCTTTCACCATCCCCCTCCCCAAAAAACCCTAATCTATTCCCCAACTGCCTGTCATAGACTAAATAAAAGTCAGTCTATCACAGCAGCAGGGATGGTCATGCCAATTTCACAGCGTGATTTGTGCACTCATTTTATTTTGCAAATGACCCTGCCCTCCATCTGTCTAAGCCGAATGTCCTGCTTTTTCCAAGCCAGGCCTCAGGAGCAGCAGCACATGAAATAAGGAGGAAGGCACAGAACGTCTCCCTCCTGCCCGCTTCAGCAGCCACACTCACAGACAGGTACCAGCACAAAGAGGGGAACCTCAACTGATGCCTGTAGGGATTGGAGAAATTTGAGGGACAGCAGAGATTCCTTCTATTTTGCTTACATTCCCAAGAAGTCATTTGAAGGTGAATGCTTTCATGGTGCGAATACAACTCTGAAAATCAGACTGATAGACTAAAGATATAAAAGGCAATTTCCCATTTCCATGTTCTGTCATGTTACCTTGATTTACAATAGCACCTCACCCAAAGTATCAGGTCATACATAAGGATTTTAAAATAAATACTGAGCCTGAGTTTCCAAGAGACAAGTGTAGTCAGGCAGCCATAAAGGTAAAGATCCTCCCCCAGCCACCTACCCACTCCCCAATTACTGAGAGGCACCAGCAAGCAACCCTCAACCCACATACCTCCCTGAGTTGAAGGCCCTAAAGAGTGCACCCAGAGATCAGGTGGAAAGAAGCCCCGGAATACAGTTATGGTGGACCCCATCAGCTGCTTTCTCTGGGGATCTTAGGTGGGCCAGAATGCCACTCAACCCGTCTGAAATGGGTACAGTTTGTCCCTTTCTCAGTATTCATGAAGTGGAAGGTTCCTTGTCTGGTCCCACCCAGAAAGACAGACCTCTGTCAATTTCTCAGCAGGGAAGACTGAATGAGTATATAAAGTCAGTTGCTTTATGATACAAGCAATCACATGCCTGCAGAAGTCCCCTACCAGCTATACTGGGTGACTAGGAACTATACCACCCCCACTAGTTATTTCCTAACACCTGCTCACAGCTGCAAATCAGATCTGGAAGTTCAAATTTCTACTGCCCACACCAAGTTGGTTCGTTGTTTTAATGGAGGAAAAAAAGACACTAATGTTCCAGAATACAATGTGGCAGCAAACACTGGGCCTTTACAAACTCATCTATAGGAAATAAATGGAATAAGTTACAAGCAGTCACTATTTCCTACTGAAACTATCTGCTGGATATCATGACACTGCTGCTACCTAGCTGTGTGGTCTTGAGCAAATTATTTAAAACTTTCTAGTGCACAGATTCCATATCTGTAATATACAGATCACACGGTGGTCATTAAGATTAGAAATAATCTTAATGTGTAAATTGTCTTAGGGCCATACATATGGTTGGTGTTGGCTCTGGAATTTATACATAGAAAAGATGTTATGCGCAGCAAAAGGACTTGCATTGAAGCCTTTAAGTATATAGCAAAGACATAATTTTATTCGTACGCCGTTTATCTTAGATACTAGATAGTCCAAGGCAGATCATGGACGACCAATGGAGATGCAGGGAGATCAAGGAAGACTGGTTTCTTATTTGTAGTGAAAGTTGGAGGGCCAGGCCAATAGATATGGCCAAGATTAAACGCTAACATTTGTTCAGTAATAACTGTTTGGGGTGAAGGGGGAACACCTGGATCTAAAATTAAACGTCTCCCAATACCAGATAATATTCACAAAACCATTTACCATTGTTAATTTGTGGAAACGATAAAAATAAGAACTATTATTACCCTCTGCATCTATGTCGTAGACAGTGTGCCCTCAAGGCAGCTTAAAAAGAGAGGCTACTCTAATTCCAGGAGAATGCCAAAGAGATATTCCACCTTTTCCTTCCAATTAAAATACAAAAACAAACCGCGAAACGACGCCATTAGTATGTATTGCAAAGTGTACAAGGCTAAAAAAGCAAGGGATTTCAGACCGCAAATCTTTCTTCCCCGCGCCGGAGACAGGTGACACAGCAGGCAGCCAGCAACTCTCAATCAACCTCAACACTAAAGAAAGGCAAGTGAAACCTCATCTCCCGGGAACCGAGGATCCGTCCCGCAGAGACTACGCCTCCCAGAGTGCAGCGCGGCCACGTTCCGACGTCGGCGCCATCGGACCAGTGCATGCCGGGAAGTAGAGTTTCCGTTTTTGAATTGCCACGAGGCCTTTCATCTCTCTTGCTGGACTCACGACCTTCGCAGCCCAGAGTCTTCGAGGGCCAATACAGTAGTTTAATGATTCACCTCAGTGATTCCTTTATATTCCTTACAGAGTTTTTCCGTTGCAAAGCAATATCCGGACAGCCTTCCGTTTCCGGTTGGCATGTTGCCGTGGTAACGGACGCACAGCCGAGGAGAAGGTTATGGCGGGCCTGAGCGGTGCGCCCATCCCCGACGGGGAGTTCACCGCGGTCGTGTACCGGCTCATCCGGGATGCCCGCTACGCCGAGGCCGTGCAGCTGCTGGGCGGAGAGCTCCAGCGGAGCCCGAGAAGCCGCGCTGGCCTGTCGCTGCTGGGCTACTGTTACTACCGCCTGCAGGAGTTCGCGCTGGCCGCCGAGTGCTATGAGCAGCTGGGTCAGCTGCACCCGGAGCTGGAGCAGTACCGCCTGTACCAGGCCCAGGCCCTGTACAAGGCCTGCCTTTACCCAGAGGCCACCCGCGTCGCCTTCCTCCTCCTGGACAACCCCGCCTACCACAATCGGGTCCTCCGTCTCCAAGCCGCGATCAAGTACAGTGAGGGCGATCTGCCCGGGGCCAGGAGCCTGGTGGAGCAGCTACTGAGTGGGGAAGGAGAAGACAGTGGTGGCGAGAACGAGCTCGATGGCCAGGTCAACCTGGGCTGTTTGCTCTACAAGGAGGGACATTATGAAGCCGCGTGTTCCAAGTTCTCTGCTGCCTTGCAGGCTTCGGGCTACCGCCCTGACCTTTCCTACAACCTGGCTTTGGCCTATTACAGCAGCCGGCAGTATGCATCCGCACTGAAGCATATCGCCGACATTATTGAGCACGGCATCCGCCAACACCCAGAGCTGGGTGTGGGCATGACCACTGAGGGCATTGATGTTCGAAGTGTTGGCAACACCTTAGTCCTTCACCAGACCGCTCTGGTGGAAGCCTTCAACCTCAAGGCCGCCATAGAATACCAACTGAGAAACTATGAGGTGGCCCAGGAAACCCTCACAGATATGCCTCCGAGAGCAGAGGAAGAGTTAGACCCTGTGACCCTGCACAACCAGGCGCTAATGAACATGGATGCCAGGCCTACAGAAGGGTTTGAGAAGCTACAGTTTTTGCTCCAACAGAATCCCTTTCCCCCAGAGACCTTTGGCAACCTGTTGCTGCTCTACTGTAAATATGAGTATTTTGACCTGGCAGCAGATGTCCTGGCAGAGAATGCCCATTTGACTTACAAGTTCCTCACACCCTATCTCTATGACTTCTTGGATGCCATGATTACTTGCCAGACAGCTCCTGAAGAGGCTTTCGTTAAGCTTGATGGGCTAGCAGGGATGCTGACTGAACAGCTCCGGAGACTCACCAAACAAGTACAGGAAGCAAGACACAACAGAGATGATGAAGCTGTCAAAAAGGCAGTGAATGAATATGATGACACCCTTGAGAAGTATATTCCTGTGCTGATGGCCCAGGCCAAAATCTACTGGGACCTTGAAAATTATCGAATGGTGGAAAAGATCTTCCGCAAATCTGTGGAATTCTGTAATGATCATGATGTGTGGAAGCTGAATGTGGCTCATGTTCTGTTCATGCAGGAAAACAAATACACAGAAGCCATAGGTTTTTATGAGCCCATAGTCAAGAAGCATTATGACAACATCCTGAATGTCAGTGCTATTGTGCTGGCTAACCTGTGTGTTTCATATATTATGACAAGTCAAAACGAAGAAGCCGAGGAGTTGATGAGGAAGATTGAAAAGGAGGAAGAGCAGCTCTCCTATGAGGACCCAGATAAGAAAATCTACCATCTCTGCATTGTGAATTTGGTGATAGGGACGCTCTATTGTGCCAAAGGTAATTATGACTTTGGTATTTCTCGGGTTATCAAAAGCTTGGAACCTTATAATAAAAAACTGGGAACTGATACCTGGTATTACGCCAAAAGATGCTTCCTGTCATTACTAGAAAACATGTCAAAACACATGATTGTGCTTCGTGACAGTGTTATTCAAGAATGTGTCCAGTTTCTAGAACACTGTGAACTTTACGGCAGGAACATACCTGCTGTTATTGAACAACCCCTGGAAGAAGAAAGAATGCATATCGGAAAGAATACAGTCACTTATGAATCCAGACAACTAAAAGCTTTGATTTATGAGATTATAGGTTGGAATATGTAGTAATGTCTAATAATGGCTTTTATCAAAATGGCTCTGTTAACTATACATATTTGCAACTCTTTTATCTGTGTTTGTCCTTTGGCATCTTCACATTTGTGATACGTTGAAATTTGTACACTTTAAAATTATAATTAAAATAATTTTGATGTATCTTTTGAGAAACCTCACAAAAGAATTATAATAAAAAGAACTTGAACCCTAGAAGGATTTATGAAAAATTCAAAAATGAATGGGGAAGTGTGTCTAATAGTATTTGTAATGCCTATGTTCCCTCTCCATTGTATCTTTTGTGTTTTGCTATATCCTGAAAAAATCCTGCATGAGAAGATTATATCATCCAGAGACCAGGCACTATCAAATCCAGAACTCAGTTAATGTATAGAACATCTGGACATTAGTAATAGGGTTTCACATTATACTTCAACAATTTACCCTTAAGTAACACTAATTAGTAATGCATACATTTTGCATAGATTTTAGTATGTCTTGGCAGAATTTTCCAATACAATTGTAATGCTTTATCTAACAAGAATTCCTTATGTTCTAAATTTTTTTTTTAATCTGTAAGATTCAGTAGGAAATCTTGTCCCATAGTAAAACTATGGTGCTATGGTGTGGAGACAATAAACAATTGACAAATTTCTATGGTTTTCTTGTGTCCATTTGTGAATAATTTGAATATATAATCTTACTCTTTGCATAATTGATCTTTAACAGTGATTAATAACAAGTACCCTTAGAACTTGGTTCTTAGTTCTTGTTTCTACTTAAGACACATTAATACTGGACTTTGTTTTTATGTTGTAGCTTTTTGGAAAAGGAAAAATATTCTATGCTATTCCAATGACCCTATCAAACTCTCCTACTCATACCAAAGAATGGTATCAATGGATTCTGAAAACTTATCTGTTAGACTCATAATGTCAGTTTCATAGTCAAAACTCAATAGTGTTTGGGGGTTCTCACTGTGAACCCCACTCATTCTGC
This sequence comes from Stenella coeruleoalba, assembly GCF_951394435.1. Lineage (NCBI taxonomy): Eukaryota > Metazoa > Chordata > Mammalia > Artiodactyla > Delphinidae > Stenella > Stenella coeruleoalba. The sequence continues at coordinate 72,847,312 of NC_137151.1, read as the reverse complement.
ATAGACATTTAATTTTCTGTAAGCTACAAGAGATTTACTGTTTGTTTCCCCAACCCCTTACACCTTTGCTCTTCATAAAAGTAACTGCCATGCTCACTTGATCTGGTTTAGAAAAAGTCAAAAGCATTAGGTTGAATCATATGAAATTGCTGATTTTGAAAGTTTTCAGCCTATAAAAATAGCAATTCCCATGGATCAACCTAATAGCTCTTGATGAACAGTAGGAATTCCTGCTATAATAATTTTCTTTTTCTTTCACAGAGGAAACAGCTAGATAGGTGCCCAGATAAAGCATGCTGAGAATAATTCTTCTGTAGCATGACATCTTTGGGTACTGAAATTCTATTGTAATCTGTGTGAGAATTTGGCTCATAGTGACTTCTACTGCATGGGCTGGAATTTATGTCATCCTCTAGCCTGTTATCCGAGCTGGTACCATTTATCTAGTTGATGGTGATGGTCTCATATTTGGAAGGGAACTCTGAAGGCATTATTAAATGAATTAATATGCTGTACATTGGAGGAAATTTTCCATTTGCTTAAGAAGTATAGAAAACATACAGTGTCCTCACTCAAGTAAAGGACTCCTTTCCAAACCTAGTGGTTCCTTCTATTACAAATTAACTTCTGGAGCATGTAAAGAAATAAATATTTTACAGTTTTGGTTTTCCTGTTGGCATGTTAACTGGGATGCACACTCAACACACCTGCTGTTACTGAACAACCCCTGGGAGAAGAAAGAATGCATATTGGAAAGAATACAGTCACAGTTGAATCCAGACAGTTAAAAGCTTTGATTCATGAGATTATAGGTTGGAATACGTAGTAATGTCTGATAATGGCTTTTATCTAAATAGCTTCGTTACTCCCATTTCACACATTTAAAAAATCTGTATTTATCCTTGACAACTTTACAGTTGTTACATTTGAACTCTGTACACTTAAAATTATAATAACAAATATTATTTGATGAACTTTTCCATTTTTTTAAGAAGAGTAGGGAGCATGCAGTATGAGCTAAATCACTTTTGCATTCTCTCTGCCAGTAACAGTCACCAGGTCTTGCCCCCAAGCAACAATTGCTAGAGTGACATCTTTGTATAAGCAAGTAACCGTAAATAGCAGTTTCTATTCTACTTTAGGCTGTAGAAAAGGGTGTGGCATGAGCCAAAGAACTGCTAAAGTGGGTATGTTTGCATTCATCTGGTGACCAATATGTAATGGTCCATGGCTGGACCATTTCTCAAGCAGCAAATAAATATAGGTGCATTGCGCCATCTCAGGACAGACCGTGCTGTCCGATAAGACCAATTCTCACTTTAATTTTTGCCTCCACTTCATTTTTTAGTCCTTCAACTTTCTGGGTCTCAGCAAAGTTGAGTTCGGACCCTGGCCTAAGCTCTTTTAGAAGTATTGAATGAGAATTGGTTTTTTTCAGGTATGAAGTTTGGTCCATGACTTCATTTTTCTTCTATAATTTGGTTGCTTGGTTGGTTTTAAGTTTTATAATCAAAATTTCCCTTCATATTCCACTTTTTATTTTCCAGAATTGTTGTGCCTCCTTGTGAATACTAACAAATATCAAGTGTGGACACTTTGTGATGTGTTCAGTATAGGTGAAAATGAGCACCAAACTGATAATGAAAAGACTAAGGTATTAGGACTTAAGAAATTCATTTACCCCTTGAGATCCCAATCATTCGAACTACTAGATGCTCTTCACAGTTACTTCTGGCTATAACATCTGATTCTGTATAAGTCATATAGAAGAAAGTTGCCTTCTTTTACGACCTGAATATATAAACAAGTCACTAAGGAACACAATATATATTTGTATTATAAATGAATGTTTTATGGTATTTTGACTATGACAGTAAACATTAACCCCTCAGGTAGATGTTTGTTGTTATTGTTGGATGCTATAACATTTTGACTACTACTAAGAAATTTGCATTTTTGTCTTTTTGTTCACTTGGAGATTTGCTTACAGCTCTAGCTATGAATGTACTGTAAGGCAGTCCTCGTTCTCTGCTATGGTTGTGCATAAATCAAGAATTTTGTAAATATTTAGAAATTAATTCTCTTAACTTCCCTCTTTTAGTTTATCTACTAATGTCTATTTGTTGGGGATGGGGAGATGTGATTTTAATTCTTCCCCAAGATGATATACCAAAAATGATACATAAATGATATATACTCCAGGAGTTTTATTAACAGGCTATTATAATATGCATTTTTAAAATCAATTATTCTTGAAATAATTAGAGTCTCTCCTACCCCTGGAGGCCTCCAACTGCTGGTTTGCCAGAAATCTGGAAAGAGAGGAACACTGAGGTGAAGATGAAACGGAGCTTTAGCTATGTGATTTACTTCACAACCCACCTTGGATCCCCTTCATGTCCAAATCTCAGTAGTTAATCAAAGGTCTGCTGCCATTAACAGAACAGCAGTAATGGATAACAGATGCCAGAGCTACTTCTGTAAATAACTCATTCAATCAAGTCATCAGTCCTCACACCCTTGTTTTATTTAATACAAGGAGGTCATGCAGACTTTCCAAAAGGACAAAGCCACAATGAGCAGGAGGACAATTTCCAGTTTATAAAGCTTTTTTTGGAGCTGTTTCTTTTTTTGCCTTCAAAAGGTCTATTTAGGAGGTAGTAGTGTTTACTGCTACAGAATGTATCACAAGATAAGAAATGAAAAATCTCTCTCCCTTACCACACCCCGCCTTTCCTTTTTCTTTTTATCTTTTATTTTCTCCCTTTTGTCAATTACAGGGACACTTTTCTGATAGCTGGCGGTTGAAACCACAAGCTGGTATAAAATATGCATACCAACGTTTTAGCGATAAGTGTCAGGTAAGCTAGCACTATGATTATCAAGGTGACTTTAGAAACCATTTAACCATGCATCTTTGCAAATTGAAATCACATTTATCAATAAAAAGTGACTCTCAAATTAGTAAAGCCAGAAGAAAATTTTGAAAGGAATCACCTAAAACACTGGACCTGTATATTTTGTAGAACACAGTGAGCTTTATTTGTATCCTTGCAGTAATTCCTATACTTTCTTTTTTTGTGTGTGTGGTACACGGGCCTCTCAATGTCGTGGCCTCTCCGGTGGCGGAGCACAGGCTCCGGACGCCCAGCCTCTCTGCGGCATGTGGGATATTCCCGGACCAGGGCACGAACCCGTGTCCCCTGCATCGGCAGGCAGACTCTCAACCACTGCGCCACCAGGGAAGCCCCCTATACTTTCTTTTAAACTCTCTTTGACCTCAACAGAAAAACAGTGACTGAAAAAGATGTACAATATTTTTATTATTTAAAATGTTCCATGACATTGGGAATTAATTATACTCTGAACTCTAGTGTATACTTGCTTTTCTGCATCCATAATCATACTTACATTGAATATTTTTTATATCATGTATAATGTGGTCTTGTTTTAATATTGTCTTGGTAGGAGGCTGTGTGTGGGCAGTTTGAGGAGATTATTTTATACCTGAATCCCTCTATTAATTGAGGTTCTTTTGGCTGTTTAATTAAATCACCTCCCTTGGATTTGGGCCAAGATTAATCCATCACATACTGAAATCTTGTCTACAACAAAATACGTACATAATAGAAAAGGAATTGCCTTCATAGGGAAAAAATATTAGAAAATAGAGTTCTATACATATTTCTATCATGAAAAATAAGCATTTGTTAAAGTAGGACCAGACAATAACTTGATTGTGAATATTATTAGGTGAACATGTACACTGAGTCCAAGTCCTTGTCCAAAAGTGAAATTTGCACATATTTGTGAAAGTAAGCACATCACTGTCAATGACTGGATACCTCAGTTCAAAAGAGCAAATGGCTAAAATTGCACTGTGCTAACAGGACCCAAGTAAGCTATGTGAGCAAGCATTTATTGCTATTATTATTTTGTTTCCAGTTATTTTATTACAAGAGGCAAATGCATAAGATAAAAGACACATGACTTAAGGTTTCACCAGCACTCACGGCAACTGCTCTAAAAAGTATGTCCACAGAGCGTCCACAGACTCTAGAAAAGCTTGTCAAGACTCACCAGGAAATTACTGGCTGGTTAGTACTTCTGTCTCTGCTGCATATGGTGAGAGGCTATTCTGGGAAGACTCAACCTCTTGGTTCCAGTTATTCCAAATTTTCCAAAGCCATCTCCTATAATTTATGCACTTCATATACGGAAAGGAGAATATATACTTTGGAGACTAGAAGACATTTAGTTCCTCTTTAAGTCAGGAAATACAGTGTATATATCTCAAGATAAGGTCACACACTAACACTGTAAAGCAAAAGCTTCAGGAATCAAATCATAACAGAAACACATTATTTTTCACAGAACTAAAACAAAAAATTTTTAATTTATATGGAAACACAAAAGACCCCGAATAGCCAAAGCAATCCTGAGAAAGAAAAACAGAGCTGGAGGAATCAGACTCCCTGACTTCAGGCTATACTACAAAGCTACAGTAATCAAACAGTATGGTACTGGCACAAAACCAGAAATATAGATAAATGGAACAGGATAAAAAGCCCAGAAATAAACCCATACACCTATGGTCAATTAATCTATGACAAAGGAGGCAAGACTATAAAATGGAGAAAAGACAGTCTCTTCAATAAGTGGTGCTGGGAAAACTGGACAGCTACATATAAAAAAATGAAACTAGAACATTCTCTAACACCATACATAAAAATAAACTCAAAATGGATCATAGACCTAAATGTAAGGCTGGACACTATAAAACTCTTAGAGTGAAACATAGGCAGAACATTCTTTTACATAAATCGCAGCAATATCTTTTTTGATCCCCCTCTTACAGTAACGAAAATAAAAACAAAAATAAACAAATGGGACCTAATTAAACTTAAAAGCTTCTGCACAGTAAAGGAAACCATAAACAAAATGAAAAGACAACCTACAGAATGGGAGAAAATATTTGCAAACAAAGTGACCAGCAACGGATTAATCTCTGAACAGCTCATGCAGTTCTATGTCAAAAAAGAAAACCCAATCCAAAAATGGGCAGAAAATCTAAATAGACATTTCTCCAAAAGAGACATACAGATTGGCCAAAAAGCACATGAAAAGATGCTCAACCTTGCTAATTATCAGAGCAATGCAAATCAAAACTACCATGAGGTATCAACTCACACCGATCAGAATGGCCATCATCAGAAAGTCTACAAACAATAAATGCTTGAGTGGGTGTGGAGAAAAGGGAACCCTCCTACACTGTTGGTGGGAATGTAAATTTGTACAACCACTATGGAGAACAGTATGGAGGTTCCTTAAAAAACTAAAAATAGAACTACCATATGATCCAGCAATCCCACTCCTGGGCATATATCCAGAGAAAACCATAATCTAAAAAGATACATACATCCCAATGTTCACTGTAGCATTATTTACAATAGCCAAGACATGGAAGCAACCTAAATGTCCATCAACAGAGGACTGGATAAAGATGATGTGGTACATATATACAATGGAATATTACTCAGCCATAAAAAAGAATGAAATAATGCCACTTGCAGCAACATGGATGGACCTAGAGATTATCATACTAAGTGAAGTAAGTCAGACAGAGAAAGACAAGTATCATATGATATCACTCATATGTGGAATCTAATTTTAAAACGATACCAATGAACTTATTCACAAAACAGAAACAGACCTACAGATATCGAAAACAAACTTATGGTTACCAAAGGGGAAATGTGGTGTGTGTGTGGCGGGGGTGGTTTATAAATCAGGAGCTTGGGATGAACATACACACACTACTATATATAAGATAGATAAGCAACAAGGACCTGTTGTATAGCACAGGGAACTCTACTCAATATTCTGTGACAATCTATATGGGAAAATAATCTAAAAAAGAATGAATATATGTTTATGTATAACTGAATCACTTTGCTGTACACCTGACACTAACGCAACATTGTAAATCAACTATACTCCAATTTAAAAAAAAAACACATTGCTAAAAAGAATTCTGTTACGAGGAAATACCTGATACCTACATATGCCAATGAATGCCATTGTTTTGTGCGTTTACAAGAAAAAGTAGTTAGTAGAGCATTTTTGTTTCCAGGTCTTTTGTTTTCGTACTGATTCATTACATATAAACTGTTTCAACAGAATGCCAAAGAATGGTCATGAGCTACACATGATCTGACCAAGATGTTGAGAGTAGTTATTAGCCCCTTTCAGAAACTAAGGAGACTTTCTGACAATGTATATGAGATTTATAATGAAATGACTGGCAAAACTGTAAAATTATTCTGGAAATAATAGTGTGGACTATAAAATGGAAAACCATAAATGCATTCTTCTGCAGTATTTGTAAATATGACTTAAATAGATTCTTTAAGTTACAAGTTGGGTATTATGATAAACATTTGGAATGCATCTGCAACAATGAGCCCGGGGCTTGGACTAGCTCACCTCTTGAATCAGAAACCTGAGGTTCACAGACATTAATACAACTTGCCCCAGAGCAAATAGTAGCCAAGCCAGAATCAGAATCCAGGGCTTCTGGCTCAGCTCCTGTGCTCTTTCCACTAGACCTCATTCACTCCTTAGATTTTTTTTTTTCCAAATTATTCTGACCCTATAAAATGCTAAGCATTTCGTTTTCCAGAGCCACGACTTTTACTACGTTCATTGCTGCTGATTATTTAATATCATAACCATTCTTATAAATGGTTTTGATTAGCTTTGGATGCATCTAATTTGTTCTCCTAAAATGGACCACATTCATCAGGTCTCCCTATAAATATGAATTCCTCCAAACTTGACTCCAATCCCATGTGTGGATTTCTATATTAACATTTTAAAATTTACATTGCAAATACAATAAAATTTAATGGTTATGGTGGTTTATAATCCAATATCCATTCCCTACCCCTATTCTACCCCCACCTCCAGAAGTTTGGTCTAAATTTATGGTTCTCAAATGCTTAGCTATACATTAGAAATCACCTTTTAAAACTCTCAGTGCCCCAGGTTGCATCCCAGGATCTCTGAGAATGGGACCCAGATATCAGTATTTTTCTCAACTTTCAAAATGCAGCCAAGGTTGAGAACCACTGATCTAAGGCCATTGTTGCAACTCCCCTTTTCATGATTGATTTAGAAATAACCATGTGAACCAATCTTTTCCAAGGCATGGGAAGTCTCTTGAAGGGTTGCTGAGAAAGTTTCCTTCATCTCCTAAAAAAACAAAAAGGATGTAAGAAGGACTCTTTCTCTGTGTATTGTTGATCTGAATCTGCTGCCGCCATCTTACGACCATGACAGAAACCAGTCTAAGGGTGAAAGTGACTTTGAAGATATCAAAGAAAAAGAAAGAACTTGAGTCTTTGATGACATCTTTAAGCCATTGTAATAGCTATCCTAGAGCCTGACCTACTTCTGGGTCTCCTTCAAAATGGAAAAAAAAAATAAATTATCTTATTGTTTAAACTTATTTGAGCCAGATTTCTCTGTTACTTGTGTCTAAAAGCACACAGACCACACTCATCATATTTAGGTCATACATTTTGAGTGTTGTCCAGGAGGCGATGAATTTTTATGCAAATCCCTGTTAGTCACCCAGTCTTCCTTGAGATCCAGTGCCACTCCTTATGTACCAGTGAACAGGACAAAGTTAGTTGACCTTTGTAAAGACATTGCCTGAAACCTTGATTTCATCAGTATTAACTGCTCATCCAGCCTTTTGAAATTGCAGTGGCTACTCGTGAAAGTGGGTGTGCCTTCGTATTCTCGGGTGAACGTTCACTTATGTACAAGTATATGAGAATTGTTTTGCCCCACCCAAATGAACTGCCTTAAGTCTAAGGCTTGCTCACTGCTTTTTGGCAAAATCATAAGATAAACACGAATGTGTATAGTGACTCATCCAGAAAACATATTCCTCAATTTCAGAATTTCCTCCACATTCATGTAAGACTGTTTCAGTAAAAGCGCAATAATAATAGAAGAATAAAGATGAAAATGGAAACAACAGCAGTATTTATTCATGAACAGTAAACCTACGTGTTAAACTGAGGCAACCTCATCTTTTCTCTGGTGAGAAATGCTAATCTATGTACTGCAGTATTTCAGCTTTGGCCCTTTCCAGTCATAAACCTGGTTATAGGAATAACTTCATGAAAAATAAATACTTTAGTTCTTGATAATCCCCACCAGCTCTGCATTCCACCCATCAGGCCCAACTTATTCTGAGCTGTTGGCTTATACCAGTTCTGTATAAGAAAGATGAAAAAAATTCAAATTCAAACCGGATAGTCCCTATCACATCCGGGGATTGGGACAGTTGATTTATTCATACAATCTCTTTAAACATCTACCAGGAGAGGTTCTAAGACAGAATTTATTGCCTCCGCCTGCCATCCTTGGGCCCACAAAAAGCAAAGCAAAATCCTTCTATGAAATCTGAAACTCCAGTCACTGATTTCCTCCTGGCTGATGTCATTTCAAAGGCACGGTATATCCCTGTGATAGCTGCAGCGGAAATCTGCCTCTCTATAGGGTTTCCATCTGTTTGCCATCAGAAAGAACCTCTTTGGGGAGCCACAGTAAATGCAGAGCACCCACTCCTCCCCAAGGGTCCCAGAGTCTTGCATTAGTGTTTTTAAAATCAACTGTTGTTAGGACTGAAGATGCTTAAGCTTTCCCAGAATAGGAAAGTATTGCTGTAACTTTAGTTTTAATTTATGTTTGGCTTATCATGGACTGTTCTGTAAAAATTTTCCATATGATTCTGAAACTACTATGCAAATATTACCAAAATGAAAATCCGATCACTGACATTCTTTCCTTTGGGAGAAGAGTTTTCTACATAACTTCCTGTTCTGCACTTCTTACTATAAAACAGCTTGAATTTGGAGCAGCTCCTTCTGAGCTTAAAAATATAAATATTTTGTGTTAAAAGGCTATTTATTCACTTCTCATTAAGGGTCAACAGAGATGATACAATAGGTTAAAGCAGAGAAAACAGATTATAATGACAAGAGATTTCAAAACTGATCTTTTTCAGATCAGCTTCAATACAGATAATCCACTGTAAATAATGAGAGTTCATACTGGTACCAAGGTATAACTAACTGCGAATTGAGTGTATTCATCCAGCAATAAATGCATAATGGTCCCCTTTATTCCTGAAAAAACAAAGCTTCAATTAATTCCACAGGAATGTTTAATAAAGGAAAAGATTTCATGAAGATCAACCTTTATCTCATCTCCATTCTCCCCTACAGGTATTAGAGCTTTCACAGTGCCTGAACAAAAACAGACTCTCCAGTATATTCCTCAAGGAATCATTTATTAAATGTGTTTTTATAAATTGGACTTTCTGTGTTTATGTGCCATTTCCTCAGAGAAGGCTAACTATAAGGATGAAATAGAAATAACACCACTTTTCAATATCCCTCAAGCCCCAATTCCTAGAAAAAGACAAGAATACAAAGGTCTTTTTATTCATTCTGTCAAATACCAGTTTGTTTCAATATGGTTTCCTGGAGTTCAATATCAAATGAGGCACAGTCCCCAGTGGGCCGTAGAGAGGCAAAGTTTTCCTCACCTCCCTGGGGAAAAGGAAATGTGAGTACTGAACTAAAAGACTGTGAAAGAATGGAAAGGGGATGAAGGAAGACTTCAAGACAGAGGGTAAGGCACGAGGGAGAGACCAGGTGAAGAAAGGCAATAAACAACTTGCCTTTAATGGAAAGATGAAATTACGGCTACTATATTTACATGACTTAAACATGAGATATATTTACCTCAGTATTTTCTAAAGCACGATAAATGCACAAGATAATTAAATGAGATGAATTTAGTTGGCACACAAAAGAACATTGTTTAACAGCCATGCACTCATTTTACTGTATGCATGTTCACACACACACACACAAGATACATCAAACCTGAAATTTCATGCATTCTATTGCATAGGATGAGGTTAAAATAAAAAATTACTTGATTGAAAAGTATTAAATACTAAGACACTTAGTACTTGGCTGTGGCAAGAAGCATGCGACTTGAATGACTACAATTTAGGAAACTTTGGTTTAGCAAATGGAGAACAGAATTTCGTGTGAGGGTGAGAGAACCCACTCTCCTCTGAGCAGAAGTGGGATTTTTACCCATTTTTGACTCAGTAAGTATTTGTCAAGGGTCTTCTATTTTCAGAAAGCGAACTTCACATTTTAATACAGAGATTTTTGCCACCTACTGTGAACATTTCCTCAGAAGAATCTTACTAACAAATTTATGAGAAAACACTTTTAAATTTTCTAGATCCACATTTCCTTGTCTGAAAAGCTGATATTTTTAGACTAGCCATTTCTTCACGTTTCCTTGCCATTCTGATCTGTTCTGATCCTATGACTTTTTTTTTCTTTTTTTCCATTTCTCACAAACCTAACAAGTTCTGATTTTTTGGTGGATGATGGATCCTACCAGTAGAGGGGGCCTCACTCGGCCTGAAAAGTATTCTGAAAGGCTGAAGGGATGGTTTACTCCAGTCGAAAGAGGATAGCTCATCCGTTTGTCTGCTTAACACCCTGTCACTTTTCTCTGAGTCACTAATTTTAAAATGAGACCACTAGCCTAGGGATCAGTCTGGCAGTGGACATGCTGTCACAATCCAGTTTGAGATCCAGTCTTCAGATTTCCTAAGGACCTGGTGAGCCAGGGTTCAACACATCTTGCTAAAAGCTAAAATAGTGAATGTTCTAATTGTTACCACACTTTTCATTATGTGTGTTCTGCACTGACTAGGCAGGGGTCCAGTTGTGTTCACTTCAAGTGGGATTCAAAGTTTTAGAGCTAGAAGGATTTTTAAGAGCATCTGTTCCAACTCCCTCGAATCACAAATGAGGGATAGACACTCAAAGAACTTAAGCTCCACTGAAAGACACTAGTGTGGAAATAATACTGTTCAGCTTTTATTTTTAAAAAGTCATTTGCAGCTGTTTAGTCCTGACTGCCCCCTAGGAGCTGTGTGGCAGGTTATTTAACGTCTGGGCCTCAGTTTCCTTTTCTGCAAAATAAAGGCACAGAGCCAGTAATTGCTAAGATCACTTCAGTTCTATTTTATTAGGCTCTCTGCCTCTAAATGATTACTGCTTTTGCTTCTATTTGCAGGCAATTCTAAGGCTTCTTGTTTGCTTTATTGTTCATTCATCTCCTTTAAGTTTATACATGTGTTTTACCTTTATGAGTATAGAAGGGATTAAAATTCAACTACACCAGGACAAAAAGCTATAACTCCATTATGAATGCGACAATCAAAAAATATATAATCCAGGACAGTAAGAGAATGTGGAAAGGTGAAAAGTTGGAGTATTAAGGTTGTAGAATTATGAATGATTCATCTTCTAAAAAATGTTTATAACCGTTGTGTAATGAACATAATTCAAGAGGATGAAAAAGTCAATCTAAAAGGCAAAGTGGAGGTTAATAAGTATCAAACCATGGCCAGGTAGAGATTTTAGGAGGTGGAATGAAAGCAATCAGCAGGCCCACAAGTGCTCACCCCCAAGTCCCCCACTTCTGGTGTACTTCAGCCTTGCAATAAAGCTTCCCATTTTTCAGAATATTAAATTTGAGTTCAGGGAAAGCCAGACATCATGTAATCACCGTTTTGAATTACAGTGTATATCTAATAAAAGCCCACAAAACTTGCCAAAAAAAAGTCTTTTAAAGAGCTGTGTGTTTGCTAAGAAGAAGGGAGGTGGGAAAGAAATCATATGTAAGGGAAGCCTTTTCACAGAACAAAGGCAACTCCAGATCAGGCACGGATACCAGCAGATAAATTAAAATAGGGACCGCACACACACACAAAAGAAAGGAAGGAAGAGGGGCAGGGAGTCAGTCTCCACTGCAGAGAAAAGACACCTTTGTTCAGACTGGACCCTGGGGAGGCCCACCCCACCACTACTCCGATATCACTGCTCTGTGGAGAGGACAAAGTGCTTTCTCTGACTGCTATGTAAGATTAATGCAGAAAAGAGTTTTGATGGTGCATCCTACACATCTGGATTAATTCTGCTGGAGACACAGGGCCAAGTTCATGGACGGCTGTACAATCACAGAAGGCTCTACACACAGAAGGGCCCCTGTGCTTGGCTTAATCCTCTGCTGCACTGTTTTGAAATTCTTAATAATTTATGAACAAGGGACTTCACATTTTCATGTTGCACTGGGCATCGAAAATGATGTCGCTGCTTTGGGCTGGGCACTTTTGTTTTTGTTTTTTGGCTGCATTGAGTCTTTGTTGCTGCACACAGGCTTTCTCTAGTTGCAGCGAGCAGGGGCTACTCATCGTTGCGGTGCGCGGTCTTCTCATTGCAGTGGCTCCTCTTGTTGCAGAGCGTGGGCTCTAGGCACATGGGCTTCAGTAGTTGTGGCTCACAGGCTCAGTAGTTGTGGCTCATGGGCTCTAGAGTGCAGGCTCAGTAGTTGTGGCGCATGGGTTTAGTTGTTCCATGGCATGTGGGATCTTCCCGGACCAGGGCTCGAACCCGTGTCTCCTGCACTGGCAGGCAGATTCTTAACCACTGTGCCATCAAGGGAGTCCCTGGGCTGGGCATTTTTGAGGCCATTCATATTATTGCATGCATTTCTTACCTGGCCACTCACTGGTTAGTTAGTCTTTTGAACATAGTCAGCTGTGGCCTACTGCGAGTCAAGAGCCTGTGTCTTCCTAGAGCTCAGACGGCAGCCTGTGGGCCTCTTCTGTGAAGCTGAGTCCTTTCTCGCCTTCTAAGCTCCAGGTCAGAGCCCGTGTCTGGTCACATACCATCCAGCATGCTTTTTGTCTCTGCCCCAAATGTCCAGAGTCCCGTGCTCTTTATACTGTGGCTGCTCTAAGAATGCTCTAACCTCTTAGAACCGACATGAGAAGCAAGTGAGTCCTTCTTAAAGCATTGCCTGGGGTAAAAGTTAGTGTGCACTCCTGCTGTTGGGGGCTCCATCCTGACCCGAATCAGACCTGCATGTGGCAAACAACAAAGGGGCCCCAGTGTTCTACTGTGTCTCACTCAAAACTCTCTTGACCCTTAACCCTTGTCTTCTGCTGGTCAGAGTCTGCTTTAAGGCTGAAAGTGGTTCCTTTGAGAGGCTAAAATATAGCAATTTAACTATAACTCTGGATTATTCCTACAGCCAAAAGCCCATGGGCTACAGCAAGAACTGGCAACCTTCCCACCCCATTGTCGCTCACAAAAGGCCCTAAGGAGGGTAGGGATGGCCCTTGGGTAATGCAGCTCCTTCAATATTCCAGTCATCTTCTCCTTCCCACCCCGAGCTCACCCCAGGGCAGAGAAGAAAAGAAATTAAACACTGTTCTGAACAAAAATGGGGCTCACTGTCTCAGGGGAAGAGGGAGGAGAGGGAAAAGTGGGAGAGAAGAGAAAGGGGACTTGCAAGTTTGAGAAATACTTCTCAATATCAACTTAGACTGTATCATCCCTGAAAATTAATATGGCCATTGGGAAAGACTGATAGAACATAAGGGGTGAAGGAATGGGCATGCTTGTAGCTTACCCTGGTAGAAATCATGAAAAATGAATCTGACCAGCAGACTCCAGGTCTACTACCCATCTCCATGTAACAAGGAGCCCTCATCCCTGGCTGCTTCATGAGGTTTAAACAGCAAGAGGCATCACTAACCATTGTGCTGCAGTCCCAGATGGTTTCTGTAGACCAGATGACTAGGAATGGATGGGAGTGGAGTTTTCCCAAAGGAAATGGGTGTGCACTTGAGGGCTGATGAGCTAGTTGGGACTCAGGTTGGGAGTGGGAATCCACAAGGGGTCTTCTTCCTCTGAGGAGGCCTACATCTTTAAAGTGCATCCCCTTTGAGATTCAGGGCAAATTCCAAATTGGCTAGAGTCTTGACTTTTCCTCTGCTATGTAGTTCTTTCCAAAACCATAGAGCCTTGATGAACTCAAGGACAGAATGTCCATCTCTGGTCCAGGGGAGAGATATTTCCTTACTGAGTGGACCAGGTCTCAGAAGGCTCAAGACAGAAAGTAAAATGAGGCTTTCTCCTTATTAGTCAGTGAGAGTTAGCTATCCTCTGAAAGAGGAAAGGGCTAAGACTGGACACTGGTAACCAAAAGAAACTGGGCCTTTATCATGGCCTCAGAGGGAAACTGCACTGTTTCTGTTCGCCTTCCAAGGGACGTCTGTGGAAGCAACATTTTGCATCAAATTCCCATCCAATTTCTAAAACACAGATGACCAAGATGGCCTTAACATTTCCCTCAGCTTGCCTAAACTTTGGATAGGTTTCTTCCTGACTCTAGGCCCTGACTTCCCTTTTTCTAGTGCATTTTCTTTATAAAACTTGTGATAAGTTCTCTTTCTGCCCCTTTGAGATATATGTATGTAGATCTTTTTAAAAGTCTCTTGACAGTTTGACAACCCAGGAATATATTTCTCAAGGACCTGGGAGCCATCTCTTTAAAAGTAATCATTCAAGCAGATAGCACCGCCACCTTTCAGGTCGGTGGGAGAGTAAGAGCCTAACGTCTGCGGGCACCTCACTCCAAGATACAAGACTACCTCTCCTCGTAAAGATATGAGAAGTGACTTTCCCTTGGCCCATGATCTCCCTCTCACCCCCAATGCTTTGTTTCAACAGAGTTGATTTCAGACTGAGTTCTGGCCTCGCTCCCCTATTGCAACATCCTTGAATAGTCTTCCTCGTATGTTTACCTTTGTCTGGTGCAATGTTTGCTTTGACTCCAACCATGTAAATACAGTCAAATAAAATGTATTGTGTTCCTGTAAACCCTGATCGCTTTGCAGAGTGAAAAGATCAGGGACCAAATTGTGAGAAGCAAAGTTGCCTCTTGGTTTGTGCATCTCCCTGGGGGATCCTGAGAAGGCACATCTGGGTCAAAGCTGACACAGGAAGGAGTTGATGTCACTACTCTCCAAAACTGGGACACCACCAGGGAACAGGAAAGGGCTGGCTGGAGCTAGGCTGCTGCTGCCTGATGCACAGCCTTACTGGATTTGACAAAGCCTGATGGAGCACTCACTTTGCACCAGGCACTGCCCTAAGCACTTTACAGGTAATAATCACTTAATTCTTACAATAATCCATGAAGCAGATTTTATTAATAGCCTCATCTGTTCGGGTACGGCACACCTCTGGCACCACAAAAAGCTGAAGTAAACTTGCTCAAGCTCACACCGCTGGGAAGCATAGAGCCCTGGCATTTGGTCCTAGCACCTGTGTTTTAACCACTAAATTCTATCGCCAGATTCTGCAGCTAGAACCAAAGACCACGAAATCCCAAGGCACTGTAGCAGGCCCAGCGAGACATGACCAGGAAACCAGGCACATGTTAGTGAGGTGTCCAAGTGTCTGCCAGAAAGTGAGTCCCGATTTCAAAACTAAAGCAGCCTATGATGGGCCACCACTGCATCTGCCCATGATGTCCTCTATCCCACGGGGCAGGGCTCTGCTGTACCAGTGTTTCACCATCTCCTAAGGTCAGAGGGGATTTCTGGATAAAAGTCTCTGGTAGATCCCTTCTGTAAATCTGCTTTTGCAATGAGCACAAGCAGGGCAGTTTCCGGAGAAAGGCCTGTTTTTCTGCAAAGGGTTGTGCAGAGGCAGCGGTGTCTGAGATGAATTGAACAATATCCAAGTTCTTTCTTCCCTGCAGTTTTGAAGCTCAGAGTGACCTTAGCTGATCTCTGCAGTATATACTGAAAATGAAATGGCGGCTCTGACTGCCATCGAGGGCAAACCAGATTCCACATCCAGTAGAAGTGCAGAGGACCTTTTCTCCTTGCCCCTTGCTCCCTTCCAACCTACTTGCTTCCCTTCCTGCTTCAAAAAGTGCAGGCGAAGACCTTTGGCAGAGGGAGCTGATGTTTGCACAAAGGGAAAAAGTGCAGCTCGGACTTCAACTACCCAAAAACTGATCCCTTCACTGGGACCCCCTGCCATAGCCCTAGGAGGTCTCTGAGTAGCCAGTGCTGGGCAAGGCACAGGCTCACCATCATTCTCTGAACCTTCCTTTTTTCAACTGAAAAGCGAATCACAGTATCTGTGCTTTGTCCTCTCCAGGGCTGTTATGAGGTTCAAATGAGATAATGTACGTAAAGAGCTTTGTAAACTGTAAAATGCTTTACAAATGTAAGGGATTATTATAAACCACAATACAGCGATGCCTTATGCTTTTATAAAGCTACTCGCTGGAACTGCAGGAAGGGGAATCCCTCTGGTGATTTTTATTTTGGAAACAGGCGGACTTGGGTTTGCCTCTTTGCCAGGAACTGGATTCCTGGCAGCAGCTGTTTATTCCATTTCGCTGGGCGACGCACATATGGCCGCCGCGCGCCTCCCGCGGAGCCGACAATATGTACTACTTTGTTGGAGCACATAAGTGAAAGCGTCTTTCGCCTCCCCAGCTATTTCTAACTTGCCAAGTCTAACACCTAGGCAACAGAGACTCTCAACTCGCACTTCACCACGGCAGCATTTGGTTTTCTCAGATGAGATTTTTTTTTTCCTCCTTAGCAACCAGAAATTTACAGCCACTCACCATAGAAACAGCCTTCCCTGGTGCATTTTTTTTTTTTTTTTAAAAACTCGTATGCAGCTTTTATAAAGCTTTGCCGTGGTGAAAATGAACATGATAGTAATATTTGTCCTGGGAGTAAGTCTGGACCAGCTGGAAAGGATTAAGCTACCAACAGGTTCCTTTTTCCGCATCTCAGCAGCGCACGGAGAGGCGGGGCGCGGATGAAGCAGAGTGCCCCCAGCATCCTGCATCCGTGGCGCAACCTGGGTTGTTTTGAGATCACTCTATGACTAAGAACTATTACTTGCCTGTAAATGTCAAGAGGAATTATGAACATTTGTAGAAAAGTAACTGTTTGACTAATTTCCGGTCCCGTGGAGCAAATACACTACCCTATGTATTTAGAACCTGGCGCTGACAACTAGGCCGTGGCAAGCTTCAAGGTTATAGAATCATAAATGGGATTAGATAACCCAGATAGTGTGGCTCAGACTCCAGCACTTTAAAAATATTATTAAAACTCCAGAAAAAAAGGCAAACAATTTTGAAGGGAAAGTAAGATATAACAGACCCCCAGTAAAGAGAGAAAAGGAATTCTGGAGCTGGTAGTAAGGACCTGGTAACCCCCGGAGGATTTCTGGAGTACATGTTAGAATAAATAAATATTTTAGAACATAAGACATAAAGAAACAAGTGGTGATTTATAGCTCAGAAAGATTTTTTTTCTATTAGATTTGAGCTATGGCAAAAAGAAAAAACAAAAAGAAAAGGAAAGGATGAAGAAAATTTATTGAGAAGACCAGCATTGGCAGTAAGAATTTGCAATTCCAGTGCACCACCTGGAAGTCTTTGCATTTTAAATTATCTGTTACTTTTTAATTGACCAGATTAATTATTTCCACCTTGCCACTTGGCAGATAGGTCATTGTTCCTTTTCACAGCATTAATGAACCCATTCACTTTTTTCTCCATGTAATTAAGACTGTGAGTTACAGATCACATTCTTAAATTGGCTTACTGTACAGCCAACTCAGTCTTTATTAAACAAAATATATGACATCAGGTATTTCTCATTGACAAAATGTTGAGTTTCTACTGAGTTTTCCTCCAGTTGTTGTGAGACTGGAGACTTTGTGTTTTTTGGGTTTGTTGTTGTTGTTGAAAAGAAATAAAGACCTATAAAGGTTATAGCATCCAGAGTGGTGTTTCATTCTTAATGTACTTAAAGTCTGGAGACTTCAAAGGCAGCTGATAGATTCTTGTTCAAGTATTTCTATTGCCACCAAAATTCTGACCAAGGCCTTTCATGAGCTTTTTGAAAAGAAATAACTTTGGGTATGCTGTTAAAGTTAGTTAAGTGAAATATATTGCTCTCTTCTGTTAGCTTTATTTCTAGGCCATTTAGGAAACCCTAGGAACATTAAGAGTTACTCAGTGCATTGAATACAGTAGCAGAACACAGTAGAGAAAGCTTTATTTGTGGTGTCTACAGCCCTCAGGAGACAGGCTTTAATTTAAGCCAACCCAAGCTGTCTCCCAAAGCATTCGGTTTCATTCAAGACTTTTGGATCTCAACTCGCTTCCCAGAGAAACTAAATTTAGAACTAAAGGTTAAGATGTTTTAATCTTTCAGGGCTTGAATGGGATTTTCTCCATGAAAATGAGTCTTGTGGAGCACCTAATCAAGAGGAAAACTGTTGGACAGAAACCTTAACGGTGGTCATTGTCGCTGCAGGCAAAAAACTGGCAACACAAATTCAAAACAGTAATACTAGTTCATTGTTTTTACATACTGAAAGATTTTGAGAAATTCTGTTTGCATTGTCTGAATACAATGGGATTGGGATCAAAGACGTAACAACTGACGTTTTTCTAATTCTTAACTCCATTTCTTTGTGGAAATGGAATCTTTTAGTCACAGGTAATAACTAAGCTCTACTAATCACTCTGTGACAGAACTATTCAAGTATGTAACATAACATAATTTCCTAACTTCTTTAATGGAACTTACATTTTGCAATCTTTTGTCTCGCAGTGGTAAAACTTTATGGTGTTCTCCTTTTGTCTACTGAGATTTCAGGTGGTTAACTGTTGTATTTCCTTCCAACCCAAATGCAAATGCAGTAATGATATCCATGTGCTTCAATAAAGGCACACTGGCCTGTGGTTATGTTTTAAATAAGTGCCTAAACACACATTCTCACACAGAGTCAGAGTAGCTGGAAATGGCATTTCATCTTGGTTCCACGCATGGCAGACTCTGGTAGTGACAAAAAACATACAAAGCTAATTACAGCATGGCTTAGCGTAGCCCCATCTTTTGCACTAAAAGGGACGATTTAAATGTGTGTCACCATTGTTGCGATGGCTTGAAACAGCATGCAGTCTTCAAGTGAACAGAGCATTTCAAATTCATGTCATAGGCATGTGTGGGAATAGAGGTGATGGGAAAAGAAACATATCCATTTCAGGAACTGGAGTCTTTACACTCCCTGTTGGAGTCCTGTTTGGAGCCTGGACCCAAATTATTTTGGGCTGGGTAAAGCTGAAGCCTGGGGCCCTGGAAAGCACAATAATTAAAGGGAAACCTGCTCAGAGAAATAAGGCTTTTCATTTCCAGGAAGCTAACCAAACTAGGAGACCACCTCAACACATTACCAGTTCTGGCTGGCCAATTTCACTACGGGGACAGTGTCATTCTAAATGACAGCAAGTCTATCTCTCTGCTATCTCCTTCAGAAATAGGCTGCCATGAAGCAAAAGCATCTGTTTTGAGGAAATCTTTGGGCATCATAAAAGTTCCCTGCTCCCCCTTCAACCAGATTTTACTTCTGTGCTGGCACAAGAAGGCTGCCACACACAGCACTTAGGAAAACCTGCGTATTGTAATGGCCAGCTCAGCTGCTGTCACTCCTGGCTTGGTTCTCTGGAGCCATATCTTTACCAACACTTCCCTGTGCGCCTCCTCCTCGCCTCTCTCCCTCCCCTTCCCAGAATTAGCTGGAGTCTAGATCAGGAGCCTTGGGGAGTGGAAAGGGAGAAAATGGGAACCATGACTGGACTAGGCTTGAGAGCTTACCCCTCTGTATAAAATACTGTATAGGCCATTTTTAAATAATAATCATGAGGGATCTATCCAGTGATTGCAATACTTGTTTTCAGTTTTCTGATGTTTGGTATAACATGCTATTTTATGTTTAGAAATACTGACATTTTTATTGGTATAATAATGTTATTTTGGTCATCAGTTAACAGGGCTGTCTCCAATTCCAACCTCACCTGCCCCCTACCTATCTCCCACCCTTATCACTGATACCCTCACCACACACATCCTCCTAGCCCCTCCTTACGATGCAGGATTTTTTTTGTGTGTGTGTGTGGTACGCGGGCCTCTCACTGTTGTGGCCTCTCCCGTTGCGGAGCACAGGCTCCGGCTCAGCGGCCATGGCTCACGGCCCAGCCGCTCCGTGGCATGTGGGATCTTCCCGGACCAGGGCATTTTAAGCTCTACTGTTCACCTCGACTGGACTTGGTGGCAGGAGCCAGATCTCTCCACAAGGGAAGGGGCGGGGTAAATCCTAAGTGGGTTCATCCCTCCTGGTCAGCGGGAGGAAAATCGTACATCCACAACTGGAAATTACTGGCCACAACTGAAGCATGGTGCAGAGATGGGGTTCCTGAGACCTCCACTCAAGAAAGCCAAACATGGCAGAAGGATGAGACCTGCGGGGCCAGTGACCTCAAAGGTGGCAGCTCCAAGGGAACTGCAGGGTGCAGTGGGGATGGGGACTGAAAGGAAACTGCCAAGCCAGGAGCAGATGGTGTTTATATCAGAATGGCAGCATATGCTTATCATTTATATTTGTATGAATTAATATTTTTACTTGATATTTTTCAGTAAGTTAATAAATTTTTGTATATGAAATATAGTAAATGTTTGCTTTCACTGAACTTAAACATTTTTAAAATTAATTCCGAACACTTTTGAATAAAATAACTTCCAAGAAGCTACTTACACAAAATAAATACTCCATCCCCAATTCTGATGGTGGTGTTTTGCTTCAGAATTGTGATTATTTTAGAGAGACCTCCTCCCCTTGCCCCAGGACCAAGACTACAGGTCCAAGACTTTCTACATCACAGATAGTGCTTACATAACTGATCTTCATGATTATGATTAAACCACAGAGCCCAACAGGGTGCCTTCAAGCCATTTCTCTCCTGTCATCAATTTCTCTTTCCAAAGTTTCCATTTCAACTGACAGTGCCCAGAAAGAGAATTGAGAATCTTGGATTCCCTGAAACAAGGAATTACATTGCTTGTTTATCCCAAGATACCTAATCTTGGCCATTTGGATAGCCATTTCCTCTTCCTCCTACAATGTGGCATGGTGAAAAGATCCAGGCAGACCTAGGTCTGGATCTGGTTTGTCACTTATCACCTCCATGACCTTGAGTAAGTTATTTCATCTCTTTGAATTCCAATCATCTCATCTGGAAAATTGTGATGACTTTACACACCTTTCAGGGCTCACGTGTGAGGACTGTATAAATCCCAGATCTCAATATGTGGCATTTATTCCCCAAGTAAATGATAGCTTTTGTTATTATTGACTGAGACACAGAAAATTCTAACTGAACTAGGATGGTGGCCCACAGTAACAAGGAAACAAATTACCATAGTTTCATATACAAGTCTTAGAATTATTGAACCTTCACCCAAGACACATGACATAAAAGTGTTGAGGATTGTGTCTCAAAAATAAATGAAATGCTTCCAAAATCTACCTGGTATATATGGGCCCATTATTAATCAGGATAGGCTAAGTTTTTTGCAGGAAGAAAAAATTCCCCAAACTTCAGAGCTTTTGACAACTGAGGTTTATTTCTTGCTCAGGCTGCATGCCACTTCATGTCAGCTGTGGCAATGCTACACTTTGTCTCCACTTCAGGAGCCAGACTGATGGGACAGCCCTTGTATGGGATATTGACGGTCCCCTTAAAAAGGAGAGAGAACATTGGGAAGCCACACGATGCCTCTGAAAGCTTCTGCTCAGAAGTGGCACATGTCACTTCTGGTCACATTTCATTGGCCAAAGAGAGTCATATGACCAAGTCTGACATCAACAGGGTGAAGAAGCATAATTCTGCCCCAGAAAGGATAAGTAAATATTTTGAACAATATTACAATCTATCACAGGTCAACTAAACAAATATATGAAGCTAAAAGTCTGGATATCAATGAAAAAGGAAAGTTATAGGGAATGAAAAGACAAGACATTGGTCAAACTTGAGGAGCTAAAGAAAATTTGATGTCTGATCATAACAAAGACTGAGCAAGGGTCCAGGTCTCATGACTTACTTGGGATATTTTATAAATGACCTGGACAGAATCTGGCAGGACTGGCCATCTAGAACTTAGCGCTGTAGTGCTCTGAAATACTTCTGGCAATATGGTTACAGAATAAGAAAAGTTACAATCATTTGTTAATACTGGGGGGAAAGCTTGACATTTCTTGACAAACACAATTCATCAGTATGGTGATGTCTATAACGAAAGACATCTAGGGCCACAGGATGGTGCTCAGCGGTTTGGTGGTGAATGCAGTGCGGCCCAGAAAGGAGAGTGCCGCCTTGAAAAAGCAAGAAACATGACAGTTGTAATGGGGCCAGTCCCAAGGGGTGGGCAGCTCTGTGAGCTAGGATGTCTTTGATCCTGACATTCTGTTGGTTACATAATAGGCATTGTTGACCTCATTTCTCCGCTGGTGGCCTGGCATAGGAATCCCCTTCCAAAATCCAATGGAAAGGACTGAAAGGTTCCTGCCTATTTGCTTGAGCCTCACAGAGCCAGCTAACAGCTCTGAGCAGGCTGCATCTCCTCTGTCCACCACCACCCCTGCCCCTCTGCCAGATCGTAGGGCAGAGTTTCCATATCTGCTTCCACATCTGCCTGGATTATAGTTATTGTAGGCAATCCAGGAGTCAGCCTGAATTGTTAGCCTCTTCCCCTAAGGTTTTGGCGTTGCCTAGACATGACTTTGTGCTCTGGTACAACCCTACTGAGGCCCAACTGCAGGCTCCCCCATGGACACGCTGGCCCCTGGAAGGCAACCTTAGTGAGAGGCACAGAGCATAGTAGTTCTCAGTTATGACCCTCTGGACTCTTACACCCAGAAACACTTAACTCAGTTGCATGCTCCCTCACAAGGGGGTGGGATCTGGTTGCAGCTGCTCACATAACGGCACCTGCCATTAACTAGAAGCCATGTAGCGCGCCTGTGCTGACATGCCCTCAGTGGCTCTTTGCCCTCTCCCCATCTGAGATGTGAGGATGGTTAATTGGAAACATCCTTGTTAGAAACCCACCATTATGCAGTGCCTGACTATTCTTCTGCATGCATTAATTCCACTTCTGTGTATCCCAGATCCTTTATGTAACTGGGGTAACTGGTTTGGAGGAGGAGTTCTAGAGCTGCCCTAAGCAAAGATGAAGCTCACTGATATGGATGGATTTGAAATAACTGGATCACATACCAGACCAGGAGAATGGTTCCAAGGTGAAAATGCCCCTAAGGCTCACTGGTCAGTGGTAGATATGCAGCTATGCCAGCTACCCCAATGCGGTGGAAAGCCATAGGGGTCCACCATTGTTTTTTTTTAAATATCTTTCGCTCAGTACCCTTCTTCCAAAACACACCTGGTATTCTGGAAGGCGTTCCACTCCACTGGCCACAGGAGTAGAAGCATGGAACACAGTTTGGCCCAATCACAGTACTTCATACACTTGTTTCTAATCCAGCCGAGACTAAACAAAATCTTTCTCTGAGATTTTTAAATAACTTGGCTCTTAGATCAGTGAACTAGGTCTCCACTTGAGGATGGCTCATCCAAAAGATTTTCACATTATGAGGAAAGATATTTTGTCTATTTGCTCACCACGGTATCCCTTGCTCTTTAATCGCTTCTTCCCCATGATTTCAGCTTACACATCATTTCAGCCAGCCATGGTTCCAGCTCAACCTTAGGTCGGCCTTATAGCTTATGCTTCTGGACTGCCTGCATCTCTCCATGTTTTCCAATTCAAAATTCCAGGAGCATAGATCAGATTGGTACAGCCCATATTTTACCACCAGGCCACATTGGGTCAGTCAATTGGATGGCTGCTCTGGGTGAGGTGCCCAGCCCAGGTCCAATCAGCCTGGGCTGCAGGGCAAGGTCACATGGTACCACATTGGGCTACCTTGGCAGGAGGGCTGTGATCATGGTATTTCCTTAGGGCATGGGGGTGGGGTGAGTCAGTGAAGCAGGCACAGAACTGATACATCCAGTACAGGTCTGAAGAGAGAAAGAAAGAAGCAAGAACCACACTTTATTGTTTCTAGCATCCCTAATGCCCATATAGTGCTTTCATATGCTTTCAATGAATGGATAAATAAATGAAAGAACATATTTCATAAATGAAATTAATGAAGCAGAAGCAAGTGCTACTTGGAAGACAATTACTCTAACACCAGGACAAAAAGGAGTCAGGACACTGCTCAGCAGCCCTCCTGAACTAGAGCTGTTCCTGGCATGCTCTTAAGTTCCCAAACCCTAGACCTGCCCTTCACAGGCCGCCCTCTCAGAGAGTGAGCAAGGAAAAACCCTGCCTGCCAGATGTTTCACCCAGAACCTCCCTCTGGCCCTGAAAATTGCCCCCTGCCAACAACAGGAGTTTGACCCAAGAGGCATCTGGCGTTGAGAGAGGGCTTTATCTGCACTCCCTAATCAATCTCAGGTTTGGCAAGAGTGACCAGGAGTGTCAAAAAATCTCTAGTCCAACAGATGCTTCTCATGAGCTCTCCCAACTAACAAAGTTGTCAACTATGTTAAAGAACAAGAAGCCAAAATACTATTTGAGTCCAGTGCCCTTGCTTGAGAGACATGGAAAGGAAAGTATTGGGCTTGGACCCAAAAGGGGTGAATTTGAGTTTGAGTTTGACCTTGAACAAGTCACTTGGCCCCTAAGGCCCTCACTTTCCTTTAAAAGTAGGATAATTACATCTGTCCTCCCCACACCTCATTTGGTTATAGTAAAGACCAATTTAGACAACACTTGGGGAAAGCGTTTGTAAATGGGTAAAATGCTGCCGAGATGTGAGAGATTCTTCCTAGCATGAGCACGCAGTTAACAAGCAGATGGACTGGTGGTAGGGAAATCCGCAGGTAACAAGGTCAGTGAGGACGCTGCTGCAGGTCACCAGCTACAGGCAATGCTAACCTGAACCCAGGCAGAAGTAGTGGGAATGGAAGAAAGGGACAGGGACCCTCTCAATTTTCTGGCCCATATGAGGCATCTAAGTTTTTTTGTTTTTTTTGCGGTACGCAGGCCTCTCACTGTTGTGGCCTCTCCCGTTGCGGAGCACAGACTCCAGACACGCAGGCTCAGCGGCCATGGCTCACGGGCCCAGCCGCTCCGCGGCATGTGGGATCTTCCCGGACCGGGACACGAACCCGTGTCCCCTGCATCGGCAGGCGGACTGTCAACCACTGCGCCACCAGGGAAGCCCTAAGTTTTTTAATAAATGAACGAAGTGTAATCTCAATTTGTTATAAAGAAATCATCTTATCAAAACATTACCAGTTTAAAAAAAAACATTACCTATTACAGTGATTTCTGAAATTCTGAATTTCACTCCTATTTTTGTAACACCAGTGAACTTGATATATATTTTATTATTGTATTTATCATCTTGATATAATGTACTTGTTAAATTTTCATCTCCTCTTCTAGACTCAAATCCCTGCAGGGCAAGGGCTGTGTTTTATTGACATCTCTCTTGGTGCCTAGCACACTGCTTGACGCATAATAAACAAGTAATGTGCTATCCACAAATGAAAGATTAATCATATCACTATGGATTTATTTATTACTGCAAATCTTCACAATAGGCTTGCAAGGCAGGTATTTTAATTCCCATGTTAAAGATGAAGAAACTAAGACTCAGAGAGGTTAATAAAATAAGTTACCTAAGGTCCCATAGCTGGTAGAGTCTGGATTCAAGTGGGCTATTCCAGAGTCCACATTGCCTCTGCCTGTTTCCTCAGGGCCCAGCTATTAGTAACAGTCCTGGAGGGCTGTGTCCTTGTGATTTTGCATTTGTCTCCAAGTTGCCAAACTCCTGTGCAATCTGGAGCTTCTTTTGGTTGGACACACATTTCACTCTTGGGAGAAGTGAAAGGGCTTCTGGGAGTAAGGCACTACTGTGAAGACCACAGGGAGGACTGAGTATATAGGACCTCCTCTGAAAATGACCATCTTCTTCTGGACCAATCCTCGGGGATAATGTCTGATACAAACCTTTAAACAAAACTAAAGGAATTGCACACTGTCCTCAGCTTGAGGAAACCTGGCAGGTACCAGCTTGTCCTATGAGGTCTTGATCATTTCAAGACAAGGACAGCAATGGAGAGGGGAGAAAGGGACTCCACATCTGTCTAGCTAGGAAGGCAGCTGGCATCAATCGTCCAGGTAGGAAAGGAGGTTTCTAGCACCACTAGTAATCCAGAATGCATGGGTTTTTAAAGGCTGCATGTCATTGATAAGGCAAACCAAACTGCTATTCTATGCTTGCTATGTCCCTGTGTTGTGTTATTTTGTTTTTTTTCACATATCATGAGCACATCCGACCAGCTAATGCACTGATGCTCAAACATGTTCCTCTAATAGAGAAAACAGAATTCACTGTGCTCTTTGTAGAACACCATTAAAAATTGCTACACTGAATTTCACTATGAAAACACATGACAACCTTATTAAGAGACAAGGTACCAGGCGCTAGAGATTTAATGATATTTAACTAAACTCAGAGAGTAGAGAAAAATGTAAATGTACAAAAGGGTACAAAATGTAAAATGTATAAAATGTAAGTGTCTTCTTCTTGAACCACCATCCGTCTTACTCCCTCCCAGAGAGAACCATGGTTGACAGTTTCTTATGTATCCTTCCAGAAATGTTTCCATGTCTGTATAAATATATCTATAACATGTATATCCTTTTTCAAAAAACCAATAAGGAGTTCACATTACAGATGCTCTTTTGTACTTCAGTATATCCACAAACATGCAATAAATAATATAAACCATTTATTATTAAACAGTTTTGAATGAAATCATAAATGAGTTGTGAATGAGTAAAGGAATGAGATATACTATCTGCCTTGAAATGGCCCTGAAATGATCATTTCACTGTAAACTATCCATGGACCCTGCTCTTATTTCCCAGTCAGCCCCACCTTCTAGTTTTTGAAAGGCGCCCTCCCCTTGTCAGTCAAGTAGGAGCATTTGTGAGCACTGACCTCCACCCCACCTTCTCATCCAGGAACCCCAAACAAAAGGAGAAGCAGTTTGGGTTTTTCTTTGACAGCCTAAGCACCCACCTCTAAAATCTCACTAATTTATTTGAAATGAGCCTGAGTTATAGGATAATTCAGTACATAGATTCTCACTGAGACTAAAAACATTTTTCTTTTCAAATAAAGTTCAGGCTTTCTTTTCAAATAAAGTTCTCCTGCTTTTTGAGGCAGGAGATCAAAGGTGAGTCTCTCCCTGCCCTCCCTTGTAAATGGAGAGATACCCACATATCTACAAGGAGAGCTGAGCATCCGAGGAGGTGTGTGATAAGTGCCAAAGAGTGGCACAGGCAATACCCTGATAGTACAGAATGTCTTGCTATAGAGCATAGGGAATTTAGAATCAGCCCTCAGAACAACTGTGTTCTGAGCTGAACCTGAGCTGAGCTTTAGACCTTGAGGTCAGTTATTTATGACCTTGTCTTTGTCCCCCACTAGGACAACCAAGTTCCTCAAGGGCTTCCCCGATGGCACCTAGCACAGTGTTTGGAATAGTAGGTGCTCAATAAATGATAAAGTAAATTCACACTTAAGGCTATCAGTTGCCTGATATTTGAGACCCGATGTGCACATGGGATAGATAGTGGCTGCTGGCTCAGGGCAATTCTAAGGTTATTGTTATTTCTGTCTTTGATATTTCTTTGTAGAAATATAAGACACAAACATCTGTGTATAAATGCTCTTTTTAAAAAAATTTTAATTAATTTATTTATTGGTTGCGGTGGGTCTTTGTAGCCGCGCGTGGGCTTTCTCTAGTTGTGGCAAGTGGGGAGCTACGCTTTGTCGCAGTGTGTGGGCTTCTCATTGCTGTGGCTTCTCTTGTTGTGGAGCATGGGCTCTAGGCATGCGGGCTTCAGTAGCTGTGGCACATGGGCTCAGTAGTTGTGGCACACGAGCTCTAGAGTGCAGGCTCAGTAGTTGTGGCATATAAATGCTCTTTGACAGCTGACTTTTGGAGGGGGAATGGGGGGTGGGGAAGGAAGTGGCAGGCCTCTTTGTTTAAAGGAAGCGGAAAGGAGTAGAGAGAGAGAGACAGAAGTGAGTCCTGATCCAACTATCGACAGATGTTCTGCGATCACTCCTGGCTTCAGAGACACTGAGAGCTGCAGTTCTCAGGTGGCCGCAGACCTGCCTGAAAGTGACAAGGAGGGCCATTCGTTAAAGCCCTCAAACCATTTCCAGAGGCCAGATTCAGGGTTCCGGGCTGGGCCTGCCTCTCCAGGCATGCTACCTGGGCCGTGAGGCCGGGAAGATTACCTTGATGGCCACAGCAATTTGGCAGAAATGAAAAGGCACTGGGATATTGGGCGAGCTATTAGTGGCTGTGTTTGTGATCTTCTGGCACCTGCAGCCCAGGCTGCCTGGTTTTGCAGCTTGCCCTGGTGCTCAGGCCTGGCATTTCAGAAAGTTCTGGCAGCAGAACCTGGGAAATAGTACCTTTAAAAAAATGTGCGGAAAGCTAATGTCACATTGGCAAAGCTCACCTGGGGCCACCTCCATCTGTCGTCCCCTTTGTGGCTCACCATTTTTACTCTCTCTTTAGTGATCAGAGCCTATGTTGTCCTTTACATGCCCTCGTTGGGGGGAGGCCTGTGGATGGTCTTCCACTGTCCACTGGTTTATTACTCTTTCCTCCCTACAGTTTGACAGCTGGGCAAGACAGCTGAAGCAATTCCCATATGGGTTGTCGGCAAAGACTGGGGTAGAGGGGAGATGGTTTAGACATGCAGCATACACACCTGACTCCCCATCGCAGATGGGCACAGGGGACTGTGCAGAGCAAGCAGTGGCCACAATGAGGCAGTAGGAGTGGTCTCAGGTCTCCTTCTGTAACCCAGGGCAGGCCAAACAGAGCTGGTTGGGGGATATAGGGCCTTTCCTGCTACCCTCTGGGCATTAGCTGGGGCTCCTTTGTTGTAAGCAACAGAAACCAAATATGGTAAGTTTAAGAAAAAAGAGTTTGCTGAAAAGATACACGGTAGATCACAAAATCAAAACAAAGTCTTAGAAAGGGCAGGAAGAAGGGAAGGTCTTGAGATCCAGGTTATGAGGCATGAGCACTCATTAATCCCTTCGAAACATTTTTTTGTCCCAGTATCCAGCTGTTCAAGCTTCCTGGTGAATCAGATTGGCTTAACCAAGACTTCACAGAGCAGAGGGGAGGGCTTGTTCCCAAAGGGAAATGAGGGTTCTACCAAGAGACAGTGGGACAACAGCTGGGTGGCCAAAAGGAACAGGTGTTCACCACCTAAAACCACAGAATCCCTTGCTCTTCACTCCTGTGTTTGCTCTACCTTGCTAATAACTAGATTTTACTATGAGGAAAATGGTGGAAAAGTTAAGGAAATCAAGGACAGGAGGGAACCCAGTTACTGTTGGCAACTGTCTGACAATAGACCTTGAGAGGGGAGTCCTGGAGCTGTTTCCACTTCCTTGAAAACCTGAATAGAGGAATAGCATTCATCCAAATCAGAAACCTGGGAGACACCTAGATGCCTCCATTTTCTTTCCTCTTTCCCCCAAATCAGATCGGGTACCAATTTCTTTCACTTTGTCCCCTGAACACTTCTCATCTCTACACAACCCTTCAAGTCTCCAGCTTTTCACCTGCCCAGGGCCAGAGCCTCCTAACCAGTCTCCTTGCCTTCAGGCTTCTCCCTCCAATACTCTCCCACTGCAGCCAGAGGGATCGCTTAGAAACCCACATCTGATCGTGTCTCTCCCTCTAAGGGGCTTCCATTGCGCTCAGGAAAGCCTTAGCACCACAAAAGGACCCTTATGCTTACTCTCTGGCTTACTTCTCCAGATCTCTTGCAAGTTTCTCCTTTCTTCACCATTTTCACCACTTGAAATTTCACATGAAGTTAGTGCCTGCTAACTGTCTGCATTGAAGAGGTGGGTAAAAGAACTGTCTTCTCCCACTGCCTGAATACAGGGTGCTGTGGACTAGATTGTGTCCCTCAAAATTCATATGTTGAAGCCCTAATCTCTGTGCGATTGTATTTGGAAAAAGGACCTATAAGGAGGTAATAAAGCTTAAGCGAGATCATAAGGGTAGGACCTTAATACAGTGGGATTGGTGTTCTTATAAGATGAGGAAGGGCTTCCCTGGTGGCGCAGTGGTTGAGAGTCCGCCTGCCGATGCAGGGGATGCGGGTTCGTGCCCCGGTCCGGGAAGATCCCACATGCCGTGAAGCGGCTGGGCCCGTGAGCCATGGCCGCTGAGCCTGCGCGTCCGGAGCCTGTGCTCCGCAACGGGAGAGGCCACAACAGTGAGAGGCCCGCGTACCGCAAAAAAAAAAAAAAAAAAGATGAGGAAGAAGGACCAGAGGTCTCTCTGTGTCATGTGAGGACAATGAGAAGGCAGCCATCTGCAAGCAGAAATCAACCCTGCCAGATGACCTTGATCTGGGACTTCTAGCCTCTAGAATTGTGAGAAATAAATTTCTGTTATTTAAGCCACCCAGTCTATGGTATTTTGTTACAACAGCCCAGGCTGACTAAGACAGGGGCATACTGTGAAATAGTCTGCATAAACCTTGACATCCCTTTGAAGTTTTTTGCTGTAGAATAAGTTTTGATATTCTTGCATTCTGCCTCTGTGGGACTCGAGGGACATTGTTCCAGCTAATGATTAAGAACTCTCCAGACAATAGGGGCTTCTTAGACAATGGGTGAATTTCCAGGATGTCCGGCCCCCTTCCGAGAAGGAGGGAGATAACAAAATGTAAAAAAGGTGTCTGTCAAAGACCAATCAGGCAGCTGGGGAGAAGGAGGGAGATAACAAAATGTAAAAAAGGTGTCTGTCAAAGACCAATCAGGCAGCTGGGGACAAGTTCCCTCTCTGGTCCGAGCCTAAGCCGGGACCAATCAGCAGGAGAACACAACCAAATCTATAATTTACATACGGGGAAGTGGGAACCTGTAAAACTGACATATTCGCGCCCAAAAGGGTTCCTTCTTCGACCTCCTGCGTGAGGACCAAGGAACCCCGGTGCACCGGCCTTCAATAAACCTCTTGCGTTTTGCATCGACTTCCGACTCTTGTTGTTTCCTGGGCGAGTCGAAACTCCTAGGAGACCACGCAGGTCTAACATTTGGGGGCTCGTCCGGGATTCCACTCGCCCCGGACCACAAGAACATCGGGAGTTGGAGGTACCAGGTAAGCTCGAGCTTGATTGTCTGTTTGTCCCTTGTTCTTTGTGGGCCATTATCGGAGGAAAGCCGTAAGAATCGGCTTATTATGGAATCTGTATCGGACCTCTGGCTAGGCAGACGTGCTAATAGCCGGCGTCCATGAGCCCTAGGGGACGCCCTGGTGGCTCATCTGGAAGGAGAGGCAAACTCTGTCTCCCCTTCACTCGGTTTCGGCAGTTCCCTTGGTGGTAACTGCCATCTGAAGAAGTTTCGGTTTTGAAGCGAGCTCGCGGTGGCCCATACGTATATGTGTTTCGTGGAGTTTTAACTGTTTCTGTATTGTGGTCTATTCTTCTTCTCTGACGGACGACAATGGGACAAACTATGACGACTCCTCTTTCCCTTACCCTAAGCTATTGGACCGAAGTTCGGGCCAGAGCCCATAATTTTTCGGTAGAGGTAAAGAAAGGAAAGTGGCAGACTTTGTGTGCCTCTGAATGGCCAACATTTCAGATAGGATGGCCCCCCGAAGGATCCTTTTTATTAGACAAGATTAAGCTGCTGAAGTCTAAGATATTTAATATAGATGCCCACGGACATCCAGACCAAGTACCATATGTCTTGGTCTGGGAAGATTTAATTCTCTCCCCACCTCCGTGGGTCCGGCCCTTTGTTTCCTCAACAGGTACGTCCGCGCATACATCAGCAGCGTCGGAGATATTAGCCTTAAAGAAAAACCCCAACACGGAGAAGCTACCCGACGCCCCGGATCTACCGAAGGCGATTTATCCTGACCCGCAGTCCGATTTGCTTCTTTTGGATTCCCCACCCCCTTATCCTCCGGCCCCGAATCCCCTACCACCTAGAGGACCCCCAGCTCCACTGCCCTCGGCACCAAGGGAACCATCCATGATGGAAGAAGAAAGGGGTCCCTCAGTGGGCACTAGGAGCCGGAGGGCTATCTCCCCGGACTCCACTGCCCTACCTCTTAGAGAATATGGCCCCCCCGATGGCCAAGGGAATAGACCTCTCCAATATTGGCCCTTTTCCTCTGCAGATCTTTATAATTGGAAAATGCATAACCCAACTTTTTCCGAAAATCCACAGGCCCTTACCGCTTTAATAGAATCTCTTGTTTTCTCCCACCAGCCCACATAGGATGATTGTCAGCAGCTGCTCCAGACTCTCCTAACGACTGAGGAGAGGCAACGGGTTCTTTTGGAAGCCAGAAAAAATGTATTAGGCGCCAATGGGCAACCTACCCAGCTGCCTAACGAGATTGATGCTGGTTTCCCACTCGTCAGGCCAAACTGGGATTTCAATGCCCCGGAAGGTAGGGAGCGCCTGAAAATGTATCGCCAGGCTCTGGTGGCGGGTCTCCATGGAGCGGCCAGACGGCCCACTAATTTGGCTAAGGTAAGGGAAGTAACTCAGGGGCCCCAGGAATCGCCAACTGTGTTCCTGGAACGTTTAATGGAAGCCTTTAGACGCTTTACCCCTTATGATCCAACTTCGGAGGGACATAGGGCTACTATAGCAATGGCTTTCATAGATCAAGCGGCCCCTGATATTAAGAAGAAATTACAGAGGCTAGATGGCTTGCAGGGATTTTCGCTTCAGGAGTTAGTAAAAGAGGCAGATAAAGTATATAACAAAAGAGAAACAGAGGAAGAGAAGGAAGAAAGAAAGCAGAAAGAGCAGGAAGCCCGTGAAATAAGACGGGATAAGAGACAGGAGAGGAATTTAAGTAAGATACTGGCCACTGTGGTTGGAGGAAGAAATATAGGGGATAGAAATAGGCAGGAAGGGCGAACGGCAGACAGAAGGCAGCCATTAGACAAGGACCAATGTGCCTACTGTAAAGAAAAAGGACATTGGGCGAGAGAATGCCCTAAGAAAAAGAATGGAGGAAGGCCAACCAAAAACAAAATCTTAACATTGAAAGAAGAAGACTAGGAAAGTCAGGGCTCGAACCCTCTCCCCGAGCCCCGGGTAACTCTTAAAGTGGAGGGGGAACCTGTTCAATTTTTGGTAGATACCGGAGCCCAGCACTCCGTCCTCCACTCAAAAGGTCCTATCTCAGCTAAAAGGTCATGGGTACAAGGAGCCACTGGGAATAAACAATATTCATGGACCACAAGAAGGACAGTAGATCTTGGGATTGGACGAGTAACCCATTCATTTTTGATTATTCCGGAATGCCCCTATCCTTTGCTGGGAAGAGATTTACTCTCCAAAGTAGGGGCTCAAATCCACTTTCAGCCAGAAGGTCCCACCATAACTGATAATAAGGGAAGGTTACTTCAAATATTGACTATGAAATTAGAAGATGAATATAAATTATACGAGCAGCCTTCATCCTCACGAGTTAATGTTACTAATTGGGTAACTCGGTTCCCTCAAGCCTGGGCAGAAACTGCCGGAATGGGGATGGCCAAAAATCGGCCCCCGGTGCTAGTGGAACTCAAGGCAACTGCCACCCCAATAACAGTCCGTCAATACCCCATGAGTAGAGAAGCCAAAGACGGTATCCGTCCCCATATACAGAGGCTACTAGACTTGGGCATCTTAATAAGATGTCAATCAGCATGGAACACCCCTCTCCTGCCAGTAAAGAAACGAGGAACAAATGATTATCGGCCAGTGCAGGATCTACGAGAGGTAAACAAACGGGTGGCAGACCTCCACCCCACAGTTCCAAACCCTTACAACCTCCTGAGCACTCTTCCACCTCAACATACGTGGTATACTGTTTTGGACCTTAAAGATGTTTTTTTCTGTTTAAGACTCTCTCCCCTGAGCCAACCCTACTTTGCCTTCGAATGGAAAGATCCAACATCGGGAATGTCTGGTCAGCTGACATGGACACGGCTACCTCAGGGATTTAAGAACTCCCCGACCATCTTTGATGAAGCCCTCCATCAGGATTTGGCATTATATAGAGAATCAAATCCCCAGGTAACATTACTCCAATACGTTGATGATATTTTATTAGCTGCTGAGACCCAAGAAGATTGTATCAAGGGTACTGAAAAACTGTTAACGGAACTTGGAACCCTGGGATATAGAGCCTCAGCCAAGAAAGCACAAATATGCCAACAACAGGTCAGTTACCTGGGGTATCTATTAAAGGGGGGCAAAGATGGCTCACGGAGAGCAGAAAGGATACGGTGGCCCAAATTCCGGCTCCCAAAAACGCCAGGCAGGTTAGAGAATTTTTGGGGACGGCCGGATTCTGTAGACTATGGATTCCAGGGTTTGCTGAGCTGGCAGCCCCATTGTACCCCCTAACCAAAAACAGCACTCCTTTCGTTTGGGGCGATAAGGAACAACGGGCTTTTGACCAAATCAAACGAGCTTTACTTTCA
This sequence comes from Stenella coeruleoalba, assembly GCF_951394435.1. Taxonomy (NCBI): domain Eukaryota; kingdom Metazoa; phylum Chordata; class Mammalia; order Artiodactyla; family Delphinidae; genus Stenella; species Stenella coeruleoalba. The sequence continues at coordinate 72,812,817 of NC_137151.1, read as the reverse complement.
GCTCCAGCCCTAGGACTGCCAGATGTAACCAAACCTTTTCATTTATATGTGGCCGAAAATAAGGGCATTGCAAAAGGAGTATTGACTCAGAAATTGGGTCCCTGGAATCGCCCAGTTGCTTATTTGTCAAAAAAATTGGACCCTGTGGCATCAGGATGGCCCACCTGTTTAAAGATAATCGCTGCAGTGGCCGTTCTAGTCAAAGATGCTGACAAACTAACTTTAGGACAAAATCTAACGATAACAGCTCCTCATGCCCTGGAAAATGTAGTCCGTCAACCACCGGATAGGTGGCTAACTAATGCCAGGATGACCCATTACCAAACCCTGTTGCTAAACTCAGATCGCATCAAGTTTGCTCCAGCCACAGGACTCAATCCAGCCACCTTGCTACCTGATCCTGACTTGGAAGGCTCCACCATCATACATGATTGTCAGGAAGTACTAGCCGCAGCACACGGCAGTAGGCCAGATCTGATGGACCTGCCCCTCCCTGATGCTGATTTCACCTGGTTCACAGATGGGAGCAGTTTCCTGGAGGAAGGTAAGCGTCGAACTGGGGCAGCCGTGGTAGACGGAAATCAAGTCATATGGGCAGCGGCGCTACCACAAGGGACCTCAGCCCAACGAGCTGAATTAATTGCCCTGATGAGGGCATTAGAGATGGCAGAGAATAAAAAAGTAAACATCTACACAGACAGTAGATATGCGTTTGCTACCGCTCATATCCACGGTGCCATTTACCAACAGAGAGGGCTACTAACTTCAGGTGGCAAAGAAATTAAAAACAAAGACGAAATCGTGGCTTTGTTGACTGCACTCATGCTTCCTACTAAAGTCAGTATCATCCACTGCCCTGGACATCAAAAAGGAAATACCCCAATAATTAGGGGAAATAATATGGCTGACCAAGTGGCCCGAGAAATAGCATCGGGAGAAGTCATTTTAGGACTGTCAGATAAAGTTCCTGAAAAACCAGGCCGCGATGAAGAAATCATCCCGGCCACAACAAAAGGAACTTTGTCCCGTCAGCAAGCAGAATCCATGTTACAACAGATGCACAGATGGACACATTTGGGGACTAAAAAGATGGTAGCCTTGTTACAAAAAGCCGGGTACGAAACCCCTGGAATGACAAAATTAGCTGAACAAATTGTGCAGGAATGCGTCCCATGTCAACAGGTAAATACTCACAAAGGGAAACTTGAAACTGGAAAGAGACTCAGGGGGGACCGCCCAGGAACTTACTGGGAAGTGGACTTTACCGAAGTGTGTCCTGGAAGGTACGGTAATAAATACCTTTTAGTTTTTGTAGACACTTTTTCAGGATGGATAGAGGCTTTCCCAACAAAGAAAGAAACAGCTGCTGTAGTAGCCAAGAAGATTTTAGAAGAAATTTTTCCTCGATTTGGAGCATCAAAGGTAATAGGGTCTGATAATGGTCCAGCCTTCGTCGCCCAGGTAAGTCAGGATGTGGCCAGATATTTGGGGACTGATTGGAAATTACATTGTGCCTATAGACCCCAAAGTTTAGGTCAGGTAGAAAGAATGAATAGGACTCTAAAAGAGACCCTAACTAAATTGTCCTTGGAGACTGGCGGTACCGATTGGACGGTGCTCCTTCCTTTGGCCCTATTCCGGGTTAGAAATACACCTTCCCGATACCATCTTACTCCTTTTGAAATATTATACGGTGCCCCGCCTCCCCTCCTCACTTTAGGAAAAGAAATAAAACCTGATTGTCAAAATAACACTGACTTATATGCTAGGCTACTGGGACTCCAATTGGTCCAGAAAGAAATATGGTCCCAACTCGCCAAGGCCTACCAACCGGGAACACCGGGAGAAACTCATCCTTTCCAAGTCGGAGACTCCGTATACGTCCGTCGGCATCGAACCCAGATGTTGGAACCTCGATGGAAAGGACCATACACCGTCCTCCTCACCACCCCAACGGCCATAAAAGTGGACGGCATCGCTGCCTGGATCCATGCTTCACATGTGAAGGCTGCACCAGTGACGGCATCATCAGGATGGCGGGCCCAAAGAACCGACAACCCGCTCAAACTCAAGCTTCTACGAACCTAAGACTTATAATTTTGGTTTTACTGCCTTTACTGACTGACTAGGAATATCTGCCGGGATAGGAACAGGAACCACAGCCCTCATACAACAACCCCAGTATTATGCAAGTTTAAGACAGGCTGTAGACATCGACCTTCGAGCATTAGAAAGTTCCATAACTCAACTAAAGGAATCACTCACCTCACTTTCAGAAATGGTGTTGCAGCCTAGATTTGCTGTTTCTTAAGGAAGGGGGATTATGCGCCGCTCTAAAAGAAGAATGTTGCTTTTATATTGATCATTCAGGAACCATTACCAAAACCATGGATAAACTAAGGGAACGCTTAGATAAAAGGCAAAGGGAGAGAGAGAACGAAAAAGGATGGTTTCAATCATGGTTTGATAAGTCCCCCTGGTTTACCACCTTAATCTCTACTCTGTTGGGACCTCTTATTGTTTTATTGTTGATTTTAACTTTTGGACCATGTGTTCTAAATCGCTTGATAGCATTTATTAGAGAATGTATCAGTACTGTACAAGTTCTAATGTTATGACAACAGTACCAAAGTTTACGAACAGAAGGTTGAGATTCCATGATTGGAATCAATAGTCACAAGAAAAAGGGGGGAATGTGGGACTCGAGGGACATTGTTCCAGCTAATGATTAAGAACTCTCCAGACAATAGGGGCTTCTTAGACAATGGGTGAATTTCCAGGATGTCCGGCCCCCTTCCGAGAAGGAGGGAGATAACAAAATGTAAAAAAGGTGTCTGTCAAAGACCAATCAGGCAGCTGGGGAGAAGGAGGGAGATAACAAAATGTAAAAAAGGTGTCTGTCAAAGACCAATCAGGCAGCTGGGGACAAGTTCCCTCTCTGGTCCGAGCCTAAGCCGGGACCAATCAGCAGGAGAACACAACCAAATCTATAATTTACATACGGGGAAGTGGGAACCTGTAAAACTGACATATTCGCGCCCAAAAGGGTTCCTTCTTCGACCTCCTGCGTGAGGACCAAGGAACCCCGGTGCACCGGCCTTCAATAAACCTCTTGCGTTTTGCATCGACTTCCGACTCTTGTTGTTTCCTGGGCGAGTCGAAACTCCTAGGAGACCGCGCAGGTCTAACACCTCATACTAGTCTCATTGGCTTGGATATACATGTATTGTTTAAAATCACATACATAGTGAACAGGCCATAGTTTTCTGCTGACTTCGAGTCTTCCCAGCCCAATACACCCCTCCTCACCACAGTAAGGAGGGTTTAGAACCCAGTTCAAAAGCCACGTCAGCTGTCTCCCCCTCAAGGCTTTTGCACCCTTTGTTCTCTGCTGGAACATCATCTCCCTGACCGTCTTTTGTCCACTTTGTGAACCCTTTAAAGCAAAAACTCAGTTGTCAATTCCTCTTTTAAGATGCTCCCGGCCTCACACCTCAATGTGGAGCTGATACCCTCCTCCATGCACTCACTATGCCCTTGGCAGATATACAGCCCCTTATTACTCACACGTATGTTTATATGCCTGACCCCTACTGAATTGTAAGCTCCTTGAGGGCAGGCACAAGGTCTGATTTACCTGCAAATTCTGAGGGCCTAGCAGGGGACCAAGCATAAAATACATGCTCCATAATTGCTGAAGAATGAATGAATGAGTAAATGAATGAATGAGTAAATCAGCTCAAATTACAACAGGAGTCATTTCAGTGGGATATACTTGGGGATGGTGATAAAACACAAAATGTTCCACAAAGACTGACAGTGAAATCTCCACAGCTGAAGAGCAGCAGCAGGGCAAGGAGAGGTCTGTCCCAGCAGGCACAGCCACTCAGCTCTCAGAGAAGTAGGGGGATGAGTTAGAGGGTCTCCTGAGATTTCTGCAACATGTATTAGTGGGCCTGCTCCCTAAATGCTCACTGCTTCTCACACTGTCCCACCTTTCCAGCTCTATCTAAGGTAGTTGAGCCCCTTAGTATCTCATGCTTGCATTGTCACACTTATTTCTTAATTAGGACACTGGTCTAAAAGCAATCTCCCTCTTCAATCACTCTACATATCACCTGCCAGAAGCATTCACCCCACACAAAATCCCACCCCACTCCTCCACATATCTGGAGAACTATGGAACTATGGTCTATGGAATTGCAGGTCTTCCAGTTTCTAGCCTCAACTTACTTCTCAACAATAGTCAACAAAGTGAACTGGCAACACCAGCTCTAGTTATTCACAGCAGTGAATTCAATGGACAAAACTCCCAGCCTGGGCTTCCCTGGTGGCGCAGTGGTTGAGAGTCTGCCTGCCGATGCAGGGGACACAGGTTCGTGCCCCGGTCCAGGAAGATCCCACATGCCGCGGAGCGGCTGGGCCCGTGAGCCATGGCCGCTGAGCCTGCGCGTCCGGAGCCTGTGCTCCGCAACGGGAGAGGCCACAACAGTGAGAGGTCCATGTACCGCAAAAAAACCCACAAAAAACAAAAAAAACCTCCCAGCCCTTGGGGACCTCACCTTCTAGCCCTGCAGCCTCGTCTACCCCACCATGCTTCACCGTCTTTCTCACCTACTCCCCACTACCTGAAAACACATCCTTATTCCCCACTTCCTGGCTTCTGCTCCCACTCTCCCCTGGCCTAGAACGTCCTCTCTGCCGGAGCCGCACTTATCTGAATCTCAGTTCAGTGTCTCCTGTCTCTGAGGACAGCCATCTTTTTCGCCTTCCTCTGAACTCCTGCGGCCCTCACTCAGTCACCACCCACTTGCTACTATTTATGTTATGCTACCCTTGTTTCTGGGCACATACGTACATGGCTTTGTGTGGATATACACATGTGTGCATCTTTCTATCACTACAATGTAAACCGTATACCTGAAGGCAGAAATGGGTTTCTATCTGTCTCCTGGGTCTTGCTCAGTGCTCTGCACATGGAACTCAATAAATACTGGTGGAAGCAGGGAAGTGAGTTGGCAGCGAATAGCTCTGACCTCGTTGGCTTCATTTCCCACTTCCCAGGATGCCCACTTCTGTCACTCTGCCTGGCTCTTGTCAGCTGAGGCACTTGCAGACATCTGTGAGTTTAGGGTGATGCCCTGCAACAGAGCACTGGTAATGGGAGAGGGACCCAAGTCTTGAAGGTGTCCCAAGGCAGACATTTTCCTTAAAGAGTGATAGAACTGGCCAGTTCCTTCTTCCTTTCTTGATTTCTCCAGAATAGAAGCTGTTATATATACTCTGGGATGTATTCTAGCTAGTGGAGATTCTCTTGTTATTTTTGTGAGGGACAAAGATGTTAGAGAAGAGAGGAAAAATAAGGCAGCAAGAGCTGGGGTATCCTCTCGGGAACTCAGTTACACACATGTATATGTCCATGCACAAAGGCATGTACAGTGCTCTCAGGGAGTCCATTACACACACGTGTGCACACACATGCACAGAGACTCACAGGCCAGGGAACTCACAGCAGGTACTGCCGCTAGAATAAAATCACAACATAGGTCTCAGCAGCACCATGTCCAGGTGGTTGCCCTGGCAGATTGGATAGAACCTGCTCAAACCACACAGGATGCGTTTAGTCTCTCCTTCACAGCAGAATCCACAGCCACTACCATTTCCTAGCGTCTCCAGCAATTCCTACCGCAATCTGCCAAGAGGGAAGAAAGGGAAGCGGTTCACATACATTATCACTTGCGCAGCAATGTGGACTCCTCTAAACTGGCTTTCTTGTCTGCCAAACATGACAGCCAAGACAGCTCCTGCCCTGGGACAAAATCAAAGAAGAATTTAAGAAAAGAAAAATCTTCCCAGACAGCAAGACCCACAATGCTCTGGGGCCACGTCTAATTAACTTACAGCCTCTGACGTCAACAGCTTCCAAGGCTGGCATGGTGCATTTGCAAACACATTCCAGGAGGGTCAACATGATCTGGTGTTGACACAGGCCCATAACTGTCAAAGGCAGTAGTTTTCGATTTATAGATGCTGTAAAGTTTGGCAATATGATTGCTACAATGTGTGGTGTGTTTTTGACAATAATCAGGAGGTGGGGGGGTTGGGGAGTATTGGCTCCAGATTCGCCCATGGACTTGGGCTACTGAGGGCAAACCTGTAGTGACTTCTGCTACTGCAAAGCAACTGCAACAGTGGTTCCAAACAATGAGCCCTAGAATGTTAAGCAGTTCTTTACTAGCAAACTCTAGACTTCTATAACAGACCAAAGGTACATTATTCATTCAATAAACATTGATTACCACCTATCATATGCCAGGCACATAGTGCAGAATCAGCACCATGGAAGCACCAAGAAATGGGGGGTAAGTTTACCTCCAGGGGACTCAATACATGTTAGGTCTCATGGCTTCCAAGAACCCTCTTGGAAGAACAATGATGGAAGAAAAACAAAACCAAAGAAGAAGAATGGTGAACACAGCTACATCAGCCTTTGCTCCTATCACCTCAAGATGTGAGTGTCCATAGGTGCAGGTGTGGGACGAAATAGGAAGAGTGACTTTTCATTGTCTGAGACCCAGAGATAGTACTAGACCTGATTATTGACCAAAATAAAACATCACTGAAAATATTTTTCATTTATTATCACTTACAGAGCAAGGCCAGCATTTGGAAGTACTTAGAGTCTGGGGTTCGAAAGCCTGGACAATATGGTTCCCAGCTGTGCAGAAGAGTACGTGTTGTTTCTTTGTGTGTGCACATACACGTGCATGTGTGTGAAAAGGCCCATGTGCTGGTCTGAATCTCTCCAAATAGACCCCTTATGGTTCTCAAAAGCAGAGACAGACAGGTCATTGAGAGCCATGCAACTAGCAAATATTTACTAAACACCTCCAGGGTGCCAAGCATGCTGCTGAAACACAGGGGCTAAAGGACAAACTATGTTACTCTCCGAAGTTAATGTTCATCTGCTTAAGAACAGAGAGGAAATAACATATTTACATTCAGATTCACACACTCATCTTCAGGCAATTCCAACCAGGAAAGGCTTTTATCTTTACCAAAAAAGAAAATGGAAAAAAAGGTTATCACTATCTACTAGAGTGGCTAAAATTCAAAACACTGACACCACCAAGTGCTGATAAGGATGTGGAGCAGCAGGAACTTTCATACATTGCTGGTAGGAATACAAAATGGAACAGCCACTTTGGAAGACAGGTTGGCCATCTCTCACAAAAATAAACATACTCTTACCATATGTTCCAGCAATCATGCTCCTTGGTATTTACACAAAGGAGTTGAAAACTGATGTCCACACACACACACACACAAAACCTGCGCACAGATTTAAGGCAGCTTTATGCATAATTGCCAAAACTTGAAAGTAAAAATAAACTGTGGTACATCCAAACAACAGAATGTTATACAGCGCTAAAAAGAAATGAGCTATAAAGCCATAAAAAGACGTGGAAGAGGGACTTCCCTGGTGGCGCAGTGGTTAAGAATCTGCCTGCCGACGCAGGTGGCACGGGTTCGATCCCTGGTCCAGGAAGATCCCACATGCCGCAGAGCAACTGAGCCCATGCGCCGCAACTACTGAGCCTGCGCTCTAGAGCCTGCGAGCCACAACTACTGAGCCTGCGTGCCACAACTACTGAAGCCCATGCACCCTAGAGCCCACAAGTCACAACTACCAAGCCCGCAAGCCACAACTACTGAGCCGCATGCTGCAACTACTGAAGCCTGCGCACCTAGAGCCTGTGCTCTGCAACAAGAGAAGCCACCGCAATGAGAAGCCTGCGCACTGCAACAAAGAGTAGCCCCCGCTCACGGCAACTACAGAGAAAGCCCGCGTGCAGCAATGGAGACCCAACGCAGCCAAAAAATAAACAAATAAATAAATAAATAAGGTGTTCCAAGCTGTGGAAACTTGAAGAGTGGATCTGATGGGTAAGTTTCTCATCTAGGGCCCTCAGCGGATTTCTTGGGTTCTTTTTGACACGGAAATATTTTACATTTTTATGCTGAAATTATTCCTTCTGAGAGCATATAGCCATGTTCAGAAGTGGGATAGTGATTCCAGTGAGCCTGTACCCAGCCCCAGGAATTGGGTCATTGCTTCCAACCCAGGAGCCAGACAAGGTCTATTCAAAGGAGCCAGTGCAGACAGGAGCTCTCAGTGCTCTGTGGCCAGAAAGAACTGTATTGAAGAGTGAGAATGCTTGACCAGGCATGGTAACATGGCTGTGATATATTAAGTGAAAAAAAGTACTTTGCAAAAGAGCCTAAATGGGATGGTACCAATTCTGTTTGATCTTAGCTGAAAGACATACCACTTGTTAACAGCAGTTGTCTCAGGCTAACAGGCTAATGTGCGACTTTTATGTTCTGCTTTGTACACCTCTATGTTCTAAAGTTTTTACAATAGATATGTATTATTTTTTAATCAAGGGCAAGAGAGAGAAAATATGAGAGAGAATGACTGTCCATCAACAGAGTCCATTGAGGGTTTGGGTTTGTCAAGATGAAAAATAACCAGTAGGAAACCCCTCATACATCTGACTCAGAGCAAGATTCTGAAGAAGGACTAGGGTATGCGTGTTAAAATGAAAACTGTACACATGAGAACATAAACCCATATGTGTTGTTTTTATTGTTTTTAAGTCAATTACTTGGGCCACAGCAGTAAGGATCTGCCCAGTTCTTATCCACACCCAGGAGAAGAGAATCAAAAGAGCATGAAGTATTTGAATGTGACAGGTTTCCCCATCAATGCCCAACCTCTTCATGCATGGAAAGAAAAGTCTCACTCTAAAGCTATAAAAGGCAAGAATGGTAACGTCTGTAGCCCCAAAACAGATACAAATCAGACAACCAGAGTTATGGGCCTGAGGGTTTAAATCTTAACAGATTGAGAGTAGGGAGGTGAGGGAGGAGATAGAAATTAAATAATCCTGAACTATAGCCAGGGATCAAAACCTAACACCTCTAAGAGTTTGATAGTTTCTGGCCTTACATTTAGGTCTTTAATCCACTTTGAGCTTATTTTTGTGTATGGTGTTAGGGAGTGATCTAATCTCATACTTTTACATGTACCTGTCCAGTTTTCCCAGAACCACTTATTGAAGAGGCTGTCCTTTCTCCACTGTACATTCCTGCCTCCTTTATCAAAGATAAGGTGACCATATGTGTGTGGGTTTATCTCTGGGCTTTCTATCCTGTTCCATTGATCTATCTTTCTGTTTTTGTGCCAGTACCATACTGTCTTGATTACTATAGCTTTGTAGTATAGTCTGAAGTCAGGGAGCCTGATTCCTCCAGCTCCGTTTTTCATTCTCAAGATTGCTTTGGCTATTCGGGGTCTTTTGTGTTTCCATACAAATTGTGAAATTTTTTGTTCTAGTTCTGTGAAAAATGCCAGTGGTAGTTTCATAGGGATTGCATTGAATCTGTAGATTGCTTTGGGTAGTAGAGTCATTTTCACAATGTTGATTCTTCCAATCCAAGAACATGGTATATCTCTCCATCTATTTGTATCATCTTTAATTTCTTTCATCAGTGTCTTATAATTTTCTGCATACAGGTCTTTTGTCTCCTTAGGTAGGTTTATTCCTAGATATTTTATTCTTTTTTGTTGCAATGGTAAATGGGAGTGTTTTCTTGATTTCACTTTCAGATTTTTCATCATTAGTGTATAGGAATGCCAGAGATTTCTGAATGGATAAAGAAGATGTGGCACATATATACAATGAAATATTACTCAGCCATAAAAAGAAACGAAATTGAGCTATTTGTAATGAGGTGGATAGACCTAGAGTCTGTCATACAGAGTGAAGTAAGTCAGAAAGAAAAAGACAAATACCGTATGCTAACACATATATATGGAATTTAAGAAAAAAAAAAAGGTCATGAAGAACCTAGGGGTAAGGCAGGAATAAAGACGCAGACCTCCTAGAGAACGGACTTGAGGTTATGGGGAGGGGGAAGGGTGAGCTGTGACAGGGCGAGAGAGAGTCATGGACATATACACACTAACAAACGTAGTAAGGTAGATAGCTAGTGGGAAGCAGCCGCATGGCACAGGGATATTGGCTCGGTGCTTTGTGACAGCCTGGAGGGGTGGGATAGGGAGGGTGGGAGGGAGGGAGACGCAAGAGGGAAGACATATGGGAACATATGTTTATGTATGACTGATTCACTTTGTTATAAAGCAGAAACTAACACACCATTGTAAAGCAATTATACCCCAATAAAGATGTTAAAAAAAATAATAAAAAAAAATAAAGCCAGAATGACTATTTTAATATCAGACAGTGGATATCACAAGAGCAGTATGTAATGTTAAAAGGGACAGTTCACCAAAAAGACTTAACAGCATTGTTTGTGCACCAAAAGCAGATCTTGAAAATATTTGAGGCAAAAACTGATAGAACTTAAAGGAAAAAGAAACAAAACCACAATTATGTTTGGAGACTTCAACACCATTCTCAGTAATTGGTAGAAAAAGTAGGAAAACAGTACCTAAATTGCTAATTTTAGTAGAAAATAGACCAACTACAAGGAAAATGGCTCATTCAAGGGTACAAAGGCATGTTTTACATTTCTTCTCCCATTTTATTATAGTTGTTAATCACCTCATTTATTTTTATAAATGCTCACCTTATATTAAAAATATTTTTCTTTGGAAAATCATGTAAATCAAGCTTTACAGTATCAATCCCACTCTTCCCCTTTGATTTGTATTTTAATTTCAGAGGTAGTTAGTCTACATTTCTAATTCATTTTCACAAGTCAGTAGCTCCTAATATTTAAGATTTAGGTTTCCTAATAGATGTACAAAATCTATCTAAAGAAAACTATAAGAGGACTTCCCTGGTGGTACAGTGGTTAAGAATCTGCCTGCCAATGCAGGGGACACGGGATCGAGCCCTGGTCTGGGAAGATCCCACATGCCGTGGAGCAACTAAGCTTGTGTGCCACAACTACTAAGCCTGTACTCTAGAGCCTGTAAGCCACAACTACTGAGCCCATGTGCCACAACTACTGAAGTCCGAGTGCCGTGCTCCGCAACAAGAGAAGCCACCGTAGTGAGAAGCCCACGCACTGCAATGAAGAGTAGTCCACGCTCAATGCAACTAGAGAAAGCCCGTGCGCAGCAGTGAAGACCCAACACAACCAAAAATAAATAAATGTATAAAAAAGAAAACTATAAGACACTTCTGAGAAACACAAAGTAGACTTGAACAAATTGAAAGACCTCCCACATTCTTGGCTAAGAATTAAATATCATAAAGTTGATAGTTCTCCCCATATTAATGTATAAGGTTAATATAATTTGAATAAAAATATTAAAAAATAAAAAAAAATTAAAAAAATAACTAGAGCTTAAAAATTCTCAGAAGTCATATGAATTGGCAAGATATTTCATCAGGGGTTAGACAAGTAGGATTAGGGTTAAGTATGTGTTTAATAATGGCCTTTTAGATTTTTATGATGTATGAATAACATTGATATTCACATATTCTTTATCCTTCACAACAAAGCTGTATGGGAAGTAACAGTGTCACTTCCATTTTATGTGAAGAAACTAAGCCTCAGGGAAACTGACTTCCACAAGACGGTGAGCTAGTAAGTGACAGAGCTGGGATAGGAACCCAGATCTTCTCGCTCAGCTTTCTGTCCACACTGCCTGCCTTAGGGTAGCTGTAAGAGTACTAAGATCCTATAGCTACTTCCAAGCAGGAACTCCCAAGCAGGGCTTGCAATGGGAGGCTGGACAGTCTGGGAGTCTTTTCAGGACAGGGATCATGTCCTGCTTTCCTTTGTCTCAGGGGCTGGTGTGTGGAAGACTCATCATGAATAGTGAATGAAGGAGGAAGAGGGGCAGGAAAACTTGAGGCACCCAGTGGGACTCAGTGCCAGATCACAGACCAATGGGTTTTGGCCAATCAGCATCATTCCCACCATGGGCTCTGTCAGGAGGTAAAGCAATAAAACTTCTTAGAGCACCTACAGGAGCAAATGCGGCACAGTGACTGCACCTGTGGGCACATGTTAACCTCCCTCCTCACCCTTCGGGGACTTTCAGAAACCACCCTGGGCCACTTCTAAGGTCAGGGCATGGGGTCCTGCTTGAGCAGGTGGAGAAGGGAGGAGGAGGACTGGAGCCACTGAAGATTGAAGCAAGTGATATTTAAATTACTTTTGTGTTTAAAGATAGGATCATACCTGGTTTTGAACTTATCAATCTATAGTGGGCATCTTTCTAAATCAGCATACACTTCACTATCACCATGGTTAATAGCTGTATTGTTCTTCACAATATACAAGAATACAATAATCTATTTAACTGACACCGTATTGAGGGTCATTTATATTGCTTCCCTTTTTTTTTTTTTTTTGGCTGTGATAACCATGCTGCTGTGAACATCCCTGCAAAGACCATTTCTGAACTTAATAACGAGGACTGGCTGGTCAGAAGAAAAACGGTGTCTTTCAGCTTAGGGAGGAGAATTGGGGCAGGCTTCACGGCACACATGAAATGTGAGCTGGACCTGATGTTTAGGTATAGAGACTATGAGATGATAATAAGGAAAAAGTCAGCCCAAGCAGACAGCTTACCGAGAGCAAAGGTACAGAGGCAGAAAAGCCATGAGGTGCCCATAGGGAAAGAGAACACTGTGTAATGAGATTAGAGCACAGAGTGGATGAAGCAGAGGGGCTGGAAATCAGATTCCCAAAGTGGGCTGGACAGAACTCAGGAGGGCTTTGATCATCAGTCAAAGGGATCTATTATCGTACAACAGATCAACAAGACGGTTTCATGTTCATCCTCTTAGAGATCATCCATCCAAGCGTCAGTACTCAATAGGTAACTCAAAGTCAATTCTCCTGTTAATGGTTGCAATGGAAAAAGAATGCCCTTGATTCTAGACTGGAAGATTTAAAAGAAAATTCACAGATCCAAAAGTTCAGTGAGATATGCATGAAAGAACTTGGCATGGACTTGTCACACAGTTAAGTGTTTAATAAAAGCTAACTCAGGCTGAACAATCATAACAAGAGGTCATTTTTAAATTCTGAGATTATGAAGTTAGAAACTTAGCTTTTTTCATGTTGACTTTATTCTGCCTGCTTTGTGGTTTTAGTTTCCAATAAAGTTGCATGGGGAGAAGGCAAGCTTGCTTCAAGGAGAGAGAAGGAAAAGCCCCACACATCCAGGCAGCTCCTGGAATTAGTTTTTGGATTGTTTATCTCTTTAGTATTCAAACCCTCGCCATCTGATCATCAAAATCACTCCAGTCTAAACTGGCCTAGGATTTTTTTTTCTGTGTTTGGAGTTTATATTAGAAATTAAGATTTACTGCCTTTGCAGGCCACTTTTAGCCTTTTTATGAAAAAAGTGGAGGCAATAGAGACCCACTTGTCCAATGTGTCATTTTAAACATGGTGGGCAAGTGGAGGGTGGCAGCTTTATTTATCACCACACGCTCACTGGAGTGCTGGTAAATGGAATTGCTTGCTCTACCAAGCACACAGGGAATAAGCACAGCAGTGAGGGGGGGTTTACAGCCGCTCTGTGATCTTGAATTATGAAAGGATTAGACAGGGAGAGAGAAGGGAGCCTCTGCTGTTTTTCTTCCCTCTTCTGTAAAAATTTGAAGGTGAGGAAAAGCCTAGAAAAAAGACAATTTAAAAAGTCCACCAGATGATGCTCATTGGAAAATGGGGTGGGAGATTTCTGATTTACTTCCTTTGGTTACTTGCCAAGTCAGAAATCATGATGCAAATAATGACTTCTCTCTCTAGAGTGAGGAATTCATTAGTGTTAGACCCAAAGTCCTGCTGAGGTCCTGAAGCACTTGCTTTCACTGCCAACCTTCAGGCCCACATAGCATTCTGTTTTCACGAATTTGAGTTGAAGCCCATGTCTGCTTAACAATGTTATTAGTAAGTGAACTATATTTTTTGGAGCTGCTTTTCTCTTTGCTGCTAAATTGTATCAAATCCAATTGATCTGCAAGCTGACAGTATTTGGATATCTTTGCTAAGGAAGCTATGGCTACCACTAGTACCATTTTTAGGCCAATCCCCTACCTGCCTAACCTTTACACCATGCCCACAGGTCCCTCTCTGCTCATCCCAGTATCCTCAGGTGCCACTGCAAGGCACGCCCGACAGAAGCCTTCTTCCCAGGAACCTTATTCAGGGGCTTTAGTGCAATGAGCGACTCTCCTGAAGCTCCATCCTCGGCCTTCCTCTCCATCCTCATAGGGAGACACCAAGCTCCTTGAATTAAGTCATGTTCTCTCTTATTTCTGGGATAGAAATAAAGGCTGGCCCTTGGAAAGAAAAACCCATCTGTCTCAGTCAGTAAGACTCATAACAAAACACCATAGACTGGGTGGCTTAAACAGCAGAAATTCATTTCTCACTGTCTGGAGGCTGGAAGTCCAAGATCAGGGTGCCAGCGTGGTTGGATTCTGCTGAGGACTCTCTTCTTGGCTTGCAGATGGCTGCCTTCTTGCTGTGTCCTCACAAGGTGAAAAGAGAGAAATCTCTCTTCCTCTTCTTATAAGGACACTAATCCCATCATGAGGGTCCCATCCTCATGACCTCATCCAACTCGACCTCCAAATATCATCGCATTTAAGGTTAAAACTTCAACTTATAAATTTTGGGGGGATACAAACATTTGGTTCATAACCATCAAATAGGCTTTGCTTTAGGACTTGACTTAAATGCTACTTCTGCTGGGAGTGTTTCCTAAAATGTCCAAGGCTATGTCCTCTCACAATATCCCATGCTTATCATGGTACTTACCACACTGTTTGGCAACTGTTGGTATATATGTCTTCTCCTACTGGGTTGAACATTTTGAGAGCAGAAACTGTGTTATTCACAGATGGGTCCCTACTACCCAACATAACGCATATAGTAAGTACTTAAATGCCTGTGGCCTTACTGCATTAGTCAGGGTAATGCTAGTTGTTTCAACAAAAACAAAATTTAAGACATAGAAGTGTATTTCTCAGTGCACAGTCCAGTGCAGTTGTTCAGCAGGCAGCCTTAAACAGGGTGATTCAGGGACTCAGATTCCTTCCATCTTGTGGCTCTGCCATCCCCTAGGGCTTTAGAGTATATTCCAGTCAGCAGATGGGAAAGAAAGGATGGAAATGATACACCTGCTGCCTAATCACTTCTGCCTGGAAGTGACATGCTTCTCTTCCAATCATATCCCATTGGTATGAACTGGCCTCAGCTAGGTGCAGAGGATGAGAGGGCGGGGGGAGCAGGCTGAGAAATATGATCCCTAATGGGCAGCTGCTTCCAAACAACTGCCCCTTACTGTAGGATGAATGAATGAATGAAATCAAAGATAGAGTACAGTGGAAAGAATGCAGGAATGTTGGGACCAAGAGGGAAACCATGTTAAATCTCCAAACACTCTGATTTTATAAAAGCAAGAGGTCCAAAGTAGATAACTGACTGACCCCTGATCACACAACTATTTAGTAGTAGACCTGGGGTTTCAACTCAGGTGACCTTGGTTCTTGCCCTAGTTTGCTGAATGGAAAAGTCACCCCTCCCCATACTTCTCTGAACCTGTTTTGTCATCTGTAAAATGAAAGTTTTGTACCAAATGCTCCCTAAGATCCAGCCCAGAAAAGGGGCCACAACTAAGATCTTAGAGGCTTGTTCTGAAAATGGTACAGTTCAGATCCCTGGAATCACACTTCACAACCAACTTAGAAGTGAAAATTTGATCCATCAATCAGCTGTTTTATCTGCACATCCTCTGTTGATCAGAAATCATCCTTCAAAGAAATGAACCACATTGTGAAGGTGTTTAGAATCAGGCAGATGGAACACTGTTTACATATCTTTATTCATCCAGATGTGGTCTGGGTTTGCACCTGAGGTCAGTGAGCGTGGCCTGAACGCCTGTGTCATTCCTCAGGCAGACCTTAGACCATCACAAAGTGAGACTGAGAGTGAGACTGTTTCTCAGTTATTCGAGATAGGAATTTGACGTCTGATGGTATTCTTTTTTTTTTAATTAATTTTTATTGGAGTATAGTTGCTTTACAATGTTGTGCTAGTTTCTGCTGTACAGCAAGGTGAATCAGTTATACATATATCCCCTGTTTTTTTAGATTTCCTTCCCATTTAGGTCACCACAGAGCACTGAGTAGAGTTCCTTATGCTATACAGCAGGTTCTCATTAGTTGTCTTTTTCATACATAGTATATATGTCAACCCCTATCTCCTAATTCATCCCACCCCCCTTCCCCTTGGTATCCGTAAGTTTGTTCTCTACATCTGTGTCTCTATTTCTGCTTTGCAAATAAGTTCATCTGTACCATTTTTCTAGATTCCACATATAGGCGGTATTATACGATATTTTTTTTCTCTTTCTTACTTCATTCTGTAAGACAGTCTCTAGGTCTATCCACATCTCTGTAAATGGCATTATTTCCTTCCTTTATATGGCTGAGTAATATTCCATTGTATATATGTACCGTATCTTCTTTATCCATTCCTCTGTTGATGGACATTTAGTCTGCTTCCATGACCTGGCTATTGTAAACAGTGCTGCAGTGAACACTGGGGTGCATGTATCTTTTTGAATTATGGTTTCCTCCTGGTATATGCCCATGAGTGGGATTGCTGGGTCATATGGTAGTTCTATTTTTAGTTTTTTGAGGATGACTGATGGTATTCTGATTGTTAATACCAACCCTGTTCTTTCTTTTTAAACAGTTCTAACCATACATTTCATGCTATTCAGGTGTGCTCTAAATCTCAAATTTTAAAACAACTGGGTAGAAAAGATAAAAGAGGACTCAATAGCATGCTGACTTCATTAGAAGCCTATTTTAGGAAATTAAAAAAAACTTCAATGATAGAAGTTTTCAAATGAACTTCAAATGGAGACAAACTTACTAGTCATCTTTCAAAAGTTACTGAAAAACTTCAAATGTTTTTTGGCCCCAAGACTTTCTTTTAACTGTAATAACTTTTCAGACTCTCATATAGATAAATGACTGAGGCTTTAGTCCTCAAAGTACAAATCAGTAAGAATGTGTCCTCGAACTCTTATTATAAGTTTCTATTTTCCGTTCAACCATTGTATTTCCTCAAGAGAAAATGAAAAGGATCTCGAGTGTCCTGAAGGCTGTGTGTTCCCATGCATATATCTCAATAAACATAATCATAGTATCTCTTTATACCTCCCAAACTTCAAGTCCTTTCACTGTGAAATCCTGTTCTGACTTAAGTGTCTTACTTCCATGTCCTATTTCGCTTTCCCTGCTCTGTATACCTTGGGAAGAATGTCGACTGCCTGAGGATGGCAAAAGAGTGGCACAGAAACAACACCACTTTAAAAATTACTGGCAAAGCACTCCCTGGTTCCACCTGGTGAGAAGCCCCCGCCCCCGTCGCCTCCAGCCCACCACTGCCATTCCACACAATTTACCTTCCACCCCAAATAGGCAGCACCAGTCTATAAAGAACAAAAGAAAGAGCAAGCTGTCTAAAGAGTCTTAATTCTTCTTCATGGAAGAAAGCAACATGGTACTGTGGCTTTTGACCTCCAGAGGTTGGATTAGATGATTTTCCACCTGGTTTATTGTGAAAGGTTTTATTGCACATTCACCTCACAGATCCCCCAACAATTTACTTGCCATAAAAATGGCTACCATATGTGGCAGGTTTTAAAAATGTCCATCCGCCAAATGGATTTCCTTCTCATGTGGCCACCCGGAGTGGGCAGCTTTTCCTCCACACACCTCAAGAAGGTTCTAAGAGAGTGGGTAGAGTCACTCTGATAAGCTGTAATGAATGTGGCTCCCAGGAGAGAAGTGACAGACTCTGCTTCTACGACCCTCAGAGACACATCTTGGTTGCCATTTTTCTTCTATACTGGTGGGTGTTTTCTTTGCTTGCTTTTCTTCTTTGGGAGGTGAGTTTTTAAAAACATTTCTCTGTAGGTCGTAAAACACTTGTATTCCTAGATTCCATGAAGGCAGAATGAACCAACATGGCCCACAGCCACTATCTCAGTGGGCTACACCAATCCTCACACTCTCCCAAGTGTTCTCATTTATAAGCTGCCAACATTACTAACCTATCTGTTAAAAACACAGAGAGAGAGATTTATCGTGATTTACTAGAAGCAATGCAGTTGTTTCCTCAGCAGGAAGTCATTGTCCATACATCCATTAGCTAGTAACAATACTAAAAAAAAAATCATATACATGGATGCACTTCTCTTTACATAACAGATGCTACTTCTCAAAGCCAGACAGTCTATTGAGAAATCCTTCAAGATCTAGTTAAGTAATGCCTCCTCCATAGATCCAATAATCAGGTGTGATTTCTCTCTTGACCTCTCTTTTGTCACTTGTCATAATGTCCCCTAGCTATTCCTGAGGGACCCAAAAGGCAGCCTCATAGGGGTCTGAGAACCAGCCCGTTAACAGCAGTCCCCCATCTTTCTTCAGTAGTGCTTCTCCCTCCTGCTGTACAACCCAGCCTGAAGAGGACACTGCTCGTCGGAAGAACACCATTATCTGTCGCTGGGTGCCAGCAAGATTTCCCATACTGCAGGCACCAGAAGGAAGCTGAGGAGGGTCAGGAAGGAGGGCCTCCTCCTGTTCCCTCAGAGTCTTGTCTTGTCAACTGGCTTGGGAATTTCCATCCAGGCCCAATAAAATTTCTCGCGGGAAGCTCCATCAGCTTCTGACCTTCATCCCTCTTTCCATAGTGGCTTTAAATTGATCCAAAGGACCATGGAGGGTCCCTCCATTCATCATCCTCTTGGCCCAACTGGCATGTTTGATCCCCATCTCTCACCCCTTTAATAACAGCAAGGGGGAGGGAAACCTTGTTTTAGAAGTTAGTAGCAGAACTCACCAGGTAGAGACTTGTCTTTTGTTTACCAAGATACGCCACTTTGGTTGAAGCAAAATGGTCCTTAGGACATAGGTGGGATGGAGACAAGAAGGTTCATAAAGTGAGAAGAATTTTTGAGTTTACAGGAGCAGTGCTGGAGGAAGAGGGGGCCTGGGAAAGGGGATAAACTAAGAGAGATGAGAAGGGATGGCCCAGCAAGAAAGGGGAGTCTATGACTCAAGAAAAAGAGAAAGTGAGTGAGAAACTCACAGTGAAGGATATGACAAATGGACTTTTTGGAATAGGAATTATTAATGTTTTCAATATAAAGTTGTTTATTCTGCCATGGACATCAGTCTTATATTAAAAGGAGCTCGATTAAATTCACTCAATGAAACAAGCTATAGGTTTAAAAATAATGATCATTATTAATTAATAAAGATCATTTAAATTAGTTCAACATATCAAAATATGTTACATATATAGGCACCCAAATAAAGTGAAGTTCTTTTTCACACACAGCTATACATTGTACCTAGGGTACGAGACAGGGTTTCACAGCTTCTCTTTAACACAATTATTCTCACATACACCCCCCTCCTAATTGTTACTCCTACTCAGTACCTAGTGGGAATGGTATTTGGGAGAGAGTAAGGAAAATGAGTGTATTCCATATTTGTATAGCTATAAGACCTAAAGAGGGATATGCAGCAAGAAGTAATACGTAAGAGAAATCAAGAATTCAGGGAAAGTGAAAAATCTATAAAATATTGGGGTGGGGCAGAGTTGCCCAATAAAATACAGAATGCCCAGTTAAATCTGAATTTCAGATAAACAAATGACTTTTTAAGTTATGTCCCAGATATATTTCTCCTTATAGATGTCCTGTAGTTTTATCTGCAAAAGCTGGCAGACCTAGAGTAAGGGAATGCTGGACTACGTAAAAAACATTTTAAATGTCACAGAAGAGTATGGCTTGGGTACAGTGAATGTCTGGGTTAAATAATATTGTACATTTTCAGAGGCACTGTATTTAGAGTCAGGCTCAAAGCCCTTCACAAACTTGTATCAGTTACATGGTTTTTCAGACTACGAAACACATGATGTGAATATTCTTTCTCAACATCAACACTAGCCATAAAAACTTCAAGGAGGTTCTAACACCACTGTCTTACTAATTGTCTAAAAAAACTAGCTATTCTATCTCTAAAGGGAATTGTTATTTAGACCCTTAAACTTACAGAGAAACTAATCAATAGAGAGGCAAGTGAATAGCTTGTCCCTCAGCTCCCTACTTATAGGGTCAACAGAATGAAATGTAGCCTGGAGACTCTTACCTAACAAAACTAGGCCAGCTGAGTCACCATATAATCAAGTGAGGCCTTTACTACCTGGCTTTATCAGGCAATAACAATCACGCTCTTAAAATGTCCAAATTTTGTTTTACAAAAGATCTAAGCCATCCACAGAGGCAATGTGAAACGATAGGAAATACTTTTCAATTAAAAGAAAGGTTATTACAAATGTGCTTAATAAAATACAAGGTAAATGTACTTAATAAAGTTACAGCTTAATGTGAAATGTGGGGAACCTGTTTCACTTTTATTAAAGCTGGATTTATTGCTTTGGTTTATTGGTTTATGTGCTCAAAACTTAATTTAGACTCTAGATGATTTGCCCAAAGGAAAGCAGCTGGGTCAGCTGTGTGTTGGACTATACAAGCCAAGGGGTTGTAATATAGGTATTAACTAATCTTGGCCTGTGCCAGCATCCCCCAAACATACAAAAAACATTCAAAAAAATACCTTTCTAACTTACTCCTAATTTCAACAGGATGAACTTTCTACAAACATACCATGTGCTTTTTTTTTTCACCTTTGCACTGAAATTCTGCCTCTCTCTCTCTCTCTCAGATCTGCTAGCTTAAATCCTACCCATCCTTTAAGGCTTCTCTACATTATCACCCCACTTCTCTAGCCTGTCAGCTCTCAATGGGGCTGCACTACTCTAACGGGGCATTTCAAATATTTGTGGGGATGTTCTTCTGGTGTCGGCCTGACCAAGCCCTTAAACATATTAAACTGCATACTATTTTACTATAAGTCATTTTTCTTTTATTTCTTTGTATTATAGTAGGGATATTATGTTGATTTTTAAAAATTAAGTGTGTAAGGAAAGATAAGGGACCAAGAATAGCCATGACACTTCACTTCTGAAAAAGGAAAGTATAGAGGGGGTATTTCCCCAACCATATTTGGATTTTTAATGGAGCTACAGAAATTAAGAAAATGTTGGTCCAAAACTTGATAAACTGACAACGGAATAGAACAGAGAGCCCAGAAACAGGCCTATGCGTATATGTAACTTTGTATATTATAGAAGAGGCATGTCAAATTGAGGTGGACTGAGAGACTGTTCAATAAATGGACCTGAGAAAAAAGGGTTATCCATTTTGGAAAAAAATCAAATTGCATCTCTTCCTCACATCATATACAAAATGATGTATTAAATGATGTATACTCCAGATGTATTAAAAATTTAAGTGCAGGGGCTTCCCTGGTGGCACAGTGGTTGAGAGTCCGCCTGCCGATGCAGGGGACACGGGTTCGTGCCCCGGTCCAGGAAGATCCCACATGCCGCGGAGCGGATGGGCCCGTGGGCCATGGCCGCTGAGCTTGCGTGTCCGGAGGCTGTGCTCTGCAACAGGAGAGGCCACAACAGTGAGAGGCCCGCATACCGCAAAAAAAAAAAAAAAAAGAAAATTTAAGTGCAGAAACAAAACTTAAAAAAATATGTGAATAGAATTTAGCCATGGAGTAAGGAAAAGTTTTTAAAACAAAAATAAAAAGCATTGACTGCAAAAAGAAAAATTAATAAATTTGACTACATTAAACTTAAGTACTTTATCTTAAAGAAAGTGAAACATTACAAACTGGAAGAAGATGTTTGCAATTCATGTAACTGATAAAGGATTAGTATCATGAGTATATAAAGAGCTCCTAAATATCAATTTTAAAAAACACACACTAACAACCTAGTAGAAAAATGAGCAAAAGACAAGACCAGGCTTTTAACAAAAGAGAAACTACATATGGCCAATAAACATGAATTCTAACAATATGAAGTATTAGAGATAATATGAATTTATAGAATCTTTTATACACTTCTGGTGGGAATTAAATTAGAGCAACTATTGTGGAAAACTACTAAAGTTTTATCTACTAAAGTTAAACATGCCAATACCCTAATGACACAATAATTATTCCACCTCTAGGTTTATATACAGGAAAACTCCTGACATGTATACCAAGAGGCATGTACAGAAATGTCCATAGCAGCACTTTTCAAACAGTAACTATTTAGAAACAACCCAAATGCCCATCAACAGAAGAGTGAGTAAATCATGGAATATTCACACAATGTTATACAGTAGAGCAGTTAAAACCACTGAACCACACTGCCACATGTAACGATATGGATTAATCTCAGAATTACAACAGTAACTGAAAAGAGTATATGCTCCGTGAACTTTTTTCATAAGGCTAAAACAATTAAAATAAAAATATGTTCAAAAAATGCATACAGGTTCAATGAAATTATGTAAAAAGGGAAGCAAGACAATGACCAATATGGAATTCAGGGTAATGGCTACCCAGGACAAGGGACACAGAAGGATTGTTCAGGAGCCATCTGCATCTCCAGAGTCAGATGTAGGTTATGGTAAAGGTCCTATCTTTTCTGTTGGGGGGCGGTTTCACTGGTAATTCTTACATTATTTAAAATAACTAGCTAAACAAATAGAAGACTAGAAGGGGACCATACATAGATCACTAATGGCGAGTGTGTCAACGATCAAGGATTATGATTAGTCAGCTCATGCACCTACAGTTTAAAAGAAAGATGAAAAGAAAGAAGTAAAGAAAAATGAGGACAAAAGAGAAAACAAATTATGTGTGCAGGATGTTATATATTATAGATGTTATATATTATATATAAACTTCATTTCAAAATAGTAAAGAGGGCTTTGGAAGATATTTGTTATAAAAGGGAGGAACAAGGTACCCGATAGGGTTGCAAAACACTGCTCTAGCCAAATGAGGGTTCACTTTTATTATAAATTCTGACCCTCCATGTCATGTTATATCACTCTTAAGGCACTGCGTATATCACCTGGGTTGTGATTTTTTTTTTTAATGTATTTGTAGTATCTCCCCTGGACTGTATGTATGTTTCTTGAAGGTTCTGAATTCTCCACAATGTACAGTGCCTTGGGTAGAGTAAGCACTCATTAATTTGTCGAAATAACAAAATACACTATTTAACTTGGTACTTTAATTTCTTGAAGAATCAGGTTTAATGAAGACACTAATTTATGCCAGATAACTGCCCTCCACGTTCCGGAGTTTATCAGGCACTCAGGAATACAACATCTGAAGTATCAGGAGAACGTCTACTCCTGGATGGCAGATGTTTAACTCGGTAATTTTGGTCCATACTTGTTTAAGCCTAAAATACTCTAATTTAAAGATTCCCAAGGAATCTCAATAGCTCCATTTATGTAATAATAATAGATAAAGTATATTAAGTATTTACTATGGGCCAGATGCTTTGTATTATCTTGAACAAAGAAATTATTTTGGTCTCTTTTACCCATAAGGGAACCATGATTCAGTGAGGTTAAGAAACTTTTCCATGTCTACATTGTTGGTGATGGCAGAACAGTGATTTGACTTCAGGTGGTTTTATACCAAATTAGCCTCTTTCAAATATGTTATGCCACCTGGGGACATTTTCACGTCTTGATCAATTTTTTGTTTATTTCTTTGTTTTTTGTTTTTATAGGTCCTTTACATATAGAAGGCAAGGTTGCAGGGTTCCATTTGCCAAGGCCAGAGAAGGACAAAACCTAAAAGTTAAAGGCTTAATGAGGTCCCCACAGTAAAACTCTGAAATAAGAAGGGAGATAAAATGCCTTGAAATCTTTGGAAGAGTTCTAGGAAGAGATGAGGGAAAGCCATTTAGGAGAAGTGTTGCAGATCCAGGAGAGAGATGGTGGTGGCAGAAACCAGAGCAATGGTAGTAGAAATTGGAGAGAAGTATAGAGAGTTGAGGTATTTTCAGAAGCAGAATTGTCAGAACTTGATTCTTTGGACCAGGGGAATGTGGGAGCAGGAGGCTTGAAGAACAGGTTTGGTTTCTGAGTTGGTCTCTTAGTCCACCAGCACAGGCCCTGGGTGTGTGTTCCATAACTCTCCACGGAGAAAGCCTTGAAAACTAGTACACTACTTTCCAGACAATTGGATAGCTGGTTATCAACACCATCATGGATGGCTCTCTGCTGGAAAAACATTTTGGAGGCTTTGCAAGCCAGAAAATGTGTTCAGAGGCTGATGACATTCTTCTTTTAGGAATATCATCTTCTGACCACAGATTCAAAGACCTTCCCCATCCATAGCTGTACTGCAGAAATGAAAACAAGCATAGACAGAATATATCTGACTATGAAAGGTACCAGTCTTGGAAGAAAGAAGTGATATTACGAATCATTTCTTGCCTCTTGGAAATGAGAGCAATGAAAAAGGCTCAAATGATCTGATTTAGGTAACAGTGCATTCCACAGCGCACTCCAACTGCAAGGAATGAATTTTTCAATGGCAGTACCCAAAATTGTGTGTTCTCTGCTAATTCCTTTTTACAAATCATAATGTTATTGTGTTCTGCCTAATAAATTAGTTTGGATAATAACACCATAAGCCTTGAAATAGAAACCCATTTGATCAAAAGCAAGATAAATCAAGAAGGAAATATATTACCATCTAAAATATTAATAGAGCTGGAACTATCAGAGAAAAAAGATTAAGCTCTCAATGAGGTTAAATTTCTCACCATCTGAGCATAAACGTTCCCAAGTGTTGATTCAGCATACAGTCTTTTCCAAAAGTCTTAAAAGATTGAACAGATGCTCCTAAAGGTCAGTAAACTACATTACACATTTGGCACTAATTTATTCTTTTCTTCCCTGATTATAGGGTGGAGGGGGATGAGAGGTGAGAGGTGGTGGAAGAAGGGTCGGTTTTATCATCATCAATGGACACACGGAGACAAAAAATAAAGCTGGACTCCAGAGGAAGCAAGGAAGCTGAGCCTCTCAATCTGCCATCCTGTATAGAATGGCCCGAAATGAATAGAAGACAGAAATAACAACTTGGAAAATGATTCTGCAGAAGGCCTTCCTTTATCATAGAAGATGTTTAACCACAGCTGTGGTTGAAACACTCATAGAAAAACAATGTCAAAAAGATATGGCTATTTTTACAAGATACATAAAACAATCATTTCCAATTAGTTTTAAAAGAGAATGCCAAATAGAATATACATGGGATTTGATCATCTCACACTTTGATAGGCAGAAACACAAGCATGTTAAGAACCAAACATCATGCTTTTAGCCCCTATACATTTTGCCCAAATGGAATTCCCTACATGGTAAACATGTCTCCCATTATGCAGCAAAATCCACCTGAGCCCAACACCATTTTTCTAAAGTCTAATTTCTTTCAGTAGGCACTAAATCTTTTTACTGCAACCACCAAATGCTTTCTTATTGCTAGAAATGGTACAATACACAAACTTTTTGATATATACTCTAGCTTTTCAAGATTCTGTTGGAAACAAAATGATCCTTTATGACATTTAAAAATATTCCACCTCATTTATTACTTTCCTGAATTACCATGATTAATTGAAGGACCTTCTTTTACGGCTCCCCCACCCTCCCCCCCAAAGCTAATCTATTCCCCAACTGCCTGCCATAGACTAAATAAAAGTCAGTCTATCACAGCAGCAGGGATGGTCATGCCAATTTCACAGTGTGATTTGTGCACTCATTTTATTTTGCAAATGACCCTGCCCTCCATCTGTCTAAGCCGAATGTCCTGCTTTTTCCAAGCCAGGCCTCAGGAACAGCAGCACATGAAATAAGGAGGAAGGCACAGAACGTCTCCCTCCTGCCCGCTTCAGCAGCCACACAAAATCAGAGAAATCTGGGGGAGAGCAGAGTCCTTCTATTTTGCTTATATCCCCAAGAAGCATTTGAAGGTGAATGCTTTCATGATGCAAACACAACTCTGAAAATCAGACTGATAGACTAAACATATAAAAGGCAATTTCCAGTTTTCATGTTCTGTCTTCTTATCTTGATTTAATAACAACTTACCCAAAGTAACATCTCAATATAAAAAAACCTAAAATACGTAAGAATTTTAAAAGATTGAGCCTTTTAGATAATTTTTTCCCCTAGAGCTAAGTGTCAATCAGGCAAGCATAAAGGAGAAGACACCCTATTCCTTGATCATTCAGCAGCACTCGGTGCATCCCTCAAACCATGTACCTCTTTTAGGTTGAAGACCAGAAAGAACTGCAGCCAGAGAATAAGAAGCCTCGGAGTCAGATTACAGCGGTCTTCCTTACCTGTTTTCTCTGGGAATCTTGGGTGGCCCACTCAACCCCTTTGGAATGGGTGCAGTTTGTCCCTTTCTTGGTATTCATGCAGTGGAAGGTTCCTTGTCCAGTCTCAGAATTCAGAAAAACACAGCTTTGGCAACCTTGGCAGCAAGGGAGAAGAATGTATGAGTACATGAAGTCAATCGCTTGACAGTGTAGCATTCAGATGCCCTATTGAAGTCTCTTTTTAGCTCTAACAGGTGACTAGGAATTTCACCACCTCCCACTTATCACTTCCTAACATCTGCTCACAGTTGCAACTCAGGGAAGGAAGTTCAAATTCTGCTACCCTAACCCAGTTGCTTGATTTGTTTTAACAGGAAAATAACAACCAAGAAAGCAAGACACTAGTGTTCCCTCAAAGCCGGGCCCTTATGTGATATATAGATTGAATTAATTCATCAGTCACTATCTCCTAATGAACTTAGCTTTTGGATTTCATGGTTTAGCTGCTTCTTTTCTCCATCTGTGATATGTAGAATACGGGCTGATTATTAAGATTAGAGATAATATGTGTAAATAGTCTAATAGAGTGTCGTGCAATAAATATGGTTGATGTTGGCTCCAAAATACATATACAGAAAAGATTTATAGGTAGCAATACTATTAAGGAGGCAGATAATGGATTTGCATTGAAGTCTTTAATTATATAGCAAAGACATGCTTTTAGTCGAACTATGTTTATCCTGGGTGGTAGCAAGGCCAATGGAAATCACAGAAGATTATGAAAAACCCCCTCACATCAGGCCACCAGCGGAGGAACTGCATATGACAAATATTCATATATTACATATATTTATATATGTAATATTTATATATGTAATAATATTACATATATTTATAATCTTGAAAACTGCACACATACTACTACCTCACTGGGATAAGCCAGTTTTGTCTTTTGCTATCTTGTCTGCTTCTCTAATTCTTGACTGAAAAATTGTATTCATTTGCCCCAAATTCTGTAGTCTCCAGATCAGTCTAAACAATGGGTATTTTTTCTAATTAGTGATCCAATATAATTTTGTAGGATAATTAAGTCCCTAGTTTTTCACTGCCCCATAATGGGCACTATTAAATTCAAAAGAATTTATACAAAAATAGCCCCCAAGGTAGTACCATGGAATCTAGAGCATCTATTCCAAATACATGACAAAGGAACAAAAGAAAATCCAGAATGGTTTCTTGTACAGTCCAGCAAATTTCCACAGAGATCTTCAAACTAAGAATCTGAGGGGAAAAAAAATTAAAGTGTAGGAAAAGTTTCTTTTTATTTTAACTGAAGGAAAAGCCACTGTTTATCAGCATAACGATATCCAAAAACATTATTAAAGCCTGACAAGTACAGGCTGGATGTCTGTCTCTCTCTCTCTCACACACACACACACACACATCAGAGACTAAGTAGGTTGGAGAGGTAAAAGAGTAACAGTACATAGAAAAAGGAACACTTTGGGTCGTGCTTCCTCCTCCCCTCCACCCTTCTTGGAAAACACGAGGTCATGGATTTCTCCAATGTTTCTACCTCGTAGTGAAACTTGGAGGATCAAGGCAGTATGTAGGGCCAAGTTTAAACGCTAGTATGAACTCAGTAATATTTGTAGTTTTGGAAAATGGCGGTACGGTGAGATGCAGAGGCGCTTGGAACTAAAGCCAAACCTCTCCAAATACCAGATAAAATCCAAAGCACTCTTTCCTGCTGTCAACTGGAAACGACAGAATAAGAACTCCTGGTCGCTGTACAATTTTGTTCTTAGAAAGTGTGCCCTTGGAGCGGCTCAAAGAAGCTCTACTCTAATTCTGGGAGAATACGAAGCTGACATTCATTCCTCTTTACCCATTCCCGTCTCTTTCACTAAAATAACGTGGAACGACAATATTTGTATGCATTGCACAGTGCATAAGGCTCAAAAACGGAAGGGACTTCGGACCATAAACCTTCCTCCCCAGCGCCAGGGAACGAGGTGACACAACAATCCTTATTTACCATACGAAGGGAAGGCGACGGCGCGACCTCACCCGAAGGTCCGTGCGGCAGAGACTACGCCTCCCAGCATGCAGCACGGCCACGTCCTGACGCCGGCGCCATCGGGCCGGTGCATGCCGGGAAGTAGAGTTTTTCCGTCTCTGAACGGCCCAGAGACGTTTCCTCTCCCCTCTAACGCCGCTCACACTCTGCAGTCTTCAGAGGCCAGGTCAGTAATAGGCACACTCATATTCGTGATTGTTTTAAATCCCAGGTTGGTCGTTCTGCTGCAAAGTAACTTTGGGAGCACGCAAAAAAAAAAAAAAAAAGTCCCACAAAACCCTCAACATTCTTTGCAGACCTACGTTTCCGGTTGGCTTGTTGCCGTGGTAACGAGCACGCACAACCACGGCAGCGGTTATGGCACGGCTGGGCGGTGCGCAGATCCCCGACGGGGAGTTCACCGCGGTCGTGTACCGGCTCATCCGGGATGCCCGCTACGCCGAGGCCGTGCAGCTGCTGGGCGGAGAGCTCCAGCGGAGCCCGAGAAGCCGCGCCGGCCTGTCGCTGCTGGGCTACTGCTACTACCGCCTGCAGGAGTTCGCGCTGGCCGCCGAGTGCTATGAGCAGCTGGGTCAGCTGCACCCGGAGCTGGAGCAGTACCGCCTTTACCAGGCCCAGGCCCTATACAAGGCCTGCCTTTACCCAGAGGCCACCCGCGTCGCCTTCCTCCTCCTGGACAACCCCGCCTACCACCACGGGGTCCTCCGTCTCCAAGCCGCGATCAAGTACAGCGAGGGCGATCTGCCCGGGGCCAGGAGCCTGGTGGAGCAGCTACTGAGTGAGGAAGGAGGAGAAGACAGCGGAGGCGAGAACGAGCTCGATGGCCAGGTCAACCTGGGCTGTTTGCTCTACAAGGAGGGACATTATGAAGCTGCGTGTTCCAAGTTCTCTGCTGCCTTGCAGGCTTCGGGCTACCGGCCTGACCTTTCCTACAACCTGGCTTTGGCCTATTACAGCAGCCGGCACTACGCCCCGGCGCTGAAGCATATCGCCGACATTATTGAGCGTGGCATCCGCCAGCACCCAGAGCTGGGTGTGGGCATGACCACTGAGGGCATTGATGTTCGAAGTGTTGGCAACACCTTAGTCCTTCACCAGACCGCTCTGGTGGAAGCCTTCAACCTCAAGGCCGCCATAGAATACCAACTGAGAAACTATGAGGTGGCCCAGGAAGCCCTCACGGATATGCCTCCGAGGGCAGAGGAAGAGTTAGACCCTGTGACCCTGCACAACCAGGCGCTAATGAACATGGATGCCAGGCCTACAGAAGGGTTTGAGAAGCTACAGTTTTTGCTCCAACAGAATCCCTTTCCCCCAGAGACCTTTGGCAACCTCTTGCTGCTCTACTGTAAATATGAGTATTTTGACCTGGCAGCAGATGTCCTGGCAGAGAATGCCCATTTGACTTACAAGTTTCTCACACCCTATCTCTATGACTTCTTGGATGCCACGATCACTTGCCAGACAGCTCCTGAAGAGGCTTTCATTAAGCTTGATGGGCTAGCAGGGATGCTGACTGAACAGCTCCGGAAACTCACCATACAAGTGCAGGAAGCAAGACACAACAGAGATGATGAAGCTGTCAAAAAGGCAGTGAATGAATATGATGACACCCTTGAGAAGTATATTCCTGTGCTGATGGCCCAGGCCAAAATCTACTGGAACCTTGAAAATTATCCAATGGTGGAAAAGATCTTCCGCAAATCTGTGGAATTCTGTAATGATCATGATGTGTGGAAGCTGAATGTGGCTCATGTTCTGTTCATGCAGGAAAACAAATACACAGAAGCCATAGGTTTTTATGAGCCCATAGTCAAGAAGCATTATGACAACATCCTGAATGTCAGTGCTATTGTGCTGGCTAACCTGTGTGTTTCATATATTATGACAAGTCAAAACGAAGAAGCCGAGGAGTTGATGAGGAAGATTGAAAAGGAGGAAGAGCAGCTCTCCTATGAGGACCCAGATAAGAAAATCTACCATCTCTGCATTGTGAATTTGGTGATAGGGACGCTCTATTGTGCCAAAGGAAATTATGACTTTGGTATTTCTCGGGTTATCAAAAGCTTGGAACCTTACAATAAAAAACTGGGAACTGATACCTGGTATTACGCCAAAAGATGCTTCCTGTCATTACTAGAAAACATGTCAAAACACACCATCATGCTTCGTGACAGTGTTATTCAAGAATGTGTCCAGTTTCTAGAACACTGTGAACTTTATGGCAGGAACATACCTGCTGTTATTGAACAACCCCTGGAAGAAGAAAGAATGCATATTGGAAAGAATACAGTCACTTATGAATCCAGACAACTAAAAGCTTTGATTTATGAGATTATAGGTTGGAATATGTAGTAATGTCTGACAGTGGCCTTATCATAATGGCTTTACATCTGTTTTTCACTCTTTTATCTGTATTTAGCTATTGGCCTCTTTAGATTTATTACATGTTGAACTTCGTACACTTTAAAATTATAAAAATAACTAATATTTTGTTTTAAAATCTTCACAAAGTGAAATATAAGAACTTTGACACCTAGAAAGACTTATGAAAAATTCAAAACTGCATGGGGACACTATTTCTATTAGAAATTGTTAGCACCTATGTTCCATCTCCTTTGTTATCATTTGTACTTTGTGCATTTTAAAAGTCCCCTGCACAAGGATTATGTTATCCAGGGACTTGGCACTATCAGGCCCAGAACTCAGTAGTTAAGGTATAGGATTTCTAGGCTTTTAATAAGAACCTCAGGGATTGTGTCCTATTCTCACAGCCTACCCTCATTATTATATTAATTTTAATGCATACATATTAGATAGCCCTTAGGGTGTTTTGTCAGGGTTTTTCAATATAAATGTAATGCTTTATGTAACCAAAATACGTTATAAATGTTTGGTGTTTTTTTTTTTCAAACATTCAAGAGTCACTGGGAGATCTTATACCCTTAACAAAATTATGGTGCTGTGGTTTAGAGACAATAAACAATTGTCAAAGCAAGAATTTTACATGGTTTTCTTTGGTTCCGTTTGTTAATAATTTGAATACATGAACAAGATATATTTACTGTTTTTTCATAACTGTGCTCTTATTTAACAATGAGGAATAGCAGAGGTATCGTGAGAACTGTTTTCTTAATTCCTACCTTTGTGTTTGCAATTTAGGATATGTTAATGCTGGAGTTGTTCCTGTGTGGTGGCCTCTCAGGTAAGGAAAAATCTAGACTATTCCCATGATCCCACCAAACTTCTCTCCCACCTCCATCACAGATGAAAAGGTCGATTCTGAAACCTCATCTGGTAGATTCATAACGCTAGGCCATGCCCACAACCCTTCCAATGAAAACCCCACTCATTCTGCTTAGGCATTTTTATTTTCTGAACCATACAAGAGCTTTACTATTTGTTTCCCCACCCCTTTTCTCTCCATAAATCAACCCCAACTCGACCTGACTTAGAGAAAAACAAAGTAGCTTGAATTATATGAAATTGCTGATTTTGGAAGTGTTTGAACTACAAAACTAGCATTTTTTTATGGTTCAATCTAATAGCATTCTACTGAAAGATAGTGAACCCCTGCCATGATGAGATGATGATTTCTTTCCTTCAAGGAGAAATCACTTAGCCACATAGGTACCCAGACAGGGACTCACATAGGTACTCAGCATAAATCCTCTGTAGCATGACCTCCTGGGTGCTCAAATTCTATTAGATCTATCAGAAAATGTGGCTTATTATGAAGTCCAATGGTTTTGAATTTATAGCACTTTTCATCTAATTATGTAAGCTGATACCATTTACCGCTGACGTTTGAGCCCACACTGGGAGGACAATCAGTGTTTAATGACCTCTTCAGTGCATCCCTTAGCACAATTCCATCACTGGGAAATGTTCTTTAACAACTTTTGTACTAAAAGTATTGCTGCTGCTTTGTGCAGTAGCTCTGTGCACTCTCAATCTTCATAGCCCCTTAAGATTTGGAAAGTAAATGAACTGAAATCTTATTTTTTAACAGCCATGTTAAAAAAAAGTTTTTTGCACATTTCCTCTTTTTTTCTTTAAAAAAAAAAGCATAAAATGTAAGTAATGTTAACCACCCAAAAGCAAATGTTTTCCAGATTCCCTTTTGCCAATAGCCCAGCCTTTATTCAACCACACTTTATTTACCCAGGTGCTGTGTGTTTGTGGTTTGCATGTATGTGTAATTTAGCTTTTCAGAATATAAAAAGCTTTTCAGAACAGTTTTTAACCCCTTGCTGCTGGGCAGTTGGGATTTCCTGGTTAGTAATGCATCAGGAAATCCTGACTGCTCCTACCACTGAGTAAAGGAATAAAGGTCAATCGTGGTGGCATTTGTCCCCTTCCTTACACTGGCTCTCCAGAGAGGCACCCACCAGGATTTATAGATTGCTGCCTGGCAACAGCAAAGACTCATGAACCAAGCCTACAAAACTGGCCAGCCATCAGAGCCCTGGAGGAGACTGGGGAAGGGTCTAACTCCCCAGGCACTTACTGTTCTTTATTTTTAGGATATACTTCTTTTAAATTCACCTTCAAAGTACTCACCTCTGCTTATTGATACTAATAGGCAAGTGACTTTATGATGACTCCACATTGCCATTTGAATGAAGGCTTTCATCCCTAAAGCTCTGATGAAAAGCTTTGTTCTATGCTCCTAGAACTTCATGTACTCAGTGCTAAAAGCACTTTTCTTGACAAAAAAAGATTTCCCTATATTTCTCAAGCCTTTGCTCCTTCAAGATTTCTTCATAATATCTGCAGAGTGTATTTTAAAAAGATCAAATATTAAATCCATTATTCCATAACCTTAGTCAACCCATCTCCACACAAATGTTCAGAATATACCCATGTGTTTGTTGTACCCAAGTAGTTATTTCCATTTTCTCAGACATAAACAAAAACTTATTCTGTGCAGAACAACCAAGCAGACTCATTTGATCAGTGACATGACATGCCTACAAAAGGATTCATATTTCTCATGGCAGCCCCTCTTTGAATTTGCCCTCAGCTGTGGCACGGATATTGACACTAATGTCATCTGTGAAGGTCAGGTGTAGAGTGGCTAACTCTGACCCATTCATGAGAAGCAGACAACTGGGAATTGGGAAAACTGTGGGGATGACAGAGATCATCGAGCAATGAGACAGCTGTAATCATAGAAGATGACACTCCCTCCCAAAGGGGTGATAGAGGAACATAGAGGTATGGCCTCTCAGACCTCAGAGGAGCACCTCAGGTGGAATCCAAACAGAATTGTCAGTGATAGGTTTGGCCTGAGGTTAGAACAATTTGTGTGTTTGTTGAGGGCTATGGGGTAGATGCCCAAGTAAATAAGCTTCTAGTGAGATAAGAAAGGGCAAATGAGAAAAAAAATTTTTTTTTTAAAGAAAGGGCAAATGGCTTGGAGGGGAAGTGTTAAGAGAGTAACTTTCTGACCCTTCTGCCCTATAATCCTTGCTTGGGCTCATTTCCACACTGGCATTCGGAGGGTTAGCAGTGCTGGAAGCCTGTTCAGGTAAGCAGAATATGGCTATCTATACTAACTGATTTTAAAAGGATAACATCACCAAAGACAAACCTTTCATTTCTGGTGAACATCAGCATTTTTAAATACAATCTTTGGTCTTATGTTCCTTTGTCTTTTTTTTTTTTTTTAATGACTATTGGTGATCTGGAAACATCTGGGAGGTTGTGCTTTCCTGAGGGTATTCTCTGCCACACTGAGCAGCTTCCTACCAATGGTGTGACTTGCAGCTCACTATCCACCATTCACTAACTGCCTCTTATCCCCTGCTGACCTACCACTGGGACTAATGTGACATTTGGGGGTTTCGTTTCCACTTATTGGGCTATATACCCTTAGTATTAGTTAAAAAGCACATTTTTTTTTTTTTTTTTTTTTTTTTGCGGTACGCGGGCCTCTCACTGCTGCGGCCTCTCCCGTTGCGGAGCACAGGCTCCGGACGCGCAGGCCCAGCGACCATGGCCCACGGGCCCAGCCGCTCCGCGGCATGTGGGATCCCCGTGGACCAGGGCACGAACCCGCGTCCCCTGCATCGGCAGGCGGACTCTCAACCACTGTGCCACCAGGGAAGCCCCAAAAAAGCACATTTTGTAATGTGCCAGTAACTCTGGGTTCTTGGTTGTCCAACCACATAATCACCATGACTGTAACCATCAAGCTCTATACTTATACCTTCATTCTAATTATAAAATATATGCAACTTTTTGAGTACCCTAATCCTTCAGCAGCAACCTTAATTCTTAAATTAGCAGTTTTAAGGAACTGTGACTTTCCAAAGAACCTAGATTGGTCTTAGATTATAATAAAACATTTCTTTAATCTTAAATAGTCTTCAGTTTCTAGTCTCTCTACAGGAATATGTATAACTTATAGTAACAGGTTACTCTTACATTTTTAAGTACAGCTCAAAGGAATACAATATTAAAGTTATAAAAATGCAAAGTTATTAAGTCCATCAAACACAGCACTTCCTTTCATGAGTTTCATATTAAATCTATAAAGGCATCAATGCAGGGATTACACATTTACAGAGCACGACAGCATCTGGCACAGAAGGCTTCCTGGTATTTCTATGGCATGTAGTCATGAAGACAGCTGTTTCCCCTCTGTACTTGTGCCCTTCTGTGGAGGGCAATGACTAACAATCTACTTTAAAAAGCAGAAATTCTGTATACATCAGACTTACTACCCAGCACAAGCAGCCTAGAGCAGTGAAGCAGCCAGCACAGAGACTGGATTTTGTCAGACCTGGCTCCATCTCCTGGCAATGCCACTTCCCAGCTACTAACAGTGTGTGTTATTCAACGTTGCTAAATCTCAGTTATTTCACCGGAAAAAAGGGGATGATACCATACATTTCACAGGGTTGTTGTGATAACAATTAGAACTTCTTGTCGAGGGTTAAGTGCCCAGCAGTGTCTGGCTAATAATGGTTAAATTAAAAAATAAATTATTAATGCTATAATCAATTCTAGGGTAGTGTTTGGCAAAAATACAGAGACTCATCAGAATCACTGACACTGACTTAGAAGGGAGCTCAGAGTTATTCATTTTACGAAAGATATTAGGCCCAAATAGGAAAAGTGACTAGTAGTTTGGTAGAGAAAAATGGAGCACCTGCAAAATTTCCAGAATAGAACCCTTTTCACTGTGTTCTTAGACTCAGAACTCCACCTTCTCCTAAGTTATTTCACAGCTTTACAGTGACAAATTTCAGTCATTTAAAAAAATTATCTTTCCAGATCTAATGTGGACACAATGAAGTACAAAGGATGTGACAGAACTATGCAAGAATGGATTTAGAGGTTGTCCATCAGTCAATACTATGCCCAGTCAACAGATCACATCAGAAAATGCAGCACAAGATGAGTTTACGAGTATATTGAAAAAGAAAGAGACATGCCCCTGAAGGCAAACACAGGCAAAAGTAAATGTGATGGCAGTTAAAGACTTCATTTGTTTTTCTGATAGGGTAGCACAGGAAATCGGAGCAGCAAGCTTTAAGCAAAGGATTTCAGTCTGGCAGCTGGCGATGTTAAATCCAAGTAGACGTCATTTGTATGTTTAATGTTTGTCTGGCATAAACGCTGATTCATTGAAAAAAGGCCTATTTGTTGACAAAATGTAAAAATATGAGGTGAACACAAGAGCATGTCAAGTGGAAATGTGCGCTAGCTGAACCCTGAATGCTCTTTCCTGGATGTGTTATTAGGCAGGCCCTTGTTGTGTGTTGCAGATGCCTGCCATTACTTGGTTGAGAATCCAGACAGTGCATGTCTCAATTCTATTGATGTCCCAAATCTGGATGGGACAAAAAATACTCTGGGTAAGAGTCAAGATTCTAAAATTTTGAAAATCTGGAACTAAATACAGTAAGATACACATTTTAGTAAGAATAAATATAAGTAATGAGGCTTTTAAAAAGTCAGCCTCAGGGATTAATCTCCAAAATATACAAAATAGCTCATGCAGCTCAATATCAAAAAACAAATAACCCAATCAAAAAATGGGGGGGAAGATCTAAATAGACATTTCTCCAAAGAAGACCTACAGATGGCCAAAAAACACATTAAAAGATGCTCAACATCACTAATTATCAGAGAAATGCAAATCAAAACTACAATGAGGTATCACCTCACACTGGTCAGAATGGCCATCATCAAAAAATCTACAAACAATAAACCTCACACTGGTCAGAATGGCTATCATCAAAAAATCTACAAACAATAAACGCTGTAGAGAAAAGGGAACCCTCTTGCACTGTTGGTGGGAATGTAAATTGATACAGCCACTATGGAGAACAGCATGGAGGTCCCTTAAAAAACTAAAAACAGAACTACCGTATGACCCAGCAATCCCACTCCTGGGCATATACCCAGAGAAAACCATAATTCAAAAAGATACATGCAACCCAATGTTCATTGCAGGACTATTTACAAGAGCCAGGACATGGAAGCAACCTAAATGTCCATCCACAGAGGAATGGATAAAGAAGATGTGGTACGTACATACAATGGAATATTACTCAGCCATAAAAAGGAACAAAACAGTGCAATTTGCAGAGACGTGGATAGACCCAGAAACTGTCATACAGAGTGAAGAAAGAGAAAAACAAATATCGTATAATATCGCTTATATGTGGAATCTAGAGAAATGGTACAGATGAACTTATTTGCAAAGCAGAAATAGAGACACAGATGTAGAGAACAGATTTATGAATACTGAGGCGAGGGGGGAAGCTGGGGGTGGGATGAATTGGGAGACTGGGATTGACATATATACCTACTATGTATAAAATAGATAACTAATGAGAACCTACTGTTTAGCACAGGGAACTCTACTCAATGCTTTGTGGTGACCTAAATGGGAAGGAAATCTAAAAAACAGGGGATATATGTATATGTATAACTGATTCTCCTTGCTGTACAACAGAAACTAATACAACATTGTAAAGCAACTATACTCCAATAAAAATATAAAATAAAAAATCAGCCTCCATGGAGATGTGGACAAAGTGGCACATGCAGAAAAGACAAACTATTAAATTCAAGTTCAGTGTGAGATGACAGTGCAATGTCCACTGTCCACCAAAAATGCAAGAGTGACTAAAGAATATTGGAATAAGGAATAAGGGAATCATTGGTCCTATTCTGGAACATTCAGAACTCGACACCTCACTTTAAGAACATCAAAAGGGCACATATGGAGAGAGATTAGGATGATGAAGGGTCTAGAACTGACAGGAGCAAGAGGTGACTGAAGAAGATCTGGGGGAATGTGAGCTGTCTTTAAAT
Organism: Stenella coeruleoalba; assembly: GCF_951394435.1. Taxonomy (NCBI): domain Eukaryota; kingdom Metazoa; phylum Chordata; class Mammalia; order Artiodactyla; family Delphinidae; genus Stenella; species Stenella coeruleoalba. Next base: position 72,775,055 of record NC_137151.1, on the reverse strand, counting down.
GCCTGCAGAGCTGCCCTTCAACAGAGCAACTGGGCAATTCTTCATGACTGCACAAGACAGAAGTTACGTTAATGGATAGAAGGGGGAAACAGATTTCAGTCTTATAAGTAAAAACCTCTTAATACTGGAAGATTTCAGAAACTGGGAAAAGGCTTGCTGGAAAAACAGTAAATTCCCATGTGGTCACAGCACATGTTCAGAAAAACTGGTGATCTATTTGTGGTCTGAGGGGTAGGATGGTCAGATACCAATTGTGTTTGGGAAAAAGATGAGATGATTTCTAAGGTTCATTCAGTCTGAGCCTTATATGAGCCCAGCAGAAAACTGCTTTCTTTAACTAACTATAACTAACTTATTATATAAGAGCTAAACTCTTAGTATGGCAAGTTATTATTTAAACGTGTCAAGTAAGACTGTGTTCGACAGGTCCAATCTTCAGTTATTTCAGAGCCCAGACAACTACAACCTTCCCTCCAGTGTGGGAGCCACAGGCAGGGACAAAATCAGTATCTGTGCACTTGTCATTCACTACTAGAGAGGCTACTTACGGGAACAGACTGTAAAGATTAGATGGAATCAACATGAAAAAATGCAACAATTTCCGTAACAATGAATGGTTTTGGTATTGTTTTATTTTTTTCCCAGCACATCTTAAAAATCACACATGGGCATTTGCTTATAGAACAGTACATTCTAGGAAAAGCAGTAAAAGGAGATCCAAACATACACTGAAAGCACAGTATATAGACTATGTGTTGAGCCCTTTGGAAAACAGTATGGCTCAGTCTGAACTGACAAAGCTATGCTGGACTCCCTTAAGAATTTTCCTTCCCACTACATATCCACTTTTAAGACTATTAATGTAAAGAGAAGAATTGTTTGTATGCATTAGTTACAGCAGTATAATGGCTTACATACAAGTGCTTACCCACATGTAGTTCCCAAAAGATGACTACAGTACTGGCAGGAATATGCACTGCCTTAGAGGAAGACTCAGGATAAGATATTATTCAAGTCAAGTTGTATCAGAGCCAAAGTATTTCACAGGCTTAGCGAAAAAGGACAAAAATTTAAAAATATAACCTACACATATTTCTCAGAAGATTTATCATTGTTCAGAAACAGAAATATTCATTATTCTGAAGGCACCATCACACACAAAAAGGACTGACCCCCAACATAAGGAATAGGAACCCACCCCCCTCCCCTCCTCCAGGCTCTGCTCCTCAGGGAGCTCTGTGAGCAAACACCCAAAACATGTAGGGGGTGTCTCCAGGACCGAGTATGCCACATCCACCAACCCACACCTTAGGGCTACTAAGTTGGGACACAAGGAATGAAAATGCAAGAAAGAAAGTACATGTAAATCCCGCTGACTGAATAGGTGTATGTGAGAGTACAGGTCCACCACACAATTAGTTAAATATGCTAGAATAGGTGATTGAAACCAACACTGTGGAAAGGATCTTTTGTGTTTCCACACACAACTACTTCATTCCTGACGCGTTCTTGAAGAGGAATAGCCTTGAACTGCTACACAAGCTCTGGCCTTAAAGATTTATCCTCTCCCACTCATTTTAAATAATGGCTATTTCATGGAAAAAAAAATCCCAACAAGGCACTGTGAGCTTTTGGGGACATTCTTTAAATAGCTCAAAAAATAATTATTTAGAGAAACTTTATACCAGCACAAGCATTTCATGTCCTTTTTGGATATGTGAACAAGATTGCTTTAGGGGTTCAACAACAAGTTTCACAGGGTGCTTACAAAAAACACTGCCAACAATAAGATGCCTTAAAAACATGTATATATGCTGCTTAGAAATCCACACTAAAATATTTTTTTTCCTTCTCTCTCTCTCTCTCTCTTTCTGATTTGGAAGTTCAGAGTCTTTGAAAAATGCTCTTAATGATATTTAATGTGTTATTTTTGTCCCTTGTGGAAAAAAAAAGTATAAAATAATCTCCTTTGGGAACCAAAAAAGAAACCTTTTCATGTTCACAGAACTAAAGTTACTTAATTCTGTGATGGTTCTTTGGCTTCAGTGGTCCTTACTCACGTTTGTTAAGGAATTCTTGTGGTTAGGAGAGCACAAGAGCGCTCATTCTTTGAGGATCTTCCAAGGTTCAAATGGGAATGCTTCAGGTTCACAGGAGACTAAACACCTCCTAGGAATATAACATTGATTTAAAATAATTAGAGAGTAATAAAACCTAGCCAACAATATATTCATCTATAAATCCAAAAGGATTTAGTTATATTTAGGTTGTACTTGATAATGCTTCATCAATAAAATTATAAAAATTAATTGTTTTCAAATCAGAGGAAATATGAAGATGAAAAACTAAAATCGAAAGACAAACCCAGACGCAAACAGAAGAATGAACAGCTTCACACCCCCTCTGAAGAAAAAAATCTCTTAAACCCAGGTCCATTTTATTAATAATATAAGTTTCTATAATCTGTTGACATTACAGGTAGTTTTTACAGTTAAATTTCACACTAAAGACAAACACTGTTTGCTTTAGGGAGCAGAAAGCTGAGTAACTTACATCCTTCATGTTACACATTGTATTTCAATAGTTTAAAACAATCTTTTACACCTTCTGGATTTCCGCATCAATGTACTATATGAAATTAATGAGGATTAAATGTATATATTGACAGGTGGCTCATTTGGGAACGTGAAGCCTTGAGCAAAGGCAAGCTTTCATAAAGCCAAAGGTGATTCTGGATTCTTCAATCCTATCCTGGCACTTGTTATTTTCGGCTTTTCTCCCACCACGAGCTAAACCCTAATTAAAATCGAAATCGCCAAAGATTAAGTGGTAGCAAAAAGCTATTAAAACTGTCCTTAACTCCTGTCCCAGTGCTTCTTAAAATGTAGATATGCTTTCCACAGAATTCCACCTTGGCTGCTTCAAGCACCAGCATGTGCAGTTTGTGCATCAATGCATAATAAATGTTTGTGTTCTACATTTACATAAAATAGATGTTCGACCAAACTCAGCCCATTTGAACAGCCAAGGTTACAGACTTCAGCTTGGTACCACAGGGCTTGTCTGATCAGCTATAGTTAAGAAGTTGCAGCTATAAAAGAATATGACAATGGAAAACCTCTGAAGCCAACATGCAAAAGTCATTTTCAAAACTGCAAGCTAGGACTCAGCTGTTACTAAGAGAATATTCTGAAAAAGAGGTTTTCTTGCAACCATCTGTATCTGGTTTAATACACACACTGATGGAAGTTCATCCTTCACTGCGTTTTTGTTTTCCAAAATACATCAACACAGCTCAGTATACTAGAATGCTTCCAGCTTCATAAACAGCTTTTAAGTAACAGTACTATAGTATGTAAGCATTTAGGAAGAAAACTCCCAATTCCTCAAGAGAGGAAAGAATTTAATCCTCTTTCTTTGTGGTAAAATGCTGGGCACAATAAACATGTGGCTTCTGCAATTCTTACTAAACTAAAAAAGCTCACGTTACTTAGCATAACACTAATAAACTCACTTATACACTGTAAAGTGCACCAAACATTAAGGCAGCTGTTTCTCTAGGGGTCAATAAAGCCTGTTCATACTGACTCTAGTATTCAATGCCATTTCTCACTAGCAGCAAGTTCCCATTCCCACTAAAATGTCAACCCAAATGTGACATCATCAAATAAAATATTAGAAATATGACTAATTTAAGAAAGACAAATCGGTGTTATGCAGTTATGCAGCTGAGGCACCTCTCAGAGGTGGATGCGTGGAAGCAGGGAAAGCCTTTCTGATTTACTAAATCAGAGTGAAACAGTACTGATGAGTGTTTATGTGTTTCAAAATGATCCCTGTAGAAATGATCCTAACTACAAAATGTAGTCATCACTACAAAATCAAGGTTGGAGAGTCATGCATGCATGGAAGAAAACAAACGCATAAATCACTAATTTCCATAAGGTTCATGTAGAATAGTGAACAATTTCAGGTGTTACATTTCCTAATTCTGAGGTTATTGAAATCTGAACTCCCTAGGAAAGAACGTTATAACAATCACGTGCAAAGGAATGGATCTGCTTATGAATCTGTAAGTTTTATTTTTAAAAAATTACTCAGAAACATGTATACACTCCAGTGAGATATTAGTATCGTAATAAATTTTACATTTTGATCACCAATTAGAGAAATTACTTTCATGAATAGATGCATTTCATAAAGCTGAGATTTTTATAATTTGAGAAGCAAGTGTAATTTCCTCATCAAGTATCTAACTATTTCAAATATCAAGGGCTTGAAGCAAAGATCTGCTGGAAATTTTATAATTAAAAATAAATCACCAATGAAGAGAGGCAGCATCTAATAAATAAATATTTAGTTTTTGTTGTTAAACTAATATTTCATTTTGATTTGCTTACAGATTTTATTAGTTTGAGGCCAATTTTATTTGTTAAAAATTATCATTTTGAAGTCTTAAAAATATCATTTTGTGAATCAATTTTAGATTTTCTGGTTAAGGCTACTTCAGATATAAAAGGTATCAAACTGCCCAAAAATACTTTGGAGCTGTTGCTACATAGACAGACAGTGTGTCCTTTTAAAGGATAGTCTGCATTCTGACTCATATTAGCTGATCAAATATTAATTCTAAAAAAATTATCAAAAGTACTACATTAAGAAAAGAATCTGTCTCAAAATGTGAACCATGAACCTTGACAGACAGTGATTCAAAGTAATCATTTCATTTATTTTAATATCCAGGTTTGAATGTAAAAATGTTCACTAAATGTGGTTAACGTTCTCCCTATTGTTTAAGAAATATGATATTTCAAACTTTTGATTATGGTATGTGTAATACATTATATTTTTTAATTTAGGTTAAACCAGTAATTCAAAAAAGGCATTAAACCATTATTAAAAACTAAATTGAAACTTTACTTTTATATGGAAATTTATCATGTTGTTTGGGTTAATTTTTTTTAAGAAGGTTTTTTGTCATTGAAACTGTTGAGGTTTTCAAATTCAGTAGCTGAATGATGACTGTGTTTCTTTAGCCAAAACAGTTCTTTGAACTGGAGACATTCAGTGTAAGAAGTCTTCCCTCTTCTGCTCCTGTTGTAGCTTCTTCTGCATCTCAGCAACAAGAATGTGAAATGAGAAACATTAGAACTCTAAGTTGAATAAAGACATTCCTTTCATGGTAAACCTGTTCTTCACATACAATGAGTGATAAGTCAGCTTTTCTTATAAAACATATTATGAATGAATTAGGATATAACAATATGTTATCTCAGTGATACAAATACAACTCATACCTCAGTAGAAACAGAAACATGGAGAACAAAAACATGTCCCCTGACAGAATAAAGCATACTAATGATTTAAGGTTTTAAAACTGTATACTAATTTCAAAGAAAAATGTAGGCCAAGCACCTTACAGAACTGAAGGCTTCCTAAATAAGAGGCTGCCTATATTCTTTCATGGGTATTCTCCCTTAATGACCTATTCACACTAGAATGCACTCTTAAAAAAACATACATGTATATCACTCCTCAGTGGAATCCTTCCCTAGATAGCTGCTTCCCAGAAACGTTCTTTTAAAAAAGAGGCTAGAGAAACAATAGATGACACCAAAATCTGGCTTTGTTCCTAAGAAGAAGCATCAATACAAAACAGCTGGCAGCATCTTCTTCTGAAATTAACCACTGGCAGCCTTGTGCTGCCTGACTGAAATTTGAAATGACAACCAGTTGGCTGTAAACTGATACACCTACAATGAGAGAGATTTAGGAATACCATCTGTCAATCCATAGATGTAGAAACAAAACAAACTACAGAATGAAACAAACTTATTTTAAACCAACAAACAAAGGTAGCTGAAATAAAGTCCATGATATATCTGATTACTGGTATAACCATAGTTAAAAGACTTAAAAAAAAAGTGACATTTTTCTTAACAATAGTAATGGATTTATAAAAGGTTTCTGTTTCCAAAGATGTTATTGGGGTCCACATATTCCTTGACAGACTTCAGCATCCCAAAGCCGACATCAGAGATACTTTCCTTTAGCCACTGCTTCCGTAACTTGCCCACTGGAAAAACAAAATCAAAAATGCTTCAATATACACTATGATGCTGGGAACCAATCAATCTTATGACCATGAATGAACAAACACTGTGTGATAAATGCTTTTATTCAAAAATGAGAAATGTTTTGCTGTATTTGATTTATTGAGCCCACCAGACTATCAAGCTCATTAAGCTCAGTGTACTCCCAGGGGAGCCTGTGCTCCACAGTGTCTCCTTTCTTTGTAAACTGTAAAATGGAGATGAAGGGAGCCTGCACTGAGATTATGGCCCATTTTACAAATAACAAAATGAGAAAAACATGCATTTCAAAAGAACCCGCCTCCTGTCTTTACCAGAACATGCCAAAGTTTCAGAGAAAATAAAGTTAACTAAAGAAAACATATCCAGATGAATTTGCTGGGTATACTACAGCAAAAATTGACAAGCTAGATATCCATAAAATATTTTGAGAACAAAAGCTTTTTAAAAATTGAGAAAATCTGAACTTTGGGCTTAAGAAAAAAATCTGGTTATGAGCTTTCCATTTGCATTTTCTTTTCATATGACTTTAAAATAAATTTGCATGTTCAAATAATTGTTATTTTCTTCCTATTATTTTTCCAGAATTAGAGTTATTTTAGGCACTAAATAAATCAAACACCTAAACCATTTTAAATTTAATTATCTGCTTTTATACACTGTATCACATTCCCCTTCTTTGTTTCTAAGTCTTGCTAATTTATTCTGAGAATAACGAATATAATCGTTAGCAGCATAAATTATATTTTAAAAGGCATTCAACGAAAATGTAACCTTTTCTAAGCAGAACTTTTATAAGAAAGGATATGTACTTAATCTATAAAAGAATTCTGAAATGTCAATTTGCTTTGGCATTAAAAAGCAAAGCAGGATGCTGATTTATCTATGGGAAAATGGATAAATCTTATTTACGGGTAGGATTATTTGTGGTTAGTACTTTTCAAATGTATTGTAATAATTGAATTCAAATGGTCATTTTCCACAAATGTTCATTAATGATCCAAAGTCATCAGCAGCGATTTAATTGGCCAACTAAAATGGGAAGCCTTCTTTCATTAAAGTATTCAGCCTGTCATTCTAAAATGCACTCTCATTTATCAAGCTTCAGTGATCCACCACAGCATCTCCCTTTTGGAAAACTTAAATACCATTTTAAGCTCAACTCAAACCGTCTTTTGTGTCCAGTGCTCCAGGAAACCACCAGTTGTCATTAAAATAATAAATAGCATGACATTCTCAGAAAGCAAAATATTTCTGCTTGGCTTCTAGAAATAAAGAAGCATTGCTGGTATTAAGATGAGGAAAAATGCTCTACAGCAGGAAAAAGAAATCTTAAATTCAAAAGAAAAATTCTGTTTAAAAGAGCTCTAAAACCAGAAGCCAAACAGTACAAACTGCTATTCATGCAATCTCTACCACCTAAAAGATGTTCTACCAGGTCCTCCTACGATCTCCCTAAGGGACAACTCACCGCAATGCCTCAGCCTTAGTTTTCTCATATGCAAAGGGATTAGAAGCTACTGAATCTTTTCACTCCAAATATCCTACGATTTTTGCACTTAGAAAAAGTTACAAATCAGTTATTTCCAGATTTGCTCCAAGGTATTAAAAGAAAAAAAAAAAAAAACTACTCTGTGAATGGTAGAAGTGGCATTATTATAAGCTACCAGCACTGAGGCAACTCAAGAGAGTGGGATAAAAAGCAGTCAATGCCAGTCTCCACTGTTATCTGTAATATAGTTTCACTGAATGTGTCCTGTGGTTATGGATGTAATTGTCCTGAAAAGACTGCAAACAACTGCTCCGACAAGATGGAGCACATTAGAACCTCAGCAGGATGCCCAACAGCTAGCTCGTCTGCCTCGTTTTACACCTCTAGTAATAATCCAATTCCACAAGGAGCTGAACCATCCTCTGAGAAGCCACCCAACAGCCACTGCATATTTAATGAAGTCGCTCACCAAGCGCTGGAAAACAGAAGGTGCTTGAAGTGCATCATTAGTTCTGTCAGAAGGATAATTTACACATCTATCTTGTCAAATTTTCTATGGTTTATACTTTTACAATAATCAATCTAACATACATTTGATTAGTGAACTAGAAAGTTAAAAAAATAAAAGGCAGTACAGGCAGCATAGCTGTGGCCCCTCAAAAACATATCTGATAAAATAATTTAACCCCTTGATGGCCTGATGGCAGAGGTCTGTAAGCTTCTTCTGTTAGTGATAACAGAATTTGAACTGAGGTCAGAAATCACAGTTTATGCAATTGAAGGGACTAGAAATCTTTTTGGATTTGCTTAACAATTTAAGTCAACTACATTACAGGATAAATGTACACAGAGAAAAGAGAGTTTAAGTAAAAACGCTTAATAAGCGTTTATAATACGAGATTATTGGAAATAGTCTTCATAAAATTCTAGAGAACCTTCTCTGGCTGCCTCAGATGAATTGATAAATTAAAAAAGCAACAATGAAACATCGAAGGCCCTAATCCCAAAGATGGGATCATACTTCAAAGTAGAAGACTTTTATTCTAGAGTTAAACAACAACAATAATAATGCCATTTGTACAATCTTTATTTGCACTGCTAGGCATTTTAGAAATTAGCTTATTATACTGATCTGGACATGTGTAACACACGTGTGTGCACAACTATATAGTAGCTGCTTACATATCTGTAGACTCATTTTCAGAAAAGGAAGCATGCCATACTAAAGGGGAGAATGGATGAATGAAAACAGCAAATAACAGGTGGCCAAAGACTACTTCAACATTCCTTGTATGTACAGTTATCCATGAAAAGTCATGTGTACCTTCATACCACATGAAGCTTATTCCTCTTTCCAGACCTGGATTACCTGATGTGGGGTATTCATGACTACTGACTCAGCTACACTCCTGTGACTTCTGATCCTCTAGAAGTGTAAACCTAGCTTGAGAGCCAACACTAGAGCTACAAAAAGCCAAATCCACCATTTTTGAAAATAAGAAAGAGATCCCGTATTCCATAATTCTCATTTTTTTCTACATATTCAATGCTCAAAATACTTAAGCCAGGTATTTAAGAGTCTTAGATGTATTTTTAAAGGTACAAAAATCATAGGCCAGCCAAATACAGAAAACTAATGGAGGAAATTCTTTGTCTGCTTAAATTAAAAGTGGAGTTCACTTTTTTACGATTTAATTTCTTATACTGTATATACAGACAGAATAAAATAAGTATTTTGTGTTTTTTCCATAATATACAGTACATTTAAAAATTATACTTTGGGGACTTCCCTGGCGGTCCAGTGGTTAAGACTTCGCCTTCCAACGCAGGGGGTGTGGTTTGATCCCTGGTTGGGCAACTAAGATCCCACATGCCTTGCGGCCAAAAAGCCAAAACATAAAACAGAAGCAATAGTGTAACGATTTCAATAAAGACTTAAAAAATGGTCCACATCAAAAAAAAATCTTAAAAAAAAATTATACTTTGGAACAGAGAAAATAGAAGCTTTTTGAAATCACAGGCTCAACAGTCCCCTTTGGATGCTAACAGCCCCAAGAAATAATATATTTTGTGGGAAGATCAACAGCAAAGAATGAACAGACATGTATATAAGAGGGATGGGTAATGGGAGTCTTGTGTGTGGAAAATGTGAACATGTTGGCCAGCCTAGCCACCAAAAATTATCTGGAACTAATCTTTGTGGTCTAAGGGACTGAAGACTTAGCAGAAACTACCTAATAATCTCATCTTAAAAGGGACACATCTAGGGTCTGCTAGCCAGAGTTCTTTTTAGCTAAATTAAAAACTCTCTGAATTATGAATTTGATTACAAGGCTGAAAAGACTTATTATACACTTATTTAAAAAACAAATCATGGGCTTCCCTGGTGGCACAGTGGTTAAGAATCCGCCTGCCAATGCAGGGGATATCGATTTGAGCCCTGGTCTGGGAAGATCCCACATGCCACGGAGCAGCTAAGCCTGTGCACCACAACTACTAAGGCTGTGCTCTAGAGCCTGTGCTCTGCAACAAGAGAAGCCACTGCAATGAGAAGCCTGCACACTGCAACGAAGAGTAGCCCCCACTCACTGCAACTAGAGAAAGCCCGCACACAACAACGAAGACCCAACTCAGCTACAAATAAAAATAAATAAAATGAATTTATAAAAAAATTAAAAACAAATTATGAAATGGGCTGTACATTTAGAAGATTACTGAAGCTGAAGCTCAGAAGGAGAATTTAGCCAAAGTTAAAAGCACCTAACCGTTATTGAAATAACAGTGTTTTGAAAGTTCTACTTTGGGCATCCTGGATACCTTTTTAACACTATTCTACAGGTCAGATTTAAAAAAGAAAATCTAGATTTAGCTTCTTGTATGAGTGATCTGAGCACTGACTTTGTATTTCAAGATTTAATTAATCCAACTAAACTACTGGTGGATTATCTAAGGAACTAGCGCTAAAGGGACACCAACCTCCTGTCAGATGAGCTTCTGGCGCCGTGCAACTTGATCTGTACTGATGAGAAAAGAGAAGGACAATGGACAATTTCCACTCTTTCTGGTATCTGGTGATCTGACTATGATGATGTTTCTTTGGGAGGGAGTGGCGTGGGGTAGAACGTTCAACCTGAAAAGAGGGTTTAGTTGTCCATCTGTTTGTGCTATAAGGCACTTGTGTGTGGGGTAGAGCATTCAACCTGCAAAGAGGATTTAGTTGTCCGTCGGTTTGTGCTCTAAGGCATCTGTGTGTGTGTGTTTGGCTTTGGTGGAGGTACATGCTGAAGCCAACAGGTTTCCAGCTGAGGGATGTGAATACCCAGCTTTTCAAGACACATGAGATGGGACTATGAATACCACGGAGTCTAATTTAACGCTTAGTGGATACTTAAAGTCACGTTTGATTTATTAAGTCATCTGACATATTTTCTACTACTAATGAAACTTCTGACATCAAGATGAAAGATTCATAGATAATTAAAATCTGGTATTATAAGATTTTTCTCTTATTAAATATTTTTATATGTCAGTTTTCTTTATGCTAAGGTTTTATCTGTGCAGTTTATATAGCAGCTCTAAGATCTTACAGATCCTTAAATAGGTCTTTAGAGATGATGAAATAGAAAAAAAAGCCTGAATTATCAAGGTAATAACAGATCACAAGAGCTGGATTCAATCTGTCTTCAGAACACAATCAAGTGCTAATTCTGCTAACATCCCCAAAAGATGGCTTGACACACTCAAAGTTTAAACCAAGTGGCAATTAATGCCTATACAACAGAGCTGAAAGCAAGTAAATGGCCAAATAACATGAAATAGATAAGGACAGTCAACATGATATGCTCCTTGAAGACTAGGGCCATGTTTTATTCATTTTTGTAGTCCTGTTGCATAATATAGTGTATGCCACACAGTAAGAATTCAAAAAATGTTAGTTAAAAAATAAATGTTGAACCACAGTTATCTGTAAGCCATTTTAGATAAGATGTAAGGATGCAAATATCCAGGGAAAGGCAATCTGGGTTTCCTTAATTTCCTTTGGTTTTATCTGCCTTGCATTCCCTATATTCTGACATTATTTCTTGGATATACTCAGAGCTATTCTGTATTAGCTAAGATAGGAGAAGGTATGTCACAGAACCTAACTCTCTTTTCCTTCAAATCTCTAGGAGCCTTTGGACTATATCAATAGCTCTCAACAGAGGCAATTCTGCACCCTAAGGGACACTAAGCAATGTATAGAGAAGTTTTTGGTTGTCATAACTGGGGCGATGTTACCAGCATCTAGTGGGCAGGGGCCAGGGATGCTGCTAAACATACTACAATGCACAGGACGGCTCCCACACAAAGAATCTAGTCAAAAATGTCAACAGTGACAAGACCAAGAAATCTCGGACTATATGTTTACAAAGGTCTGTCTCCTAGGAGCCCGAACAATTTCCATAAAAGCAACATATCTTCACTGCTACAACCAACTGGATTAGCAGTGAATGGCTTTTACTATAGCAAGGTGACCTTGTTCTAAATTTGAGGCTACTGACCAAACTGAAAGAAGTTCTGGAAAAAGTGGTAGACAGAAGTTATACTCTGAGAAAACCTACCATTAATGACAAATGCTAGTTTATTTCAGAACTTAACTCCTAAAGACTTGCATCTAATATCTACTGAAAAAAACTTTTAAGCCGTATTTGTGGGCCATTTTCCCAGCCAATGTGTGAAAATATATATGTAATAAAGCTTCACAGCACTGTCTGGTAGAACTTCCTGTGTCGATAGAAATGTTCTGTATCTGCAGTATTTAACACAGTAGCCCCTAGCCACATGTGGATATCAAGCACTTGAAAGGTGGCTGCTGCAAATGAGGAAATACATTTTTATTTCACGTTAATTAATTTAAATTTAAATAGCCACAAGTACTCTAGTGATTTCTATGTTAGACACCAAAGACAGAACATTAAAAATTAACTTTACCTAAAGTTACTTCTAACAGATCTTACACTTGAAAATATCTATTAGGATTAACTGTCTGCTAATCACCTGAAACTGACTATAAAAAGTTAATTATTCTCTAACAATATAATAATGTAGTAGAGGTATTCTGAGACTAACACCTAGCACTTAGAAGAGTCTTGGTCATAAAATTGCTAGGGAGAAAAAGTTCTCTTTAGAGGTCCAAAGAGAAGTGGTATTATCTAAGCCACCTACTCTCTCCTAGTGGCTGAGAAAATACACCTGAAGCTGGAAGTTACTACAGGTATATATAGCACAAGGTAAGAGATGGCAAACACAACATTGTCCCTGCCCTTTGTCTGGGACTGGGCATCTGTAATTGCAAGGGTAGGAAGGAGCAGGGAACAATACATTCTTACAACAGATTTTCTGTCAGCTCTCAAATCTGTTCATCCTATGACACAGCTGAAATAGTTAAATGCTCAATTACATCATGGATTAAATTGGCTTTTACAGTCTGGTCTTAGAATCTCACTATTTACAACATTGCTTCAGTGGAAAAATATTATAATCAACTTTAAGTTTTGTGAGAAAAAGCCAATAACAAAGAAGAAACTGAAGGAAAAAAAGTTAAGGGTAAAACAAACTTTCTGCTACCTTATGGTAATCTGATAAAGATTCAATATTGGAAAGGCTATACTCATCTGGTAGCTATCAAAAGACCAAAATCACAACCAGCATATTGACACTGATATAGTCAAGATACAGAACATATCCGTCCCCACAAGGATTCTTGTGTTGCCTATTTATAGTCATCCCCACCCCACACCCAACTCCTGGAAACCACCAATCTGTTCTCTATTTCTCTAATTTTGTCATTTCAAATATGTTGTAGAAATACTATCACACAGAATGCAACCTTTCAGAATTGGCTTTTTTTCACTCAGCATAATTTCCTGGAGATTCATCCAAGTTGCTGCATGCGTTAATGGTTCGTTTCCCCTTACCGCTGAGTCGTATTCCATGGTATAGACGTACCACAGTTTGTTTAGCCATTTAATGGTTGAAGGACATCTGAGCTTACTCCAGTTTGGGACTACTATGAGTAATCTGCTCTGAATATACATATACAGGTTTATGTTTTCAATTCTCTGGTATAAATGCCCAAGAGTATAATTGTTGGGTTGAATGGTAGTTACATGTTTGATTTTATAAGAAACTGCCAACTGTTTTTACAGAATGACTGTACCACATTATGTTCCAACCAGTAATGTATGATTGATCTAATTTCTCTACATCCTTGCCAGCATGACACTGCCACTATTTTTTTATTTTAGCTTTCTGATAGGTGGATAGTGGTTTCTCTTGTGGTTTTAATTTGCATTTCCCTAATGGTTATTGATGTTGAACATCTTTTCATGTAATTATTTGTCATTTGTATATCCTCTTCAGTGAAATGATTCTTCATGTCTTTTGCCCAGTTTCTAATTGAATTGTTTGTATTTTACTATTGAGTTTTGAGAGTTCTTTATATATTATAGATATAGGTCTTTTATTGGATATGTGGTTTGCACATATTTTCTCTTACTCTGTAGCCTAACTTTTCATCCTCTTAACAGTCTTTCACAGAGCAAACATTTTTAATTTTGATGAGATCCAATTTATCAATTTTTCCTGTAATGGATTGTACTCTGGGGGAACAGTCTGAGAACTCTTTGCCCAACTCTAGATCTTGAATATTTTCTCTTGTTTTTTTTCTAAAAGTTTTATTATTTTATGTTTTACATTTAAGCATATTATCTGTGTTGAGTTAATTTTGGCGTAAGGTTCAGATCAAGGTTCTTTTTTTTTTTTTTTTTAACCTATCAATGTACAATTGTTCCAGCACCATTTGGTGAAAAAGCTATATACCTCCTCCACTGGACTGCTTTATGCCTTTGTCAAAATTGGTTGGACATATTCGTGTGGGTCTATTTCTGAGCTCTCTATTCTGTTCCATTGATCAATATGTCACTCTTCCAATACCACACAGTCTTGATGACTGTATATTATAAGTCTTGAAATCAGGTAAATTGATTCCTATGACTCTGTTCTTTTTTCAGAACTGTTTTAGCCATCTAGTTCCTTTGCCTTACCATATAAATTTGAGAATAATCTTTTCTATATCTACTAAAAATCTTTCTGAAATTTTGAAAGCAATTGTATTAAATAGGTAGATCAATCTAGGGAGAATTGACATCTTTATACCATGTCGTTTTCTACCAATCCATGAACACATCTCTCCATTTATTTAGGTCTTTGATTTTTTTCATCGGCATTCTGTTATTTTCAGAACACAGATCCTGTATATATTTTATTAGATTTATGCATAGGCATGTACATATTTTGTTAATTTAAATGTTTAATTTGGAGCATATGTAAATGGTACTTGCATTTTAAATCTCAGTTTCTATATGCTTGTTGTTAATATATAGAAATGCAATTGATCTTGGTGTGTGCTCTTGTATTCTGCGATCTTGCTGATCTTGTTCTAGTAGATTTTTTGGGGTGGGGGGCAGATTTTCTACACAGACAATCATGTCATCTATAAACAGCAATAGTTTCATTCATCCTTTCCAATCTGTATGTCTTTTATTTCACACTATAGGTTTTTAACAAAGTTGATCTTTTGCTCATTATTTCGAGTAGTCTCTTTTTACTTTTAAAGTTCCTCATACTATTGGATTATGTTAAGACCACAAAAACTGTTAAGAGCAGCTACCCCATAATTATTCTCTGAACAATAGGAAATAATTTTAGTTAGATAAAGACATCAATATTTAAACTAAGACTGGTTATATTTAATCAAGGTTTTTTACTTCCTGACAAGGCCTTAGGTATAATTTTAGCAAATGAACAACTTAAAAACTTAAGTCGTAAATTGAAATTTAAATATATGGCTGACATAAACGCTGCTGTTTAAACTGACCAGCTCGTCAGTTACAAAAACAAGCACTATGAAGATTAAGTTAAGCAGGCTTTATATTTCCTATAGCCTCCAGTTCCAGACTACATCTGTTTTCTTTGATACACAAAACCAGAGTTAAAATAGCTCCATTTATCACAGCATGATTGTAGGCAGACAAACCAGCCTGTCTGTTTCCAGATAGTGAAAGCAACTGTTATTAATCACAATTACAGGCCAAACCCTCTAAGAGAAACTGCATCAATACTCTCCCAACCCCCAGCCCTTCTACTTTTGAACTCAAAAATGGTACTGAGAATGTCATGATACTGCCTGAAGGTCAGCAACTAAAGATGCTCCTATGAGGTTGCCTTGAGTTTTAAGTTCAGGATGCAAATTAAGGAAAATCTTTTCTACACATATAAAAAGCAATCTTTTGAGAGCTCTATTATTAACTTAGAAGGATAATTAAACCCATTCTATTTAAAATTTATATGGAAAGATTTCTGCTTTATGAAACTATATTGAATAGCACAGGATATTTGAAATTTACAAATTAGATGATTAACTTTAAGCAGAGAAGCATGTATGAAAATAGACATTTTTTATAGCAAATTTTGTTGCCAATTATGCTGCTCTTTCATACAGATTGTAACAGAACCTCCTATAGGGTGAGACTAACTGCAGGTTATAGATGAAAATATTAAGACAATTGTTGAATTATATTCCTTGAATATATGGGTCTTTTTCAAATAAACTATAACCCTTTCTTCAATGGTTAGAGTAGGGGGTTAAGAATACAAACCAGAGTTTCACTTGGTGCTGTCTACTGCTTTTATTTTTTTAGAAGACTACTGTTTCTTAAGCACCTACTATATGCAGGACACTTCTGATGCTTTATATACATTATCACACTTAAGTGTTACAATAATCTGAGGTAGGTACTATTCCCATTTTGCAGATGAGAAAACTGCAGCTCAGAGAAGTTATTTCCCTAAGGTCACACAGGTAGTTAAGTACAGAGCCAAGAGTCAAATACAGATTTGATTCCAAAGCCTATGTTTTTTCCCCTCTGTTTGTAAGCCTCTCAAACTTGCATTTGTTTTAAGATAAAGGCTTAAATGGAATCTTACATATATAATACATCTACGGAAGAACATTAAAATGGCTGGTGTTGGGCAGTTGTAGTGAAAGGCACATTATTTTACCCTACTTTTCCACTGAATAACTGACTCTGCTAATACACATTCTCAGAAATATTATGGAATAAACTGAGCCTTTTCATGATTAAACATGACCCTATATTCAAACAAGGCCTGATTATTAAACGTTTGAAGCTAAATTAGCAAGGAGACTAATGCCATTCTAACATGAAAGATTCAGAGATGTCTGAGAATTTGCAAAATTGCCCCAAATTCTGTGAGCGCTTGGACACTTAACTACACACGTAACATATTTATTGAGCATCTACTTCTATGTAGAACAGCCAGTCACTGTTCTAGGGACTGGGGAACACAGTGACGGACAAGATACAGTCAGTAACCTCATTGAACTTATTCGAATGAGGAACACATAAACTATACAAGAGAATAGGGAAGACGCCTCTAAGAAGGTGACATTTTGATCAGAGATCTTCATGATGGGAAAGTGAGCCATGCAAATAAATATCTGGCGGCGGGGGCGGGGGGAACAAGAGAAAGAACAGCAGGAAGAGACGGAATAAATAGCAAACGCCTTGAAGGGGGAAGAGGGTTGATATGCCTGAGAAATAGCAAGAAGGACACTACTGCTGGAGGGAAAAAGTAGTAAGAGATGAAGACAGAGAGATAAAACACACAATGTATATCCTTGAAGAACCTAATAAGGACTTCGGATTTTATTCTGAATGTGAGGAGAAAATAATGAATTTTAAAAAGATTACTTGGGCAGCAAGAGAGATGACAGCAGGGGAACAGGAGTGAAGGTGGACAGACCAATTAAGAGGCTGCAATTGTCCCAGCAAGAAAAAACAGTGATTTGAACTAGGGTGGTGGTGGTGATCCCTTCTGGTATTTGGGAGTCATCAGCATAAGGATGGTGTTTTAAGTCCTGGGACTGAAGTAATCATTGAGGGAGTGAGGAAACACGGAGGAACGATCTGGCTCTGGGCTGAGCCCTGGAGCACGCCAGTGTTTATAAAGTGGTTTAGAAGACAACCTAGCAAAGGGAAAGCATCTTCATTTTACCAGCACATACGAAATATATTTTGTGTTCAGGCTTACCTAGTTTCTTTTTCAAAGCCATAGAGGAATCCAAGTAGTTCAGAATTTGTTTACACACAGTCATATTTTTGACTGCATGAAAATAAAAAATATGAGAAATGTGATAGAAATAAAAGATTCCTATTTAAATGAGGCAGAACCTCTCAATAAATTAATATGCAATCAAACCTTGCTACATTGAAGTTCAAGTTAATAATTTCTAAAATTAAATTATTTCATCAACCTTGGAGTCTTCAACAAAAAAAGGCTTATAAGCCTAGAACCTGAAAATGCACATAAATTATACAAGGAGTTTTATTGTAACATGATCTGACCTGCATTTGTTTTATTACCTGATACTGCTGACATGTTAGAAACCTATAATCAGGAAGTATAAAAACAACCAGAAAGTCAAACTGACTTATGTGCAAGAACTGAGAAAACAATGAAATAGCTATGATGAGGAAATTAAAATGTTCATTCATTTCTGTTTTAACATCTAAAGCAGGACAAGCAACTAACTTAGTGTTAAAATTAAAGAAACAGAAGTTTTATATTTTAAAAGAGAAAGACTAATGTTTAGTATTTCTTCTCATATACTTTTAAATGCATGTGCCTCTTTTCAAAGGCTTTCAATTTCAATCTTTTTAGCTTTTGGCCTATTTTCACTATTATGTTCTTAAGTCAGAGGACAAGGACCCTGAAGCAGGATGAACTGAGTTCAAACTCAAATTCTGGCACTAACAACTATTGCTGATACTTTGAAGTTACTGTACACTCAGAGGCTTAATATATCTTCATCTGAAAGACAGGAACAATATCTACTCCACGGCATTTTGATCAGGATTAAAGGAGACTGTCATGCAGAGCACCTAGCAAATATTTACAGCTTTATAAATGTTAATTCCTTTCCCTATTTTATCTTCCTTCTCTTTGATGTTTTAACATCTATAGCATTTACATGTTTATTAAAGTCACCTTTTGAGTGCTTTTCAAAGAAAATGGGAGACTCTTGGTTAAAATATGATGATATCATAAACCTACCAGTTTTGATCAGCAGCCTTTTGAAATGCTATAATATTTTACTTTACTGGACTGTAAGATCCTTCAAGGGAAGGACTACCATTCTTTGAAATCCTATTGCCTAGTGGACCAGTAATATTTATAATGTGGAAAACATATTATACAACAATATTAAAAAGCATTAGGGGGCTTCCCTGGTGGCGCAGTGGTTGAGAGTCCACCTGCCGATGCAGGGGATGCGGGTTTGTGCCCCGGTCCGGGAAGATCCCACATGCCGCAGAGCGGCTGTGCCCGTGAGCCGTGGCCGCTGAGCCTGCACATCGCCTGTGCTCCGCAATGGGAGAGGCCACAACAGTGAGAGGCCCGCGTACCGCAAAAAAAAAAATAAAAAGGCATTAGGCATACTTGGTATCAAAAATATCCCAGGAGCTATTTGTATTTTTTGCTTTGGAATCAAGAATTGAATAATCATGATCTTTTGGTTAATTAAGGTTTATATCTTTTCAACTATTCTTTAAATTAATTTCTATTTGTTTACTGAATAATAAAACAGATTATTAACCACAGCTTTCACAAATAAAGTCTAAGTCTCAAATAAATTTGTACTAGAATTACTTAACTCTTTATTATTTTAAATTTGTGTGTATTTTTTTTTTTCCTGTAATGACAGCTTCACATATACATTATTTCAAGTATGTTTATGTAGGTTATGTTAGAGCCTGCTAAGAAGCTCTCAGTGTCTGGGGTGTACCTGAATAAGTATTGTCAACACTTCTGCCATACTAGACTTTCAGCATCTCATATATAGACACTATTGGTGGGACCTGAATATCCTCATAGATCCTAAAGGAGTAAAATGTCATTAGCAAGGAAAAAAAGCATTGGTTTGGCTTTCCTCCACAATGTTGCAGGTCATTTGGTCATTTCCATAACTTCTGTAGAATTTATCGCACTGTAAAGCTTAAGTAAACGAAGAACATCCTCTCACAATTAAGGAAATTAGTTCATATAACCCAGTTATCTAAATAACAATTAAGCCTCTGTTTCTTTCTATATAGTACAAGATTTGGCTATTCTCACCCTCTTGCAGAATCACATCTCTCTCATATTTACTATCACAAACATAGCTCCTACAGTTCCTGACCTTAAAGGAAAAAGTGCACTTGTTGGCTGCTGACATGTACCAAAAAGCAAAATTGTTGGCTATGGAAAGGAAAATTCTTTTTTTCTTCAAATAATTAATTATAGCTAAATTATTCTGTTTCCTCCCTCCATGAAATCAATTTAGAATGAAGAACATATTACTTAATGATATTATGTAATTTTACAAGTATACTTGTAAATTACATAGCAATATAGTGGCATCCTAAAATAAAATATACAAAAAAGATTTAAAGTAAAGTATATAGCTTTCTGAACATTTTAAAGGAAGGTGCTAAAATTCTAAGCACCTTTATGAAATACCTCATGTTTATAGTTCCAAAATTAGGTTTAGACTTTTAGATTAATCAAAAGTTTTTAATTTCACTTGAGACATTTCTAATATCCAGTTTCTTCCCTTCTTCATTTTTGTCGTTCTAGCATTCATTAGAATCTCCATCAAAAGGTAATAAACAGGAAAAGGAGGAAAAGAACAAATTCATTCACCTTAATGCTTATCAGTCAGCTAAGTTAGAAATTTATTTGTGGAGGTTAAGAAAAAGTAGAGGGAATGCAAAAGATTAAATTGATACAATGATGCTGGGAATTGTCTATTTCATTCATCCACATTAGCAATCTTCTTCAGGCCTGCCTGCAATAATGTCATATGAACACAGATCCTCCACAGCCCACTCTGTTTTCTACCAAAATTCTTTCAATCATCCTACAAACATGTATGGAGGGCTGACTGGGGCCAAGCACTGTTCTAGGTGCTGGTACACAGAAATGAAACAGAAGTCCCTGTCCTTATGGATCCTACTTACCAGTAGGAGGAGATAGCTAATCTCAAGAAGTATAAATATATAGCATGTTAGATAATGCTAAATGCTATGATGGAAAATCAAACAGGGAAACAGGGATATGGAGTATCCAGAGTAGGAGTATAAGCTGAAATTTTTAAATTCAGTGGTCATTTACCTTCATGAACTTCCCTAAAAAAATTTTTTAATTAAAAAAATCTACACATATATTTTCTAGGTACCAATTTATATTGAGGGATATATTAAAAACACTGGTAGATATGTCTAGGTAGATATAACATAGGTAGATATATCATAATTTTTATTACTGATGTGATCAACTCTCCAATAAAAATACTACAATGATCAAAAAGAAATACTAAAAACAGCATTAAAATCTTGAAAAAAAGATTTTTTCATATCCCGCCTTGATTAATTTGCTGAATTTTGGGTGGGCAGAACAAACAGCTATTCAATATATAGTACAACTGACTTTAGCTACATTCCAATAGTGGATGAAAAACATTTAGGTAGGGCTTCCCTGGTGGTGCAGTGGTTGGGAGTCTGCCTGCCAGTGCAGGGGACATGGGTTCGGGCCCTGGCCTGGGATGATCCCACATGCCACGGAGCAGCTGAGCCTGTGCGCCACAACTGCTAAGCCTGCGCTCTGGAGCCCGCGTGCCACAACTACTGAAGCCCACGCCCCTGGGGCCTGTGCTCCCCAATAGGAGAGGCCACTGCAATGGGAGGCCTGCGCACCGCAATGAAGAGTGGCCCCCGCTCACTGCAACTGGAGAGAGCCTGCACACAGCAACGAAGACCCAGCGCAGCCAAAAATAAAAATAAATAAAATAAATAAATTTATTTAAAAAAACAAAAAACATTTAGGTAGGTTCTTTTTCCCCCTTTAAAAATTTTTGCTCTAATGGTCAAATACCTCCCAGGTTTGCTGGGCTATCTTGGGTGACATGAAGTTCCTGAGAACTCAGAAGGCTGTCTAGGTTCTGTTATCTAGGCAGGCTTGTCAAATCAAGCTTCTGTCAGTTACTACCACAGCACAGGCAACCTCAGTGACAGACATAACAACTTCAAAGAGAGCCCTAGTGCTCTCAAATTACTCATATTATTACTCCCCCTAGCACTGTATCAAACCAAATATTTTAAACAGTAGGAATATTAGAAATTCTATCCCCAAAAAAGAATACCTCCGTGGTGATGCGACAGGCTCCCTCCATTAGCGAGGATTTCTTCTCTAGCAGCTGCCTGTATTTGGAAACAAAACAACAAATAGATCACTTTGAGGTGAAAGAGTAAGACCCAACTCCCAAAGGAGATACATACTTTCTGGGTTAAATAATAAAGGAGAAGCCTAATTTTCCTTTCTCTTAGGTTAACTGTATTTAAAGAGCAATTAAAATATGCAGCCTAGCTTTATAAGTTTTTTTCTAGTGAATAGTCGCAGTGTCTACAATTGTTACATCAAGATTCTAGAAAAGAAAAAAGAAGGCAAAATGACCAATTCATCAGCACTAAAAAGTTTTGTGAGGAGTCCGGTCCTACTCTGAAGTAAACATCTCACTATACCAACAAACATTAATTGACTGTATATGGTATGTCCAGAAAAGTACTAAGCAATTTACCTGGAATTACTCAGTTATTTTCACTAAAGCCTTATGGAATAATTTCAATTACTCCTATTTCACAGATAAAGAAAATGAGGCTTAGATGGTTAAATTACTCACCTAATATCATACAGTGGGCATAAGACTCAAGATTACTTACAAAGCTATCAGGGATTAACGGTAAAAACCCTTATGGAGAACATTTCTTAGGTCAATGCCTTGGGACAAATTACTTCTCAGGCTTATGGATATCTAAGTGTGAAAAAAAACACCTTGTTTTATCCTCTTAACATGTTAGGCTCCAACTAGGCTCCTTAAAGAGCAATAAGGTTAGAAAGATAAACACTTAAAGCAATATATAGAATGACTGAAGTACAGGGTGAAAGAAGGGTTACAGAAACTGGAATTACATTCAATTCATGAGTATGTAACAGATATGAGGTAAAATCCCTACAGTGCCTTGAACCTCCTAGAATTACTTGGGTGTGTATAAACCATCAGAGTTAGGCCACAGTAGAAGAGACCCTCCCTTCAGGAGGGACAGATGGACCACATCTCATTGCAAAGTAATTTATAAGAACCCTCATCACTGAGGATTTAGGGTTTTTCAAATGAATCATACATATGCTAGCCCTACTCTAAGAGACTATGTCTTCTAACAAATTATTTTATGTAAAGCAGTAACTACTTGAAACCAGCAGCACTTAGAGAATGGCTGTTTGGCTTGGGAAAGAAGGAACACTTTCATTTTTGTAGTACTATGGGGAAGGGGCCTTTGGGTAGCCAGAGGGCAACACCAAAACTGTTGTGGCCTCTCCCATTGCAGAGCACAGGCTCCGGACGCACAGGCTTAGCGGCCATGGCTAACGGGCCCAGCCGCTCCGCGGCATGTGGGATCTTCCCGGACCGGGGCACGAACCCGTGTTCCCTGCATCGGCAGGCGGACTCTCAACCACTGTGCCACCAGGGAAGCCCAGGACTCAAACTTTTGAGGATGATGGATATGTTCATTATTTTGATTGGGGTTACAATTTCACAGGTGCATACATAGGTCAAAACCCATGAAACTGTACATATTATGTGCAGTTTACTATATCTCAATTATACTTCAGAAAAGCTGTTTTTTTTTTTGTTTTTTTTTTTAAAAAAGGAGGCATAAGAGGGAGCCAACCATACCCTGTGGTTTGGGTCTAAAAGTGTGCCACTGAAAATCACCTTGTGGTACTACCTTTGGCAGGCAGGCAACAGAATTAACACTAGGACACCTGAGGTTTTATTTTTAACAAACCCCAGTCTCCTCCTGCTTCCTCCACAGTCTAGTCTGTTTCTTCAACCCTAGGCATACTTGTCATCAGAAATATTGACTATCAAACAGAAGGCGTTATAAAAATTAGACGCTTAAGGTCATTTAAGAAATGTAATAGAAACTGCTGGCAAATGAACCTCAAAGGCCTACATAAAACTTAAGCAAACAAAAAAATTATAAACCTAGAATTAGGAAATTACAGCAACATAGGCCAAGAGCTTTAGAGCCGCTGACCTCAAAAGCAGTCACCATATGGAGCTGGCTGGGCTGCTGAAGTGGTATCAAGGGTCCATATAGTCTTCTGTTATTTAATTTAATCAGGTATTATGTACTATAAGTAATATCCAAAGAATCACAGGCAACAGAACATTAATTTTAGAATATTAATTGTAATATGTATAGGGAATATGAATTTTAGACTTCTAATTCAGTATTCAATCCAGTGTAAAAATTATGCTTCTCATTTCTATGGGCTATCAACCAGGTAAACCACAAGTTATTAAAGACAGTCAAACTAAAATTCATAAATTGATAGTAAAGTTTACTTAAATTAATAAAAGAATGTAAGAGCTATATTCATGTATGCAAAATTACCTCAGTTTGTTCAAACACAGTCAGTGGGTCACTGATTCCCCTGTAGTTAAAGGCAAAGTAGAAATAGATACATGCACCTGCATCGTAAGTCTGAGTCACCCTAAAAAACAAACAGACAAAATCCCCCACAAGGCTTTAAGTGAAATCAGATTTAACATCTAGAAACTTAAAGACAAGATTGTTTGAATGATTTGCTTAAGCCATAATCTCATTCTCTACCCACCCTCTTACTCCGTGGATGGAAAATAGATTTGCTGGATAAAGGATATCTAAGAACTACTTGTACTATTTTTATAACTTTTTTGGTAAGTCTGGACTATTACCCCAAAATTTTTTTTAAATTTTAAGATAATGTAAATATTTCTCCAACTGGCCTGAAATATACAAAATTCCACTTCCTCAGAAGGGATTTTTTTTTTCTTTTTTAACAAAGTATACTGCAGTTATAGACAGCCCCAAAACAGACTACATGGAACTTGGTGATCCATTATAAGTCTTCTAAGCTTCCTCAAAGTTAACAGAAATACATATGAGAACTTGAAACTAGAAAACAAGAAAAATGTTCAAATACCAAAAATGATCAGACTGGGCAAAACACAGCACCTTCACCAAGTTCACATTATTAGTAACAACTTTGAAAACAAATTGAATGACATGGCCTTAAGAGAGTATCTCCAAAGGTTTTACACTCTAGGTCCCATATGTGTGCATGTTGTATATGTATTTGCAAAAGGTATCAAGAATGTTAGATTAATAAATCATATACATGATATATATCTGGGCTTTCAAAATGTAATTAGGTGAAGCATTTAAAAGGGAGCCAAGGTAATCACAGTCAAATCTCTGAATGCAATTTACAAAGGTTCCCACAAAGAAGTTAATTTAACAGAAAGAGCAAATACAGAGGAAATACTTTTTTTTTACTACACAATACAAACAGAATCTAATCCAAAATTTTCATGGCCTTTTAGGCCAAATGTTAGGTGCCTCAGAACAGAAGAAATGAACTGTTTAACAATGCTACTGTCAATTTGCCAGCTATGTTTTTCTTCTAGTGTTAATTCACCCATAAAAAAGATCCCTTGAATGTTTACATTTTAACTACCAGATTTACAAAGTTTAAGAAAAATTGGAAAACCATGTTAACTGCAAGGGCACTATCACTATGAATAACCAAATTTAAATAAATTTAAAGGATACATGAATGAAATGAGTTTACAGCAATTAGTAAAATATACATTACTCATATGAGAATCATTAATATCAATAAATAGAAAATATAACTAAATATTAATAGAACATTGCCACCTTCCAACAAATCCAGGAGCTATATTACACAATTCAGTTATCAGTAGATAAGGAGGCTTCTAAAATTACAACAAAGCTTGAGTGATCAGTATCTCAAACAAAGTAGAAATAACATTTTTTGGAAAACCTTAATCTGGGGCCATTTTAGAAAGTGACAGAACTAATACCTTTTAATAGATCAATTCTATCATTTAAGACACTTAAACACTAATGTCTTCCAAAATCATCTGGACAAGAGAAAGTGTGGCTGCCAAAGTCATTATATTATTCTTTAATTTCTGAAAAATTTTTTTTTTCAGAAATTTTTTGGAGTACTGTACTTATGTTAGACTCACTGGCTAGGAAGTCCTTCCCACAAAACTTCCTCAGAAAATTTAGGGTTAGAATTCCTATTCCAATATACAAAGTACCTTTTAAAAGACAGAAATGAAATAAATGAACTTAATAAATGCATCCTACAGCTGAATTCTTTTCCTTGGGATCTCTGATTTCAATGAGATCTATAACTATTTTAAATTAATTTCAGAATAGCTTTTTTAAAAAAACTGGTTTAAAAATTACATCTCACACATTCAACATTTATACTCAACACAGAATAATCTCCTTAGCCACTGTTAATCAGCTCAAATCAAACTACAGTTAAGCGTTAATCAAGTATATGCTATAAAAACTATATTTAAAACTCCTATTTAGCAAAATCATTCAATTAACTTAGACTTTGCACATTCTAAACTTTGGTTTTATAAGATGATCACAGAAGCTGAGCATTAGGCTTTAATCAGAAAATCCTTCTTAAAAAAAACAGCTATGTAATAAATGACATATCAATTCAGAATATGTATACCAATTCTATCTACCTGCAATACAATACATACTGAAGATCCTTAGGCCTTATAAGTACCTTCTAAAGAACCAAGACTTAAGTATTGTTACAGAAGGTGTCCTAAGGCAGAATATTTTACTTCCCAATAACTTTCAGTAAGTAGTGGTTTATCACAATGGTATTTTCATAATGAAGGGGGAGAAGTCTCAAGGGATGCTGAATAGAGAGGTAGGGCAGAAGAAGGGAGACAGGATAATATCTGTTAAGCTATCACTTGACAAAGCAAAAGAATAAAAAATCCTCAACTACACAGAAATAGATTCTATTACTTTAAATGTTTCAGATTTTACTATTAACAAATGACTTTTGGATTATTGGGCCTGTTTGTTTTCAGTTTATAATAATAAGAGGCAGACCAGATTGTCAAGAGAAGAACTAAATATCAACTTAGGTGATAATATAAATAAATATACTTTTTTTTCTTGCGGTTTAAGAACTTTAAGATAAAAGGTTCATTTTTAAAGATATGTCCAAATTAAAAAAAAAAAAAAGAACAGGTACATTTTTACTCCTTTAATTTGGAAAGCTTCTCTCCAAGATCAGTCACTAAGCTACCAGTAGCGTTACCATGTTATAAGTTTTTTATTAAACAGAACAAGGCCCCTTTTTCCCCTCCTTCAGATATAATCGAATGCCCAGCCAATAATCTCTAAAATCCACATTTTAAGCCTTTACATTCTACCCCAAATATACTTGTTCTAAAAGATGTTAATACACACACTTGACTTAGTATTTCCTAAAATGTTCTTCAAACCATGTCTCTCCCACAAAGAAGCATAAAAGACTATTTCAAGGATACTCTTCTGATTGATGTGAACAGTTATGGTATAAGAAAGATGCTTTCCTCACATCTCATGTAAGAATTTTGTTGTCATACCCAGCAAAAGCACAATCTAATATTCACAGAAAGATAGACAAGATGAAAAGGCAGAGGGCTATGTACCAGATGAAGGAACAAGATAAAACCCCAGAAAAACAACTGAATGAAGTGGAGATAGGCAACCTTCCAGAAAAAGACTTCAGAATAATAATAGTGAAGATGAACCAGGACCTCGGAAAAAGAATGGAGACAAAGATCGAGAAGATGCAAAAACTGTTTAACACAGACCAAGAAGAATTAAAGAACAAACAAACAGAGATGAGCAATACAATAACTGAAATGAAAACTACACTAGAAGGAATCAATAGCAGAATAACTGAGGCAGAAGAACAGATAAGTGACCTGGAAGACAGAATGGTGGAAATCACTGCTGTGGAACAGACTAAAGAAAAAAGAAAGAAAAGATATGAAGACAGCCTAAGAGACCTCTGGGACAACATTAAACACAACAACATTTGCATTATAGGGGTCCCAGAAGGAGAAGAAAGAGAGAAAGGACCAGATAAAATACGTGAAGAGATTATAGTCGAAAACACCCCTAACATGGGAAAGGAAATAGCCACCAAGGTCCAGGAAGCGCAGAGAGTCCCATACAGGATAAAACCAAGGAGAAACATGCCGAGACACACAGTAATCAAATTGGCAAAAATTAAAGACAAAGAAAAGTTATTGAAAGCAGCAAGGGAAAAACGACAAATAACATACAAGGGAACTCCCATAAGGTTAACAAATGATTTCTCAGGAGAAACTCTACAAGCCAGAAGGGAGTAGCATGATATACTTAAAGTGATGAAAGGGAAGAACCTACAACGAATATTACTTTACCGGCAAGGATCTCATTCAGATTTGATGGAGAAATCAAAAGCTTTACAGACAAGCAAAATCTAAGAGAATTCAGCACCATCAAACCAGCTCTACAACAAATGCTAAAGGAACTTCTCTAAGCGGGAAACACAAGAGAAGAAAAGGACCTACAAAAACAAACCCAAAACAATTAAGAATATGGTGACAGGAACATACATATCAATAATTACCTTAAACATAAATGGATTAAATGCTCCAACCAAAAGACAAAGGCTTGCTGAAAGGATACAAAAATAAGACCCATCTATATGCTGTCTACAAGAGACCCACTTCAGACCTAGAGACACCCACTTCAGACCTAGAGACACATACAGACTGAAAGTGAGGGGATGGAAAAAGATATTCATTGCAAATGGAAATCAAAAGAAAGCTGGAGTAGCAATACTCATATCCAATAAAATAGACTTTAAAATAAGGAATGTTACAAGAGACAAGGAAGGACACTACATAATGATCAAGGGATCAATCCAAGAAGAAGATATAACAATTATAAATATATATGCACCCCAACATAGGAGCACCTCAATACATGAGGCAACTGCTAACAGCTCTAAAAGAGGAAATCGACAGTAACACAATAATAGTGGAGGACTTTAACACCTCACTTACACCAATGGACAGATCATCCAAAATGAAAATAAATAAGGAAACAGAAGTTTTAAATGATACAATAGACCAGATAGATTTAATTGATATTTATAGGACATTCCATACCAAAACTGCAGATTACACTTTCTTCTCAAATGCGCACAGAACATTCTCCAAGATAGATCACATCTTGTGTCACAAATCAAGCCTCAGTAAATTTAAGAAAGTTGAAATCACATCAAGCATGTTTTCTGACAACAACGCTATGAGATTAGAGATCAATTACAGGGAAAAAAACCATAAAAAACACAAAACAAATGGAGGCTAAACTATACATTACTAAATAACCAAGAGATCACTGAAGAAATCAAAGAGGAAAACAAAAAATACCTAGAGACAAATGACAATGAAAACCCGATGATCCAAAACCTATGGGATGCAGCAAAAGCTGTTCTAAGAGGGAAATTTATAGCTACACAAGCCTACCTCAAGAAACAAGAAAAATCTCAAATAAACAATCTAACCTTACACCTAAAGGAACAAGAGAAAGAAGAACAAACAAAACCCAAAGTTAGGAGAAGGAAAGAAATCATAAAGATCAGAGAAGAAATAAATGAAAGAGAAACAAAGAAGACAATAGCAAAGATCAATAAAACTAAAAGCTGGTTCTTTGAGAAGATAAACAAAATTGATAAACCATTAGCCAGACTCATCAAGAAAAAGAGGGAGAGCACTCAAATTAATAAAATTAGAAATGAAAAAGGAGAAGTTACCACAGACACCGCAGAAATACATAGCATCCTAAGAGACTACTACAAGCAACTCTATGCACATAAAATGGACAACCTGGAAGAAATGGACAAGTTCTTAGAAAGGTATAACCTTCCAAGACTGAACCAGGAAGAAATAGAAAATATGAACACACCAATCACAAGTAATGAAATTGAAACTGTGATGAAAAATCTTCCAACAAACAAAAGTCCAGGAAACATGGCTTCACAGGTGAATTCTATCAAACATTCAGAGAAGAGCTAATACCCATCCTTCTCAAACTGTTCCAAAAAATTGCAGAGGAAGGAACACTCCCAAAGTCATTCTATGAGGCCACCGTCACCCATGATACCAAAACCAGACAAAGATACTACAAATAAAGACAATTACAGACCAATATCACTGATGAATATAGATGCAAAAATGCTCAGCAAAATACTAGCAAACAGAATCCAACAACACATTAAAGGGATCATACACCATGATCAAGTGGGATTTATCGCAGGGATGCAAGGATTCTTCAATATATGCAAATCAATCAATGTGATAACAAACTGAAGAATAAAAACCATATGATCATCTTAATAGACACAGAAAAAGCTTCTGACAAAATTCAACACCCATTTATGATAAAAACTCTCTAGAAAGTGGGCACAGAGGGAACCTACCTCAACATAATAAAGGCCATATACGACAAACCCACAGCAAACATCATCCTTAATGGTGAAAAACTGAAAGCATTTCCTCTAAGATCAGGAACAAGACAAGGATGTCCACTCTCACCACTATTATTCAACACAGTTTTTGAAGTCCTAGCCACAGCAATCAGAGAAGAAAAAGAAATAAAAGGAATACAAATCGGAAAAGAAGAAGTAAAACTGTCACTGTTTGCAGATGACATGATACTATACATAGAGAATCCTAAAGATGTCATCAGAAAACTACTGGAGCTAATCAATGAATTTGGTTAAGCTGCAGGATACAAAATTAATGCACAGAAATCTCTGGCATTCCTATACACTAATGATGAAAAATCTGAAAGAGCAATTAAGGAAACACTCCCATTTACCACTGCAACAAAAAGAATAAAATACCTAGGAATAAACCTACCTAGGGAGACAAAGACCTGTATGCAGAAAACTATAAGACACTGATGAAAGAAATTAAAGATGATACCAACAGATGGAGAGATATACCATGTTCTTGGATTGGAAGAAGCCATATTGTGAAAATGACTATACTACCCAAAGCAATCTACAGATTCAGTGTAATCCCTATCAAATTACCAATAGCATTTTTTATGGAACTAGAACAAAAAATCTTAAAATTTGTATGGAGACACAAAAGACCCTGAAGAGCCAAAGCAGTCTTGAGAGAAAAAAACAGAGCTGGAGGAATCAGACTCCCTGACTTCAGACTATACTACAAAGCTACAGTAATCAAGACAATATGGTACTGGCACAAAAACAGAAATATAGATCAATGGAACAGGATAGAAAGCCCAGAGATAAACCCACACACCTATGGTCAACTAATCTATGACAAAGGAGGCAAGGATATACAATGGATAAAAGACAGTCTCTTCAATAAGTGGGGCTGGGAAAACTGGACAGCTACATGTAAAAGAATGAAATTAGAACACTCCCTAACACCATACACAAAAATAAACTCAAAATGGATTAGAGACCTAAATGTAAGACCAGACACTATAAAACTCTTAGAGGAAAACATAGGAAGAAGACTCTTTGACATAAATCACAGCAAGATGTTTTTTGATCCACCTCCTAATGAATAATGGAAGAGTAATGGAAATAAAAACAAAAATAAACAAATGGGACCTAATGAAACGTATAAGCTTTTGCACAGCAAAGGAAACCATAAACAAGACGAAAAGACAACCCTCAGAATGGGAGAAAATATTTGCAAATGAATCAATGGACAAAGGATTAATCTCCAATATATATATAAACAGCTCATGCAGCTCAATATTAAAAAAACAAACAACCCAGTCCAAAAATGAGCAGAAGACCTAAATAGACATTTCTCCAAAGAAGACATACAGATGGCCAAGAGGCACATGAAGAGCTGCTCAACATCACTAATTATTAGAGAAATGCAAATCAAAACTACAATGAGGTATCACCTCACACCAGTTAGAATGGGCATCATTAGAAAATCTACAAACAACAAATGCTGGAGAGGGTGTGGAGTAAAGGGAACCCTCTTGTACTGTTGGTGGGAATGTAAATTGATACAGCCACTATGGAGAACAGTATGGTGGTTCCTTCAAAAACTAAAAATAAAATTACCATATGATCCAGCAATCCCACTACTGGGCATATACCCAGAGAAAACCATAATTCAAAAAGACACATGCACCCCAATGTTCACTGCAGTACTATTTACAATAGCCAGGTCATGGAAGCAACCTAATTGCCCATCAACAGACAAATGGATAAAGAAGATGTGGTACATATACACAATGGAATATTACTCAGCCATAAGAAGGAACGAAATTGGGTCATTTGTTGAGACGCGGATGGATCTAGAGACTGTCATACAGAGTGAAGTAAGTCAGAAAGAGAAAAACAAATATTGTATATTAACACATATACGTGGAACCTAGAAAAATGGTACAGATGAACCAGTTTGCAGGGCAGAAATTGAGACACAGATGTAGAGAACAAACGTATGGATACCAAGGGGGGAAAGAATCAGATGTAGAGAACAAACATATGGACACCAAAGGGGGGTGGTGGTGTGATGAACTGGGCGATTGGGATTGACATGCATACACTGATGTGTATAAAATTGATGACTAATAAGAACCTGCTATATAAAAAAATAAATAAAATTTAAAAATGAAAAAAAAATAACGTTCAGTATTAAAAGAAAAAAGAAAGCACAATCTAGCAAATTTTAAAAGGTATCTGTCCCTATAGGGCAACAAGTAGAATTAAGAAACATAATATGGGAACAGGAAAGTACAAGATGGGAGAATGTAAAAAAAGGGAAAAAAAAATCACAGAAGAGATTCCAGTTTAAAGAGTACATAAGTATTTCTAGTCTTGCAAAGCAAATATACAGAAATTATCATGCTCTGTCAACATATCAAGAGGGCCTAACAATTGGATGCCTTCATGAGAATTTGTCATTAAGGAAGAAAAACAAATAACCAAATTTTCCATACTAATACTAGTATGGATTGTCTACCTCAACCTTCATGTAACTACGTCACAATAATACATACGATGCCATTTATATAGCCCTTTATATGCTTTCTCATTTCATTCTTACAACAGTCCCTTCAAGGAGATATATTACCATTACTTTACTAATGATAAACTTAGAGCTCCAAGAGATTAAATTCCTAATAAATAGCAGAACAGTGCTTTCACTCTTTAGACACATGCAATGTTACAAAATAAAGAAATTTTAAAACTAAGCAGGAAGTTGCCATGGTGATGCAGTAGAAGGAAGGCCCAGATCTGCCTTCCTAGGCTGATATCAAGTGGTTCCAGGCTAATCAAAAGAACAATCATTATGAATAGAAATATACAGAAATGCTGTTGTGCTGAAGCACAACTGTTGTTTCAGAGTCCAGCATTTAACAATAAAGATACTACGTTAATTCGAAAATTACCTAACTTTTATTCATGCTTATATTGTAAGTTTTTTGTTTGTTTCTAAATATTGGAGTTATATCCCTGAAAACCACACACACAGAAAAAAAAAAGAGAAGCAGTTATATAATACAGAATGTTCAATAAATTTTAAAGTGCTAGATTAGTACTGTATCATTTACTTTAAGGTTCCCCTTCTCATGATCTGTCCTAATTTCCCTTTATTCTCTATTCTAATTAATTCGATAACTTTTGTAGAGAAGTCAAATGCTCAATTCAATCTTTATACATTTAATCTTCTGGTGTTCACACAGAAAATTAATATCAAAAGATTGAACACAAAGTGCCCCTTCTTAAGAAAACCTCCTTTGGGGCTTCTGCTATTTAACTAAGAGACGACAAAATCATCAGTTAACTGTACTCCAATATGGATTATAACTGTCCCATATGGAAGATACTAGCCACATGTGGCATTTTAAATTTAAATTATTTGAAATTAATAAAATTTAAAATTCAGTTCCACAGTCATACTAGCCACATTTCAACAGCTCAACAGCCACATGTGGCTGTGGCTATCATTCTGGATAGGGCAGATACAGAACATTTCCATTATCACAGAAAGATCTATTAGAAAGCAACAAGTTAATCTTCATTTGGATTTTCTGGCTCCACTCATTCCTATATTCCATACCCACTGATTTAATCAACAACCGACAAAGTGGTTAAAGTGCCTTTTCTCTGTTAAAGAAAGAGCTGCACTGAATGTGTGTGTAATTTATAGTTTCTTGACCATATATGTAATTTATAGTTTCAGTGAATGAAGGAGTCCTTCTCTTACTCCAGCAGCTCTGACATTTGGCTCTTTACCATCATGCTGTCCAGACAGGGTAGAAGGCTCATGGCTCACTCATGGTAGAAGGCTCACTCTACCCAGACAGGGTAGAAGGCTCACTCTTTACCATCATGCTGTCCAGACAGGCGAAGGCTCACTCCTAGGAAAGGGTGTTCTACTCCTATCGGGCTCAGGACTACTGTAAAAATCCTAGTGGCACAATCCTAAAAAGGTGGCAAGTAAAGTTTAGGAAAGCTTGCTAAGTGGAACAGACTGAAGCTTTTCCTCAGCTCACAAATTACACTTCTCTATTAATTAAAAAAAAAACAGTTGTTTTTTTTTTTTTTCAGAATAAAAAGTATAAGAACAACAACAAAAACTCACCTGCATGTAGCAAGAGGAGCAAACTGAACACCTTTCTCTTTGCATTCCCTTGTTATTCTTTCCTTTACATTTCTACAGAGATCTACAACCCTAGAAAAAAATAATTGAATACAATATTAAGTTTTCACATAATTATAAAAAATCTAATTATTGCTGGTTTATCAGCACATTCAAGTCAGAAATTCTCTTAACTAAAACTTTCATACTCATTCCTTCAAGAATGAACAAGATCATTCAAACTGGCCTTCCATTCATAACTTCAAGGGAGCAAAGTCCTTTCCCTTTTTGTCACAGGAAAGACAGTAGTCAGAGGAGCATACTCAAGTCTCCTGAAGGCAGTTTCCTAAGCTAAGGAAAATCCAAATTCAAAATAAATTTAATTACAAGATTCTAAAAGCTTTTTAAAAAGCTCTAAAGAAAATGTTAATGAAAATTCAATTCTGGGTTATAGGAATACCAATCTATATCCCATCTAAGAAGTTTTCCTTAATTTAAAAATAATTTAATTAATAATCATAGTGCTATACCAAATGTTCAACAGCCTATTTTCAAGCACTAAGCTAAAATCCAGCTCAACAAAGACTTACTGGACATGAACTATGTGTAAAGTTATGCTAGACAGTTTAATATGTTCAATATGAACAATGAAAACAGACAAGTGAGACATAGTTCTTAAAGGGGAGGGAAGATTGATAATATTTAACAATATTAATCTGTTTTTTAACGTGAGCTGTAACATATTGTTATAACTATATATTCTGTTTCATCTGGAAAATAAAACTCTTAAAAGTATATATCAGCCATTTTATTCTCCAATAAATATCCTGGGTACATATTGACACCGATTCTGTGTTTTAAACCTTAGTCTGTTTAGAATCATGAGAAAGGAAAAGATACCAAAGAAACTTAAAAGGTTGGCCCAATTTGATAAAAACAATAACATTTAAATGGATTATGCTTTACTGAACACATTAAAGTTATCTATATTTCCAATAAGAACAAAGAATAACTGATTAAAATATAAATATGAAAAAGGTTTTAGTGTTTTATTAGCATGTCAATTTTTACTTTTATAGTGTCTGAAAGTTTTATAAAATCTGACTTTACAAAACAGCACTCAAGTTAAGTTCTGCTTTATTCTGTGAGAGCTGCAGACAGATACAATTTATCAATGTTACCTATGCCTTATTTATAGAATGGTAAGGATCCATGTTTCTTAAAAATCTTTCATAAAGAATTTAGATTATTGAAATTTAATGTCTTTAATTTGAAAATCCAACTTACAAAACAGATATTTTAAATATAAATAAAGGGACTTCCCTGGTGGTGCAGTGGATGGGACTCTGCGCTCCCAGTGCAAGGGGCCTGGGTTTGATCCCTGGTCGGGGAACTGAATCCCACATGCATGCTGCAGCTGGGGGTTTGCATGCTGCAATTAAGGAGCCCACATGCCGCAACTGAGACCCGGCGCAACCAAATAAATAAAATTTTAAATATAAATAAAATCTACTAAACTTTAATATCTACAGGAGTTCATGAATATTACAAATTTATAAAAGTAACAAGTTCTTTATCATGACCCTAGAAAACAGAATTCAAGTGTTACTTGAATGAGGTACTTTCTAGAAATTATTTGTATGGAGTTCTGAAAGTATTTTCTAACAGAACTCATGCAAAGGTCAATACAGTCCATTTGGACCAGTCACTACATAGGAAGTAAACAAAACTGTGTATACCTTTTTTTTTTTTGGCCGCGTGGCATGCAGGATCTTAGTTCCCTGACCAGGGCTCGAACCCAAGCCTCTTGCGCTGGAAGCAAGGAGTCTTAACCACTGGACCACCAGGGAAGTCCCGTACTGTGTATACTTTTAAATTCTTACCTGACCTATTAGCAAATTTAACACTATTGACCATTTCCTCCTTGAAAACAATTTCCCTCAGCTCCTCTCACAGCACTGGTTTTCCTCCAAATCTTCTAGATTTTATTCCCCAATCTCCTCTGCTAGCGCTTATTTGTACAACTTAAATGAATCCTTTGTTTTTAATCCCTTAAAGGTTGGGGTTTCTTGGACTTCTTTCTCAGGTCTTCTTTCTTTTCTCTTCGTCCATTTACCTGTTAAGTGTTTGTATATCTCCTTTGGTTTTAATCACAAATCTCAAGCTGATGTCTCTAAAATCTTCAAATCTCCAACTCGGACCTTTTAGGCAGCTGTTTTTATAAGGCTACATTCTTACACTATTCCGTAGTTCATTCACAGGAGTCTATGCAGAATATTCACTGAGCACCTAATAGGTGCCGTCATTGTGCTAGGGCCACAGAGGAATACATAAAAACTAGTAAGACCAATAATCCTTTAAGAAACTTATGCATGAAAAGGCCAAGCAACCTAATAATGTGTGAGGGTTGAAGACCCTGATCCCATGGGTTGCTGCTAAACAAGGTCTCTACCTAGCTAAAGGTTTGAAAGAGAAAGCAAGTTACTAAATGGTAACAAACTTTATGTCAGGAATACAGCTGCTTTCCCTTAATTTTATTTATTAAAACTTCAGTTGAAGACGTTGTTTTAAATGAAAACCAAGTACGTAACCCTGTATAAAACAGATATAGTCAGTGAGTCAAAAAAGTATTTAAGAATATACAAGGAAACTATAAAGAAAAATGAAAAGATAGTGCATGACTAGCTTCCACAGTTGTAAGAATTTAAAGACAAAATGGCAATCATAGGTAAGGAGTAATCGATGACAAGGAAATTCATACTACTGAAGAAGTAACACTACACTAACCCACTTTCCCCAGTAAGAATAGGTATTAAAGACTAAAATGGTCTCTGAGACATCTATGAACAGCTCCCAAACTATATCTGCTGTTCAAACATGTCAGATGTTGATGAAGTGATAATTCTTTTTATTTATAAGATTTATTCCCCTTATTAAAATTTAGCATCAAAAACCGAATGCTGTGACTAACATATTGATACTATAAATTTGATTGCTATCAAATTGATGGACTATTATCATCAATACAGCAAAAGTCAAAACCCATAGTAGATGAAGACAGTGTAGAAAAGTAAAAAGTTTTCTGGGAGAGGAAAAAAAGAGGTTAGGGTAGAACAAAAATGTTAAGATAGGTAACATCTAACAGGTATATTCAGGGGGATTTGTTATATCCTATATACTTTATTATAGATTTAAAATAGTAAATTTTATAAAGAAAAAGTAAAATGTAAGGTATACTAGATTAAAAACGTGCTAACAACCTCAAGAATTTTTTATTAGTTAACTCACAAGTCTATCTTTAATATAACCACTTCACATTTCCTAATCATTTTTT
Source organism: Stenella coeruleoalba (assembly GCF_951394435.1). Taxonomy (NCBI): domain Eukaryota; kingdom Metazoa; phylum Chordata; class Mammalia; order Artiodactyla; family Delphinidae; genus Stenella; species Stenella coeruleoalba. The sequence continues at coordinate 72,737,388 of NC_137151.1, read as the reverse complement.
ATTATTAATTCCCTAACCAACATTTGTATGTATATATGTGTATAATTTAAAAACAGAAATTATACATAATTTCTTAAATTGGGTTTCTTTCAGAAATCACTTAAATTCAAGTTAAGATCTTGCTTAACAGTGTACATACAAATATCAAAAGCTAAATGAAATACTACAAAAGAAGGTTATATTTTGGGGGGACTTTTTAGAGAACATTTAAGCATATTAACCATTTAAGAATTTAAATCAAAGCTAAGTTAAACCACATAGTGACATTTAGTGTTCAGTAAAATTCTTTAAAATGTAAACTGCGGTAATAACTTCCTTCTATGGGACATGGACAAGTCTGTCTAAAATTTTAAAAATGGCTTGCAAATGTCACATTCTGATGAAGATATTAAGTTAAATAAAAGTGATTACCTTGTTTCAACGTTTCCTTACAAAACTTTAAAAGTTTACATATTCACACACAATAAATTACTTCAGCAATTGTATAGCATATTTTAATAATATCAGGCATTTCATTTTACCTGTCCCAAGGAGCAGAAGTCTCAAAAGATTCCCCTAATACATAGTATTCCAAACCCAAATCCTGTTAAGACATATAAACAAAATTAAGAAATTACAACAGATGCAGAAGAGTCCATAATATTAGTAGTATTTCATGTTCATTATTAGTATTTCATGTTTCTAATTCAACCTCCTGGGCTCTTTACTATCTACCTCAAAAGAGCATGGGAAAGTGGCCCCAAGTGTGAGATATAATCTCCAGAAGGACAGAAACTTTGTCTTGTTTTCCTCTGTGCCCTTGGCACCAGGCAGAGTGTCTGACACACGGCAGGAACTCAAATATTTCTCTAATGAATGGAGTCTCTATCCAGAAACTGTCTAGGTACATGCAGAGAATACTAGCAGGACAGATTTTTAGTGGCCTAAACAGCAAATTAACCAATACCAAAAAGTGATCATCAGGATCAAAGGACCAGGGAGATAGGGAAGTTGGGGGAGGAGGGATTAGAGAAAGGAAAAGAAATCTTTTAAAATCAACTTTTCTTTAAAAATAAATTAGAAAATAGAGTGTCTGTCTTTGTAGTGACTAAATAGATAGACTATCTGGAACCACCTCACCTAGGAAAATATATTTTATAGCGTACAAGATATAATACTTATATGATAAGTAACTTATAATACTAAATTTTTTACCCAGAGTACAATTCTGTTTTAATATCAAAACTGGAAAGAGCAATTCATAAGCCACCACAAAAGTGTAAAGGTATGAAAGAAAATTTTATAAGGTAGAAAAATCCTGGACTCATATGAGTACAATGATATGCTAAATTACTGTAGGTTAAAATTTAAGAAAATAATTTTATTCACTTATAGAAAAAGTATTGTTTGCAACATAAACTGATAAAAGAAAAGAGATAACTTACTCGAATGTATGCAATGACATAGGTCAGCAAATAACCTCTCTGTCCATTATCTTCTCCAGCTGCTAATCCACTGTAATTAAAGAATACACTGTCAGTATATTTCAAATGAACTATTAAAAATATATAAAACTAACCAAACTGATGATACAATACCTCAAGATAACTGCTTAACAGATTAACATATGTTACTTTACATCTCATTTTTATTTTAATCTCATTTATCATAAATGTATCAATGAGCTGTCAAGAGAATAGTCTTGGATAACAAAAATATTTTTAATATTCAGTTTGGTAATTAATTTTGTATCTACCAAACCAGTAAAACTGACTGATATGAACTCAACTACTTCTACTCATACTGTCAAAAGAACAGAGAATTAGCCACGAGAAACAAGCTTAAATAATCGTCACAAGCATAACAACATACTTAAAATACTCTTATTTTACTCATATTATATTTTTACCTGTATATTCATGTATTATAGTCTTATTCATATATAAAGATTTGCAATGACTGACTAGGATCTTCCAAACACCAAGAAGTTTTCTGAATACTTGAGCACATAGTATTTGGAGTATTAGACAAGGTGTTTACTTTATGGGATTTATGATTTAAAAGACAGACAAAACATACTTACACAGATACATTAAAATTTATGAAGCAACAGACAGGCAAGTACAAGAGCAACAGTATGAACACATCCATTTCAATTGGAAAGTAGCTTTGTACAGAAGCTGTATTTGGTGATCTAGTTAGAATCAACCCCATATAACATATATTTCAGTCCAAGTACTCTGCTTTGTTAAAGTCATTCTAATTTTAAAAGGCTATGAATAATTACTGATTTCCACTACCTTCAGTAGATAGCTTTTAATTTTGCTTTTTTCCATCATCAGGCAGAAATTAAATTTTAAGTAGTCTTAGTCAATTAAATAAAACTTATCCCAAATTCTCAAAGTACCCACTAAAAATCCCTCAATAAAAACAAATAAAAGGAAAAATATCTTTTCTTGTGGCTTTCTTGAGTCATGATTGATGGCTAATCTTTATGTCTCTCTTCTTAATACCCTAACTGCGCCTTCTTGGTCTCAGGATGCTAAGCCCTTAACCATGGTGTTGCTTAAGACTCAGGTTTTGAACCTCCGTGATTTAAGCCTCTTCTCATTTCTCTTATGAATTCAGTTAACACCTTTACAGTTAAATCCTTTCTTTCCCCGATGTTTTGTCTGAATTTGGCAGTAAGTAAGTAATACAATGTAGATGTACCCTTGTTCTACACAAATACTGTAAGGCAATTTTCAGCTAGGACATATGGGCTAAATCAGATTTCCTGACTTTGTATTATAGTTGGATATACACGAATTAGTGTCATCCAGAAGGAGTGGCAAAGACTTGATAGGAGCAGCTCTAGTCTAGAACTACATGGGGAAAGGGTATAATGAAATGAAAGGGGGCATTTGTTACTAGAATGTTAATGAGCAAAGAAAACAACTTAGGTCAAGCTGCTAAGATTGAAAAGTAAGAAGAAACAGAAGACAATTCTGGGTTAGATGTGTATGGATGTTACGTTGAGGTAGGGAGTCAAATAAAGTTCCAAAACAAAAAGTAAACTAGTCAGAAAATTGCTGTGGCAGGTGCTTGGAGGAAAATAGATGAACCCAAACCTCAGGTAGATATGAATCTGAGTCAGACACTAACTCCAAGAGAGAAAAAACCCTACTGATCTAGGAAAGACACAGTTCATGCTAGGCCTACCGGCAGAAGGAAAGGAAAGGAGCATGAAGACTAGGAAAGGGTGCAAGAGACCATTGCTGGGAATCATACTCAGGTGCATTCTGAGTATGTACTTGGTGAGAAGTAACAGGTATGAACATTTAGTAGGCCTGTCTCTCCTATATCAGGCCTACTGATATAAGATATAGCATCCTGATATATCAGGATGAGAAAAAGTCCGACTCTGCAGTCCCAGGTCAAGCCATTTTTCTTTAGACCCTTTTCTAATATCTGGCCAAGGGGAAAAAAAAGATCTGTTCCACTTGGAATCTAGTGTGACAAACCACACAGAAATATGCATTTTCTTACTCAAAGCAGGAAGAAACTGGATGTCCATTCTAAATTCATAAACCCTCCAAAAGAATAAAAGTCATTCTGGGTTCGCTTTTCTGAATCACAGGTTTCCCTGCAAATTTAGCTTCTTGGAACCTCTCTTTTTTTAGCTTTCAGAACTATCTAGTCTTCCAGCCAAAATTACTTTAAGATACAATATGTAAACAATAGTAGGGTTTAGAAATTAAATGCTTCTAACTTGCCACTTTTGCAGCCACTCCAAAAAACTATACTTAAATTCAACTGCCTTATGTTAAAGTAGCAACATCCATCCCCTACTTCCTTAAAATATCAATTAACAAGGTTCTTAAACTTAAAGCTGTTACATGAGGAAGGACTGGGAAGACTACTGAAAGAGGAATGAGAGATAATCTTGTTATATAAAAGAACCATCTGGTGAACCTAATCACACTCATGTTGAATTACATTAAACAATTTAAGCACTTTAAAATTAATACTTTAAATATAACCCTTTAAAAATAACAATAGCATATTACCTTAAGTTCTATGGTAAATGTCAATGCATCTGTCATGATTGGTGACAGGTAATGTTTACTCCGCTTAGCTCTTAGAGAAGTTAAAGTACATTACTAGCAACCACAGATAAACAACCAAAGTATGATTATTCAACATTTGGCTATTATATTCTATTGGATCATATGTGTTCAAAGGTATTTAACAGTGTTTGCGTGCATGTGGAAGGCAAAAAGGAAAAATGGCTAAGATAACTCACAAAAATGTTCTCAACTGTTGGGAGTACTTCATTAAAAACAATCAATTTAAAGCCAATGAGGTGGGCTTCCCTGGTGGTGCAGCGGTTAAGAATCCGCCTGCCAATGCAGGGAACACGGGTTCGAGCCCTGGTCCAGGAAGATCCTACATGCCGTGGAGCAACTAAGCCCATGCGCCACAACTACTGAGTCTGTGCTCTAGAGCCCGCGAGCCACAGCTACTGAAGCCCCTGCGCCTAGAGCCCATGCTCCACAACAAGAGAAGCCACCGCAATGAGAAGGCTGCGCACCGCAACAAAGAGTAGCCCCCGCTCGCCGCAACTAGAGAAAGCCCATGCACAGCAACAAAGACCCAACGCAGCCAATAAATAAATAATAAATTCTAAAATAAATAAATAAAGCCAGTGAGGTGGTGGAAACAGGATAAAACAAAAGAACAGAAAATAAAGAATAGATTGACAATGCCCTAATTCAAAATAAAATACATGAGCTAAACTAACTTATGAAAACTTTATTAGAAAGAAACTTAGTGATGCTTTCCTCCAGCTAGTTATGCAGGAGAAATGATTGAGGAATGAGGGTTGGCAGGGTAGCATCTTATGAAAAATATCCTTGAATCTTTCAGTGGTTAGAACAAAGAACTAGTGCCTAGAGAAAACTGGGGGAAAACCGGGACTACTGCTGGAAAACCACGCGAAGATATACTTCCAAGTATCAAAAAATCAAAAGAGCCCTAAGTCACCTGCCTGGTGATAGCCTAGGGTTGTTCAACACAGATTTTTGCATCTAAAAGAAGGGTGCCAGATGAAAGTATATTAAGAAATTAATTATAAACATAACTAAGAAGTAGCAAATAATAATAGCAAAAAAAATGAAACTCCAATCAGGGTCTAAGTTTTTAATGCTTTACCCTTGCTGACATACCTCATTTAATATAACCTATTTTTAATGGATGAATTTGATACAAGTTTGTTGTTTAGTTTAAGCAAATTGCTGGAATTAAATCAATAGTTCTGGGGCCTTGTTATCAGTATCCAAAGAGATCTGGATTCACCTTAAGAAAGATTCACTATTATTTCAAGTTGTAAATGGCTGGTGTTACATGAGAAAAACAAAACTGGCATTACATGAAAAGCCAGTTCTTGATAGTTGGTGGCTCAAATTAAATAAAACTGACAACATGGTCCCAATAAATACCTAAAGATTAAAATATACCGTTTCAAGGGTGGCACAGTAATTAGGCATAAATAAAGTAGCATAAAAGATGTCAGGGAAAAATAAAGTATTCAGTTTCATAAATCCTTTCAATAAATATTTAATCAAGCATCTAGTATATAGCAGGCATCAATGGTGAGGCCCCAAAAGAGACAGATCATGCCCTATAAAAAGTATGTGTGCGTTAGGACAAAAAGGTCTTTTGTCATCATCCTATCCCAGTCTAACAGGAAATGCGGCACCTTATTAACTAGTAATGATTTGCTGGCTACTCTGAATTGGAACTATAACTATAGATCCCACAAAGTGCAATCTCTGAGTGTGTGTATGTGTGTGTGTATTGGAGGTGGGGGTGGGGAGTAGTGAGATGAAATTAAGCAAATTTAACCTTACATACAGTGATTAAAATATTATAGCATCCATTTCCCTACAAATGACTCTGGAAATTTTTTAAATCCCAAATAAACATTTAAATATATAATGAAATAACTTTAAAAGCTTCAGTCTCTAATATTTAAGGCTAAGTAGATACAAAAGATTTAATTTAGATGTAAAAGGTTTTCATTTAAAACTCCTTTAGTGTTTGTTTCTCACTAGTATGATGGGTTTAAAAAGTTTTTAAAACAAATTATATATGTACTCCACATAACTTAGAAACTAAAAAATATGTACATGAACATTTCAAAAAATTTCAGAGATAACCTGATTTCCAACCCATCTGCTCATTAAATGAAACCTTACAGCACTCTTAACTAATTTAGCTAAAACATCAATAATTCCCAAAAAGGTACTGTGGAGAAGAAAAAGTGAAAGATTACTGAATTTCACCTTTTACTAAAAAAATTATAATTCCACTTGCCAATTTCAGAATAGGGTAAAAATAAAACTGAGAGATTATTTTTCAATGTTCAAAAACAGTACAAAGGTAAAGTAAAAATTAGGCCCAAGATTATCTTTTTCTAAGAATACTGCACTTTAATACTAAGTTCAGAAAATCCTAAAAACAAAGGGCTGAACATTATATATGAGGAAAACACATAAAAGTGGCGCATTCTAAGACATATGGCTCCAAATTAAGCGTTCATTTGTTCTCATAAAGAACAGCAAGAAAGGGGAAAAAAAGAAATAAAAGTAAATATTTACAAAGAACTCAGATTAAGGATAATGTATGTGTATGATATATTTTAAGCTCTGAAATTAAAAAAAAAAAAAAGACTGGTATCCAGAAAACTGTTTATTATGTACTTAAAAAGGAAAGGAAAAACATGTAGTCCTGATAAATGGCGCTTTCACTATAGTTCTCATCGATCAATCTTATAATCCATCAAGTGGACAGACAGAAACCACCCAATCATTATTCAGTTGGTTACAGATGTGAAATGTTTTCAGTTTCTTTATACCAGCACAAAACAGTAAGTGACAGGAAGTGGAGTATAGATAATTTATCAAATACTTTTGATTAAACACAATTTCCTTTTAAAAACATACTTATAGCATGTTTTATACATATACTATTACCACTAAATAGCAACATGACTATGAATTTTTTTCTATTTCACTTAGCACAACAAATAGAAAATAATATAAAATTACCATTAATGAAAAAATACAATAAGAAGATTCACTATGTCACGTATACGATTAGACAAGTAAGAGCAACATACCAGTCTAGCCTTCTACAAACTTTAGAAGTAAACCAACATATTATTTCAAGTTGACTACCATATATTAACATAAATTTAATACTGAAAAGTGTACATTAACAACTGCTTGGAGATATCAGAATTTTAGCTTAACTTTCTCTTGGCATTATGAACTGAAAGCCATACCCAAATTTTGAAGCAATGTCATACACTTGTTTTTCATGTTGAAGAACCTTCTCACGGTCCCCCTCAAACAGTAATGTAGCGACACTTAGCTGATTTGGATCAAATCCTTTAAACTACAAAAGAATATTATTATTACAGATAAGTCTTAGTCTACAAAATAGTAAATCAAAATACATTTTGCTCTTTTTTTCTTCTGATCTGAGCTCAAACATACCAGCTCTTCAAAATCTGAGCTTTGGGACTTTATGTGTCAATCAAAAAGAATGCTTAATGTACCTATTTAGGTCATCACAATAGAACAGCACTCAGGAAAAACACTTCATTTTAAAGTATGCCAAGGTATCAATTATAGTGACATATTGGTATGGAAATACAACAAATTAACTTGTAAGAATTATAACTGTACCAAAGAATCAAATAAAACTACCAAAATGATAGAACATAATAAAGTAGCAGGATGTTGGGGGGGAGTGAAAACCAGCAGCACCCTTACATACATACCACCAATAACTTCTTATTAAGTAATATTTTCAAAGGAGACCTTATGTATAAAACAATATAAAACATCTAAGAATAATCTTAAAAGGAAATACATAACTTCATTAGGAAAACATGTCTAAAAAAAAGATGAGAGAAACGTATGTTCCCAAATGCATAAACTAAGTATTATAAATCGGTCGACTTTTGCCCAAATTAATATGATAGTTTATTCCAATTTTAATAAAAACCTCAATGAGCTTCCTAAAATGATGAGTTTCTAAAAATTTTCCAGGATACTGAACAGGTAGATAATGGTGATAACAAGGAAAATTCTGAAAAAATAAGAGGGAGAACTAGATCTACAGCAATTAAATCCATTTAATTTTTCAAGAACAAAAGCTCTTTTCAAGAACAAAAGCTATTACATAAAAATGTCTTTTTCTTATATAAGTATATAAGAAGATGTCTTAGACATGGCAAATCAATATAAGAAAAGCAAGGGGCTTCCCTGTTGGCGCAGTGGTTGAGAGTCCGCCTGCCGATGCAGGGGACCTGGGTTCGTGCCCCAGTCTGGGAATCTGGGAAGATCCCACATGCTGCGGAGCAGCTGGGCCCGTGAGCCGTGGCCGCTGAGCCTGCGCATCTGGAGCCTGTGCTCCGCAACGGGAGAGGCCACAACAGTGAGAGGCCCGCGTACAGCAAAAAGAAACAAAAAACAAAAAACAAAAATGAAAAGCAAGGACAGGTTAGTTAAAGGTGCTGTCACAACTAGTTAGCAATCAGTAGAGCAAGAGGTGAAGATTAACTTAGTTTTTTATCTCACATCATAAAATTGAAATAAAGTCAAACAGTAATAAAGACAAAAAGTTTTAAAATTCCTTTTTAACAAATAAGTGAGAGAGAGAAGAAAATGGTCCTAATCATAGTTCTGGAGGAAGATAGGCTTTTCTAAGCTTAAAAGTAATTAAATAATCAAAGGAAAGATATAAAAATCAGAAACTTTTACACCGAAAGAAAAAGAAAGAAAAGAAAGAAACCTTATTAAAAAGGAGTCAACTGACTGGAAAAATTATTTACAACATTTATGAAAAAGGCATCTAATAATTTCATTTTTCAAAAGGCACACAGCAAGGCATTAAACCATTCCCCCCGCACCCCCCAAAAAGAACAAACAGAAGTTGTTTGACGTTGCTACCCCTAGCAAAATAACCACATTCAACTAATTCACAAAAAATCACATCTAGGAAATACAGGGAAATGGTCAGTCTCATTAGAGTTTCAAGAAATTTCAACTAAAATAAAATACTATTTCCCCCCTGGATTTACTAAATTTAAAACAAAACAAAAAATCCCATATGTAATAGCAAGGATGCAATCCAAAAATGGCACATATGCATTGTCATGTGTCAAAAGTTTTAAAAAAACGAATACTTTTATTCCACTTCTAGATATCTACTATGAAGGAAAAAATTCAAACTATAAAAAATGTTATATGCTAAAACTGTTCAATGAAGTGTTATTTTTAGGAACTTCAAATCCGGGAAAGCTTTTATATTTTCTGAAATTGAATGCATAATTGATTTACTTGATTAAATATTTACTCCAACATAAAAAAAAAACAATTATTAAATGTACACAGCAACGTGGAAGAACATAGGTGTGTGTGAGGAAGAGAAGTCAGAAAACAAAATTAATATCCTAAGCAATAAAAAAAATTCTTACCTTTGTAATATAAAACTTTTTTAATCCATCCAAAAATGATGTAAAAATAGAGGAAACCTGAGGTTTGAGAGCATGACCTAAGAAGAAAAAAAGTTCATATTTTAAGTTAATAGCAAACTAATTTATCTATGTTTTTCATAAGAGCAAGAGGCTACTTTAATTTAGTATCCTAAAAGAAAGTGAACATTTCCATGACTTTAGTTTTTAAAATCTCCTATGTTACACATATAACATTTTGGTATTAAGATCTACATCTTTTAAAAAGTCACAAACAACTTTTTGTTTACCAAACTCCTTCTTGGGTTTTTTTTTAAACTCAAATTACTATATGTAATTACTACTACACACAGTTTAGGTTATCTTTCAATGGTACAGTTTATACATAGTAAAATCACTTCATTAATTTTTTTTTTTTACTTCATTAATTTTTATTTCATTAGGAACACCCAATGGTGGCTAGTTCTACTTTTATTTTTTTTAATTATGCAGAAACCATTCAGAACTATAACCAAATATGGAGTCAATGCCAAGTTTAAGATTGTTTCTTAATTAATTCTTAATTCATCCAGAATTGTTGGCATAAAACTAGTAATTGCTTCCTTAATTATACCCAGAGAGTTAAAATTGCCAAAAAAACATAAATGGTGTCTCAGAGTCTGTTAAATTAACATCGTTGCCTGCGGATTAAGCTTAATTGAGTAAAAGTCTTTTACTGTTTTCTCATTGTTTTCAGAGTAGCAACTTCTTAACTCCCATGACTATAACATTTAAGAGTCAAGCATCTGGCCTAGTACTGTGAGCCCAATTCAGAAAAATTTGGCACACCATTTATATAGAATTTTTATAAAGACTTTTAAAGCCTCTAGTAAATCTAAAATTATCTCCAAATAAAACATTTATTTTTAAAAAAGGCTTTAAGGTTTTGGGATTTTGTTTATTTTTAAAGTGTAGATCCCTTCTTTTAAAATAGGTGCAAACTAGCTTTTTAGAAGGAAAAAAGAGGGGGTTGAGAGAGAGATTTCTGGAGGAAAAATCACTTGCAGTCTTTTTTTCCATTCATCTGTTTTTTTAAAGTGAGAATCTGAATCTGTAATATTTATTACATTCTTACAGATTATAATAAGAAACTATATTACATAAAAGACCAAGTAACCAAATAAATCTTAACCAGAAGCTAAGTTAGGTAACCATGCTATAACCAAACAAAGCAAAAAACAAACAAAAAATAAAGAGCAGATGACATAGACATGAACCTAGCAATCTTTTTGAGATCCTGGATCACAAGAGGTTTGTTTGGGATTTTTTTTTTCTTTCATGGTAACCTGTCAGAAATGTTCTCTAGCATAACCAGTGTTTTTAAAAGTTACCATTTCTAGCATGTATAAAGTTAAAGGTAACACATCATCAAAATATTCACTCGCTGTCCCAAATGGAATTCAGCCTACTTTAACAGCAACTGGAAACAAATATATAAACATAAATGTGTGAGTGTGTGTATCTGATCCTCATAAAAGACTTCTGGTCCACATATTTTTACACAATGTATGAAGATTCCAAATATTACTACTCCAATATGGAATAATCCTTAAGGGTGTATGTTCATCTTATCACACTGAAATTTAAATGCACAACTTCTATTAACACTATTGTGAGTTAGTCACATATATCCCTAATACTGAGTGACGTGATACCCTGATGGAATATGCTTCAAGCATAATTATTGCAAAAGTGATACTAACTTTTAAGTGGGTCAGGTATTAGTATTAATTAAGAGGATATTATTATCTTTTACTTATTCTTAAATTAATGTTGCCTACCGAACTAATTACATTCTAAACATATTCCAGCTATTGTGTTTTATTTTATATAGAAAACAAAGGAACTAGTTCCTAAATTTACTAGCTAGACAGTTTGATTAGCGAATTTTGTTATTGTTACAGTGTTAATTAAATAATTTTAAAGAATTCCATAAATCCTTATGTTTCAAGGAAGTGCTCCAAAGCACTGGAAAAAGTTGGGTTTTGGGGTCAGACAGATTTGGGTTCAACCCCAGCTCCACATATAACTTGTGGACTTTGGCCAAAGTATTTAGCCTTTGAATTGTTTATAAATTGGAAATACAACCTTGAGGGATGGTTGTGTGCTACTGATAATGTGCTTAGCACTACCCTATATGCTATTCAAGATTTGTTTACCCTCTTTTGCTAATTTGATTATTAAGTCAATTAACATGTAAGTGTCTGTTATGTGACAGGTGCAGGACACATAAAAATGAGTAAGAAACATCTCCCAAATTTGACAAACATTAGTTCACAGGGAAAATATGTAGATCGTTTCAATGTACTCAATGATATATATCATTTCAATATACTGAAAATGTATCATTTCAATATAATATATTGAGTTGTGTCAAGGAGAGGGGTGATAATAAAAATATTAACAACTAATAATAAGGCTTGTGCTTTGTTAACAACCAATACGGTACAAACATTGACCAATCAGCCATACAGTTGGTACAAGGTCCCAGACACCCGTTGCTGTGCTAAGAGTTATTTAGTTGGTTGATCATGAAGTCATGGCAGGATATGTAGGTGGGAAAGCTTCAATGAATACTGAGAAATCAAAAAGGTTACAGACTGCCAAGAAGCATGATCAGATCTGTACTGCTAAAGGATCACTCTGGTGGCCAAGTAAAGGGCAGGAGAGGACACACACTAAAGACTAGTGAGAGTAGAACCAACATTAGAGCATGTTCCTAGGTACAGTAATGAGAATGTGGAACAGGGATGACAGATAACCAAAAGGATCTTTCTTTGAACCTACGTTTAAATTGTTATAGATCCCAGTTATAAATAAAATCTGGCCATATCATAATTAGTTTTACATAGGTGTCTATGTCCAACATAGTTTACTATCATTATAGCATATAAATGGATAACACAGTCTTATTAATCAGATAGATACATGGCTCTCTTCAAACCTAGATCTCTGAATGCAGGCCAAAATACAAAGGAGTCTTGATTTTCATTTGATTTAACTATTTCATCATTTATAGGACACATTTATCTTAAACTTTTATCAGTAGTATAGTATTTTGAAAGTAATTTACTTAAAGAAATAAAAGCTGTGACTTAGAAGAATCTAATTTTAAAACGAACCCTTGATATGTTATGATATGTTATGTTATCAACCTGAGTTCCTTAGTTCAATTTCTATATAATTATGATAATCATTCTTCCCTAAATTAAAATCTAAGCTACTCATACACCAAAGAAAAGCCTGCCTAACTTGGCCTTTAGTATTTATTATTGAGCAATCATTCTGGGACTATTTTGAGGGTACTTAATGTCTATAAACTTAAATTCCAAACTAAATTTCAGCATATGGAAAAATTCAGAAGCAATAAAACTAGAACTGATAAGATGATAAATCGTGTCAGAAAGTTTAATACTTTAAGCAAAATAGGAAGAAAAAGAAACATGGTTAACTGTTACTGAATTCTCCACCTGAATATTCCATGGTCAACTTAAACACAACCCATTTGTAATGTCTTTTCCCCAAAATCATCTCTTCTTCTAGACTGTTATTCAATCCACCAGTCAATCAATCAGACATCAGGAGTTGCCCTAAACTCTTCCCTTTATTTAACCTTCCACATCCAGTTGACAAACTGTTCTTTGGAATATCTATTCTTTACTCTCTATCTCCACTGCTGCTGCCTTGAACAAAGCCCCCAGTATTTTTAACCATTTCAACTCCTCCTTCATGCTTGCACCATCCTAATCCATCCTGCATAATGCTAGCAGAATGAGCTTTCTTTCTATAAAGCTGATTTATTGTATTCCCTCTACAAAGATATCCCTCTTCTGACAAGATAAAACCCAAATCTATCCTGCAAAGCCCTAGCCCACCCATCCAGCTTTATCTCTTGTAACCACTTTCACCCTACAGTCTATTTGAGCCACACAGAACTATCTGAAGAAGTTCAAACACACCATTAAGGTTTTACAATTTCATATTTTTTGCCGATAAGCGAACAAAAATTTGGTAGGAAAGAAGAGACTGTCTCAGGCAAACTTCTATTCACCTTTTAAGATTTTGTCTAAGCATCACTCCTTCAAGAAGCCTTTCCCCACGCTCTGCCTCAATCTCAAGCAAAATCAAGTAGGATCAACCCCTCCTTCATCTGCACCAGGGTATCCAGTGCAGTCTTCTTTCACATCGCCTCTAACACTCCTGCACTCATGCATTTATACAACTGTCTGTCCTCATTAGACTGAGAACTTCCTGAAGGACAGGAGCTATGACATTTATCTTTCTATCTCTGTACTCAGTACTCTTCCTGGCACATAACTGGTGTTTCATAAGTTTTTGTGGCTTAGTGAGCAGATTTTTAAAGTACCATTTCTTACTTACCAAACTGAAATTGCTGGTTGTCCATGAGGCGAATAGATGCAGGAGCACATCTCTGTTTTAAAAAGATTAAAAAAATGTGATACAAATTTAATACAGTAAAGAAGCTAGAGAGGTAGAAAATGAATGTCATCTTTCTGTATTTGAGATTAAGAGCTTAGTTCCTAAGGACACATACAGGAAAAAAAATGTTAACTTTTTATATAGTTTTATGACAACAAATAAAACATCAGTGGCTTCTATAAAGTATTTGGAGAGGAGAAATCTATGTACATAATATATATATACATACACATGTTGCCAGATCTTTAATTTATCTGCAGCAAGATCTGCTTAATGCCTAGCAAAGACCTGTGGAAATACCTAAAGGAAATATTAGGCCTCAAAGTAGATTATTTTAAAACAAAGTAGAAAACTTATAAACTAAAATCAATGCCTAGAGCATTATGCCACTGATGAACTATAATGGGTCACTGCGCTCTTATACTCTTTTAAAATGAGGAAGATGGTGGTGGCATTTTTGTGGGCCAAACACTTTAAAAATTTAACTGAGATGTCTTCATAGATAAGGACTTGTTCTTTCTTTTCATTCCTTCTCATAATCCATTTTAAATAGAAAAACTATCAGACAATGTGCAGAATTCTAAGATCTTTCAAGGTTACTTGTATGAAAACAGCAACAAAACTTGAAGCATAACATTATGTATCTAAAACATCTAAAACTGCACCTGTGTTATATTTATCTAGGCACACACTAAAAGCTGCAAGGAAAGAAAAATGAAGAAAGCAAATATTCAAATTAACTTTGTGATGCTACAACACTACCATACAAACGCTAGCAAGGTTTAAGTTAGCTACAGTTTTTCCAAAGAATTTAAGTGAGATTTACCCTAAATGGGATTTTTATATTCTATACAACTTTTTAACATGGTTAAACTTCCACCAAGAAGCGGCTTTCAGACCACAAAATTTTGACTGTCATAAACTTTTTAAACATTTATCTTCTGAATAACATTTATCAATAAAATCTTTATCAACACAATGTTGAGATTTATGAAAATAGAATCACTCAAAAGGACAAAACTTATAAATATATACCTTAACTGTGTGTTATAACATTTTTGCTATTATGTGCTTTTTTTAATTGAACAAATACTTAATTTTATAAAACCACTCATAATACATACTTTATTTTACCCAAGAAAATGACTGGTTAGATTCTTATTTTGAACACTGTATAATTTATTTCCTCATCTTTGATACTAAAGGTGAGATAATACAATCTATATTTTTAAAAAGTCATTGCCAAATCTGAAGAACAATATTAGGTAATTTATATACTTAACGTAACAATAACCTATTGCCTTACATTTTATAGAATCCTATTGTGTACAAGCCGTTTTCATATGTCTTTATTTAATATAAGAAACAACTTTGTCGGGGTAGCAAAACTGGTATTATCCTCATTTTACAGATGAGGATGTAAGAACCAGAGAGACTAAAAGACATGCCTGAGGTCAGATGACTGTAAAACAGTAAAGACAGAACTAGGACCAAGATATCCTGCCAGCTAGATGAACGATATTTCAAATACGCCACACAGCCTCAAAAAAAATAAAAAAATTAAAATCACAAAAGACACACACATACTTACACACACAGAGCTTTCAAGTCACATTTGAAACAAAAATTACATGAAAACCGTCTTACTTGCTATTTTGCAGTGTTAGTAAAAGTACATTTATAAAATAAAATTAAAAATCTACAACCTGAGTACTTTCAAACCTTGGTATAAATGTATCTTTGTAGTTGGGTTAATGCTTCTAAAAATATGACCAGTTTCCAAAATACTAAAGGAAAATCAATTTTCCTGAAACATTTTTATTAAAACAGGCACATCAACTTCAAATAAAACAAATAAAGCCTGAGTAGACCAAGTTTCTTTTCTTCATAAAATAAACAGAATATCACATAACATATGTATTTATATGTTTGGGCTTAAGCACACCAGTAAAATATGAGAAAGAATTCAGAGCCATTCTGTCATTATTAGAAAAAAAACTTTTAAATTCCTATCAACAACTTGTAAATTCCATCTCTTACTGCCACTCAGATTCTACTTCACCTGTATCTATAGCAGGTGTTATTAATGAAAACAACCCACATAAGCACACATATAACAGAAAATGGAAAAAAAGCATATTACATTTATAGTAAATTTCTAGTGGAATTCAATCTCTGAAACAACTAAAATACAATATGTAGGCCTTGATAAGATCTTAGTTTGAAAGACTATCCACAAAATACATTTTGGGGACAACTGGAATAATTGATTATAGAATGAATACTAGATGGCATTAAGAAATTACTGCTGGACTAACATAGAGAACAAACTAGTGGTTATCAGCTGGAGTGGTGGGGTGGATATAGGGGTGGAGGTACAATCTATTGGGTGTAAGACAGGCTCAAGGATGTATTGTACAACACAGGGAATACAGCCAATATTTTGTAGTAATTATAAATGGAAAGTAGTCTTTAAAAATTGTACAAAAATTTGAAAATTAATTTAAAAAAAGAAAACCAGGGAAAAAGTACTGCTGATTTTCTTAGACATGATAATGGTATTGTGGCTATAAAAAAGAACACCTTAATTTTCAGAAGATATATACTGAAGTATTTGGAAGTCAAATGTCATAATGCAACTTAATTTCAAATGGTCAAGGAAAAATACACAAATATGTAAAACAAACAGCAAAAAGTTAGTAATTTTTGCATATACAAGATGAATATACAGGTGACCACTGTACTATTCTTTCAAAGTTTGTGTATGCTTAAAATTTTCAAATAAAAGTTGAAAAAATAAGTGAGAAACTTGTTTCAGGGCACTTGCTACATACAGCAACTGATATTCAATTATATTGAATATGATTTTACCTTGACAGCTGAGTTATATAAACTAGTCAGTCATCCACTGTTCCTATTTATACTGAGGCAGAGTTGATTACATACTAATATATCGAAAAAAGAATTAAAAGCTATAGAAAGCTTTTTGTACCTAGATAATAAATATTAAATTCACTTTCAACACTGACTTTTAAAAATTATCAAAATCAAACCAACAGCTTTAGTAAGTCTCATGTTTTAATAGTGCCACATTTTTAAAAAAGTCAGTGAATGGAGTTTTTCAGTTATTGTCACAAGTAAATTCTCATAAGCAAAGCACAGCATCAAGATTGCTTTAGATTCTCCAGCAAATAATCTGTAAGTCACTATGCATCATTCTAAAAATACAAAGGAGGAAAAGTTTCTTAGAATTTTAAATCAGAAGTCATGACACCTAATTAAACAGGAGTCCTTATAATCAAAAAACCAAAACAATATTACTATTCTTAAAAAACATTCAAACTAGGTTACTATACTTACAGTTAAGATTAGGTTATATTTTAATGCTATAAAACTACTTTGGTAAGTAAAAAAAATTCAAAATAACGCCTTTAAAAGTTAAAGACATCACAAATTCTGAGAATTTGAGCTCTAAATTCAATCCCGTGCTATACAATTATGCTCTGCTAGAGTATTCCATAGATGAGGAAAGGGGAAAAGGGTCCTTGAGTTAAAGTGACCCCTGGTGGTAGGTGATCAGAACTAACCTGAGAGGGGATATTTTTACCTAGAAATTTTAATGGTGGGTTGATGATACATTCAGGGTATTTAAGGAACACTCAAACAAAAATTGCTTACTTGAAGTGGAGTTAATGAAATAACTGATTTTGTTTTTATTATGATAAATGCACTCTGACTAAAATCGCTTAGGTCACCTGCTTGTACTTTATACTTTAGTAAATAGTCTAAAAAAAATCATATGAGAAACTCATTATGGACTAATAAATAAATATCAATATCTTTGTTTTATCTGAGCAAAGAAGAAATAAATAAACCACAGTGACCTCAAAGCATGGGTATATGACTGACTAAGTCAAATTGCTGCCAATTTCTTCCCTTTAATGATGCTACAACCAGGAATTTACTTGAATATGTAACCTGAAAAATAAAAAACAACCACTCTAATTAGTCTTATAAGAAACACATCAAAAGATTTCTGCAAAATTTGTTTTTATGGAACTAAGTCATATTGCTTTCTTGTCACAGGGAAAACCAGAACTCGCACTTCAGATGAGACACTTTGTTCGAGGAGGTATCTTAGTTTACTAGCTACTGGCGAAAGAAATTCAATATTAACATGTTTCATACATCTGCATGATTTCTTCTAACTTCATAAGGATAAACTATAAAATAT
The DNA here is from genome assembly GCF_951394435.1 of Stenella coeruleoalba. Lineage (NCBI taxonomy): Eukaryota > Metazoa > Chordata > Mammalia > Artiodactyla > Delphinidae > Stenella > Stenella coeruleoalba. The sequence continues at coordinate 72,719,170 of NC_137151.1, read as the reverse complement.
AAGCACTGAGTGGCAGTCCTCTATCTCTGGTATCTTGGTTAAAAAATGAATAACCTTTGAATTGAAAAGGTTCGTTTTTTCAAGGAGTAAATCAAACTTTCAGTATAGACTCCGGAATGGCCCTAGTTCCTGAGCCTTAAAACTATTCTGGAGATAGTCTACTAACATACTGTATCAGAAGCTAATGCTTCAATACCAAACCCCTTGTATACGGCTATACAAAAATTTAAGCACAGAAAATTTTATCATGATATGCAGTATCTTTGGTGACTGTTAGAAGACAGAAACCATGTCTATTTAACTTACATAATATCAACTGCACTATGTCGGATATAAAGTTAAAAACATACTCTCCCACATAAAAAACACAATAAAATAAATGATATTAATTAATAAATTAATTTTAAAAGTTCAAAAAAAGGATATGTAAAAGAAGAGAATTCTGTTAAATACAAATTTCTAGGTATAAAAGCTTAAAATGTACACAGAATTAGTTCTTCCTCTAATAATAAATTGGAATTGACACCACAGATGAAATCATGCAATATTTAAGGCTACTGGTAAACTGGTTAATCCTATTATAAAGGATATACTGGCTTATAGCCAGGAATCTACACTGTAAACAAGAACTTTTTTAGCAAGAGAATTATCTCTTCGTTTTAAAGAATGAAACAAATACATAATACAGGGTAGATATTTCCCTCCACTTATGTTAAGGGAAGGGGCAAAAGTTAATGCCAAACAGTCTCCTGGTCAAAATTGTACATTTTCAGTTTAGTAAAGGTGTAATGACTAGAGCATGTCTCATAACTGTCCTCAAGTCTGATACGTTTTGCTGGATCACACAGTAAAGAATCCAATTAACCAAACATTTGGCTAGGTTATTCTCTCTGCTTCAGAGGGAGAAAAACATGACATCAAAAAATGATTTAAAATAACAATTCCATTTTCTATATGTAACAAATTATCTCCAAGAATTATCACTTAATATAAGTAAGTTTTAAATGTTTTACAATATAAGTGCTAAACCTAACTCTTTTCAATTTATTTGAACCCCTACAGGATAAATCAAGTTGAAAACAGAACAATTCAGAATTGAGACATAACAGTCTGAAGTGTCAGACATGAGCTATGTATATCTTCTGAAATTACGGTCTAAACTCACTAGAAAAAAATACCCTATCAGTTTAAAATTGTTTAAAATAAAAGTGATGGTAGGTAGAAAGGGCCATCCCTTGTCAAAAGAAAAAGCTGCCTTTTAATCTGTAATTCTAAAAAACCTAGTTCTGATACTGAGAAATACAGTTTTCAGAGGAATTTGTACTAATCCATGCCACATACAGACAGTCAATGTTTCCTCATAATGGAACAAATTGGTCCTCTCTCAATACAACAAGGCATAACTCCTAAGTCTTTATTGGCAAATGGTGGGGGAAGATCCCAAACTTTGTAAATTGCCTTTGAACTTGTTTCAACACTCCATGTTCCCTTCAACCCTTGTAAAAACATACTTGCCATTTTAAAACAAACAATAAAAGAGAAAAATAAAATATTATATCTGACACTGATATTCTGATTAAAAAACACAATTTTCCCCCCTCTTGAGAAGCTACAGTAGGAAATCTACTCTCTGAGAAAATCTTAAAAGCCACTTACCCATCTACTGAGTAAAGCTGGAGATTCTACTGGACTGCCACTTATGAGATAGAATCACATTAATCTTCCACTAAATCTTCCTTTCTAGCTCCTCACAAGGCAGTGAAGTACTGAAAGAGGACAATTCCTCACATGGACAAAGATCAGAGATGAGTGACCTTAGTAGAATCCTTCTGCTGCCAGTACAAAGTTGCTTTATTTATTTCCTTCAGTAAGAATAGAGATAAAAATATACACAGAGCCCACTTAGCTATCTGTGAACAATCATGTCTGCTCCTTTCCAAAAGATACTCATCCAAAAGCAACTTGAGTCTGAAAATAGTGCAAAAATGGAAGTGCTATGAAATGACAGTGAGGAATTACAAGCAGCCAACTCATTACTCAATCAAGAATTTGGCACAATCGTAAACCATGTACCATCTATTTTAATGGATCTTAATTTTCTTGCAATCAACTGAAATTCCAAATCACAAACTGAACAATGACTAGTGCCAAAACCTGATAATTTTCTCCATTTTTCTGCTTGAGAATACTGTTATAAAGCAGGGCAGCATATACAGTACCGTTCTTGACACATGAGATTTGTATACTCTATAAACTAATATATAAATGTCCCTAAACATAATACATTTACCCATTTCCAGGAAAGGGAATGCCTCTCTATATGTGCAGTATAACAAGAGTAAAAAATGCAGGTTCCCCAAATAGTGGAATATTTCCAAATCCCAGTAACTATTCTTAGCAAGTGTTTCATTCATAAGAGCAACATTTGAGAATGAAATATTATCTATCTAGACTTTTCAATCAGTTTCAAGTAAGGCAAGCTTTCCAATTACATGGTATTTTTGTCTCTAAAAATTACCTACTACTAATTACAGTGAACCAAATTATTAAAACTATAGATTAGAAAGGAGCTTTCTTTTTGACCTGGTTTTTAACCACAGGGTGGCACTTTCTATCAATCATCACCTTTATTTATCCCAAGATATATATATTCAATATAGTTTTGTGTAGTGAATTTAGATTATGGTCATATTGTAAATATACAAAGAATTTTTAAAAAAACTTTTACTGATTTATGCAAAGATGAAGAAAAATGTTACCACCTGCCTTTCATTATCACAAGTAGCTCTTATCTGTTACTTTCTATCAGGAGCATATTAAATTGTAACAAAAACTGCAACAAATTGCACCGACTATTTATGTTTAAATTCAATATTTCCAATTTTAGTGAAATTATAAATTAAGGATTTGACATATTTGTACACCATTTCTCATTAATGAAACCTAAGACAGATTTACATGTGAGTATTTTTAATGCAGAAAAGCAGATGGAGTACTCAGGAAAGCATAAAATATGTCTACTTCTATTCCAAAGATCATATAACAACACTTTTTAACAAGTCTACTAAATCTGTGTTCAACAGAGGGGAGGTATTGTGAAGGGGCAGAGTTGGCCAAGATAGACGGAGTGTGTACTCATTAAGATCTTCTGTTAAAAATACATACAAATCAGACTAGTTTTATAAATTCTATAATTATTTTAAAAATCTAATTTGGCATTCATGTTTATTTTGCCATAAAAAAAATGGAGGCAATAATGGTCAACTAAAAACATGCCATTCACAACTTGAACAAGAGGGACAATATAAACTGTATCTTTAATAATAAAGCTTTTCTTGGAGGGATATAGTCAAGCTTGACAAAGATGAAAAGTAAATAAAAATAAAAGTAGTTAACACAAAGAATGAACTACAATACAAATTGAAAACACTAGAATAAAAAATATCTCATTAAGGAAGATTTGAAATTAATCAGAAAATATCTATTTATGGAAAATATTTGCTTTTATTTTGATACTTAATTGGTGAATTTATGGTTATTTTCTTAAAAAGAACAAAAAAAAACCTAGTTTCCCATTCTTCTAGGAATGAATTCACAGGCAAAACCATAAGGCTCTTCAAGTACTTCTTTTGTTTCTTAATACCTGAGGTATCTTAAATTCGAAGTTACTTCCTTGGCCTTTAAGTGAAGGAAGGGTTTAGCAACAAATTATCAGAACACACGTGAACTTTACTGCTCGGTGCTCAAATATTTACATCTAAAACTTATCTCCACTCCTTCACTCAATAATTCTACTTTTAAATATTACTGCCATCTCGTTATTTTAGCAAACATAGCATAATACTAGCTCCTTAACCGTAACATAATATCCTCAAAGTTCAAGTGAATTAGGAGCTCTTAAGGATTTCAACATCACTTCTGCGTTAACACCACCAAAGTAACCTGCCACAAGTTCAAGAATGTTCATTCCATGACTAGACGTGTCTTTTAAAACTTCCCTTTACCTAGGAGTAAGACAACCAAGATTAAGGAGCCTATGACTAAATCTTGATGAGGGGAAAAAGCAATCTAATGATAAGTAACTGAAGCTACTTGGAAATTATAAAAATTACCCTTCTCAACTGTTAGATTAGGTGATCATATAGTTGGACTTCTTAAAAGTGAGAAACTGTAAGAAAGAATGAGTGTCTCAGAAGGCAAAACTGAGTGTATGGAATAAAGAGCACTGGAAATGGTAAATATGTGGGTAAATATAACATTTTTTTTTACTCATTTTATATATTTTTAAAACATTAATAGTGGTTTGGTTCTCTTGGAATGGTATAAAGATAAGACTCAGTAAGAGCAACATTTGAGAATGAAATATTATTATCTTACAAAGTCCGCAATGAAACGGAGTACTTGCTAGATACCACTCTTTTTCCTTATCAGATCCTCCCTCCACCCTACTCTGAATACCCAGAAGCTGACCTATATGGGTCACATCAGAAAGCTCCCTTGCACTCAAGATTCAAATTGGGTATAGCTGATGGGAAGTATTAAAGAACTCTGAGTTTGGAGAAAGCAAGAAGAGAGAGGCTGGAGTATATTCCCTTGACTTCCTCCCTGCTGGGAAATGTTGAAATAAGAATTTTTTCACAAACCATTATAGTTTAAACAACGAACCAAATGTCTAAAGAAACGCAAGAACTCCCACACTGATACACACAACTAACGAAGAAATAAAATTACTTGGCATTATTTAGTCTTTTTAAAACCCTTGACAATATATCCCTTTTTTTAAAGAAAGGGAAAGTGGGAATTCTTCTTAGCTTATATCTAAATATCTTGTATTATGTTATACTATATTATATTACTTACTTTAAGATATAGCTAAGGAAATATTTAAAAACAAGCAAGGCCTAGTAGCAGCACATTCTAAGAACTGATAAAGTTTGATTACTTATATTTAATTTCTGTATTTTGGGGCCATTAATATTCAGCCAATTATTTTAATTTCAATAAATATCTTAAGAAAAATGCAATATTACTGCAATTAATCACAAAATATCTTACCCAAAAATAACTTAAGAAAACATTCAATAAAAGGCAGAGACACTTGAAGCCATCAACTCAGGTACATACCTTACCTTGTCTTAAAATTGTACAGCATTCTTTAAACCAAGAAATAGGTGTATAATTACTCAAAGAAATAGCAACTGAACTTAAAGGGATGATTTTACAACATTACTTTTTCATATAGAACTGGGTAAAAATCACAAATATAACACAACTAAATATGAAAATTATATGTGACATATCAAAATTAATTATGCAGCAGAATTTTTAAAATATAAATATATATGGGTGGGTTTTTGTTTTTGTTTTTACCTGTTTTGCAATTTCTCTTAAACAGGCTACTCCTCGTTCAAAATTAGGGAAAGCTACTGAGCCATACTTTTGGTATTCAGGGATTGGTCTGATTTTTATTGTAGCTTCTGTTATCACACCAAGAGTTCCTGAAAAAGAAGGGGGAATAATCCAATATATCACATGCCAATTTTCTAAATCATATTTAAATCTACTTTATCTATTTATTCTACTAATTTATTCTATTAATCGTATTTAAATCTATTTAATCTATTCTATGTGGGGAATAATGGCTACTCAAGTCCTTCCAGAAAAACATCTAAGCAAATTTTATAATTTCTAAAAAAAGTTTTTGGAATACATTTTTCTTAGTTATATATAAATATTTTAAAACATTTTTAAGGTAACCTTTCTCCAAAGAGGTTAATTTTAAATAGTTTTTAAAGTATTACAACTTATTAAAATTTAAATCTGAAAAACAACAGGTTTTTATATCTCATATGCATTCAAACAAAAGTATATTTTGATAGTTGAACCTATTTTTACTATGACAACAATTTATTGGGGCAAAAAGAATCTAATTTTCTATGAGAATTTAAGTTGACAGAAGAAATTAGAGAGACTATTACACTTTGCCTTTTTTCCTAAGAATTCATACGAAGAAAAGATAAAGGCAATATTAAGATGCCCTTAGAAGAAAAAAAAAACATATTTCAGAGACAAAATAGTTATAAATAGCTAACAGAAGAGGACCATCAATGAAACAAATGTCCTTTTCTTTCTTACATGAAGGAGTGGAAGACAAATCAGAGAGGAAAAATGCAAGTTAAATATAACTACATGATCTAAATAGCTACGCTAAAATATTTGAAGAGACATGGTTAAAAATAATTGCATTCAAGAAGCCAAGCTTTCAAAATCAGTGCTTTCTAATGTACAAATGATATGAATTATTATTAATACTATTAAGTAGATTTTCTTAGAATCATGAAAAAAAGAATGAAAGGGAAATACAAAATTATAGAACTTAATTACAATATTAGAAATAAGTTAAAAGTATCACAAAAATCAATGCTTCCAATAAATTTATAATATACCTAAAATAAAATGTTAATATATAATACTGTAGAAGATTAAAAACTACGAGTCCACAAAGAGTAAACTACATTATATCACAATATGTTTGTCAGATATACAAATGATTTCCTACTTAGATAGCAAATACAACCCTATTATGATTTGTAAAATCACAAAAGCTCTGGAAAGTTGGCCTGACTAATATTTGAATAAAAAGATAGATATATCTTGTACATTTTAAAAGACAGTAAGAGTGACTAGACTTTCTCTTTTATTTTAGCATCTTTATTGAGATATAATTCACAGACAATAAAATTCACCTATTTAGAATGTAAAATTCAATGGCTTTAAACTATTTACAGATATACGCAACTATCACTACTATCTAAGTTTACAACATTTTCATCACCCCAAAAAATAAATCCCATACCCATTTTCCGCACACACACCTCAGCCCTAGACAAACACCAGTATACTTTCTCTCCAGAAATTTGCCTATTCCGAGCATTTCATATAAATAGAATCTTACAATATGTGGCTTTTTGTGACTGGCTACTTTCATTTAAATGTTTTCAAGGTTCATCCATGTTGTAGCATGCACTAAGTACTTCATTCCTTTTAATTGCTGGATATTATTCCATTGTATGGTATGGACATTTGGGTTTCTACTTTTTTTTTTTTTTAAACTCAATTACCAGCTTGTTATAAAAGGAAACAACTCAGGAACAATCAAACAGAAGAGATGCACAGAACAAAGTATGGGGGAAAAGGTGCAGAGTTCCCAAGCCCTCTCCAGATACACCACCCTCCCAGCACTTCCATGTGTTTACCAACCCAGTAGTCCTCTGAAACTCATAATTTAGGGATTTTTATGGAGGCTTCATTACACAGGCATGATGACTAAACCACAGATATGGGTGACTAATTCAACTTCCAGCTGCTCCTCTCCTCTCCTCTCCTCTCCCCTCCCCTCCCCTCCCTAGAGGTCAGGGGGTGAGGCTGAAAGTTCCACAGGTTTCCATATTTTGGCTACTATGAATAATGCTACAAATATAGGTGTAAAAGTTTGTATGTAGATATATGTCTTCCTTTCTCTTGGATAGATACACAAACTTTCTTAATTTCAAAAAACCTTTGACCCTATTCCATGTAACACTCTACCTCAGCTACCTTTCCTGAGACTAAGTTCTAGGCAAGGGCAGCTAAGAGGTGAGGAGGGGCTCACTTCTTGCACCCAGCCTAAATTGGTGGGACAGAGACTCTACTTTGAGTGATACACTAAGCCTATGGTCCCAACCCTTTGCCCTGGCTTGTAAAGGGCTGGTATCTTGCCAGGAGAAGCAAACCAAGACCTACTTTCCTTCCTCCTTCTCCCCAGCACTTAGTTTCTAAAGTAAGGGTGTCCTCAGAGAAAAACATGCCACTGTCCCCACACCCACCTCCACAGCCTTAGCTCAGAGATTTTGCCAGAGGAAGAAATAAGCCATAAAACAGCTCCCAATCTTTTTTTCAAAGATTACTTGCAACAGAGCATGAAGAAGTTCAAGAAGTTTCAAGAATACTCTTGAAAACAGTGGAGGATGTGGTAAAAGGTAATTGGGAAGACATAGATAAATTTATTGGAGATATAGGCAAAATTGCAGGCCAGCTGTTTGCCTGGTAGAAACCTGGGGATACTGGAAGTCCTAGGTACAGCGACCAGGCAAGAGAAAAACATAAAAGGCATAAAAACTGGAAAGGAAGAAGTAAAACTGTCTCTATTTGTAGATGACATGATTTTATATATGGCTGGCTATACCATGCCATTTTATATAAGAGATAAACATCTGCAAATTCTGTTATCTGCAGGGGTTTCTGGAAGCAATCCCCTGCAGATACTGAGGAACAACTGTACAGAAAACCCTAAAGAGTCAACCAAAAAACTATTCAAACTGATCAGCAAATTCAGTACAGTTGCAGGATACAAAATTAACATACAAAAATCAGAAGCGTTTCTATACATTAACAGTGAATTTTCTGAAAGAGAGATAAAGAAATTAATCCCATTTACAAGAGCATCAAAAGCAATAAAATACTTAGGAATAAATTTAACCAGGGAGGTAAAAGATCTCTACTCTGAAAACTAAGACACTGATGGGAAAAAAAAAAAAAAATTGGGGCTTCCCTGGTCGAGTAGTGGTTGAGAGTCCGCCTGCTGATGCAGGGGACACGGGTTCGTGCCCCGGTCCGGGAAGATCCCACATGCCGCGGAGCAGCTGGGCCCGTGAGCCATGGCCGCTGAGCCTGCGTGTCTGGAGCCTGTGCTCCACAACGGGAGAGGCCACAACAGTGAGAGGCCCGCCTACCGCAAAAAAAAAAAAAAAACTGAAGAAGACACAAGTAAATGGAAAGGTGTCCTGTGTTCATTCATGGGTTGAAAAAATTAGTATTGTTAAAATGTCAGTACTACCAAAAGACATCTACAGACTCAATGCAATTCCCATCAAGATTCCAATGGCATTTTTTACAGAAAAACAAACAAACAAAAAAACACTCCTAAAACTTATATGGAACCACAAAAGACTCCAAGTAGCCAAAGAAATTCTGAGAAAGAAGAACAAAGCAGGAGGCATCACACTTACTGATTTCAAGCTATACTCTAAAGCTATAGTAAAGAGTATGGTACTGGAATAAAAACAAACAGATCAATGGAACAGAATCAAGAGCCCAGAAATGAACCCAAGCGTATACAGTCATATAATATTTGACAAAGGAGCTGATAGTACTCAAAGGAGAAAACACAGTCTCTTTAATATATGGTGCTGGGAAAACTGGACATTGACATGTAAAAGAATGAAACCTGACCCCTATCTTACACCACTCAAAAAAATTAACTCAAATGTTAAAAGGCTTGTATGTAAGATCTGAAACCATGAAGCTCCCAGAAGAAAACATAGGGGAAAAGCTCCCTGAAATATGTATTGGTAATGATTTTTTGGAAATCACACCTGAAGCACAAGCAACAAAATAAAAAACAAATAAGTGGGACTACATCAAACTGAAAAGATTCTTTCTGCACAGCAAAAGAAACCACAAACAAAGTAAAAAGACAACCTACAGAATTGGAAAAAATATATGCAAACTATGTATCTGATAAAAGGTTAATATCTAAAATATATAAAGAACTCATACAACTCAATAGCAAAAAACAAATAATTCAATTAAAAAAACAGGCAAAGGACCTGAATAGACATTTTTCCAAAGAAGAAATACAAACGGCCAACAGGTACATGGAAAGATGTTCAACATCACTAGGGGAAAGCAAATTGAAACCACAAAGAGATACCACCTCACACCATCCAGAATGGCCATTATCAAAAAGATAAGAAATAACAAACACTGGCATGGATATGGAGAAAAGGGAACCCTTGTGCACTGTTGGTAGGATTATAAATCGGTGCAGCCACTATGGAAAACAGTATGAAGGTTCTTAAAAAAATTAAACATGAACTACCATATGATCCAACTACCATATGATCCAGCAATTCCACTTCTGGGAATATATCTGAAAGAAACAAAAACACTAACTCAAAAAGATATTTGCACCCCCCCCCATGTTCATAGCAGCATTATTTACAATAGCCAAAGTGTTCATCGATGAATGAATGGATAAAGAAGTTGTGGTAAATATATACAATGGAGTATTATTCAGGCATAAAAAAATGAGGAAATCCCACCATTTGTGACAACATGGATAGACCTTGAAGGCATTATGTAAGTTAAATAAGTCAGATAGAGGAAGACAAGTATTATATGATTTCACTTTTATGTGGAAGCTAATAAAAATAAACAAACAATAAAAATACACCAAACTCACAGAAAAAGACATCAGATTTGTGGTTACCAAAGGCAGAGGGTAGGGGGAGGAAGGTGGTCAAAAGGTACAAACTTTCAGTTATAAGATAAGTAAGTATCAGGGATGTAATGTACAACATGATGACTACTGTTAACGCTGCTGTATGATATACAAGAAAGTTGTTAAGAGAGTAGATCCTCAGAGATCTCATCACAAGAAGAAATTTTTTTTCATTTTTTTTTATTGTATCTATATGAGATGATGGATGTTAACTAAACCTATTGTGGTCATCATTTCACAATATATGTAAATCAAACCATCATGCTGTACACCTTAAACTTATACAGGGATGTATGTCAATTATTGCTCAATAAAACTAGTGTAGGGGGGAACAGTGGGGAGGACCCCTCCTAAGCTCACAAAAAATCTCAAACAATAACCCTAGGAACTATCCTTTCTAAGGGATACATTTTAAACAGGTGAATTTTATGGTATGTAAATTATATCTCAATAAAACAAAGGAAACTTCAGAGTTATCTTCTTAAACAAGGAGCTATGAGCCATACATTTTAGAAATAGGGGTATTTTTAGAAACAGGTATCTTAGGCTACAGAAAGAGTCTAAACAAACTCTAAACCTTTGCCAGAAAGAGGCGTAAGGCTGACAGACTATGCTGCCTTCTCATCCACCAACACAGAATTATCTATTACACCTATTCTTTCTTACCAAGACAAGTAGTATCACTTTAATTTTTAAAGTTGCTAATTCTTCTGCCACTATACTGACGCCATCCCTAAGCTTATTTGTAATTTTTTCTACTCTTCAACATTTTTCAAAGTTCCTGGTAGTCTTAGAATTAACACCTCATGCTGAAAGTTGTTTCTACAAACAAACTGAAATTTGTCAGGCATAGCTCCTAAAGGCATGAATCATCTTTTCTATTTATTCTAATCTCTCCGCAGACTACAGAAAACTTTAATAAATACTTGTTCAAACTCAAAAGTCACCAGGTTGAAATTCATTAAGGAAAAGAAAGTTGGGGGTTGGGAGTGGGAGGGAGGTCCAAGAGGAAGGGGATATATGTATACATATAGCTGATTCACTTCATTGTACAGCAGAAACTAATACAACATTGTAAAGCAATTTTTCTCCAATAAAAAAGTAAATAAATAAATAAACTCAAGCAGGAAAACTGTGAAAAGAAGGTTAGTATAAGCCTTGCTTTTAGACAGGAAAATTTCTCTATTTAAAATTAAACTCCAGGGACTTCCCTGGTGGCTCAGTGGTTAAGAATCTGCCTGCCAAGGCAGCGGACAAGGGTTCGAGCCCTGGTCCGGGAAGATCCCACGTGTCACGGAGCAACTAAGCCCGCGCGCCCCAAATACTGAGCCTGTGCTTTAGAGCCCACAAGCCGCAACTACTGAGCCCATGTGCCACAACTACTGAAGCCTGTGTGCCTAGAGCCCATGCTCTACCACAAGAGAAGCCACCGCAAGGAGAAGCCCGCGCACCACAACGAAGAGTAGCCCCCACTCACCGTAACTAGAGAAAGCCCACGCGCAGCAAGGAAGAACCAATGCAGCCAAAAATAAATAAGTAAAATTTGAAAAAAATTTAAAAAAAAAGAATCTTTAAAAAAAAAAAAATAAAAAATAAATAAAATTAAACTCCAAGTTCCTGACTTTTTGTGAAATATTTCTTTACATCTCAGAAATAAAGCCATTTGAAAATATTTCTATAAATTACTGCATATAATATAACCTAAATATAATCCAAAGAAAAAATCAGAAACCATTTAAAAGCCAATCAATGAGGGTCTGCTTAAATAGAACAGAGTACATACCAATGGAATATCAGGTAGCTGCCAAAAAGAATGAAGTGGTTCTAAATGTGATGATTTGAAGTGAGCATTATAAAATTAAGTATAAATCAAAGAGTAGTAAACTCCCATTTCTGTTTTTAAAAACACATACATATACGCTTATAAATAGCAAAAGTGTTTACTCTGGGCAAGGGAGATGCCTAAAAGACAGGGATAGAAGGCAGATTTTTCCCTATACATCTTTTGTACCTTTTGAATTTTGTACATGTATGTACATATTTTAACTTTGTACATGTAATTACTTACTCAAAAAGTTTATTTGAAAATATATGTATAAAACATTGGCAAACTTTCCTTAAAATTCTAATTCTACACCCAAATTCTAAGGTACTAGTAAGAAGTGACCACGCCTTAAATTTCTGTATACCCATATTGCCTCATACGTATAGCATGCATTCTAAAGTGGTAAAACCCACCATAACACTATAAGTAAGGTTAAAAAATAAAAATCAGTAAAATGAGGCTTTGCATTGTTGCAAGGTTAATGAAATGACCAAGGCTAGTCTGTGCAACTATCCAGCTATGAGTTCTGCAGCAGGGGTTAGGGGTTGGGGGGGGTCCCCACTGTAAAAGAAAACTCCATCCAAGTCCCAAATGCAGTCTGGCACTAGGCAGTTCTTCCATCCAGACTTATACTCAAATTAATCCAATCATAAATGTTTATATCTAAATTCACTTCATTGAAAGGCTCACTTCTGTTGGGCTTTATTATATTTATTGATTCTTTTGCTCTGAGAATTTTATGTCAGTGGAGTGATATAAAACTACTTAGATTACTTATCACTTGATTATATGCACATTATACCAATATTTTATATCCACTTTATATAATTGTTTGTAAACAACTCCATGGCAATGTGACATCATAGAGGCTCATATGTCATTCACTTTCTGTTTCAATAAAAATATGTTACTGTAAATTTTAGAATTTTCTGTTTTATAATTTCAAATATAGTGCTCTTAAGAAAACTGAAAGCTTCAACTACTAGCTAATACAAAATGCAAGTATTTGCTTGACGTAAATAAAATCTTTCATAATTTGAAAATATACGTTCAGGTGACCTCAGGACTGAGAAGAAAGGTAATCATTTGATTCTGAATCTTCTCTCTCCCTCTACCCTCCTCCCCCCAAACATGAAAATCAACAAGGAAAACAAATAAAACCACACAGAACATACACTTTAGTATTAAAAGGAGACAAGAAAACACTATGACTTTCTAATTACCCATAAGTAGAGATAAAAAGAAAAAACTCCAACAGACCTTCTACAGCCTTCCAGCTGCTACAAGCTTATAAGGGCAGAAAGTGAGTAAGGGGGGGGTGGTTAGAAGACTCCCTAAGAAAGAGTAGAGGGTAGCAGAGGACTTAAAGTAAGCAGAGACAAAATCAACCCCAGAAAGCAAAACTGCAACAATAAACTCCAAATACTGTATAAGACTTGGTAATCCATAACCCTGGCTATGAGGAGGGGTTTGAAAATGGAAGTAACCAGAAATGACACCCTTGGAGAAGTAAGGGAAGTATCTTCAAAGAAGCATCAAATTAGAGGAGTGTGGTACTCCTTGGAGACAAGGCAGTGGAGGGAAAGAATAAAATTAGGAGGAAAATTAAAGATCTGATAGAAATGAAAGAGAAACAGGACATGTCATGGCTTCTCCCACCAAAAACACCACCATCTATAAAGCAAATAGCACAAAAGAGGGTAGAAGTGACAGAACAGAACACTCTCAAACTAGGAACCCTTTCCAAGTAATAACAGGAACAGAAAAAAGCAGACCAAATCCATACAAAACTACTGCAAAACATCAGAAAATGGAAATAATAGCTTTTCTGCTGATGAAAAGTATCCCCCACAAAACCAACCATGATCCTGAAGAAAACTGTAAACACAGCATTTCAAACTCAATTAAACACTGTCAAACAAGCATTTGGGGATACGAAAAAATAGCTGAATTAGAAACATAAACACTAAAAACATAAATGGACAAAAAACAAGAGAAAATGAAATAAACGATGACCAAACTCAGGGAAGAAATAGAACAACAAAACATTAAAAAAATGAAGGCTGGGTTACAAGGTATCCAAAGGAGAAGAGAGAATAGATTCAAATGAAAACTTAATACAGGGCATTGAAGAAAAGCCAGAAAATAACCAAGAGAATTAAAATAAAATACAGAAGTTGAGAAAAAAAGAGAAATCATGGATGAAATGGAAAATAAGCAAAGAAAGTCAGACAAATGTATAACTCGTGTCCCTGAAGAAGAAAAATCAAAACAGCAGGGGGAATGGAATCCAAAACCCTAATATTTAACTCTACAATCCAAAGAAAAACTTTACAGAAATAAAAGAAGACCAGCATATACACAGAGAAAGGGTCCACTGACCAGAGCAAAATGACCCACAACAATCAACTCTCAGTTGTAAAAGTAAACTTTAATGATAAAGAAAAAAAATCCTCACTGCCTCCAGGCAAAAAGTCAAGAGAATTGGCATTAGATTTCTTTAAAACAACATATAAAACCAAAGCAACAGTGGAACAGTATTTTCAAAAAACAAGGGAAAAAAGTGTGACCCATGAATATTAAAGCCACTCAAGCTGTCCTGCAGGTATCAAGGTCATAGAAAAGTAGTTTAGAACATTCCAGAACTCATGGGATATACGAATATGCCTTTCCTGAGGAATCTACTAAAGGATGAGCTTTATTTAACCAAAAGATGAAGTAAAGCTACACAGAAGGACTGATAGTAAGCTTTTCATCTATTTCATTTTAGAGCAAAGGCTAAAACAAGGGTGGGTAACGAGTTAAAAAAAAAAACATACTTTTAGCCATTTTTCAAATAAAAGAGCAAATCATTATAAGTTACTAGTAAATTCCACATATAGGAAAAGAATATAAAACATTTCAAATGCTTTATTTATTACGGTTTTCATTAATTCATCATGATACTATAACATCTAAAACGGGAGGAACCTGCTTGTCAAAATAATCATTATGAAAAATTCATAACACAAAACAAGATAAAAACATTAAACTTAACTTGGCTAACCACATGTGGAACTTAGCAGGATGGGGGAAAATAGGTTTTTTTATAATGGTGATGCTTTCAAGGTTGTCGTCAAATGATTTAACTATAGCAAAAGAAAGTATTTTCTAAAGCTCAAGGAAAAGTTTATGATTCATATTTAAGGCAGGAGGTTATTATTTAGATAGTTCAAAACAGCAGAGGAAATACATATTATAAAAGAATATGATTTCACATCAATTTACTCTCTCAGTCATGCTGTCTCCTGGACTATATTAAGATTACTCTATATCCACATACATACAGAAATGGGGATTAGGGACCATAAATATACTTATAAAGATCACTAATGCCAAAATAATAAACAGCCACAACAGTTTAACATGTGTTGAGTACTTACTACGCGCTTATAAACTGTTTAGCATAATTTCGTTTGACCCTCTCAAAAAGTTTTTGAATATAGATACTTTTATTATCCCCATTTTACAGCTGAGGACATAGGGCAATAGAGAACTACCTAATTTACACAGTCACAGAAATATAAGTGGTAAAACCAGGATTGAAATCCAGATCTGAAAGATTTCAAGGTTCATGCTCTTAAATCAGTATGGCATTTTGCATGGATATTTATAATAAAATCTCATTTAAATATAGTAACTTACCCTTGTACATGTTTCTAATAAACTGTATTTCTTTGCTTACTTTATTATAACAATGAGTTTGCCTTCCTTAAATTCGTACAAAAATTTACTATTGAAGGAGGTAGTCCAGTCTTTTGGATAAAGTTCAAACTATTATAAAAGGGATAAAAGACCAAATTATCTCTCCAGCCATCCTGTAACACTTACTATTCCACATCCTGACCTGCTGTCAACTCCACTCTACAATTAAATCTTAAGTTCCAGTCACACTGAAAAACTGGCACCTTCACGAGGCAGACACAGCTCTTTCTCACTTTTAAGCCTGTTCACATGCAGTTAGTTCTCTGTGTAGGGCAACTCCCTCCCCACCTTATTCTCTCAACTCTGCCTAGAATTATTTTCTCATTATCATCCTTGAAGGACCTCTTTAGGCACAACCCCTCTGCGGAAGTCTTCCTAAGCACCCATCAACATGACTTTTGTCTGTATTTCTCCTTCATTTACTTCTATCATAGAATTTATCTTATTCAATTTTAATGGTCAATTATTACCTGTGTCCTTGGGTGTGCCACCACAGTACCTAGCAACCAGAATTTTTTAAACGCTAATTGATGGAAGCAAAAAAATGTTTGATGTAGCTACTTGAAAAGATAATTTACAGAGTTGACTCCAACTATGTATATACCAATAGTAAAATTAATAATTATCAGTTTTAATACCTATTTGTTATTCAACTTGACATTTGACTGGAAAAAGTTATATTCTTTCAGTTAACTCTTGGATGATGCATTAATACAAGAAGTTCCAAAATAATATTTTTTAGAGAACTATATTATTTTAAAGGAATTTAATATTTTATTTTTCTCATTAAAAGTATAGTTCTGTTTTTCCACAGAAGAGTACACTGATCAGAAAAGGAATAAGAGAGTAAATTGGTGAAACACCTTGACAGAGGTTTGTCACTAATTATGAAAAATATCTAAGCTATACCACTGGTCATCAATTTAAGAGTTGACCTCTAGTACATCACTAAGACACATAATTTATTTTTTCCTTGATGTTACCATCAAAAGTTAGAATTTATGCCCTAACATCCTAGTTTATCATAAATGCACTTTTATCCATGAATATAGCTAGATGTTTTGAAAATCTTTTGACAGATTGTACCACCTTCTGACTTAGTAGTGAGTTCCTTTGGTAACTTGGAAACACTTTCATTTCTCTAAATTTAAGGGATAACTATCCCTCTCTACCATGCTAAGAATTGAAAAATATGCCCACCTTCACCTTATCCATAAAATTCACAGTGCCTACATAATAGTTAGTTTGCAAACTAGAAGGAAGGTTAGTGGTTTTTTCCCCCTCATAGGTACAGAAATTAAATGTTTTGCATAAGATGAAGAACTACATTCTAATCTACCCAGCATTAAGTAACCAAGCAAAGATGACTCAAGTAGTGAAAAAATAAAAGACCAATGTAAGTTTTCAAAGATATGTGAATCAACAGAATTTTAAATTCCACTTCTTCAAAAACCAACTAGCAAATAACAAAAGATATAATTATAGAAAGACAAGGCAATAAGATAATACTTTATTAGTCCTTTCCTCCTGATAATTCAGAGATTAGAAAATACCATACCAATAAATGTAAAAGCAAACCATTTTAAACCCTAACAGCTACTCTTCCTGAAATTGATTAAAAACTCTAAAAGAAAAACAAAATAACACCAAAAGGACTAAGCCGGCTCTAAAAACATAAAAAAGCAAAATTCAAGAGAAAGTTTAATAAGATGTTCTTATAATAAAAACTTTATGAAGTACTAACTTGAAGTCATAAAACTTAAAAAAAAATTAAATATATAAAATATGTCTTTCTTTCAAAAATCTGATATCACAATATCACAGATTTTCACAAAACTGAATCACTAACCTGTATTTTTTCATAATAAGTTTGCAGTTATATTTACCTTCAGATCCCATGATGAAGTGATGGATATCAGGGCCTGTTGACATTCGAGGTCCTTGACAGCTTTTTTCTATTATACCTCTAGGTGTTACCATTTTTATATGAACCACCTGTTTAATACAATGCATGATGTAAATTCTAGATATCTGTCAGTGAATGTTGTGTGTGTGGATACACACACCCATATATATTTATATAAAACACTATTTTTAAAATATTGGTT
This sequence comes from Stenella coeruleoalba, assembly GCF_951394435.1. Lineage (NCBI taxonomy): Eukaryota > Metazoa > Chordata > Mammalia > Artiodactyla > Delphinidae > Stenella > Stenella coeruleoalba. The sequence continues at coordinate 72,701,172 of NC_137151.1, read as the reverse complement.
TAAGTGATAAATGGTGATTCCCTTCAGAATTCTAATATCTTTTAGTAGTTCTTAGACTAAAAATAAATTGTATGTAACTTTAAAACAGGGAAAAATTATTCTAAGATTGTTATTGGCCTAGGTATATTCATCATCTTAAAAACTGAAAAACACATTTCTTTAAACCAAAGCTAGTCTAGGGCTGTCCATGTGGTAAAGAACTAAAGGATGGAAAAAATATGCAATGATCACATTTTAATAGGTTCATTCTTTCATTTATTTAACAATATTTATGAAGCACTATTATTCATGTTAGGCACTATTCTAGATGCTTAGAATTCTAAGAAAAAAATTATTCTTGCCTTATCCCCACCTTCAACTTATCTACTTTGCCCACTCAGTAGAAAAGAGTGAAAAGAACGAAGTATTAATTTTGATCACATCAAAATTGGGATGAAGAGAGAGATGTGGTGACTGAGTTAAAAAGAAGAAGAAAGATATCTGTGAGATATGTCTCACACATGTGAGAAATTAAGTACATTGTAGGGAGAGGGTCAATCAAAAAAATTCCTCAGATCCGACTCAGAAATGGTTAGGTAAAAACCCAACATATTTTCAGAATAATTTTTTGACAGATAAATAAAAATAGTCTATTGTTGAAGGAAATGAGCAGAGGACATAAATAAAGAATTCGCAAAATAAAAAGATAAAAATTGCTAATGAGGACATTTTAAAAGATTATATTCACTAACAAATAAATATAAAATTTTAGGAAAAAAATATAAATAAAAGGTCCAGTAAAATAAAGATTCTCATAGTGCTAGTAAGAATGTCAACTGGCACAAAATTTTTATAGAGCAATTTGGCTGTAAGGGTCCAAGGACCTAAAAACATGCTTGACCCAACAATCCAAGCTAGGAACTTACCCAAAGAAAATGATCAAAGAAGTATGCTAAAAAATTACTACAGAAGATATTTTTCCCTTTATCTATTTCTATAATTTTGAAATAAAAATAATTTAAATATTCTTTAACAGGGAATTACTAAATCACAAATTATCAATAAAAGAGAATTATATGCATTTTTTAAAAATAATGGTGCAAACCTATGCTCATTGACATGTTAATAGATTGATAACAGTTTAAAGAGCAGATTAAACACAGTATGATGCTTTTTTATATTAAAGACTAGATATAAACATGCAAATAAGTACATTAAAATGTATACTTATAATCTGTGGCCCTTAAATAACCCCCAAAAGGATTAAAATAAATTACATGCTTTAGCAGTACTAAATGTGGTAATCTATCAAATATGCTTAACTCTGATAAAGCTTTTAATAATCCAATAGTAAAAGGATCAAATTCTCTTTTCTGAAACTGAATTTATGTTATCTTAATTGCAGAAAGAAAAATGTGATTTCTAAAATATCTTCAATTAAAAAAAAGATAATGCAAACATTTAAAAAGTGTTCATAATATAGACACTTAAAGTCTTAAATTGTTGGGTGTTAACTATAAAAAAACAATATATTTCATCAACAATTTGATATTTCTATCAATGAAGACATTGATGAAAATGTTGAAACGCTAGATTTGAAAAACAAACCTAAATAGCTCTAGGAATAATGTTAGGAATACCACTTTAATAGTCTTATAAATTATTCTTTTAAATTGTTATCAAAATATTGATGATAAAGGGAACTAACATGTATGAAGTACCTATTACATACCAGTGATTCCGCTAAGAGTTTTCATTTTATGTCCTTTATTCCTTATAATAATTCTATGCAACAAATAACATTATTCTATTTTATATAGTAGGAAATTGAAGTTTAGAAAGGTAAACCAATTTGCACAAAGTCACACAATTAATCACTGGAAAAGTTACATATGGAACAAATGATACCTAATTCCTAGCCAGGATGCCTAACTAATTCTCAAGAGCAATGACACCAGATCAGCTAAAACAAAATGATGTGCACATAAAACATTACATTAACTAGAACATTTTTAATTGGGCTCTTTAATTCTATACAGAAAATTTTTTTCAGAAAAATAAATATAAAATCTCATAAGGCAAAACAGTAGTAATGACAAGATCACCTAAGTAAATAGACTAAAATAGTGGTAGAGTTGAAGACCAAGGCTCCAAGGCTTGCAAACTAATATTTAGATACATTTATAAGTCAGATACTGAGACATCTACAAAACTTAAATATCAGTTACTCAAAAAGAAGCACTCTTAAATAATGACCACAGTTGTACCTTTTAACTGTTTGTATTACACATAGTCAACGTTACTATAATCAAAAAGGGTATACTTTTGTGGGGAACTCTCCAACTCAATTTTTAAAGGCTTAACAACTTTATAATAATCTCCATAGACTAATTAATTATTATATAATAAATAGAAAAAAATTTACCAAGTCCTCAATATTGCCATAGATATTCTTCTTCATGCCTGATGCCCGAGTAGATACCCATCCTCCCACAGTGCTGAATTCCAGGGAATCTGGTTCATGACCTGTACAATAACCACTTTCTTTAAGCTGAAAAACAAAAATGTAACATTTTACCAGTGAAAATGGCCCCGTTTAACACAGCACTCAACACATTAACTCGTTCCACATTAAAATTTCCATGTCATTGCCATTTGGACTCATTAAAACCTATATAGAAAAAGAAATACTTTTATCATACTAGTCTAAAAATATTTTTAAGCTTTTGCCTAGTGGAAAAATATGGGCCAAAAGACAGCTGCATTTTCCACAGGTTCACCAGCCAATCTTACTCCTTACATTCTTTTATTTTAAAGCCAACTACCCTCCCTCCTTTTTTTTTCCACAAAGAGACAATTTACTTATGGAGATCAGATTATGCTTAAATAATTGCCAACTTCATCTAAACACTTTCAATAAATAAAGCACTTAAATCTCTTATGCTCCCTACCCTAATATAATCTGCAGCAGGCCTGCAGAAAATCTGAGCAAATTGCCTGTACTTAATTCTCTCAAGGACTCATGTGCTTTAATGTACAGCCATCTGGCTAGGTTTCCTGCATGTAATACCATCATATGTATTTGTGACGCAGATCATGCATTCCTGTACATTAAATAGTCACTTGTTTCTCATTTTTCTACATTAGCGTGGCTTTGCCATCTGCACAGCACCTGAGGTTGGATGGATGCCCTTTACGGCAACACCACCAAAGCCATTCCACTAAAAACATTTTAAAGACTCAGCCATCCCATGTCAAATGGTACAGACACTACCACCTGCATACCCACTGTCTACTGCACTCAAGCCTATCAATCTGTGTTGACCATTTTGATAGTCATCCAATTAAGCAACTGTTTCTGTTTTTCAGGTAAGCCACGCAGAGATGTAGAATATGTCAGCTATGTTTATATCTGTGTATTTAAGTATGGTATGAAAGCTGTAATCCAGAACCTGAGAACCTATAGGTTGAATACAATTTGTTAGCTTTTGCACACAAGCAATGCAAATTATTTATGTCTAATTTTGTTGCTAGGAAAACAAGATTTTAAGACATCAATTATTACATAATAGAATTTTTTCACTAAACATTCAATACATTTATTTAATTTTAAGAGGTTAATAACCACTCACAAATAAGTAACTTAAATACAGAACTGAAAGCTAAAACGAAGATTATCAGACCATGATATTTCTTCCTTAATTCCCAAACAATCTATATTCATATTATGTACTCTCAAAAGACTACTACCTTTTGATTTTTCTGAAAGTAATACACACACACACACACACACACACACACACACAGAACTCTTAAAACTCAACAATAAGAAAAAACCCAATTAAAAATTGGACCAAAGACCTTAACAGATACCTCACTGAAAATAGCAAATAATCATATGAAAAGATGTTCCACATCATATGTCATCAGGGAAACACAAATTAAAATAACAATGAGATATTACTACACATCTATATGAATGGCCCAAATCCAGAACACTGACAACACCAAATGCTACAGAGGATGTGGAGCAACAGACACTCGCAGTGCTGGTGGGAATGCAAAATGGTAATTTGAAAGACTATCTGGCAATTTCTTACAAAACTAAACATACTCTTACCATACAATTCAGTAATCATACTCCTTGTATTTACTCAAAGGAGCTGAAAACTTACGTTGACATAAAAACCTGCACATGAATGTTTAAAGCAGCTTTATTCATAACTGCCAAAACTCGGAAGCAACCAAGATTTCCTTCAGTTGTTGAATGGATAAATAAACTGTGGTACATCCAGACAATGGAATATTATCCAGTGCTGAAAAGAAATAAGCTATCAAGCCATGAAAAGACATGGAGGAAACTTAAACGCATATTACTAAATGAAAGAAGCCAATCTGAAAAGGCCACATATTCTATGATCCCAACTATATGACATTCTGGAAAAGACAAAACTATGGAAACAATAAAAAGATCAGTGGTTGCCAGGGGTCGGGGGGCTGAGAAAATGAACAGGGAGAGCATAAAGAATGTAGAGCAGTGAAAATACTCTGATAATATAATGAAGGCTACTCAGTGATTATTTATACATCTGTCCAAACCCACAGAATATACACCACCACAATTGAACCCTAAAATAAACTATGGACTTTTTGTAATTATGATGTGCCAATGTAGGTTCACCCTTGGTAAAAGAAATCTCAATGTCATTATATCACTTTATGTGGAATCTAAAAAAGTTGAACTCATAGAAGCATAGATTTGTGGTTATCAGGGGATGAGGGGGTGGGGGAAATGGGGAGATAGTGGTCAAGGGGTACAAACTTCCAGTGATGTTGATAATGGGGGAGGCTATGCATGCGTGGGGGCAGGGGCATGTGGGAAATCTCTGTATCTCCCTCTCAATTTTGTTTTAAACCTAACATTGCTCTAAAAAATAAAGTGCTAAAAAATTATGAAACAAAGATATTTTCAGACAAACAAAAGCAAAAAAAATTCATCAGCAGCAGACTCACGCTAAAGATATTTAAAACAAGTCCTTCAAGCAGAAGGAAAATATCATCAGATTGAATTAAAAGGCACCACAAAGGGTAACTAGATGGGTAAATATAAAAGATGTTTTCTTACTGTTTAAATATCTTTAAAAGATAACTTACTATTTCAACAAAAATTATAACAATATATTATAGGTTTTATAATATATGCAAAAGTAGAATGTATGACAACAGCACAAAGGAGAGACAAGGGGAAAGGGAAGTATAATATTTTATGGTTCTTATGCTAAACTCTAAGTGTTATATACATTATCACCTTAAAGCAGACTATTTTAAGTTAAAGATATACACTATAAAACCTGAAACCCTTAAAAGAACAAAACAAAAACTTATAGCTAATGAAGAAAGAAAAAAGATAAAATGGTATCATTAAAAAAAAAATTCAATCCAAAAAAAGGCAGTAAAAGTGGAAAAGGAGAAAACACAGATAGGAAAGATAGAAAACAAATTGCAAGATGACAGACTTAAACTGAACCATATCAATAAATCACATTGAAGGTAAAAGGTCTAACCATCCCAATTAAAAGGTAGAGACTTTCATGTTAGATAAAAAGGAAAGACCCAATTGTATGCTGTCTATAAGAAAAACACTTTAAATATAAAAATATAAATTAGTAAAAAATTTAAAAATGGAAAAGGGAAAAAGATATACCATGCTAACAACAGTCAAAATAAAACTGGAATGGCTGTTTTAACATCCGATGAAGTAGATTTCAGAGCAAAAAATACTATCAGGAAGAAGGAAAGTCATTTCACAGTAACAAAATTGTTCATTAGTCAAGAAGCAATAACAATCCTCAGTATTTATTCCCCCCAAAACAGAGCTTTAAATATATGAAGTGAAAACTGATAGAACTGCAAGAAAAAATAGATCTATAATAGTTGGAGACTGTAATTCCCTTCTGTCAATAACTGATAGAACAAGTAGACAGAAATTTTTTTTAAATACAGAAGACGTGAACAACACTATAAATCAATTTGACCTAACAGACATGTATAGACCACTCGAACCAACAGCAGCAGAGGACAAATTCTTTTCAACTGTACATGGAACATTTACAAGACAGACCATACTGTAGGCCATAAAACAAATATCAATTAATTTGATAGGATTTAAGTCATATAAAGAATGTTTTCTGAACACAATGGAATTAACATAGAAATCAGTAACAGAACGATGTTTAGAAAAATCCCCCAATAAGTGGAAATGAAACAACAACTTGTAAGTACCTATAGGTCAAAGAAAGAATCAAAAGGGAAGTAGAAAATATTTTGAAATTAATGAAATTGAGCAGACATATCAAAATTTGTAGGATACCATAAAAGCAGTAGTTGCAGGAAATTTATAGTACTGAAAACCTATATTAAAAAAGAAGAAAGGCCTCAAATAAATCCCTCATCTTCCACCTTAAGACACAAAAAAAGCATTTGACAAAATCCAAAATCCACTCCTAATAAAAACACTCTACAAACTAAGGTAGAAGGAACTTCCTCAACTTGATTAAGGGCACCTACAAAAAAACTCCCTATACATTAAGTATTAACATCATACCTAATGGTGAAGAACTGAATGCATCTCTCTTAAATCACGAACAAGATAAGGGTGTCTATTTTCACTTCTTTTCAACAGTGCATTAGAGGTTCTAGTCAGTGCAATCAGGTAAGAAAAAGAAATAAAGGCATACTGATTGGAAAGGAAGAAGTAAAATTGTCTTTATTCACAAAGGACATGATCATAAATGTAGTAAATCTAATGGGAGCTAAAACTTTTAAAACTAATTAGTGAATTTAGTAAGATTGCTAGATTTAAGAGCTATACACAAAAATCCATTTTATTTCCATATACTAATGAAGAATACTCAGAAACTGAAAACTTTTTAAAATACCATTTATAAAAATATATAATACTTAAGGACAAATCTACTAAAAATATGAAATATTTGTACACTAAAAACCATGACACAGCTGAGAGAAATTAATAGACCTTAAAAAAACTAAAGTTATACCATGTTCATGGGTCAGAAGATTCAATATTAAGATGTCAGTTCTCCCCAAATTGATGTATAGAGTTGATGCAATCCCAATCAAAACACCAACAGGCTACTTTTTTTTAATAGAAATTGACAAGGTGATTATAAATATCATATAGAAATACAAAGAACCCAGAATCACCAAAACAACTTTGAAAAAGATTTATGATAAAGCCACAAGAACCCAAATAGTGTGGTACTGGCATAAAGATATACAATAGATCAACGGAACAAAATAGAGTCCAGACTAGATGCACATTATTATATATTACATATTATATAAAAATGACAACAGACAAGTTTTATGATGGTGCAAAGTCAACTCCGTGAAGAAAGGATAGTCTTTTCAACAAATGGTGCTGGAACAACTGATTATCCATATGCAAAAAAAATGAACTTCAACCTATCCCTCACGCCATACATGAACATTAACTCAAAATCTTCAAAACTCATCAGACTTGAAAAGAAACTAAAAACTATGAAACTTAAATGGGAGAAAATCTTTGTAACCTCAGGTGAAGCAAAAGTTTCTAGATATGACAGTAGAAGCATGATATATAAAGTAAAAAATTAAGTACTTCATCAAAATTAAAAACCATCTACTCTTCAAAAGACTCTGTTAAGAGAATGAAAAGACAAGCCACAGACTGGGAGAAAATATTTGCGAAGTATATATCTGGAAAAGAACTTATGTCCAGAATATGTTAAAAAAAATTCTCAAAACCCAATAAAAAGAAAACAATCCAATTTAAAAATTGGGCAAACACTTGAAGAGACACTTCACCAAAGAAAATATATGGATGGCAAATAGTGCTTGAAAAGATCTCCAACATCATTAGTTATTAGAGAAATGCAAATTAAAACCACAGTAAGATACCATAACAAATCTACTAGAACAACTAAACTTTAAAAGACTAACAATAACAAATATTGGCGAGGATGTAGATAAACTCATACAGTGCTAGCACGAATATCAAATGATGCAATCACTCTGGGAAAGCGTTTGGTGGTTTTTCAAAAAGGTAAATATATATCTACCAAATGATTTAGCCATTTCATTTCTAGATACTTACCCAAGAGAAAGGAAGGTATATGTCCAAACAAAGACTTACACATGAATGTTCAAAGCAGCTTTATTTGTAATAGCCCAAAACTGGAAATAATCCAAGCATTCAACAAGTGATTGGATAAACAAACAGTGGTATATCTATACAACTGAATACTACTGAGCAACAAAAAGGAATAAAATAATGATACATGCAACAATATGCATGAATCTCAAAATAATTATGCCTAGTGAAAGAAGGCAACCCTCGCCCCACCCTTGTAAAAAAAGAGCTATGTGATTTCATTTTAATAAAACTGTAGGACATTCAAACAAATCTACAGTGACAGAAAACATATCAGTGATTGCCAGGGACATGGAAAAGATGGGATGGAGAGAATTATAAAGAGGCCAGGAGGAAACTTTTGGGATTGGTGCATGTGTTCTATATCTTGATTGTGGAGATGGTTTCATGGTTGTATTCATATACCAAACCTTAGCAAGTTCTGCATTTTAAATGACTGCAGTTTACAGTATTGTATGACAATTATATCTCAATAAAACTATTATAAACAAAAGCAGGGACTTCCCTGGTGGTCCAGTGGTTAAGAATCCGCCTTCCAATGCAGGGAACACGGATTTGATCCCTGGTGGGGGAACTAAGATCCCACATGCTGCGGGTCAACTAAACCCCTGCACTGCAACTACTGAGCCCATGCGCTGCAACTACTGAGCCCATGTACCACAACTAGAGAGCCTGCACACCACAATTACTGAGCCCATGCACTCTGAAGCCCATGTGCCACAACTAGAGAGCTTGCATGCCGCAACTACTGAGTCCACGTGCTCTAGAGCCGGAGCGTCACAACTGCAGAGAAGCCCATGCACTGCAACAAACAGCCCGCATGCCGCAACTAAGACCCAGTGCAATCACATAAATAAATATTTTTAAAAATAAAAAGACCCTTTAGAAATACTAAAAAGAAAAAAAAAGACTCAGGATTTTGGCTCAAGCTGCCCAAAGAACTGAATTTCCACCAACTGGGAATGAGAAGGCTGCAGAATAAGCAAATTGTGGAGGGAAAATTGAAATTCAATTTTTTTAAATGTTAAGTTTGAAATGTGTATTAGATATACAAGTGGAGACGTCAACTAGGCAAGTGAATATGCAAGTTTAGAGTTCAAGAAAGAAGTCTGAGGTGATACAAATTTAGGAGTCTTTGGCATATAGAAGAAATATTTAAAGTCAGCTGTGTCTGAATGAAGCAGATAGTACTCAATAAAAATTAGTGGAATTAATAAAAGTTCTAAGTACTTTACATTATTAACTTATTTCATCCTAACAAAAACTTTATGAAGTAGGTATTATCTCCATTTTATAGATAAAGAAACTGAGGCACTGAGAAATGCATCCCTAGTGGGGAGAAAACGTAAGTCACATATCCCCAGACTATTAACTAATGAAATTAAGTAGCCAAAGATTTAATAAACCTAGAAACAAATTCCCAAAATCCAAAGTTAACATTTAATGACCTCCCTTTCATACATATTAAAAAATGTAATCTACAAGTTAAAAAGATGAAAATTTGTGCTACCCAACTAATATATTTGTGTCATTTTAAAACTTCTAGAATGAAAAAGCAGGAAGTTTTAAGTTGGTTACCTCAGCTGAAGAAGAAACTGAAGAATACAGAAGCATAATGAGGAAGAACTTGAACTGGGATCAACACACCTATAGAAACTATATTAGAGTCTACTAGAGGCAAAAAGAAATGTTCTATGTTGGCATTTAGGGAAATAAACTAGTAGGTAAAATATCAGAAGTTCCTAGTCTAGGAAAATGTCATTTAAATTTCAAGGAAATATGTTTCTTGAATTTTAATTCTAACCTTTAAAAAAAAAAAAAACTTGGAAAGGTTAAAATACTACATCAAATGCTATAATAAAGGATATAAAATTATAGACATGAAAGGCCATTCTTTGTTATAAAAAAAAAATCACTGTTGATAATGCCTCTCAGCATAACAGAAGACTAATACAGGCCTTTTTACAGGTTTTTTTTCATTAAATACTATTATTCAACCCACAAAGTTCATTAATAATTAACAAACCTAATTACCTTGAATTATATAAAACCTTGACTTACTGAAGATCTTTAATGTCTCAATGAATATGTTCAATTTTATTCTAGTTCTCTGTATCTTAGAGCATTAAATAAAAAATAAAAGTTTAATAATGTTTTTCAAAACCTTTCATCCAGAATTGGTCACCAGCATACCAACTTCATTCAACTCTTTACCATGAAATATGGAAAAAGATAATAAAAAAAAGATCAACAAGCATGTCACATTTCTCTCTGTGTTGTTAAAAGGTGGGATGAAGAAGGGGAAAAAAAGGTAGGAAAGAGGGGTCTCTGTAACCCAAATTGAACAAAATAGTTCATCACCAGCGAACTGGACTTTCTAACTTTTGTTTACAAAAGCTGAGTTACAGTCATCTTGACCATATTTGAAAGGGCTGAAGAAACCAATACATTTTAATAATTACCGCTTAAAATCCATGAAGAGAACCTCAAGTTTCCTAAAATTCGTTAGGATCCCAAAAAAGTGCTATAAGGACTCCAGGAGTTCCACTTATTCATGAGATGAGCAGTTTTCAATAGAATTATGCTTTGAAAATTTCAATGAATAGCAAATACCAACATCTACCCAAATTGATCAAATTTATCATTAATTTCTGAGAATTCTGTGTCCAACTTGTTCTGTTTCGCTCCATGCTTACGACCTTGTTTCAAGTCACTATCAGCTCTTGTCCAAATTATTGCAGCAGCCACTTAATCCACCTTTACGTGCCCATCCATCCTCCACAGAGTAGCTCACGAAAACTAAGTACAAAGGTAAAGTTCAAACATTTGGGGCTTTATGATCTGACCTCTTCATGTTTTCCTGGCTTCACCCTTTACCACTACTATACGTACACTCACCCAAAATACAAACACCAAGAATATGTGTTCTCCCATATACACAGACTAGATCTCAGCCATATTCAACTATCTGCAGATCCTCCAAAGCAACAGCTGCCTGTACATCTTCCACACATGCTGCTTCCCTTGACTGGATTGTTCTCCCCAACCCCATTTCCTTTTCACTCTCACTCATCCTAATTTAATCCTCATTTTAAATGCCGAGTCCTCTGTGATACCATCTTTGTTCAACTCCTTCTCTTCGAACCCCATTTGATGAGCCTAAACACCCCACATTTAGCCAGGCTTCACCTAGAAATTCTCACTGAGTCATATGTCTATTTACCTAACTTTCTGTCATAATATAACGTAAGCTTTCATAGGGTAGGGGATGGGTGTCTTACTCACTACTGTGTTCATAGCATCTAGCTCAATATCTGACCCACATCAGAAACCGAACAAGCTTGTTCAGTGAATATATTGTGAAAGGTACTTTATTCATAGAGGGGATACACAGCAGTTTTGAAAATTTTAAATAACATACCTGTCTTTCCAACTCTTGTCCTGTTATGCCAGCCTCTACATGAGCTGTCAGATTGCTCTCATCAACCCAGAGGATTCGATTCTGTTGCAAAAGAAGAAAGAAGTCTCATCTCCAGGAACAGACACTTTCTCAGGAAATATAACCTCCTAACTGAAAGCAGCAAGTGACAAGATAGAAATTAAGCAAGTAGGGTTACCCACACTAGAAAGCTCCACTTGTTCTTGACTATACAACATGACAGACATAGTAACACAGGCAGTATATTGCACAGGAGTTGGTTTAAAACACAGACATTCAGAAAGTGAGGAAGAGGGTTTCAGATAAAATGAGACTAAAAGAAACCACCAAAAGCTAATGCAGGCCTTGTCTGAATCCCCATTTGAACAATGAAATGAATTATAGAATAAAGACAATTTTGAGACAACTGGAAAATGAATGTGGACTGGATATTAAATGATATAAGGAATTACTTTTAATTTTGCCAGAAGTGATAATAATATAGTGAGAAAATGTGCTTTTTAAAAGAAATACACAGAAATATTTGGTGTAAAGTAGCATACTATCAGGATTTGCTTTAAAAATAGTAGAGGAAAAAAGATAAAGCCAATGTATGTAAATAATTATTTTATCTAGAGACTAGAAATACTATTCTCTCTACTTTGATGCTTGAAAAACTTCAATAAAATAATAATAAATATTAAATTTTTAATTATAATAAAAGATTATATAAACAGGAATATTGTTGACTATACAAAGATTAAGTTCATACCCAAACAAAAACTTTAACATAGCACAATGGCCAACTCTTGGACCATAATGAACCAAAATTTCACAAAATAATCCTAAAGTTTATTAGCACCTTCATTAATTTTAAGTTAATTTAAAAATTAATTAGCTCTTCTATTCTTCCAAAAGCAAAAGTGCAATAGCATTAGTAAAAATTTGGGGAACAACTAAGTTTTGATGATTCAAATTAACATTAACAAATATTATTTGTTTTTTAACAATACATCAGGTCATCTATTGTATCACTATTCCAATCCATGCTTCTCAAATTGTCAATTTCACATGTCAATTTGGTAGAATCCATCAAGATATATGACTTAGAGTAAGAGTGAACTTAGCTTTTGGAGGTCTGAAGACAAAGGTAAAATATAATGATGAAAAAATTTTAAACAAAATGGACAATATACCTTTTTAAAAATAACTAAGACTGAGCCATAAAGACAACTTTTAAACACTATCTTCAAATACATCTTAAATTATCATATACCATTTGTGAAGTGTCCAAAGAAATTATTGTTCTTGTCTCATCTGCAGGACACATGAGGCCATATGAAACACTTGTTCCTCCTGCCAAAATAGGAAACAACAACTATGCTTAAATATTTTACTTTTAGCTACATTTCTAGGGTAAATCCCTAAGACAAAGTATACAGATAGGTCCTCTAGGAAATAAAACCTATTTCTACTTTGCAAAATGTAATTTGCAAATGCTAACACACTATAAGCAAACTCACCTTAATTTTATGGTGCATGCCAAAATGAAGAAATATTATGGAGCTGAAAGTAATGGGATATGGCTCCATCCCCCGGGCACACTCAAGTGAAGCCCCTAGCATTTTGTGGAACTCCAAAAACATGATTAGAAAAGTTCTAAGCTAATGATTACTGTGGAGAGATAGCGTAAAAGAAAAAATACGCATCCTATACAACTAGAGACACCATTATCTCCTTTCTGCCATATTTATGAGATTCACTTATCATTTAAAATATTATCTTACACTCCCATGCAAAAAGGCTTTAATAAATTAGAATATAAAGTTAAAACTGCCCAGATTATATGATATTCAAAAACAAATTTATATGTTCTTTGGTGAAAAAGTGATTTTTAATATAGAATAATTAATATATAGAAGAATTTAAACAATGTACTCCTACTTAACATTTGTTGTCAAAGGAAAAATGCTTTCTTGATAACAATACGGAACAATATGGTGTTCTCAGTTCTTAACCAGATCTGTACCATCATATAGCAGAATAAAGTTTGAATTGGTACTTTCATATCTTTTGGACAGAATATAAGTGGAAGTCACCTTGATGCAAGTACAGGGGGTATTGATCTACACGGTGAAACAATGTTAAGAATATGTCTGTGATTAGTAACCACTATTTCTTGTCAAAGTCATTTGAAATCAGAAAAATACTTCATTAAAAGTGGCAGTGTAATGCCTTTTTTGCATGAATTCAACGATAAGTATCAGCTGAAGAAGGTATCTGGAACTTCTGATTTGCAGAGGTCCCATTTCCATTCCATCAATGCCAATTCAGTCAGTGAAGGCAATTTCCTTTGGCTTGTGTAAGCTGTTAAAATCATGTGGTTGGTGAATGATCAAGAGAGATTAAATTTATCTTAAAATGTAAAATAATGTTAGTTTTCAGTATTAAAAGATATTACTGATTTGGTTATCACTATCCTAGTTGCATATCCCTTCTTCTCAAAGATTTATGTTGGGTATAGTTAGCCTTTGAAAAATAATATTCTCTCTATTAAGATAAAGGTTAGAAAGTAATTACTAAAGCAGGAACATTTTCTTATTTAGGCAGTAAGTCACAGCTTCAGTTAGGATCCACATGGGAAAGAAGCCATGAACTAAGGGTAAATCATGTCTCAAACAGTTTAGGTAGATCTACTCAGAACAGAAATAGACCAGCATAACCAATAAACACCATAAACCAATTTTTCAAGATAACCATTTCATAATTATAAGAATGTTTTCAGTGAGATGGCACAAATATTTAAAATAGAACAAATTTACATCACATTAAAATTCAAAACACACAATACCTACCACCAATTGGTATGATACAAAGGTTATATTTGCACGCTAGATTCACAATCTTAACTACATCATCATGACACGCTGTTGAAAAAAGGGAAAATAAATTAATCACAAGGACATGAACAAAATCTGGGTAACCCTGCAAAACAAGGGTCTAAAGAGTTCTTTAGTGTCTAAACTTTTCCTTCATTTATTCACTCATTAACACATTAAATCACTATATTTTTTAAAAAACTGTTTTTTATCTTTTTTAACTTTTCATTTTTAAATAATTTTACACTTACAAAAAAGTTGCAAAAATGGTACAAAGATTTCCTTCACCCAGTAGCTGCAAATACTAACATCTTATATAACTATAAAAACTATAAAAACCAAGCAATTGACACTGATACAATACTATTAACTAATCAAGAGACCTTATTCAAAATTTGCCAGCTGTTCCACTAATGTCCTCTTTTCTGGACCAGGATCACACACTGCATTTTAGTTGTCACATCTCCTTAGTCTTCTTTACTCTGAAATAGTTCCTCAGTCTACTTTGACCTTGACACTTTTGAAGAGCACTGGTCAGTTATTTCATATAATGTCCCTCAATTTGGGTTTGCTTATTTCCTTAGGATTAAATTCAGTTTATACATTTTGGCAGGAATTCCACAGAAGTGATGCTGTGCCTTTCTCAGTGCATTGTATCTGGAGGCGCATGATGTAGATAAGTCTCATTGCTGGTAATGTTAACTCTCATCATTTAGAAATACAGTACAGTAGTCCCTCAGTATCCACAGGGGATAGGTTCCAGGACCCCTACAGACACCAAAATCTGGGAAGCTCAGGTCCCTTAAAGAAAATGACATACATACACAGTGAAGTAAGTCAGAAAGAGAAAAACAAATACCGTATGCTAACACATATATATGGAATCTAAGGAAAAAAAAATGGTCATGAAGAACCTAGGGGCAAGATGGGAATAAAGACACAGACCTACTAGAGAATGGACTTGAGGATATGAGGAGGGGGAAGGGTAAGCTGTGACAAAGTGAGAGAGTGGCATGGACATATATACACTACCAAATGTAAAACAGATAGCTAGTGGGAAGCAGCTGCATAGCACAGGGAGATCAGCTCGGTGCTTTTGTGCTTTGTGTCCACCTAGAGGGGTGGGATAGGGAGGGTGGGAGGGAGAGAGACGCAAGAGGGAAGAGATATGGGAACATATGTATAACTGATTCACTTTGTTATAAAGCAGAAATTAACATACCATTGTAAGCAATTATACTCCAATAAAGATGTTAAAAAAAAAAAGAAAATGACATAGTATTTGCACATAACCTACAGCACATCCTTCTGTATACTTTAAATCATCTCTAGATTACTTATAATACCTAATACAATGTAAATGCTATGCAAATAGTTGTAAATACAATGTAAATGCTATATAGTTACTGGCATGTTGCCTTTATGTAATTTTTTTTCCAAATACTTTTGAACAGCATTGGTTGAACCTACAGATGCAGAACCCTTGGATCAGAAGGGCCAACTGTTAGGTTTCTCCATATAAAAACACTATAGGGCTTCCCTGGTGGCGCAGTGGTTAAGAATCCACCTGCCAGTGCAGGGGACAGGGGTTTGAGCCCTGGTCCGGGAATATCCCACATGCCGCAGAGCAACTGAGCCTGCCTGCCACAACTACTGAGCCTGCGCTCTAGAAACCACAAGCCACAACTACTGAGCCCGCGTGCCACGACTGCTGAAGCCCGCGCGCCTAGAGCCCATGCTCTGCAACAAGAGAAGCCACGACAATGAGAAGCCCGTGCACCACAACAAAGAGTAGCCCCCGCGTGCCACAACTAGATGAAGCCTGCGCACAGCAACAAAGACCCAAAACGGCCAAAAATAAAAACAAGTAAATAAATAAATTTATTTAAAAAAACTATAATTAATATCTCATGAGGAAATACTTTGATTACATAAATGTTTCATACTTTTGCCCACTAATTTTTGCATCCATTGATGATTCTTTATTGTTCTTTAAACAAAACTTTAAACATTATACATGATATACTGCATACAAACTCCTTTCTACTGTACACACCAAAAGGTACTTTTCAGTGTAAAAGTAAAGTAAGTATTAAAAATCTGAAGGCAAAAAAAAAAAAAAATCTGAAGGCAGAAGATTTTAAACACCAAGCAAGAGGTGCTAAGACTCAATTTGACTAGCAAAAGGGAATTAAGGAGGGGAACAACATGGCAAAGAGACTGTTTTAGAAAGATCAATCTCCTGATAAATTATGGGATGGCATGGAGGAAAAAGAGATTTGAAGCAAGGAAACCATGCAAAAATTGAGTATCACTTGCTTAGGACCTGAAAGGGAAATAAGGATACAAATGAAAATATATAAATTAATATCCATTTATGAAAGTAAAAATACTGTTCTATAAAAGTTATGATTATCATTTCCCAGGTTTTCTTAAAGCTAGGAATATATGTCATTTGCATCATTCCAAATTTAATAAAAATCCATTTTTAGGCTTTCAGATTAAGCCTATAAAGCTTACTATCTGTGGTAAAAATTCTCAATAAATGGAATACTAGTTCATTAATAATTAATAAAATACCCAAAGATGTCTGTTAAAAACCTTTAACAAGGCAAAACTATTTCAAGGATTGTCACCAAATCGGAAGCTTTCCTTTACAATGTTATTTGACACAGCACTCCCTCATCCCACCACCCACCCTATTTATTCTCTTTTTACTGTGCCTTGTTTTTCTTTATAACATTTACCACCCTTTGCTACATTAAATATTTGTTTATTGTTCCGTCTCCTCCCGCCCCCACTTAATTGTATAGCACCTAAGAATAGGGATTTGTGTTTTGTTCAGTGTCTTATCTTCAATACCTGGAACAGTACCTAGCACATATTTTCACAGACCTAAAGTTTTGATATTTAGACTACTGAAAATAATGCAGAAATTGAATAAGTGAAGTACTTCTAAAGGAGACTTTATTTTTATAAGTATACTTACCACAGACAACATACAATGTATAAGTAACTAACTACTTGTCCAAACTAAATGAAAGGTAGAAATAGCTACACTGTGTACAGGTCACAATGGTGACAATTCCTGGTTTAAGTATGACTCCAAATCAGGAAAGTTACATATATTACAAGTTCTTACTCTTAGATAAGCCCTAGACATCATACTAAAGCAACACGTAGAATTCAGACTCCAATTACAGACAGACTTAAAGACATCCACAACGATAGACTTCCTAGGTATGTGTACATATGTATATATACAGATATGGTGTGTAGCTATTTAAACTGTAAGATGAGAAAGCCACCTCCACTCTATGGAATACCACATTGTCTCAAATTGCCATATTGTCTCAAAACTTACCCTCATGCAAAGAAAAACCTGAACTTTATTACCAAAAGGAAATTTACATTAAAGTTAAATAAAGGCCTCAGTGAACTGACAACCTGTTGGGAAACAAACTATTTCCAAGAAGTTCTTATACTGGAAGATTCAACAGAACAAAATTTTAGACTTGATTTGGGCACCAATACACTATTCAGATAGATTGTTTTCTCCCTATATATGTCACCCTCCTTCCTATCCCCAAATTCAAGTAGGATTTTTCCCTCAGATATTCCCTGCAAAGGAAAAGGATCACATGTAAGAACTGAGACTCCATGAATGAAGCAATTTTTTGAAAAATAAAACACTCTATATAATCCTTTTATGGAATCTGAAGAGAAAAAAGGATCGGAAGATCAATAGAACTTCTTAAAAGGTAATTATAGACGGTAAGGAGCAGTATACCTGTATTCTGCTTTAAAGTTTCTGCTACAAGACGTGGATATAAAAACCATATATATAAATATAGTGCCTAAGCATCAGCAAGAGCAAAACAATAACAGAAAGCTCATCCATCCTCCATCTCAAGCCAAATCCCTAAATGAAATTAATTTCTCAAAATTTAATTATTTATATCAAAGACAATATCCATATTCAACAACTTGTTCATCAAATTGTTATTCATCTTATTCACCATTTGAATACCATATTTTTTAGCCCACAAGTTAACATCAACAAACTACTATTATTGGTTGCAGTAATCAGTTACGTTAAGAGTTTCTATACATCTAAATATATAATTGATTGATAATAATTTCATTAAGCTTTCAAATTAGACCAAAATACATTTTTCTACTGACCTCGCAAAAGGATATGTACGTACTAAATGAAGATTTAATCATCAACAAAATTAATCATTAAAACCAACCATTCAGGATGATCATATTAAGAATGATGTGACCTTTAGAAAACTCTAAAAATATAGTGATCTATATTTTTTATAGTTCATATGTTTAAAAGTACATATCTCCAATACTAAATTTACTTAAAATTTAACAATACTAAATTAATAATACAAAGAAAAACAAGAACTTACTTGGCCATAAAACTATATCAGGAATTCGCTGAAACATTCCTTCCCTGAGCAAAAATATCTCATGAAGACAATGACCTATTTTGAGATTTAAAAAAGAAAATGCAAAAACATCTTAAATTATAGGAAATTTACAAATTAAAAATAAATAGCACTTATATAAAGTTGCTTACCATGAGCTCTAAATACTCGATCATCTGCTTCTTGTGAATATGAAATATTAACTTCTTTAAGGTCATGAAGAAAATCTTCATTTACAATAGAAGGAGGTGTATCACTAGGATTTAAGGATGCCTAGAAAATAAAATTGG
The DNA here is from genome assembly GCF_951394435.1 of Stenella coeruleoalba. Taxonomy (NCBI): domain Eukaryota; kingdom Metazoa; phylum Chordata; class Mammalia; order Artiodactyla; family Delphinidae; genus Stenella; species Stenella coeruleoalba. Next base: position 72,681,955 of record NC_137151.1, on the reverse strand, counting down.
TTTTCTCTGACTTATTTTTAGAAAATAAAATTTGAATACCTATGTTACAGAGAGTGACTATAAAATGTAAATTTTTACATCCAAATTAGGACAGAGGCATAGGAAAATAACAAATAATACATATGAAAACCAACTCTGTGACAGTAACCAATTACAAATGCTCTGGTTAATCACATTCTGTAACATAAGTTATAAAAGCCTATGTTTTCTCTTTTGCTTCTATGGCCTTCCTTTTCATTATTTCTAAAGATTACAATTAAGGGGACTGCCCTGGCGGTCCAGTGGTTAAGAATCCCTGCTTCCACCGCAGGCGGCCAGGGTTCCATCCCAGGTCAGCGAACTAAGATCCCACATGCCGTGCGGCATGGTCAAAAAATAAATAAATAAAATAAAATAAAAATAAATATTACAATTAAGAACAAGGAAGATAGCAAAGTCTCAAATCTTCGATTTTAGACTAGGGACACTGGGGGAAAGATAGTTAACTTTTGCATTAACTACATTTTCACCTGTAGATAAAATTTATCATTTCCTTTTATTATTTTTAAATGATCAGCAAAAAGCCTCCCAATAAGTAATAAACCCATTTTTACAGGAGTGCTTTAAAACTCACAACATAATCATAAACTTGATACTTAATTTCAACTAACAGGTAACTTGAAAAGTAAATCTTCAACTTTAAAGCTATGTGACATTGGGCAAGTCACCCAAGTTCTGCAAGCCTTGCCTTCTTCATCTGTTAAATGAGATTATCACCATCATACAGATACCATCATACAGATTACTATTTTGTCAAGTTATTGAAAACTGAAAGGGCTCAAAACAGAAAAAAGAAGTGCCTGTAAAACTGGTGAAATTTCTGAATATGGTATATAGATTGCATCAGTGTCAAAAAAGTAATCACAAATAGTCAAAAAAGGAAATAGAAGAGATCTTTAAAGAAAAGTTAAAAGAATTTGGTTTGAGAGGGATAGAAATTAGCTGTTTAGCTTAATTTAATACTAGAATAAAATGTAACTGTGGATTTATAAATAAACCAAACAAGCACTCACTGAATACCTACAGTCTTTAATAATATATTGGATATAGTGGATAATATAGTGTAAGCCATAGTCCCTGCACTTATGCAAGTTATACTCAGTTAGAAAGACGCAGAATACCATGCCATAGCGAATAATAATAAATAATAAAGATTATATAAAGAAATGTTAACTATTTCATTAGTTTAATACGTATATAGTCTAAAGGATTCTAACCACCCCCGTCAGAAAAGTGATACCACATGAGCAAACTAAAATTCTCTATCACTCATATCTTAATCAAACTTTTACTTCACTTTTTTCAATCTTCAAATATTCTAAATGTTTTGTTAATAAATGTAACATTATATTTTTATTTTAAATTATTCTATATTAATTCTAGATTACTGTCAGTTCATTACAAAACCTAAAAATAACAGCAACTTATATTTTTGTAACAAAGTTCTCTCACAGAATTCATTCATTTGAACTTCACTACTACTTGTGAAACACAGGACAGACAGTTACAACTCTGAGGCTCAGAGAGGATTACAGATTTGCCAGATAAATCTCAGATAAATGCTGAGATTAGGCTCTATATCTGTGATGCTAAAAAAATTTTTTTTAAAAAATCACCCCTAGAAAGCCTAACAAGGCTAATATGACTAGTAAACTTCTTAACAAAAAAAATAACAAATATATTAAATAACTATAACAAATTACTAAGATAAGTCTAATTAATTTGGGATTAAACACACACACACTCAGTTAAGAATATTATTAATCATTCTTATTTGCTTACTTTAGAGGTAGTTTTATGCTCCAGACTTACTCCAAGGGTATTTTGGATCCACTCTTTAAAAGTTGGCAAAACCATGCCACTAAGAGGGTACCTAAGGTACAAAGAATGTAAAACGTTAGAGTAAAGTATCTTCACTTAAGTTCAAATCTTAGATTCTATTTCTAGTAATGGTCAAGTTGTTCCTATCGAACCAACCCTCCCGCATATAATGATAAGCTCTGGACAAAAACAAAACAAACAAAACCCAACTATTTGAGGGCAGTATAGATAGCCCCAAACCAGGCAAAAATAGGTGGTAAGGGAGTAAGAAGAAAACAGCCCTATATGAGTTTCCAGTTTTGTTTTATTTTTTAAACAGGCTTTAGCCTGAGGGAAAGCCCCAGCTAGTACCACAGAAAGAAAGAAGAATGCAGAAAACCTACAGTCTTCCTGGCTGAAAGAAAAAGAGGACAGTGTTCACAGTGAACACAGCATCTGGGAAGAGTACAGAAAAACCACACAAATCCAGGAGTCAGTCAGAGGGACCTATGTATAAACTCTGTCCAAATGTCTGGCTGATCTTGAATTACACATGTATGGAGCAGACACACTAAGCAGCCCAGCTAAGCTTAAAAGAACGGAACAGATTATTCAGCTGCTCACCACCAAAGGAGGAAACTTGAGATGAGTCAAGTTAATTGCTTGGTTTAAAAAAAAAAAAAGAAGCCTCTTCAGAAGAATGTAACAGAATCCAGAGTTTCTACAACATATCATTAACAATGTCCAAGATACATTTCAAAATTACCAAACATAAACAAACAAGAAAGTGTGATCCATAATCAAGAGAAAAGGCAATCAATAAGAACCCCAAGATGGGGCTTCACTGGTGGCACAGTGGTTGAGAGTCCGCCTGCTGATGTAGGGGACACGGGTTTGTGCCCCAGTCTGGGAGGATCCCACATGCCGCGGAGCGGCTGGGCCCGTGAGCCATGGCCACTGAGCCTGTGCATCCGGAGCCTGTGCTCCGCAACGGGAGAGGCCACAACAGTGAGAGGCCCACATACCGCAAAAAATAAATAAATAAATAAATTAAATAAGTAATAAATAAGTCTGTGCTCTTAAATACTATATGATGCTGCCTCTAGTCTGATTCTTTCCTTACCATCATTCCAAGTGAGATTATTCTAAAATTCTTTATTAATGAATATTTATAAAATCACGGTAGCTATATTCGGTAATTTTTTTCACTATAATGTTCTTGCAACTTCTCTACTTCCCTCTCCCTGCCACGATGACAGAACAGCCAAATAAAACTATACTATATTATGGCTGTTTTATCTTTGTTTAATTTTATAAATATTTTATTTACAAAACATTGAAGTATAACATGCATACAAAAAGTAAGTGTATAGCTGAATGAATTTTTACAAAGTAAACCTCCCATGTAATCAGCATGCAGATCCAGAAATAGAACATTACCAGCACCCCAGAAATATCCCCCTCCTTGCCCCTTTCCAGGCATTATCACCTTTCCCCACACCAAAGGAACAACTATCTTGTTAACTTTACATAAATGAAATCATATAAAATGTACTTTTTGTGTCTGCTTTCTTTTGTTCAATATTATATTTGTGAGAGTCATCTATGTTTGTGTACGTAGTTGCAGTTCATTCATTTCCATGGCTTAATTCCGCTGTGTGAGTATAGCATAATTACTTTATCCATTGTATTGGTGACAGAAAATAGAGTTGTTTACAGTTTTTGGTATGTGCAGGGACGTTCTTGAACTTGTTTTCTGAAGATCACATATCACATGTTTCAGATAGCTATATAACTAGGGTGGAGCTCCTAGGCCACAGTCTATGCATATGTTTAGCTTTAGGAGGTGCTGGCAGATAGCTTTCCAAGATGTTAACAGCCAGCAATGTATAAAGAGTTCTACTTGTTCCACATCCTCTCCATACCTGGTATTGTAGTTATTTTCATTATGAGACATTCTATTGGTAATCTCTTGACAATATTAATTTGAATTTCACTGATTACTCAAGAAATTGAACTTCTATTCATATATCTATTGTCCATTTAGATATCCTGTTTTCAATGCCAGTTCATTTTTACTCATTTATTATTATTATGTTTTTATTGATGTATAAGAATTCTCTATATATTCTGAAATCAAGGATGTATGTATTAAGTATTTTCTCTCACTCTGTGATTTGTCTTTTCACTCTCTTAAAGGAGTCTTTTTTTTTTTTTTTTTTTTGCGGTACACGGGCCTCTCACTGTTGTGGCCTCTCCCGTTGCGGAGCACGGGCTCCAGACGCGCAGGCTCAGCGGCCATGGCTCACGGGCCCAGCCGCTCCGCGGCATGTGGGATCTTCCTGAACCGAGGCACGAACCCGCATCCCCTGCATCGGCAGGCTGACTCTCAACCACTGCGCCACCAGGGAAGCCCTTAAAGGAGTCGTTTGATGAAAAGAAGTTCTATATTTTAATGCTGATTCACTTTTTCCTTATATTAATGCTTTTAGTTCTCTGCTTTTTGCCTACCTCAAATTCAGAAAGACATTCTGTATATTCTTCTAGCAATTTTATAGTTTTAGCTTATGTATTTAGGTCTATAACCTATCTGGAATTGATCTCTGTATTTGGTATGAAGTAAGGTCAGAAGTAATTTTTTTCCAAGATGGCCATTTAAGTCCTCAAAGCTATTTTTATTTTTGTGTTTAATGGAGAAAAGTGTGTGTTTAAATGAAGAAAAGAAGAGGTACTCTAGTAGTCACTATCTATTCCAGATCAAAGAACAATTAAACCAATACCGAAAACAAACCAGAATAGACTATATATTGGTCTTAACATCTATGTTGTACAAGTTATTCAAAATGTTCAAGGGACTTCCCTGGCGGCCCAGTGGTTAAGAATCTGCCTGCCAATTCAGGGGACACAGGTTCGAGCCCTGGTCCGGGAAGATCCCACATGTTGCGGAGCAACTAAGCTTGTGCGCCACAACTATTGAGCCTGTGCTCTGGAGCCCGTGAGCCACAACTACTGAGCCCACGTGCCACAGGTACTGAAGCCTGCGCACCTAGAGCCCGTGCTCCGCAATGAGAAGCCACCACAATGAGAAGCCCGCACACCTCAACAAAGAGTAGCCCCCACTCGCCACAACTACAGAAAGTCCATGAACAGTAACGAAGACCCAACACAGCCAAAATAAAATAAAATAAAATAAAATGTTCAAAGTGTAATACTTTTGCTCAAGATTATTTCCCACTCATTTCATCAGAGCTTGAATAACTGCAAAAGCTTTTAGCAACTAGCCTCAGAAGTTTACTTTGACTTCACAAAGATAGCCAAAGCGGGGGGGTGGGGGGAATCAGTGTGTAATATATAAATTCTGTACTGAAATTAAATATATGTTTATAATACAGAATTCAATATTAAAGGAGCCAGTGGTGTGCCCTATCCAAAGGAATTTTTAATTGGAAGTGACAAAAACCACTCATTTTGTCATGTAATTTTAACAGTTACACGGCATTGGCTGAAAGGATGTCACCTCTTATGATGACTTCATATTATGTAACAAAAATACCATCTAAAATTCTCAAATAAATCTTTACATAAAGGTTAGCAAAACAAAAATAATAGTGGAATGAAAAAAATAAACAAGTATGTTTTATTCAACAAGTTCCTCTTTTTTATATTATAAAATCACAAGTGCTAACATTCAAACTGAAATGGAATATTTAAAGTATTATATAATAATACCTTTTTCATAAATTTAAAGAAATTGGAATGAAAGAAAGTATAAGACTCACAGCTAAAACAACTTAAGACATTCAGCATATTAAATTTTCTTCATCTTACCTGATAGTAAAAGTATAAATTCTGGGAAATTGGTTATAACACATATGCTACTACGTGTTATAATGTCCTACAAAAAGGCCAATTTGGAAATATTAGGTTTTAATCCTGGGCCCTTATATTTTAACCATACAATTACTTTGGGTCTCTGTCATATATAGGAGACTCTTAATATTCACGGAAGGATAATATTAGGACCTTTGTGAATCCCTTAATTCACAAGTAACATTACCCATAAAATAAAAAGGCAACCCCCCTTCAAGACACTTGAACCAAGAGATACAAGGTTGGTATTACTGTCATGTGCAAAAAACCTACATTCTACCATTAAGATAACCAGAATATACTTCTACATCTGAATGCACAATATTTCAGACTCTGAAGAAATATCTTATTTGGCAGAACCTTGGATTTAAGACTTTGCTCCATTATCTATAATTCCCGCATAAAACTTAACACAGTTCAAAAAGAGTTCCACGTAAGAATGAAAGCTTTTCAATTGCACTTTTTCTTGCACCTAATGCCCTGGGATTTGAAAAACAGTAAAAGAAGCTTGACTTAATAATCATAAAGCCTAGCATACTGCCAAGGGCCCCCAAAATCTCATAAAATATCATGAGGTAAAGGAGAAAACTCTGAAATCAAAAAAGTAAATGAATGGAAAAGAAACATAAAGTTAAAGGAATTAGAGGTATTTAACATAAGAAACAGCTTTGGAATCACTTGATTCTTACAACAAAATAATTTGGATTTACATCCAGAACTATAAATAAGCATTTATTTAACACTCATAAGACTGTACTAAGCATTGCAGGACACACAGAATTGGTACTACAATATGACTCCTGTTCTTAAGAAACTTACAACCTCGTTTAGTCAAAGCTACAAAGACATTTAATTTGTATGGTGAACATATGGGCAGGAAACATGCAACTTCTACCAGAAAGCCAAATGCCCACACGAACTGTTGAAACAGGGTGACCACTGAATAGATCTTTACCACAACTGAAGACTGGTTTGAGAACTTTAAGAAATGGTTTTTGTTGTAAAATATAAGGTGAGGTCAATTTACCACCTTTTCTTAAGATCAAAGTAGACTATATTGTAGAAGATACAGAACCAGAGCAAACTTTCAAAACCAATGAAATCACTGTATAATGGAAAGAAAACTCTGTGGACATAAATACCCAAGAAGCAAGTGCACATCAGGATTTAAGGTGACTAAAGACAAGGTGACTCTCACTCTGGGGCAGTGCACAGAGGCAGCAAAATATTAGTAGACGCAACCATCTATTCTCAGTGAGTTCCACAATTGCTAACCAATTTAATAGCTTTTTATAGGAGGTAAAACGTTAAAAATTATGCCACTGAAAATACAAAGTACAACAAACCCAAACAAATTCTCTCTACCTAACCACTAACTTGTGCCTTGAAAGCACCAACTAATATATAACGCTTTTAAAGTCAAAGAATAATGACACTTTTCAAAATTTTTAATTTATAGAAATCTATATAGCATTAGCTCTGAAGTACTGCCTTCTGCTGCTTAAACCTAGGAGGACTCAATTCATCTATACCTAGGAGGAATAAGAATTGCAAGATTATAAACCTAGGGATTTATAAACTGACAAATTACAAGTCTGTTCAGAAAACAGACTGTGCTCAGGGAAAAACTTATGATTTTTCCCTGACATCTGTTAATAGCTTATAACTGTTTCTAATTTAATGGTTGGGTTTGAAATGCCAAAGTTACCCTCCCCAAAATATATACAGACAACCAACCACATTTACTCATAAAAATTTTTTACCTTTTCAATGTTCCGTGGATCAAAAATAGGGGAACCCCCCCATAAATTTTCACTGAGAGTCACTCTTAGTTTCTGGCACCTAAGGATTTCCCTTTCTTTCTTTCCAGCTCTGTTATTATTTCTTTCTTGTAGTATTTTATCCATGTTTTCTACCTGGTTATAGAGGGCAAAGGGTCTGCATTTGTTCAGTCCACTACAATGCTGGAATAGAAAGTCTTTACAAAGAATTTCAAAAACTGGCCTTAAAATCTAATATTATTAATACAACATGGTGAATTCATATTGTTTTCTTGTACTCATCCTTTCTAGTCACAAATTCCATTTTCTCTTTTAGGAATATCACAACCTTCTTACGCTTCTGCCCTTCATGTTCCTCTGGAGCAATAGGAACTTTCGTCATAGGTTAACTTTTTACAATATGACTAACTCTACTGTACCGGTGTATAGAGTGTAGAAGTCTCCTGTAAAGTGCTTCCAGAGACTGGAAAGAGAATAAAATCAATACAATGGATGAGTATGGTACCTCATTAGCACAGTATAATAGAACGAGCACAAAAATGAAGCTTAAAACACTTGTTTTTTAATCACAATTTCCCACTGCACAGCTGACCTCAAGTAAGCTACTTAACCTCTCTCATCCTCAGTCTCCTGATTATTTCTAAGAACATATCACTACCCACTTAGGGTTATTTTAAGATAACTCAGTAGGAGCTCAATAAGTAATAGCTATTATTATCTTAAATAATATTTCTAAATGTTTTCTGATAAAAAAAAATCAGAGAAATCTACTAATTCAATCATTAGCCCTAGGAAACTAGACTAGATATAGAGAAAGCTATGATCCAATTCAATCCAGTTTATTATCCTGTCTGTGGCAAGATAATGGTGCTTCTGGAAGCACCAAAATGAGAAGTGAATATTATTTAGTTATTTGGCTTCAGTTATTAAATAGTTTATGTATAACATATTTAATCCTAGAACATTTAAATTCCAATTCTGTGTTTGCAGAATTACCCTCTGGATAATGGATAATTCAGTAGGAAGCAAAGGTTACCCTTGCAGGCTCTGCCAGTCAGACGTACCCTTGTTCTCTTCCCCTCTCCCCCACTGGACTTGGACTCAGCAGTCAACAGTGCAAAGAAATGAGGCCTTTAAGAAATCCATTCTGGTTGTAGGGGCAGCAGCAGTAATCTTCCAAAGTCTAAAGTCAATGGAAAAATTCTCGAATTCTACTACAACCTGGATAAAAATCTCTCTCGAGACCACTGAATTCCCTTTGCTCTGAATTTATGCTCTCCAAACAATATATAAATTACAAATTTTATTTTCTACATATCTTAATATCAGGAAGGGCATTAACAAGTGTTCTACATCCTAAAAAAGAAATAATCTAATCATAAGTGAACACACTGGGGTTCTAATTTTCTTTTAGTATCTTATGAGTGTCACACATGTATCAGCCACCTACAGTCTGATCCTCTCTGGGAAAATTGGCAAGCCAAGTGCCAGAACACCCAAAATAAGAGCCAGATTCTAAACCCATGGTATAAGGGTTCATACACTAAGGTATAAATAATTGTGACACTTCCTACGACTAATCATTCACTTCACACACATACACTGCTAACATAAACAAATCCATAGCCTACAGTACCCTACAGAAGACAGTAGGTATCTTATGCTTTCAATGGCACAGTGCACAAGTGCCTATTTGCCCCCTCACATAAAACAAAGATGCTATAACTTCAAGGTCCAGAGAGAGAGAAAGAGAGAAACGAAGACAGTATCTAAGAAGAGAGAAAGTTGGTTTTCTAAGTTCAGAAGATTCACTTTTTCCCCCCTGAAGATTCTGTAAAGCCAATCTCTACATGACAAGTTTCTACTGTATTAGACATTATTCTATTTAAAACATAAAACACTCAATGTTTAGAACACTGGTAAATTTAATTTTAACTAGAAATTCCTTCTACCTGAATTACACAATTTCTCAACTAAGCCTCCACCAACATGCTGTCCAGTCACACTAAAGAATGGGAATGAGAATGCAGATAATTATTTTTCCTATTAAAAAGCAAATGTAAATTGTACACCTTCACACCTTCATTAAAATTAGTTACTAATTACCATTCCTGAGGTTTTTTTTCAGGTACAAAGTGTTTAAGTTAAAAACAAAAATGGAATGGTTATGTTGTAAAGAAAAAGAATTTCTCCAAAGAAAACTTTTCTTGCTGGTATTTCAGTATACTGATATACTATATACTTGTTTTAAAAACAAGTATATTAATGCCCAATAGATATGAAGTCAAAGTGAAATACTGGAACAGATTCATGATATACCTAATCCAATTTTTACCTAGTCTCAATTTTTAATTTATTTTTAGAGCCACATTTAAAAATGTTGTATTTGTACTCACTGTCCTTCCAAGTTATATCAAAATTCAATAGACAAACCCAAAACACCAGCTTCAGCAGGGTCAGTGTTACTTAAAATCAATTAAGAACTCATTTTACAATTCTGTCTACATCTGGAACAGTAACAATACAAATATTCTTTAGAATTCATATCAACATTATTACCAAAAATATTTCAGAATGTGAAAGTTACCACACAAATGACTGATCTCTCTTCATCACTTCTTCTCTACCTCAGAAAACTAATTTTAAAAATACTATTTATATTCACAAGGACCTTCCATAATGTTCACCTTCCATAATAACCCAACCAAAATTATACTTCCAGTCTTAAACAAAGAGTTACTTTGAACAAGCCAATGTCATGCGGATTAGATGGTGGGTAACTGCAAACCTTTTTGGATCCTATTCAAACTACCTATAGAATGATATTATTTAGACAGAGAAATGTGAATGTGAATAATCAGATATAAAATTTCTGTTATTTGGGGGAGTATGATAATAGTATTATATGATTGGTTATATTAGGTCCTTATTTTTTAAGGGATACATATATAAATATTTAGAAGTGACATGACAATGTCAGAATTTGATACATAACAGAAAAAGAAAAGCAATTATGGCAAAATGTTAATAACTTTTAAATCAAGGGGGGAGTCATTCTATTATTCTATTTTTTATGTATGCCTATTATTTAACATTATATTTACGTTTAAGATTTTTCAGAGAAAGAGAAATAAAAGGAATAAAACAAAGAAAAAAACAGTTACCTTTTCCCAGTCAACTCAACTTGTCCTTTCTTATTGAAGAAGAACCTGGAATCATTATATCCCCATCCATTCCATTTCATAACTTCTTGCCTAATAAGCAGAAAAATACACATAAATGAGATCTATACTAAACATCTCAAAACTGAACACTGTATCATTGACTATTAACTTTCACAATCATTTAACAGAAGACCTTATTCCACTAATATTATGTTGCTTTAAATAAAATGAATATATATTACAATGTCTATACATTAATATTTCTAAATATAGAATCACTCTGATGAGCAGCACCTGCTTCACAAAGGGCTACAACCACTAAATTTAATGCATTCAAAGGAAAAAGGAAGAAGAAGGAGAAAAATATTCTTAGAGTACAAACATGCTTCATTTTGCATGTTATTGAGTTTATATTATAAGACAGCCTAAAATATTTTGCAACTAAAATAAAATTCACTGAACAGTAAAGCAGAAACTAACACATCATTGTAAAGCAATTATACCCCAATAAAGATGTTTAAAAAATAAATAAATAAAACTGGAAAAAAAATTCACTTAACAGGAAACAAGTTTTTTCATATATTAGAAAAATCGCAATTATTAATCTTCCACTAGAATGAAAAAGACCAATTTACAAAGTAGGTTCACTAGCATTGACACTACCAGGAGCAGGCACTTTCAATAAAGTAGATTAAAAATCTGAACACTGGGTTTACAAACATTCTAAATCCTTTAACTTCCATGTAAATGCCAACAACTACCTTGATCTACATATTAACATTAACATAACAGTTAATGACCATACCAGTTTTCAATGTTCCAAAACAATGTTATCTTTAATTTCCAAAATGCCAGTATTTCATAGTTTTAAAAATCGTTTTCATCAAAATCAATCACTCACTCATTCAATTTTACACATTACAAAAGAATTAGATTAGTTTGGACCCATGCAGAACACAATAAGCAACCACACCGAACTACTGTGTCAGCATTTAATACATACTTTAGCATGGTGCCCTAGTATACTTGGGCCACTGAAATAAACTGATGGTGAATCTTCTTACTGCAAATTCAATGACTGTAGTTTATAATGAAAATACTTGAAAATACATCATAAAGAAGAACTCTGTAACTGTGTGCTGATGAATGTTAACTAGACTTATTATGGTGAAAAATTCACAATATACACAAATTAGAATCACTAAGCTGTACACCTAAAACTAGTATAATGTTACACGTCAATTTTACCTCAATTTTTTAATGAAATTTCAAAATAAACAAAGATGTACTATTAAAAAGTGTTCCAGGGATTCCCTGGTGGCAGAGTGGTTAAAAATCCACCTGCCAGGGCTTCCCTGGTGGCGCAGAAGTTGAGAGTCCGCCTGCTGATGCAGGGGACACGGGTTCGTGCCCGGGTCCGGGAAGATCCCACATGCCACGGAGCAACTAAGTCCGTGCGCCAAAACTACTGAGCCTGTGCTCTAGAGCCTGTGAGCCACAACTACTGAGCCCACGTGCCACAACTACTGAAGCCCTCATGCCTAGAGCCAGAGTTCGGCAAGAGAAGCCACCACAGTGAGAAGCCCACGCACCGCAATGAAGAGTAGCCCCTGCTCGCCTCAACCAGAGAAAGCCCACGTGCAGCAACGAAGACCCAACACAGCCAAAGAAACAACTGAATAAATAAAAAATAAAAAGTGTTCTAATTCTCCATAATTCTCAAGGAAGAAAATGACTACTGACCAGCAAGCAAATTTTTTATTACAACCATAAATCTTCTTCCAGTTCAAGGGCTTTTCAAACAAGTAGAACACTAACACGATACAAATGAACCAAATACAGTCATTAATTATGTAATGAAATACCCATCTATACATAAAATTAAAAAAAAACTAGGAATGCTCTCTTTAAAATTAGAGTTTGCTAACAATAAAAACTATATTTCCTGTACAAAAACATATTGTTCAAATACATCTTGATCGATCGATTTATTTATTTATTGCCGCATTGGGTCTTTGTTGCTGCGTGTGGGCTTTCTCTAGTTGTGGTGAGCGGGGGCTACTCTTCGTTGCAGTGCACAGGCTTCTCATTGCGGTGGCTTCTCTTTTTGTGCAGCACGGGCTCTAGGGCGTGCAGGCTTCAGTATTTGTGACGCATGGGCAGAGTAGTTGTGGCACACGGGCTTAGTTGCTCTGCCACATGTAGGATCTTCCCCGACCAGGGATTGAACTCGTAACCCCTGCATTGGCAGGCAGATTCTAAACAACTGAGCCACCAGGGAAGCCCTCAAAAACATCTTAAAGAGTAACAAATCCAGAGATGAGATTTGTAGATGAGCCTGTTACAAGCTATCAGTCAATATTTTCTTCTTATTTCACAATTCTACCTCACTATAGAGGGAGGTTTTGAAAGACAGCTTTTGGAAAAAATCCCTACAGAAAAATCTCATGACTAATGACATGCCACTAATCCACTTGTTTTATTTTTTTTTCCACATCTTTATTGGAGTATAATTGAATTACAATGCTGTGTTACTTGCTGCTGTATAACAAAGTGAATCAGCTATACATATACATATATCCCCATATCTCCTCCCTCTTGTGTCTCTGTACTCCCTACTCCCTATCCCACCCCTTTAGCTGGACACAAAGCACCGAGCTGATCTCCCTTTGCTATGCGGCTGCTTCCCACTAGCTACCTATTTTACATTTGGTAGTGTATATATGTCAATGCTACTATCTCACTTCTTCCCAGCTAACCCTTCCCTCTCCCCGTGTCCTCAAGTCCATTCTCTATGTCTGTGTCTTTAATCCTGTCCTGCCCCTAGGTTCATTAGAACCTTTATTTTTTTTTAGATTCCATATATATGTGTTAGCATATAGTATGTTTTTCTCTTTCTCACTTACTTCACTCAGTATGACAGACTCTAGGCCCATCCACCTCACTACAAATAACTCAATTTCGTTTCTTTTTATAGCTGAGTAATACTCCATTGTATATATGTGCCACATCTTCTTTATCCATTCATCTGTAGATGGGACACTTAGGTTGCATCCATGTCCTGGCTATTGTAAATGGAGCTGCAATGAACATTGTGGTACATGACTCTTTTTGATTTTTTATGGTTTTCTCAAGGTATATGCCCAGTAATGGGATTGCTGGGTCGTATGGTAGTTCGACCCAGCAATCCCATTACTGGGCATATGATTTTTTGTGGTTTGATTTTTTATGGTTTTCTCAAGGTATATGCCCAGTAATGGGATTGCTGGGTCATATGGTAGTTCTATTTTTAGTTTTTTAAGGAACCTCCATACAGCTCTCCATAGTGGTTGTATCAATTTACATTCCCACCAACAGTGCAACAGGGTTCCCTTTTCTCAACACCCTCTCCAGCATTCACTGTTTGCAGATTTTTTGATGATGGCCATTCTGACTGGTGTGAGGTGATACATTATTGTACTTTTGATTTGCATTTCTATAATGATTAGTGACGTTGAGCATTCTTTCATGTGTTTGTTGGCAATCTGTATATGTTCTTTGGAAAAATGTCTATTTAGGTCTTCTGCCCATTTTTGGATTGGGTTGTTTGTTTTATTGATATTGAGCTGCATGAGCTGCTTGTATATTTTGGAGATTAATCCTTTGTCAGTTGCTTCATTTGCAAATATTTTCTCCCATTCTGAGGGTTTTCTTTTGGTCTTGTTTATGATTTCCTTTGCTGTGCAAAAGTTTTTAAGCTTCATTAAATCCCATTTGTTTATTTTTGTTTTTATTTCCATTTCTCTAGGAGGTGGGTCAAAAAGGATCTTGCTGTGATTTATGTCATAGAGTGTTCTGCCTATGTTTTCCTCTAAGAGTTTTATAGTCTCTGGCCTTACATTTAGGTCTTTAATCCATTTTGAGTTTATTTTTGTGTATGGTGTTAGGCAGTGTTCTAACTTCATTCTTTTTTTTTTTTTTTTTTTTTTTTTTTGCTGTACGCGGGCCTCTCACAGTTGTGGCCTCTCCCATTGCAGAGCACAGGCTCCGGACGCGCAGGCTCAGCGGCCATGGCTCACAGGCCCAGCCGCTCCGCGGCACGTGGGATCTTCCCGGACCGGGGCACGAACCTGTGTCCCCTGCATCGGCAGGCAGACTCTCAACCACTGCGCCACCAGGGAAGCCCTAACTTCATTCTTTTACATGCAGCTGTCCAGTTTCCCCAGCACCACTTACGGAAGAGGCTGTCTTTTCTCCATTGTATACTGGAGACACAGTGGTTAAGAATCCGCCTGCCAATGCAGGGGATACGGGTTCGGGCCCTGGTCCAGGAAGATCCCACATGCCGCAGAGCAACTAAGTTCTACACCACAACTACTGACCCCTTGCTCTACAGCCTGCAAGCCACAACTACTGAGCCCGCACATCTCAAGCCCGTGCTCCACAACAAAGAGAAGCCACCACAATGAGAAGCCCGTGCACCACAACAAAGAGTAGCCCCCATTCGCCACAACTAGAAAAAGCCCACGCACAGCAACAAAGACCCAACACAGCCATAAATAAATCAATTAATTTAAAAAAACAAAAAAAAAGTATACACTGTGCCCATTGTATACTCTTGCCTCCTTTATCAAAGATAAGGTGACCATATGTGCGTGGGTTTATCTCTGGGCTTTCTCTTCTGTTCCATTGATCTATATTTCTGTATTTGTGCCAGTACCGTACTGTCTGGATTACTGTAGCTTTGTAGTATAGTCTGAAGTCAGGGAGCCTGATTCCTCTAGCTTTGTGTTTCTTTCTTGGGGTCTTTTGTGTTTACATACAAACTGTGAAAGTTTTTGTTCTAGTTCTGTGAAAAATGCCACTGGTAGTTTGATAGGGATTGCACTGAATCTGTAGATTGCTTTGGGTAGTACAGTCATTTTCACAATGTTGATTCTTCCAATACAAGAACATGGTATATCTCTCCATCTGTTTATATCGTCATTAATTTCTTTCATCCATGTCTTATAGTTTTCTGCATACAGGTCTTTTGTCTCCTTAGGTAGGTTTATTCCTAGGTATTTTATTCTTTTTGTTGTAATGGTAAATGGGAGTGTTTCCTTAATTTCTCTTTCAGATTTTTCAATCATTAGTGTATAGGAATGCAAGAGATTTCTGTGCATTTAATTTGTATCCTGCTACTTTACCAAATTCATTGATTAGCTCTAGTAGTTTTCTGGTAGCGTCTTTGGGATTCTCTATGTACAGTGTCATGTCATCTGCAAACAGTGACAACTTTACTTCTTCTTTTCCAATTTGGATTCCTTTTATTTCTTTTTCTCCTATGACTGCTGTGGCTAAAACTTCCAAAACTATGTTGAATAATAGTGGTGAGAGTGGGCAACCTTGTCTTGTTCCTGATCTTAGTGGAAATGTTTTCAGTTTTTCACCACTGAGAAAGACGTTGGCTGTGGGTTTGTCATATATGGCCTTTATTATGTTGAGGTGAGTTCCCTCTCTGCCTACATTCTGGAGGGTCTTTATCATAAATGGGTGTTGAATTTTGTCAAAAGCTCTTTCTGCATCTACTGAGATGATCATATGGATTTTCTCCTGTAATTTGTTAATATGGTGTATCACATTGACTGATTTGCATATATTGAAGAATCCCTGCATTCCTGGGATAAACCCCACTTGATCATGATGTATGATCCTTTTAAAATGCTGTTGGATTCTGTTTGCTAGTGTTTTGTTGAGGATTTTTGCATCTATGTTCATCAGTGATATTGGCCTGTAGTTTTCTTTCTTTGTGACATCTTTGTCTGGTTTTGGTATCAGGGTGATGGTGGCCTCGTAGAATGAATTTGGGAGTGTTCCTCCCTCTGCTATATTTTGGAAGAGTTTGAGAAGGATGGGTGTTAGCGCTTCTTTAAATATTTGATAGAATTCACCTGTGAAGCCATCTGGTCCTGGGGCTTTTTTTTTTTGGAAGATTTTTTATCACAGTATCTATTTCAGTGCTTCTGATTGGTCTGTTTATATTTTCTATTTTTTCCTGGTTCAGTCTCGGAAGGTTGTGCTTTTCTAAAGATTTGTCCATTTCTTCCACGTTCTCCATTTTATTGGCATATAGTTGCTTGTAGTAATCTCTCATGATCCTTTGTATTTCTGCAGTGTCTGTTGTTACTTCTCCTTTTTCATTTCTAATTCTATTGATTTGAGTCTTCTCCCTTTTTTTCTTGATGAGTCTGGCTAATGGTTTATCAATTTTGTTTATCTTCTCAAAGAACCAGCTTTTAGTTTTATTGATCTTTGCTATCATTGCCTTCATTTCTTTTTCATTTGTTTCTGCTCTGATCTTTATGATTTCTTTACTTCTGCTAACTTTGGGGGTTTTTTGTTCTTCTTTCTCTAATTGCTTCAGGTGTAAGGTTAGGTTGTTTATTTAAGATGTTTCCTGTTTCTTGAAGTAGGACTGTACTGCTATAAACTTCCCTCTAGAACTGCTTTTGCTGCATCCCATAGTGTACTGTTTAGCCTCCATGTGTTTGTATTTTTTACAGATTTTTTCCTGTAATTGATATCTAGTCTCATAACGTTGTGGTCAGAAAAGATACTTGATACGATTTCAATTTTCTTAAATTTATCAAGGCTTGATTTGTGATCCAAGAAATGATCTATCCTGGAGAATGTTCCATGAGCACTCGAGAAGAAAGTGTATTCTGTTGTTTTTGGATGCAATGTCCTGTAAGTATCAATTAAGTCCATCTTGTTTAATGTGTCATTTAAAGCTTGTGTTTCCTTATTTTCATTTTGGATGATCTGTCCATTGGTGAAAGTGGGGTGTTAAAATCCCCTAGTATGATTGTGTTACTGTCGATTTCCCCTTTTATGGCTGGTAGCATTTGCCTTATGTATTGAGGTGCTCCTATGTTGGGTGCATATTTAAAATTGTTATATATTCTTGTATTGATCCCTTCATCATTATGTAGTGTCCTTCTCTGTCTCTTGTAATAGTCTTTATTTTAAAGTCTATTTTGTCTGATATGAGAATTGCTACTCCAGCTTTCTTTTGATTTCCATTTGCATGGAATATCTTTTTCCATCCCCTCACTTTCAGTCTGTATGTGTCCCTAGGTCTGAAGTGGGTCTCTTGTAGGCAGCATATATACGGGTCTTGTTTTTGTATCCATTCAACCAGTCTATGTCTTTTGGTTGGAGTGTTTAATCCATTTACATTTAAGGTAATTATCCATATGTATGTTTCTATTACCATTTTGTTAATTGTTTTGAGTTTCTTATTGAAGGTCTTTTCCTCCTCTTGTGTTTCCCACTTAGAGAAGTTCCTTTAGCATTTGTGTAAAGCTGGTTTGGTGGTGCTGAATTCTCTTAGCTTTTGCTTGTCTGTAAAGGTTTTAATTTCTCCGTCGAATCTGAATGAGATCCTTGCTGGGTAGAGTAATCTTGGTTGTAGGTTTTTCCCTTTCATCACTTTAAATATGTCCTGCCACTCCCTTCTGGCTTGCAGAGTTTCTCCTGAAAGATCAGCTGTTAACCTTGGGGATTCCCTTGTATGTTATTTGTTGCTTTTCCCTTGCTGCTTTTAATATTTTTCCTTTGTGTTTTTGTTTTTTGTTTTTTGCGGTACGCGGGCCTCTCACTGTTGTGGCCTCTCCCGTTGTGGAGCACAGCCTCCGGACACGCAAGCTCAGCAGCCATGGCTCATGGGCGCAGCCACTCCGCTGCATGTGGGATCTTCCCGGACCGGGGCACGAACCCGTGTCCCCTGCATCAGCAGGCGGACTCTCAACCACTGCACCACCAGGGAAGCCCTCCTTTGTGTTTAATTTTTGATAGTTTGATTAATATGTGTCTTGGCACATTTCTCCTTGGATTTATCCTGTATGGGACTCTGCACTTCCTGGACTCGATTGACTATTTCCTTTACCATATTAGGGAAGTTTTCAACTATAATCTTTTCAAATATTTTCTCAGTCCCTTTTTCTTCTCTCTTCTTCTTCTGGGACCTCTATAATTCGAATGTTGGTGCATTTAATGTTGTCCCAGAGGTCTCTGAGACTGTCCTCAATTCTTTTCATTCTTTTTTCTTTATTCTGCTTTGTGGTAATTATTTCCACTATTTTATCTTCCAGGTCACTTCTCCCTTCTTCTGCCTCAGTTATTCTGCTATTGATTCCTTCTAGAGAATTTTTAATTTCATTTATTGTGTTGTTCATCATTGTTTGTTTGCTTTTTAGTTCTTCAAGGTCCTTGTTAAACATTTTTTGTATTTTCTCCATTCTATTTCCAAGATTTTGGATCATCTTTACTATCATTTCTCTGAATTCTTTTTCATGTAGACTGCTTATTTCCTCTTCATTTGTTTGGTCTGGTGGGCTTGCTCCTTCATCTGCTGTGTATTTCTCTGTCTTCTCATTTTGCTTAACTTACTGTGTTTGGGGTCTCCTTTTCGCAGGCTGCAGGTTCGCAGTTCCCATTGTTTTTGGTGTCTGCCACGAGTGGGTAAGGTTGGTCCAGTAGGTTGTGTAGGCTTCCTGGTGGAGGGGACTGGTGGCTGTGTTCCGGTGGATGAAGCTGGATCTTGTCCTTCTGGTGGGCAGCACCACATCCGGTGTTGTGTGTTAGGGTGTCTCTAAACTTATTATGATTTTAGGCAGCCTTTCTGCTAATGGGTAGGGTTGTGCTCCTGTCTTGCTAACTGTTTGGCATAGGGTGTCCAGCACTGTAGCTTACTGGTCTTTGAGTGGAGCTGGGTCTTAGTGTTGAGATGGAGATCTCTGGGAAAGCTTTCACTGTTTGATATTACAGGGGGCCAGGAGGTCTCTGGTGGACCACTGTCCTGAACTTGGCTCTCCCACCGCAGAGGCTCAGGCCTGACACCCGGCCGGAGCACCAAGACCCTGTGAGCCACAAGGCATGAAAAAGCGTATTGCTTTGGAGGCTGGTAGCCAGTTAACTTGTCACCTGATCTTCATATGCAAAAGGCCTTTATTCCACTGGTCTCTGAGATCTCCTCATGCTCTTTAATCTTCTTTCCTCAACTCCTAAACTTCCCTCCCCGCTCCCTCTGGCTTGTAGTGTACTGTTACCTCAATGCCCCCTTGCTGCAAATGCAAAACAGGCTTCCCAGGGGTAGAATATTTGGGTCGTTGCCAGCCAAGAGATGGCTTCTTATCATGCAGAATGTTTCTCTGTTGTTGTTATTATTGCTGTCCTCTTTTTCGTTTAGCAGTTTATTACAAGTTATGATAAAGGATACAGATGAACATCCAATGGTAGAGATGCATAAGGCAAGGCATGGGGGAGGGGCACAGAGCGTCCGTGCCCTCTCCAGGCCCAAAACTCTGACCAAATCTCCACGTGTTCACTGAGCTAGAAGTTCTCCAAACCCCGTCCTTTTGGGTTTTTATAGAGGCCTGCACTTGTTTTCTTAAGTTTATACTTTGTAAAAACAGATTAGGTTATTGTCCACTTTGCTTTTTTCTTGATTATATTCTCTTCACTTTTATGAATATAATTTACTTAATATTTTATTTTTATTATGTTTCCATAATAATTTACATGAGAATATGTACATTTAACATCTTTACTTAATACTTTATAATATGTGCATACATTTTTGTATATACAATGAATTTTATTAGTGAATTTAAACATTTGTCATGAAGTCTGTACTCTATAAAAGAGTAGTTTCATATTATACAAAATAAATGCAAAAATACCAATATAGTCATTTTGCCTTGGTATTACAATCACTAAGCATGGGAAATTATTTCAGTACAGATGCTGAATCTGGCAGGTTTATACAGCTTAACAATGAGAATCATTTTCCTTAAAATTATGCTTAGAATTTTAAAAAATTATTCCCAGATGGCCTCATAGTAAACGTGATTACATGTGTTCACTCTTAACATTTCATGAGAAAAATGAATCAAGGTAATAAGCAGGAAATATCTGCTGCTGTACACTGAAAAATGAAGAGATTTACATACTCAAGACTCTGGAACTTAAATTTTCAGTTGGGTAATATCTTAAAGAACCTCCAAGTTTATAACTGTAGGCTAAGGTACCTTTTTTCTTTCTTTTCATCTCAATCAGAAAATTCTGCCTATGATATAGGCCTTACCATATTTATACCAACTTTTGGAGGCTTCCCAGAAGTTGAAATACGGGCATTTGTAATGCATTTGTGCCTCAAAAAAACAATGTTATGTTGCTTAAGTAGTATGTAATTAAAATCTAGATTACCCCCAAACCAATCTTCTGTTATTTTCAAAGTACCCCACACATTAAATAAAACGTAGGCAAATTTCCTAGGCTTCTGGTTTTAAACTTTTATATACATGTATCCCTTCAAATTACTAATATTTTCTATGACAGTTAAACTTAACTATGTGATTACATTAAACTTTAAAATAACTTCTTATATAGAAGAATGTAATGAGTACACTGAAGGGCATTTTATAGCATTAACATTTTAAAAATTAGAGTAAAACTTTACACGGTCATAGAATTCTAAAACTAAAAAGGTCCTTAGAAACCATCCAGTTCAACTGCTCATTTTTCAGATGAAAAAATGTGTGCCTAGAGAAATACTCATGATTACAGCGCTAAGTTAGTTGTGAGCATCAGAAAGTGAACTCCCAGTCTTGTCATTCTTTCTCTTCAGAAAGGTAATATTCGAAACCCACTAAGTCATGCTCTCAGGTAGTTAAAATGATTTAAAGGAACCTCTTCTTTATCACATTAATATTTTTCTAAGCACTATTACATGTTATTATTATCGTCATTCTTCTGCACTTGACCTAAAGGAAAACATTTAAGAATCAAGGAATCTGGTTGTATTAGGATACCCAATGCTTTGTACTCCCTTTATCTATAGGATAATGAATTCTGCCATTAAGCATAATGATTCCAAAGCACTACAAGCACCGCAATGAAGAATGATCAAAGAATCGCCAACTTTCCATAAGATTCAAACAGAAGAATTCAATTCTCAACTATCCACAGAAATCAACTAACCAAACTGATCGATCTCTCACACTTTCCAATTCTTAGCGCTAACTACAAATTTAATGTCTTCAAGATATGACTCCCCCGCCCCCCTCCAAGAAACAAGAAAAGCTGGATTGATTTTACTACACACACACACACACAAGTCCATGTTTTACACATTTACACATCTGACCACAGTATCAAATAGTGAAAAAGCACATTGTATTAGCTAGCATAACAAAAGAAAAAGGAGACATTAAAATAGCATCACACGTACACAAGGTGGCAGTATTCTCCCATGCTATACATACTCAGTATTCTGCATTTCCCAGTGCTGATTTTTGCACAATTTTTAACTGAAATTTTAGATTTAACATTATCTTTATCAAAACCAGAGAGTTCCTTTCTTTATTCTTAAAATGGGAAATTTTCATTTTTAAGTCTCTGTACAAACTAGATTAAGTCAGATTACTATTCCTCTACTAGTGATTTAAAGGAACCTCTTCTTCATCACATCAATATTTTTCTAAGCACTATTACATGTTGCAAGCATCCCGATATAAATGCATAGTTACTATCATTACTATTTATAATCATGATAGTTTTCAATGGGAAATAAAGAAAAGGAAAATATGCTTTGAGCTACTTTTATTTGGGGTTAGCAATAAAAAAAGTTCAGCTAGCTGATAACTAAAAAATATATTTTTTTCCAATATAATTCCAAAAATCAAAATTCTAATACAAGATACCTCACTGCTCAGTTCAGATGAAAAACCAAACTGTTATCTATATTTTCTAATTTAAACAATGAGAAAAAGATCGTATGATCTCAGAGCTTTTGAAAAATAAAAACTGAAGTATGAAACTTAAGCCCCAATGCTGGATTTCTACTAACAAAGCTCAGTATCAGTTAAATTCAAATTAATTCCATATGTATTATAATCTGTAGAAGTTTAAAAAAAATTTTTTTTGATCTTTCCAGGAGTTTTTGGTGCTAATTAGAATCCTCATTATCTGATAATGTGTTTAATTACTTTAAGACCCAAATAATCCAAAGGAAATCACGAAAGTGAAGTAAAAAATAAAAGTGATGAGAAAGATACCAAGATCTGCTAAATAAAATGAATATTTCCCTGAAAAGATATGCTACCAAAAACTACCTATAAATGAAACAATCTTCCCACTAGCTTATTTTATCTAAAAAAATTGAAGCTGAGGGCTTCCCTGGTGGCGCAGTGGTTGAGAGTCTGCCTGCCGATGCAGGGGACACAGGTTCGTGTCCCGGTCCGGGAAGATCCCACATGCTGCAGAGCGGCTGGGCCCGTGAGCCATGGCCGCTGAGCCTGCGTGTCCGGAGCCTGTGCTCCGCAACGGGAGAGGCCACAATAGTGAGAGGCCCGCGTACCACCAAAAAAAAAAAAAAAAAAAAAAAAAAATTGAAGCTGAGTTCCCATTAGAAATATAAAGGCCTAATAAGGGGAGAAATCTGCAGAATACTGTTTAATTCTAAATTTAATTTAAAATGTGTATGCTTTAAAATACATTTAAAACCATGGTCACAACTAGTCTACAGGTCCTACAAAATTATTTCTAAAAACTAAGTAGCAAAACTCCCATACAACTATTTACAATGCTTATTGTCTCAATCTAACAGTGCAACTAATCCCCTTTCAAATAGTTGTTAATCCAAGTATCTTAGTTATAAGTGTAATAATTTATGTGTACTATAAAAGAAAGCCCCTTTACAAAAAAAAGAATAGAAAAACTCAAACAGAAGACATGGATAGATAATCACCACTTAATTTACACTGCTACAACAAACCTTGCAGTTCTAAGACTGTTAAAAAATTTGACTTAGAAAAAAGATAAATGTCATCAGGCTCTGAAATCTTGACACTATCAAACATCTGAATCATAGAATATTTCCTCTTGCCCTGATATAAAACTCACTAACTCTTCTAACTATACTTTATTTCCTACAGAGAAAAACTGGCCAACTAAAATGTCCAGGAGGCTTGACAATTTTATTTTTTCATCATGAGTTTGTCTATTGGCACTCTAACTTTGGTCACTAGTGAAGGTAGTTAACACAAGTCAAACTACTTTACTACGATTGATTCCAGGACCCTAACAAGATCAGGTTTCTGGACAGGTCAACAAGATAACATCCGTGCCCAACAAGACAACAGTGTGCTTCTCCTTGCAAAACCTGGACATTATCATGCAACTCTGTGAACTTCAACAGGAATTTCAATCTTCCCTCAATATCCCCTAAATTAAAACTCTAGTTGCCATAATAAAAATGTGGCCCTTCCATGTAATAAGTCAATCAATTTTCTAATTTTGTCCAATGTAATAGTGTAAAATGGATAAAATATAAGACTTTAGACGCAGAAAGTTGTCAGCAAGAACATGGAAAAGAGAAACAGAAAAGCATTACTGGTAAACCACTCCACAGAGCAATGGTGTGCTAACTTTTCATAGGTAATGGCATTTCTATGGCCCAACTATACAGCTCCTGGGTATACATTTGGGAGGAATTCACACACAGTTCCATAAGGAAACATGTGTGATATATTCTCTGGAGCATTATTTGTAAGAGTAGCTGGAGGCATCACTAAAGGATTGGATGAGTGGTAAGTAAATTCCCTGACACACTATGCAGCAATCAGAAGCAGAGAGGGAGATAGATATATATACAGAAACATGAAGAGATTTTTTTAAATAGTAGTGAACACAAAAGGAGAAACAATATGATCTACAGCATAATACAATTTAAGCAAATAAAAATATACACACTAAATAATACTGCATATTTTATAAAACATATACACATGTATTTAAGAACATTCATGGGTGCCCATGGGAGGGGGGGAGATGGGATTAGAAACCAGAGATTGAGGAAATAAAAATAAAAAGAGGCCTCACATTTGTTCATAGGCAAATGCCATGAACTAAAGGACTATGATTACCACAACTCTGAACCTGAAGCAAATACGCTGCTCAGCCCTTGAGTCTCAGTGCAGTTTCTCTCTGTTCCAAAAGGACAATTGTTTCTTTCACATACATACAGAAATTCCACAATGGTTCGTTATAAAACCCATTGTTGGGTTACTTAGCGATCTCTACAAGTTTTGGGTTTTTTTTAAATGATAGAATTCCATTACAAATGAGTCAGCTTCAAACATACAGCATATCAAATACATATTTAATTTCCTACAGTCAACTCTTTATAGTTTACAAGAATCTGGTACTGTGAAGAAAGTTTTTAAAACCTGAATTCAAGGGTCAAAAGTTGTGTCCCCAAGGTCCAATTCCTATTATACTCACAATGAATTAATGAATGGAAGAAAAAGGAATATACAGGTATGGGGGAAAAAACCTTATAGACAGAGGCACAAAGAGTTGGAAAAGAAGGGAGGACTGGGATAAATAAAGCAAGGCCAGCCTTACCCCTTGGCAGAATAATCTGGCACTCATTACTCACTGCAGGCTTCTCGGGGATGTTCCCTGACCCCCAAATTTGTCTTACACCCTACCAAATTCTACCAATTGGAAATTCATTATTGTTTGAATAATCTCTTTGAAAATGGAAATACAGACTATTAGTCATTCATACTTATAGTCATACATATTCCAAATATTTTGTGCTAGGGTAGGCATGTATGCATGCACACACTCACACAAACTTGGTATCTGCCATTCTGAAGGCCTGGAAAGGCACAACCATTCTATTGTTCACCCTCATGTGTTGGTCTATGTAAAGAGGAAAACAGCCCAAATCAGTATCAGGTAGTTATCTTAGCAAAGGACAAAGAACAAGAATGTATACTTCCCTTGACCATATGTGCTCCCTGACCTATACTTTAAATTTCATAATTTGTTTTCTCCACTGTCCACCTGTAAACTAATCAATGTGGCAATTTAGGTAATCAATTCCAGAATTTCTCTACCATCAACTGTGAAACTGTTACTTAACTTTCATTGCTCCCTCCTGTTTGCTAGTAATTGGAAGAGGAACTTTATCACAAGTTACTGACCAACCTGTAAGCCACCAAAGGCCATTTCTGATACAGCCTTTCATTTTTGTGAAAACTATAAAACTGAACAAGAGAATATGAATGTCTCTAAAAATCTGTATGTCATTTTACCATGAAAACCAAGCCTCTGAGTTCCCTTTCTTAGGGAACAAGTTGTCTTCCAGGGGACAACTCAATACTCTTGACAAGACCCTAAAAAGGCTAAGACTGAAGTCCACGTCTGCTTGATATACATAGCATTCTAGCTGTAACAAATTTTTTTTTTTACTTAAAATAATCACAATAATAATAAGCAGCAGCCACTTCTACCTTAAATGACAGGTAGTTGGGATTATTACCTTTGCTTCTGGAAAACTCACAGAAAAAAATGAACCCCACAAAGTTTGGGGGGAGAGAAAAGGAAATATTAAAATCAGGACCCAGTCACAACCACAGAGGTTCTCAAACTTCTTGGGAGTATAAATATCACCTTGGGTGCTCACTTTAATTTATTTTTGGTTGTGTTGGGTCTTCATTGCTGCGGGCGGGCTTTCTCTAGTTGTGGCGAGCAGGGTCTACTCTTTGTCGAGGTGCGCAGGCTTCTCATCGCGGTAGCTCCTCTTGTTGCGGAGCACGGGCTTCAGTAGTTGTGGCACGCAGGCTCAGTAGTTGTGGCTCACGGGCTCTAGAGCACAGGCTCAGTAGTTGTGGTGCAAGGGCTTAGCTGCTCCAGGGCATGGGGGATCTTCCCGGACCAGGGCTCAAACCTGTGTCCCCTGCATTGGCAGGTGGATCCTTAACCAATGCGCCACCAGGGAAGCCCTGGGTGCTCACTTTAAAAGCAGAGTCCTGATGTGGAGAAAAGGGAACCCTCATGCAGTGTTGGTGCAAAACAATGTGGAAGTTCCTCAAAAAATTAAAAATAGAACTACCATATGCTCCAGCTATTCCACTCCTGGGTATTTATCCAAAGAAAATGAAAACACTAATTTGAAAAGAGATATGCACCCTTATGTTGATTGCACCATTATTTACAATAGCCAAGATATGGAAGCAACCTACAAAGACATGACTGACACATGTATAATCGAATATAACCCAGCCACAAAAAAGAATGAAATCTTGTCATTTGCGACAACATGTACAGACCTAGAGGGTATTATACTAAGTGAAATAAGTAAGAGAGAAAGACAAACACTGTATGATTTCACCTACATGTAGGAATCTAAAAGACAAAACAAATGAACAAAGTCATAGCAACAGTGTCACAGGTACAGAGAACAAACAGGTGGTTGTCAGAGGGGAGGTGGGTGGAGGGATGAGAGAAATAGATGAGGGAGATTAAGAGGTACAAATTTCTAGTTACAAAATAAATGAGTCACAGGTATGAAACGTACAGTGTGGGGAATATAGTCAACAATAATGTAAATGATTTAAAATCAAGCTGCTCTCACCCAAACTCTATTAAAATCAAGAGGGACTGGATATGGAGGAAGGGGAAAAAAATTAAAACTTTAAACTCACTGCACTATAGGAGAGGATTGACCTGAGTAGAGTTTTGTAACAGAACAGGGCAGCAAGAAGACAAAGTGGGGGCACTCACCTTGTGGAAGACAGAGGAAAGGGATAACAGGAAATGGAGATTTGGTTACATGACAGAGGTGGTGGACAGATCTATATCCAAATTTTACAAAGGATTATCCTGGAAGGGGGGAACAAGAGCTACACGGAGACAATATTTTCTGATCCAAATTTTGGAAAGTTGACCTGTTATGGAAATTTCCTACTTAATACATTCACAAAGCATAAAAATTAAGAGAACGATTTATCAAATAATTTGTCTTTTGGACAATAATATGTTTATTCACATTCCAATATATGTGGTCACCAAGGCCACATACCAAGTAGAGGCAGCAGTGGGCCGTGACTCCTAAGAGCAACTGAGAAGAGTTGCAAAATGAGAAATAATGTAAGGGTGACCAACATGTGCATGATACTGACCAACAGCCTACTATGTAGTATGCGAAACTGCTGATGCTCTTTACTCTTCTGGTTCTTCCTTTCCTCTCTAATGCATAAGGTGATATTTATTAGAAATTTGTTCTTGCTATTAAAATGCCATGGTTTCCACTGACGACTTCCCACTTCTTGTCGTGCTTCCACCTTCAGAAACTATTTCAGCACAGGATTCTTATTACTCCTTTCTACACAGTTTACTGCAACAGTAACAGTATTGCATAATGCTGTAAAATAAAGCTAAGCATTTTCCAATCATTATCTCATTTACTTCTCACATCAATCCAGTGATATACGTGTTATTATCTCTATTTAAATCATGAGAAAACAGGTTGAGAGTCAGTAACTCTCCAGGGTCACATAAACAGCATACGATAAACCTAGGATTTAAATCTTGGTCTTCTGGCTCCAACACTCCTTAACTATCAAGCTACGATTTCAATTTTGCAATATGTTTAAATTTTTTCAAAATAATATGTTGGGAGAAAAAGGAAACTGCTAAGACTATAATCCTTAAAGTGTATCACCTCATATAGAGGGATGTGTCCAAACGGTAAGTATGAGCCAACTGAGTAAGTGTGGAGTATACATTATTTACTGATAACAATAAGCAGTTTAAATTGGCATATCTAAGCTAGTCGCCTCAGCTCTCTCTCCTTCTCATCACCTCAGAGGCCCAGGCAGAGTAAAGAACAGTTTCCTAGGCTTCCTATGGTCATTATTTGGTTTCCCATTAGCAACTCAGGCCAAAACATATAATTTCCTTTTATCTGAATTTCTAGAAAGCTGCTTTCTTAAATTATACAATAGAAATCAGCTCAAATACAACAGCAGTATTTCTCCTAGGATTCCAATCACGTCCAATTCTTTATTTTTGGTCAAAATTAAGTCCAAACAAGCAGTTGTCCTTTATTTTTGGTTCTGCCAACAAAGTAAATGAATCATGTGTTCCAATGCTAAGCCCTTTTTAAAAATGTGCCTTAAAAAAATTCTTAAGGATTTAATTGTAAAAAGGTTATCATAGCATTCTTTAAAATGGGGAAAAACTGAGAATATATTCTATGATCATCCAAATCTTCTCATCAATGTTTTCACCCTCAGATATAAGAATTTTTCCATCGTGACATAGAATAATACTCTTCCAATTCTTCGAATCTATGTTTCTTTGAAATGAAGCTGCCCTTCCACTGCTGTACCAGTCACTGTTTCCCTCTCATACATCTGTTATAGCACTTAGCACCTTGCAGTAATAAAATACACATCACTCTTCCTTAGTAGAACTGCAAGTCCCAGAAGGCAAAAACTATGTTCTAATCCTCCTCAGTGCTTAGCACACAGAAAACACTGAATAAATCACCAACAAACTTGGGTAGGTGAAGTTTCAAAGGGGTGAGGAGATGGCTAAAGAGTATCCAACTGATTTAAATGAAGTAAGGCTCTACGCCTAGATGTTACATTGCATGATACTTAACAGTATTTTTCTTTTAAGAGTTACTGTTCATAATGTGAGAAATCACAGGGAAGAGGTAACAGACCCAGACTGCCCTCCCCTCAATTCTCAAAAACAAAAAGAAAAGATCGCCAAAACAATAAACCCTGAAGCCTGGTGTCAAATAAGCAAAGGTTTTTTAGAGAATGGCACAAGAAAAGGTGTGGAAGTTAGAAAATGTGATGTGAATAAGAGACCTTGCCTAGAACAGAAGAGACAGGTAAATTAGAAGCTGAGATTTTAAAGGTACAGACTTTAAACAGTGGTTGGGGGTAGGAGGTTATGACTTCACTCCAGCTACACCAGTCTCATTGTTACCCTCCTAATATGACACATGTGCGCCTCCCCTTAGGGTGCCTGCACCCTAAATCAGTTGGATACTCTTTAGCCATCTCCTCACCCCTTTGAAACTTCACGTGACTATTCTTCTGCCTGGAATACTCATTTAATTAGATATGAATACAGCTAAATTCTGTCATCTTCAAATATCTGTTCAAATGCCATGTTCTCCAATAACATCCTGTTTAAAATCTGAACCTACCTCCTTACTCTGCTCCACTTTTTCTTTTTTCCACAGCACTTACCACCTTCTAAGAGACTTAACAATTTAACTGAACATAATAAGTAATTACCCATTTCACTCATTAGAACATAAGCTCCATGAGGGCAAAATCTTTGTCCATTTTGTTTACTGATACAACCTAAGCACCTAGAACACAAATGACTGATAAATACCTGTTTAGTGCACAAAGTGAATGTGAGAAAGATTCCGAAGAAAAAATGAATACGACTTGGTTATATCAGTATAGTATAAAGGAAAAAGCTCTAGACTTGAGAGAAAAGGTCTGGACTCAAATCTAAGCTCTACTCTTACTAGGTAACAAGTGACTATTACCTGGCAAGTGTCTATGAGCTTCAGTTACTAATCTATAAATGGGTAATTGTGAGGATCACACAAGACAAACATGTACAAAAGCAGCAGAGGGACCATAGAATTAACTTGAATAATTCAAAAGAGAGTTCAATGTTAAAAGAATGAAAAGAGGGGCATGGCCAAGATGGCAGAGTAGGAAGACCCTGGGCTCACCTCCGCCCACAGGCACACCAAGATTATAACTATTTACAGAGCGACGATCTATGAGAATCACCTGAAGATGCAGAAAAGGTTTTCCACAACTAAAGATATAAAGAAGGAACCAGGGCTTCCCTGGTGGCGCAGTGGTTGAGAGTCCGCCTGCCGATGCAGGGGACACGGGTTCGTGCCCCGGTCCGGGAAGATCCCACATGCCGCGGAGCGGCTAGGCCCATAAGCCATGGCCGCTGAGCCAGCACGTCCGGAGCCTGTGCTCTGCAACGAGAGAGGCCACGACAGTGAGAGGCCCACATAACGCAAAAAAAAAAAAAAAAAAAAAAAAAAAAAGAAGGAACCAAATGATTGGTAGAAGAGGCAGAGACATGGTACACTCAAAACCCACATCCTCAGACAGGCAACCCACAAACAGAACGATAACGGAATCCATGGAGAAGTTCTCCCCAAGGAGTGAGGGGTTTGAGGCCCACACCGGACCTCCTAGCCTGGGGTCCTGCACTGGGAAGATGAGGCCCCAGAATGGCTGGCATTGAAAGCCAGTGGGGCCTGCGTATGCGAGAGTTGGAGGAAACAGAGACTCCACTCTCAAAGGGTGCGTGCAAAATCTCACACGCTCTTAGTCCCAGCACACAGGCAGTAATTTGAAAGGAGCCTGGGTCAGACCCGCTTGCTGATCTTGGCAAGCCTCCCGGGAGAGGCAGGAGGCAACTGGGACTCCCCCTGGGGACAGATACTGGTGCAGACATTTTGGGGAGCTCATTCTACAGTATGAAAACAACAGTACGGGAAAGTGCCATTCTGGAGTCCTCCCTCTAGCATATTAGCACTTGGGGCTTATTCGCCCACCAGTGGGCAGGCATCCAAGACCCCCCCAGCCCCACAGTCAGCTGCCCAGGGAACCGGCCACTACCACCACCAGATCAGGCCCAGACCCACCCACAGTGGACAAGCGCCAGCCCCAGGATTCCCCAGGCCACAGAGCCAGACACACCAGGAATGAGGTAGATAAAGGAAACAGGGAATATGTTCCAAACAAAAGAACAAATCAAAACCCCAAAAGAAGAACTAAGCAAAGTGGAAATAAGCAATCTCCCCAGTAGAGTCCAAGGTAATGATCATATATATATGCTCAAAGAACTCAGGAGAAGAATGGATGAACACAGTGAAAAGTTTAACAAAGAGATGGAAAACATAAAGAACCGGAGATGAAGAATACAATAACCAAGATTTTAAAATACACTCAAATCCACAGCAGACTACATGATACAGAGGAACAGATCAGCAAACTGGAAAACAGAGCAGTGGAAATCACCTAAGCTTAATAGAAAAAAGAAAAAATAATTTTTTAAAAAATGAGTATAGTTTAAGAGACCTCTAGAACGTCAAGTGTGCTAACATCTCATTATAGGTGTCCCAGAAGAGAGAAAGGGGCAGAGAACATAGTTGAAGACATAATAGCTGAAAACTTCCCTAATCTGGGAAAGGAAACAAACATTCAGGTTCAGGAAGCACAGATAGTCCCAAACAGAATCAACCCAAAGAGGACTACACCAAGACACACTGTAATTAAAATGGCAAAAATTAAAGATAAAGAGAGAATATTAAAAACAGCTAGGGGAAAGCAACAAATTACTGACAAGGGAACTCCCATAAAGCTATCAGCTGACTTTTCAGCAGAAACTCTGCAGGCCAGAAGGAAGTGGCACGATATATTTAAAGAAATAAAAGAGAAAAACCTAGACCAAGAATACCTCCCTGGGAAGGATTTCATTCAGATTTGAAGGAGAGACTAAAAACTTTACAAACAAGCAAAAGCTAAAGGAGTTCAGCACCATGAAACCCCTTTATAAGAAATGTTAAAGGGACTTCTCTAAGCAGAAAATGAAAGGCCACAACTAGAAATATGAAAAGTACTGGGACGTCCCTGATGGTGCAGTGGTTAAGACTCTGTGCTTCCACTGCAGGGGGTATGGGTTCAATCCCTAGTTGGGGAACTAAGATCCTACATGCCACACAGCATAGCCAGAAATAAAAAAGGAAAAAAAGAAGAAAAATAAATACTAAAAGTACAAAAGGAGGGGCTTCCCTAGTGGCACAGTGGTTAAGAATCCAACTGCCAATGCAGGGGACACGGGTTCAAGCCCTGGTCCAAGAAGATACCACATGCTGCGGAGCAACTAAGCCTGTGTGCCACAACTATTAAGCCTGCGCACTAGAGCCCGCAAGCCACAACTACTGAGCCCGCGTGATGCAACTACTGAAGCCCACACACCTAGTGCCCATGCTCTGCGACAAGAGAAGCCACTGCATTGAGAAGCCTGCGCACCACAACAAAGAGTAGCCCCCACCCTCCACAACTAGAGAAAGCCAGCATGCAACGAAGACCCAACACAGCCAAAAATAAATAAATAAATTTATTAAAAAGAAAAGAACAAAAGGAAAAATCTCATTGGCACAGGCAAAATACACAGTAAAGGTAATGGATCAACTGCTTATAAAGCTAGTAGGAAGGTTAAAAGACAAAAGTAGGAAAAATCATCTGTATCCACAATAAGCGTGCATCCACAAAAGAATGTAAAATATGATGTCACAAACAGTGAACATGGGGGAGGGCGTAAAAACGCAGGATTGTTAAAATGCCTTTGAACTTCAGGGATCAACAACTTAAAATAACCAAGTATATATGATTGCTATATATAAACCTCACGGTTACCACAAACCAAAACTCTTTAATAGATACACACACAAAAAAGAGATAGGAATCCAAAATAACACTAAAGATAATCATCAGATCACAAGGGAGAAGAGCAAAAGAAGAAACAAAAAAACAGAAAAAGAACCACCAAAAACACCTGCAAAACAATGAACAAAATGGCAATAAGTACATACCTATCAATAATTACTTTAAATACTCCGTTCAAAAGATATAGAATGGCTGAGTAGAAAAAAAGCCAAGACCCATATATATGCTGCCTACAAGAGGCTCACTTCAGATCTAAGGACACACACAGACTGAAAGTGAGGGTATGAAAAAGGCATTCCATGCAAATGAATATGAAAAGAAAGCCAGGGTAGCAATACTTACAACAGACAAAATAGACTTTAAAACAGAAAGAGAGAAAGAAGGATATTACATAATGATAAAGGGATCGATCCAACCAAAAAAATAACAATTGTAAATATATATACACCCAACATAGGAGCACCTAAAGACATAAAACAAACATTAATAGACATAAAAAGAGAAATTGACAGCAACACAGTAACAGTGGGTGACTTTAACACCTCACTTACATCAATGGACAGATCATCCAGACAATCAATAAGGAAACACTGGCCTTAAACAACACATTAGACCAGACTGAATTACTACCTATACAGAACATTCCATCCAAAACAGCAGAATACAGATTCTTTTCAAGTGCACACAGAACATTTTCCAGGATAGATCACATGCCAGGCCACAAAACAGGTCTCAATAAATTTAAGAATATTGAAATCATATGAAGCATCTTTTCCAACCACAATGTTATGAGACTAGAAAGCAGCTACAAGAAAGTAACTGCAAAAAACACAAACATGTGGAGTATAAACAACATGCTACCAAACAATCAATGAGTCACTGAAGAACTCAAAGAGAAAATCAAAAAATACCTGGAGATAAGTGAAAATGGAAACACAATGATCCAAAATCTATGGAATGCAGCAAAAGCATTTCTAAGAGGGAAATTTATAGCAATACATGCTTACCTCAGGAAACAGGAAAAATCTCAAATAAACAATCTAACCTTACATCTAAAGGAGCCAGAAAAAGAACAAAACCCAAAGTTAGTACAACAAAAGAAATAATAAAGATCAGAGTGGAAATAAATGAAATAGAGTAAAAAGCAATAGAAAAGAACAATAAAACTAAGAGCCGGTTCTCTGAAAAGATAAAACTGATAAACCTTTAGCCAGACTCAAGGAAAAAAAAAAAAAAGAGAGAGGGCCCAATTAAATAAAATCAGAAATGAAAAAGAAGAGGTTACAACCAATACCATAGAAATACAAAGGATAAAAAGAGTTTACTACAAACAACTATACACCAACAAATTGACCAACCTAGAAGAAACAGATAAACTTCTAGAAACACAATCTCCCAGGACTGACTAAGGAAGAAATAGAAAATATGAACAGACTGGTTACTAGTAATGAATTGAACCAGTAGCTAAAACAAAACAAAACAAAATCTCCCAACAAACAATAAGTCCAAGACCAGACAGCTTCACAGGTGAATTCTACCCAAAATTTAAAGAATAGTAATACCTATCCTTCTGAAGCTATTCCAAAAAATTGAAGAGGAAGGAACACTTCTGAACTCATTCTACAAGGCCAAAATCACCCTGACACCAAAAACAGACAAAGACACCACAAACAAACAAACAAAAATTACAGGCCAATATCACTGATGAACATAGATGCAAAAATCCTCAACAAAATATTAGCAAACCAAATATATTAATACATTAAAAGGATCACACAGCATGATCAAGAAGGATTTATCCCAGGGACGCAAGGATGGTTGATTTTCCACATACACCACACTAACAAACTGAAGAATAACAATCACACAATCATCTCAATAGATTCACAAAAAGCTACTGATAAAATTCAACATCCATTTATGATGAAAAATTCTCAAAAAGTGGGTATAGAGGGAACATACCTCAACATAATAAACGCCACAAATGACAAACACACAGCCAACATCATACTCAATGATGAAAAGCTGAAAGCGTTCCTCTAAGATCAGGAACAGGACAAGGATGCCCACTCTCACCACTTTTATTCAACACAGTATTGGAAGTATTAGCCACAGCAATCAGGCAAGAAAAAGAATCCAAATTGGAAAGGAAGAAGTAAAACTGTCACTGTTTACAGATAACACGATACTACATATAGAAAATCCTACAGATGCCACCAAAAAACTACTAGAAATCATCAATAAATTCAGAAAAGTTTCAGCATACAAAATTAATATACAGAAATATATTGCACTTCTATACACTAATAACGAACTATCAGAGAAATTAAGAAAACAAACCCATTTAAAACTACGTCAAAAAGAATAAATAGGGCTTCCCTTGTGGCGCAGTGGTTGGGAACCTGCCTGCCAATGCAGGGGACACGGGTTCGAGCCCTGGTCTGGGAAGATCCCACATGCTGCAGAGCAACTAGGCCCATGAGCCACAACTACTGAGCCTGCGCATCTAGAGCCTGTGCTCCGCAACAAGAGAGGTCGCGATAGTGAGAGGCCCGTGCACCGCGATGAAGAGTGGCCCCCGCCTGCCACAACTAAAGAAAGCCCTCGCACACAAACGAACACCCAACACAGCCAAAAAAATAAATAAATATAAATTAATTAATTTTTAAAAAGAATAAATACCTAGGAATAAACCTAACAAAAGAGGTAATAGACTTGTACTTTAAAACTATAATACAATGATGAAAGAAACTGAAGATGACTCAAACAAATGGAAAGATACACTGTGCTCATGGATTGAAAGAAGTAATATTGTTAAAACAATCACACTACCCAATGCAATATACAGATTCAATGCAATCCCTATCAAAATACCAATTGCATTTTTCACACTAAAACAAATAATTCTAAAATTTGTATGGAAACACAAAAGACCCCAAATAGCCAAAAGCACCTTTCTCTACTTGAGAAAGAACACAGCCAGAGATATTATACTCCTTGATTTCAAACTGCAGTAATCAAAACAGTATGGTCCTGGTACCAAAACATACACATGGATCAATGGAACAGAACAGAGAGCCCAGAGATGAACCCACACTTATATGTTCAATTAATCTATGACAGAGGAGGCGAGAAAAAACAGTCCCTTCAATAAATAGTGCTGGAAAAACTGAATAGCAACTTGCAAAAGAATCTGCCTGGACTATATTCTCACACTGCATACAAAAATAAATTCAAAAAGGGTTAAAGACTTAAATTTAAGACCTCAAACTATGAAACTCCTAGAAAAAAACAGGCAGTACACTCTTTGACAACAGTCTTAATACTTTTTTGGATATGTCTCCTCAGGCAAGAGAAACAAGCAAAAATAAACAAATGAGACTACATCAAACTAAAAAGCTTTTGCACAGTGAAAGAACTATCAACAACTGCCTACTGAACGGGAGAAAATATCTGCAAACAATATATCCAATAAGGGTCAACATCCAAACTACACAAAGAATTCACAATTCAACATCAAAAAGCCCCAAACAACCCAATTTAAAAACTCGCAGAGAACCTGAATAGACATTTTTCCAAAGAAAACATACAGATGTCCAACAGACACATAAAAAGATGCTCAATATCACAAATCATGAGGGAAATGCAAATCAAAACTACAATGAGTTATCACATCACAACTGTCAGAATGGTTATTATCAAAAGGACAATGAACAAGCACTGGTGAGGATGCAGAGAAAAGGGAACCATTGTGCATTGTTGGTGGGAATGTAAATTGGGCAGCACTATGGAAAGCAGTATGGAGGTTCCTCAAAAAACTAAAAATTGAACCACCATATGATCCAAGATATATGCACCCCTATGTTCATTGCAGCATTATTTACAAAAGCCAAGATATGGAAGCAACCTAAGTGTCTATCAATAGATGAACAGATAAGGAAAATATATGGCACACACACAATGGAATATTACTTGCCATAAAAAAGAATGAAACCTTGCCATTTGTGACGA
Organism: Stenella coeruleoalba; assembly: GCF_951394435.1. Lineage (NCBI taxonomy): Eukaryota > Metazoa > Chordata > Mammalia > Artiodactyla > Delphinidae > Stenella > Stenella coeruleoalba. The sequence continues at coordinate 72,644,956 of NC_137151.1, read as the reverse complement.
CATGGATGCACCCAAAGGGTATTATGCTAAGTGAAATAAGTCAGACTGAGAAAGACAAATACTGCATGATTTCACTTATATGTAGAATCTAAAAAACAAAACAAACGACAAACATAAAATTTAAAAAATGAGACTCATTAATACAGAGAACAAACTGATAGTGGTTGCCAGAGGGAAGGGGGTTGCGGGGGATGAGTGAAATAGGTGAGGGAGCTTAAGAAATACAAACTTCCAGTTATTAAAAAAAATTAAGTTATGGAGATGTAATGTACAATTAAGGATTATAAGTCAGTAATATTGTGATAATTTTGTATGGTAACAGATGATAAGTAGACTTAACGTGGTGATCATTTTGTAATGCATAAAAATATCAAATAATTAGGTTGTACACCTGAAACTAATATAGCATTGTTAAGTCAATTATCCTTCAATTTTTAAAAGTTGGAAAAAAAAATATGGAAAGACGTTCAAGAGTAAGGGCTGAAGGATGTGACTATAGAACTGGTGGTAATATTTAGAGAAATAAGAAAACTCAGAACAGTAACTTCATTTGGGAACAAGAAAAGATAGATAATGAGTTAAGTTTCAAACTATAGCTGTGCTAACATAGTGTCACTAGCCATATGTGCCTACTTAAATTTAAATTAATTAAAAGTATACAAAATTTAAAACTCAGCTCCTCAGTCACACTAGCCGCTTAATGGCCCCTTAATTTCAAGTGCTTAATGGCCACATGTGCTTAGTGGCTACCGTATTGGACAGTGAAGACCACAGAGCATTTCCATCATCACAGAAAGCTCTAGTGGACAGTAATTTATAAAATATGAGTTGACAGCAGAATAGAATTCAAGTGGGTGTCATTTTAATATCCCTGATGCTGGATTCCTATTAAGTTCAAACGTCTTTAGAAGAAATGAAAAATCCAACTACATAATCTGTGGTTGCAAACTGTGAATATAAAAATTAAATAACTCGTATTACTTGATTACAAAGTCCTGAAATACATGAACGCTCCCCACTTGGTGCTATGAGGTGGCTGACATGGCAACTATAAATAGAGTTTGGAGAGTCCCAGTAAAGTTACTGACAAGAATCCGGTCAGCATCCTGACCCAAATCTCTGGTTAGTAACTTGAGATATGCTGGCAAGGCCAAATATTATTTACAACACAGTATTTTTCTTAGTGAGTGTTAAGATGATCTCACTCAAGAGGCAAAACTCCCTTGTCAAAAGTAACTGCAGTTACCTAGAATGGTAACAGCCTTCCTTAATGAGTAAGCATATTTTAACTACAGAAAGACCTAGAATTAAATATACGAATGCTTAAGAGAAGAGAATCAAAGTCAGACATTAATGTTTTTCTTTTAAGAAAGCTAAGCAAAGGGACTTCCCTGGTGGCACAGTGGTTAAGAATCTGCCTGCCAACGCCAGAGAAACAGGTTCGATTCCTGGTCCAAGAAGATTCCACACGCCGCGGAGCAACTAAGCCCGTGCACCACAACTACTGAGCCTACACTCTAGAGCCTGTAAGCCACAACTACTGAGCCCGCACGCCACAACTACTGAAGCCTGTGCACCCTAGGGCCCGCGTACCACAACTACTGAGCCCACACACCACAACTACTGAAGCCTGCGTGCTCTAGGGCCTGCGTGCCACAACTACTAAGCCCGTGTGCTGCAACTGCTGAAGCCCGCGCACCTAGAGCCCATGCTCCGCAGCAAGAGAAGCCACTGCAATGCAAAGCCCATGCACCACAACAAAGAGCAGACCCCGCTCGCCGCAACGAGGGAAAGCCCACGCACAGCAACGAAGACCCAATGCAGCCAAAAATAAAATTTTAAAAAAAAGTAAGCTGTAAACTTCAGATTTATGCATTTACTTTTATAATAAATTTGTAAGAGTTCAATAAAGGTTAACAAAAATAAGTATATATACAAACATTTATAACTATCCAAATAAGGTTTGTACCACCCCAAATTACCTCAGGACCATCAGTGCTATGTGTACTATACTTTGAGACACACTAACATATCAAAAAAAGAAAAGGGGAAGGGAAGACCATGTTCTGGTAACAGCAATAATTCTGGTATGTAGCTAGAGTACACAGTAGGTATCAAGGAAATAAGAGACAGCTTGGAAAGGCTGATTTAGACAGATCCTCCTGGAGGACGCTAACTGCCCTACCAAGGAAACTATAATATATTCAGTAGGCAACGTGGATAATACATGCAAATGATAAAGGTGGAAGACTGTTTATTTACCAAAAAGTTTTCAGCCCTTTCCCTTAATTTCTCCAAAAACATTCCAGCAAAACCTCCATTCTCCAGCCTCCAGTTTCCCACGTGGAGGGACTTCAGAAAGGTAACAGTCCTGGCCTCTCCCCAGCCCTCACACATTCACTCTTTCTCATGGGAAGAGTGACTTACCTGGTTAGTGGCTTCTGAGAAGAGGCACTAAGCACCTGGGGTCAGCTGTTTTTCTCTCTCTCCAATCTATCGGCTATGGAGAGGTTATACTCTAGTCTCTCAGTGCCATGTATGAGGTTTCCCAGAGCCGACTCTGCCCTTGCAGAGGAAATCTGTGGTCCAGCACTGCCTGTGACTGAGCATAGCTAATTCAGGGTAAATATTAGGTAGCCCAGATCCAAGCCATATACTCCAACCAGCTTTATTGGTAATAAAGCTGACATTTTTACTCCATCTGTCTATATTCTGACTCTTACTTCTCAACTGATTCTGAACTCAGATGTGGGACAGAGGTATAACTAAATATTACCCCTAAAGCCCAACAAAGAGAGTAAACCCTACTTAGAATACCTTAATTTGGTTTGGATTTGAAATTAACATAATCTGTTGAAGATTAGTTTATTATTAGTATCTTATTTCAGTAATAAGAAAATAAAACCAAAAGGAGTAATACTTGCTTAGCACTTGCTATTTATTTATTTATTTATTATTTCTGGCTGTGTTGGGTCTTCCTTGCTGCACGCAGGCTTTCTCTAGTTGTGGCGAGCCGGGGATACTCTTCATTGCACTGCGCAGGCTTCTCATTGTGGTGGCTTCTCTTGTTGCGGAGCACAGGCTCTAGGCGCACAGGCTTCAATAGTTGTGGCACACAGGCTCTAGAGCACAGGCTCAGTAGTTGTGGCACACGGGCTTAGTTGCTCCACGGCATGTGGGATCTTCCTGGACCAGGGATCGAAACTGAGTCCCCTGCATTGGCAGGTGAATTCTTAACCACTGCACCACCAGGGAAGCCCCAGCACTTGCTTTTAAACGGTTCCATAAAGTATCTCATCTGACTACAACAGCACTCCATTTCTCTGCATCCTAAAAAGAGATCACTTAATTTATTAGTAGATATTTTTATTAAGTGACCAGAAGGTAGATGGCTCTATAGTAGAAACTTCCTGACATAATGAAGTCTATTTACAGAAGATGTGGTCCATCTCTAAATGATACTTCCAACCTAAGAGAAGTATGATACCAAATATGGAGATTAAGTCTTCAGGGTTTCTTATTCATTTACAGTCCAAAGATAGTTAATTTACACCCAGGCAGTAAATCCCCCATTACTTCTTCTCCTCTCCTCCTTTCTCCTCTGATCTGGCGTCTTCCACAGTCCTCCTCCTCCTCTTTCCCTTTTATTCTCGACACCATTTTCTCTCACAAGTCAAATGGCAAAATTCACTCACAAAAGGAAACAGGTTGGTCTATCATTTTAAACAATGCATTATACTTTCTTTTTTTTTTAGACACCTTTATTGGAGTATAATTGTTTTACAATGTTGTGTTAGTTTCTGCTTTATAACAAAGTGAATCAGCCATACATATACATATATCCCCATAACTCCTCCCTCTTGCGTCTCCCTCCCACCCTCCCTATCCCACCCCTCTAGGTGGACATAAAGCACCGAGCTGATCTCCCTGTGCTATGCAGCTGCTCCCCACTAGCTATCTATTTTACATTTGGTAGTGTATATATGTCCATGCCACTCTCTCACTTCGTCCCAGCTTACCCTTCCCCTGCCCTGTGTCCTCAAGTCCATTCTCTATGTCTGCATCTTTATTCCTGTCCTGCCCCTAGGTTCTTCAGAACCATTTTTTTTTTTTAGATTCCATATATATGTGTTAGCATACGGTATTTGTTTTTCTCTTTCTGACTTACTTCACTCTGTATGACAGACTCTAGGTCCATCCACCTCACTACAAATAACTCAATTTTGTTTCTTTTTATGGCTGAGTAATATTCCATTGTATATATTATGAATTTCATTTTGACAGGATCATATATTTTATAATTTATATAATAAGTACAATATAAACTAATGTTCTCTTAATTATGACACTGTATATGATCATGACCTATTCAATAACAAAAGATTTGCAACTTGGATGACAAAGAAAACAGCTTGATGACAACCAAGTAGGTAATTTCCCCTAGAGAACAACATCAAGTGCAGTAATATTGCATAGGGGAAGAAATGCAGCCTCTGGAGGAAGACAGATCAGAGTTGAAATGCTGTCTCTTTTATTTCGTAACTGCATGACTTTAGACAAGTTAACTACTCTAAGCCTCTACTTCCTCACCCATAACATACATACAGTGTCACCTCCTTTTCAGAGCTACTCTGAAAATTAAATGAGATAATGTACGTAAAGCCTCAGCAGAGTACCTGGTATATTAGGACTTAATCAAATTAAAACTCCTATTACTACTATTACTAGAATTCCTAGCTAGGAACTCAATGCAGGCTAAGTATTTCATTCAGCATAACTACTAAAATAAGCTCTAATTTTGCCAAATGACGTTAAATCATACGTCAGGTCACTTGTGCAAATAACCTTGTTGCAGAAATGCATCAGCTCTTACAGGCTTCAGATGTCCTCCTGGGAAACATTTACAAGAGGTTAACTCAGGTTTTTCCTTCTGGAAAATATCTACCAAGGTTTCTGGTAGGTGTTAAATAATACATTATTTTTTAAAGAATGGTGTGTATAAGTAACAGTATGGGCAAGTAAATTAAGTAATTAATAGCTTTCTTAATCAGATATTCTTTTGATCTGAAACATAAGAGTTTATAACCTCTGTAAAAACTGCCATAGAACAGTTTTGACTAACGCAAACCACAAAGAAGTTGGAGCCAAAATTACAACTGGAGAAGTGGTTATCAGTATGGAGAGACAGATGTGAACAAGGGCTTTTTTCCTTCTCTTTTTCATAACATTACAGTAACTTAAAACAAAAAAAACTGAAAAAATCCAAAACCAAGGCATAAAAATGTCACATATTTAGTTGACATTTATTATGATTTTTAGGAATCTAAAACTCCATTCAGAAGCAAGAGCAAAAAGAAATTGTTCATGGAGTAACATGCACTTAAAGGAAAACAGAGGTCCAAAAGTAAACCATCATCCTCAAAACTCTACTCTGCAACTTCAAATAATGAGAATATATGTTCCTGGACAGAAGTAATTAGAACCAACTCATAGGAGACCATGTGACAAGTGTAACAGGTTTTAAATATCACCTAATGCACTAACTTCCAAAATGCAAATCCATCCTTTCCTCTCTATTCTCACTGCCATCATCTTGGTTTAATCCTTCATTATTTCTCACCTGTTCTGCTACAACAGCCTCCCCGAACGGATCTTCCTATATCCGTCTTCATCCTTCTCCAATCCATTCCGAACACTGTAGCCAAAGTGACTGCTCTCAAACCCAAACCCAATCTGATCATGTCCCTTCCTGGCTTAATTCCTTCAAGGGCTCTCCATCATCTATCCTCCTACATTGCTTCATTTTTATTCATCATACTTACCATCATCTGACATACTGTGTTACTTGTCTGTTCACTATCTCCACTCCAATTAGAATGTAAGTCCATAATGGCAGGGGTTTTTTTGTTGTTGTTTGTTTTGTTTTTTTGCGGTACGCGGGCCTCTCACTGTTGTGGCCTCTCCCATTGCGGAGCACAGGCTCCGGACGTGCAGGCTCAGTGGCCATGGCTCACGGGCCCAGCCGCTCTGCGGCATGTGGGATCTTCCCGGACCGGGGCACGAACCCGTGTCCCCTGCATCGGCAGGTGGACTCTCAACCACTGCGCCACCAAGGAAGCCCAATAACGGCAGTTTTTGTTCAGTTATGTGTTGCACAGTAAGCAAACATTCACACATAAACGAGTGAAAGAATGAATGGACTGATGACCTACAGGCCAAAGGCCTCCATGACCTGCTTATGCCCTCCTCTTTTCACTTTACTCCCACCTCTACCAATACTGAATTATTTAGTTACCCAAATACAAGATGCACTTTCACGGCCCCCTGCTTTGCCATATGCTATAACTTCTGTCTGGAATACAAACTCCCCTCACCTTCCAATCAACCTACCACACTATCATCCATATTTTTAAACCGTCTTCAGAAAGCTTTCCCTGACCCCCTAGACAAAGTAAATCACTCTTTCTTTCCTTTGTGCTGCATCTATACCTGTATCTACATTGACTCTACTCAAAATGTACTGGCATGTGCATCTCCCTTTCTATACTGAATTCTTTGAGGCCAAGGACTATTATCATCTCTTTACCTCCAATACCTAAGAACCTAAGACAGTATGTTATAAAGCAACTACTCTATAAATGTTGAGTAAATTAACATGCATGACTACTCTGTAAGAGGAATAAAAGCATGGAGTTTCAAGAAGTTACTCCTCCAATTCCATGATGATAATCAGTCATGAGATAAAAGAATTACTACCAATGACATCATCCAGGGTAATAAAAGAGAAGGAATTATACGAATAATACACATCACCAAATGCTTCCAAAATAATGACATATAGTCACACTCACACTTTACTAGATATACACACTGGCTCCTTCCTGCTCCATCACTTGCCTTCCCTTTAGGCTCAGCTCTGGTGCTGGCAAACTGAGCCCCAGCTAAGCAGTAGATCACTCTGTGAAGAAGCTTCTGATGTTCCATCGAACACAAGTTTTTGTGTTCCCTCATATTTTGATTCAAACTTTAAAACAGTTGTACAGGATTAAATTTTACCACTAGCCACACCTAATCCTGAATGAAAGACCAGAGCCACTGATAGCATAGATTACATACAGTTGGGACTTCAGTCCGTGGAACAGCCACAGAAGGCCTCCCAGACCAGTCACCTTCAGCCATGAGAAGCCTCATCCATTACCCCAATGTGCCTTCCAAACACTACTATTTTTCTCCAAATGCTACAGACAAAGGCCCCTAAATCCAGCCTTAAGGAACACCTGTCCTACCTACTTAGCTCTGAGAGTGTGAACCTGCATATAAATGTACAATCACACAGATGCACACAAATGAATGGACATAAATGTACATTAAGCCATTAGAAAAATTAAAAGCTTTAAATCCAGTCACAGCTAATATAACTTCAAATGAAGCCAGAGGCCAAGATGTGATTCTTAATTCCTTCCTCCCCCACCACTCTGTAACCAAGTTATGGAAGATTTACCTCCTAATACTTTTTCAAACATTATGCCCTAGTTCAGAATCACAGCATTTCTCACTAGGATAATAGTCTTCTAAATGGTCTCCCTGTCTCTGGACTCAATCAAAACTGCATCTCCCATTTGTTAAGGGGTTATGAAACAGGCATTGCACTAAGCGCTTGATCACTTTATATTTTCCAATTCTCACAGCAACAATGCAAAGCAGGAATTATTGTCCTCATTTTCAAAGATGAGGGGTCTAAAGCTCTGAGAGAGGTTAAGTGACTTGCCCAAAGTCATGCAGCTGGAATTGTGAAGGAGAAATTCAAACTCAGATCTATGTTTCCAGAAACTATATGTTCAGCTGTTTAAACCTTCAACTCAATCCTCAATGTGACCTTTCTAAAAGGTAAATGTAATTATGTTTTACCCCACATAAAATCCTGCAAACAAGACCACATCTCCAACCCTCATCCCAAGTCATTCTCACCTCCTCCTGCAACACGTAACTCTTAGCAATTCAACCTCTCACTGCTTTACCTGTGAACACAGTTTTTTCACCAAGAATGCTTTTCTCTGGACTTCCCTGGTGGTGCAGTGGTTAAGAATCCGCCTGCCAATGCAGGGGACACAGGTTCAACCCCTGGTACAGGAAGATCCCACATATCGCGGAGCAACTAAGCCCGTGCGCCACAACTACTGAGCCCGCGTGCCTAGAGCCCGTGCTCCGCAACAAGGGAAGCCACCGCAATGAAAAGACCGCGCACTGCAACGATGAGTAGCCCTCTCGCCAAAAAAAAAAAAGCTCTTCTCCTTTGGCAGGCTCCTTCCAATACAACCTTCAAGATTTACTCAGGCAATCCTTACTCTGGAAAGCCTTTGCCCTCACAAATAAATACCCAAATCTGGGTTAAGTGACTATTTGCTATGGTTATCAGCTAAGTTTCTTATCTCACTGTGTTATAACATTACTTTACTAGGCTATCAGTTCCTTATGAGTAAATACTGCATTTTTAAATCTCTCTATTCTTAGTACAGTGAGCATGTATTGAAGGAAGGACTCATGAATGTTGAATTAATGAATGAATTCATTGGAAGCAGTACTGCTCAAGAATTTGGCCCTAAAGTCAACTTGACGCACTTTCGAAATCTAACCGGCCACACAGTGTACCTGCCAATCCTGCAGCAGGCTTCTAAATCTTGTTTATTTTTTCATCTGTAAAATGAGAGATAACTGCACCTATCTCATAGTTTGGAGAGGAGTAAAAGAAATCACAGATTTAGCACAATCTCTGGCTCATTGAAAGTACACATTAAACATTAGCAACTTTTTTTTCCACTTTAAAAGTTTATCCATGCTGACAAAACCACATCTCAAAAAATAGCTTTTCCTTGTGGCTTCCATCAGAGCTTAACATTTCGCCAAAAAGTCGTAGTCAAGATGTCTTACAAACAATCTCAACCACAGACAAGGATCTTTCACCTTCTGGTTACACCACAGCTCAGTAGCTACCACCACACCCTAAATCACTAACTAGTGTCTGCTGTTTACTGCTTCTAAGCCACCCCTCGATTTCCTCCCTCAAAGTCAAAGACCATGTCCCTAAACAAGCAGAAATCTACCCCACAGAAACCAGTCAGCAGCACCTTCTTCCAGAAACCACTTCTCCCCGCACCGAAGCTTGAGCGAATTAGAAGAGATCCATCATTTGGTACAAACCTAAATTTCTTTAGAGGATCACAATAATACCCCTTCTATTTATTCCAAGACCTTGGCTTCCAAAGTATTAATTCCATACAGAGAATGAATTTCTCGCATTATGAATCCAAGAAAAAGGGTCCCCTGAAAGCCTTCCCCAATAAGAGTTCTTCAGGTCTACTACTCTCAGTGACCAAAATCCACCATTTCATCCGTCCCCCTTCCTGACAGAGTCCAGGGTCTCATCCACGCTCTCTTAAAAACGAGATGGTCCGCACTTTCTGGAACCTGAATGCCTTCCACCCACCCGTGTCACCTCCCTTCCATCTCGCCGGTGCCCTCCCGCAGCACAGGCCCGGACTGGTCCTCACCGCCAGCTCGCTCCACAGAGCCGCTACTCACCGCTTCTTGGGGATGGTGCCCGACTCCTGCGCGGCGGGAGTGGCAGTGGGCGCCGCCGTGGCGGCCGCCGCCGCCGCCGCCGCTCTCCGCGCTTTGCACTCATTGGTACTCAAAGCCTCCTGGGGCCGGCCCAGCAGATGGCCCGAAAGAACCCGCAGCCTCCGCCCGGCGCGGTCCCGCTCCCTGTCCGCTGCAGAACCGGAGCCCGCGTCCGCGCCCGTCCCGCCCGCCGCAGCCGCAGCCACCGCCTCCGCCATGGCTTCCGCCTTGTGCCGCCGCCCGGGACCGCTGGGCGCGGGTGAAAGGTCACTCAAAGCTGCGCCCGGCGCGACCATTCGTTGCGGCGCATCCCGGCAGCCACCGCGGCGACTGGGCGGCGGGTGCCATGCGCCTGGAGCTTCAGAGTCTCAGCTCCCGCCCACCGCACCCGCCCGCCTCCGCGGTCACGCCCCAGACCTCCGACACCTGTCAAGCAGGTGAGTTCGAGCAGTCCCGGGGTTGGTTCGGCCCGGGATGGGCTAGACCGGGAGTCAAACCGCAAGCGTCCCCGAGGTGTCCTAGTGCCCTGGGTGGCCTCCTCGAGTGTGGCCTGAGCCTCTGGAGTAGCTTGCGGGAGCAAACGCCTCGGAGCAGGAGACAAGGGCGGTGCTGGGGACCTGACGAGCGAACCAACGCCATCCTTTCCTGCTGCTCCACCTCTGCTCTCCCTTCCTGCGGAGTCACTAAACTAACTCAAAACTGATTCGTGCCTATAACCATTAGAGCAAATAGCTATCATTTTCTCGTCGCCTACTTCGTGCCTGGCACAGTGCTTAATGCTAGATCTCAAGTAAGCAATCTCCATTTTACAGATGAAAAAACTGAGACTCCGAGACACTAAGTTGCCCGAGGGCGTGCAGCTAGTAAATGCTAATGCTAAGTTGCAACCTTGGTTCTCTTTCCGTGGTTACTGGGTGCTGCGCCCTTCCTTTCCCTAATGGTGCCAAAGTTTTGTGTTGCTAGAGATAGAATTACCCTACAGCTGCTCTTAAGACTTCTCATTTATCTACAAATTGACTTCATTTCTGGAGAGTGGCACCTGGTGAAATTAGGGGCATATCAGTAGGACAGTGCTCCACAATCGTTTTCAGCCAGTTGATTAGATACACTTTTATAAGCCGCCTTGCAGACCTCAGCCATCAGAAGTAGAGTTCCTTTTTGCATAATGTGTAAAAGATAAGTCTTGGGAATGGCAAGAGAAAGGATTGCCATAAGCATTCTAAGCCCAGTGAAGTCACCTCCTTTCTGAAGAGCCACCTTCTTGCTAACACAGTCTCTGTGAGAGTTAAGATATTCCAGGAGTTATTTGACTGATAGAAAAGAACTATTTAATAGTTCTGAGACAATTCAGGCAACAGTGAAGAGGACTTGGTTTGTATGCCTGATCTCCAGATCTTAAAAGAGAGTTCAATGTTAAACGTCCAGTCTAACTACAGAATCACTGAGCCCCACTCCTGTTTAGCTGCTGCTGCAAACCATTGACTATTTCAGATAGACTAGGAGTGAAAAAAGGGGGCAGCACTAGTAAATTGCTGAGTGCTCTAAGGAAAAAAACTCAAGTCTGAGAGTTCAGCAACTCTAGTCTTTGAGCTTCTCACACCCTATCTAGATGTTTCTAGAACAACATTGAAACACCAGCTAGCACATTTGCTTGCAATCATGTAAAATTCATAGATTTCTAGCCAAAATGCTGTATAAGCAACAACTTCCTCAGAATCCTTTTGGAATAAAACAGATCTATTAATTTTTGCTTGACTCCCAGAGAGCTCAGTCTAATACTATTTGCATGCCTTAAATGTAAATGTAGTTAACTGACTTCCACAGTCTTCCTTTTCCATATTGAGGTTGAACATGCTTCTTGCCAACTCTCAGGAGACAAAATTTATAAATTTTGCCGATATCAACAGAATAACAAAAAGCCTTTTCTCCTGGGTGATGGAAAACTTGATGTGAACCAAAATTACAGTTTTGGTGTAAACCATTATAGCTGTGGAAAAACTGCTGATTATATATATTTCAAATATGTGTACAGTAATGAAACACATGTAGGCAGTAAAAACACTTGTTGAGAGCCTATTATGTAACTAACTCATGTGCTATGAGATGCAAAAGTATTTAAGCCTATGCTTCATCTACATGGTAGAATTAGCTAGTTAGGAGTTAGGATATATGTGGGAAACAAACTGTGTGATACTATCAGGTGGAATAAGTGTGATGTAGGTGACCATGGTGAAGGATTTCCTAACCCCTCTCCTTACAAGAGCAAAGCCCAAGCAGAGTGCCCTGATACTTGTTTCATGCTACCTAAGAGGAACAAATGTTTCACATGAAGCATGGTCCATTGAGATTCCCACCAAAGGCAAAACCTCAGTGATATCACATTCAGGAGGGCCATCTCTGCAAACTTATTCCTTCTGAGTCCTGGAACACTTGGCCCTTAATAACCTAGATCCCCGTGGAGAGGAGACCATAAGTACAGATTCAAAGTGTGAACCCATAACATGTGGAATTTAAATGGAGTGGCCTTTATTTGTATTTACAACATCTCTTCTAATATAAGGCTCACAAAAAAAGTGAAATTAACTCCTGAAACATGCACCAAATTTCTTTATTGCACTGACTTTCATTACTTATCGTATTACTTTCATTACTTAAAATTAATGGAGTTGTTTCCAGTTTGGGACTACTGTGGATTAGGTTGCTATAAACATTCTTGAATAGGTCTCTAGGTGGACATGTAGATGAATTTCTGTAACATACCCATCTAAGAGTGGAATTTCTAGGTCATCAAGTATGCATATATTTAATAGATAATGAAATGCCAAACTCTTCCAAAGGGATTGTATAAAATTGATTCCAGCAGCATGGGAGAGTTCCCATATGAGAGTTCTGACATGTTATTGTCAGCCTATTTAGTTTCAGCTATTATATACTATTATCTTGTTATGGTTTTAATTTGTTTCCCTAGTTACTAATGAGATCAAGTGCCTTTTTGTGTGTGTTTATTGGCCATTTGGATATCATCGTTTGTGAATGTGTAATAAAGATAGATCTCCTGTATTACCTTCTAGAAGCCTTACAGTTTGTCCTTTCACATTTACACCTACAATTTACCTGGAATTGATTTTTATTTATGGTGGAGAGATCAGGTTTCTTTTTTTTTTTTTTTCCGATATGAGTATCCAGTTGTTTCAGCACCACTTGTTGAAAATATGTTGTTCTATAATACATTGCCACCTTTGTCATAAATCAAGTGTCCATATAGCATTAGTCTGTTTCTGGGCTCTGTATTCTATTCCATTGGTCTATTTATCTACCTTATGCCAGTATCACACTGGCTTAGCTACTGTATATTCTTTTAGATCTTCTACATACAATTATATCATTTGTGAATAGTAACAGTTGATTTCTTCCTTTCCATCCTTATACCTTGTACTTCTTTTTCTTGCTTTAGCCAATTGGCTAGGACCTCCAGTACAGTGTTGAAGAGAAGTAGTAGTAGTGGCACCTTTATGTTGTTCCTGATTTCAAAGGGAAATCTCTCAACACTTCACCATTGTTTGAAGTGGGTTGCTGAGTTTTTGTTTTGTTTTGTTTTTTAACAAACGTTTTCACAGGTTAAGGAATTCTCCTTCTAATCCTAGTTTGCTGAGAGTTTTTATCATGATTGGATATTGAGTTTTATCAGATGTTTTTTCTGCACTAGTTGAGATGATCATAGGATTTTTCTCTTTTATTCTGTTAGTATGGTAAATTACATGGATTGGTTTTCCACTGTTCAACCAACCTTGCAATGCTGGCATAAACCCAACCTGATCATGATATATTGGCCTTTTTATGTATTACTGGATATAGAGTAGTATTAAAATTTTGTTTAATATTTTGTGTCTATGTTTACAAGTAAGGTTGGTCTATTATTTTCCTTCTTCTAATAGAAACATGTCAGGTTTTGCTGGCCTCATGAAACACGCTAGTGAGTACTTCTTTGTTTTCAAGGCTCAGGAAGAGTTTGTATAAGATTGATCATTATTTCTTCCTTAAGTGTTTGCTAGAATTCACCAAAGAAACAATCTGAACCTAAAGTTTTCTTTATGGGAAGTTTTTCATTAAAAGATTAAGTAGGGCTTCCCTGGTGGCGCAGTGGTTGAGAGTCCGCCTGCCCATGCAGGGGACGCGGGTTCGTGCCCCGGTCCGGGAAGATCCCACATGCCGCGGAGCGGCTGGGCCCGTGAGCCATGGCCACTGAGCCTGCGCGTCCAGAGCCTGTGCTCCGCAACGGGAGAGGCCACAACAGTGAGAGACCCGCGTATTGCAAAAAAAAAAAAAAAAAAGATTAAGTAGTTTAATGCTATTCAGATTTTCTGTTTCTGCTTGTTTCAGTTTTTAACAGTGTTTTTCTAGCACATTGTCTACTTCATTTACATTTTCAAATTTATTGACAAAGTTTTTCGTAGTATCTTCTATTATCATTTAATGTCTATAGGATCTTTGGTAATGTCCCATTTTTTTATTCCCAACATTGGTTATTTTGCTATCTCTCTCTTTTTTCTTAAAATCAGTTTGCCAGGCATTTAGCAATTTTATTACTTTTTTAAAGGACCACCCTTTGACTTCGTTGATCCTATTATATGTATGCTTTATTTTTTATTAATTTCTGTTAATATTGCTTATCATTTCCTATCTTCCCCTTTTTTTCTAATTTTTTGAAATGAATGCTTAGCTCATTGGTTTCTCAGCCTTTTGTTGTGTTTTTTTTCTGATATATGCATTTAGGACTATAAATTTCTCTATAAGCAATTAACTTCAAGTTTCAATAACATTATTTTCATTATTATTCAGTTCCAAATAGTTTTCTTTTGTATTTGAAAAGAATAATTTGTATTCTCTCTTGTTTAGGGGTGCAGTGTTCCCCAAATACAAATTTGACCTAATGACTGTATTGTTAAGTCTTTTATATTCTGATATTTTATTTAATTATTTTATCAATTATTGAAGTATGTTAAGATCTCCCACTATCATTATGGATTTATATCTTTTTCCTTGTACAGCTAATCTTTGTTTTCTGTACTTTGAAGCTATATATCAGATATGTCAAAATTATTATATTTTCCTGATTAATTGAACATTTTATAATTATCAGATATCCCTCTCTTTTTTCTAATACTGATTTTTGTCTTAAAGTTTATCTACACCAACTTGTATGTGTGTGTGCAGGTCAGCGGTGGTCTTATCCTATGACTTTTAATCTTCTTGTATTCATATATTTTAGATGTGTCTCTTGTAAACAGCATTTAGTTGTTTTCTTTTAGGAAGTATTAGCACAAAATCTTGGATCATTTAGCCTATTTAAATTTAATTCACTTACCAATATATTTGGTGTAATGGCTAAGAGCACTAGCCTCATTGCCAGACAGACTTGGGTTTGAACGTTGGCTCCACCATTGATCAGATGTGTTGTCTTAAGCTTGTCACATTAATATCTTTGGGCTCAGCTCCTTGTCTGTAAAATTAGGATAGTAATAGCTAATTCCCAGCGGTATTAAAGGATTAATGAGCAAAAATATAGTAAATTCTAACTGCTCTTATGGAAGTGGGAATGAGGCTGGTATAAGGATAACAGCCCTCCTGCATAAGATAATGCATGCTAGAGGGAAAAGAAGTAAGGTTGAACAAGAAATGTGAGACCAAATCTGGGGAGCATTGAAAACTTAGCAGAAGAGTAAACACTTGATCTGGTGGAAGTTAAGTTCTTGAGCAGGGAATTATCATGACAATCCTAGAAAGACCACTACTTTGGAATTCATTCTCAAGTGGAAGTCAGCCTATCAGATATACCTGAGAAGCTGTCCACAGTTGTAAAAAGAAGCTCTACCAGCAAATGATGAAGACATAAAGAACTCTTACAGGGACTTCCCTGGTGGCACAGTGGTTAAGAATCCTCCTGCCAATGCAGGGGACAGGGTTTCGATCCCTGGTCCAGGAAGATCCCATATGCCACGGAGCAACTAAGCCCATGCGCCACAACTACTGAGCCTTTGCTCTAGGGCCCACGGGCCACAACAAGAGAAGCCACGGCAATGAGAAGCCCGCGCACCACAACAAAGAGTAGCCCCACTCCCCGCAACTAGAGAAAGCCTGCACGCAGCAACGAAGACCCAATGCAGCCAGGAAAAAAAAAAGAACTCCTACAAATGAAGTTAGTACTGTTTTTGAATGAACGGAAAGCATTGAACTGTGCTTAGCTGTCTGCTCCAGTAAAGAGCACTGAGTTAGCTCAAGAAATGAAGATGTTTAATGTGAAAGTGGCTACAGGTGGTAACGCATTCTATTGCAATACCATTCTATTTCAGGATGTCACAATCACCCTATGTAGGGTAAGGAGGAACTGCATTAATTAGCCAAATTGTTGGGCTGGAGTTGAAAATACTTTATGTTTTTTTGCTGCTCTGCTACTAACTTGCTATGTGATCTAAAACCCTGTTTCTTCATTTCTTTGTACTTTAGGTAAGAATAATTTCTGGCCTGCCTACCTCTCACATTTACTGCAAAATGATAAATGTGCAAGGACTTTGGAAACCAAAGTCAAAAGTTACTTTAAAATAATTATTTTCTTTAGAACATATAAAATCAAGATTTGCTCTTTATCAATTAATACTCTAAACCAGTAAACTTTTAAACTTTTGCTTTTAGGCAAACTTAAACTCTTTCGTCTCTAGGACTTCTTTATAATCTTAAAAACTGAGAACTCCTAAAGAGCTTTCATTTATTTTTCCCCCCATGCATCTTTTTTTTTTAATTGGAGTATAATTGCTTTACAATGTTCTGTTAGTTTCTGCTATACAGTGAAGGGAATCAGCTATATGTATACATATATCCCCTCCCTCTTGGACCTCCCTTCCACCCTCACCCCCATCCCAGCCATGTAGGTCACCACAGAGCACCGAGCTGAGCTCCCTGTGCTATACAACAAGTTCCCACTAGCTATCTGTTTCACACATGGTAGTGTATATATGTCAATCCTAATCTCCCAATTCGTCCCACCCTCCCCTTCCCCGCCACTCCCCCACCCCCGCCGTGTCCACATGTCAGTTCTCTACATCTGTGTCTCTATTCCTGCCCTAAAAATGGGTTCATCTGTACCATTTTTCTAGATTCCACATATATGCATTAATATACAATATTTTTCTCTTTCTGACTTACTTCACTCTGTGTGACAAACTCTAGGTCCAGCCACATCTCTATAAATGACCCAATTTCATTCCTTTTTATGCCTGAGTAATAGTCCATTGTATATATGTACCACATCTTCTTTATCCATTCATCTGTCGTTGGACATTTAGGTTGATTCCATGTCCTGGCTATTGTAAATAGTGCTGCAATGAACATTGGGGTACATGTGTCATTTTGAATTATGGTTTTCTCAGGGTATACGCCCAGTAGTGGGATTGCTGGGTCATATGGTAGTTCTATTTTTAGTTTTTTAAGGAACCTCCGTACTGTTCTCCATAGTGACTGTATCAATTTACATTCCCACCAACAGTGCGAGAGGGTTCCCTTTTCTCCACACCCTCTCCAGCATTTACTGTTTGTAGATTTTTTGATGGTGGCCATTCTGACCAGTGTGAGGTGATACCTCATTGTAGTTTTGATTTGCATTTCTCTAATAACTAGTGATGTTGAGCATATTTTCATGTGCCTCCTGGCCATCTGTATGTCTTCTTTGGAGAAATGTCTATTTAGGTCTTCTGCCCATTTTTTGATTGGGTTGTTTTTTTTGATATTGAGCTCCATGAGCTGTTTATATATATTGGAGATTAATCCTTTGTCCATTGCTTTGTTTGCAAATATTTTCTCCAATTCTGAGGGTTGTCTTTTTATCTTGTTTATGGTTTCCTTTGCTGTGCAAAAACTTTTAAGTTCATTAGGTCTCATTTGTATATTTTTGTTTTTATTTTCATTACTCTAGGAGGTGGGTCAAAAAAGATCTTGCAGGCTTCCCTGGTGGCGCAGTGGTTGGGCGTCCGCCTGCCAATGCAGGGGATGCGGGTTCGTGCCCAGGTCCTGGAGTATCCCACGTGCCGCGGAGTGGCTGGGCCCGTGGGCCATGGCTGCTGGGCCTGTGCATCCAGAGCTTGTGCTCCTCAACGGGAGAGGCCACAGTGGTGAGAGGCCCGTGTACCACAAAAAAAAATAAATAAAAGATCTTGCTGTGGTTTATCAAAGAGTGTTTTTCCTATGTATTCCTCTAAGAGTTTTATAGTGTATCGTCTTACATTTAGGTCTTTAATCCATTTTGAGTTTATTTTTGTGTATGGTGTTAGGGAGTGTTCTAATTTCATCCTCTTACATGTAGCTGTTCAGTTTTCCCAGCACCACTTTTTTTTTTAACATCTTTATTGGAGTATAATTGCTTTACAATGGTGTGTTAAATTTCTGCTTTATAACAAAGTGAATCAGCAATACATATACATATATCCCCATATCTCCTCGCTCTTGTGACTCCCTCCCACTCTCCCTATCCCACCCCTTTAGGTGGTCACAAAGCACTGAGCTGATCTCCCTGCCAGGACTACTTATTGAAGAGGCTATTTTTCCTCCATTGTTTATTCTTGCCCCCTTTGTCATATTTAGGTGACCATAGGTGCATGGGTTTATCTCTGTACTTTCTATCCTGTACTATTGATCTATATTTCTGTTTTTGTGCCAGTACCATACTGTCTTGATTACTGTAGCTTTGAAGTATAGTCTGAAGTTGGGGAGCCTGATTCCTCCAGCTCTGTTTTTTCTTTCTCAAGATTGTTTTGACTATTCGGGGTCTTTTGTGCTTCCATACAAATTGTAAAATTTCTTGTTCTAATTCTGTGAAGAATGCCATTGCTAATTTGATAGGAATTGCATTGAATCTGTAGATTACTTTGGGTAGTATAATCATTTTCATAATATTGATTCTTCCAATCCAGGAACATGGTATACTTCTCCACCTGTTTGTGTCATCTTTGATTTCTGTCATCAGTGTTTTATAGTTTTCTGAGTACAGGTCTTTTGTCTCCTTAGGTAGGTTTATTCCTAGGTATTTTATTCTTTTTGTTATGATGGTAAATGGGATTGTTTCCTTAATTTCTCTTTCTGATCTTTTGTTGTTAGTGTATGGGAATGCAAGAGATTTCTGTGCATTAATTTTGTATCCTGCAACTTTACCAGATTCATTGATTAGCTCTAGTAGTTTTCTGGTGGCATCTTTAGGATTTTTGATGTATAGTGTCATGTCATCTGCAAACAGTGACAGGTTTACTTCTTCTTTTCCAGTTTGGATTCCTTTTATTTCTTTTTCTTCTCTGATTGCCATGGCTAGGACTACCAAAACTATGTTGAATAATAGTGGCAAGAGAAGAAGAACTACAATCCTGCAGCCTGTGGAACAAAAACCACATTCCCAGAACGATAGACAAGATGAAAAGGCAGAGGGCTATGTACCAGATGAAGGAACAAGATAAAACCCCAGAAAAAAAACTAAATGAAGTGGAGATAGGCAACCTTCCAGAAAAAGAATTCAGAATAATGATAGTGAAGATGATCCAGGACCTCGGAAAAAGAATGGAGGCAAAGATCAAGACGCTGCAAGAAACGTTTAACAAAGACCTAGAAGAATTAAAGAACAAACAAACAGAGACGAACAATACAATAACTGAAATGAAAACTACACTAGAAGGAATCAATAGCAGAATAACTGAGGCAGAAGAATGGATAAGTGACCTGGAAGACAGGATGGTGGAATTCACTGCTGTGGAACAGAATAAAGAAAAAAGAATGAAAAGAAATGAAGACAGCCTAAGAGACCTCTGGGACAACATTAAAACTAACAACATTCGCATGATAGGGGAACCAGAAGGAGAAGAGAGAGAGAAACGACCCCAGAAAATATTCAAAGAGTTTATAGTAGAAAACTTCCCTAGCATGGGAAAGGAAATACCACCCAAGTCCAGGAAGTGCAGAGAGTCCCATACAGGATACACCCAAGGAGAAACACGCCGAGACATAGTAATCAAACTGGCAAAAATTAAAGGCAAAGAAAAATTATTGAAAGCAGCAAGGGAAAAAATGACAAATAACATACAAGGGAACTCCCATAAGGTTAACAGCTGATTTCTCAGCAGAAGCTCTACAAGCCAGAAGGGAGTGGCATGACATATTTAAAGTGATGAAAGGGAAGAACCTACAACCAAGACTACTCTACCCGGCAAGGATCTCATTCAGGTTTGATGGAGAAATCAAAAGCTTTACAGACAAGCAAAAGCTAAAAGAATTCAGCACCACCAAACCAGCTCTACAACAAATACTAAAGGAACTTCTCTAAATGGAAAAACAAGAGAAGAAAAGGACTTACAAAAACTAACCCAAAACAATTAAGAAAATGGTAATAGGAACATACTTATCAATAATTATTACCTTAAACATAAATGGATTAAATGCTCCAACCAAAAGACACAGGCTCACTGAATGGATACAAAAACAAGACCCATATATATGCTGTCTACAAGAGACCCACTTCAGACCTAGGGACACATATAGACTGAAAGTGAGGGGATGGAAAAAGATATTCCATGCAAATGGAAATCAAAAGAAAGCTGGAGTAGCAATACTCATATCAGATAAAATAGACTTTAAAATAAAGAATGTTACAAGAGACAACCAAGGACACTACATAATGATCAAGGGATCAATCCAAGAAGAAGATATAACAATTATAAACATATACGCTCCCAACATAGGAGCACCTCAATACATAAGGCAACTGCTAACAGCTATAACAGAGGAAATCGACAGTAACACAGTAACAGTAGGGGACTTTAACACCTCCCTTACACCAATGGACAGATCATCCAAACAGAAAATTACTAAGGAAACACAAACTTTAAATGACACAATAGACCAGATAGATTTAACTGATATTTATAGGACATTCCATCCAAAAACAGCAGATTACACTTTCTTCTCAAGTGCGCAAAGAACATTCTCCAGGATAGATCACATCCTGGGTCACAAATCAAGCTTCATTAAATTTAAGAAAATTGAAATCATATCAAGCATCTTTTCAGACCACAACACAATTTCAGACCACACACAAAAAAATAAAAAAAATAAAAAAATAAAATAAAAAAAAAATAAATAGTGGCAAGAGTAGACATCTTTGTCTTATTCCTGTTCTTAGAGGAAATGCTTTCAGTTTTTCACCATTGAGAATGATGTTTGCTGTGGGTTTGTTGTATATGGCCTTTATTATATTGAGGTAGGTTCCGTCTCTGCCCACTTCCTGGAAAGTTTTTATCATAAATGGGTGTTGAATTTTGTCAGAAGCGTTTTCTACATCTGTTAGGATGATCGTATGGTTTTTATTTTTTAATTTGTTAAAATTGTGTATCATATTGATTGATTTGTGTATATGGAAGAATCCTTGCATTCCTGGGATAAATCCCACTTGATCACGGTATATGATCCTTTTAATGTGCTGTTGGATTCTGTTTGCTAGTATTTTGTTATCCTCATCAGTGATATTGGTCTGTGATTTTCTTTTTTTGTGATATCTTTGTCTGATTTTGGTATCAGGGTGATGGTGGCCTCGTAGAATGAGTTTGGGAGTGTTCCTCCCTCTGCAATTTTTTGGAAGGGCTTAAAAAGGATAGGTGTTAGCTCTTCTTTAAATGTTTGATAGAATTCACCTGTGAAACCATCTGGTCTTGGACTTTTGTTTTTTTGAAGATTTTAAATTACAGTTTCAATTTCATTACTTGTGATTGGTCTGTTTATATTTTCTCATTCCTCCTGGTTCAGTTGTGGAAAGTTGTACCTTTCCAAGAATTTGTCCATTTCTTCCAGGTTGTCCATTTTATTGGCATAAAGTTGCTTGTAGTAGTCTCTTATGATCCTTTGTATTTCTGCACTGTCAGTTATAATTTCCCTTTTTTCATTTCTAATTTTATTGATTTGAGTCCTCTCTTTTCCTTGGTGAGTCTGGCTAAAGGTTTATCAATTTTGTTTATCTTCTCAAAGAACCAACTTTTAGTTTTATTGATCTTTGCTATCATTTTCTTCGTTTCTATTTCATTTATTTGTGCTCTGATATTTATGATTTCTTTCCTTCTAGTAACTTTGAGTTCTCTTTGTTCTTCTTTCTCTAGTTGCTTTAGCTGTAAGGTTAGATTGTTTATTTGAGATTTTTCTTGCTTCTTGAGGTGAGATTGAATTGCTGTATACTTCCATCTTAGAACTGCTTTTGCTGCATCCCATAGGCTTTGGGTTGTCGTGTTTTCGTTGTCATTTGTTTCTATGTATTTTTTTAATTTCCTCTTTGATTTCTTCAGTGATCTCTTGGTTATTTAACAGTGCACTGTTTAGCCTCCATGTGTTTGTGTTTTTTACAGTTTTTTTTCCTGTAATTGATTTCTAATCTCATAGCATTGTGATAGGAAAAGATGCTTGATATGATTTCAATTTTCTTAAATTTTCCAAGGCTTGATTTGTGACTCAAGATGTTATCTATACTGGAGAATGTTCTGTGTGCACTTGAGAAGAAAGTGTATTCTGCCACTTTTGGGTGGAATGTCCTATAAATATCAATTAAGTCTATCTGGTCTATTGTGTCATTTAAAGCTTGTGTTTCCTTATTTATTTTCTGTCTGGATGATCTGTCCATTGGTGTAAGTGAGGTGTTAAGGTCCCCCACTATTATTGTGTTTTTGTCGATTTCCCTTTTTATGGCTGTTAGCATTTGCCTTATGTATTGAGGTGCTCCTATGTTGGGTGTATAAATATATATAATTGTTATAACTTCTTCTTTGATTGTTCCCTTGATTATTATGTAGGTCCTTCCTTATCTCTTATAACAGTCTTTATTTTAAAGTCTATTTTGTCTGATATGAGTGTTGCTACTCCAGCTTTCTTTTGATTTCCATTTGTGTGGAATAGCTTCTTCCATCCCCTCACTTTCATTCTGTATGTGTCCCTAGGTCTGAAGTGGGTCTCTTGTAGACAACATATATACGGGTCTTGTTTTTGTATGCATTCAGCCAGTCTGTGTCTTTTGGTTGGAGCATTTAATCCATTTACATTCAAGGTAATTATCAATATGCATGTTCCTATTACCATGTTCTTAATTGTTTTGGGTTTGTTTTTGTGGGTCTTTTTCTTCTCTTGTGTTTCCCACCTAGAGAAGTTCCTTTAGCATTTGTTGTAAAGCTCTTTTGTTGGTGCTGAATTCTCTTAGCTCTTGCTTGTCTGTAAAACTTTTGATTTCTCTTTCAAATTTGAATGGATCCTTGCTGGGTAGAGTAATCTTGGTTGTAAGATTTTCCCTTTCATCTCTTTAAGTTTATCCTACCACTCCCTCCTGGCCTGCAGAGTTTCTGCTGAAAAATCAGCTGATAACCTTATGGGGATTCCCTTGTATGTTATTTGTTGCTTTTCCCTTGCTGCTTTTAATATTTTTTCTTTGAATTTAATTTTTGTTAGTTTGATTAATATGTGTCTTGGTGTGTTTCTCCTAGTGTTTATCCTGTATGGGACTCTCTGCACTTCCTGGACTGGGTGGCTATTTCCTTTCCCATGTTAAGGAAGTTTTCGAGTATAATCTCTTCAAATATTTTCTCAGACTCTTTCTTTTTCTCTTCTTCTTCTGGGACCCCTATAATTCGAATGTTGGTGTGTTTGATGTTGTCCCAGAGGTCTCTGAGACTGTCCTCAATTCTTTTCACTCTTTTTTTCTTTATTCTGCTCCTTGGCAGTTATTTCCACCATTTCATCTTCTGGCTCACTTATTCATTCTTCTGCCTCGGTTATTCTGCTAGAGACTCCTTCTAGTGTATTTTTCATTTCAGTTATTGTGCTGTTCACCACTGCTTGTTTGTTCTTTAGTTCCTCTAGGTCTTTGTTAAACATTTCTTGTGTTTTCTCGATCCACGCCTCCATCCTATTTCTGAGATTTTGGATCATCTTTACTATCATTACTCTGAATTCTTTTTCAGGTAGGTTGCCTATTTCCTCTTCATTTATTTGGTCTTGTAGGTTTTCACCTTGCTCCTTTGTCTGTAACATATTTTTTTGTCGTCTCATTTTTTTGATGGGTGGGGCTGTGTTCCTGTCTTACTGGTTGTTTGGCCTGAGGCTTCCAGCACTGGAGTTTGGAGGCAGTTGGGTAGAGCCAGGTCTTGGCGCTGAGATGAGGACCTCTGGGAGACCTCACTCCGATTAATATTCCCTGTGGTCTGAGGTTGCTTCCTTGGTGCTTCCACCACAGGAGCTCAGGCCTGACCCTCAGCCTGTGAACCAAGACCCCACAAGCTGCACAGCATGGCAAAAAAAAAAAAAAAAAAAAAAGAGCAGAACAATAACAAAGAATACAAAATAAAATAAAATTAGAAAAATAAAAAATATATTAGTAAAAATATAAATGAAACAACAGCAAGGTAATACAGAACCACAATAGCAAAAATAAATAAATAAATAAAAGGCCTTGTCTGTGGTGGCGGAGCTTAGGTGGGAGCAGGGCTTAGGCAGGGTGGGGTTTAAGCAGGGGCGGGGCCTAGGCTCAGGACCTGTGTAGCTGGAAAAGGCCCTGTGGGGTGTGGGGCTTAAGCTCAGCACAGCCAGAGGGGGCCTCAGAGTGTGGAGGTTTAGGCCTGGAACCCCAGTAGGCTTGTCGAGACCCAAGTGGGCGGGGGAAATGCTGGACACGTTCCCTTCTCATCCTCCAGTCCTCTGCGGGCCTCTCCCCATCCCCACTGATCCCCTCACTGTGGGTGGGCCCCTCCCAAGTGTAGGAACCCCTCCCCTCCCCCAGCCGCCCCTCAAAGACACCAGTCCTGCCCCACCTCCACTTCTCCTCCCCCCTTGCTACCTCCCCAGTCGCTCGGGGGTTCCTCCCATCCCCTTAGGTGTCCGAGGTCCCCCACCAGTGCCTGGAAGTGCCCTAGTTGTGAGTAGATGTGAACTCCCTGTTCTACTCTGCCATCTTGACTCCACCCCGGAGCTTTTGTTTATGTTTATATGTACCTACCTGCCTATCTATACCATATTAGAAATTAAAATTTAAAAATATTTAAGGTATTCCTTTATCAATTTATTTTAAAATAATAATGAGAAACCTATACATATTTATATAAATAAAATATTTTACTAAAAATGACTATGTTTTCCGGGGCGGGGGCAGAAGAAAACACAAGAAAAATAGCATTCAAGTACATTTTTGCAAAGTCTTTAATGTCTTAATAAAAGACAGTTGGATTCTCATATCTGCTTCTGAATTCAATCTGTCGAGATACCACATGCCATGTAACTACTGAAAAACTCTGTGTTATACTCATGAGAGAATCAGAATGAAAAAGACAAATAATGTCTTAGTCTTATTATGAAAATAGTTTTGACCTTGCTGACCCCCTGAAAGGGTTTGGAGGACCCAACGAAGTTTTCCATACTACAACTTGAGAACTGCTACTCTAAAGTATTTCTATAGAAGTCTACTAAAACGTTTGCTGGGTAAGCTCTAGACAACTGAATGCTAAAAGTAGTTAATGTTCTTGCCACTACGTAGTATGAAATGCCACTATTGATAAAACAAAGTTGTCAAAAACATTTAAGGTGTAATTTCATATTTTGATACATTCTATATGAAATACATATTTTTAAATTTCATACAATCACATTTTAAAAGTGATTCCTGCACTTTTTTAAATTAATTAATTTATTTGCTTTTGGCCTTGCTGGGTCTTTGTTGCTGCATGATGCGGGCTTTCTCTAGTTGTGGCGAGCGGAGCTATTCTTCGTTGTGGTGCACGGGCTTCTTATTGTGGTGGATTCTCTTATTGCAGATCATGGGTTCTAGGTGCACAGACTTCAGTAGTTGTGGCACGCAGGCTCAGTAGTTGTGGCTCGCGGGCTCCAGAGCACAGGCTCAGTAGTTATGGCGCATGGGCTTAGTTGCTCCGCAGCATGTGGGATCTTCCCAGACCAGGGCTCGAACCCCTGTCCCCTGCATTGGCAGGCAGATTCTTAAAAATCAACTTTAAAAATCAAATTTCCAAATCCAATTCATATATGAACAGAAACTTAATTCTTATAACTGGGGTAGCTGAATGTAGTGTGACTTTTGTGCCATAACATGATTTAAGCTATTTTGTAAAATCAGGCTCACTTCAGTGTTAGTCTTACAATGTTATTTTTATCACTGCATTTAGATTAGTGGTAAATAGTTAGAAGGATGTCCTGGACCAGTTGTTCCCAAGGTCATTTTTTTACTGCTTTGGAGATGGGAGTTTGGAAATTATTCATTCACAAATCCTAGCATTTGGACTTTTCATATGTCTAGGTTCCTTAGCCCCACTCGGCAGTCCCTTTATGTGTGGGGCCAGCAGCAGTGGAGCTCCTAGCAGCAAGTGATATTCTCAGAGGCAAGTCTCTTCTGTGCTAATGCAGGACAACTCCCAGCAGAATTGTTTTCTTCCCATTGATCAGAAGTATGCTTTGTGGGTAAGAAGAGGAAGTATCTTTGAGTGCACTAGGACTCCTCCAGAGCACCAGAGAGAGCCAGGTTTGAGGATATTGTGGCATAAGTCAGGGATCTCCAGGGGCCTATACCAAATGCTAAATCTGGCTAAATCTGCTTCAGGACGGTAGACTCTTTTAGAAATCCCTACTCCATATTCAGAAGAACTTACTAAGGAAGTAATTTACCTGCTTAACCCTACCAAGTGGCCCTCAAGCATTATCTCTACTCTACATTTCCCATTATTTTCTTTGAAATAAGAAACTGACTTCTGAAAGGGGACCCCACTAATTTTGGTTAGAGGGTTATAGTGTAAGAAGCTACTGTGAGTATATTTGGGGTATATACACACCTCTAATGGTCATCCCATCCTTATGCTTTTGCAGAAAGTGAAGTTTTCTCTCTAGTCTAACTGAACCATGGCGCTACCTCCCACTACTCCAACAATCACATCTCTTTGAAGCCTGAGGAGGTATATAAGCTACTTTGAATTAGGTGTGGGGTTTTGGTTTGTTGTTTTTTTTTTTTTTTGGCTGCACCATGCGGCATGCAGGATCTTAGTTCCCAGACCAGGGATTGAACCTGGGATCCCCTGCAGTGGAAGCACAGAGTCTTAACCACTGGACCACCAGGGAAGTCCCTGAATTAGGTGTTTAGCATGACCTATTAACCACCCATGTAGTGTTTCCACTGCAGCCCTACATCTACCATTTAGAGTAGCAATATCTGGTTTTGCAATCTACTTATTTATTTATTTTTTTTGAGTTAAACAGTATTTGTATAGTTAAAACACATGACCACAACAATGCAAAAGGCAGAGGGATAAATGGAATCAAAGTGTTGCAAAATACTGTTTTTACTGGAGAAATGATAAACGTGATACACTTGATTATTTTGTCTTTTGCAATCTGCTTTTTTAAATGTTGACATCTTAAATGACTATTTTTCAATCAAGATATATGGTAACTTCTTCATGCTCTTCTTACTTTTTTTTCCTTATTTTTTTAAACACCCCCTCCCCTTCCTATTTTTTCTTTCTTTTAAACCTATCTCTCTTCTGTTTTTTTCCACTTGGGTCAATATAGTGCAAGACTAGAGAAAGGTGACAAAAGTAAGTATTCAGGGTCAGTAAAATGAGCAATAAAATCGATCCATGACAAAATCATAGGAAGACACCCAAGGCTAATGCCAAGAGGTCCCCCTAGGAGAAGACAAAGCAGGAAACACACCTCAAAGTAGAGCCCGTGCATAGAGCCACTGATAGCCAGACCACAAAGCAGGAGTGTGAAGATGGTCATTAGGAAGCTGACTAATTCTGCTAAAGGGAGTCCTTTTTTAAATATGCTCTTCAAGGACATTGTCTGACCCTCTGAATATAGACCTCAGAATAGATTCTTGATCCAGCTTACTTTAAGCTTGTATGCAAAATAATGTGTTTGAAGTACTAGATAATTTTTCATTTCTGTTTTGAAGGCATTCAAATATCAGGTACTATCAGCACATTCACTGCTTATTTCTTAAAAAAAAATGCCAAAGCTATTGGATCAAAAATATTGATAATATTCTGATTTGCTTGTATGTGGTAGGAGGAGGACAGAGTTGAGATTCATATAACTGGAATTTTCATTATAGTCAGTTCTAACACTATTTTTGTGATTAGCCATATGATCCATAAGCAGCTTTTAAACCCATCCATTTAATCACAGTTCAGGTTAGAAGCAGAGGTTGTCTGTGTAGCGTAGGGTCATAGGATGAGCCCCCATAGAGCAGGCAGGAGGCTGGTAGAGGGTTAAATATCAAGAAGCCTCCTACAGGGAAGCAGTGCACCTGCTGGAAAAACATGACACCAGATGCAATAATAATGAAGAGATCTAGGCCCTACTGCAGCCAGGGGTTCTACAAAAGGGAGGGGAAGATATTTGAGTGAATGAGCCACTTTTCATGTTCGTTCTGGGTGTAACTTATAAAGCACTAGGGGTCAAGAAAATCAGCCTTCAGTGGCTATGCACCAACCTGCCCTTTTGTGCCTTAGCTACAAGTACATTTGCAGTCATGGGAAGCACCATCCCAAGTTCTAGCTACAATTTTCTAAGAATCCATCACTGAGAGAGCTTGTTTATTATAACTAATCTACAGATCTTCCAGCTCTCCAGCAGATCTTAAAATGTCAAAGAAAAAATTGCAGAAACTCAGAATTCAGTATATGAATACATAAAATCACCACAAAAATGTGTGAAAATTCAGTTTTACCTTAGAAGAAATCATGCACTAGAGGATGATGACCAGTTATGCAACTTGCCTAGAATAAAAACATATTTCTGCTAAATAACATTTTCCTTAGAACCAATCCATGAAAGCAACAGGTAAACTTCTGCTTTGCAGATTTGAAATAAGATTATTAAAATTACCTTGTCTTCTGGAGGAATATGATGTTTTGGATTTGCATCCGAATAATCCAATGCAGGTGGCAAGCAGGGGAGGCAGTAAGAGGTCTGGAGAACAGATCAAATAAAATTGGACGTGTTAAAGGCTACACAGGGATTCATATACTCTCTGCTTTTGTATATGTTTCAAATTTTCCACAATAAAAACTTTAAGAATTATATTGAAAATTTTTAACTTTATCTTTTTTATTACTCTTTCAAAAACAATGCCGATTGCAAAACATCTAGACGGGATAGTAAAGTGTAAAGAAGGAGAAAAAAATTTTAGCATGCATGACCTTTCCCAACATTCAAAAATCAAATATGATAATAATATCATTCCATAAATGTAAGCTGATCACTGATCCTAGTAGCCTCAACTAGTCCTTAACTTTAATGCTGTGATTTTTCCAGTATTGACTGAAATTGATATTTCCCAC
Source organism: Stenella coeruleoalba (assembly GCF_951394435.1). NCBI lineage: Eukaryota > Metazoa > Chordata > Mammalia > Artiodactyla > Delphinidae > Stenella > Stenella coeruleoalba. The sequence continues at coordinate 72,615,941 of NC_137151.1, read as the reverse complement.
ATTTCTGAAAGTGAGAGATGATAAAAGTAGCGTAAAATACATTGTGCTACTTAACCACACAGCAGTTGTGATAATTACAAGGTCAGGACCACTGGTGAACCAATGTGAGTGAACAAATATCTTAGAGTAACGTGTTTATCCTCCACGATTTGAAGGAACTCTGTCAGGGAACCAAGACATCATCAGGTCAATTACTGTCTGCAATAGCTTTGCAAAGTACCTTGAAAAAAGCACTGGTGAGCAGTTAACTGCCACCTGCAGAAACAGCAAGAGAGGTTATTTCTTCAACCTAACATAAAACCAGTATTTCATATTCCAATACAGTTATATACTGGTTATCTCTTGCTGGCTAACAAACCACGCCAAAATTTAGCAGCTTAAAACAATAAATGTTTATCATCTCACACCTTTTCTGAGGGTTAAGAATCCAGGAGTGGCTTACATAGGTGGCTCTAGCTTAGGATCTTGTAACAAGTTTTGACCAAGTTGTTGGCCAGAGCTGCAGTCATCGTAAGGTTTAACTAGAGCTTCAGAGCCACTTCCAAGTTTACTCACAAGATTAGCCAGCCTCAGTTCCTCACCACAAGGATCTCTCCATAGGCTGCCTGAGTCCTCATGACATGGCAGCTGGTTTCCGAGAGAGTAAGTTATCAGAGAAAGTAAGAAAGAGAAAGAGAAAGAAAAGAGCACCAAGTGAGAGTGCCCAAGATAGAAGCCACAGTCTTTTATAATCTAGTCCTAGAAGTAACACACCATCATTTCTGCCTTATTCTGTTGGTCATACAGACCAACCCTAGTACATCGTGGGAGGGGAAACACAAGGATGTGAGTACCAGGAGGCAGGAGTCACTGGGGACCATTTTGGAGGTTGTCTACTACATGGAAGATAGAAGAAGAGAAATAACCCTTAAATATTAGAGATAAGATATATAAAAATGGATTTGCAGGGGTTGTCTTTAAGTGAAGTATAGTTGGGCCCCAATCCATCTGGGATGGTTATATTACTGAAGTAAAGAGGGAGCCAAACAATAACTTCCAGTTATTTAAAACTTTCAAAATACCTTAAGCCTGTAAATCTCCATGTACAAAAGCAGAGTACCCTATCAAACAATCTAGAGGAGTGCTAATTTTATCTGCCTTCAGAGCTGAAGAGAATAGCAGTGGCAACTTCTGCTGAAGTCTGTTTTATCCCCACTATTCCCAAATGCGGATATGCACATGCCTCTGCCACAGTTCAGTCCCTAGTTTCTGGTTGCCTTCCTGACAGACTTCAGTCTGACTTGGCATAAGTGTTCTAGCCTGGCTGCTTGTTGATTCTTAGTCTTAACCATCCCAACCAAAGAATCATGTTAGAAGAGAAAGAAAACGCAGCATATGGTTTTTGCCTTTAACTTAAAATCTCAACAAAAGAAGAAAATAATCACTGTACCCACAACTAGAGTCCTTGAAAAAAGCATGAGAAACTTTATAAACTGATAGTCCCTAGCTATCCTTAGGCCTCAGTTTATATATACCAAATTAAAAGTTATACTTCAGTCTCTTTCTCTGTATTCCTCTCTAAATCCACACCTATGTATTGATTTCTAGCACCAGTAGTTTTAAAAAATAGTAATTTCAGGGTTTCCTACTGTACTTTCAGAATGCAAATCATCATTGCAAATAACTTGACCCAATAACTTAATAATTGATATGGGTAAACAATTGAAGTAGTAAATTCCACAGTCCATCCAGAGAATCATATTTTTTCAACTGTGATATTGACCAGATTATAATAAGGCATGTGATCTACTGGCAAGCAGATATCTGCTCATCAAAAATAGAGACTAACAACATACTCCAAAGTAGCTCTATACTTGGTAAACTGTGGAAACTAAAGAGTGTTATACAGATATAGTAGAAGGGAAAGGGAAAGATGAGTGACATCTTTTCACTTTCATAATAGCTATCATGGAAGAAATAGGCTTTACAATAATTTTACTCTTTGGTAAAAATGAGATTTAATCATTTTTACAATTAGTTGAATAATAAATTAACTCTCTTCAATGAAAAGAGTTTGATGCAATGACCATGCATTCTGAGTCTAATAGTCACTATTAATCATTATCTCCTTCCAACCCAATAGTACTCTCAATACCCTGCAATTCTGAGGTGCAGATTGCTTTTTGAGCCCTCTCTTGATGTTATCAAAACATGTCGAATTATATTGTTGTCAGGTATTTTCTCCTTGTCAAGATAATTCATTGCTACCTCTTGAAAGGAGATTTTTTTTGGTTCCACTCTAAAGCATAAAGCATCTATACTACATCCCCTCCCCCACCAAAATTAAAATAAAATATTTTATTCTTTAACAGAGAATAAAATAGTTTAGGATGAAGAGGCTCTCCTCTCTGGTTCATTCTCTATGAGTTATTATATTTATACAGCCAAATTATGTGGGTTTTCTTTTTAGGTTCGCTTTAACAGACACTTTCTCCTCAGGAAAAACAGTGTTGTTGATCACAGCAGCAGGTCTAATTCCTTTCTCATATGTTTATTTTTGAAGAACTCCCACAGACTGGCTTGGCCTCAGACACAGATAGACGTTTCTTCTGTAGGCTTTGCCTGTGTGTGTGAAGTAAGGGGCAACAAGGGTAGTGTAGGAAATAAATCTTGTTTTATGCAAACATGTAATAGAACCCTCAAATACTCTAGATAATTTCTCACCAAAGAATAAATGATTAATGTCAGATTCTTTCCTAAGAGCAAGTTTTGATAGTCCGGGAATAGAGATACCACAAGAAAACAGGCACCTGAAACAGGGTTAGGAGAGATCAGGCAGAACAAAGCTACAGCCAAGATTAGTCATCTGTCCTTCTCTCCAAGTTCTGCCTCTGGCCAGACCTTCCCAATGACTTCCAAATATTTGGAATTTTAAAAATTTTCCTTCGAAATTAAAATGAATATATGCAAATATTCCTTCACCCTATGACTTCAAAACTACTGTCTACTCAGTAAAACTCTTTTCCTTATTTTTTCATTAAAAAAAACAAATTTCACAATTACTCTCATGTTTCAGGGAATTGTCCCTGATATCCAGACAAGACTCCTTGAGGCTAAATTGCATAAGAGTAACATGACAGATGGTCTTCATTTTATAGGGAAAGATGAGAGAAAGATAAATAAGAAATGAGCTGCAATCTAAAATGGATATAAAGTTTAACAGAAAAGCATTCTTCAGTTATACATATTAAAGAAAGAGGAAAATCTTACACATACTCCGAAACAGGAAAGGAAAGTGCTTACAATTGACCGTGTAAAGATAATTGTTTTCCTTTTTTTTAATGGTTTCTGGGTTGTGGTTGTTTATCCCCATATTTTATAAGATAATTTATTTGGTAAAATAGTTGGTCTTGGTGAAGTAAAGTAGAAAGCCAAACATTGGGTCAGGGATGGAAATGGCTGGTAAATATTTTTAGTTATTGAATATATTTAGTATGAGGACCTGAATGGGATATACCTCACTGTACTAGAGAGAGAGAGAAAAACCTCCTGCTCTTATAGAAATAACT